>NW_027641090.1:2644017-3966026 GCF_949752795.1 Hyperoodon ampullatus
CACAGTGTTTCATGTCTTTATCCTCACGATGGTCCATGCCCTAATCACACAAGGCTCTGTGACCTTTGTCAGCACAATGCTCCATGCCCTTGTCATCTCAATGCTCCATGCACACTGTCATCACAATAATCCATGAAACTTGTCAGACCAATGTTCCATGCCCCTGTCATCACATTGCTCCATGCCCTTGTCATCACAATGCTCCATGACCCCTGTCATCACAATGCACCGTGACTCCAGTCATCACAATGATTCATGCCCTTTCTCATCACAATGGTCCATGCCCTCGTCACACAAGGCTCTGTGATCTTTGTCACCACAATGCTCCATGAAATTTCATCACAATGCTCTGTGTCCCTTGACATCACAATGCTCCATGCCTTTGTCAGCACAATGCTCCATGACCCATGTCATCACAATGTGCCATGCTCTTTTCATCACAATGCTCCACATCCTTTTCATCGCTATCCTCCATAAAACTTGTCATCACAATGCTCCATGCACTTCTCATCAAAATACTCTCTCACCACATATATCACAATGTTCCTTCACTAGTCATCACAATACTCGCTCACCCCTGTCATCACAATGTTCCATGACCACTGTCATCCCAGTGCTACATGCCCTTATCATCACAATGCTCCATGACACCTGACATCACAATGTTCCATAACCCCTGTCACAAAATGCACCATGACCCATTTCATCACAATGCTTCATGACCCCTTACATCACAATATTCCATAACCCCTGTCATCAAAATATTCCATGACACTTTTATTCAAATTGCTCCATGATCCTGTCATCACAATGCTCCCTGCCATTCTCATCACAATGCATCACGCCCTTGTAATCAAAATGCCCCATGACATTTGTCATCAGAAAGCTCCATGACCCTTTGCATCACAATGCTCCATGCCATTGTCATCACAATGCTCAATGAAATATCTCATCACATTGCTCCATGCCTTTGTCATCACAATGCTCCATTACACCATTCATAATTATGGTCCATGACCCCAGCCATCACAATGTTCCAGGGCCTTATCATCACAAGTCTCCATGACCCTTGTCATCACAATGCTCCAAGACCTCTGTAATCACAATTCTCCATGCCACTTTTCATCTCAATTCTCCATGAACATTGTCATCACAATGCACCATGCCCATCATCATAATGATTCATGCTATTGTCATGACAATGAAATCAAATGTTCCATGTCCTCTGTCATCACAATGCTCCAAACCTTTCTGATCACAATGTTCCATAACACTTGTCATCGCAATCCCCATGACGCTCTTCATCACAATTATGCAAGGTCTTCTCATCAGAGTGCTCCATGACCTTTGTCACCACAATGCTCAATACACTTGGTATCACAATGCTCGCTGACACTTGTCATCAGTATGGTCCTTGAAAACTGTCATAACAAGGTTCCATGCCTTTTTCATCACAATGATCCATTCCCTTTTCATCACAATGCTCCAAGACCCCTGTTATCACAATGCTCCGTGACTACAGTCATCACAATGCTTCATGACATTTGTCATCACAATTGTCCATGACCTGGTCACACAAAGCTCTGTGACCTTTGTCACCACAATGCTCCATGAAATTTTTATCACAATGCTCTGTGACCCTTGTCATCACAAAGCTCCATGCCTTTGTCAGCACAATGCTCCATGACCCTTGTCAGCACAATGCTCGATGCGCGTGTCAGCACAACGCTCCATAACCCATGTCATCACAATGCACCATGCACTTGTCATCACAATGCTCCACATCCTTGTCATCAAAATGCTCCATAAAACTTGTCATCACAATGCTCCATGCACTTCTCCTCAAAATGCTTTCTCACCCCTGATATCACAATGTTCCATCACTAGTCACCACAATACTCCCTCACCCCTGTCATCACAATATTCCATGACCCCTGTAATCACAATTCTGCATGCCCTTGTCATCACAAAGCTCCATGACGCATATCATCAGAATGCTCCATGGCCTTCTCATCACAACGTTCCATGCCCTTGTCATCACAATGCGCCATGCCCACTGTCATCACAATAATCCATGAAACATGTCAGACCAATGTTCCATGCCCCTGTCATCACAATGCTCCATTCCCTTGTCATCTCAATGCTCCATAACCCCTGTCATCACAGTGCTCCGTGACTCCAGTCATCACAATTTTTCATGACCTTTCTCATCACAATGATCCATGCCCTCGTCACACAAGGCTCTGTGAAATTTGTCACCACAATGCTCCATGCACTGCTCCTCAAAGTGCCTTCTCACCACTGATATCACAATGTTCCATCACTAGTCATCACAATACTCCCCCAGCCCTGTCATCACAATATTCCATGACCCCTGTAATCACAATTCTCCATGCCCTTCTCATCACAAAGCTCCATGACGCATGTCATCAAAATCCTACATGACCTTCTCATCACAATGCTCCATGCCCTTGTCATCACAATGCTCCAACACCCATGTAATCACAATGCTCTATGCCCCTTTTCATCTCAACGCTCCATGAACCCTGTCATCACAATGCACCGTGCCCATCACCATAATATTTCATGCTATTGTCATCACAATGAAATCAAAATGCTCAATGACCTCTGTCATCACAATGCACCAAACCCTTCTGATCACAATGTTCCATAACACTTGTCATCACAATGCCCCATGAGGCTGATCATCACAATGATCCATGTTCTTTTCATAACAATGCTCCAAGACCCCTGTAATCACAATGCTCCATGTCCTTATCATCTCAAAACACCATGACGCATGTCATCAGAATGCTCCATTGTCTTCTCATCACAATGCTCCTTGCCATTGTCATTCGCAATGCTTCAAAACCCCTGTAATCAAAATGTTCCATGCACCTTTTCATCAGAATGCTCCATGACCCTTTTCATCAAAATGCTCCATGACCCCTGACATCACAATGTTCCATAAGCCCTGTCATAAAAATGTTCCATGATACTTTTCATCAGTTTGCTCCATGACCCTGTCATCACAATGCTCCCTGCCCTTCTCATCATAATGCACCACGACCTTGTCATCAAAATGCTCCATGACCTTTGTCATCACAAAACTCCATCACCCTTGGCAACACAATGCTCCATGCCATTTCATCACAATGCTACATGAAACCTCTCATCACATTGCTCCATGCCCTTGTCAGCACAATGCTCCATGACGCTTGTCATCACAATGCTCGATACACTTCTCATCAGAATGCTCCATGCCCTTGTCATTACAATCCTCCATGACACGTTTATCACACTGTTCCGTGCCCTAGTCATCACAATGCTGCATGCCGAATCTCATCACAATAATCCATGAAATTTTCAGACCAATGTTCCATGCCCTTGTCATCACAATGCTCCATTACCACTGTCATAACAATGCTCCATGACCCCTGCCATCACAATGTTCCACGGCCTTGTTATCCAAGGCTCCATGACCCTTGTCATCACGATGCTCCAAAACCCATGTAATCACAATGCTCCATGCCCTGGTCATCACAAAGATCCATGAACCATGTCATCAGAATGCTCCATGGATTTCACATCACAATGCTCCATGCCCTTGTAATCACAATGCTCCAAGACCCCTGTAATCACAATGCTCCCTGCCCCTATTCATGAGAATGCTCCATGAGAGTTGTCATCACAAGACTCCATGGTTTTCTCATCACACTGCTCCAGGATCTTGTCATCACAATGCTTCTTTCCCTTGTCATCACAATGCTCCTTTACCCCTGTCATCACAATACTCCATGCATATTTTCAGCCCAATGCTCCATGACCTTCTCATCACAATGCTTCATGACACTTGTCATCACATTGCTCCATGACCCCTCTCATCACAATGCTCCATGACACCTGTCATCACAACGTTCCATGCCCCTTGTCATTACAGTTATCCATGAGGCTCTTCATCATAATTATCTATGGTCCTTTCATCACAATGCTCCATGGTCTTGCCATCACAATTCTCAATGCCCTGTTCATCACAATACTCCATGTCCCATGTCATTACAATTCTCCACGTCCTTGTCAACACAATGCTCCGTGACACTTCTCATCACAATGTTACATGAATTTGTCATCACAATTCTCCATGCACTTGTCATCGCAATGCTCTATGAACCCTGTCATAGCAAGCTCAATGCGCTTGTCAGCACAATACTTCACGAAGTTGTCATCATAATTCTCAATGGCCCTTGTCATCACAATGCTCCATGCCCTTGTCAACACAATGCTCCATGACCCTTGTCTTCGCAATGTTCCAAGCCCTTGTCAACAAAATGCTCCATTACCTTTGTCATCACAATCCTCCATGACACTTGGTATCACAATGCTCCATGCCATTGTCATCACAATGGACAATGACATATGTCATCACAATGCTCCCTGACACCTGTCTTCACAATATTCCATGACCATGTCATCACAATGTTCCATGCCCTTGTCATCACAATGTGCCATGCCCACTGTCATCACAATAATCCAGGAAACTTGTCAGACCAATGTTACATGCCCCTGTCATCAAAATGCTCCATGCCCTTGTCATCACAATGCTCCATGACTCCTGTCATCACAATGCTCCGTGACTCCAGTCATCACAATACTTCATATCCTTTTTCAACACAATTGTCCATGCCCTAGTCACACAAGGCTCTGTGACCTTTGTCACCACAATGCTCCATGCCATTGTCATCACAATGCTCCATGCCCACTGTCAGCACAATAATCCATGAAACTTGTCAGACCAATGGTCCATGCTCTCGTCACACAAGGCTCTGTGATCTTTGTCACCACAATGCTCCATTAAATTTTCATCACAATGCTCTGTGTCCCTTGTCATCACAATACTCCATGCCTTTGTCAGCACAATGCTCCATGAAACTTGTCATCAAAATGCTCCATGCGCTTTTCAGCACAGTGCTCCATGACCCCTGTCATCTCAATGCTCCGTGACTCCAGTCATCACAATGCTCCATGACATTTGTCATCACAGTTTTCCATGCCCTTGTCATCGCAATGCTCCATGCCAACTGCCATCACAATAATCCATGAAACTTGTCAGACCAATATTCCATGCCCCTGTCATCACATTGCTCCATGCCCTTGTCATCACAATGCTCCATGACCCCTTTCATCACAATGCTCCATGACTCCAGTCATCACAATGCTTCATGACCTATCTCATCACTATGGTCAATGCCCTCGTCACACAAGGCTCTGTGATCTTTTTCACCACAATGCTCCATGAATATTTCATCACAATGCTCTGTGTCCCTTGTCATCAAAATGCTCAATGCCTTTGTCAGCACAATGCTCCATGACACTTGTCATCAAAATGCTCCATGTGCTTGTCAGCACAATGCTCCATGACCCATGTCATCACAATGCGCCATGCACTTGTCATCACAATACTGCACATCCTTATCATTGCTATGCTCCATAACACTTGTCATCAAAATGCTCCATGCACTTCTCATCAAAATGCTCTCTCACCACATATATCACAATGTTACATCACTAGTCATCACAATACTCCCTCACCCCTGTCATCACAGTGTTCCATGATCCCTGTCATCACAGTGCTACATGCCCTTATCATCACAATGCTGAATGACCCCTGACATCACAATGTTCCATAACCCCTGTCACAAAATGCTCCATGACCCATTTCATCACAATGCTTCATGACCCCTGACATCACAATGTTCCATAATACCTGTCATCAAAATATTCCATGACCCCTTTCTTCAACTTGCTCCATGACCCTGTCATCACAATGCTCCCTGTCCTTCTCATCTCAATGCACAATGCCCTTGTCATCAAAATGCCCCATGACTTTGTCAACACAAAGCTCCATGCCATTGTCATCACAATGCTCAATGAAATATCTCATCACATTGCTCCATGCCCTTGTCATCACAATGCTCCTTTACACCTGTCATAACATTGCTCCATGACCCCTGCCATCACAATGTTCCACGGGCTTGTCATCACAAGGCTCAATGACCCTTGTCATCACAATGCTCGAAGACCTCTGTAATCACAATTCTCCATGCCACTTTTCATCTCAATGCTCCATGAACACTGTCATCACAATGCACCATGCCCATTATCTTAATGATTCATGCTATTGTCATCAAAATGAAATTAAAATGCTCCATGACCTCTGTCATCACAATGCTCCAAACACTTCTGATCACAATGTTCCATAACACTTGGCATCACAATACCCCATGACGCTCGTCATCACAATTATGCAAGGTCCTCTCATCACAATGCTCCATGACCTTTGTCACCACAATGCTCAATACACTTGGCATCACAAAGCTCCCTGACACTTGTCATCAGTATGCTCCTTGAACACTGTCATGACAAGGATCCATTCCTGTTTCATCAGAATGATCCATTCCCTTTTCATCTCAATGCTCCAAGACCCCTATTATCACAATGCTCTGTGACTTCAGTCATCACAAACCTTCATGACATTTGTCATCACAATGGTCCTTGTCCTCATCACACAAAGCTCTGTGACCTTTCTCACCACAATGCTCCATGAAATTTTTATCAAAATGCTCTCTGATCCTTGTCATCACAAAGCTCCATGCCTTTGTCAGCACAATGCTCCGTGACCCTTGTCATCACAATGCTCGATGCGCGTGTCAGCACAATGCTCCATAACCGATGTCATCACAATGCGCCATGCACTTGTCATCACAATGCTCCACATACTTGTCATCAAAATGCTCCATAAACCTTGTCATCACAATGCTCCAAGCACTTCTCCTCAAAATGCTCTCTCACCACTGATATCACAATGTTCCATCACTAGTCATCACAATACTCCCTCACCCCTGTCATTACAATGTTCCATGACCCCTGTGATCACAATGCTACATGCCCTTATCATCACAATGCTCCATGACTCCTGACATCACAATGTTCCATAATCCCTGTAATCAAAATACTCCGTGACCCTTTTCATCACGATGCTCCATGACCACTGACATCACAATGTTCTATAACCCCTGTCATCAAAATATTCCATGACTATTTTCATCAAATTGCTCCATGACCCTGTCATCACAATGCTCCCTGCCCTTCTCATCACAATGCAAAACGCCCTTGTCATCAAAATGCTCCATGACCTTTGTCATCACAAAGGTCCATGACCCTTGGAATCACAATGCTCCATTCCATTGTCATCACAATGCTCCATGAACCCTCTCATCACATTTCTCCATGCACTTGTCATTACAATCCTGCATGTTCTGTGTATCACAGTGTTCTGTGCCCTTGTCATCACAATGCTCCATGCCCACTCTCATCACAATAATCCATGAAAATTTTCAGACCAATGATCCATGACCTCTTCACACAAGGCTCTGTGATCTTTGTCACCATAATGCTCCATGAACTTTTCATCACAATGCTGTTTTTCCCTTGTCATCACGATGCTCCATGCCTTTGTCAGCACAATGCTCCATGACCCTTGTCATCACAATGCTCCAAGACCCCTGTAATCACAATGATCTATGCATTTGTCATCACAAAGCTCGATGACACATGTCATCAGAATGCTCCATGGCCTTCTCATCACAGTGCTCCATGCCCTTGTCGTCACAATGCCCCAACAACCCTGTAATCACAATGCTCCATGCCCCTTTTCATCTCAATGCTCCATGAATCCTGTAATCACAATTCACCGTGCCCATCACGATAATATTTCGTGCTATTGTCATCACAATGAAATCAAACTGCTCAATGACCTCTGTCATCACAATGCACCAAACCCTTCTGATCACAATGTTCCATAACACTTGTCATCACAATGCCCCATGACGCTGGTCATCACAATTATCAATGGTCTTCTCATCAAAATGCTCCATGACATTTGTCATCTCAATGCTCAATACACTTATCATCACGATGCTCCCGGACACTTATCATCAGTGTGCTCCTTGAACAGTGTCAAGAGAAGGCTCCATGCATTTTTCATCACAATGATCCATTCCCTTTTCATCACAATGCTCCAAGACCCCTGTAATCACAATGTTCCATGTCCTTGTCATCACAAATCTCCATGACGCATGTCATCAGAATTCTCCATTGCCTTCTCATCACAATGCTCCATGCCCTGGTCATCATAATGCTTCAAAGTCCGTGTAATCACAATGTTCCTTGCACCTTTTCATCAGAATGCTCCATGACCCTTTTCATCAAAATGCTCCATGACCCCTGACATCACAATGTTCCATAACCCCTGTAATCAAAATGTTCCATCACACTTTTCATCAATTTGCCCCATGACCCTGTCATCACAATGCTCCCTGCCCTTCTCATCACAATGCACCATGATCTTGTCATCAAAATGCTCCATTACCTTTGTCATCACAAAGCTCCATGACACTTGGCATCACAATGCTCCATGCCATTTCATCACAATGCTACATGAAACCTCTCATCACATTGCACCATGCCCTTGTCAGCACAATCCTCCATGATGCTTGTCATCACAATGGTCGATACTCTTCTTATCACAATGCTCCATGCCCTTGTCATTACAATACTCCATGACACATGTATCACAGTGTTCCGTGCCCTAGTCATCACAATGCTCCATGCCGAATCTCATCACAAAAATCCATGAAATTTTCAGACCAATGTTCCGTGCCCTAGTCTTCACAATGCTCCATTCCGAATCTCATCACAATAATTCATGAAATTTTCAGACCAATGTTCCATGCCCTTGTCATCACAATTCTCCCTTAACCCGGTCATAACAATGCTTCATGACCCCTGCCATCACAATGTTCCACGGCCTTGTCATCCAAGGCTCCATG
This sequence comes from Hyperoodon ampullatus, assembly GCF_949752795.1. NCBI lineage: Eukaryota > Metazoa > Chordata > Mammalia > Artiodactyla > Ziphiidae > Hyperoodon > Hyperoodon ampullatus. The sequence continues at coordinate 2,652,906 of NW_027641090.1, forward strand.
ACCTTTGTCATCACAGTGCTCCAAGACGTCTCTAATCACAATGATCCATGCCCTTGTCATCACAATGATTCATGACACATGTCATCAGAATGCTCCATGGCCTTCTCATCAAAATTCTCCATTCCCTTGTCATCACAATGCTCCAAGACCCCTGTAATCACAATGCTCTATGCCCCTTGTCATTACAGTGCTCCATGACGCTCTTCATCACAATTATCCTTGATCTTCTCATCACAATGCTCCACTGTCTTGCCATAACAATGCTCAATGCCCTGGTCATCACAATGCTCCATGTCCCATGTCATCACAATTCTCCACGTCCTTGTCATCACAATGCTCCATGACAGTTCTTATCACAATGTTACATGATTTTGTCATTACAATTCTCCCTGCACTTGTCATTGCAATGCTCTATGTCCCCTGTCATAGAAAGCTCCTTGGGCTTTTCATCACAAAGTTTCACGATGTTGTCATCAAAATTCTCAATGGCCCTTGTCATCATAATGCTCCATGCACTTGTCATCACAATGCTCCATGACCCTTGTCATCACAGTGTCCCAAGCCCTTGTCATCAAAATGCTCCATTACCTTTGTTATCACCATCCTCCATGACATTTGTTATCACAAAGCTCCATGCCATTGTCATCACAGTGGACAATAACATATGTCATCACAATGCTCCCTGACACCTGTCTTCACAATACCCCATGACCTTGTCATCACAATGTTCCATGCCCTTGTCATCACTATGCGCCATGCCCACTGTCATCACAATAATCAATGAAACTTGTCAGACCCATGTTCCATGCCCCTGTCATAACAATGCACCATGCCCTTTTCAGCACAATGCTCCATGACGCTTGTCATCACAGTGATCGATACTCTTCTCATCACAATGCTCCATGCCCTTGTCATTACAATCCCCCATGACACATGTATCACAGTGTTCCGTGCCCTAGTCATCAAAATGCTCCATGACGAATCTCATCACAATAATCCATGAAATTTTCAGACTAATGTTCCATGCCCTTGTCATCACAATGCTCCATTACCCCTGTGATAACAAGGCTCCATGACCCTTGCCATCACAATGTTCCACGGACTTGTCATCCAAGGCTCCATGACCCTTGTCATCACAGTGATTCAAGACCCCTGTAATCACAAATTTCCATGCCATTGTCATCACAATGCTCAATGAAATCTCTCATCAAATTGCTCCATGCCCTTGTCATCACAATGCTCCATTACCCCTGTCATAACAATGCTCCATGACACCTGCCATCACAATGATCCACGGCCTTGTCATCCAAGGCTCCATGACCCTTGTCATCACAGTCCTCCAAGACCCCTGTAATAACAATTTTCCATTCGCTTGTCATCACAAAGATTCATGATGCATGTCATCACAATGCTCCGAAGCCTTCTCATCACAATGCTCCATGCCCTTGTCATCACAATGCTCCAAGACCGCTGTAATCACAATGCTCCATGCCCCTTGTCATTACAGTGCTCCGTGACGCTCGTCATCATATTTATCCGTGATCTTCTCATCACAATGCTCCACGGTCTTGCTATCACCATGCTCCATGCCCTGGTCATCACAATGCTCCATGTCCCATGTCATCACAATTCTCCAAGTCCTTGTCATCACAATGCTCCTTGACACTTCTTATCACAATGTTACATGATATTTTCATCACAATTCTCCATGCATTTTTCATCGCAATGCTCTATGACCCCTGTAATCACAATGCTCCATGTCCTTCTCATCACAAAGCTCCATGATGCATGTCATCAGAATGATCCATTGCCTCCTCATCACAATACTCCATGCCCTTGTCATCACAATATTCCATAACCCCTCTTATCAAAATGTTCCATGACATTTTTCATCAATTTGCTCCAAGACCCTCTCATCACAATGCTCCCTGACCTTCACATCACAATGCACAATGATCTTGTCATTAAAATGCTCCATGACATTTGTCATCACAATGCACCACGCGTTTGTCATCTAAAGGACCCAAGACCTTTGTCATCACAAAGCTCCATTACCCCTGTCATAACAATGATCCATGAACCCTGCCATCGCAAGGTTCCACGGCCTTGTCGTCACAAGCCTCCATGACCCTTGTCATCACAATGCTCCAAGACACCTGTAATCACAATGCTCCATGCCCTTGTCATCACAAAGCTCCATGACGCATGTCATCACAATGCTCCCTGGCCTTCTCATCACCATGCTCCATGCCCTTGTCATCACAAGGCTCCAACAGCCCTGTAATGATAATTCTCCATGCCCCTTTTCATCTCAATGCTCCATGAACCCTGTCATCACAGTGCACCATGTCCATCACCATAATATTTCATTCTATTGTCATCAGAATGAAATCAAAACGCTCAATGACCACTGTCATCACAATGCACCAAACCCTTCTGATCACAATGTTCCATAACAACTTGTCATCACAATGCCCCATGAGGCTGGTCATCACAATTATCCATGGACTTCTTATCACAATGCTCCATGATCTTTGTCATCACAATGCTCAATACACTTATCATCACAATGCTCCCTGACAGTTGTCATCAGTATGCTCTTTGAACCCTGTCATGACAAGGCTCCATGCATTTTTCATCACAATGATCCATTCCCTTTTCATCACAATGCTCGAAGACCCCTGTAATCACAATGCTCCATGTCCTTGTCATCACAAAGCTCCATGATGCATGTCATCAGAATGCTCCATTGCTTTCTCATCACAATACTCCATGCCCTTGTCATCACAATGCTTCAAAACCCCTGCAATCTCAATGCTCCATGCACCATTTCATCAGTATGCTCCATGACCCTTGTCATCACAAGGCTCCATGGCCCTCTCATCACAATGATCCAGGACCTTCTCATCACATTGCTCCATTCTCTTCTCATGACAATGTTCCATGACCCCTGTCATCACAGTACTCCTTGAACATTTTCAGCCAAATGCTCCATGACCTTCTCATCACAAAGCTCCATGACCCATGTCATCACAATGCTACATGACCACTGCCATCAAAATGATCCATGCCACTTGTCATCAAAATGTTCCATGTGCTTGTCATCCCAATGCTCCATGACCCCTGTAATCAAAATGCTCCTTGACGCTTGTCGTCATAGAGCTCCATGACACTTGTCATCACAATTTTCCATGCCTTTGTCATCAAAATGCTACATGACCTTGTCATCACAATGCTCCATGCAATTGTCATCACAATTCTCCTTTACCAGTGTCATCACAATCCTCCGTGACGCTTGTGATCACATTGTTTCATGCCCTTGTAATCACAATGCTCCGTGATTCTTGAAATCAAAATGATCCATGACCTGTTTCATCACAATGCTCCAAACTCTTGTGATCACAATGTTCCATAACAATTGCATCACAACGCTCCATGATGCCTGTCATCACAATACTCCATGCCCTTGTCATCAAAATGCTCCATGAACTTTGTCATCACAATGCTCAATACACTTGTCATCACAATGCTCCCTGACACTTGTCGTCAGAATGCTCCTTGAACCCTGTCATGAAAAGGCTCCATGCCTTTTTCGTCACATGCTCCATGCCCTTTTCCTCACAATGCTCCTTGCCATTGTCATCACAATGGACAATGACATATGTCATCACAATGCTCCCTGACACCTGTCTTCACAATTCTGCATGACGTTTTCATCACAATGCTCCATGCCCTTGTCATCACAAGGAGACACGCCCATTGCCATCACAATAATCCATGAAACTTGTCAGACCAAAGCTCCATGCCCCTGTCATCACAATGCTCCATGCCATTGTCATCACAATGATCCATGACTCCAGTCATCAAAATGCTTCATGACCTTGGTCATCACAATGGTCCATGCCGTCGTCATCACAAGGCTCTGTGACATTTGTCACCACAATTCTCCATGAACTTTTCATCAAAATGCTTTGTGACACTTGTCATCACAATGCCCCATGCATTTCTCAGCACAATGCTCCATGAAACTTGTCATCACAATGCTCCATGCCCTTGTCAGCACAGTGCTCCATGACCTTTGTCATCACAATGCTCCAAGCCCTTGTCATCACAATGCTCCATTACCTTTGTCATCACAATCCTCCATGACACTTGGCATCACAATTCTCCATGCCATTGTCATCACAATGGGCCGTGACTTATGTCTTAACAATTCTCCCTGACACCTGTCTTCATAATACTGCATGACTTTGTCATCACAATGCTCCGTGCCATTGTCATCACAATGCGCCATTCCCAGTGTCATCACAATAATCCTTGAAACTTGTAAGACCAATGCTCCATGCCCCTGTCATCACAATGCTCCATGCCCTTGTCATCACAATGCTCCATGACCCCTGTCATCTCAATGCTCTGTGACTCCAGTCATCACAATGCTTCATGAACTTTCTCATCTAAATGGTCCATGCCCTCGTCATCACAAGTCTCTGTGACCTTTGTCACCACAGTGCTCCATGAACTTTTCATCACAATGCTCTGTGACCCTTGTCATCACAATTCTCTATGCCTTTCTCAGCACAATGCTCCATGACCCTTGTCATCACAAAGCTCCATGCGCTTCTCAGCACAATACTCCATGACCCACATCATCACAATGCGCCATGTGCCTGTCATCACAATGCTCCACATCCTTTGCATCACAATGCTGCTTAAACATTTTCATTACAGCGCTCCATGCACTTCTCATCAAAATGCTCTCTCACCACTGATATCACAATGTTCCATCACTATTCATTCCAATACTCCATCAGCCCTGTCATCACAATGTTCCATGGCCCCTGTCATTAAAATGCTACATGCACTTATCATCACAATGTTCGATGACCCCTGACATCACAATATTCCATAACCCCTGTCATCAAAATGCTCCATGACACTTTTCATCACAAAGCTCCATGACCACTGATATCACAATATTCCATAACCACTGTAATCTAAATATTCCATGACCCTTTTCCCCAAATTACTCAATGACCCTGTCATCACAATGCTCCCTGCCCTTCTCATCACAATGCACGTCAACCTTGTCATCAGAATGCTCCATAACTTTTGTCATCACAAAGCTCCATAACCCTGGGCATCACAATGCTCCATGCCATTGTCATCACAATTCTCCATGAACCATCTCATCACATTGCTCCATGCCGTTGTCATCACAAAGCTCCATGACGCTTGTCATCACAATGCTCCATGCCCACTCTCATCACAATAATCCATGAAACTTTTCAGACCAATGCTCCATGCCCTTGTCATCACAATGCTCCATTCCCCCTGTCATAACAATGATCCATGACACCTGCCATCACAAGGATCCACAGCCTTTTCATCACAAGACTCCATGACCCTTTTCATCACAATGCTCCAAGACCCTGTAATCACAATGCTCCATGCAATTGTCATCAGAAAGCTGCATGACGCATGTCATCAGAATGCTCCGTGGACTTCTCATTCACTATGCTCCATGCCCTTTTCATCACAATGCTCCAAGACCCATGTAATCACAATGCTCCATGCCCCATTTAATCTCAATGCTCCAAGAACCCTGTCATCCCATGCACCATGCCCATCATCATAATGATTCATGCTATTGTCATCACAATGAAATCAATATGCTCCATGACTTCTCTCATCACAAAGCTCCATGACGCATGTCATCAGAATGCTCCATTGACTTCTAATCACAATGCTCCATGTCCTTGTCATCACAGTGTTCCAAGACCAATTTAATCACAATGCTCCATGCCCCTTTTCATCTCAATGCTCCATGAACCATGTCATCACAATGCACCATGCCCATCATCATAATGCTTCTTGCTATTGTCATCACAATGAAATCAAAATGCTCCATGACCTCTGTCATCACAATGCTCCAAACCGTTGTTATCACAATGTTCCATAACACTTGTCATCACAACGCCCCATGACGCTCGTCATCACAATTTTACAGGGGTTTCTCATCACAATGCTCCATGACCTTTGTCATCACAATGCTCAATACACTTGTCATCACAATGCTCCCTGACACTTGTCATCAGTATGCTCCTTGAACCCTGTCATGACAAGGCTCCATGCCTTTTCCATCAAAATGATTCATGCCCTTTTCATCACAATGCTCCAAGACCCCTGTAATCACAATGCTCCATGCCCTTGTCATCACAAAGCTCCATGATGCATGTCATCAGAACGCTCTATGGTCTTCTCATCCAAATGCTCCATGCCCTTGTCATCCCAATACTCCAACACCCTTGTAATCACAATGCTCCTTGCCCCTTTTCATCAGAATGCTCCATGAGACTTGTCATCACAAGGCTCCATGGTCTTCTCATCACAGTGCTCCAGGACCTTGTCATCACAGTGCTCCATGACTCCTGTCTTCACAATACTCCATGAACATTTTCAGCCCAAAGATCCATGACCTTCTCATCTCACTTCTCCATGACCTTTGTCATCACAATGCTCCATGACCTCTGTCATCACAACCCTCCATGACCCCTAACAACACAGTGATACGGGACTCTTGTCATCAAAATGCTCCATAACTCTTGTCATCACAATGATCCATGCCCTTTTCATCCCAATGCTCCATGATCCATGTAATCACAGTGCTCCGTGAGGATTGTCATCACAGTGCTCCGTGACCCTTGTCATCACAATGCTCCATGCCTTTGTCAGCACAATGCTACATGGCCTTGTCATCACAATCCTCGATCACCCCTGGGATCACATTGCAACATGCTCTTGTCATCTCTGTCTTTATTTTCTGGTTTTTACAGATTTTCGGATGTCCTTTTTGACCGGTGGGAAGTGACAATTCTTTGTAGTGTGGATTTGTATTGCGGGGTTGCTTGATTGGCCAGAAAGGGCGTATGCCTTTTCTCCTGAATATATTCAGCAGAAAATGCATACGCCCTTTTTGGCCAAGTGCATCATTGTCGAAGTTGTTACGCTTTTCCTGTGCTTTAAAGGCGATTCCAGTTTAACTCTTGAAATATGTTTTCTGCAATTCGGCCTCATTTTCAAGTTGGCTTCGTTGCCTTCCCTCAAGAGATTTTTGGAAGAGAGTTGTCCTTTATAACTCTGCAGGTTTGTGAATTGCTGTGCCCCTGAGCTCCAATTTTCAACTCGTGTTTTTGTGAGCTGACCGCAAATCTACAATTTTGCTACAGGACCTATACTGGTTCCGGGGGTGCAGGCTGACGCTTTGGTTAATTCTTCCTTCTGGACTGGAAATTAGAGTGACATGTGTCCGTCCAAATGCCTACAGCTACTCTCTGATTTGTTCTCCCTCTTTCCTTTCATCCACTGCACAATTTGCAAACTGTGCGAACCAGTAGCTTATAGGGGCTGACTCTCCAAGTTGGGAGATTGATAGTAAAGCAGTTGGAATGTCAAACTGGAGCACAAGGAGAGGAAAAATTAGGAGCCTTTTAGAAATCTTTTGCCATCACAGGGTGTCCATTCTCTAGGTTTCCCATACATGTTATAACTGTATTGATATTCCCTTCTACCTGGAGAGTTGGGACCCATGGAATGGGTGGCATGCATTACTGCTTTAAAGGATCTGCATTTTATCACCCAATCTCACCAGTCCTCTCAGCCCCAAGTGTCCAGCCTTATGTCTCATCTAGCTGTCTTTGCAGATAGGGTCGTTCCAGGTTTCATCAGAACCCCTGAAGGAATTGTGTAAGAATTTTGTTGTTTCTTTTGTTTTGTTTTTGAAATTCATTTATATAATGGGGTTGAGCTGATTTTCACCGACGTGTTTATGCCTGTCTAGACACACTTGATTCCCTTATGGAGGCATATCAATATATAGGTTTTAACATTCTTACTAGTCAGATATATTCCTCTGTGTGGAATAGGGGTATTGAGTCCCGTTCACAGAGGAAGGTGTAGGATTTGTCTATTCTGTATTTGCTTCATGGAATGGGACCAGTGCTAATATCAAAGTCTGGTTTTATGCATCACCCCACCTCTCCTCTCCCCTTATCAGGCATAAGAGTGTTTTCTCAATGTGAGACTCTGTTCTCTTTCCTAACTCAGTTCATGTGTAGCCATGTTTACAGGACCTTCATAAGTGATATCTTATGATAAGTTTCTTTTTCTGTGTGACTTATATCACTTAGAATCATCGTACCTAAATCCACTCATTATGCTGTTACTGGCTTTATGACATTGATTTCATGTCTGAGTGATATTCCATTGTACAAAATTACCACAAGTTCTTTACGCAATTTTCTCTTTCCTGGAATACTTAAGTTGTACTGAAGTTGAGGTTCTTGTATGCAGAGCAGCCTTAAATTTTGGGGTGCCTGTGTCTTGTTGATATTTAGTCTTCCCAAGTTATATGCCCATGAGTGGAAGTGCCCTATGCTCGGTAGCTTTGTATTTTAGATGTTTTAGGAAACAGCATACACTTCTTCAGAGTGGGTCTTGGATATTTATACCACACCCCTCAGCGTGACTAGCTCCCTGTTCTCCATGGCCTCTCCTGCATTTCTGGTTTGTACACATTTTTTGGATGGCCTTTCTGAGCAGTGGAAATTGACCACTTCTTTGTTGTGCGGATTTGCATTTCCCGCTTGCTTGGTTGGCCAAAAACTCTGTATGTGTTTTTTTCCTAAAAATATTCACGAAAAAAACGCATACACCCTTTTGCCCAACTGCATCATTTTAGAAATTCTGCTGCTTTTCATATGCTTTAAATGTGAGTCCAATCTACCTTTTGAAATCTGTTTCCTGCAATTCTGCCTCTCATTCAGATCCTCTTCGTTGCCTTACCTGAATATATTTTTGGACGTTGGTTATCATTTTTATCTTTGCAAGTCTTTGAATTGTTTGCTCCTGAGCCCCATTTTGCAACTCGCATTATTTGTGAGCTGGTCGCCAAACCATTGCATTGCTTCCGGCCCTATTCTGGTTCTGGGGAGGCAGGCTGAGCCTTTGGTTAATTCTTCTTCCTAATGGGAAATTAGAGTGGCATGTGCCTGTCAAAACTCCTACAGCTAGTCTCTCATTGGTTGCCCCTCTTCCCGTTTATCCTCTGCACAAATTGCAAACTGTGTGAAACAGGAGGTTAAAGGTGCTGATTCTCCAAGTGGGGTGATTGTTAGTAATTTGGCTGGAATGGCGAACCCCAGCACCAGGAGATCAAAAATGAGGTGTATTTTAGACACCTTTCCTGGTCACACGGTGTACATTCATCTCGGTTTCCCAGGCATGTTTTTGCTGTCAGAAGATTCCCTTAAACCTGCAGATTTGGGACCCAAGGAATGGGAATCAGGCAGTATTACTTTAAAAGGTCTGCCTTTACTCACCCAGCCTCTCTAACATCTCTTAGCGTGCATAGCTTCCTGCCTTATATATCATCCTGCTGTGGGTCTACATGTGTTCAATCCATGTTACATCGTAGCCCTTCAACAAAAGTTGTAAGAAGTTTTGTCTGTCTCACTGTTTTTATAAATATTTATAAATTTATTTTTATATTGGTTACAGCTGATTTTCAAAGCTCTGTTTTTTGCTGCTGTACATCCACTTGATTCATGTACTGTGAGAAAACAATAAATTCTTTTTCAGATGCTTACCAGTTATATATATTATTTTCCAGTGACTTGAGTGCGCTGAGTGCAGTTCTTTGAGGTACCATGTAGGCCTTGTCAGTTATTCAATTTGGTACTTGGAATGGTGTCTTTGCTAATTTCAACCTCCTGGATAATACCTCACCCTTCCCCACCTTTCCCATTTAGCAGCCTTATGTCTATTTTCTACATATTTGACTATGTTTCCATTTTATAATTTATTTCATGTGTAGCCATTTTTGATTCCACCTTTAAGTGACCTCTTATGATATGTGTCTTTTTCTTTCTGTCATATGTCACTTAGAATGATCATATGTAACTCCTCCAGAGTTGTTACAACTGGCCTTATTTCATTGATTTCTGGATGAGTAATATTCCACTCTACATAAGTACCCCAACTCTTTTATCCATTTTATCCTTCCAGGGACATTTAGGTTATATCCAAGTTGAGGCCCTTTTTAACAGAGAGGTGGTAAACGTTGGGGTGCCTGTTTTCTGTCGATTTTTGTTTTTCCCAAGGTATATGCCCATGAGTGCAAGTGCCCTATGCTCTGTAGCTCATTTTTTAGATGTTTTAGCAAACACAATACACTTCTCCAGAGTGACCGTTGGCAAATTACATTTCCATTATCAACCTCACAGGGCTCCCTTTTCTCCTCACGCTGTCCTGCATTTCTGGTGTTTACACTTTATGTGGATGGCCCTTCTGACTGATGTGAAGTGATACATTTTGTAGTATAGATTTCCAGTGCCCACCTGTTTGGTTGGATAAAATGTGTGTATGGCCTTTACTTGAATATATTCAGAAAAAAATGCATACGCCCTTTTTGGCCAACTGCATTATTGGCGATGTTCAGACCCTTTTCTTGTGCTTTAATGGGGAGTCCTTTCTACCTCTTCAAATCTGTTTCCTGCCAATCTCCCTTGCTTACAAGTCCTTTTCTGTGACTTACCTCAAGACATTTTTTGACGATAGATATTTTCAACTCTGCAGTTTCATGAATTTTAGTGCCCCTGAGTTCCATTTTTCAACTTGTGTTTTTGGAAAATGGACACAAAACAGCGGGATTTCCTCTAGCCCTATTCTGTTTCCGTGGGCAATTCTAGCCTTTGATGAATTTGTCTTCCGTATTGGAAATTAGAGTGGCATGTGCCTGTCTGAACACCTAGGACTTGTCTCTAAATTTTTCTCATCCTTCCGCTTCATCCTCTGGACAAATTCCAAACTGTGTGCAACAGGATGTTGACGGTGCTGATATCCCCAAGTCAGGAGATTGTTAGGAAAGATGCTGGAGGGGTGAACCCGAGCACCAGGCGATGAGGAGATGAGGTGCCTTTTCCAAACTGTTTCCGATCAAATGGTGTACCATCCTCTAGGTGTGACAGGCATGTTTTAGCTGTAGGAATGGTCCCGTGCATGTAAGGAGAACACCAGGAATTTTTCCAAATCAGTGCCTCCCCGAACCACAAACTGGGGAATTTTTAAGCTACGGCTTCACATATGCCCATTAAGGGCCTTGGGAAATAGGCAGAGTCCAAACTTTAGATGATTGAAATCTTCGGGATCAGAAGTGCTCTCCATCAGCCTTGCTTAGTTTACATTTTATCTGTCATTGATAGATGATGTCAATAAAAATATCTATTCTTTTTCAGATTATTTCCCCTTATAGGTTATTGTAAAATATTCAGTGTAGTTCCCTGTGCTATACAGTAGTTCCTTGTTGATGATCTGTTTTATACATAGCAGTGTGTATGTGTTAATCCCAAACTGTTAATTTATCCCTTCTCCTACCTTTCCCCTTTGGTAATAATAAATTATAAGATTTTATACTTCTCAGAAATGGGGAATCTGAAAGAGAGGTATCATTTTCAATGGAAAAGCATTCAAAACAAGATTGAAGCTTCAGCCAAGAGTATTCGATGTACATCCTTGGGAATAAGTCACTTCATTTCTCTAATGTTGACCTGACAAATAAGACAGACGTCTTCACTGAACTTGCTTATAATAAAGTGATGGAAATATCAAATGTAAGTCTTAGAAACATCTTATTTTACCCGAGCCTTATACACTGCTCTATGTTAACTACAGTTTGGCTCACACATCTGTTCATTGAAGTTACAATGTTCTCAATTTCTGTTACTGATCCTCCAGAGTGGACCCCAACAGGAGTCCCTGTGCCCAGTGTCATTGGAGCCAACAGATCAAGACTGAGTTTGTTTCAGGAGCAAAGGAAACTTTATATTTTGAAAACAGAATGGAGATCTGAGAGCGTGCACTTCCTCACGGGATGTGGGCTGGGCTGCTGTTTAGGGATCCTGGCAGCGTCAGCAGGAGGGAGGGGATGGAGCTCTCGAGGGCTTGGTTGGCTGCAGCTCAGGCTCTATGTCGCAGAGTCTGCATGGGACCCCACTAGCTGAGGTGTCAGCACAGCCATTCTGCACTAGGAAATCGGGTCTGAAGTGCCGGGTGTGGGACCTCTGCATGTGGAACCCTAGGAGCACGTGAAATTAGACAAAGCACAAAGGAAAAACAGGTTAGACTTTATTTTATTGCCCAGATTCTCTTTTGATCTCCCAGGAATTTTTAATGAACGTTGCCGGTGATGAACACCTCCTCTGCTTTTTGTCCCGTTCCACATTCTTGGGGTGCTGAGGGTGCAGACCCCTCTTTTGTAACTGCTTCATGCTGAGGTGGGAGCCCTCATACACGGGGGGAGGGGCAAAACTTCTCCCCAGCAACCTCCAGGTGAGGTTGATTGTCCCAAGGCTTCCTGCCTCACTGCTCGTCCACTTGAGCACCAGCATTGGAAGTGTTATAGATTCTAATGACCTTTACGGGTCCAGGAAAGAGACGCACAGAGATGCTGCGGTGGCAGGTTTCACCCCACCCCACATTTGTTCAGCGACCTTAGGCTGACGGTTTTTGCCAGCCTAGATACTCTGACCAGTAGTCTGTGCTTTCTTTAATTAGGTCCCTGAATTAAAGTATAAACAGCACCATGTGTCAGAGCACTGCCCGCTCAACTCCCAGACAGTCCAGGGTCAGTGTTGATCCAGGACCATGACGTCCACTGAGTCAATGGCCTTTTGAAGTAGCCAGCAGTCCAGCCGGTCATATTGGCCACCATCACTGTGGTTTCTCTAGGGTTTTCTATGGTGAAAGCGTGATATACGTTTCCCCTGCCAAGCTTATTAGCTCCCGTCTGGGTGCAGTAAGTCCTGCAAGCAGTAGTCTGCTCTTTTGGGGCACAGACTTGTTTTCTGAGAGAAACTCCAGGTCAAGTGATGGTCATACGTGTCATCTTGGGGGCCCATTGCCCCCATTTGTCTCTCTGGAGGTTGGAGTTGGAGGGCCTCCTCACTCGAGGTCAGTGTGTCAACAGAGCGACCGCTGCAACTTCAGGGCATGCTGGGTGGTTAGGATCACTACGTGGGGTCCTTTTCCCTTAGGAGGTAGCTGGTCTTACGGGCTGCTGATTTCAACCTTTTTAGATACCCCAGTATCCTGGCCTGATGGGGCGGTGGGCAAAGCCCTTGGTGACCATAGTTTATCATACCTGAAGGGCATTCTTGTATTGCTCCATTTCAAGTGGTCCCAGTTTTTGCACTAAGGCTCCAAGGGCGATTAACCTTTGACCGGGTATGTAAAGGTCAAAGGGTTTAGCTAAATTAGGGAGTTCCTGGGCAAGGGCCTGAATTGACTGCTCTTTCCATTCTTGAAAGGCTGCTTCTGGATTCTATTCAAAAGGATCATCATCTTTTCGTGTCAGTGATTCATGTAGAGGCCCAGCTATTAGACTGTAGTTAGGGATCCAGATGCAGAAAACCTTGGCCTCCCCAGGAACCCCTAAGCTGTCTTCTAGTTTTAGAAGAGGTAAGGCTGCAAATGGCTTCTTCCCTATCCTGGGATACGTTTCTCTGAATATCTGTGAGAATGAAGCCCAGGCATGTCACCTTAGCCTGGGATATTTGAGCCTTTTTCTTGTATACCTTCTATCCTTTCTTGGCTAGGTAGTTCAGAGACGTCTTTAGTACGCCTGGCGATCAGAATGTCATCTGCATATTGAAGGAGGGTTCCCTTTTACAGAGGTAGAACTTTTAGGTCTTTAGAGGACATTTCCCCAATGATGGTGTGGGGATTTTTGAACCATTGGGGCAGGACGGCCCAGCATTATTGCTTTTGTTGCATGTTGTGTCCTGCCACTCACAAGCCAAAAGTTCTTGTGACTCTGAGATGAGTGGAATACAGAAGAAGGCATCATTGAAGTCTAATACAGAATGCCATGGCCTGGTGGATGGTTGAGTGACAAGCAGGGTGTAGGAAATAGGAGCTACTTGATGTATATCCTCGGTGGCTTCACTGACTGTCCTTATATACTTTACCAGGTCTGCAGCAGCCCATGGGGCTCTCGTGGTCAGGCCAATCCCAGGATATGGAGCTCACCTGGGCTGCACCTCCACCCCCACAGCCCACAGGGCTCCCGTGGTCAAGTCCCTCCAAGGGTATGGAGCTCACCTGTGCAGCTACCCAGCAGCCCATGGGGCTCTCATAGTCAGGCCCTTCCTAGGATATGGAGCTCCCTTTGGGCAGGTACCCCAGAAGGGCTGGAAACACAGGAACCGTGCACATAGCCCACCTTGCAGAGAACCTCCAGATCACCTGTCCCTCACACCTGACACAGAACACCCCAGAGCAGGTCTTGAACTAACAAACAGCAACTTTGACAGGTCTGTGACCCCAGGTATCACTCTGTGCGGCCTCTCTCTGCCTGGTCTTCCAGACACTTCCACTGCAGCCAGGGCACCAGGCCTCTATCTCCACCCACCATCACTCCTCTCCCTGACTCCTGGGTTCCTCTCATTAGGATAGGGTCTTCTTGAATTTGTTTTCCACTCATGGACCACATAAAATGATAAGAAAACAAGCCACAGCTGCAGCCCCTTGTCTATCCTGACTCTCAAGAGCCCACACCTGTTCCTTGGGCCTGGCCCGTTTAGCAAGGCTCATTTTCTGCAACTGTGAGCCGCTGAGGGGTGAGGATTGGCTGATTTGGACAGCCTGACACTGCCTGCCATCCTTCCCCAGGTGTGCCTGGGTTGAGATCAATATAAGCACCTCTCCAGTCAGCAAGAGCTCCTGTAGCTGTGCCTGACGCCATGGTCTCTGCCCCGTCAGCAGTGTCGGGGCTGGGGTGGTGGGAGGGAGTGAGGGGTCGTGGCTTTGTGGGTGGCCCAGTGTGAGTGGGGCTCTGCTGGACTTCCTGCAGTAGTTGCCAGGCTGCCACCTGCTAAAGAAGAGGATGTGTCACCCATACCTGCCGCTGGAATTTCTCCCCAGGCAGAGGTGAGGAAGTAAAAAAGCAGTGGGGGCCGTGGCAGGAGGGGTATCTCAGGCAGGGAAGTGGAAAGCTTCCAGAAGAGCATCTGGTGCCAGGACCATCCTGGCTGGCCTGCTGGCACCAAGTCGGCCTGCATGCTGTCGCTGGTGTGGCTCCACAGCCCTTCCTCTAGGCTTGCAAGTTCTTGTACATATTCAGGTGTTTTACCTGGAAAGGGTGGGAAGATTTCAGCTGCAGCAGGACTGGGGTACAGCTCACATTTACTCACAGACGACTCGACATAGTCCCCCAGCTTTGCAATGAGGATGCTCCTTTTGGGGGGGAGCGCTGCTGACTGCATGGGAGATGATTTCTCACTTCTGACCAACTTAAGAATTTTTTACCACTGGAACAATTGCCCTGATACGATTTTCCTCTGTATAACTGGTGGGTTCTGTTTTTTTTTTTTTTTTTTTCCTTTTTTTCTTTTTGGTTCAAGGTAGGTTTTATTTATTCCTCTTTTTTTTTAATTTAGAGATATAAACATGGAAATAATGCATTTATATAAAGACGTCTATATGAAGGGAAAAACTTTTTTTCTGTTTTATTTTATTAAATGTTATTTATTAATTTTTATTTTTTTAAAATTTATTTATTTCTTTTATACAGCAGGTTCTTATTGGATATCTATGTTATACATATAAGTGTGCACATCTGAATCCCAGTCTCCCAATTCATTCCACCACCACCCTCCCATGGTGTTCCCCCCTTGGTGTCCATATGTTTGTTCTCTACATCTGTGTCTCTATCTCTGCCCTGCAAACCGGTTCATCTGTACCATTTTTCTAGGTTCCACATATATGCATTAATATACAATATTTGTTTTTTCTCTTTCTGACTTACTTCACTCTGTATGACAGTCTCTAGATCCATGAAGGTCTCTACAAATGACCCAATTCCATTCCTATGTATGGCTGAGTAATATTCCATTGTATATATGTACCACATCTTTATCCATTCGTCTGTCTGTGGGCACTTAGGTTGCTTTCATTACCTGGCTATTGTAAATAGTGCTGCAATGAACATTGTGGTGAATGTGTCTTTTTGATTTATGGGTTTCTCTCGATATATGCCCAGTAGTGGGATTGCTGGATTATATGGTAATTCTATTTTTACTTTTTTAAGGAACCTCCATTCTGTTCTCCATAGAGACTCTATCGATTTACATTCCCAACAATAGTGGAAGAAGGTTCCTTTTCTCCATACCCTCTCCAGCATTTGTTGTTTGTAGATTTTCTGATGATGCCCATTCTAACGGGTGTGACGTGATAATTCATTGTAGTTTCGATTTCCATTTCTCTAATAATTAGTGATGTTGAGCAGATTTTCATGTGCGTCTTGGCCATCTCTATGACTTCTTGGGAGAAATGTCTATTTAGATCTGCTTCCATTTTTGTATTGGGTTTTTTGTCTTATTAATGTTGACCTGCATGAGCTGTTTATATATATTGGAGATTAATCATTTGTCCATTGATTCGTTTGCAAATATATTCTACCATTCTGAGGGTTGTCTTTTCATCTTGTTTGTAGTTTCCTTTGCTTTGCAAAAGCTTTTACGTTTCATTAGGTCCCATCTGTTTAGGCTTCTTTTTTTTTATTTCATTACTATAGGAGATGGATCAAAAAAAGTTCTTGCTGTGATTTACGTCAGAGTATTCTTCGTAAGTTTTCCTCTCAGAGTTTTATACTGTCCGGTCTTACATTAAGGTCTCTAATCGATTTTGAATATATTTTTATGTATGGTGTTGGGGAGTGTTCTAATTTCATTCTTTTACATATAGCTGTCCGTAATTCCCAGCACCACTGACTGAAGAATCTCTGATTTCTCCATTGTAAAGTCTTGCCTCCTTTGTCATAGATTAGGTGAGCATAGGTGTGTAGGTTTATCCCTGGGCTTTCTTTTTTTTTTTTCCTTTTCCACATTTATTGGAGTATAATTGCTTTACAATGGAGTGTTATTTTCTGCTGTATAACAAAGTGAATCAGCTATACATATACAAATATCACCAGATCCACTCCCTCTTGCATCTCCCTCCCACACTCCATATCCCACCCCTTTAGGTTGTCACAAAGCACCGAGCTGATCTCCCTGTTCTATGTGGCTGCTTCCCAGTAGCGATTAGTATTACATGTGGTAATGTATTTATCTCCATGCCACTCTCTCACTTCGTCCCATCTTACCCATCCCCCTTCCGGTGTCCTCAAGTCCTTTCCCTATGTCTGTGTCCTTAATCCTGTCCTGCCACTAGGGTCTTCAAAATCTTTTTTTTTCCTCATTAGATTCCGTATATCTCTGTTAACATACAGTATTTGTTTTTCCCTTTCTGACTTACTTCACTGTGCAGGACAGATTCTAAGTCCATCCACCTCAGTGCAAATAACTCAGTTTTGCTTCTTTTAATGGCTGAGTGATATTCCATTGTATATATGTGCCATATCTTCTTTATCCATTCATCTGTCGATGGACACTTAGGTTGCTTCCATGTCCTGGCTATTGTAAATAGAGTTGCAATGAACATTTTTGTACATAACTCTTTTTGAATTATGGTTTTCACAAGGCAAATGCCCAGTAGTTGGGTTGTTGTGTTGTATGGTACTTCTATTGTTAATTATTTAAAGGAACCTCCGTACTGTTCTCCCTAGTGCCCATATCAATTTACATTCCCACCCACAGTGTAAGTGTGTTCCCTTTTCTCCAATAAAGGCCTCTCCAGCATTTATTGTTTCGTAGATTTTTTTGATGATTGCCACTCTGAGTGCTGTGAGGTGATACCTCACGGTAGTTTTGATTTGCATTTCTCTAATGATTAGTGATGTTCAGCATCCTTTCATGTGTTTCATGGTAATCTGTATATCTTCTTTGGAGAAATGTCTATTTAGGTCTTCTGCCCGTTTTTGGATTGGGTTGTTTGTTTTTGTGATATTGAGCTACATGAGGTGCTTGTAAAGTTTGGAGATTAATCCTTTGTCAATTGCTTCATTTGAAAATATTTTCTCCCATTCTGAGGGTTGTTTTTGCATCTTGTTTATGTTTTCCTGTACTGTGTAAAAGCTTTTAAGTTTCATTAGGTCCCATTTGTTGATTTCTGTTTTTATTTCCATTTCTCTAGGAGGTGGGACAAAAAGGATCTTACTGTGATTTATGTCATAGAGTGTTCTGCCTATGGTTTCCTCTAAGTGTTTTATAGTGTCTGGCCTTATATTTAGATCTCTAATCAATTTAGAGTTTATTTTTGTGTATGGTGTTATGGAGTGTTCTAATTTCATTCTTTTATGTGTAGGGGTCCAGTTTTCCCAGCACCAATTACTGAAGAGACTGTCTTTTCTCCATTGTATATCCTTAGCTCCTTTGTCCTAGGTGAGATAGGCATAGGTATGTAGGTTTATCTCTGCACTTTCTGTCCTGTTCCATTGATCTGTGTTTATGCCAATCTGCATACACTTGATTGCATTATGGAGACATATAAATACATAGGTTTCAAGATTATTACCAGTCAGATATATTCATCTTCAGTGAATAGGGTGTTTTGTGTCCAGTTCATTGAGAAAGGAGTAGGTCTTGTCTATTACATATATGGTATATGGAATGGTATCTGTGCTAATTTCAAACTCTGCTTTTACACATCACCCCACGTCACCTTTCCACTTAAGGAGGCATAAGTGTCTTTTCTGAATGTGTAACTCTGTTCTCTTTTGAAATTCAGTTCATATGTAGCCATGTTTACATTCCCTCTATAAGTGATATATAAAAATAAGTTTCTTTTTCTTTGTGGCTCATTTCAATTAGCATCATCATACATAAAGCCACTCATTATGCTGCTATTGGCCTTATGACATTGATTTTATGTCTGAGTGACATTCCATTGTATATAAGTACCACAACATATTTATCCATTTTTTTCCCTTTCCTGGGATATTTAAAGTGTACCAAAGTCGAGGTTCTTGTAAACAGAGCAGCCCTAAATTTTGGGCTGGCTGTGTGTTGTGGATTTTTAGTTTTCCCAAAATACACGCCCATGAGTGGAAGTGTGCTATGCTCTGTAGCTCTGTTTTAGAAAACAACATACAGTTCTCCAGAGAGGCTGTTGGCAATTTACATCCTGTCCATCGGCATAACCAGGCTCCCTTTTCTCCATGGCCTGTCCTGTATTTGTGGTTTTTACACTATTTGCGGATGGCCCTTTTGACCGGAGGTAAGTGACACTTCTATGTAGGGTGGATTTGCAATGCCTGATGGCTTGCTTGGCCAAAAAGGGCGTATGCATTTTTTCCCGAATACATTCAAGAAAATACACATACTCCCTTTTCAGCCAAGGGCAACATTGTCGAAGATCTGTCGCTTTTCATGTGCTTTAAAGACGACTCCAATCTACCTTTTGAAATCTGTTTCCTTCAATTCTGCCTTGCTTTCAAATCCTCTTCACTGCCTTACCTCAATATATTTCTGGATGATAGTTGTCCTTTATAACTCTGCAAGTTTGTGAATTGCTGTGCCCCTGATTTCCATTTTTCAACTCGCTTATTTGTGAGCTGGCTGCAATACCGCAGGATGGCTTTAGGCCCTAGTCTGTTTCCGCGGTTGCAGGCTGAGCCTGTTTTTAATTCTTTTTCCTGATGGGAAACTAGAGAGATATGTGCCCATCCAAACACCTACAGCTAATGTCTCATTTGTTTCCCCTCTTCCTGTTCATCCTCTGCACAATTTGCAAACTGTGCACAACAGGAGGGTAAAGGCAGTGACACTCCAAGTGGGGAGATTTTTAGTAATGCAGATGGAATGGCGAAGCTGAGCACGAGGAAAGGAAAAATGAGGTACCTTTTAGAAAACTTTCCCGATTACACAGTGTACCATCCACTGGGTTTCCCATGCATGTTTTAACTATAGGAAGATTCCCTTAAACATGGAGAGTTGGGGCCACTAGAATGGGTAGCACACAGTATTGCTCTAAGTGGTGTTCTTTTACTCACACAACCTCAGCAATCTTGTCAGACCCAAGTGTCCAGTCTATGTGTCATCCAGCTGTGGGTGTAAAGGTGGTCAATCCAGGTTGCATTACAGGCCCTGAACGTAATTTTTAAGACATTCTCTCTGTTTCGCTGTTTTTGCATTTTGCTTTTGAAATTTATTTTTATAAGGGGGTTTAGCTGAATTTCAGTCCTGTGTTCATGCCATTATACACACACATGATTCCTTTATGGAGACATGAGAACACATATGTTTTAAAATTGTTACTAGTCAGATATATTCCTCTGCAATGAATAGGGGTTGTTGAGTCCAGTTCATTGAGCCGGGAGTAGGTGTTGTCTATTACATACTTGATTTATGGAATTGTATCTGTGCTAATTTTGGACTGTAAATTTATGTATCACCCCACCTCGCCTTTCCCCTTAATCAGGCAGAAGTATGTTTTCTAAAGGTGTGACTCTGTTGTGTTTGTAATTCAGTTCATGTGTAGCCATGGGTACATTCCCGCTATGAATAATAGCTTATAATAAGTTTCATTATTCTGTTCTCTTTCCTAACTGAGTTCATGTGTAGCCACGTTTCCAGGACCTTCATAAGTGATATCTTATGATAAGTTTCTTTTTCTGTGTGACTTATTTCACTTAGAATCATCGTACGTGAATCCACTCATTTTGCTGCTACTGGCCTTATGACATTGATTTCATGCCTGAGGGATATTCCATCGTACGTAAGTAACACAATTTCTTGAACCATTTTTGTCTTTCCTGGGATATTTAAGGTGTACGCAAGTTGAGGTTCTTGTAAGCAGTGCAGCCCTAAATTTTGAGGTGGCTCTGTCTTATTGATATTCAGTTTTCCTAAGGTATATTCCCTAGACAGGAAGTGCCCTTGGCTCTGTAGCTCTGTTGTTTACTTGTTTTAGGGAACACAATTCACTCCTCCAGAGAGGAAGTTGGCAATTTACATCCAGCCAATTAGCATAACTAGGCTCCCTGTTCTCCAGTGCCTGTCTTGCCTTTCTAGTTTTTACACATTTTGTGGATGTCCCTTTTGACTGGTGAGAAGTGATACTTCTTTTTAGTGCAGATTTGCATTGCCCGCTTGCTTGGGCAGAAAGGGCGTATGAGTTTTCTCCTGAATATATTCAGGAGAAAATGCATATGCCCATTTTGGCCAAGTGCATCATGTTCGAAGTCGTGCCCCTCTTCCTGTGCTTTAAAGGAGATTCCAATGTACCTCTTGAAATCTGTTTCCTGCTATTCTGTCTCGCTTTCAAGTCCACCTCGGTGCCTTCCCTCAACAGATTTTTGGACGATAGTTGTCCTTTATTACTCTGCCAGTTTTTGAATTATTGTGCCCCTGAGCTCGATTTATCAACTCGTTTTTTGATGAGCTGACCGCAAGTCCAAAATTTTGGTTCAGGACCTATACTGGTTCCCGGCGGGTGGCTGAGACTTTGGTTAATTCTTCTTCCTGCCGGGAAATTAGAGAGACATATGCCCGTCCGAATGCCTAACAGCTACTCTCTCATTTGTTCTCCCTCTTCCCTTTCATCCTCTGCCAAATTGGCAAGCTGTGCGAACCAGGAGGTTAAAGGGGATGTCTCTACAAGTTGGGAGATTGAGAGTAAAGCAGTTGGAAAGTCAAACAGGAGCACCAGGAGAGGGACTGTTAGTTGAGTTTTAGAAACTTTTTGTATTCAGAGTGTGTCCATTATCTAGGTTTCCCATACATGTTATAGCTGTAGTAATATTCCCTTCAACCTGGAGAGTTGGGACCCTTGGATTGTGTGTCACGCATTATTGCTTTAAATGGTCTGCATTTGCTCACCGAATGTCACCAATACTCTCAGTCCCAAGTGTCCAGCCTTATGCCACATCCAGCTGTCGTTGTAGATAGGGTCATTCCAGGTTTCATCAGAGTCCCTGAAGGAATTGTAAAGAATTTCCCTGTTTTTGAGGTTTGTTTTTGTAATTCCTTTTTATAGTGGGTTTGAGCTGATTCTCACTGCCATGTTTATGCCAGTCTAGAGACACTTGATTCCCTTACGGAGATATATCAATACATAGGTTTTAAGATTCTTACTAATCAGATATATTCCTCTGCGGGAAATATGGGGTTTTGAGTCCCTTTCACTGAGGAAGATGTAGGTCTTGACTATTCCGTAGTTGGTTTTTGGAACGGTACCTGTACTAATACGAAACTCTGGTTTTATGCATCACCCCACCTCTCTTTCCCCCTTAAGCAGGCATAAGTGTTTTTTCTAAATGTGAGACTCTGTTCTCTTTCCTAACTCAGTTCATGTGTAGCCATGTTTACAGGACCTTCATAAGTGATATCTTATGATAAGGTTCTTTTTCTCTGTGACTTATTTCACTTAGAATAATCATACCTGAATCCACTCATTTTGCTGCTACTGGCCTTATGACATTGATTTCATGGCTGAGGGTTATTCCATCGTACGTAAGTAACACAATTACTTGAACCACTTTTGTCTTTCCTCGGATATTTAAGGTGTACCCAAGTTGAGGTTCTTGTAAGCAGTGCAGCCCTAAATTTTGGGGTGGCTGTGTCTTACTGATTTTCAGTTTTCCCAAGGTATATTCCCTAGACTGGAAGTGCCCTTGGCTCTGTAGCTCTGTTGTTTACTTGTTTGAGGGAACACAATGCACTCCTCCAGAGAGGCAGTTGGCAATTTACATCCTGCCCATCAGCATAACTAGGCTCCCTGGTCTCCAGGGCCTGTCTTGCCTTTATGGTTTTTACACATTTTGCGGATGTCCCTTTTGACCGGTGGGAAGTGAAACTTCTTTGTAGTGCAGATTTGCATTGCCCGCTTGCTTGCTTGGCCAAAAAGGGCTTATGTGTTTTCCCCTAAATATATTCAGGAGAAAACGCATACGCCCTTTTTGGCCAAGTGCATCATTGTCGATGTTGTGCCCCTCTTCCTGTGCTTTAAAGGCAATTCCAATGTACCTCTTGAAATCTGTTTCCTGCTATACTGGCTCGCTTTCAAGTCCACCTGGTTACCTTCCCTCAACAGGTTTTTGGACTATAGTTTTTCTTTATTACTCTGCCATTTTGTGAATTGCTGTGCCCCTGAGCTCCATTTTTCAACTTTTTTTTTGTGAGCTGACCTCAACTCCAAAATTTTGGTTCAGGACCTATACTGGTTCCCGGCGGGTGGCTGAGACTTTGGTTAATTCTTCTTCCTGCTCGGAAATTAGAGTGACATGTGCCCGTCAAAATGCCTAACAGCTACTCTCTCACTGGTTCTCCCTCTTCCCTTTCATCATCTGCCAAATTGGCAAACTGTGCGAACCAGGAGGTTAAAGGGGCTGTCTCTCCAAGTTGGGAGATTGATAGTAAAGCAGTTGGAAATTCTAGCTGGAGAACCAGGAGAGGGACTATTAGTTGATTTCTAGAAACCTTTCGTATTCACAGTTTGTCCATTCTCTAGGTTTCTCGTACATGTTTTAGCTGTAGTAATATTCCCTTCAAACTGGAGAGTTGGGAACCTTGGAATGTGTGCCACACATTATTGCTTTAAAAGGTCTGCATTTGCTTACCCAATCTCACCAATCCTCTCAGACCCAAGTGTCCAACCTTATGCCATATCCAGCTGTCGTTGTAGATAGGGTCATTCTAGGTTTCATCAGAGCCCCTGAAGGAATTGTAAAGAATTTCCCAGTTTTTTTTTTTTTTTGGTAGTTTTTGAAATTCCTTTTTATAGTGGGTTTGAGCTGATTTTCACTCTCATGTTAATGCGAGTTTAGACACCCTTGTTTCCCTTATGGAGACATATCAATATATAGGTTTTAAGATTATTACTAGTCAGATATATTCCTCTGCGGGAAATATGTGGTTTTGAGTCCCTTTCACTGACGAAGGTGTAGGACTTGTATAATCCGTAGTTGGTTTTTGGAACGGTACCTGTACTAATATCAAACTCTGGTTTTATGCATCACCCCACCTCTCCTTCCCCCTTAGGCAGGCATAAGAATGTTTTCTATATGTGAGACTATGTTGTCTTTCCTAACTCAGTTCATGTGTAGCCATGTTTACAGGACCTCCATAAGTGATATCTTATGATAAGTTACTTTTTCTCTGTGACTTATTTCACGTAGAATCATCGTACCTGAATCCACTCATTTTGCTGCTACTGGCTTTATGACATTGACTTCATGTCTGAGGGATATTCCATCGTACTATAATAACACAATTTCTTGAACCATTTTTGTCTTTCCTCGGATATTTAAGTTGTACCCAAGTTGAGGTTCTTGTAAGCAGTGCAGCGCTAAATGTTGCGGTGGCTCTGTCTTATTGATTTTCAGTTTTCCCAAGGTATATTCCCTAGACTCTAAGTGCCCTTGGCTCCTTAGCTATTTTTTTTTACCTGTTTTAGGGAACACAATGCACTCCTCCAGAGAGGGAGTTGGCAATTTACATCCCGCCCATCAGCATAACAAGGCTCCCTGTTTTCTTGGGCCTGTCTTGCCTTTCTGGTTTTTACACATTTTGCGGATGTCCCTTTTGACAGGTGGGAAGTGATACTTCTTTTTAGTGGAGATTTGCATGGCTGGCTTGCTTGCTTGGTCAAAAAGGGCGTATGCTTTTTCTCTTGAATATATTCAGGAGAAAACGCATAAACCCTTTTTGGCCAAGTGCATCATTTTCGAAGTTGTGCCCATCTTCCTGTGCTTTAAAGGCGATTCCAATGTACCTCTTGATATTTGTTTCCTGCTATTCTGGCTCCCTTTCAAGTTCACCTCGTTGCCTTCCCTCAACAGATTTTTGGAGGATAGTTGCCCCTGAATACTCTGCCAATTTGTGAATTGCTGTGCCCCTGAGCTCCATTTTTCAACTCGTTTTTTGTGAGCTGACCGCAAGTCCAAAATTTTGCTTCAGGATCTATACTGCTTATCGGCGTGTGGCTGATACTTTGGTTAATTCTTCTTTTGCCGGGAAATTAGAGTGACATGTGCCCGTCCGAATGCCTAACAGCTACTCTCTCATTGGTTCTCCATCATTCCTTTCATCCTCTGCCTAATTTGAAACCCGTGAGAACCAGGAGGTTAAAGGGGCTGTCTCTCCAAGTTGGGAGATTGATAGTAAAGCACTTGGAATTTCAAACCGAAGCACCAGGAGAGGGACTATTAGTTGAGTATTAGAAACCATTTGTATTCACAGTGTGTCTATTCTCTTGCTTTCCCGTACATGTTATATCTGTAGTAATATTCCCTTCAAACTGGAGAGTTGGGATCCTTGGAATGTGTGCCATGCATTATTGCTTTAAATGGTCTGCTTTTGATGACCCAATCTAACCAATCCTCTCAGTCCCAAGTGTCCAGCCTTATGCCACATACAGCTGTCATTGTAGATAGAGTCATTGCAGGTTTCATCAGAGCCCCTGAAGGAATTTTAAAGAATTTCCCTATTTTTTTGTTTGGTTTTTGAAATTCCTTTTTATAGTGGGTTTGAGCTGATTCTCACTGCCATGTTTATGCCAGTCTAGACACACATGATTCCCTTACGGAGACATATCAATACATAGGTTTTAAGATTCTTACTAGTCAGATATATTCCTCTGCGGGATATATGGGGTTCTGAGTCCCTTTCACTGAGGAAGGTGTATGTCTTGTCTAATCAATATTTGGTTTTTGGAAAGGTAGCTGTACGAATATCAAACTCTGCTTTTATCTATCACCCCTCCTCTCCTTTCCCCTTAAGCAGGCTTAAGAGTGTTTTCTAAAAGTGAGACTCTGTTATCTTTCCTAACTCAGTTCAGGTGTAGCCATGTTTACAGGACCATCATAAGTGTTATCTTATGATAAGTTTCTTTTTCTCTGTGACTTTTTTCACTTAGAATCATCGTACCTGAATCCACCCATTTTGCTGCTACTGGCCTTATGACGTTGATTTCATGGCTGAGGGATATTCCATCTTACGTAAGTACCACAATTTCTTGAACCAATTTTGTCTTTCCTGGTATATTTAAGGTGTACCCAAGTTGAGTTTCTTGTAAGCAGTGCAGCCATAAATATTGGGGTGGCTCTGTCTTATTGATTTTCAGTTTTCCCATGGTATATTCTCTAGACTGGAAGTGCCCTTGGCTCTGTAGCTCTGGTGTTTACCTGTTTTAGGGAACACAATGCACTCCCCCTGAGAGGGACTTGGCAATTTACATCCCGCCCATCAGCATATCAAGGCTCCCTGTTCTCCAGGGCCTGTCTTTCCTTTCTGGTTTTTACACATTTTGCAGATGTTCCTTTTGACCGGTGGGAAGTGATACTTCCTTGTAGTGCCAATTTGCATTGCCCGTTTGCTTGCTTGGTCAAAAAGGGCGTATGCGTTTTCTCCTGAATATATTCAGGAGAAAACCTATACGCCCTTTTTGGCCAAGTGCATCACTGTAGAAGTTGTGCCCCTCTTCCTGTGCTTTGAAGGCGATTCCAATGTACCTCTTGAAATCTGTTTCCTGCTATTCTGGCTCGCTTTCAAGTCTGCCTCGTTGCCTTCCCTCAACAGATTTTTGGACGATAGTTGCCCTTTAGTACTCTGCCAGTTTGTGAATTGCTGTGCCACTGAGCTCCATTTTTCAACTCATTATTTGTGAGCTGACCACAAGTCCAAAATTTTGTTTCAGGAACTATACAGGTTCCCAGTGGGTGGCTGAGAATTTGATTAATTCTTCTTCCTGCCGGGAAATTAGAGTGACATGTGCCCGTCCAAATGCCTAACAGCTATTCTCTCCTTGGTTCTCCATCTTCCCTTTCATCCTCTGCCAAACTGGCAACCTGTGAGAAGCAGGAGGTTAAAGGGGCTATCTCTCCCAGTTGGGAGATTGATAGTACAGCAGTTGGAAAGTCAAACCGGAGCACCAGGAGAGGGACTATTAGTTTACTTTTAGAAAACTTTCGTATTCACAGTGTGTCCATTCTCTAGGTTTCCCGTACATGTTATAGCTGTAGTAATATTCCCTTCAACCTGGAGATTTGGGACCTTTGGAATGCGTGCCACACATTATTGTTTTAAACGGTCTGCATTTGCTCACTGAAACTCACCAATCCTCTCAGTCCCAAGTGTCCAGCCTTATGCCAAATCCAGCTCTCGTTGTATATATGGTCATTCCAGGTTTCATCAGAGCCCCTGAAGGAATTGTAAAGAATTTCCCTGTTTTTTTGTTTTGTTTTTGAAATTCCTTTTTATAGTGGGTTTGAGCTGATTCTCAATACCATGTTTAAGCCAGCCTAGACACACTTGATTCCCTTATGGAGACATATCAGTACATAGGTTTTAGGATTCTTACTAGTCAGATATATTCCTCTGCGGGAAATATGCGGTTTTCAGTCCCTTTCAATGAGGAAGGTGTAGGTCTTGTCTATACCATAGTTGGTTTTTGGAACAGTATCTGTACTAATATCAAACTCTGGTTTTATGCATCACCCCACCTCTCCTTCCCCCTTAAACAGGCATAAGAGTGTTTTCTAAATGTGAGACTCTGTTCTCTTTCCTAACTCAGTTCATGTGTGGCCATGTTTACAGGACCTTCATAAGTGATATCTTATGATAAGTTTCTTTTTCTCTCTGAATTATTTCACTTACAATCATCGTACCTGAATCCACTCATTTTGATGCTACTGGCCTTATGACATTGATTTCATCGCTGAGGGATATTCCATCGTACGTAAGTACCACAATTTCTTGAACCATTTTTGGCTTTCTTGGGATATTTCAGGTGTACCCAAGTTAAGGTTCTTGTAAGCAGTGCAGCCCTAAATTTGGGGGTGGTTCTGTCTTATTGATTTTCAGTTTTCCCAAGGTATATTCCCTAGACTGGAAGTGCCAGTGGCTCTGTAGCTGTGGTGTTTACTTGTTTTAGGGAACACAATGCACTCCTCCAGAGAGGCAGTTGGCAATTTACGTCCCGCCCTTTATCATAACTAGGCTCCCTGTTCTCCAGGGCCTGTGTTGCCTTTCTAGTTTTTACACATTTTGCAGATGTCCCTTTTGTCTGGTGGGAAGTGATACTGCTTTGTACTGCAGATTTGCATTGCCTGCTTGCTTGCTCGGCCAAAAAGGGCGTATGCGTTTTCTCCTGAATATATTCAGGAGATAACGCATACGCCCTTTTTGGCCCATTGCATCATTGTCGAAGTTGTGCCCCTCTTCCTGTGCTTTAAAGGCGATTCCAATGTACCTCTTGAAATCTGTTTTCTGCTATTCTGGCACGCTTTCAAGTCCACCTCGTTGCCTTCCCTGAACAGATTTTGGGTCGATAGTTTTCCTTTATTACTCTGACCGTTTGTGAATTGCTGTGCCCCTGAGCTCCTTTTTTCAACTCGTTTTTGTGAGCTGACCGCAAGTCCAAAATTTTGGTTCAGGAACTATACTGGTTCCTGGCGGGTGGCTGAGACATTGATCAATTCTTCTTCCTGCTGGGAAATTAGAGCGACATGTTCCCGTCCAAATGAGTAACAGATACTCTCTCATTGGTTCTCCATCTTACCTTTCATCCTCTGCGAATTGGCAACATGTGTGAAACAGGAGGTTAAAGGGGCTGTCTCTCCAAGTTGGGAGATTGATAGTAAAGCAGTTTGAAATTCAAATCGGAGCACCATGAGAGTGCCTATTAGTTGAGATTTAAAAGCCTTTCGTATTCACAGTGTGTCCATTCTCTAGGTTTCCCATACATGTTATATCTGTAGTAATATTCCCTTCAACCTGGAGAGTTGGGACCCTTGGAATGTGTGCCACGCATTATTGCTTTAAGTGGTCTGCATTTGCTCACCGAATCTCACCAATCCTTTCTGGCCCAAGTGTTCAGACTTATGCCACATCCAGCTGTCATGTTAGATAGAGTTATTCCAGGTTTCATCAGAGTCCCTGAAGGAATTGTAAAGAATTTCCCAGTTTTATTGTTTTGTTTGTGAAATTCCTTTTTATAGTGGGTTTGAGCTGATTCTCACTGCCATGTTTATGCGAGTCTAGACACGCTTGTTTCCCTTACGGAGACATATCAATACATAGGTTTTAAGATTCTTACTAGTCAGATATATTCGTCTGCGGGAAATATTGGGTTTTGAGTCCCTTTCACTGAGGAAGTTGTAGGTCTTTTCTATTCCGTACTTGGTTTTTGGAACGGTACCTGTACTAATATCAAACTGTGGTTTTATGCATCACCCCACCTCTCCTTCCCCCTGAAGCAGGCAAAAGAGTGTTTTCTAAATGTGAGACTGTGTTCTCTTTCCTAACTCAGTTCAGGTGTAGACATGTTTACAGGACCTTCATAAGTGATATCTTATGATAAGATTCTTTTTCTCTGTGACTTATTTCACTTATAATCATCGTACCTGAATCCACTAATTTTGCTGCTACTGGCCTTATGAAATTGATTTCATGGCTGAGGGATATTCCATCGTATGTAAGTACCACAATTTCTTGAACAATTTTTGTCTTTCCTGGGATATTTAAGGTTTTACCCAAGTTGAGGTTCTTGTAAGCAGTGCAGCCCTAAATTTTGGGGTGGCTCTGTCTTATTGATTTTCAGTTTTCCCAGTGTATATTACCTAGACTGGAAGTGCCCGTGGCTCTGTAGCTCTGTTGTTTACCTGTTTTAGGGAACACATTGCACTCCTCCAGAAAGGCTGTTGACAGTTTACATCATGCCCATCAGCATAACTAGGCTCCCTGTTCTCCAGGGCCTGTCTTGCCTTGCTGGTTTTTACACATTTTGCGGATGTCCCTTTTGACCGGTGGGTAGTGATACTTCTTTGTAGTGCAGATTTGCATTGGCCGCTTGCTTTTTGGACTAAAATGGGCATATGCGTTTTTTCCTAAATATATTCTGGAGAAAACGCATATGCACTTTTTGGCCAAGTGCATCATTGACGACAATGTGCCCCTCTTGCTGTGCTTAAAAGGTGATTCCAATGTACCTCTTGAAATTTCTTTCATGCTATTGTGCCTCGTTTTCAAGTCCGCCTCATTGCCATCCCTCAACAGATTTTTGGACGATAGTTGTCCTTTATTACTCTGCCAGTTTGTGAATTGCTATGCACCTGAGATCCGTTTTTCAACTCGTTTTTTGTAAACTGACAGCAAATCCACAATTTTTGTTGAGGACCTATACTGGTTCCTGGCGGGTGGCTGAGACTTTGGTTAATTTTTCTACCTGACGGGAAATTAGAGTGACATGTGCACCTCCAAATGTCTAACTGCTACTCTCTCATTGGTTCTCCCTCTTCCCTTTCATCCTCTGCCAAATTGGCAACCTGTGCGAACCAGGAGGTTAAAGGGTATGTCTCTCCAAGTTGGGAGCTTGATAGTAAAGCAGTTGGAAACTCAAACCGGAGCACCAGGATAGGGACTATTAGTTGAGTTTTAGAATCCTTTCGTATTCACAGTGTGTCCATTCTCTACGTTTCCCATACATGTTATAACTGTAGTGATATTCCCTTTTACCTGTCGAGTTGGGACCCATGGAATTGGTGGCATGCCTTATTGCTTTAAACGGTCTACATTTTCTCATCCAATCTCACCAATCCTCTCAGTCCCAAGTGTCCATCCTTATGTCTCATCCAGCTGTCATTTTAGATGGGGTCATTCCAGGTTTCATCAGAACACCTGAAGGGATTGTGTTAGAATTTTGCTATTTTACTGTTTTGTTTTTGAAATTCATTTATATAATGAGGTTGAGCTGATTTTCACTGACGTGTTTATGCCGGTCGAGACACACTTGATTCCCTTACGGAGACATATCAATACGTAGGTATTAAGATTCTTACTAGTCAGATATATGCCTCTGTGGGAAAAGGGCCTTTGAGTCCCGTTCACTGAGGAAGGAGTAGGTCTTGTCTATTCTGTATTTGGATTATGCAACGGTACCTGTGCTAATATCAAACTCTGGTTTTGTGCATCTCCCCACCTCTCCTTTCCCCTTAAGCAGGCATAAGAATGTTTTCTAAATGTGAGACTCTGTTCTCTTTCCTAATTCAATTCATGTGTAGCCATGTTTACATTTCCTTCATAAGTGATATCTTATGTCAGAATGCTCCACGGCTCTTGTCATCATAATGTTCCGTGATGCTCGTCATCACAATTATCCATGGCCTTCTCATCACAATGTTCCACCGTCTTGCCATCACATTGCTCCATGCCCTGGTCATCACAATGCTCCATGTCACTTGTCATCACAATTCTCCACCTCTTTGTCATCACAATGCTCGATGATACTTCTCATCACAATGTTACATGCTCTTGTCATCACAATTCTCCATGCACTTATCATCGCAATTCTCCCTGACACATGTCATAGCAAGTTCCATATGCTTGTCATCACAATGCTTCATGACATTGTTATAAAAATTCTCAATGTCCCTTGTCATCACAATGCTGCATGCCAATGTCATCACAATGCTCCATGACACTTGTCATCACAATACTCCAAGCCCTTTTCATCACAATGCTCCATGCCCTTGTCATCACAGTGATCCATGACCTCTGTCATCACAATGATCCCTGACACCTGTCATCACAATGCTCCATGCCCCTTCTCAGTACAGTGCTCCATGATGCTCGTCATCACAATTACCCAAGGTCTTCCCCTCACAATGCTTCAGCATTTTACCATCACAATTCTCCATGCCCTGGTCATCTCAATGCTCCATGTCCCTTGTCATCACAATTCTCCACGTCCTTGTCATCACAATGCTCCTTGACACTTCTCCTCACAATGTTATATGCTCTTGTCATCACAATTCTGCATGCACTTGTCATCACAACCCTCCAGGACCCCTGTCATAGCAAGTTCCATGCGCTTGTCATCACAATGTTTCAAGACCTGGTCATTAAAATTCTCAATGGCCCTTGTCATCACAATGATCCTGCCCCTTGTCATCACAATGCTTCTTTACCTTTGGCATCACAATCCTCCATGACACTTGGCATCACAATGCTCCATGTCATTGGCATCACAATGGAACATGACATATGTCATCACAATGCTCACTGACACCTGTCTTAACAATAATCTATGACGTTGTCATCACAATGCTCCATGCCATTGTC
Organism: Hyperoodon ampullatus; assembly: GCF_949752795.1. Classification (NCBI taxonomy): domain Eukaryota; kingdom Metazoa; phylum Chordata; class Mammalia; order Artiodactyla; family Ziphiidae; genus Hyperoodon; species Hyperoodon ampullatus. Next base: position 2,684,957 of record NW_027641090.1, read on the forward strand.
ATCACAATGCTCCATGACACTTGTCATCACAATGCTCCAAGCCCTTGTCATCACAATGCTCCATGACCCTTTTCATCTCAATGCTCCATGAACCCTGTCATCACAATGCACCGTGCCCATCACCATAATATTTCATGCTCTTGTCATCACAATGAAATCAAAATGCTCAATGACCTCTGTCATCACAATGCACCAAACCCTTCTGATCACAATGTTCCATAACACTTGTCATCACAATGCCCCATTACGCTCGTCATCACAATTATCCATGGTCTTCTCATCACAATGCTCCATGAACTTTGTCATCACAATGCTCAATACACTTGTCATCACAATGCTCACTGACACTTGTTGTCAGAATGTTCCTTGAAACCTGTCATGAAAAGGCTCCATGCATTTTTCATCACAATGATCCATGCCATTTTCTTCACAATGCTCCATGCCATTGTCATCACAATACTCCACAAGCTTATCATCAGAATGCTCCATGCCCTTGTCATCAAAATAATCCATGCCTACTGTCATCACAATAATCCATGAAACTTGTTAGACCAATTTTCCATGCCACTGTCATCACAATGCTCCATGCCCTTGTCATCAGAAAGCTCCATTGCGCATGTCATCAAAATACTACATTGCCTTCTCATCACAATGCTCCATGCCCTTGTCATCACAATGCTCCAAGACCAATTTAATCACAATTCTCCATGCCCCTTTTCATCTCAATGCTCCATGAACCCTGTCATCACAATGCACCATGCTCATCATCATAATGCATTATGCTATGGTCATCACAATGAAATCAAAATGCTCCATGAACTCTGTCATCACAATGCACCAAACCCTTGTGATCACAATGTTCCATAACACTGGTCATCACAACGCCCCATGACCCTCGTCATCACAATTATCCATGGTTTTCTCATCACAATGCTCCATGACCTTTGTCAACACAATGCTCAATATACTTGTCATCACAATTCTCCCTGACACTTGTCGTCAGTATGCTCCTTGAACCCTGTCATAACAAGGCTCCATGCCTTTTCCATCACAAAGATCCATGCCCTTTTCATCACAATGCTCCAAGCCACCTGTAATCACAATGCCCCATGCCCTTTTCATCACAATGCTCCAAACCCTTGTCATCACAATCCTCCATGACACTTGGCATCACAATGCTCCATGCCATTGTCATCACAATGGACCACCGCATATGTCATCACAGTGCTCACTGACACCTGTCTTCACAATACTGTATCACCTTGTCATCACAATGCTCCATGCCCTTGTCATCACAAAGTGCCATGCCCACTGTCATCACAATAATCCATAAAACTTGTCAGAGCTATGCTCTATGGCCCTGTCATCACAATACTCCATACCCTTTTCATCACAATGCTCCATGACCCCTGTCATCACAGTCCTCCTTGATTCCAGTCATAACAATGATTCATGACCTTTGTCATCACAATGGTCCATGCCCTCTTCATCACAAGTCCCTGTGACCTTTGTCACCACAATGCTCCATGAACTTTTGATCACAATGCTCCGTGACCCTTGTCATCAAAATGCTCCATGCCTTCCTCAGCACAATGCTCCATGACCAATGTCATCACAATGCTACATGTGCTAATCAGCACAATGCTCCATAACTCATGTCATAACAATGTGTCATGCACTTGTCATCACAATGCTCCACAACCTTGTCATCACAATGCTCCATAAACATTGTCATCACAATGCTCCATACACTTCTCATCAAAATGCTCTCTCACCACTGATATCACAATGTTCCATCACTAGTCATCACAATAGTCCCTCAACCCTGTCATCACAATGTTCCATGACCCCTGTCATCACAGTGGTACATGCCCTTATCATCACAATGTTCAATGACCCCTGACATCACAATGTTCCATAACCCCTGTCATCAAAATTCTCCATGACCCATTTCATCAAAATGCTCCATGAACCCTGACATCACAATGTTCCATAACCCCTGTCATCAAAATGTTCGATGACACTTTTCATCAAATTGCTCCATGACCCTGTCATCACAATACACGCTGCCCTTCTAATCACAATGCATGACGCACTTGTCATCAAAGTGCTCCATGACCTTTGTCATCACAAAGCTCCATGACCCCTTGCATCACAATGTTCCATGCCATTGTCATCACAATGCTTCATGAAGCCTCTCATCACATTGTTCCATGCCCTGGTCATCACAAAGCTCCAAGACGCTTGTCATCAAAATGCTTGATGCCCTTCTAATCACAATGCTCCATGCCCTTGTCATTACAATCCTTCAAGACCCATGTATCAGAGTGTTCCATGACGTGTCATCACAATGCTCCAAAACCTTTTGATCACAATGTTCCATAACACTTGACATCACAATGCTCCATGATGCCTGTCATCACAATACTACATGCCCTTGTCATCACAATGCTCCATGACCATTTTCGTCACAATGCTCAATACACTTGTCATCACAATGCTCCCTGACACTTGTTCTCAGAATGCTCCTTTAAATCTGTCATGAAAAGGCTCCATGCATTTTTCATCACAATGATCCATGCCCTTTTCATCATAATCATCCATGCCATTGTCATCACAATACTACACAAGCTTATCATCAGAATGCTCCATGAACCCTGTCATCACAATGTTCCATGACCTCTGTCATCACAATGCTCCATGACGCCTGTCATCAGAATGCTCCATGCCCCTTTTCATTACGGTGCTCCATGATGCTCGTCATCACAGTTATCCATTTTTCTTCTCATCACAGTGCTCCATGGTCTTTCGATCACAATGCTCCATTCCCTGGTCATAACAATGCTCCATGTCCCTTGTCATCACAATTCTCCACGTTCTTGTCATCACAATGCTCCATGACACTACTCATCACAATTTTACATGCTCTTGTCATCACAATTCTCCATGCACCTGTCATCGAAATGTCCCATGACACCTGTCATAGCAAGATCAATGGCTTTGTCAACAAAATGCTTCATAACTTGTCATCAAAATTCTCAATGCCCATTTTCATCACAATGCTCCATCACCCTTGTTATCACAATGCTCCAAGCCCTTGTCATCACAATGCTCCATTACCTTTGTCATCACAATTCTCCATGACACTTGGCGTCACAATGCTCCATGCCCTTTTCATCACAATTCGCCATGCCCACTGTCATCACAATAATCCATAAAACTTGTTACACCAATTTTCCATGCCACTGTCTTCACAATGCTCCATGCCCTTGTCATCACAAAACTACATGATGCATGTAATCAGAATGCTCCATTGCCTTCTCATCACAATGCTCCATGCCCTTGTCATCATAATGCTCCAAAACCAATTTAATCACAATGCTCCTTGCCACTTTTCATCTCAATTCTCCATGAACCCTGTCATCACAATGCACCATGCCCATCATCATAATGCTTCATGCTATTGTCATCACAATGAAATCAAAATGCTCCATGACCTCTGTCATCACCATGCTCCAAACCCTGGTTATCACAATGTACCATAACACTTGTCATGACAGCGCCCCATGACGCTCGTCATCACAATTATCCATGGTTTTCTCATCACAATGCTCCATGACCTTTGTCATCACAATAATCCATGAATCTTGTCAGACCAATGTTCCATGCCACTGTCATCACATTGCTTCATGCCCTTGTCATCACAATGCTCCATGACCCCTGTCATCACAATGCTCCATGACTCCAGTCATCACAATGATTCATGACCTTTGTCCTCACAATGGTCCATGCCCTCGTCACACAAGGCTCTGTGATCTTTGTCACCACAATGCTCCATGAAATTTTCATCACAATGCTCTCTGTCCCTTGTCATCACAATGCTCCATGCCTTTGTCAGCACAATGCTCCATGACACTTGTCATCACAATGTTCCAAGCCCTTGTCATCAAAATTCTCCATTACCTTTGTCATCACAATCCTCCATGACACTTGGTATCACAATGCTCCATGCCATTGTCATCACAATGGACAATGACATATGTCATCAGAATGCTCCCTGACACCTGTGTTCTCAACACTCCATGATCTTGTCATCACAATGTTCCATGCCCTTGTCATCACAATGTGCCATGCACACTCTCATGAAAATAATCCATAAATCTTTTCAGAGCAATGCTCCATGACCCCTGTCATCACAATGCTCCGTGACTCCAGTCATCACAATGCTTCATGACCTTTGTTATCACAATAGTCCATGACCTCGTCACACAAAGCTCTGTGACCTTTGTCACCACAATGCTCCATGAAATTTTTATCACAATGCTCTGTGACCCTTGTCATCACAAAGTTCCATGGCTTTGTCAGCACAATGCTCCATGACCCTTGTCATCACAGTGCTCGATGCACGTGTCAGCACAATGCTCCATAACCCATATCATCACAATGCACCATGCACTTGTCATCACAATGTTCCACATCCTTGTCATGAAAATGCTCCATAAACTTGTCATCACAATGCTCCATGCACTTTTCCTCAAAATTCTTTCTCACCTCTGATATCACAATGTTCCATCACTAGTCATCACAATACTCCCTCACCCCTGTCATCACAATATCCCATGACCCCTGTAATCACAATTCTCCATGCCCTTGTCATCACAAAGCTCCATGACGCATGTCATCAGAATGCTCCATGGCCTTCACATCACAATGCTCCATGTACCTTGTCAACACAATGCACCGTGCCCATCACCATAATATTTCATGCTATTGTCATCACAATGAAATCAAAATGCTCAATGACATCTGTCATCACAATGCACAAAACCATTCTGATCACAATGTTCCATAACACTTGTCATCACAATGCTCCATGACTCTGGTCATCACAATTATCCATGGTCTTCTCATCACAATGCTCCATGTCCCTTGTCATCACAGTGCTCCATGACACTTCTCATCACCATGTTACATGCTCTTGTCATCACAATTCTCCATGCCATTGTCATTAAAATGGACCATGACATATGTCATCACCATGCTCCCTGACAACTTTCTTCACAATACTCCATGACCTTGTCATCACAATGATCCAGGCCCTTGTCATCACAATGCTGCATGCCCTTGTCTGCACAATGCACCATGCCTACACTCGTCACAATAATCCATGAAAGTTGTCAGACCAATTCTCCATGCCCCTATCATCACAGTGCTCCATGCCGTTGTCATCACAATGCACCATGAACCCTGTCATCACAATGCTCCGTGACTCCAGTCATCACAATGCTTCATGACCTTTGACATCACAGTGGTCCATGACCTCGTCATCAGAAGTCTCTGTCACCTTTGTCACCACAATGCTCCAAGAACTTTTCATGACAATGCTCCATGATCACTGTCATAACAAAGTGCCATGCGCTTCTCAGCACAATGCTCCATGACCCATGTCATCACAGTGTGTCATGCGCTTGTCATCACAATGCTCCACAAGCTTGTCATCACAGAGCTCCATAAAACTTGTCATCACAATGCACCATGCACTTCTCATCAAAATGCTCTCTGACAACTGATATCACAATGTTCCATCACTAGTCATCACTATACTCCCTCACCCCTGTCACCACAATGTTCCATGACCCCTGTCATCACAATGCTCCATGCCCTTGTGTTCACAAAGCTCCATGATGCATGTCATCAGAATGCTCCATGGTCTTCTCATCACAATGCTCCATTCCTTTGCCATCACAATGCTCCATTACCCCTGTCATCACAATGCTCCATGACCACTGTCAACACAGCGCTCCATGACCCCTGACAGCACAATGATCTGGGACACATGTCATCAAAATTCTCCATGACACTTGTCATCCCAATTATCCATGACCCCTGTAATCAGAATGTTCCGTGACGCTTGTCATCCCAGTGCTCCATGACCCTTGGCATCACAATGCTTCATGCCATTGTCATCACAATGCTCCATGAACACTCTCATCACATTGCTCCATGCCCTTGTCATCACAAAGCTCCATGACGCTTGTCATCACACTGCTCGATGCCATTCTCATCACAATGCTGCAGGCCCTTGTCATTACAATGTTCCATGGTCCATGTATCACCGTGTTCCGTGCCCTTGTCATCACAATGCTCCATGCGCACTCTCATCACAATAATCCATAAAACTTGTCACATCAATGCTCCATGCACTTGTCATCAAAAGGCTCCATTACCCGTGTCATAACAATGCTCCATGACCCCTGCCATCACAATGTTCCACGGCCTCATCATCACAAGGCTCCATAACCCTTGTCATCACAATTCTCCAAGACCCCTGTAATCGCAATGCTCCATGCAATTGTCATCACAAAGATCCATGACCCATGTCATCAGAATGCTCCATGACCCATGTCATCACAATACTCCATGACCTTGTCATCACAATGCTCCATGCCCTTGTCATCACAATGCTCCATGCCCACTGTCATCACAATAATCCATGAAACTTGTCAGACCAGTGTTCCATGTCCCTGTCATCACAATGATCCATGCCCTTGTCATCACAATGCTCCATGACCCCTGTCATCTCAGTGCTCCGTGACTCCAGTCATCACAATGATTCATGACCTTTCTCATCACAATGGTCCATGCCCTCGTCACACAAGGCTCTGTGATCATTGTCACCACAATGCTCCATGAAATTTTCATCACAATTCTCTGTGTCGCTTGTCATCACAATGCTCCATGCCTTTGTCAGCACAATGCTCCATGACACTTGTCATCAAAATGCTCCATGCGCTTCTCAGCACAATGCTCCATGACACATGTCATCACAATGTGCCATGCTCTTTTCATCACAATGCTCCACATCCTTTTCATCGCTATGCTCCATAAAACTTGTCACCACAATGCTCCATGCACTTCGAATCAAAATGCTCTCTCACCACTGATATATCCATTTTCCATCACTAGTCATCACAATACTCCCTCACCCCTGTCATCACAATGTTACAGGGCCTTGTCATCACAAGGCTCCATGACCCGAGTAATCACAATGCTCCATACCCCTTTTCATCTCAATGCTCCATGAACGCTGTCATCACAACAAACCATGCCCATCATCATAAGGCTTCATGCTATTGTCATCACAATGAAATCAAAATGCTCCATGACCTCTGTCATCACAATGCTCCCAACCCTTGTGATCACAGTGCTCCATAACACTTGTCATCACAACGCCCCATGAGGCTCGTCATCACAATTATCCATGCACTTCTCATCACAGTGTTCCATGACCTTTGTCATCACAATGCTCAATACACTTGTCATCACAATGCTACCTGACACTTGTCGTCAGTATGCTCCTTGAACCCTGTCATAACAAGGTTCCATGCCTTTTTCATGACAATGATCCATGCCCTTTTCATCACAATGATCCAAGACCCCTGTAATCACAATGCTCCATGCCCTGGTCATCACAAAGCTCCATGAGGTATGTCATCAGAATGCTCCTTAGACATCTCTCACAATGCTCCATGCCCTTTTCATCACAATGCTCCAAGACCCCTGTAACCACAATGCTCCATGCCCTTGTCATCACGAAGCTCAATGACTTATGTCATCAGAATGCTCCATGGCCTTCTCATCACAATGCTCCATGCCCATGTAATCACAGTGCTGCAGGACCCCTGTATTCAAAAAGCTCCATGACCCTTTTCATCTCAATTCTCCATGAACTCTGCCATTCCAATGCACCATGCCCAACATCATAATGCTTAATGCTATTGTCATCACAATGAAATCAAAATGCTACATGACCTCTGTCATCACAATGCTCCAAAACCTTGTGATCACAATGTTCCATAACACTTGTCATCACAATTCCCCATGATGCTCCTCATGACAATTATCCATGGTCTTCTCATCACAATGTTCCGTGACCTTTGTCATCACAATGCTCAATACACTTGTCATCTCAATGCTCCCTGCCACTTGTCATCAGTATGCTTCTTGAACCCTGTCATGACAAGGCTCCATGCATTTTTCATCAAAACGATCCATGCGCTTTTCATCACAATGCTCCAAGACCTCAGTAATCACAGTGCTCCAAGCCACTGTCATCACAATGCTCCATGACCCATGTCTTCAGAATGCTCCATGGCCATCTCAACACCATGCTCCATGCACTTGTCATCACACTGCCCCCTGACACTTGTCTTCAGAATGCTCCATGAACACTGTCATTAAAAGGCTCCATGCCTTTTTCATCACAATGCTCCATGCCCTTTTCATCACAATGCTCCATGACATATGTCATCACAATGCGTCATGCGCTTGTCATCACAATGCTCCACAATCTTGTCATCACAATGCTTCATAAAACTTGTCATCACAATGCTCGATACACTTCTCATCAAAATGCTCTCTCACCAATGATATCACAATGTTCCATCACTAGTCATTAAAATACTCCCTCACCCCTGTCATCACAATGATACCTGACTCCTGGCATCACAATGCTGTATGCCCTTATCATCACAATGTTCCATTACCCCTAACATCACAATGTTCCATAACCCCTGTCATCAAAATGCTCCATGACCCTTTTCATCACAATGCTCCATGACCCCTGACATCACAATGTTCCATAACCCCTGTCAACAAAATGTTCGATGACCCTTTTCATCAAATTGCTCCATGACCCTGTCACCACAATGCACCCTGCCCTTCTCATCACAATGCACTATGCCCTTGTCATCAAAATGCTCCATGACCTTTGTCATCACAAAGCTCCATGACCGTTGGCATCACAATGCTCCATGCCATTGTGATCACAATGCTTCATGAAGCCTCTCATCACATTGCTCCATGTCCTGGTCATCACAAAGCTCCAAGATGCTTGTCATCAAAATGCTCCATGCCCTTCTAAACACAATGCTCCATGACCCCAGTAATTAAAATGCTCCGTGACACTTGTCACCACAGTGCTCCATGACCCTTGTCATCACAGTGCTCCATGCCTTTGTTAGCAAAATGCTACATGACCTTGTCATCACAATGCTCCATGTGCTTGTCATCAAAATACTCTATTACCTTTGTCATCACAATCCTCCATGAACCTTGGGATCACATTGCTTCATGCCCTTGTCATCACAATGGTCCATTCTACTTGAAATCAAAATGATCTATGACTTCTGTCATCACAATGCTCCAAGCCCTTGTGATCACAATGTTCCATAAAACTTGTCATCACAACGCTCCATTATACCTGTCATCACAATACTCCATGCCCTTGTCATCACAATTCTCCCTGACTTTTGTCATCACAATGCTCAATACACTTGTCATCACAATGCTCCCTGACACTTGTCATCAGAATGCTCCTTGAACCCTGTCATGAAAAGGCTCCATGCCTTTTTCATCACAATGCTCCATGCCATTGTCATCAGAAAGCTCCATGACGCTTGTCATCACAATGGTCGATGCCCTTCTCATCACAATGCTCCAGGCCCTTGTCATTACAATCCTCCATGACCCATGTATCACAGTGTTCCTTGCCCTTGTCATCACAATGCTCCATGCCCACTCTCATCGCAATAATCCATGGAAATTTTCAGACCAATTCTCCATGCCCTTGTCATCACAATGCTCCATTAGACTTGTCATAACAATGCTCCATGAACCCTGCCATCACAATATTGCACGGCCTTGTCATCAAAAGGCTCCATGACCCTTGTCATCACAATGCTCCCAGACCCCTGTAATCACAATGCTCCATGCCCTTGTCATCACAAAGCTCCATGACCCATGTCATCAGAATGCTCCACGGCCTTCTCATCACAATGCTCCATGCCCTTGTCATCACAATGCTCCAAAAACACTGTATTCACAATGATCCATACCCTTGTCACCACAAAGCTCCATGACGCATGTCAGAAGAATGCTCCTTGGCCTTCTCATCACAATGCTCCATACCCTTGTCATCACAATGTTCCAAGACCCATGTAATCACAATGCTCCAGGCCCCTTTTCATCAGTATGCTCCATGAGACTTGTCCTCACAAGGCTCCATGGTTTTCTCATCACAGTGCTGCAGGACCTTGTCATCACAATGTCTCAGGAACTTCTCATCAAAATTCTCAATGACCCTTGTCATCATAATGTTCCAAGCCCTAATCATTATAATGCCCCATTATCTTTCTCATCACAATCCTCCATGACACTTGGCATCACCATGCCCCATGCCATTGTCATCGCAATGGACCATGACATATATCATCACATGCTCTCCGATACCTGTCTTCACAATACTCCGTGACCTTGTCATCACAATGCTCCATGCCCTTGTCATCACAATCCGCCATGCCCACTGTCATCACAATAATCCATGAAACTTGTCAGACCAATGCTCCATGCCCCTGTCATCACAATGCTCCATGCCCTTGTCCTCACAATGCTCCGTGACTCCAGTCATCACAATGCTTCATGACCTTAGTCATCACAATAGTCCATGCCCGCATCATCACAATGCTCCATGACCTTTGTCATCTCAATGCTCCTTGCCTTTGTCAGCACAATACTCCAGGAACCATGTCATCACAATGTGCCACAAGTTTTTCATCACAATAGTCCACAACATTGTTATCACTATGCTCCATAAACATTGTCATCACAATGCTCCATGCACTTCTCATCAAAATGCTCTCTCACCACTTATATCACAATGTTCCATCACTAGTCATCACAATACTCGCTCACCCCTATCATCACAATGTTCCAGGACCCCGTCATCACAATGCTACATGCACTTATCATCACAATGAGCCATGACACATGATATCACAAAGTGCCAAAACACTGGTCATCAAAATGTTCCATGACACTTTTCATCAAACTGCTCCATGACCCTGTCATCACTATGCTCCCTGCCCTTCTCAGCACAATGCACAATGCCCTTGTCATCAAAATGCTCCATGACATTTGTCATCTGAAAGCCCGATGAGCCTTGGCATCACAATGCTCCATGTCATTGTCAACACAATGCTCCATGAACACTCTCATCACATTGATCCATTCCCTTGTCATTACAATCCTCCATGACCATTGTATCACAGTGTTCCATGACCTTGTCATCACAATTCTTCATGCCCACTCTCATCACAATAATCCATGAAACTTTTCAGGCCAATGCCCATTGCCCTTCTCAACACAAAGTTCCATTACCCCTGTCATAGCAATGCTCCATGACCCCTGCCATCACAATGCTCTACAGCAGTGTCATCACAATGCTCCATGACACTTGTCATCACAATGCTCCAAGACCCTGTAGTCACAATGCTCCATGCCCTTGTCATCACAAAGCACAATGACACATGTCATCAGAATGCTCCATGACCTTCTCATCACATTGCTCCATGCACTTGTCATCACAATGCTCCAAGACCCCTGTAATCACAATGCTCCATGCCACTTTTCATCTCAATGCTCCATGAACCCTGTCATCACAATGCATCATGCACATCATCATAATTCGTCACGCCATTGTCATCACAATGCACCATGACATATGTCATCACAATGCTCCCTGACACTTGTCTTCACAATACTACATGATCTTGTCATAACAATGTTCCATTCACTTGTCATCACAATGTGCCATGCTCACCCTCATAGCAATAATCCATGAAACTTGTCAGACCAATTCTCCATGCCACGGTCATCACAATGCCCCATGCCTTTGTAATCACAATGCTCCATGACCCCTCACATCATAATGTTCCGTGAATCCAGTCATCACAATGTTTTATGACCTTTGTCATCACAATGGTCCATTCCCTCGTCATCACAGTGCTATGTAACACTTGTCATCACAATGCTGCATGCCTTTGTCAGCCCAAAGCTCCATGACCTTGTCATCACAATGCTCCATGCGCTTGTCAGCACAATGCTCCAAGACACATGTCATCACAATATGCCATGCACTTGTCATCACAAGGCTCCACAACATTGTCATCACAATGCTCCATAAAACTTGTCATCACAATGCTCCATGCCCTTCTCATCTAAATGCTCTCTCACCACTGATATCACAATGTTCCATCACTAGTCATCACAATGCTCCCTCACCCCTTTCATCACAATGTTCCATGACCCATGTCATCAAAATGCTACATGACCTTATCATAACAATGCTCCATGACCACTGACATCACAATGTTCCATAACCCCTGTCATCAAAATGTTCCCCGACACTTTTCATCAAATTGCTCCATTACCCTGTCATCACAATGCTCCCTGCCCTTCTCATCACAATGCACAACGCTCTTGTCATCAAAATGCTCCATGACCTTTGTTATCACAAAGCTCCATGACCCTTGGCATCACAATGCTCCATGTCATTGTCATCACAATGTTCCATGAACCCTATCATCAAATTGCTCCTTGCCCTTGTCATCACAAAGCTCCATGACGCTTGTCATCACAATGCTCAATGCATTTCTCATCACATTGGTCCATGCACTTGTCATTACAATCCTCCATGACCCATAAATCACCGTGTTCTGTGACCTTGTCATCACAATGCTCCATGCCCACTCTCATCACAATAATCCATGAAACATTTCAAACCAATGATCAATGCCCTTGTCATCACAATGCTCCATTACACCTCTCATGACAATGCTCCATGACCCCTGCCATCACAATATTCCATGGCGTTGTCATCACAAGGCTCCATGACACTTGTCATAACAATGCTCCATGACCCCTGTAATCACAAGGCTCCATGCCACTTTTCACCTCAATTCTCCATGAACACTGTCATTACAATGCACCATGCCCATCATCATAAAGCTTCATACTATTGTCATCACAATGAAATCAAAATGCTCCATGACCTCTGTCATCACATTGCTCCAAACCCTTGTGATCACAATGTTCCATAACACCTGTCATCACAATGCCCCATGACGCTCCTCATCACAATTATCCATGTTCTTCTCATCACAATGCTCCATGACCTTTGTCATCACAATGCTGCCTGACACTTGTCATAAGTATGCTCCTTGAAACCTGTCATGACAAGGCTCCATGCCTTTTCCTCACAATGATCAATGGACTTTTCATCACAATGCTCCTAAACCCCTGTAATCACAATGATCCATGCCCTTGTCATCAGAAGTATCCATGACGCATGTCATCAGAATGCTCCTGGCATTGTCATCACCATGCTCCATGCCCTTGTCATCCTAATGCTCCAAGACCCCTGTAATCACAATGCTCTATGCCCTCTTTCATCAGAATGTTCCATGAGACTTGTCATCACAATGCTCCATGGTCTTCTCATCACAATGCCCCAGGACTTTGTCATCACAATGCTCCATTCCCTTGTCATCACAATGCTCATTGACACCCGCCATAACAATACTCAATGAATATTGTCAGCCCAGTACTCCATGAACTTCTCATCACAATGCTCCATGACCACTTGCATCACAATTCTCCATGACCATTGTCATCACAACGCTCCATGACACCAGACAACACAATGATCCGGGACTCTTGTCATCAAAATTCTCCATGACACTTGTCATCACAATGATCCATGTCTTTGCCATCCCAAAGCTCCATGACCCCTGCAAACACAATGCTCCATGACGCTTGTCATCACAATGCTCCATGACACTTGTCATCACAATGCACCATGCGTTTCTCAGCACGATGCTCCATGACCCTTTTCATCACAATGCTTCATGCGCTAGTCAGCACAATGCTCCATAACACATGTCATAACAATGCACCATGCACTTGTCATCAAAATGCTCAACATCTTTGTCATCAAAATGCTCCATAAACCTTGTCATCTCAATGCTCCATGCACTTATCAAAATGCTCTCTCACCACTGATATCTCAATGTTCCACCACTAGTCATCACAATACTCCTTCAACGCTGTCATCACAATGTTCCGTTACCCCTGTCATCACAATGCTACATGCCATTATCATCACAATGCTCCATGACACCTGACATCACAAAGTTCCATAACCCCTGTAATCAAAATGCTCCATGACCCTTTTCATCACAAAGCTCCATGATCCCTGACATCAGAATGTTCTATAACCCCTGTCATCAAAATGTTCCATGACCCTTTTCATCAAATTGCTCCATGACCCTGTCATCACAATGCTCCCTGCCCTTCTCATCACAATGCACCAGGCCCTTGTCATCAAAATGCTACATGACATTTGTCATCACAAAGCTCCATGACCCTTGGCATCACAATGCTCCATTCCATTATAATCACAATGCTCCATGGACACTCTCATCACATTGCTCCATGCACTTGTCATCCCAAATCTCCATGACGCTTCTCATCACAATGCTCGATGCCCTTCTCATCACAATGCTCCATGCCATTGTCATTACAATCCTGCATGATCTATGTATCGCAGTGTTCCATGCCCTTGTCATGACACTGCTCCATGCCCACTCTCTTCACAATAATCCATGAAATATTTCCAACCATTGCCGCATGTCCTTGTCATCACAATGCTCCATTACCCCTGTCATAACAATGCTCCATGTCCCCTGCCTTCACAAGATTCCACAGTCTTGTCATCACAAGCCTCCATGACCCTTGTCATCACAATGCTCCAAGACCCCTGTAATCACAAATCTCGATGCCCTTATCATCACAAAGCTCCATGACGCATGTCATCTGAATGCTCCATGGCCTTCTCCTCACACTGCTCCATGCCCTGGTCATCACAATGCTCCAAAACCCATGGAATCACAATGCTCCATGCCCCTTTTCATCTCAATGCTCCATCAGCCCTGTCATCACAATGCACCGTGCCCATCCCGAAAATATTTCATGCTTTTGTCATCACAATGAAATCAAAATGCTCAATGTCGTCTGTCATTACAATGCACCAAATCCTTGTGATCACAATGTTCCATAACATTTGTCATCACAATGCCCCATGACGCTGGTCATCACAGTTATCCATGGTCTTCTCTCACAATGCTCCAAGCCCTTGTCATCAGAATGCTCCATTACATTTGTCATCACAATCCTCCATGACACTTGGCTTCACAATGCTCCATGCCATTGTCATCACAATGCACCATGGCATATGTCATCACAAAGCTCCCTGACACCTTTCTTCACCATATTCCATGACCTGGTCTTATTAATGCTCCATGCCGCTGTCATCACAGTGCGCCATGCCCACTATCATCACAATAATCAATGAAAGTTGTCAGACCAATGCTCCATGCTCCTGTCATCACAATGCTCCATGCCCTTGTCATCACAATGGTCCGTGACTCCATTCATCACAATGCTTCATGACCTTTGTCCTCACAATGGTCCATAACCTCGTCATCACAGAGCTCTGTGAAATTTGTCACCATAATGCTCCATGAACTTTTCATCACAATGCTCTGTGACCCTTGTCATCACAATGCTCCATGCCTTTGTCAGCAGAGTGCTCCATGACCCTTGTCATCACAATGCTCCATGGGCTTGTCAGAACAATGCTCCATGACCCATGTCATCACAATGTTCCACAACTTTGTCATCACAATACTCTATAAACCTTGTCATCACAAAATTCCATGCACTTCTCATCAAAATGCTCTTTCACCGCTGATATCAAAATGTTCCATCACTAGTCATTACAATACTCCCTCACGCCTGTCATGACAATGTTCCACGTCCTTGTCATCACAAGGCTCCATGACCCTTGTCATCACAATGCTCCGACCCCTGTAATCACAATGCTGCATGCTCTTGTCATCACATAGCTCCATGACGCTTGTCATCAGACAGCTCCATGGACTTAGCATCACAATTCTCCATGCCCTTTTCATCACAATGCTCCAAGACACCTGGACTCACAATGCTCCATGCCACTTTTCATCTCAATGCTCCATGAACTCTGTCATCACAATGAACCATGCCCATCATCATAATGCTTCATGCTATTGTCATAACAATGAAATCAAAATGCTCCATAAACACTGTCATCACAATGCTCCAAACCCTTGTGTTCACAATGTTCCATAACATTTGTCATCACAACTCCTCATGACGCTCGTCATCACAATTATCCATGGTCTTCTCATCACAATGCTCCATGACCATTCTCATCACAATTCTCAATACACTTGTCATCACAATGCTCCCTGACACTTGTCGTCAGTATGCTCCTTGAACCCTCTCATGACAAGGCTCCATGCTTTTCCATCACAATCATCCATGCCCTATTCATCACAATGCTCCAAGACCCATGTAATCACAATGCTCCATGCCACTTTTCATCAGAATGCTCAATGATACTTGTCATCACAAGGCTACATGGTGTTCTCCTCACAATGCTCCAGGACCTTGTCATCACAATGCTCCTTTGCATTGTCACCAAAATGTTCCATGACCCCTGCCATCATAATACTCAATGAATATTTTCAGCCCAATGCTCCATGAAATTCTGATCACAATGCTCCATGACCCCTGTCATCACAATGTTCCATGACCACAGTCATCACAACGCTCCATGACACCAGACAACACAATTATCCGGGACCCTTGTAATCAAAATGCTCCATGACACTTGTCATCAGAATGATCCATGCCCTTGCCATCCCAATGCTTCATGACCCCTGTAATCACAATGCTCCATGATGCATGTCATCACAGTGCTCCATGACACTTGTCATCAAAATGCTCCATGCATTTGTCAGCAAAATTCTACATTACCTTGTCATCACAAAGCTCCATGACTTTGTCAGCAAAATGCTCCATGACACGTTTCATCGCAATGCTCCATGCCCCTGTCAGCATAGTGCTCCGTGACCCTTGTCATCACAATGCTCCAAGCCCTTGTCATCACAATGCTCCATTACCTTTGTCATCACAAACCTCCATGACAATTGGCATCACAATACTCCATGGCATTGTCATCACAATGGGCCACGACTTATGTCTTCACAATGCTCCTAGACACCTGTCTTCACAATACTGCATTACCTTGTCTTCACCATTCTCCATGCCCTTGTCATCACAATGCACCATTCCCACTGTCATTGCTGTAATCCATGAAACTTGTAAGACCAATGTTCCATGCCCCTGTCTTCACAATGCTCCATGCACTTGTCTTCACAATGCTCCATGACGTGTCATCACAATGCTCCATGACCCCTGTAATCACAATGCTCCATGCCCTTGTCATCACAAAGATCCATGATGCAGGTCATCAGAATGCTCCATGGCCTTCTCATCACAATGCTCCATGCCCTTGTCATCACAGTGCTCCAAGACCCCTGTAATCACAGTGCTCCATGCCCCTTTTTATCTCAATGCTCCATGAACCCTGTCATCACAATGCACCATGACCATCATCATAATGGTTCATGCTATTGTCATCACAATGAAATCAATATGCTCCATGACATCTGTCATCACAATGCTAAAAACCCTTCTGATCACAATGTTCCATAACACTTGTCATCACAATGCCCCAAGACGCTCGTCATCACAATTATGAATGGTTTAATCATCACAATGCTCCATGATCTTTGTAACCACAATCTGCAATACACTTATCACCACAATGCTCCCTGACACTTGTCATCAGTATGCTCCATGTACCCTGTCATGAAAAGGCTCCATGCCTTTTTCATCACAATGATCCATTCCCTTTTCATCACAATGCTCCAAGACCCCTGTAATCACAATGCTCCCTGCCCTTGTCATCACAAAGCTCCATGACCCATGTCATCTGAATGCTCCTTGGCATTCTCATCACAATGCTCCATGCCTTTGGCATCACAATGCTCCAAGTACACTCTCATCACAATGCTCCGTGACTAGAGTCATCACAGTGCTTCATGACATTTGTCATCACAATGGTCCATGACCTCGTCACACAAGGCTTTGTGACCTTTGTCACCACAGTGCTCCATGAACTGTTCATCACAATGCTCTATGACCCTTGTCATCACAAAGCTCCATGCCATTGTCAGCACAATGCTCCATGACCCTTGTCAGCACAATGCTCGATGTGCGTGTAAGCACAATGCTCCATAACCCATGTCATCACAATGCTCCCTGCACTTCTCATCACAATGCACCACAAACTTGTTTTCATAATGCTCCATGACCTTTGTCATCACAAATCTCCATGACACTTGGCATCACAATGCTCCATCCCATTGTCATCACAATGCTCCATGAACCCTCTCATCACATTGCTCCATGCAGTTGTCATCACAAATCTCCATGAGGCTTGTCATCACAACGCTCAATAGCCTTCTCAGCACAATGCTACATGTCCTTGTCATTACAATCCTGCATGATCTATGTATCACTGTGTTCCGTGCCCTTCTCATAACAATGCTCCATGACCCCTGCCATCACAAGGTTCCAAGGCCTTGTCATCACAAGCCTCCATGAACCTACTCATCACAATGCTCCAAGACCCCTCTAATCACAATGCTCCATGCCCTTGTCATCACAAAGCTCCATGACGCAAGTCATCAGAATGCTCCATGGCCTTCTCATCACAGTGCTCCATGCCCTTGTCATCACAATGCTGCAAGACCCCTGTAATCACAGTGCTCCATGCCCCTTTTCGTCTCAATGCTCCATGAACTCTGTCATCACAATGCACCATGCCCATCACCATAATATTTCATGCAGTTGTCATCACAATGAAATCAAAATGCTCAATGACCTCTGTCATCACAATGCTCCAAACCCTTCTGATCACAGTGTTCCATAACTCTTATCATCACAATGCCCCATGAGGCTGGACATCACAATAATCCGTGGTCTTCTAATCACAATGCTCCATGATCTTTGTCATCACAATGCTCAATACACTTTTCATCACAGTGCTCCTTGAAACTTCACATCAGTATGCTACTTGAACCCTGTCATGACAAGGCTCCATGCAATTTTCATCACAATGATCCATGTCCTTGTCATCACAAAGCTCCATAATGCATGTCATCAGAATGCTCCATGGCCTTCACCTCACAATGCTCCATGCCCTTGTCATCACAATGCTACAAAACCCCTGTAATCACAATGATCCGTGCACCTTTTCATCAGAATGCTCCATGACACTTGTCATCACAAGGCTCCATGGTCCTCTCATCACAATGCTCCAGGACCTTGTCATCACAGTGCTCCATTCCCTTGTCCTCACAATGCTCCATGACCCCTGTCATCACAATACTCTATGTACATTTTCAGCCCAATGCTCAATGACCGTCTCATTACAATGCTCAATGACCCATGTCATCACAATTCTCCATGACCACAGTCATCAAAATGCTCCATGACCCCTGTCATCACAATGGTGCTTGCCCTCGTCATCAAAAGGCTCTGTGACATTTGTCACCACAATGCTCCATGAAATTTTCATGACAATGTTCTCTTACTCATGTCATCACTATGCTCCATGCCTTTGTCAGCACAATGCTCCATGACCCTTGTCATCACAATTCTCCATGTGCTTGTCCGTACAATGCCCCATGACCTGTGTCATCACAATGCGACATGCGCTTGTCATCACAATGCTCCACAACCTTGTCATCACAGTGCTCCATAAACCTTGTCGTCACAATGCTCCATGCACTTCCCATCAAAATGCTCTCCCATCACTGATATCATAATGTTCCATCACTAGTCATCACAATACTCCCTCACCCCTGTCATCACAATGTTCCATGACCCCTGTCATCACAATGCTCAATGACACTTTTCATCACAATGCTCCCTGACCCCTGACATCACAATGTTCCATAACACCTGTCATCAAAATGTCCCATGACAGTTTTCATCAAATTGTTCCATGATCCTTTCATCACAATGCTCACTGCCTTTCTCATCACAGTGCACCACGCCCTTGTCATCAAAACCCTCCATGACCTTTGTCATCAGAAAGCTCCGTGACCCTTGGCATCACAATGCTCCATGCCATTGTCATCAAAATGCTCCATGAACGCTCTCAACACATTGTTACCTGTCGTTGTCATCACAGGCTCCATGATGCTTTTCATCACAATGCTCGATGCTCTTCTTAACACAAAGCTCCAAGGCTTGTCATTACAATCCTCCATGACCCATGTATCACAGTGTTCCGTGCCCTTGTCATAACAATGCTCCATGCCCCCTCTCATCACAATAATCCATGAAAATTTTCAGACCAATGCTCCATGCCCTTGTCATGAGAATGCTCCATTACCACTGTTATAACAATGCTCCATGAAAACTGCCATTACAATGTTCCACGGCCTTCTCATCACAAGGCTCCATGACCCTTGTCATCACAATGCTCCAAGGCACCTGTAATCACAATGCTCCATGCCCTTGTCATCACGAAGCTCCATGACGCATGTCATCAGAATGCGCCTTCGCCTTCTCATCACAATGCTCCATGACCTGGTCATCGCAATGCTCCAAGACCCCTGTAATCACAATGCTCCATGCCATTTTTCATCTCAATGCTCCATGAACCCTGTCATCACAATGCACCATGCCCATAATCAGAATGCTTCATGCTTATGTCATCACAATGAAATCAAAATGCTCCATGACTTCTGTCATCACAATGCTCCAAACCCTTGTGATCACAATGTTCCATAACACTTGTCATCACAACGCCCCATGACGCTCATCATCACAAATATCCATGGTCTTCTATTCACAATACTCCATGACCTTTTTCATCATAATTCTCAATAAAATTGTCATCACAATGCTCCCTGACAATGGTCGTGAATATGCTCCTTGAATCTTGTCATGACAAGGCTCCATGCATTTTTCATCAAATCGATCCATGCACTTTTCATCACAATACTCCAAGACTCCTGTAATCACAATGCTCCATGCCCTTGTCAGCACAAAGCTTCATGAAGAATGTCTTCAAAATGCTCCATGGACTTCTCATCACAATGCTCCATGCCCTTGTCATCACAAAGCTCCGTGACCCCTGTAATCACAATGCTCCATGACGCTTGTCATCACAGTGTTCCATGACACTTGTCATAAAAATGCTCCATGCATTTGTCAGCAAAATGCTACATGACCTTGTCATCACAATGCTCCATGCGCTTGTCATCACAATACTCCATTCCCATTGTCATCAAAACCCTCCATGAACCTTGGGTTCACAATGCTTCATGCCCTTGTCATCACAATAATCCATGCACCATGAAATGAAAATAATACATGAGTTCTGTCATCACAATGCTCAAAACCCTTGTGATCACAATGTTCCATAACATTTGTCATCACAACGCTCCATGATGCCTGTCATCACAATGCTCCATGACCTTTGTCATCACAATGCTCAATACACTTGTCTTCACAATGCTCCCTGACACTTGTCGTAAGAATGCTCCTTGAACACTGTCATGAAAAGGCTCCAAGCCTTTTTCATCACAATGCTCCATGCGCTTTTCATCACAATGCTCCATGCCATTGTCATCACATTACTCCACAAGCTTGTCATCAGAATGGTCCATGACCCTTGTCATCACAATGATCCATGACACCTGTCATCACAATGCTCTATGCCCCTTGTCATTACAGTGCTCCATGACGCTCATCATCACAATTATCCATGGTCTTCTCATCACAGTGCTCCATGGTTTTTCCATCACAATGCTCCATGCACTGGTCATCACAATTCTACATGTCCTTATCATCAAAATGCTCCATGACACTTCTCATCACAATGTTACATGATCTTGTCAATACATTTCTCCATGCACTTGTACATCACAATGATCCATGACCACTGTCATAGCAAGATCGTTGTGCTTTTCTTCACAATGCTTCACGACCTTCTCATCAAAATTCTCAATAACCCTTCTCCTCACAATGCTCCAAGATCTTGTCATCACAGTGCTCCATGACCCTTGTCATCACGATGCTCCAAGCCCTTGTCATCACAATGCTCCATTACTTTGTCATCACAATCCTCCATGACACTTGGCATCACAATGCTCCATGCCATTGTCATCATAATGGACCATGACATATGTCATCACAATGCTCCTTGACACCTGCCTTCACAATACTCCTTGACCTTGTCATCACAATGCTCCATGCCCCTGTCATCACAATGCGCCATGCCCACTGTCATCACAATAATCCATAAAAATTGTCAGAGCAATGCTCTATGCCCCGTCATCACAATGCTCCATGCCCTTGTCATCACGATGCTCCATGACCCCTGTCATCACAATGCTCCGTGACTCCAGCAACTACAATACTTCATGACTTTGAAATCAAAATGGTCCATGCCCGCATCATCACAATGTTCCGTGACTTTTGTCATCACAATGCTACATGCAATTATCATCACAATGCTCCATGACGCCTGATATCACAATGTTCCATAACCCCAGCATCAAAAAGCTCCATGACCCTTTTCATCACAAAGCTCCATGACCCATGACATCACAATGTTCCATATCCCCTGTCATCAAAATGTTCCATGACAGTTTTCATCAAATTGCTCTATGACCCTGTCATCACAATGCTCCCTGCCCTTCTCGTCACAATGCACAATGCCCTTGTAATCAAAATACTCCATGACCTTTGTCATCACAAAGCTCCATGACCCTTGGCATCACAATGCTCCATGCCATTGTCATCACAATGCTCCATGAACCCTTTCATCACATTGCTTCATGCCCTTGTCATCACAAAACTCCATGACGCTTGTCATCACAATGCTCGATGAACTTCTATTCACAATGCTCCATGCTCTTGTCATTACAATCCTCCATGACCCATGTATCACAGTGTTCCTTGCCCTTGTCATCACACTGCTCCAAGACCCCTGTAATCACAATGCTCCATGCCCTTGTCATCACAAAGTTTCATGACGCATGTCATAAGTATGCTCCATGGCCTTCTCATTACAGTGCTCCATGCCCTGGTCATCACAATGCTCGAAGGCTCCTGTAATCAAAATGCTCCTTGCCCATTTCATCAGAATGCTCCATGAGACTTGTCATCACAAGGCTCCATGGACTTCTCATCACAATGCTCCAGGACCTTGTCATCACGATGCTCCATTCCCTTGTCATCAGAATACTCCATGAACATTTTCAGCCAATGCTCCATGATCTTCTCATCACACTGCTCCATGACCCCTGTCATCACAATGCTCCATGACCACTGTCATCACAATGCTCTATGACCCCTTACAACACTATAATCCGGGACTGTTGGCATCACAATGCTCCATGATCATTGTCATCACAATTCTCAATACACTTGTCATCACAATGCTCCCTGACACTTGTTGTCAGAATGCTCCTTGAAACCTGTCATTAAAAGACTCCATGCATTTTTCGTCACAATGATCCATGCCCTTTTCATCACAATGATCCATGCCAGTTTCATCACAGTACTCCACAAGCTTATCATCAGAATGCTCCATGACCCTTTTCATCACAATGCTCCATGACCCGTCTTCACAATGTTCCATGACCCATGTCATCACAATGCTCCATGACGCCTGTCATCAGAATGCTCCATGCCCCTTGTCATTACAGTGCTCCATGACACTCGTCAACACAGTTATCCATGGTCTTCTCATCACAGTGCTCCACGGTCTTGCCATCACAATGCTCCATTCCCTGTTCATAACAATGCTCCATGTCCCTTGTCATCACAATTCTCCACGTCCTTGTCATCACAATGCTCCATGACACTTCTCATCACAGTGTTACATGCTCTTGTCATCACAATTCTCCATGCACCTGTCATCGCAATGCCCCATGACACCTGACATAGCAAGCTCCATGCCTTTGTCATCAAAATGCTTCATACATTTTCATCAAAATTCTCAGTGTCTGTTGTCATCACAGTGCTCCATGCCCTTGTCATCACAATGCTCCATGTCCCTTGTGATCACAATGATCCAAGCCGCTGTCATCACAATCCTCCATGACACATGGCATCACAATGCTCCATGACATTGTCATCTCCATGGACCATGACATATGTCATCACAACGCTCCCTGTCACCTGTCTTCACAATACTCCATGACCTTGAAATCACAATGCTCCATGCCCTTGTCATCAAAATGCACCATGTCCACCATCATAACAATAATCCATGAAAATTTTTAGACCAATTTTGAATGCCACTGTCATCACAATGCTCCATGCCCTTGTCATCACAAAGCTCCATTACGCATGTCATCAGAATGATCCATTGCCTTCTCATCACAGTGCTCCATGCCCTTGTCATCACAGTGTTCCAAGACCAACTTAATCACAATGCTCCATGCCCCTTTGCATCTCAATGCTCCATGAACCCTGTCATCACAATGCACCATGCCCATCATCATAATGCTTCATGCTATTGTCATAACAATGAAATCAAAATGCTCCATGACCTCTGTCATCACAATGTTCCAAACCCTTGTGATCACAATGTTCCATAACACTTGTCATCACAACGCCCCATGACGCTCGTCATCACAATTATCCATGGTTTTCTCATCACAATGCTCCATGACCTTTGTCATCACAATGCTCAATACACTTGTCATCACAATGCTCCCTGACACTTGTCGTCAGTATGCTCTTTGAACCCTGTCATGACAAGGCTCCATGCATTTTCCATCACAATGATCCATGCCCTTTTCATCACAATGCTCCAAGACCCCTGTAATCACAATTCCCCATGCCCCTTTTCATCAGAATGCTCCATGAGACTTGTTATCACAAGGCTCCATTGTCTTCTCATTACAATGCTCCAGGACCTTGTCATCACAATGCTCCATGACCCATGTCATCACAATACTCAATGAACATTTTCAGCCCAAAGCTCCATGACCTGCTCATCTCACTTATCCATGACCCTTGTCATCACAATGCTCCATGACCACTGTCATCACAACCCTCCATGACCCCTGACAACACAGTGATCCGGGACTCTTGTCATCAAAATGCTCCATAACCCTTGTCATCACAATGATCCATGCCCTTGTCATCCCAATTCTCCATGACCCCTGTAATCACAATGCTCCGTGACGCTTGTCATCACAGTGCTCCGTGACCCTTGTCATCACAATGCTCCATGCCTTTGCCAGCAAAATGCTCCATGACCTTGTCATCACAGTCCTCCATGACCCTTGGGATCACATTGCAACATGCTCTTGTTATCTCTGTCTTTATTTTCTGGTTTTTACAGATTTTCGGATGTCCCTTTTGACTGGTGGGAAGTGGCAATTCTTTGTAGTGTGGATTTGCATTGCAAGCTTGCTTGATTTGCCAAAAAGGGCGTATGCATTTTCTCCTGAATATATTCAGCAGAAAATGCATACGCCCTTTTTGGCCAAGTGCATCATTCTCGAAGTTATTACGCTTTTCCTGTGCTTTAAAGGCGATTCCAATTTACCACTTGAAATATGTTCTGTTCAATTCTGCCTCATTTTCAAGTCTGCTTCGTTGCCTTCCCTCAACAGATTTTTGGAAGAGAGTTGTCCTTTATAACTCTGCAGGTTTGTGAATTGCTGTGCCCCTGAGCTCCAATTTTCAACTCGTGTTTTTGTGAGCTGACCGCAAATCCACAATTTTGCTACAGGATCTATACTGGTTCCGGGGGTGCAGGCTGACGCTTTGGTTAATTCTTCCTTCCAGAGGGGAAATTAGAGTGACATGTGTCCATCCAAATGCCTACAGCTACTCTCTGATTGGTTGTCCCTCTTCCCTTTCATCCACTGCACAATTTGCAAACTGTGTGAAGCAGGAGATTACAGGGGCTGACTCTCCAAGTTGGGAGATTGATAGTAAAGTAGTTGGAATGCCAAACTGGAGCACAAGGAGAGGAAAATATTAGGAGCCTTTTAGAAATCTTTTGCCATCACAGTGTGTCCATTCTCTAGGTTTCCCATACATGTTATAACTGTAGTGATATTCCCTTCTACCTGGAGAGTTGGGACCCATGGAATGGGTGGCATGCATTACTGCTTTAAAGGGTCTGCATTTTCTCACCCTATCTCACCAGTCCCCTCAGCCCCAAGTGTCCAGCCTTATGTATCATCTAGCTGTCTTTGCAGATAGGATCATTCCAGGTTTCATAAGAACCCCTGAAGGAATTGTGTAAGAATTTTGCTGTTTTTTTTTTGTTTTGTTTTTGAAATTCATTTTTATAATGGGGTAGAGCTGATTTTCACCGGCATGTTTATGCCGGTCTAGAAACACTTGATTCCCTTATGGAGACATATCAATATATAGGTTTTAAGATTCTTACTAGTCAGATATATTCCTGTGCTGGGAATTGGGGTTTTGAGTCCCGTTCACTGAGGAAGGTGTAGGTTTTGTCTATTCTGTATTTGCTTCATGGAATGCTACATGTGCTAATATCACACTCTGGTTTTATTCATCACCCCACCTCTCCTTCCCCCTTAAGCAGGCATAAGAATCTTTCCTCAATGTGAGACTCTGTTCTCTTTCCTCAGTTCATGTGTAGCCATGTTTACAGGACCTTCATAAGTGATATCTTATGATAAGTTTCTTTTTCTGTGTGACTTATTTCACTTAGAATCATCGTACCTAAATCCACTCATTATGCTGCTACTGGCCTTATGACATTGATTTCATGTCTGAGTGATATTCCATTGTACAAAATTACCACAAGTTCTTTACGCAAATTTCTCTTTCCTGGAATATTTATGTTGTACCGAAGTTGAGGTTCTTGTATGCAGAGCAGCCCTAAACTTTGGGGTGCCTGTGTCTTGTTGATATTTAGTCTTCCCAAGTTATATGCCCATGAGTGGAAGTGCCCTATGCTCGGTAGCTTTGTATTTTAGATGTTTTAGGAAACAGCATACACTTCTTCAGAGTGGCTCTTTGATATTTATATCTCACCCATCAGCGTGACTAACTCCCTGTTCTCCATGGCCTCTCCTGCATTTCTGGTTTGTACACATTTTTTGGATGGCCTTTCTGAGCAGTGGAAATTGAGACTTCTTTTTTGTGCAGATTTGCATTTCCCGCTTGCTTGGTTGGCCAAAAAATCTGTATGTGTTTTTTTCCTGAAGTTATTCATGAAAAAAACGCATACACCCTTTTGTCCAACTACATCATTTTAGAAATTCTGCTGCTTTTCATATGCTTTAAATGTGAGTCCAATCTACCTTTTGAAATCTGTTTCCTGCAATTCTGCCTCTCATTCAGATCCTCTTCGTTGCCTTACCTGAACTATATTTTTGGACGTTGGTTATCATTTTTATCTTTGCAGGTCTTTGAATTGTCTGCTCCTGGGCTCCATTTTGCAACTCGCTTTTTTTGTGAGCTGGCCGCCAAACCATTGTATTGCTTCCGGCCCTATTCTGGTTCTGGGGAGGCAGGCTGAGCCTTTGGTTAATTTTTCTTCCTAATGGGAAATTAGAGTGACATGTGCCTGTCAAAACTCCTACAGCTAGTCTCTCATTGGTTCCCCCTCTTCCCGTTTATCCTCTGCACAAATTGCAAACTGTGTGAAACAAGAGGTTAAAGGTGCCGATTCTCCAAGTGGGGAGATTGTTAGTAATTTGGCAGGAATGGTGAACACCAGCAGCAGGAGATCAAAAATAAGGTGCATTTTAGACCCCTTTCCTGATCACACGGTGTACATTCGTCTCGGTCTCCCAGACATGTTTTTGCTGTCAGAAGATTCCCTTGAACCTGCAGATTTGGGACCCATGGAATGGGAATCAGGCAGTATTTCTTTTAAAGGTCTGCATTTCCTCACCCAGCCTCTCTAACATCTCTTAGCGTGCATAGCTTCCTGCCTTATATATCATCCTGCTGTGGGTCTACATGTGTTCAATCCATGTTACATCATAGCCCTTCAACAAAACTCGTAAGAAATTTTGTCTGTCTCACTGTTTTGCTAAATATTTTTAAATTTATTTTTATATTGGTTACAGCTGATTTTCAAAGCTCTGTTTTTTGCTGCTGTACATCCACTTGATTCATGTACTGTGAGACAACAATAAATTCTTTTTCAGATGCTTACTATTCATATGTATTATTTTCCAGTGACTTGAGTGGGCTGAGTGCAGTTCTTTGAGGTACCGTGTAGGCCTTGTCAGTTATTCAATATGGTACTTGGAATGGTATCTTTGCTAATTTCAAACTCCTGCATAATACCTCACCCTTCCTCACCTTTCCATTTAGCAGCCTTATGTCTATTTCCTACATATTTGACTATGTTTCTGTTTTGTAATTTATTTCATGTGTAGCCATTTTTGATTCCACCTTTAAGTGACATCTTATGTGTCTTTTTCTTTCTGACATACGTCACTTAGAATGATCATATGTAACTCCTCCAGACATGTTACAACTGGCCTTATTTCTGGATGAGTAATATTCCACTCTAAATAAGTACCCCATCTCTTTTATCCATTTTATCCTTCCAGGGACATTTAGGTTATATCCATGTTGAGGCCCTTTTTAACAGAGAGGTGGTAAATTTTGGGGTGCCTGTTTTCTGTCGATTTTTGTTTTTCCCAAGGTATATGCCCATGAGTGCAAGTGCCCTATGCTCTGTAGCTCTTTTTTTAGATGTTTTAGCAAACACAATACACTTCTCCAGAGTGGCCGTTGGCAAATTACATTTCCACTATCAGCCTCAGAGGGCTCCCTTTTCTCCTCACCCTGTCGTGCATTTCGTGTGTTTACATTTTATGTGGATGGCCCTTCTGACTGATGTGAAGTGATACATTTTGTAGTATTTATTTCCAGTGCCCACCTGTTTGGTTGGATAAAATGTGTGTATGGCCTTTACTTGAATATATTCAGAAAAAATGCATACGCCTTTTTTGGCCAACTGCATCATTGGCGATGTTCAGCCCCTTTTCTTGTGCTTTAATGGGGAGTCCTTTCTACCTCTTCAAATCTGTTTCCTGCCACTCTCCCTTGCTTACAAGTCCTTTTCTGTGACTTACCTCAAGACATTTTTTGACGATAGATATTTTCAACTCTGCAGTTTCATGAATTTTAATGCCCCTGAGTTCCATATTTCAACTTGTGTTTTTGGAAACTGGACACAAAACAGTGGGATTTCCTGTAGTCCTATTCTGTTTCCATGGGCAATTCTAGCCTTTGATGAATTTGTCTTCCAGATTGGAAATTAGAGTGGCATGTGCCTGTCCAAACACCTAGGACTTGTATCTAAATTTTCTCATCCTTCCGCTTCATCCTCTGGACAAATTCCAAACTGTGTGCAACAGGATGTTGACGGTGCTGATATCCCCAAGTGAGGAGATTGTTAGGAAAGATTTTGGAGTGTTGAACCCGAGCACCAGGCGATGAGGAGATGAGGTGCCTTTTCCAAACTGTTTCCGATCAAACGGTGTACCAACCTCTAGGTGTGACAGGCATGTTTTAGCTGTAGGAATGGTCCCGTGCATGTAAGGAGAACACCAGGAATTTTTCCAAATCAGTGCCTCCCCGAACCACAAACTGGGGAATTTTTAAGCTACGGCTTCACATATGCCCATTAAGGGCCTTGGGAAATAGGCAGTGTCCAAACTTTAGATGATTGAAATCTTCGGGATCAGAAGTGCTCTCCATCAGCCTTGCTTAGTTTACATTTTATCTGTCATTGATAGATGATGTCAATAAAAATATCTATTCTTTTTCAGATTATTTCCCCTTATAGGTTATTGCAAAATATTCAGTGTAGTTCCCTGTGCTATACAATAGTTCCTTGTTGATGATCTGTTTTATACATAGCAGTGTGTATGTGTTAATCCCAAACTGTTAACTTATCCCTTCTCCTACCTTTCCCCTTTGGTAATAATAAATTATAAGATTTTATACTTCTCAGAAATGGGGAAGCTGAAAGAGAGGTATCATTTTCAATGGAAAAGCATTCAAAACAAGATTGAAGCTTCAGCCAAGAGTATTCGATGTACATCCTTGGGAATAAATCACTTCATTTCTCTAATGTTGACCTGACAAATAAGACAGACGTCTTCACTGAACTTGCTTATAATAAAGTGATGGAAATATTAAATGTAAGTCTTAGAAACATCTTATTTTACCCGAGCCTTATACAGTGCTCTAGGTTGACTACAGTTTGGCTCACACATCTGTTCATTGAAGTTACAATGTTCTCAATTTCTGTTACTGATCCTCCAGAGTGGACCCCAACAGGAGTCCCCGTGCCCAGTGTCATTGGAGCCAACAGATCAAGAGTGAGTTTGATTCAGAAGCAAAGGAAACTTTATATTTTGAAAACAGAATGGAGAGGTGAGAGCGTGCACTCCCCCGTGGGCTGTGGGATGGGCTGCTGTGTAGGGATCCTGGCAGCATCAGCAGGAGGGAGGGGATGGAGCTCTCGAAGGCTGGGTTGGCTGCAGCTCAGGCTGTATGTCGCAGAGTCTGCATGGGACCCCGCTAGCTGAGGTGTCGACCCAGCCATTCTGCACTAGGAAATCGGGTCTGAAGTGCCGGGTGTGGGACCTCTGCATGCGGAACCCTAGGAGCATGTGAAATTAGACAAAGCACAAATGAAAAACAGTTTAGACTTTATTTTATTGCCCAGATTCTCTTTTTATCTCCCAGGAATTTTTAATGAACGTTGCCGGAGACGAACACCTCCTCTGCTTTTTGTCCCGTTCCTCATTCTTGGGGTGCTGAGGGTGCAGACCCCTCTTTTGTAACTGCTTCATGCTGAGGTGGGAGCCCTCATACACGGGGGGAGGGGCAAAACTTCTCCCCAGCAGCCTCCAAGTGAGATTGATTGTTCCCAGGAATCCTGCCTCACTGGTCTTCCACCTAAGCACCAGCATTGGAAGTGTTATAGATTCTAATGACCTTTAAGGGTCCAGGAAAGAGATGCACAGTGATGCTGCGGTGGCAGGTTTCACCCCACCCCACATTTGTTCGGCGACCTTAGGCTGACGGTTTTTGCCAGCCTAGATGCACTGACCAGTAGTCTGTGCTTTCTTTAATTAGTTCCCTGAATTACTGTACAAACAGCTCCATGTGTCAGAGCCCTGCCCGCTCAACTCCGAGACAGTCCACGTTCGGTGGTGATCCAGGACCATGACGTCCACTGAGTCAACGGCCTTTTGAAGTAGCCAGCAGTCCAGCCGGTCATATTGGCCACCATCACCGTGGTGTCTGTAGGGTTTTCTATGGTGAAATCGTGATATATGTTTCCTCTGCCAAGCTTGTTAGCTCCCGTCTGGGTGCAGTAAGTCCTCCAAGCAGTAGTCTGCTCTTTCGGGGTACAGACTTGTTTTCTGAGAGAAACTCCAGGTCAAGTGATGGTCACACGTGTCTTCTTGGGGGCCCATTGCCCCCGTTTGTCTCTCTGGAGGTTGGAGTTGGAGGGCCTCCTCACTCGAGGTCAGTGTGTCCACAGAGCGACCCCTGCAACTTCAGGGCATGATGGGTGGTTAGGATCACCATGTGGGGTCCTTTTCCCTTAGGAGAGAGCTGGCCTTGTGTGCTGCTGATTTCCAGCTTTTTAGATACCCCAGTATCCTGGCCTGATGGGGCGGGGGGCAAAGCCCTTGGTGACCATAGTTTATAATACCTGAAGAGCATTCTTGTGTTGCCCCATATCAAGTGGTCCCAGTTTTTGCACTAAGGCTCCAAGGGCGTTTAACCTTTGACCGGGAATGTAAAGGTCAAAGGGATTAGCTAAATTAGGGAGTTCCTTGGCAAGGGTCTGAATTGACTGCTCTTTCCTTTCTTGAAAGGCTGCTTCTGGATTCTATTAAAAATGATCATCATCTTTTCGTGTCAGTGTTTCATGTAGAGGCCCAGCTATTAGATTGTAGTTAGGGATCCAGATGCAGAAAACCTTGGCCTCCCCAGGAACCCCTAAGCTGTCTTCTAGTTTTAGAAGAGGTAAGGCTGCAAATGGCTTCTTCCCTATCCTGGGATGTGTTTCTCCGAATATCTGTGAGAGTGAAGCCCAGGCATGTCGCCTTAGCCTGGGATATTTGAGCCTTTTTCTTGGACACCTTCTATCCTTCCTTGGCTAGGTAGTTCAGAGGCGTCTTTAGTAGGCCTGGCGATCAGAATGTCATCTGCATATTGAAGGAGGGTTCCCTTTTACAGAGGCAGAACTTTTAGGTCTTTAGAGGACATTTCCCCAATGATGGTGTGGGGATTTTTGAACCATTGGGGCAGGACGGCCAAGCATTATTGCTTTTGTTGCATGTTGTGTCCTGCCACTCACAAGCCAAAAGTTCTTGTGACTCTGAGATGAATGGAATACAGAAGAAGGCATCATTGAAGTCTAATACAGAATGCCATGGCCTGGTGGATGTTAGAATGACCAGCAGGGTGTAGGAAATAGGAGCTACTTGATGTATATCCTCGGTGGCTTCACTGACTGTCCTGATATACTTTACCAGGTCTCCAGCAGCCCATGGGGCTCTTGTGGTCAGGCCAATCCCAGGATATGGAGCTCACCTGGGCTGCGCCGCCACCGCACAGCCCACGGGGCTCTCGTGGTCAAGTCCCTCCCAGGGTATGGAGCTCACCTGTGCAGCTACCCAGCAGCCCATGGGTCTCTCATAGTCAGGCCCTTACCAGGATACGGAGCTCCCCTGGGCATGTACCCCAGCAGGGCTGGACACACAGGAACCGTGCACATAGCCCACCTTGCAGAGAACCCCCAGCACACCTGTCGCTCACAGCTGACACAGAACACCTCAGAGCAGGACTTGAACTAACAAACAGCAGCTCTGACAGGTCTGTGACCCTGGGTATCACTCTGTGTGGCCTCTCTCTGCCTGGTGTTCCAGACACTTCCACTGCAGCCAGGGCAACAGGCCTCTGTCTTGACCCACCATCACTCCTCTCCCTGACTCCTGGGTTCCTCTCATTAGGATAGGGTCTTCTTGAAGTTGTTTTCCACTCATGGACCACATAAAATGATAAGAAAATAAGCCGCAGCTGCAGCCCCTTGTCTATCCTGACTCTCAAGAGCCCACACCTGTT
Source organism: Hyperoodon ampullatus (assembly GCF_949752795.1). NCBI lineage: Eukaryota > Metazoa > Chordata > Mammalia > Artiodactyla > Ziphiidae > Hyperoodon > Hyperoodon ampullatus. Next base: position 2,717,945 of record NW_027641090.1, read on the forward strand.
CCTTGGGCCTGGCCCGTTTAGCAAGGCTCATTTTCTGCAACTGTGAGCCCCGGAGGGGTGAAGATTGGCTGATTTGGGCAGCCTGACACCGCCTGCCAGCCCTCCCCAGGTGTGCCTGGGTTGAGGTCAATATAAACACCTCTCCAGTCAGCCAGAGCTCCTGTAGCTGTGCCTGACGCCATATTCTCTGCCCCATCAGCAGTGTCGGGGCTGGGGTGGTGGGAGGGAGTGAGGGGCCGTTGCTTTGTGGGTGGTCCAGTGTGAGTGGGGCTCTGCTGGACTTTCTGCAGGAGTTGCCAGGCTGCCACCTGATAAAGAAGAGGATGTGTCACCCATACCTGGCGCTGGAATTTCTCCCCAGGCAGAGGTGAGGAAGTAAAAAAGCAGTGGGGGCCGTGGCAGGAGGGGTATCTCAGGCAGGGAAATGGAAAGCTTCCAGAAGAGCATCTGGTGCCAGGACCATCCTGGCTGTCCTGCAGGCACCACATCGGCCTGCATGCTGTCGCTGGTGTGGCTCCACAGCCCTTCCTCTAGGCTTGCAAGTTCTTGTACATATTCAGGTGTTTTACCTGTAAAGGGTGGGAAGATTTCAGCTGCAGCAGGACTGGGGCTCAGCTCACATTTACTCACAGATGCCTCGACATAGTCCCCCAGCTTTTCAATGAGGATGCTCCTTGTGGGGGGGAGCGCTGCTGACTGCATGGGAGATGATTTCCCACTTCTGACCAACTTAAGAATTTTTTACCACTGGAGCAAGTGCCCTGATACGATTTTCCTCTGTATAACTGGTTGGTTCTGTTTTTTTTTTTTTTTTTTTTTTTTTCCTTTTTTCTTTTTGGTTCAAGGTACGTTTTATTTATTCCTCTTTTTTTTTAATTTAGAGATATAAGCATGGAAATAATGCATTAATATAAAGATGTCTATATGAAGGGAAAAATATTTTTCTGTTTTATTTTTTTAAATGTTATTTATTTATTTTTAATTTTTTAAAATTTATTTATTTCTTTTATACAGCAGGTTCTTATTGGATATCTATTTTATACATATAAGTGTGCACATGTGAATCCCAGTCTCCCAATTCATCCCACCACCACCCTCACATGGCGTTCCCCACTTGGTGTCCATATGTTTGTTCTCTACATCTCTGTCTCTATCTCTGCCCTGCAAACCGGTTCATCTGTACCAATTGTCTAGGATCCACATATATGCATTAATATACAATATTTGTTTTTCTCTTTCTGACTTACTTCACTCTGTATGACAGTCTCTAGATCCATCAAGGTCTCTACAAACGACCCAATTTCATTCCTATGTATGGCTGAGTGATATTCCATTGTATATATGTACCACATCTTTATCCATTCGTCTGTCTGTGGGCACTTAGGTTGCTTTCATTACCTGGCTATTGTATATAGTGCTGCAATGAACATTGTGGTGAATGTGTCTTTTTGATTTATGCTTTTCTCTGGGTATATGCCCAGTAGTGGGATTGCTGGATTATATGGTAATTCTATTTTTAGTTTTTTAAGGAACCTCCATTCTGTTCTCCATAGAGACTGTATTGATTTACATTCCCAACAATAGTGGAAGAAGGTTCCTTTTCTCCACACCCTCTCCAGCATTTGTTGTTTGTAGATTTTCTGATGATGCCCATTCTAACAGGTGTGACATGATACCTCATTGTAGTTTCGATTTCCATTTCTCTAATAATTAGTGATGTTGAGCAGATTTTCATGTGCGTCTTGGCCATCTCTATGTCTTCTTGGAAGCAATGTCTATTTAGATCTGCTTCCATTTTTGTATTGGATTTTTTGTCTTATTAATGTTGACCTGCATGAGCTGTTTATCTATATTGGAGATTAAACATTTGTCCATTGATTCGTTGGCAAATATATTCTGCCATTCTGAGGGTTGTCTTTTCGACTTGTTTGTAGTTTCCTTTGCTTTGCAAAAGCTTTTACGTTTCATTAGGTCCCATCTGTTTAGATTCTTTGTTTATTTCTTTACTATAGGAGGTGGATCAAAAAAGATCTTCCTGTGATTTACGTCAGAGTATTCTTCGTAAGTTTTCCTCTCAGAGTTTTATACTATCTGGTCTTACATTAAGGTCTCTAATCCATTTTGAATATATTTTTATGTATGGTGTTGGGGAGTGTTCTAATTTCATTTTTTATATGTAGCTTTCCATATTTCCCAGCACCACTGATTGAAGAGACTGTCTTATCTCCATTGTATATTCTTGCCTCCTTTGTCATAGATTAGTTGACCATAGGTGTGTAGGTTTATCCCCGGGCTTCCTTTTTTTTTTTTTTTTTCTTTTACACGTTTATTGGAGTATAATTGCTTTACAATGGAGTGTTAGTTTCTGCTGTATAACAAAGTGAATCAGCTATACATATACAAATATCACCAGATCCCCTCCCTCTTGCATCTCCCTCCCACACTCCATATCCCACCTCTTTATGTGGTCACAAAGCACCGAGCTGATCTCCCTGTTCTATGTGGCTGCTTCCCAGTAGCTATCGGTGTTACATGTGGTAATGTATTTATGTTCATGCCACTATCTCACTTCGTCCCAGCTTACCCATACCCTTTCCGGTGTCCTCAAGTCCTTTCTCTACAACTGTGTCCTTAATACTGTCCTGCCACTAGGTTCTTCATAATCTTTTTTTTTTTTCATTAGATTCCGTATATCTCTGTTAACATACAGTATTTGTTTTTCCCTTTCTGACTTACTTCACTGTGTAGGACAGATTATAATCCATCCACCTCAGTACAAATAACTCAGTTTTGCTTCTTTTTATGGCTGAGTAATATTCCATTGTATATATGTGCCAAATCTTCTTTATCCATTCATCTGTCGATGGACACTTAGGTTGCTTCCATGTCCTGAGTATTGTAAATAGAGCTGCAATGAATATTTTTGTACATAACTCTTTTTGAATTATGGTTTTCATAAGGCAAATGCCCTGTAGTTGGATTGTTGTGTCGTATGGTACTTCTATTGTTAGTTATTTAAAGGAACCTCCGTACTGTTCTCCCTAGTGCCAATATCAGTTTACATTCCCACCCACAGTACAAGTGTGTTCCCTTTTCTCCAATAAAGGCTTCTCCATCATTTAATGTTTTGTAGATTTTTTTGATGATTGCCACTCTGACTGCTGTGAGGTGATACCTCACGGTAGTTTTGATTTGCATTTCTCTAAAGATTAGTGATGTTCAGCATCCTTTCTTGTGTTTCTTGGTAATTTGTATATCTTCTTTGGAGAAATGTCTATTTAGGTCTTCTGCCGTTTTTGGATTGGTTTGTTTGTTTTTGTGATATTGAGCTACATGAGGTGCTTGTAAAGTTTGGAGATTAATCCTTTATCAATTGCTTCATTTGAAAATATTTTCTCCCATTCTGAGGGTTGTTTTTGCATCTTGTTTATGTTTTCTTGTACTGTGTAAAAGTTTTTAAGTTTCATTAGGTCCCATTTGTTGATTTCTGTTTTTATTTCCATTTCTCTAGGAGGTGGGTCAAAAAGGATCTTGCTGTGATTTATGTCATAGAGTGTTCTGCCTATGGTTTCCTCTAAGTGTTTTATACTGTCTGGTCTTATATTTAGATCTCTAATCAATTTAGAGTTTATTTTTGTGTATGGTGTTATGGAGTGTTCTAATTTCATTCTTTTATGTGTAGGGGTCCAGTTTTCCCAGCACCAATTACTGAAGAGATTGTCTTTTCTCCATTGTATATCCTTAGCTCCTTTGTCATAGATGAGATAGCCATAGGTATGTAGGTTTATCTCTGAGCTTTCTGTCCTGTTCCATTGATCTGTGTTTATGCCAATCTACATACACTTGATTCCATTATGGAGACATATAAATACATAGGTTTCAAGATTATTACCAGTCAGATATATTCATCTTCAGTGAATAGGGTGTTTTGTGTCCAGTTCATTGAGAAAGGAGTAGGTCTTGTCTATTACATATTTGGTATATGGAATGGTATCTGTGCTAATTTCAAACTCTGCTTTTACACATCACCCCACGTCACCTTTCCCCTTAAGGAGGCATGAGTGTGTTTTCTAAATGTGTAACTCTGTTCTCTTTTGAAATTCAGTTCATGTGTATCCATGTTTACATTCCCTCTATAAGTGATATATTACAATAAGTTTCTTTTTCTTTGTGGCTCATTTCCCTTAGCATCATCATACCTAAAGCCACTCATTATGCTGCTATTGGCCTTATGACATTGATTTTATGTCTGAGTGACATTCCATTGTATATAAGTACCACAACATCTTTATCCATTATTTTCCCTTTCCTGGGATATTTAAAGTGTACCAAAGTCGAGGTTCTTGTAAACAGAGCAGCCCTAAACTTTGGACTGGCTGTGTTTTGTGGATTTTTAATTTTCCCAAGATACACACCCATGAGAGGAAGTGTGCTATGGTCTGTAGCTCTGTTTTAGAAAACAACATACAGTTCTCCAGAGAGGCTGTTGGGAATTTACATCCTGTCCATCGGCGCAACCAGGCTCACTTTTCTCCATGGGCTGTGCTGTATTTGTGGTTTTTACACAATTTGCGGATGGCCCTTTTGACCGGAGGTAAGTGACACTTCTATGTAGGGTGGATTTGCAATGCCTGATGGCTTGCTTGGCCAAAAAGGGCGTATGCATTTTTTTCCCGAATATATTCAAGAAAATACACATACTCCCTTTTCGGCCAAAGGCAACATTGTCGAAGTTCTGTCACTTTTCATGTGCTTTAAAGACGACTCCAATCTACCTCTTGATATCTGTTTCCTTCAATTCTGCCTTGCTTTCAAATCCTCTTCACTGCCTTACCTCAATATATTTCTGGATGATAGTTGTCCTTTATAACTCTGCAAGTTTGTGAATTGCTGTGCCCCTGATTTCCATTTTTCAACTTGCTTATTTGTGAGCTGGCTGCAATACCGCAGGATGGCTTTAGGCCCTAGTCTGATCCCGGGGTAGCAGGCTGAGCCTGTGTTTTATTCTTCTTCCTGATGGGAAACTAGAGTGACATGTGCCCTTCCAAACACCTGCAGCTAATCTCTCATTTGTTTCCCCTCTTCCTGTTCATCTTCTGCACAATTTGCAAACTGTGCATAACAGGAGTGTAAAGGCGCTGACACTCCAAGTGGGGAGATTTTTAGTAATGCAGATGGAATGGCGAAGCCGAGCACGAGGAAAGGAAAAATGAGGTACCTTTTAGAAAACTTTCCCGATTACACAGTGTACCATCCACTGTGTTCCCCAAACATGTCTTAACTGTAGGAAGATTCCCTTAAACCTGGAGAGTTGGGGCCACTAGAATGGGTAGCACACAGTATTGCTCTAAGTGGTGTTCTTTTGCTCACACAACCTCAGCAATCTTGTCAGACCCAAGTGTCCAGTCTTATGTCTCATCCAGCTGTGGATGTAAAGGTGGTCAATCCAGGTTGCATCAAAGGCCCTGAACGTAATTTTTAAGACTTTCTCCCTGTTTCGCTGTTTTTCCATTTTGCTTTTGAAATTTATTTTTATAAGGGGGTTTAGCTGAATTTCAGTGCTGTGTTCATGTCATTAGACACACACATGATTCATTTATGGAGACATGAGAATACATATGTTTGAAAATTCTTACTAGTCAGATATATTCCTCTTCAATGAATAGGGGTTGTTGAGTCCAGTTCATTTTGCCGGGAGTGGGTGCTGTCTATTACATACTTGGTTTATTGAACGATATCTGTGCTAATTAAGGACTGTGGATTTATGCATCACCCCAAATCACCTTTCCCCTTAATCAGGCAGAAGTTTGTTTTCTACATGTGTGACTCTGTTGTGTTTGTAATTCAGTTCATGTGTAGCCATGTGTACATTCCCGCTATGAGTGATATCTTATGATAAGTTTCATTGTTCTGTTGTCTTTCCTAACTCAGATCATGTGTAGCCATGTTTACGGGACCTTCATAAGTGATATCTTCTGATAAGTTTCTTTTTCTCTGTGACTTATTTCACTTAGAATCATCGTACCTGAATCCACTCATTTTGCTGCTACTGCCCTTATGAGATTGATTTCATGGCTGAGGGATATTCCATCGTATGCAAGTACCACAATTTCTTGAAGCATTTTTGTCTTTCCTGGGATATTTAAGGTGCACCCAAGTAGAGGTTCTTGTAATCAGTGCAGACCTAAATTTCGGGGTGGCTCTGACTTATTGATTTTCAGTTTTCCCAAGGTATCTTTCCTAGACTGGAAGTGCACTTGGCTCTGTAGCTCTGTTGTTTACTTCTTTTAGGGAACACAGTGCACTCCTCCAGAGAGGCAGTTGGCAGTTTACATCCTGCCCTTCAGCATAACTAGGCTCCCTGTTCTCCTGGGCCTGTCTTGCATATCTGGTTTTTACACATTTTGTGGATGTCCCTTTTTACCCGTGGGAAGTGATACTTCTTTGTAGTGCAGATTTGCATTGCCCGCTTGCTTGCTTGGCCAAAATGTGCATATGCGTTTTCTGCTGAAAATATTCAGGAGAAAACGCATACGCCCATTTTTGGCCAAGTGCATCATTGTCGAAGCTGTGCCCCTCTTCCTGTGCTTTAAAAGTGATTCCAATGTACCTCTTGAAATCTGTTTCCTGCTATTCTGGCTCACTTTCAAATCCTCCCGGCTGACTTCCCTCAACGGATTTTTGGAAGTTAGTTGTCCTTTATTACTCTGCCAGTTTGTGAATTGCTGTGCCTCTGAGCTCCATTTTTCAACTCGTTTTTTGTGAGCTGACGGCAGATACAAAACTTTAGTTCAGGAACTATACTGTTTCCTGGCGGGTGGCTGAGACTTTGGCTAATTCTTCTACCAGCCGGAAAATTAGAGTGACATGTTCCCTTCCAAATGCCTAACAGCTACTCTCTCATTGGTTCTCCCTCTTCCCTTTCATCCTCTGCCAAATTGGCAACCTGTGCGAACCAGGAGGTTAAAGGGGCTTTCTCTCCTGGTTGGGACATTGATTGTAAAGCAGTTGGAAAGTCAAACCGGAGCACCAGGAGAGGGACTATTAGTTGAGTTTTAGAAAACTTTCGTATTCACAGTGTGTCCATTCTCTAGGTTTCCCATACATGATATAGCTGTAGTAATATTCCCTTCAACCTGGAGAGTTGGGACCCTTGGTATGTGTGTCATGCATTATTGCTTTAAATGGTCTGCATTTGCTCACCGAATCTCACCAATCTTCTCAGTCCCAAGTGTCCAGCCTTATGCCACTTCCAGGTGTCATTGTAGATAGGGTCATTCCAGGTTTATTAAGAGCCCCTGTAGGAATTGTAAAGAATTTCCCTGCTTTTTTGTTTTGTTTTTAAAATTCATTTTTATAGTAGGTTTGAGCTGATTCTCACTCCCATGTTTATGCCAGTCTAGACACACTTGATTCCCTTATGGAGACATATCAATACATAGTTTTAAGATTCTTACTTGTCAGATATATGCGTCTGTGGGAAATATGGTGTTTTGAGTCTCTTTCATTGAGGAAGGTGTAGGTCTTGTCTTTTCCGTAGTTGGTTTTTGGAACTGTACATGTACTAATATCACACTCTGGTTTTATGCATCACCAAACCTCTCCTTCCCCCTTAAGCAGGCATAAGAGTGTTTTCTAAATGTGAGACTCTGTTCTCTTTGGTAACTCAGTTCATGTGTAGCCATGTTTACAGGACCTTCATAAGTGATATCTTATGATAAGTTTCTTTTTCTCTGTGACTTATTTCACTTAGATTCATCGTACCTGAATCCACTCATTTTGCTGCTACTGGCCTTATGACATTGATTTCGTGGCTGAGGGGTATTCCATTGTACGTAAGTAACACAATTTCTTGAACCATTTTTGTCTTTCCTGGGATATTTAAGGTGTACCAAAGTTGAGGTTCTTGTAAGCAGTGCAGCCCTCAATACTGTGTTTGCTCTGTCTTATTGATTTTCAGTTTTCTCAAGGTATCTTCCCTAGACTGGAAGTGCCCTTGGCTCTGTAGCTCTGTTGTTTACTTGTTTTAGGGAACACAATGCACTCCTCCAGAGAGGCAGTTGTCAATTTACATCCTGCCCATCAGCATAACTAGGCTCCCTGTTCTCCAGGGCCTTTCTTGCCATTCTAATTTTTACACATTTTGTGTATGTCCCTTTTGAGCGGTGGGAAGTGATACTTCTTTGTAGTGCAGATTTGCATTGCCCACTTGCTTACTTGTCCAAAAAGGGCGTATGCGTTTTCTCCTGAATATATTCAGGAGAAAATGCATACACCCTTTTTGGCCAAGTGCATAATTGTCGAAGTTGTGCCCCTCTTCCTGTGCTTTAAAGGTGATTCCAATGTACCTCTTGAAATCTGTTTCCTGCTATTCTGGCTCACTTTCAAGTCTGCCTCGTTGCCTTCCCTCAACCGATTTTTGGACGATAGTTGTCCTTTATTACTCTGCCAGTTTGTGAATTGCTGTGCCCCTGAGCTCCATTTTTCAACTCGTTTTTTGTGAGCTGACGGCAGGTCCAAAACTTTGTTTCAGGAACTATACTGGGTCCCGGCGGGTGGCTGAGACTTTGGCTAATTCTTCTACCTTCCGGGAAATTAGAGTGACATGTGCCCTTCCAAATGCCTAACAGGTACTCTCTCATTGGTTCTCCCTCTTCCCTTTCATCCTCTGCCAAATTGGCAACCTGTGCGAACCAGGAGGTTGAAGGCCCTGTCTCTCAAAGTTGGGACATTGATAGTAAAGCAGTTGGAAATTCAAACAGGAGCACCAGGAGAGGGACTATTAGTTGAGTTTTAGAAACCTTTCGTATTCACAATGTGTCCATTCTCTAGGTTTCACATACATGTTATAGCTGTAGTAATATTCCCTTCAACCTGGAGAGTTGGGACCCTTGGAATGTGTGCCATTCATTATTGCTTTAAATGGTCTGCATTTGCTCACCCAATCTCACCAATCCTCTCAGTCCCAAGTGTCCAGCCTTATGCCACATCCAGCTGTCGTTGTAGATAGGGTCATTCCAGGTTTCATCAGATCCCCTGAAGGAATTGTATAGAATTTCCCTGTTTTTTTGTTTTGTTTTTCAAATTCCTTTTAATAGTGGTTTTGAGCTGATTCTCACTGCCATGTTTATGCCAGTCTAAACACACTTGATTCCCTTACGGAGACATATCAATATATAGGTTTTAAGATTCTTACTAGTCAGATATATTCCTCTGTGGGAAATATGGGGTTTTGAGTCCCTTTCACTGAGGAAGGTGTAGGTCTTGTCTTTTCCGTAGTTGGTTTTTGGAACGGTACATGTACTAATATCACACTCTGGTTTTATGCATCACCCCACCTCTCCTTCCCCCTTAAGCAGGCATAAGAGTGTTTTCTAAATGTGAGACTGTGTTCTCTTTCATAACTCAGTTCATGTGTAGCCATGTTTACAGGACCTTCATAAGTGATATCTTATGATAAGTTTCTTATTCTCTGTGACTTACTTCACTTAGAATCATCGTACCTGAATCCACTCATTTTGCTGCTACTGGCCTTATGACATTGATTTCGTGGCTGAGGGGTATTCCATTGTACATAAGTAACACAATTTCTTGAACCATTTTTGTCTTTCCTGGGATATTTAAGGTGTACCCATGTTGACGTTATTGTAAGCAGTGCAGCCCGCAATTTTGTGTTTGCTCTGTCTTATTGATTTTCAGTTTTCCCAAGGTATCTTTCCTAGACTGGAAGTGCCCTTGGCTCTGTAGTTCTGTTGTTTACTTGTTTTAGGGAACACAATGCCCTCTTCAAGAGAGGCAGTTGGCAATTTACATCCTGCCCATCAGCATAACTAGGCTCCCTGTTCTCCAGGGCCTTTCTTGCCATTCTGGATATTACAAATTTTGTGGATGTCCCTTTTTACCAGTGGGAAGTGATACTTTTTGTAGTGCAGATTTGCATTGTCCGCTTGCTTGCTTGGCCAAAAGGGTATATGCGTTTTCTCCTGAATATATTCAGGGGAAATTCCAAACGCCCTTTTTGGCCAAGTGCATCATTGTCGAAGTTGTGCCACTCTTCCTGTGCTTTAAAGGTGATTCCACTGTATCTCTTGAAATATGTTTCCTGCTATTCTGGCTCGCTTTCAAGTCTGCCTCGTTGCCTTACCTCAACAGATTTTTGGACGATAGTTGTCCTTTCTTACTCTGCCAGTTTGTGAATGGATGTGCCCCTGAGCTCCATTTTTCAACTCGTTTTTTGTGAGGTGACGGCAGGTCCAAAACTTTGGTTCAAGAACTATAATGGTTCCTGGCGGGTGGCTGAGACTTTGGCTAATTCTTCTACCTGCCAGGAAATCAGAGTGACATGTGCCCGTCCAAATGTCTAACAGCTACTCTCTCATTGGTTCTCCTTCTTCCCCTTCATCCTCTGCCAAACTGGCAACCTGTGCGAACCAGGAGGAAAAAGGGGCTGTCTCTGCATGTTGGGACATTGATTGTAAAGCAGTTGGAAAGTCAAACCGGATCACCAGGGGAGGGACTATTAGTTGTGTTTTAGAAACCTTTTGTATTCACAGTGTGTCCATTCTCTAGGTTTCCCTTACATGTTATAGCTGTAGTAATATTGTCTTAAACCTGGAGCGTTTGGACCCTTGGAATGTGTGCAACACATTATTGCTTTAAATGGTCTGCATTTCCTCACCAAATCTCACCAATCCTCTCAGTCCCAAGTGTCCAGCCTTATGCCACATACAGCTGTCGTTATAGATAGGGTCATTCCAGGTTTCATCAGAGCCCCTGTAGGAATTGTAAAGAATTTCCCTTTTTTTTGTTTTGTTTTTGAAATTCCTTTTTGTAGTGGGTTTGAGCTGATTCTCACTGCCATGTTTATGCCAGTCTAGACACACTTGTTTCCCTTACAGAGACTTATCAATACATTGGTTTTAAGATTCTTACTAGTCAGATATATTCCTCTGAGGAGAATAGGGGTGTTGAGTCCCGTTCACTGAGGAAGGAGTAGGTCTTGTCTGTTCTGTATTTGGATTATGGAATGGTACCTGTGCTAATATCAAACTCTGGTTTTATGCATCTCCCCACCTCTCCTTTCCCCTTAAGCAGGCATAAGTATGTTTTCTATATGTGAGACTCTTTTTTCTTTACTAATTCAGTTCATGTGTACCCATGTTTTCATTTCCTTCATAAGTGATATCTTATGTCAGAATGCTCCATGCCTCTTGTCATCATAATGCTCCATGATGCTTGTCACCATGATTATCCATGGCCTTCTCATCGCAATACTCCACGGTCTTGCCATCACATTGCTCCATGCCCTGCTCATCACAATGCTCCATGTCCCTTGTCATCACAATTCTCCACCTCTTTGTCATCACAATGTTCCATGACACTTCTCATCACAATGTTACATGCTCTTGTCATCACAATTCTCCATGCACTTGTCATCGCAATGCTCCCTGAACCCTGTCATAGCAAGCTCCATATCCTTGTCATCACAATATTTCATGACATTGTTATAAAAATTCTCAATGTCCCTTGTCATCACAATGCTCCCTGCCATTGTCATCACAATGCTTCATGACACTTGTCATCACAATGCTCCAAGCCCTTGTCATCACAATGCTCCATGCCCTTTTCATCACAATGCTCCATGACCCATGTCATCACAATGTTCCCTGACACCTGTCATCACAATGCTCCTTGCCCCTTGTCAGTACAGTGTGCCATGATGCTCGTCATCACAATTACCCAAGGTCTTCTCATCACAATGCTTCTCGGTTTTACCATCACAATGCCCCATGCCCTGGTCATCTCAATGCTCCATGTCCCTTGTCATCACAATTCTCCACGACCTTGTCATCACAATGCTTCTTGACACTTCTCATCACAAAGATATATGCTCTTGTCATCACAATTCTGCATGCATTTGTCATCTCAATGCTCCATGACCCCTGTCATAACAAGCTCCATGGGCTTGTCATCACGTTGTTTCAAGACCTGGTCATTAAAATTCTCAATGGCCCTTGTCATCACAATGATCCATGCCCTTGTCCTCACAATGCTCCTTTACCTTTGTCATCACAATCCTCCATGACACTTGGTATCACAATGCTCCATGGCATTGTCATCACAAGGGACATGACATATGTCATCACAAGGCTCCCTGACACCGGTCTTCACAATAATCCATGACCTTGTCATCACAATGATCCATGCTCTAGTCATCACAATGCACCATTCTCACTGTCATCACAATAATCCATGAAACTTGTCAGACCAATGCTCCATGCCCCTGTCATCACAATGCTCCATGCCCTTGACATCCCAATGCTCCATGACCCCTGTCGTCACAAGGCTCCGTGACTCCATTCATCACAATGCTTCATGATCTTTGTCATCACAATGGTCAATGCCCTCGTCATCACAAGTCTCTTTGACCTATGTCACCACAATGCTCCATGAACTTTTCATCACAATGCTCCGTGACCCTTGTCATCACAATGCTCCATGCCTTTCTCAGCACAATACTCAATGAGACTTGTCATCACAATGCTCCATGCGCTGGTCAACACAATGCTCCACCAGCTTGTCATCACAATGTTCCATGCACTTCTAATCAAAATGCTCTGTCACCACTGATATTACAATGTTCCATCAGTAGTCATCACAATACTCCCTCACCCTTGTCATCACAATGTTCCATGACCCCTGTCATCACAATACTACATGCCCTTATCATCACAGTGTTCCATGACCCCTGACATCACAGTGCTCCATACCCATGTCATCAAAATGCTCCATGACCCTTTTCATCACAATGCTCCATGACCCCTGACCTCACAATGCTCCATAACACATGTCATCAAAATGCTCCATGACCTTTGTCATCACAAAGCTCCATGACACTTGGCATCACAATGCTCCATGTCATTGTCATCACAATGCTCCATGAACCTTCTCGTCACATTGCTCCATGCCCTTGTGATCACAAATCTCCATGACGCTTGTCATCAAAATGCTCGATGCCCTTCTCATAACATTGCTCCATGCCCTTGTCTTTACAGTTCTCCATGAACCCTGTACCACAGTATTCCGGTCCCTTGTCATCACAATGCTCCATGCCCACTCTCATAACAATAATCCATGAAACTTTTCAGACCAATTCCACATGACCTTGTCATCACAATGCTCCATTACCCCTGTCATAACAATGCTCCATGATCCCTGTCATCACAATGTTCCACAACCTTGTAATCACAAGGCTCCATGACCCTTGTCATCACAAGGCTCCAAGACCCATGTACTCACAGTGCTCCATGCCCTTGTCATCACAAAGATCCATGATGGATGTCATCAGAATGCTCCATGGCTTTCTCATCGCAATGCTCCTTTCCCTTGTCATCAGAATGCTCCAAGACCCCTGTAATCACAATGCTCCATGCCCCTTTTCATCAGAATGCTCCATGAGACTTCTCATCACAAGGCTCCATGGCCTTCTCATCACAATGCTCCAGGACCTTGTCATCACAATGCTCCATGACCCCTTTCATCAGAATACTCCATGAACATTTTCAGCCCAATGTTCCATGACCTTCTCATCACAATGCTTCATGACCCATGTCATCAAAATGCTCCATGACCACTGTCATCAAAATGCTCCATGACCATTGTCATCACATTGATCCATGCCCTTGTCATCCCAGTGATCCATGGCCCCTGTAATCACAATGCTATGTGATGCTTGTCATCACATTGCTCCGTGACCCTTGTCATCACAATGCTCCATGCTTTGTCATCACAATGCTCCATGCTTTGTCAGCAAAATGCTACATGACATTGTCATCACAATGTTCCATGTGCTTGTCATCATAATTCTCCATTACATTGTCATCAAAATCCTCCATGAACCTTGGGATCACATTGCTTCAAGCCCTTGTCATCAAAATGCTCCATGTTCCTTGAAATCAAAATGATCCATGACCTCTGTCATCACAATGCTCCAAACACTTGTGATCACATTGTTCCATAACACTTGTCATAACAACACACTTTGATGCCTGTCATCACAATTATACATGGACTTCTCATGACAATGCTCCATGAACTTTGCATCACAATGCTCATTACACTTATCATCACAATGCTCCCTGTCATTTCTGGTCAGAATGCTCCTTGAACCGTGTCATGAAAAGGCTCCATGCACTTTTCATCACAATGCTCCATGCTATTGTCATCACAACACTTCACAAGCTTGTCATCAGTATCCTCCATGACCCTTGTCATCACAATGCTCCATGACACTTTTCATCACAATGCTCCACACCCATATCATTACACTTCTCCATGACGCTCGTCATCACAATTATCAATGGTTTTCTCATCACAATGCTCCACGGTCTTGCCATCACAATGCTCCATGACACTTCTCATCACAATGTTACACGATCTTGTCATCACAATTATCGATGCACTTGTCATAGCAATGCTCCATGACCCGTCATAGCAAGCTCCATGTGTTATTCATCACAATGCTTCACGACCTTGTCATCAAAATTCTCAATGGCGCTTGTCATCACAGTACTCCATGCACTTGTCCTCACAGTGCTCCATGACCCTTGTCATCGCAATGTTCCAAGCCCTTGTCATCAAAACGCTCCATTACCTTTGTCATCACAATCCTCCATGACACTTGGTATCACAACGTGCCATGCCATTGTCATCACAATGGACAATGACATATGTCATCACAATGCTCCCTGACACCTCTCTTCAAAATACTCCATTACCATGACATCACAATGTTCCCTGCCCTTTTCATCACAATGCGCCATGCCCACTGTCATCACAATAATCCATGAAACTTGTCAGACCAATGTTCCATGCCCCTGTCATCACATTGCTCCATGCCCTTGTCATCACAATGCTCCATGACCCCTGTCATCAAAATGCTCCGTGACTCCAGTCATCAGAGTGATTCATGACCTTTCTTATCACAATGGTCCATGCCCTCGTCACACAAGGCTCTGTGATCTTTGTCACCACAATGCTCCATGAAATTTTCATCACAATGCTCTGTGTCTCTTGTCATCACAATGCTCCATGCCTTTGGCAGCACAATGCTCCATGACACTTGTCAACAAAATGCTCCATGCGCTTGTCAGCACAATGCTCCATGACACATGTCATCACAATGTGCCATGCTCTTTTCATCCAAAGCTCCATATCCTTTTCATCACTATGCTCCATAAAACTTCTCATCACAATGCTCCATGCACTTCTCAACAAAATGCTCTCTCACCACATATATCACAATGTTCCATCACTAGTCATCACAGTACTCGCTCACCCCTGTCATCACAATGCTCCGTGACTCCACTCATCACAATGCTTCATGACATTTGTCATCACAATGGTCCATGACCTGATCACACAAAGCTCTGTGACCTTTGTCACCGCAATGCTCCTTGAAATTTTTATCACAATGCTCTGTGACCCTTGTCATCACAAAGCTCCATGCCTTTGTCAGCACAATGCTCCATGAGCCTTGTCATCACAATGCTCGACACGCGTGTCAGCACAATGCTCCATAACCCATGTCATCACAATGCACCATGCACTTGTCATCACAGTGCTCCACATACTTGTCATCAAAATGCTCCTTAAACCTTGTCATCATAATGCTCCATGCACTTCTCCTCAAAATGTCTTCTCACCACTGATATCACAATGCTCCATCACTAGTCATCACAGTACTCCCTCACCCCTGTCATCACAATATTCCATGACCCCTTTAATCACAATTCTCCATGCCCTTGTCATCACAAAGCTCCATGACGCATGTCATCAGAATGCTCTATTGCCTTCTCATCACAATGCTCCATGCCCTTGTAATCACATTGCTTCAAAACCCCTGTAATCTCAATGCTCCATGCACCTTTTCATCAGAATGCTCCATGCCGTTGTCATCACAATGCTCCCTGACACTTGTCATCGCAATGTTCCAAGCCCTTCTCATCAAAATGCTCCATTACCTTTGTCATCACAATCCTCCATTACACTTGGTATCACAATGCTCCATGCCATTGTCATCACAATGGACAATGACATATGTCATCACAATGCTCCCTGGCACCTGTCTTCACAATATTCCATGACCTTGTCATCACAATGTTCCATGCCCTTGTCATCACAATGCGCCATGCCCACTGTCATCATAATAATCCAGGAAACTTGTCAGACAAATATTCCATGCCAGTGTCATCACAATGCTCCATGCCCTTGTCATCACAATGCTCCATGCCCCCTGTCATCACAATGCTCCGTGACTCCAGTCATCACAATGCTTCATGACATTTGTCATCACAATGGTCCATTCCCTCCTCACACAAGGCTCTGTGACCTTTGTCAACACAATGCTCGATGCCCTTGCCATCACAATGATCCATGCTCACTGTCATCACAATAATCCATGAAACATGTCAGACCAATGGTCCATGCCCTCGTCACACAAGGGTCTGTGATCTTTGTCACCACAATGCTCCATGAACTTTTCATCACAATGCTTTGTGTCCCTTGTCATCACAAGGCTCCATGCATTTGTCAGCACAATGCTCCTTGACACTTGTCATCTAAATGCTCCATGCGCTTTTCAGCACAATGCTCCATGACCACTGTCATCACAATGCTCCATGACTCCAGTCATCACAGTGCTTCATGACCTATCTCATCACTATGGTCCATGCCCTCGTCACACAAGGCTCTGTGATCTTTTTCACCCCAATGCTCCATTAAAATTTCATCACAATGCTCTGTGTACCTTGTCATCAAAATGCACCATGCCTTTGTCAGCACAATGCTCCATGACATTTGTCATCAAAATGCTCCATGCGCTTGTCAGCACAATGCTCTATGACACATGTCATCACAATGCGCCATGCACTTGTCATCACAATACTCCATAACCTTATCATTGCTATGCTCCATAACACTTGTCATCACAATGCTCCATGCACTTCTCATCAAAGTGCTCTCTCACCATATATATCACAATGTCCCATCACTAGTCATCACAATACTCCCTCACCCCTGTCACCACAGTGTTCCATGACCCCTGTCATCACACTGCTACATGCCCTTATCATCACAATGCTACATGAGCCCTGACATCACAATATTCCATAACCACTGTCACAAAATGCTCCATGACCCATTTCATCACAATGCTTCATGACCCCTGACATCAGAATGTTCCATAACCCCTGTCAACAAAATATTCCATGGCCCTTTTCATCAAATTGCTCCAAGACCCTGTCATCACAATGCTCCCTGTCCTTCTCATCTCTATGCACCAAGCCCTTGTCGTCAAAATGCCCCATGACATTTGTCATCACAAAGCTCCATGAACCTTAGCATCACAATGCTCCATGCCATTGTCATCACAATGCTCAATGAAATATTTTATCACATTGCTCCATGCCCTTGTCATCACAATGCTCCATTACACCTCTCATAACAATGCTCCATGACCCCTGCCATCACAATGTTCCACGGCCTTGTCATCACAAGGCTCCATGACCCTTGTCATCACAATGCACCAAGACCTCTGTAATCACAATTCTCCATGCCCCTTTTCATCTCAATGCTCCATGAACCCTGTCATCACAATGCACCATGCCCATCATCATAATGATTCAGGCTATTGTCATCACAATGAAATTAAAATACTCCATGACCTCTGTCATCACAATGCTCCAAACCCTTCTGATCACAATGTCCCATAACACTTGTCATCACAATACCCCATGACGCTCGTCATCATAATTATGCAAGGTCTTCTCATCACAATGCTCCATGACCTTTGTCACCACAATGCTCAATACACTTGTCATCACAATTCTCCGTGACACTTGTCATCAGTATGCTCTTTGAACACTGTCTTGACAAGGATCCATGCCTATTTCTTCACAATGATCCATTCCCTTTTCTTGACAATGCTCCAAGGCCAATGTTATCACAGTGCTCTGTGACTTCAGTCATCACAATCCTTCATGACATTTGTCATCACAATGGTCCATGACCCCGTCACACAAAGCTCTGTGACCTTTGTCATCACAGGGCTCCATGAACTTTTAATCACAATGCTCTGTGATCTTAGTCATCACAAAGCTCCATGCCTTTGTCAGCACAATGCTCCATGACGCTTGTCATCACAATGCTCGATACTCTTCTCATCACAATGCTCCATGCCCTTGTCATTACAATCCTCCATGACACATGAATCACAGGGTTCCGTGCCCTAGTCATCACAATGCTCCATGCCGAATCTCATCACAATAATCCATGAAATTTTCAGACCAATGTTCCCTGCCCTTGTCATCACAATGCTCCATTACCCCTGTCATAATGATGCTCCATGACTCCTGTCATAACAATGCTCCATGACTCCTGCCATCACAATGTTCCACAGCCTTGTCATCCAAGGCTCCATGACCCTTGTCATCACAATGCTCCAAGACCCCTGTAATCACAATGCTCCTTGCCCTTGTCGTCACAAAGATCCATGACCCATATCATCAGAATGCTCCATGGCCTTCTCATGACAATGCTCCATGCCCTTGTTATTACAATGCTCCAAGAACCCTGTAATCAAAATTCTCCATGCCCTTATTCATCAGAATGCTCCATGAGACTTGTCATCACAAGACTCCATGGTTTTCTCATCACACTTCTCCAGGACCTTGTCATCACAATGCTCCATTCCCTTGTCATCACAATGCTTCTTGACCCCTGTCATCACAATACTCCATGAACATTTTCAGCCCAATGCTCCATGACCTTCTCATCAAAATGCTCCATTCCCTTGTCATCACAATGCTCCAAGAACCCTGTAATCACAATGTTCCATTCCCCTTGTCATTACAGTGCTCCATGACTCTCGTCATCACAATTATCCGTGATCTTCTCATCACAATGTTCCACGGTCTTGCCATCACAATGCTCCATGCCCTTGTCATCGCAATGCTTCACGAAGTTTTCATCAAAATTCTCAATGGCCCTTGTCATCACAATGCTCCATGCACTTGTCATCACAATGCTCCATGACACATGTCATCACAATGTGCCATGCTCTTTTCATCACAATGCTCCACATCCTTTTCATCCCTATGCTCCATAAAACTTGTCATCACAATGCTCCATGAACTTCTCATCAAAATATTCTCTCACCTCATATATCAAAATGTTCCATCACTAGTCATCACAATACTCGCTCACCCCTGTCATCACAATGTTCCATGACCACTGTCATCACAGTGGTAAATGCCCTTATCATCACAATGCTCCATGACCCCTGACATCACAATATTCCTTAACCACTGTCATCAAAATGTTCCATGACACTTTTCATCAATTTGCTCCATAACCCTGTCATCACAATGCTCCCAGCCCTTCTCATCAAAATGCACCACGACCTTGTCATCAAAATGCTCCATGACCTTTGTCATCACAAAGCTCCATGACCCTTGGCATCACAATGCTCCATGCCATTTCATCACAATGCTACATGAAACCTCTCATCACATTGCTCCATGCCCTTGTCAGCACAATGCTCGATACTCTTCTCATCACAATGCTCCATGCCCTTGACATTACAATCCACCATGGCACATGTATCACAGTGTTCCGTGCCCTAGTCATCACAATGCTCCATGCCGAATCTCATCACAATAATCCATGAAATTTTCAGACTAATGTTCCATGCCCTTGTGCTCACAATGCTCCATTAACCCTGTCATAACAATGCTCCATGAACCCTGCCATCACAATGTTCCACGGCCTTGTCATCCAAGCCTCCATGACCCTTGTCATCAGAGTGATCCAAGACCACTGTAATCACAATTTTCCATGCCCTTGTCGTCACAAAGATTCATGACACATGTCATCAGAATGCTACGAGGACTTCTCATCACAATGCTCCATGCCCTTGTCATCACAATGTTCCATAACCCCTGTTCTCAAAATGTTCCATGACACTTTTCATCAATTTGCTCCAAGACGCTGTCATCACAATGCTCCCTGCCCTTCTCATCACAAGGCACAACGACCTTGTCATCAAAATGCCACATGACCATTGTCATCACAAAGCTCCATTACCCCTGTCATAACAATGATCCATGACCCCTGCCATCACAAGGTTCCACGGCCTTGTCATCACAAGCCTCCATGACCCTTGTCATCACAGTGCTCCTAGACCCCTGTAATCACAATGCTCCATGCCCTTGTCATCACAAAGCTCCATTATGCATGTCATCTGAATGCTCCATAGCCTTATCATCACAATGCTCCATGCCCTTGTCATCACAATGCTCCAACAGCCCTGTAATCACAATGCTCCATGCCTCTTTTTATCTCAATGCTCCATGAACCCTGTCATCACAATGCACCGTGTCCATCACCATAATATTTCATGCTATTGTCTTCACAATGAAATCCAACTGCTCAATGATCTCTGTCATCACAATGCACCAAACCCTTCTGATCACAATGTTCCATAACACTTGTCATCACAATGCCCCATGAGGCTGGTCATCACAATTATCCATGGACTTCTCATCACAATGCTCCATGATCTTTGTCATCACAATGCTCAATACACTTATCATCACAATGCTCCCTGACAGTTGTCATCAGTATGCTCCTTGAACCCTGTCATGACAAGGCTCCATGCATTTTTCATCACAATGATCCATTCCCTTTTCATCACAATGCTCAAAGACCCCTGCAGTCACAATGCTCCATGTCCTTTTCATCACAAAGCTCCATGACGCATGTCATCAGAATGCTCCATTGCCTTCTCATCACAATACTCCATGCCCCTGTCATCACAATGCTTCAAAACCCCTGTAATCACAATGCTCCATGCACCTTTTCATCAGAATGCTCCATGACCATTTTCATCAAAATGCTCCATGACCCCTGACATCACAATGTTCCATAACCCCTGTCATCAAAATATTCCATGACACTTTTCATCAACTTGCTCCATGACCCTGTCATCACAATGCTCCCTGTTTTTCTCATCTCAATGCACCATGCCCTTGTCGTCAAAATGCCCCATGTCCTTTGTCATCACAAAGCTCCATGAACCTTAGCATCACAATACTCCATGACATTTTATCACAATGCTACATGTAACCTCTCATCACATTGCTCCATGACCCTTGGCATCACAATGCTCCATGCCATTTCATCACAATGCTACATGAAACCTCTCATCACATTGCTCCATGCCCTTGTCAGCACAATGCTCCATGACGCTTGTCATCACAATGCTCGATACTCTTCTCATCACAATGCGCCATGCCCTTTTCATTACAGTCCTCCATGACACATGTATCACAGTGTTCCGTGCCCTAGTCATCACAATGCTCCATGCCTAATCTCATCACAATAATCCATGAAATTTTCAGAGTAATGTTCCATGCCCTTGTCATCACAATGCTCCTTTACCCCTGTCATAACAATGCTCAATGACCCCTGCCATCACAATGTTCCACGGCCTTGTCATCCAAGGCTCCATGACCCTTGTCATCATAGTGCTCCAAGACATCTGTAATCACAATGCTCCATGCCCTTGTCGTCACAATGATTCATGTTGCATGTCATCAGAATGCTCCATGGCTTTCTCATTAAAATGCTCCAATCCCTTATCATCACAATGCTCCAAAGCCTCTGTAATCACAATGCTCCATGCCCCTGGTCATTACAGAGCTCCATGACGTTCGTCATCACAATTATCCATGGTCTTCTCATCACAATGCTCCACGGTCTTGCCATCACAATGCTCCATGCCCTGGTCAACACAGTGCTCCATGTCCCATGTCATCACAATTCTCCACGTCCTTGTCATCACAATGCTCCATGACACTTCTTATCACAATGTTACATGATCTTGTCATCACAATTCTTCATACACTTGTCATCGCAATGCTCTATGTCCCCTGTCATAGCAAGCTCCATGCGCTTGTCATCACAATGCTTCACGAAGCTGTCATCAAAATTCTCAATGGCACTTGTCATCACAATGCTCCATGCACTTGTCATCACAATGCTCCATTACCCTTGTCATCACAATGTCCCAAGCTCTTGTCATCAAAATGCTCCATTACCTTTGTCATCAAAATCCTCCATGACACTTGGTATCACAATGCTCCATGCCAATGTCATCACAATGGACAATGACATATGTCATCACAATCCTCCCTGACACCTGTCTTCACAATACTCCATGACCTTGTCATCACAATGTTCCATGCCCTTGTCATCACAATGTGCCATGCCCACTGTCATCACAATAATCCATGAAACTTGTCAGACCAATGTTCCATGCCCTTGTCATCACAATGCACAATGCCCTTGTCATCACAATGCTCAATGACCCGTGTCATCACAATGCTCCGTGACTCCAGTCATCACAATGCTTCATGACCTTTGTCCTCACAATGGTCCATTCCCTCATCACACAAGGCTCTGTGACCTTTGTCACCACAATGCTCCCTGTCCTTGTCATCACAAAGCTCCAAGACGCATGTCATCAGAATTCTCCATGGCCTTCTCATCACAATGCTCCTTGCCCTTGTCATCACAATGCTTCAAAACCGCTGTAATCACAATGCTCCATGCACCTTTTCATCAGAATGCTCCATGACCATTTTCATCAAAACGCTCCATGACCCCTGACATCACAATGTTCCATAACCCCTGTCATCAAAATGTTCCATGACACTTTTCATCAATTTGCTCCATGACCCTATCATCACAATGCTCCCTGCCCTTCTCATCACAATGCACCACGACCTTGTCATCAAAATGCTCCATGACATTTGTCAACACAAAGCTCCATGACCCTTGGCATCACAATGCTCCATGCCATTTCATCACATTGCTACATGTAACCTCTCATCACATTGCTCCATGCCCTTGTCAGCACAATGCTCCATGACGCTTGTCATCACAATGCTCGATACTCTTCTCATCACAATGCTCCATGCCCTTGTCATTACAATCCCCCATGACACATGTGTCACAGTGTTCCGTGCCCTAGTCATCACAATGCTCCATGCCGAATCTCATCACAATAATCCATGAAATTTTCAGACCAATATGCGATGCCCTTGTCATCACAATGCTCCATTAACCCTGTCATAACAATGACCCCTGCCATCACAATGTTCCACGGCCTTGTCATACAAGGCTCCATGACCCTTGTCATCACAGTGCTCCAAGACCCCAGTAATCACAATTTTCCATGTCCTTGTCATCACAAAGATTCTTTACGCATGTCATCAGAATGCTCCGAGGCCTTCTCATCACAATGCTCCATGCACTTGTCATCATAATGCTCCAAGACCCCTGTAATCACAATGCTCCATGCCCTTTGTCATTACAGTGCTCCTTGACGCTTGTCACCACAGTTATCCGTGATCTTCTCATCACAATGCTCCACGGTCTTGCCATCACAATGCTCCATGTCCCATGTCATCACAATTCTCCAAGTCCTTGTCATCACAATGCTCCATGATACTTCTTATCACAATGTTACATGATATTTTCATCACAATTCTCCATGCACTTGTCATCGCAATGTTCTATGTCCCCTGTAATCACAATGCTCCATGTCCTTTTCATCACAAAGCTCCATGACGCATGTCATCAGCATGCTCCATTGCCTCCACATCACAATACTCCATGCTCTTGTTAACACAATGTTCCATAACCCCTGTTATCAAAATGTTCCCTGACACTTTTCATCAATTTGCTCCAAGACCCTGTTATCACAATGCTCCCTGCCCTTCTCATCACAATGCACAAGGAACTTGTCAACAAAATGCTCCATGACCTCTGTCAACACAATGCACCCCGCCCTTGTCATCAAAATGCCGCATGACTTTTGTCATCACAAAGCTCCATTACCCCGTCATAAGAATGATCCATGACCCCTGCCATCACAAGGTTCCACGGCCTTGTCATCACAAGCCTCCACGGCCTTGTCATCAAAAGCCTCCATGACCCTTGCCATCACAGTGCTCCAAGACCCCTGTAATCACAATGCTCCATGCCCTTGTCATCACAAAGCTCCATGACGCATGTCATCTGAATGCTCCATGGCCTTCTCATCACAATGCTTTATGCCCTTGTCATCACAATGCTCCATGAACCCTGTCATCACCATTGACCGTATCCATCACCATAATATTTCATGCTATTGTCATCACAATGAAATCAAAACGCTCAATGACCTCTGTCATCACACTGCACCAAACCCTTCTGATCACAATGTTCCATAACACTTGTCATCACAATGCCCCATGACGCTGGTCATCACAATTATCCATGGACTTCTCATCACAATGCTCCATGATCTTTGTCATCACAATGCTCAATACACTTATCATCACAATGCTCCCTGACAGTTGTCATCAGTATGCTCCTTGAGCCCTGTCATGACAAGCCTCCATGCATTTTTCATCACAATGATCCATTCCCTTTTCATCACAATGCTCCAAGACCCCTGTAATCACAATGCTCCATGTCCTTGTCATCACAAAGCTCCATGACGCATGTCATCAGAATGCTCCATTGCTTTCTTATCACAATACTCCATGCCCTTGTCATCACATTGCTTCAAAACCCCTGTAATCTCAATGCTCCTTGCACCTTTTCATCAGTATGCTCCATGACCCTTGTCATCACAAGGCTCCATGGCCCTCTCATCACAATGCTCCAGGACCTTTTCATCACATTGCTCCATTCCCTTCTCATCACAATGCTCCATTACCCCTGTCATCACAGTACTCCATGAATATTTTCAGCCCAATGCTCCATGACCTTCTCATCACAAAGCTCCATGACACATGTCATCACAATGCTACATGACCACAGTCATCAAAATGATCCATGCCACTTGTCATCAGAATGTTCCATGTGCTTGTCATCCCAATGCTCCATGACCCCTGTAATCACAATGCTCCTTGACGCTTGTCGTCACAGAGCTCCATGACACTTGTCATCACAATTCTCCATGCCTTTGTCAGCAAAATGCTACATGAACTTGTCATCACAATGCTCCATGGAATTGTCATCACAATGCTCCATTACCAGTGTCATCACAATCCTCCGTGAACCTTGGGATCACATTGTTTCATGCCCTTGTCATCACAATGCTCCGTGATTCTTGAAATCAAAATGTTCCATGACCTGTGTCATCACAATGCTCCAAACTCTTGTGATCACAATGTTCCATAACAGTTGTCATCACAACGCTCCATGATGCCTGTCATCACAATACTCCATGCCCTTGTCATCAAAATGCTCCATGAACTTTGTCATCACAATGCTCAATACACTTGTCATCACAATGCTCCCTGACACTTTTCGTCAGAATGCTCCTTGAAACCTGTCATGAAAAGGCTCCATGCCTTTTTCATCACAATGCTCCATGCCCTTTTCATCACAATGCTCCATGCCATTGTCATCACAATACTCCACAAGCTTGTCATCAGAATGCTCCATGACCCTTGTCATCACAATGATCCATGACCCATGTCATCACAATGATCCATGACACCTGTCATCACAATGCTCCATGCCCCTTGTCATCACAGTGCTCCATGACGCTCGTCATCACAATGCTCCACTGTCTAGCCATCACAATGCTCCATGACACTTCTCATCACAATGTTACATGCTCTTGTCATCACAGCTCTCCATGCACTTTTCATCGCAATGCTCCATGACCCCTGTCATAGCAAGCTACATGTGCTTTTCATCACAATGCTTCAGGAACTTGTCATCAAAATGCTCAATGGCCCTTGTCATCACAATCCTCCATGCCCTTGTCATCAAAATGCTCCATGACCCTTTTCATCACTATGCTCCAAACCCCTGTCATCACAATGCTCTATTAACTTTGTCATCACATTCCTCCATGACACTTGGTATCACATTACTCCATGCCATTGTCATCACAATGGACCATGACATATGTCATCACAATGAACCCAGACCCCTGTCTTCACAGTACTCCATGACCTTCTCATCATAATGCTCCATGCTCTCCTCATCAGATGCGCCTTGCCCACTGTCATCACAATAAACCATGAAACTTGTCAGACCAATGCACCATGCCCGTCATCAGAATGCTCCATACCCTTGTCATCACAATGTTCTGTGACTCCAGTCATCACAATGCTTCATGACCTTTGTCATCACAATGGTCCTTGACCTCGTCATCACAAGACTCTGTGACCATTGTCACCACAATGCTCCATGAACTTTTCATCACAATGCTCTGTGACCGTTGTCGTCACAATGTTCCATGCCTTTGTCATCACAATGCTCCGTGCGCTTCTCAGCACAATGCTCCATGACCCATGTCATCAAAATGCGCCATGCAATTTTCATCACAATGCTCCATAAACCTTGTCATCACAATGCTCCATAAACCTTGTCATCACAATGCTCCATGCACTTTTCATCAAAATGCTTTCTCACCACTGATATCACAATGTTCCATCAGTAGTCATCACAATACACCCTCACCACTGTCATCACAATTCTCCATGACCTCTGTCATCACAATGCCACATGCCATATCATCACAATGCTCCATGACCCCTGACATCAAAATGTTCCATATCCTCTGTCATCAGAATGCTCCATCACCCTTTTCATCACAGTGCTCCAAGAACCCTGACATCACAGTGTTCCATAACCACTGTCATCAAAATGTTCCATGACCCTTTTCATCAAATTGCTCCATGACCCTTTCATCACAATGCACCATGTCCATCATCATAATGCTTCATGCTATTGTCATCACAGTGAAATCAATATGCTCCATGACCTCTGTCATCAAAATGCTCCAAACACTTGTGATCACAATGTTCCATAACCATTGTCATCACAATGCACCATGACACTCATCATCTCAATTATCCATGGTCTTCTCATCACAGTGCCCCATGACCTTTGTCATCACAATGCTCAATACACTTGTCATCACAATGCTCCCTGACACTTGTCATCAGTATGCTCCTTGAACCCTGTCATGACAAGGCTCCATTCCTTTTTCATCACAATGATCCATACCATTTTCATCACAATGCTCCAGGATCCCTGTAATCACAATGCTCCATGACCTTTAATCACAAAGATCCATGACGCATGTCATCAGAATGCTCCATGGCCTTCTCATCACAATGCTCCATGTCCTTGTCATGACAGTGCTCCAAGACCCCTGTCATCTCAATGCTCTGTTACTCCAGTCATCACAAGGCTTCATGACATTTGTCATCACAATGGTCCATGTCCTCGTCAAACAAGGCTCTGTGACCTTTCTCACCACAATGCTCCATGAACTTTTCATCACAATGCTCTGTGATCCTTGTCATCACCATGCTGCATGCCTTTGTCAGCACAATGCTCCATGACCCTTGTCATCACAATGCTCCATGCGCTTGTGAGCACAATGCTCCATAACCCATGTCATCACATTGCGCCATTCGCTTGTCATCACAATGCTCCACATTCTTGTCATTACAGTGCTCCAAAAACCTTGTCATCACAATGCTCCATGCACTTCTCATCAAAATGCTCTATCCCCCCTGTCATCACAATGTTCCATGATCCCTGTCATGACAATGCTGCATGACCTTATCATCACAATGCTCCATGAACCCTGACATCACAATGTTCCATAACCCCTGTCATCAAAATGCTCCATGACCCTTTTCATCACAATGCTCCATGACCCCTGACATAACAGTGTTCCATAACCACTGTCATCAAAATATTCCATGATACTTTTCATCAAATTGCTCCATGACCCTGTCATCAAAATGCTCCCTGCACTTCTCATCACAATGCACCTCAAACTTGTCATCAAAATGCTCCATGAACTTTGTCATCACAAAGCTCCATGACCCTTGGCATCACAATGCTCCATGCCATTTTCATCACAATGCTTCATTACCCTTGTATTCACAATCCTCCATGCACCTTTTCATCAGAATGCTCCATGAGACTTGTCATCACAAGGCTCCATGGTTTTCTCATTACAATGCCCCAGGACCTTGTCATCACAATGCTCCATTCTCTTCTCATCACAATGCCCCATTACCCCTGTCATCACAATACTCCATGAAGATTTTCAGCCCAGTGCTCTATGACCATCTTATCACAATGCTCCATGACCCTGTCATCACAATGCTCCATGACCACTGTCATTACAGACCTCCATGACCCCTGACAACACGATGATATGGGAATCTTCTCATCAAAATGCTCCATGACCCTTGTCATCACAATGCTCCATGCCCTTGTCATCACAATGCTCCATGAAGCCTCTCATCACATTGCTCCACGCCATTGTCATTACAGTCCTCCATGATCCATGCATCACAGTGTTCCGTGCCCGTGTCATCACAATGCTCTATGCCCACTCTCATCACAATAAACCATGAAACCTTTCAGACCAATGCTCTATGCCCTTGTCATCACAATCCTCCATTGCCTATGTCATAACCATGCTCCATGAACCCTGCCATCACAATATTCTACGGCCTTGTCATCACAAGGATCCAATACACCTGTAATCACAATGGTCCATGCCCCTTTTCATCAGAATGCTCCATGGGAATTGTCACCACAAGGCTCCATGGTCCTCTCATCACAATGCTCCAGTACCTTGTTATCACACTGGTCCATGCCCACTTCATCAGAAGGCTCTGTGAAATTTGTCACCACAATGCTCCATGAAATTTTCATCACAATGCTCTTTTACCCATGTCTTCACCATGCTCCATGCCTGTGTCAGCACAATGCTCCATGATGCTTGTCAACACAATGCTCGATAATCTTTTCATCACAATGCTCCATCCCCTTGTCATTACAATCCTCCATGACACATGTATCAAGTGTTCCGTGCCCTAGTCATCACAAGGCTCCATGCCGAATCTCATCACAATAATCCATGAAATTTTCAGACCAATGTTCCATGCCCTTGTCATCACAATGCTCCATTACACCTGTCATAACAATGCTCCATGACCACTGCCATCACAATGTTCCACGGCCTTTTCATCCAAAGCTCCATGACCCTTGTCATCACAGTGCTCCAAGACCTCTGTAATCACAATGCTCCATGCCCTTATCATCACAATGGTTCATGACGCATGTCATCAGAATGCTCCATGGACTTCTCATGAAAATGCTCCATGCCCTTGTCATCACAATGGTCCAGGAAACCTGTAATCACAATGCTCCATGCCCCTTGTCATTACAGAGCTCCATGACGCTCGTCATAACAATTATCCATGATCTTCTCATCACAATGCTCCACGGTCTTGCCATCACAATGCTCCATGCCATGGTCATCACAGGGCTCCATATCCCAAGTCATCACAATTCTCCACGTCCTTGTCATCACAATGCTCCATGACACTTCTTATCACAATGTTACATGATCTTGTCATCACAATTCTCCATGCACTTGTCATCGCAATGCTCTATGACCCCTGTCATAGCAAGCTCCAGGCACTTGTCATCACAATGCTTCACGACGTTGTCAGCAAAATTCTCAATGGCCCTTGTCATCACAATGCTCCATGCCCTTGTCATCACAATGCTCCATGACCCTTTTCATCGCAATGTTCCAAGCCCTTGTCATCAAAATGCTCCATTACCGTTGTCATCACAATCCTCCATGACACTTGGTATCACAATGCTCCATGCCATTGTCATCACAATGGACAATGACATATGTCATCACAATGCTCCCTGACACCTCTCTTCACAATACTCCATGACCTTGTCATCACAATGTTCCATGCCCTTGTCATCACAATGCGCCATGCCCACTGTCATCACAATAATCCAAGAAACATGTCAGACCAATGTTCCATGCCCCTGTCATCACAATTCTCCATGCCCTTGTCATCACAATGCTCCATGACCCTTGTCATCACAATGCTCCGTGACTCCAGTCATCACAATTCTTCATGACCTTTTTCCTCACTATGGTCCCTGCCCTCGTCACACAAGGTTCTGTGACCTTTGTCATCACAATGCTCCATGCCCTTGTCATCTCAATGCTCCATGCCCACTGTCATAACAATAATCCATGAAACTTGTCAGACCAATGTTCCATGCCCCTGTCATCACATTGCTCCATGCCCTTGTCATCACAATGCTCCATGACCAATGTCAACACAATGCTCCGTGACTCCAGTCATCACAATGATTCATGACATTTCTCATCACAATGGTCCATGCCCTCATCACACAAGGCTCTGTGATCTTTGTCAACACAATGCTCCATGAAATTTTCATCACAATGCTCTGTGTCCCTTGTCATCACAATGCTCCATGCGCTTGTCAGCACAATGCTCCATGACACATTTCATTACAATGTGCCATGCTCTTTTCATCACAATGCTCCACATCCTTTTCATCGCTATGCTCCATAAAACTTGTCATCACAATGCTCCATGCACTTCTCATCAAAATGCTCTCCCACCACATATATCACAGTGTTCCATCACTAGTCATCACAATACTCGCTCACCCCGTCATCACAATGTTCCATGACCACTGTCATCACAGTGCTACATGCCCTTGTCATCACAATGCTCCATGACCCCTGTCATCACAATGCTCCGTGACTCCAGTCATCACAATGCTTCATTACCTTTATCATCACAATGGTCCATGCCCTCATCACACAAGGCTCTGTGACCTGTGTCACCACAGTGCTCCATGTACTGGTCATCACAAAGCTCCATGACACATGTCATCAGAATGCTCCATTGCCTTCTCATCACAAGGCTCCTAGCCCTTGTCATCACAATGCTTCAAAACCCCTGTAATCACAATGCTCCATGCACTTTTTCATCAGAAAGCTCAATGACCCTTTTCATCAAAATGCTCCATGACCCCTGACATCACAATGTTCCATAACTCCTGTAATCAAAAGGTTCCACGACACTTTTCATCAATTTGTTCCATGACCCTGTCATCACAATGCTCCCTGCCCTTCTCATCACAATGCACCACGACCTTGTCATCAAAATGCTCCATGACCTTTGTCATCACAAAGCTTCATGACCCTTGTCATCACAATACTCCATGCCATTTCATCACAATGCTACATGAAACCTCTCATCACATTGCTCCATGCCCTTGTCAGCACAATGCTCCATGACGCTTGTCATCACAATGCTCGATACTCTTCTCATCACAATGCTCCATGCCCTTGTCATTACAATCCCCCATGACACATGTATCACAGTGTTCCGTGCCCTAGTCATCACAATGCTCCATGCCGAATCTCATCACAATAATCCATAAAATTTTCAGACTAATGTTCCATGCCCTTGTCATCACAATGCTCCATTACCCTGTCATAACAATGCTCCATGAACCCTGCCATCACAATGTTCCACGGCCTTGTCATCCAAGGCTCCATGACCCTTGTCATCACAGTGATCCATGACCCCTGTAATCACAATTTTCCATGCCCTTGTCGTCACAAAGATTCATGACACATGTCATCAGAATGCTCCGAGGACTTCTCATCACAATGCTCCATGCCCTTGTCATCACAAAGTTCCATAACACCTGTTCTGAAAATGTTCCATGACACTTTTCATCAATTTGCTCCAAGAACCTGTCATCACAATGCTCCCTGCCCTTCTCATCACAATGCACAACGACCTTGTCATCAAAATGCTTCATGACCTCTGTCATCACAATGCACCACGCCCTTGTCATCAAAATGCCGCATGACCATTGTCATCACAAAGCTCCATTACCCCTGTCATAACAATGATCCATGACCCCTGCCATCACAAGGTTCCACGGCCTTGTCATCACAAGCCTCCATGACCCTTGTCATCACAGTGCTCCAAGACCCCTGTAATCACAATGTGCCATGCACTTGTCATCACAAGGCTCCATGACGCATGTCATCTGAATGCTCCTTGGCCTTCTCATCACAATGCTCCATGCCCTTGTCATCACAATGCTCCAACAGCCCTGTAATCACAATGCTCCATGCCTCTTTTTATCTCAATGCTCCATGAACCCTGTCATCACAATGCACCGTGTCCATCACCATAATATTTCATGCTATTGTCTTCACAATGAAATCCAACTGCTCAATGATCTCTGTCATCACAATGCACCAAACCCTTCTGATCACAATGTTCCATAACACTTGTCATCACAATGCCCCATGAGGCTGGTCATCACAATTATCCATGGACTTCTCATCACAATGCTCCATGATCTTTGTCATCACAATGCTCAATACACTTATCATCACAATGCTCCCTGACAGTTGTCATCAGTATGCTCCTTGAACCCTGTCATGACAATGCTCCATGCATTTTTCATCACAATGATCCATTCCCTTTTCATCACAATGCTCCAAGACCACTGCAGTCACAATGCTCCATGTACTTGTCATCACAAAGCTCCATGACGCATGTCATCAGAATGCTCCATTGCCTTCTCATCACAATACTCCATGCTCTTTTCATCACAATGCTTCAAAACCCCTGTAATCACAATGCTCCATGCACCTTTTCATCAGAATGCTCCATGACCCTTTTCATCAAAATGCTCCATGACCCCTGACATCACAATGTTCCATAACCCCTGTCATCAAAATGTTCCATGACACTTTTCATCAGTTTGCTCCATGAACCTGTCATCACAATGCTCCCTGCCCTTCTCATCACAATGCACTACGACCCTGTCATCAAAATACTACATGACCTTTGACATCACAAAGCTCCATGAACCTTGGAATCACAATACTCCATGCCATTTTATCACAATGCTACATGAATCCTCTCATCACATTGCTCCATGACCCTTTGCATCACAATACTCCATGCCATTTTATCACAATGCTACATGAAACCTCTCATCACATTGCTCCATGTCCTTGTCAGCACAATGCTCCATGACGCTTGGCATCACAATGCTCGATACTCTTCTCATCACAATGCTCCATGCCCTTGTCATTACAGTCCTCCATGACACATGTATCACAGTGTTCCGTGCCCTAGTCATCACAATGCTCCATGCCTAATCTCATTACAATAATCCATGAAATTTTCAGAGTAATGTTCCATGCCCTTGTCATCACAATGATCCATTACCCCTGTCATAACAAAGCTCCATGACCCCTGCCATAACAATGTTCCACGGCCTTGTCATCCAAGGCTCCATGAACCTTGTCATCATAGTGCTCCAAGAGATCTGTAATCACAATGCTCCATGCCCTTGTCGTCACAATGATTCATGTCGCATGTCATCAGAATGCTCCATGGCCTTCTCATTAAAATCCTCCATTCATTTGTCATCACAATGCTCCAAAACCTCTGTAATCACAATGCTCCGTGCCCCTTGTCATTAAAGAGCTCCATGACGCTCGTCATCACAATTATCCGTGATCTTCTCATCACAGTGCTCCACGGTCTTGCCATCACAATGCTCCATGCCTGGGTCAACACAGTGCTCCATGTCCCATATCATCACAACTCTCCACATCCTTGTCATCACAATGCTCCATGACACTTCTTATCACAATGTTACATGATTTTGTCATCACAATTCTTCATACACTTGTCATCGCAATGCTCTATGACCACTGTCATAGCAAGCTGCATTCGCTTGTCATCACAATGCTTCACGACGTTGTCATCAAAATTCTCAATGGCCCTTGTCATCACAATGCTCCATGCACTTGTCATCACAATGCTCCATTACCCTTGTCATCACAATGTCCCAAGCTTTTCTCATCAAAATGCTCCATTACCTTTGTCTTCACAATCCTCCATGACACTTGGTATCACAATGCTCCATGCCATTGTCATCACAATGGACAATGACATATGTCATCACAATGCTCCCTGAAACCTGCCGTCACAATACTCCATGACCTTGTCATCACAATGTTCCATGCCCTTGTCATCACAATGTGCCATGCCCACTGTCATCACAATAATCCATGAAACTTGTCAGACCAATGTTCCATGCCCCAGTCATCACAATGCACCATGCCCTTGTCATCACAATGCTCAATGACCCCTGTCATCACAATGCTCCGTGACTCTAGTCATCACAATGCTTCATGACCTTTGTCATCACAATGGTCCATTCCGTCATCACACAAGGCTCTGTGACCTTTGTCACCACAATGCTCCATGTCCTTGTCATCACAAAGCTCCATGACGCATGCCATCAGAATGCTCCATTGCCTTCTCATCAAAATGCTCCTAGCCCTTGTCATCACAATGCTTCAAAACCACTGTAATCACAATGCTCCATGCACCTTTTCATCAGAATGCTCCATGACAATTTTCATCAAAATGCTCCATGACCCCTGACATCACAATGTTCCATAACCCCTGTAATCAAAATGTTCCATGACACTTTTCATCAATTTGCTCCAAGATCCTGTCATCACAATGCTCCCTGCCCTTCTCATCACAATGCACCACGACCTTGTCATCAAAATGCTCCATGACCTTTGTCATCACAAATCTCCATGACTTTTGGCATCACAATGCTCAATACACTTGTCATCACAATGTTCCCTGACACTTGTCGTCAGAATGCTCCTTGAACGCTGTCGTGAAAAGCCTCCATGCCTTTTACATCATAATGTTCCATGCCCTTTTCATCACAATGCTCCATGCCATTGTCATCACATTACTCCACAAGGTTGTCAGCAGAATGCTCCATGACCCTTGTCATCACAATGCTCCATGACCCCTGTCATCAGAATGCTCCATGACCCCTGTCCTCACAATGCTCCATGCCCCTTGTCATTACAGTGCTGCATGACGCTCGACATAACAATTATCCATGGTCTTCTCATCACAGTGCTCCACGGTCTTGCCATCACAATGCTACATGACACTTCTCATCACAATGTTACATGATCTTGTCATCACAATTCTCCATGCACTTGTCATCGCAATGCTCCATGAACCCTGTCATAGCAAGCTCCAAGTGCTTTTCATCACAGTGCTTCACGACATTGTCATCAAAATTCTCAATTGCCTTTGTCATCACAGTGCTCCATGACCCTTTTCATCGCAATGTTCCAAGCCCTTGTCATCACAATGCTCCATTACCTTTGTCATCACAATCCTCCATGACACTTGGCTTCACAATGCTCCATGCCATTGTCATCACAATGCACCAAGACATATGTCATCACAATGCTCCCTGACACCTGTCTGCACAATAATTCATGACCTTCTCATAACAATGCTCCATGCCCTTGTCATCACAATGTGCCATGCCCACTGTCATCTCAATAATCTATGAAACTTTTCAGACCAATGTTCCATGCCCCTGTCATCACAATGCTCCATGCCCTTGTCATCACAATGCTCCGTGATTCCAGTCATCACAATGCTTCATTACCTTTGGCATCAAAATGGTCCATGCCCTCGTCATCACAGGGCTCTGTGAAATTTGTCACTATAATGCTCAATGAACTTATCATCACAATGCTCTCTGACCCTTTCCATCACAATTCTCCATGCCTTTGTCAGCAGAGTGCTCCATGACCCTTGTTATCACAATGCTCCATGCGCTTGTTATCAAAATTTTCCACAAACTTGTCATCAAAATGCTCCATAAAACTTGTCATCACAATGCTCCATGTACTTCTCATCAAAATGCTCTCTCACCACTGATATCAAAATGTTCCATCACTAGTCATCACAATACTCCCTCACCCCTGTCATGACAATGTTCCATGGCCTTGTCATTACAAGGCTCCATGACCCTTGTCATCACAATGCTCCAAGACCCCTGTAGTCACAATGCTCCATGCTATTGTCATCACAAAGCTCCATGACGCATGGCATCAATCTGCTCCATGGCCTTCTCATCACAATGCTCCATGCCCTTGTCATCACAATGCTCCAAGACACCTGTAATCAACATGCTCCATGCCTCTTTTCATCTCAATGATCCATGAACTATGTAATCACAATGAACAATGCCCATCATCAAATGCTTCATGCTATTGTCATCACAATGAAATCAAAATGCTCCATAACCTCTGTCAATACAATGCTCCAAACCCTAGTGATCACAATGTTCCATAACACTTGTCATCACAACGCCCCATGATGCTCATCATCACAATTATCCATGGTCTTCTCATCACAATGCTCCATGTCCTTTGTCATCACAATGCTCAATACAATTGTCATTACAATGCTCCCTGACACTTGTCGTCAGTATGCTCCTTGAACCCTGTCATGACAAGGCTCCATGCCTTTTAGATCACAATCACCCATTCCATTTTCATCACAATGCTCCAAGACCCATGTAATCACAATCCTCCACACCCCTTTTCATCAGAATGCTCCATGACACTTGTCATCACAAGGCTCCATAATCTTCTCCTCACAATGCTCCAGGACCTTGTCATCACAATGCTCCATTCCATTGTCATTGCAATGCTCCATGACCATTGCCATCGCAATACTCAATGAATATTGTCAGCCCAATGCTCCATGAACTTCTCATCACAGTGCTCCATGACCCCTGTCATCACAATGCTCCATGACCACTGTCATCACAGTGCTCCATGACACCGGACAACACAATGATCCGGGACTCTTGTCATCAAAATGCTCCATGACCCTTGTCATCAGAATGATCCATGCCTTTGCCATCCCAATGCTCCATGACCCCTGTAATCACAATGCTCCATGACGCTTGTCATCACAGTGTTCCATGACACTTGTCATCAAAATGCTCCATGCATTTGTCAGCAAAATGCTACATGACCTTGTCATCACAATGCTCCATGCGCTTGTCATCACAAAACTCCATTCCCATTGTCATCAAAACCCTCCATGAACCTTGGGTTCACAATGCTTCATGCCCTTGTCATCACAATGCTCCATGCACCTTGAAATGAAAATGATACATGACTTCTGTCATCACAATGCTCAAAACCCTTGTGATCACAATGTTCCATAACATTTGTCATCACAACGCTCCATGATGCCTGTCATCACAATGCTCCATGATCTTTGTCATCACAATGCTCAATACACTTGTCATCACAATGCTCCCTGACACTTGTCGTAAGAATGCTCCTTGAACCCTGTCATAAAAAGGCTCCAAGCCTTTTTCCTCACAATGCTCCATATGCTTTTCATCACAATGCTCCATGCCATTGTCATCACATTACTCCACAAGCTTGTCATCAGAATGGTCCATGACCCTTGTCATCACAATGATCCATGACACCTGTCATCACAATGCTCTATGCCCCTTGTCATTACAGTGCTCCATTATGCTCATCATCACAATTACCCATGGTCTTCTCATCACAGTGCTCCACGGTCTTTCCATCACAATGCTCCATGCACTGGTCATCACAATTCTACATGTCCTTATCATCAAAATGCTCCATGACACTTCTCATCACAATGTTACATGATCTTGTCAATACAATTCTCCATGCACTTGTACATCACAATGCTCCATGACCCCTGTCATAGCAAGCTCGGTGCGCTTTTCATCACAATGCTTCACGACCTTCTCATCAAAATTCTCAATGGCCCTTCTCCTCACAATGTTCCAAGATCTTGTCATCACAGTGCTCCATGACCCTTGTCATCACGATGCTCCAAGCCCTTGTCATCACAATGCTCCATTACTTTGTCATCACAATCCTCCATGACACTTGGCATCACAATGCTCCATGCCATTGTCATCATAATGGACCATGACATATGTCATCACAATGCTCCTTGACACCTGTCTTCACAATAATCCTTGACCTTGTCGTCACAATGCTCCATGCGCCTGTCATCACAATGCGCCATGCCCACTGTCATCACAATAATCCATAAAAATTGTCAGAGCAATGCTCTATGCCCCTGTCCTCACAATGTTCCATGCCCTTGTCATCACAATGCTCCATTACCCCTGTCATCACAATGCTCCGTGACTCCAGCAACCACAATACTTCATGACTTTGTCATCAAAATGATCCATGCCCGCATCATCACAATGTTCCGTGACTTTGTCATCACAATGCTACATGCAATTATCATCACAATGCTCCATGACGCCTGATATCACAATGTTCCACAACCCCAGCGTCAAAAAGCTACATGACCCTTTTCATCACAAAGCTCCATGACCCCTGACATCACAATGTTCCATATCACCTGTCATCAAAATGTTCCATGACAGTTTTCATCAAATTGCTCTATGACCCTGTCATCACAATGCTCCCTGCCCTTCTCATCACAATGCACAACACCCTTGTAATCAAAGGCTCCATGACATTTGTCATCACAATGCTCCATGCCATTTTCATCACAATGCTGCATGAACCCTTTCATCACATTGCTTCATGCCCTTGTCATCACAAAGCTCCATGACGCTTGTCATCACAATGCTCGATGACCTTCTATTCACAATGCTCCATGCTCTTGTCATTACAATCCTCCATGACCCATGTATCACAGTGTTCCTTGCCCTTGTCATCACAATGCTCCAAGACCCCTGTAATCACAATGCTCCATGCCCTGGTCATCACAATGCTCGAAGGCTCCTGTAATCAAAATGCTCCATGACCCATTTCATCAGAATGCTCCATGAGACTTGTCATCACAAGGCTCCATGGACTTCTCATCATAATGCTGCAGGACCTTGTCATCACGATGCTCCATTCCTTTGTCATCACAATTCTCCATGAACATTTTCAGCCAATGCTCCATGATCTTCTCCTCACACTGCTCCATGACCCCTGTCATCACAATGCTCCATGACCACTGTCATCACAATGCTCTATGACCCCTTACAACACAATAATCCGGGACTCTTGTTATCACAATGCTCCATGATCATTGTCATCACAATGCTCAATACACTTGTCATCACAATGCTCCCTGACACTTGTTGTCAGAATGCTCCTTGAAACCTGTCAATAAAAGGCTCCATGCATTTTTCATCACAAAGATCCATGCCCTTTACATCACAATGATCCATGCCATTTTCATCACAGTACTCCACAAGCTTATCATCAGAATGCTCCATGACCCTTGTCATCACAATGTTCCATGACCCTTGTCATCACAGTGTTCCATGACCCATGTCATCACAATGCTCCATGACGGCTGTCATCAGAATGCTCCATGCCCCTTGTCATTACAGTGCTCCATGACGCTCGTCATCACAGTTATCCATGGTCTTCTCATCACAGTGCTCCACGGTCTTGCCATCACAATGCTCCATTATCTGGTCATAACAATGCTCCATGTCCCTTGTCATCACAATTCTCCACGTCCTTGTCATCACAATGCTCCCTGACACTTCTCATCACAATGTTACATGCTCTTGTCATCACAATTCTCCATGCACCTGTCATCGCAATTCCCCATGACACCTGTCATAGCAAGATCCATGCCTTTGTCATCAAAATGCTTCATATATTTTCATCAAAATTCTCAGTGTCCGTTGTCATCACAGTGCTCCATGCCATTGTCATCACAATGCTCCATGTCCCTTGTGATCACAATGCTCCAAGCCGCTGTCATCACAATGCTCCATTACCTTTGTCATCACAATACTCCATGACACTTGGTATCACAATGCTCCATGACATTATCATCTCCATGGACCATGACATATGTCATCACAACGCTCCCTGTCACCTGTCTTCACAATATTCCATGACCTTGAAATCACAATGCTCCATGCCCTTGTCATCAAAATGCACCATGTCCACCATCATCACAATAATCCATGAAACTTGTTAGACCAATTTTGAATGCCACTGTCATCACAATGCTCCATGCCCTTGTCATCACAAAGCTCCATTACACATGTCATCAGAATGCTCCATTGCCTTCTCATAACAATGCCCCATGCCATTGTCATCACAGTGCTCCAAGACCACTTTAATAACAATGCTCCATGCCCCTTTTCATCTCAATGCTCCATGAACCCTGTCATCACAATGCACCATGCCCATCATCATAATGCTTCATGCTATTGTCATCACAATGAAATCAAAATGCTCCATGACCTCTGTCATCACAATGTTCCAAACCTTTGTGATCACAATGTTCCATAACACTTGTCATCACAATGCCCCATGACGCTCGTCATCACAATTATCCATGGTTTTCTCATCACTATGCTCCATGACCTTTGTCATCACAATGCTCAATACACTTGTCATCACAATGCTCCCTGACACTTGTCGTCAGTATGCTCCTTGAACCCTGTCATGACAAGGCTCCATGCCTTTTCCATCACAATGATCCATGCCCTTTTCATCACAATGCTCCATGCCCTTGTCATCACAAAGCTCCATGATGCATGTCATCAGAACGCTCCATGGTCTTCTCATCCCAATGCTCCATGCCCTTGTCATCACAATGCTCCAAGACCACTGTAATCACAATTCTCCATGCCCCTTTTCATCAGAATGCTCCATGAGATTTGTCATTACAAGGCTCCATGGTCTTCTCATTACAATGCTCCAGGACCTTGTCATCACAATGCTCCATGACGCATATCATCACAATACTCCATGAACATTTTCAGCCCAAAGCTCCATGACCTTCTCATCTCACTTCTCCATGACCCTTGTCATCACAATGCTCTATGAAGACTGTCATCACAACCCACCATTACCCCTGACAACACAGTGATCCGGGACTCTTGTCATCAAAATGCTCCATAAACCTTGTCATCACAATGATCCATGCCCTTGACATCCCAATTCTCCATGACCCCTGTAATCACAATGCTCCGTGACGCTTGTCATCACAGTGCTCCGTGAACCTTGTCATCACAATGCTCCATGCCTTTGTCAGCAAAATGCTTCATGACCTTGTCATCACAGTCCTCCATGACCCTTGGAATCACATTGAAACATGCTCTTGTTATCTCTGTCTTTATTTTCTGGTTTTTACAGATTTTTGGATGTCCCTTTTGAATGGTGGGAAGTGACAATTCATTGTAGTGTGGATTTGCATTGTGGGCTTGCTTGATTGGCCAAAAAGGGCGTATGCATTTTCTCCTGAATATATTCAGCAGAAAATGCATACGCCCTATTTGGCCAAGTGCATCATGGTCGAAGTTGTGCCCCTCTTCCTGTGCTTTAAATGTGATTCCAATGTACCTCTTGAAATCTGTTTCCTGCTATTCTGGCTCGCTTTCAAGTCTGCCTCCTTGCCTTCCCTCAACCGATTTTGGACGATAGTTGTCCTTTATTACTCTGCCAGTTTGTGAATTGCTGTGACCCTGAGCTCCATTTTTCAACTCGTTTTTTGTGAGCTGAACGCAAGCTCAAAATGTTGGTTCAGGACCTATACTGGTCCCCGGAGGGTGGCTGAGACTTTGGTTAATTCTTCTTCCTGACAGGAATTAGAGTGAAATCTGCGCGTCCAAATGGCTAACAGCTATCTTTCATTGGTTCTCCCTCTTCCCTTTCATCCTCTGCCAAATTGGCAACCTGTGCGAACCAGGAGTTTAAAGGAGCTGTCTCTCCAAGTTGGGAGATTGATAGTAAAGCAGTTGGAAAGTCAAACCGGAGCACCAGGAGAGGGACTATTAGTTGAGTTTTAGAAATATTGCGTATTCACAGTGTGTCCATTCTCTAGGTTTCCTGTACATGTTATAGCTGTAGTAATATTCCCTTCAACCTGGAGAGTTGTGACCATTGGAATGTGTGCCACACATAATTGCTTTAAATGGTCTGCATATGCTCACCGAATCTCACCAATCCTCTCAGTCCCACGTGTCCAGCCTTATGCCACATCCAGCTGTCATTGTAGATAGGGTCTTTCCAGGTTTCATCAGAGACAATGAAGGAATTGTAAAGAATTTCCCTGTTTTTTTTTGTTTTGTTTTTGAAATTCCTTTTTATACTGGGATTGAGCTTATTCTCACTGCCATGTTTATGCCAGGCTAGACACACTTGATTCCCTTAAGGACACATATCAATAAATAGTTTTTAAGATTCTAACTAGTCAGATATATTCCTCTGCGGGAAATATGGGGTTTTGAGTCCCTTTCACTGAGGAAAGTGTAGGTCTTGTCTATTCCGTAGTTGGTTTTTGGAACGTTACCTGTACTAATATCAAACTCTGGTTTTATGCATCACCCCACCTCTCATTCCCCCTTAAGCAGGCATAAGAGTGTTTTCTAAATGTGAGACTCTGTTCTCTTTCCTAACTCAGTTCATGTGTAGCCATGTTTACAGGAACTTCATAACTGATATCTTATGATAAGTTTCTTTTTCTCTGTGACTTATTTCACTTAGAATCATCGTACCTGAATCCACTCATTTTGCTGCTACTGGCCTTATGACATTGATTTCATGGCTGAGGGATATTCCATCTTACATAAGAAACAAAATTTCTTGAACCGTTTTTGTCTTTCCTGGGATATTTAAGGGGTACCCAATTTGAGCTTCTTGTAAGCCGTGCAGCCCTAAATTTTGGGGTGGCTCTGTCTTATTGATTTTCAGTTTTCCCAAGGTATATTCCCTAGACTGGAAGTGCCCTTGGC
Source organism: Hyperoodon ampullatus (assembly GCF_949752795.1). Lineage (NCBI taxonomy): Eukaryota > Metazoa > Chordata > Mammalia > Artiodactyla > Ziphiidae > Hyperoodon > Hyperoodon ampullatus. The sequence continues at coordinate 2,760,578 of NW_027641090.1, forward strand.
TCTGTAGCTCTGTTTTTTACTTCTTTGAGGGAACACATTGCACTCCTCCATAGAGGCAGTTGGCAATTTACATCCTGCCCATCAGCATAAATAGGCTCCCTGTTCTCCTGGGCCTGTCTTGCCTATCTGGATTTTACACATTTTGCGGATGTCCCTTTTGACCGGTGGGAAGTGATAGTTCTTTGTAGTGCAGATTTGCATTGACCGCTTGCTTGCTTGGCCAAAATGTGTGTATGCGTTTTCTCCTGGATATATTCAGGAGAAAACGCGTACACCCATTTTTGGCCAAGTGCATCATTGTCGAAATTGTGCCCCTCTTCCTGTGCTTTGAAGGCAATTCCAATGTACCTCTTGAAATCTGTTTCCTGCTATTCTGGCTCGCATTCAAGTCCACCTCATTGCCTTCCCTCAACACAAATTTGGACGATTGTTGTCCTTTATTACTCTGCCAGTTTGTGAATTGCTGGGCCACTGAGCTCCATTTTTCAACTCGTTTTTTGTGAGCTGACCGCAAGTCCAAAATTTTGGTTCAGGATCTATACTGGTTCCCAGCGGGTGGCTTTGACTTTGGTTAATTCTTCTTCCTGACAGAAATTAGAGTGACATGTGCCTGTCCAAATGCCTACCAGCTTCTCTCTCATTGGTTCTCCCTCTTCCCTTTCATCCTCTGCCAAATTGGCAATGTGTGCGAAACAGGAGTTTAAAGGGGCTGTCTCTCCAAGTTGGGACATTGATAGTAAAGCAGTTGGAAAGTCAAACCGGAGCACCAGGAGAGGGACTATTATTTGAGATTTACAAACCTTTCGTATTCACAGTGTGTCCATTCTCTATGTTTCCCGTACATGTTATAGCTGTAGTAATATTCCCTTCAACATGGAAAGTTGGGTCCCTTGGAATGTGTGCCACACATTATTGCTTGAAATGGTCTTCATTTGCTCACAGAATCTCATGAATCCTCTCAGTCCCAAGTGTCCAGCCTTATGCCACATACAGCTGTCGTTGTAGATAGGGTCATTTCAGGTTTCAACAGAGCCCCTGTAGGAATTGTAAAGAATTTCGCTGTTTTTATTTTGTTTTTGAAATTCCTTTTTAAAGTGGGTTTTAGCTGATTCTCACTGCCGTGTTTATGCCAGTCTAGACACAATTGATTCCCTTACAGAGACATATCAATACATAGTTTTTAAGATTCTTACTATTCAGATATATTCCTCTGCAGGAAATATGGTGTTTTGAGTTCCTTTCACTGAGGAAAGTGTAGGTCTTCTCTATTCCGTAGTTGGTTTTTGGAAAGGAACTTGTACTAATATCAAACTGTGCTTTTATGCATCACCCCACCTTTCCTTCACCCTTAAGGAGGCACAAGAGTGTTTTCTAAATGTGAGACTCTGTTCTCTTTCCTAACTCAGTTCATGTGTATCCAGCCATGTTTACAGGACCTTCATAAGTGATATCTTATGTTAAGTTTCTTTTTCTCTGTGACGTATTTCACTTAGAATCATCGTACCTGAATCCAATTATTTTGCTGCTACTGGCCTTATGACATTGATTTCATGGCTGAGGGATAATCCATCGTACGTAAGTAACACAATTTCTTGAACCATTTTTGTCTTTCCTGGGATATTTTAGGTGGACCCAAGTTGAGGTTCTTGTAAGCAGTGCAGCCCTAAATTTTGGGGTGGCTCTGTCTTATTGATTTTCAGTTTTCCCAAGGAATATTCCCTAGACTGGAAGTGCCCTTGGCTCTGTACCTCTGTTGCTTACTTGTTTTAAGGAACACAATGCACTCCTCCAGAGAGGCAGTTGGCAATTTACATCCTGCCCTTCAGCATAAGTTGGCTCCCTCTTCTCCAGGGCCTGTCTTGCCTTTCTGGTTTTTTACACATTTGGCGGATGTCCCTTTTGACCGGTGGGAATTGATACTTCTTTGTAGTGCAGATTTGCATTGCCCTTTCTTGCTTGGCCACAAAGGGCGTATGCGGTTTCTCCTGAATATATTCAGGAGAAAATGCATACACCCTTTTTGGCCAAGTGCATCATTGTGGAATTTGTGCCCCTCTTCCTGTGCTTTAAAGGTATTCCAATGAAACTGTTGAAATCTGTTTCCTGCTATTCTTGCTCGCTTTCAAGTCCATCTTGCTGCATTCCCTCAACAGATTTTTGGAAGTTAGTTGTCCTTTATTACTCTGCCAGTTTGTGAATTGCTGTGCCCCTGAGCACCATTTTTCAACTCGATTTTTGTGAGCTGATGGCAGGTCCATAATTTTGGTTCAGCACCTATACTGGTTCCCGGTAGGTGGCTGAGATTTTGGTTAATAGTTCTTCCTGCCGGGAAATTAGAGTGACATGTGCCCGTCTAAATGCATAACAGCTACTCTCTCATTAATGTTCCCTCTTCCCTTTCATCCTCTGCCAATTTGGCAACCTGTGCGAACCAGGAGATTAAAGGGGCTGTCTCTCCCAGTTGGGAGATTGATAGTACAGAAGTTGGAAAGTCAAACCGCAGCACCAGGAGAGGGACTATTAGTTGAGTTTTAGAAACCTTTCGTATTCACAGTGTGTCCATTCTCTAGGTTTCCCGTACATGTTATAGCTGTAGTAATATTCCCTTCAACCTGGAGAGTTGGGACCCTTGGAATGTGTGCCACGCGTTATTGCTTTAAATTGTCTGCATTTGCTCACCCAATCTCACCAATCTTCTCAGTCCCAAGTGTCCAGCCTTATGCCACATCCAGCTGTCCTTGTAGATAGGGTCATTCCAGTTTTCATCAGAGCCCCTGTAGGAATTGTAAAGAATTTCCCTTTTTTTTTTGGTATGTTTTTGATATTCCTTTTTATAGTGGGTTTGAGCTGATTCTCACTGCCATGTTTATGCCAGTCTAGACACACTTGATTCCCTTACGGGGACATATCAATACATAGGTTTTAAGATTCTTACTAGTCAGATATATTCCTCTGCGGGAAATATGGAGTTTTGAGTCCCTTTCACTGAGGAAAGTGTAGGTCTTGTCTATTCCGTATCTGGTTTTTGGAACGGTACATGTACTACTATAAAATTCTGGATTTATGCATCACCCCATCTCACCTTCCCCCTTAAGCAGGCATAAGAGTGTTTTCTAAATGTGAGACACTGTTCCCTTTCCTAACTCAGTTCATGTGTAGCCATGTTTAGAGGACCTTCACAAGTGATATCTTATGATAAGTTTCTTCTTCTCTGTGACTTATTTCACTTAGAATCATCGTACCTGAATCCACTCATTTTGAAGCTACTGGCCTTATGACATTGATTTCATGGCTGAGGGGTATTCCATTGTACGTAAGTAACACCATTTCTTGAACCATTTTTGTCTTTCCTGGGATATTTCAGGTGTACCCAAGTTGAGGTTCTTGTAAGCAGTGCAGCCCTAAATTTTGGGGTGGCTCTGTCTTATTGATTTTCAGTTTTCCCAAGGCATATTCCCTAGACTGGAAGTGCCCTTGGATCTGTAGCTCTGTTGTTTACTTGTTTTAGGGAACACAATGCAATCCTCCAGAGAGGCAGTTGGCAATTTACATCCTTCCCATCAGCATAACTAGTCTCCCTGTTCTTCAGGGCCTTTCTTGCCTTTCTGGTTTTTACACATTTTTCGGATATCCCTTTGGACCAGTGGGAAGTGATACTTCTTTGTAGTGCAGATTTGCATTGCCCGCTTGCTTGCTTGGCCACAAAAGGTGTATGCGGTTTCTCCAGAATATATTCAGGAGAAAATGCATACACCCTTTTTGGCCAAGTGCATCATTGTCGAAGTTGTGCCCCTCTTCCTGTACTTTAAAGGGGATTCCAATGTACCTCTTGAAATCTGTTTCCTGCTATTCTGGCTCGCATTCAAGTCTGCATCGTTGCCTTCCCTCAACAGATTTTTGGACGATAGTTGTCCTTTATTACTCTGCCAGTTTGTGAATTGCTGTGCCCCTGAGCTCCACTTTTGAACTCGTTTTTTGTGAGCTGACGGCAGGTCCAAAACTTTGGTTCAGGAACTATACTGGTTCCCGGCATGTGGCTGATACTTTGGCTAATTCTTCTACCTGCCGGGAAATCAGAGTGACATGTGCCCGTCCAAAGGCCTAACAGCTACTCTCTCATTGGTTCTCCCTCTTCCCTTTCATCCTCTGCCAAATTGGCAACCTGTGCCAACCAGGAGGTTAAAGGGGCTGTCTCTCCAATTTGGGACATTGATAGTAAAGCAGTTGGAAAGTCAAACCGGATCACCAGGAGAGGGACTATTAGTTGAGTTTTAGAAACTTTACGTATTCACAATGTGTCCATTCTCTAGGTTTCACATACATGTTATAACTGTAGTAATATTCCCTTCAAACTGGAGAGTTGGGACCCTTGGAGTGTGTGCCACGCATTATTGCTTTAAATGGTCTGCATTTGCTCACCGAATCTCACCAATCCTCTCAGTCCCAAGTGTCCAGCCTTATGCCTCATCCAGCTGTCGTTGTAGATAGGGGCATTCCAGGTTTCATCAGAGCCCCTGAAGGAATTGTATAGAATTTCCCTGTTTTTTTGTTTTGTTTTTCAGATTCCTTTTAATAGTGGGTTTGAGCTGATTCTCACTGCCATGTTTATGCCAGTCTAGACACACTTGATTCCCTTACGGGGACATATCAATACATAGGTTTTAAGATTCTTACTAGTCAGATATATTCCTCTGCGGGAAATATGGGGTTTTGAGTCCCTTTCACTGAGGAAGGTGTAGGTCTTGTCTTTTCCGTAGTTGGTTTTTGGAATGGTACCTGTACTAATATCACACTCTGGTTTTATGCATCACCCCACCTCTCCTTCCCCCTTAAGCAGGCATAAGAGTGTTTTCTAAATGTGAGACTCTGTTCTCTTTCCTAACTCAGTTCATGTGTAGCCATGTTTACAGGACCTTCATAAGTGATATATTATGATAAGTTTCTTCTTCTCTGTGACTTATTTCACTTAGAATCATCGTACCTGAATCCAGTCATTTTGCTGCTACTGGCCTTATGACATTGATTTCATGGCTGAGGGATATTCCAACTTATGTAAGTAACACAATTTCTTGAACCGTTTTTGTCTTTCCTGGGATATTTAAGGTGTACCCAAGTTGAGGTTCTTGTAAGCAGTGCAGCCCTAAATTTTGTGTTGGCTCTGTGTTATTGATTTTCACTTTTCCCAAGGTACATTCCCTAGACTGTAAGTGCCCTTGGCTCTGTAGCTCTGTTGTTTACTTGTTTTAGGGAACACACTGCACTCCTCCAGAGAGGCAGTTGGCAATTTACATCCTGCCCATCAGCATAACTAGGCTCCCTGTTCTCCAGGCCCTGTCTTGCCTTTCTGGTTTCTGTACATTTTGCGGATGTTCCTTTTCACCGGTTGGAAGTGATACTTCTTTGTAGTGCAGATTTGCATGGCCCGCTTGCTTGCTTGGCCAAAAAGTGCGTATGCGTTTTCTCCCGAATATACTCTGGAGAAAATTCATATGCCCTTAATGGCCAAGTGCATCATTGTCAAAGTCATGCCCCTCTTCCTGTGCTTTAAAGGCGTTTCAAATGTACCTCTTGAAATCTGTTTCCTGCTATTCTGGCTCGCTTTCAAGTCCATCTCGTTGCCTTCCCTCAACAGATTTTTGAACAATAGTTGTCCTTTATTACACTGCCAGTTTGTGAATTGGTGTGCCCCTGAGCTCCATTTTTCAACTCGTTTTTTTATGAGCTGACCGCAAGTCCAAAATTTTGGTTCAGGACCTATACTGGTTCCCGGCGGGTGGCTGAGACTTCGGTTAATTCTTCTTCCTGATGGGAAATTAGAGTGACATGTGCCCGTCCAAATGCCTAACAGCTACTCTCATTGTTTCTCCCTCTTCCCTTTCATCCTCTGCCAAATTGGCAACCTTTGCGAACCAGGAGGTTAAAGTGGCTGTCTCTCAAAGTTGGGAGATTGATAGTAAAGCAGTTGGAAAATCAAACCGGAGCACCAGGAGAGGGAATATTAGTTGAGATTTAGAAACCTTTCATATTCAAACTGTGTCCATTCTCTATGTTTCCCGTACATATTATAGCTGTAGTAATATTCCCTTCAACCTGGAGAGTTGGGACCCATGGAATGTGTGACACGCATTATTGCTTTAAATGGTCTGCATTTGCTCACCGAATCTCACCAATCCTCTCAGTCCCAAGTGTCCAGCCTTATGCCACATCCAGCTGTCGTTGTAGATAGGGTCATTCCAGGTTTCATCGAAGCCACTGAAGGAATTGTAAAGAATTTCCCTTTTTTTTTTGTTTTGTTTTTGTATCTCGTTTATAGTGGGTTTGATCTGATTCTCACTGCCATGTTTATGCCCGTCTAGACACACATGATTCCCTTAAGGATACATATCAATACATAGGTTTTAAGATTTTACAGGTCAGATATATTCCTCTGTGGCAAATATGGGGTTTTGAGTCCCTTTCACTGAGGAAGGTTTAGGTCTTGTCTATTCCGTAGGTGGTTTTTGGAACGGTACATGTACTAATATCACACTCTGGTTTTATGCATCACCCCACCTCTCCTTCCCCCTTAAGCAGGCATAAGAGTGTTTTCTAAATGTGAGATTCTGTTCTCTTTCCTAACTCAGTTCATGTTAGCCATGTTTACAGTACCTTCATAAGTGATATCTTATGTTAAGTTTCTTTTTCTCTGTGACGTATTTCATTTAGAATCATCGTACCTGAATCCAATCATTTTGCTGCTAGTGGCCTTATGACATTGATTTCATGGCTGAGGGATAATCCATCGTACGTAAGTACCACAATTTCTTGAACCATTTTTGTCTTTCCTGGGATATTTTAGGTGGACCCAAGTTGAGGTTCTTGTAAGCAGTGCAGCCCTAAATTTTGGGGTGGCTCTGTCTTATTGATTTTCAATTTTCCCAAGGTATATTCCCTAGACTGGAATTGCCCTTGGCTCTGTAGCTCTGTTGTTTACTTGTTTTAGGGAACACAATGCACTCCTCCAGAGAGGCAGTTGGCAATTTACATCCTGCACATCATCATAAGTAGGCTCCCTGTTCTCCTGGCCTTGTCTTGCCTTTCTGTTTTTTTACAAATTTTGCGGATGTCCCTTTTGACCGGTGGGATGTGATACTTCTTTGTAGTGCAGATTTTCATTGCCCGCTTGCTTGCTTGGCCAATAAGGGCGTATGCGTTTTCTCCTGAATATATTCAGGAGAAAACGCATACGCCCTTTTTTAGCCAAGTGCATCACTGTCGAAGTTGTGCCCCTCTTCCTGTGCTTTAAAGTTGATTCCAATGTACCTCTTGAAATCTGTTTCCTGCTATTCTGGCTCGCTTTCAAGTCCGCCTCATTGCCTTCCCTCAACAGATATTTGGATGATAGTTGTCCATTATTACTCTGCCAGTTTGTGAATTGCTGTGACCCTGAGCTCCATTTTTCAACTCGTTTTTTTGTGACCTGACAGCAAATTTAAAATTTTGGTTCAGGAACTATATTGGTTCCTGGAGGGTGGCTGAGACTTTGGTTAATTCTCCTTCCTGCCAGGAAATTAGAGTGACATGTGCCCGTCCAAATGCCTAACAGCTACTCTCTCATTGGTTCTCCCTCTTCCCTTTCATCCTCTGCCAAATTGGCAACCTGTGCGAACCAGGAGGTTTGAGGGTTTGTCTCTCCAAGTTGGGAGATTGATAGTACAGCAGTTGGAAAGTCAAATCGGAGCACCAGGAGAGGGACTATTAGTTGAGTTTTAGAAACCTTTCGTATTCACAGCGTGTCCATTCTCTAGGTTTCCCGTACATGTTATAGCTGTAGTAATATTCCCTTCAACCGGGAGAGTTGGGACCCTTGGAATGTGTGGCACGCATTATTGCTTTAAATGGTCTGCATTTGCTCACTGAATCTCACCAATCCTCAGTCCCAAGTGTGCAGCCTTATGCCACATGCAGCTGACGTTTTAGATAGGGTCATTCGACGTTTCATCAGAGCCCCTGAAGGAATTGTAAAGAATTTCCCTGTTTTTTTGATTTGTATTCGAAATTCTTTTTATAGTGTGTTTGACCTGATTCTTACTGCCATGTTTATGCCAGTCTAGACACACTTGATTCCCTTACGGTGACATATCAATGCATAGCTTTTAAGATTCTTACTAGTCAGATATATTCCTCGGCGGGAAATATTTGGTTTTGAGTCCCTTTCACTGAGGAAGGTGTAGTTCTTGTCTATTCCGTACTTGGTTTTTGGAATGGTACCTGTACTAATATCAAACTCTGGTTTTATGCATCACCCCAACTCTCCTTCCCCCTTAAGCAGGCACAAGACCCTTTTCTAAATGTGAGACTCTGTTCTCTTTCCTAACTCAGTTCTTGTGTAGCCATGTTTACAGAAACTTCATAAGTGATATCTTATAATAAGTTTCTTTTTCTCTGTGACTTATTTCACTTAGAAACATCGTACCTGAATCCACTCATTTTGCTACTACTGGCCTTATGACATTGATTTCAGGGCTGAGGGATATTCCATCGTGCATAAGTAACACAATTTCTTGAACCATTTTTCTCTTTCCTGGGATACTTAAGGTGTACCCACGTTGAGGTCCTTGTAAGCAGTGCAGCCCTAAATTCTGGGGTGGCTTTGTCTTATTGATTTTCATTTTTCCCAAGGTATATTCCCTAGACTGGAAGTGCCCTTGGCTCTGTACCTCTGTTGTTTACTTGTTTTAGGGAACACAATGCACTCTTCCAGAGAGGCAGTTGGCAAATTACATCCTGCCGATCAGGATAATTAGGCTCCCAGTTCTCCAGGGCCTGTCTTGCCTTTCAGGTTTTTATACATTTTGCGGATGTCCCCTTTGACCGGTGGGAATTGACAATTCTTTGTAGTGCAGATTTGCATTGCCCGCTTGCTTGCTTGGCCAAAAGGGACGTATGCATTTTCTCCTGAATATATTCAGGAGAAAACGCATACACACTTTTTGGCCAAGTGCATCATTGTCGAAGTTGTGCCCCACTTCATGTGCTTTAAAGGTGTTTCCAATGTACCTCTTGAAATCTGTTTCCTGCTATTCTGGCTCGCTTTCATGTTCGCCTTGTTGCCTTCCCTCAAAAGACTTTTGGACGATAGTTGTCCTTTATTACTCTACCAGTTTATGAATTGCTCTGCCCCTGAGCTCCATTTTTCAACTCGTTTTTTGTGAGCTGACCACAAGTGCCAAATGTTGGTTCAGGACCTATACTGGTTCCCGGCGGGTGGCTGAGACTTTGGTTAAACCTTCTTCGTGCCTGGAAATAAGAGTGACATGTGCCCGTCCAAATGCTAAAGAGCTGCTCTCTCATTGGTTTTCCCTCTTCCCTTTCATCTTCTGCCAATTTGGCAACCTGTGTGAAACAGGTGGATAAAGGGCTGTCTCTCCAAGTTGGGAGATTGATAGTAAAGCAGTTGGAAATTCAAACCGGAGAACCAGGAGAGGGAATATTAGTTGAGTTTTAGAAACCTTTCATATTCACAGTGTGTCCATTCTCTGGGTTTCCCATAAATGTTATAGATGTAGTAATATTCCCTTCAACATGGAGAGTAAGGACCCTTGGAATGTGTGCCACGCAGTATTGCTTTAAATGGTCTGCATTTGCTCACTGAATCTCACCAATCCTCTCAGTCCCAAGTGTCCAGCCTTATGCCACATCCAGCTATCATTGTAGATAGGGTCATTCAAGGTTTCATCAGAGCCCCTGAAGAATTGTTAAGAATTTCCCTGTTTTTTTGTTTTGTTTTCGAAATTCCTTTTTATAGTGAGTTTGAGCTGATTCTCACTGCCATGTTTATGCCAGTCTAGACACACTTGATTCCCTTACGGGGACATATCAATACATAGGTTTTAAGATTCTTACTAGTCACAAATATTCCTCGGCGGGAAATATTGGGTTTTGAGTCCCTTTCACTGAGGAAGGCTTAGGTCTTGTGTATTCCGTAGTTGGTTTTTGGAACGGTACCTGTACTAATATCAAACTCTGGTTTTATGCATCACCCCACCTCTCCTTCCCCCTTAAGCAGGCATAAGATTGTTTTCTAAATGTGAGATTCTGTTCTCTTTCCTAACTCAGTTCATGTGGAGGCATGATTACAGGACCTTTATAAATGGTATCTTATGATAAGTTTCTTTTGCTCTGTGACTTATTTCACTTAGAATCATCGTACCTGAATCCACTCATTTTGTTGCTACTGGCCTTATGACATTGATTTCATGGCTGAGGGATATTCCATCGTACGTAAGTACCACTATTTCTTGAACCTATTTTGTCTTTCCTGGGATATTTAAGGTGTACTGAAGTTGAGATTCTTGTAAGCAGTGCAGCCCTCAATTTTGTGTTTGTTCTGTCTTATTGATTTTCAGTTTTCCCAAGGTATCTTTCCTAGACTGGAAGTGCCCTTGGCTCTGTAGCTCTGTTGTTTACTTGTTTTAGGGAACACAATGCACTCCTCCAGAGAGGCAGTTGGCAATTTACATCCCACCCATTAGCATAACTAGGCTCCCTTTTCTCCAGGGCAGGTCTTTACATTCTCGTTTTTACACATTTTGCGGATGTCCCTTTTAACCGGTGGGAAGTGATACTGCTTTGTAGTGCAGATTTGCATTGCCCGCTTGCTTGCTTTTCCAAGAAGGGTGTATGCATTTTCTCCTGAATATAATCTGGAGAAAACACATACACACTTATTTGCCGAGTGCATTCTTGTCTAAGTTGTGCCCCTCTTCCTTTGCTTTAAAGGAAATTCCAATGTACCTATTGAAATCTGTTTCCTGCTATTCTGGCTCGCTTTCAAGTCGGCCTCATTGCCTTCCCTCAACAGATTTTTGGAAGATTGTTGTCCTTTATTACTCTGCCGGTTTGTGAATTGCTGTGCCCCTGAGCTCCATTTTTCAACTCGTTTTTTTTGTGAGCTGACCGCAAGTCCCAAATGTTGGTTCAGGAACTATACTGGTTCCCGGCGTTTGGCTGAGACATTGGTCACTTCTTCTTCGTGCCAGGAAATTAGAGTGACATGTGCCCGTCCAAATGCCTAACAGCTACTCTCTCATTGGTACTCCCTCTTCCCTTTCATCATCTGCCAATTTGGCAACCTGTGCAAACCAGGAGGTTAAAGGGGCTGTCTCTCCAATTTGGGAGATTGATAGTAAAGCAGTTGGAATGTCAAATCGGAGCATGAGGAGAGGGACTATTAGTTGAGTTTTAGAAACCTTTCGTTTCTTCACAGTGTGTCCATTCTCTAAGTTTCCCGTATATGTTATAGCTGTAGTAATATTCCCTTCTACCTGGAGAGTTGGGACCCAAGGATTGGGTGTCACGCATTATTGCTTTAAAGGGTCTGCATTTGCTCACCGAATCTCACCAATCGCTCAGTCCCAAGTGTGCAGCCTTATGCCACATCCAGCTGTCGTAGATAGGGTTATTCCAGGTTTCATCAGAGCCCCTGAAGGAATTATAAAGAATTTCCCTGTTTTTTGGTTTTGTTTTTAAATTCCTTTTTATCGTGGGTTTCAGCTGATTTTCACTGCCATGTTTATGCCAGTCTAGACACACTTGATTCCCTTATGGAGACATATCAATACATAGGTTTTAAGATTCTTACCAGTCAAATATATTCCTCTGCGGAGAATAGGGGTGTTGAGTCCCGTTCACTGAGGAAGGAGTAGGTCTTGTCTATTCTGTATTTCGATTATGGAATGTACCTGTGCTAATATCAAACTCTGGTTTCATGCATCTCCCCACCTCTCCTTTCCTCTTAAGCAGGCATAAGTATGTTTTCTCTATGTGAGACTCTGTTCTCTTTACTAATTCATTTCATGTGTACCCATGTTTACATTTCCTTCATAAGTGATATCTTATGTCAGAATGCTCCATGGCTCTTGTCATCATAATGCTCCATGATGCTTGTCACCACGATTATCCATGGCCTTCTCATCACAATACTCCACGGTCTTGACATCACATTGCTCCATGCCCTAGTCATCACAATGCTCCATGTCCCTTGTCATCACAATTCTCCACCTCTTTGTCATCACAATGTTCCATGACACTTCTCATCACAATGTTACATGCTCTTGTCATCTCAATTCTCCATGCACTTGTCATCGCAATGCTCCCTGAACCCTGTCATAGCAAGCTCCATATCCTTGTCATCACAGTGCTTCATGACATTGTTATAAAAATTCTCAATGTCCCTTGTCATCACAATGCTCCCTGCCATTGTCATCACAATGCTTCATGACACTAGTCATCACAATGCTCCAAGCCCTTGTCATCACAATGCTCCATGCCCTTGTCATCACAATGCTACATGACCCATGTCATCACAATGTTCCCTGACACCTGTCATCACAATGCTCCTTGCCCTTTGTCAGTACAGTGTGCCATGATGCTCGTCATCACATTACCCAAGGTCTTCTCATCACAATGCTTCACGGTTTTACCATCACAATGCTCCATGCCCTGGTCATCACAATGCTCCAGGTCCCTTGTCATCACAGTTCTCCACGTCCTTGTCATCACAATGCTTCTTGACACTTCTCATCACAATGATATATGCTCTTGTCATCACAATTCTGCATGCACTTGTCATCACAATGCATCATGACCCCTGTCATAACAAGCTCCATGTGCTTGTCATCACGATGTTTCAAGACCTGGTCATTAAAATTCTCAATGGCCCTTGTCATCACAATGATCCATGCCCTTGTCATCACAATGCTCCTTTACCTTTGTCATCACAATCCTCCATGACACTTGGCATCACAATGCTCCATGTCATTGACATCACAATGGACCATGACATATGTCATCAAAATGCTCCCTGACACCTGTCTTCACAATAATCCATGACGTTGTCATCACAATGTTCCATGCTCTTGTCATCACAATGCACCATTCCCACTGTCATCACAATAATCCATGAAACTTGTAAGACCAATGCTCCATGCCCCTGTCATCACAATGCTCCATGCCCTTGACATCCCAATGATCCATGACCCCTGTCATCACAAGCCTCCTTGACTCCATTCATCACAATGCTTCATGATCTTTGTCATCACAATGGTCAATGCCCTCGTCATCACAAGGCTCTTTGACCTATGTCAGTACAATGCTCCATGAACTTTTCATCACAATGCTCCGTGACCCTTGTCATCAAAATGCTCCGTGCCTTTCTCAGCACAATACTCAATGAGACTTGTCATCACAATGCTCCATGCGCTAGTCAACACAATGCTCCAACAGCTTGTCATCACAATGCTCCATGCACTGCTCATCACAATGCTCTGTCACCACTGATATCACAATGTTCCATCAGTAGTCATCACAATACTCCCTCACCCTTGTCATCACAGTGTTCCATGACCCCTGTCATCACAATACTACATGCCCTTATCATCACAGTGCTCCACGACCCCTGACATCACAGTGCTCCATAACCCATGTCATCAAAATGCTCCATGACCCTTTTCATCACAATGCTCCATGACCACTGACCTCACAATGCTCCATAACACATGCCATCAAAATGCTCCATGCCCTTGTCATCACAATGCTCCATGACCTTTGTCATCACAGTTCTCAATACACTTGTCATCACAATGCTCCCTAACACTTGTCGTCAGAATGCTCCTTGAACCCTGTCATGAAAAGGCTCCATGCCTTTTTCATCACAATGCTCCATGCCATTTTCATCACAATGCTCCATGCCATTGTCATCACAGTACTCCACAAGCTTGTCATCAGAATGCTCCATGACCCTTGTCATTACAATGCTCCATGACCGCTGTCATCAGAATTCTCTATGACACCTGCCATCACAATGCTCCATGCCCCTTGTCATTACAGTGCTCCATGACACTCATCATCACAATTATCCATGGTCTTCTCATCACAATGCTCCACGGTCTTGCCAGCACAATGCTGCATGCCCTGGTCATCACAATGCTCCATGTCTTTGGTGATCACAGTTCTCCACGTACTTGGAATCACTATGCTCCATGACACTTCTCCTCACAGTGTTAAATGCTTTGTCATCACAATTCTCTATGCACTTTTCATCGCAATGCTCCATGACCCCTGTCATAGCCAGCTCCATGTGGTTGTCATCAAAATCATTCATGAATTGTCATCAAAATTATCAATGGCCCTTGTTATCACAATGCTCCATGCCCTTGTCAACACAATGCTCCAAGCCCTTGTCATCACAATTCTCCATTACCTTTGTCATCACAATCCTCCATGACACTTGGTATCACAATGCTCCATGGTATTGTTATCACAAGGGACCATGACATATGTCATCACAATGCTCCCTGACACTGGTCTTCACAATAATCCATGACCTTGTCATCACAATGATCCATGCCCTTGTCATAACAATGCACCATGCCCACTGTCATCACAATAATCCATGAAACTTGTCAGACCAATGCTCCATGCCCCTGTCATCACAATGCTCCATGCCTTTTCATCACAATGCTCCAAGAACCCTGTAATCACAATGCTCTATGCCCCTTTTCATCAGAATGCTCCATGAGACTTGTCATCACAAGGCTCCATGGTCTTCTCATCACAATGCTCCAGCACCATGTCATCACAATCTTCCATTCCCTTGTCATCACAATTTTCTATGACACCTGTCATCACAATACTCCATGAACATTTTTAGCCCAATGTTGCATGACCTTCTCATCACAATGCTTCATGACCTATGTCATCAAAATGCTCCATGACCACTGTCATCAAAATGCTCCATGACCATTGTCATCATAATGATCCATGCCCTTGTCATCCAAGTGTTCCATGGCCCCTGTAATCACAATGCTCTGTGTCGCTTGTCATCACATTGCTCCGTGACCCTTGTCATCACAATGCTCCATGATTTGTCAGAAAAATGCTACATGACATTGTCATCACAGTGCTCCATGCGCTTGTCATCATAATTCTCCATTACCATTGTCATCAAAATCCTCCATGAACCTTGGGATCACATTGCTTCAAGCCCTTGTCATCAAAATGCTCCATGTTCCTTGAAATCAAAATGATCCATGATCTCTGTCATCACAATGCTCCAAACACTTGTGATCACAATGTTCCATAACACTTGTCATCACAACACACTTTGATGCCTGTCATCACAATTATCCATGGACTTCTCATGACAATGCTCCATGAACTTTGTCATCAAAATGCTCAATACACTTATCATCACAGTGCTCCCTGTCATTTCTCGTCAGAATGCTCCTTGAACCGTGTCATGAAAAGGCTCCATGCACTTTTCATCACAATGCTCCATGCCATTGTCATCAAAACACTTCACAAGCTTGTCATCAGTATCCTCCATGACCCATTTCATCACAATGCTCAATGACACTTGTCATCACAGTGCTCCACGCCCATGTCATTACAGTGCTCCATGACGCTCGTCATCACAATTATCCATGATTTTCTCATCACAATGCTCAAAGGTCTTGCCATCATAATGCTCGATGACACTTCTCATCACAATGTTACATGATCTTGTCATCACAATTCTCCATGAACTTGTCATCGCAATGCTCCATGAACCATCATAGCAAGCTCCATGTTCTTTTCATCACAATGCTTCATGATCTTGTCATCAAAATTCTCAATGGCGCTTGTCATCACAATGGTCCATGCCCTTTTCATCACAATGCTCCATGCCCTTGTCATCACAATGCTCCATGACCCCTGTCATCAAAATAATCCATGAAACTTGTCAGACCAATGTTCCATGACACTGTCATCATATTGCTCCATGCCATTGTCCTCACAATGCTCCATGACCCCTGTCATCACAGTGCTCCGTGACTCCAGTCATCACAATGTTTCATGACCTTTCTCATCACAGTGGTCCATGCCCTCGTCACACAAGGCTCTGTGATCTTTGTCACCATAAAGCTCCATGAAATTTTCATCACAATGCTCTGTGTCCCTTGTCATCACAATGCTCCATGCCTTTGTCAGCACAATGCTCCATGACACTTGTCATCAAAATGGTCCATGCACTTGTCATCACAATGCTCCATGACACATGTCATCACAATGTGCCATGCTCTTTTAATCACAACGCTCCACATCCTTTTCATCGCTATGATCCATAAAAATTGTCATCACAATGCTTCATGCACTTCTCATCAAAATGCGTCTCACCACATATATCACAATGTTCCATCACTAGTCATCACAATACTCGCTCACCCTTGTCATCACAATGTTCCATGACCACTGTCATCACAGTGCTACATGCCCTTATCATCACAATGCTCCATGACCCCTGACATCACAATGTTCCATAAACCCTGTCACAAAATGCTCCATGACCCATTTCATCACAATGCTTCATGACCCCGACATCACAATGTCCCATATCCCCTGTCATCAAAATATTCCATGACCCTTTTATTCAAATTGCTCCATGACCCTGTCAACACAATGCTCCCTACCCTTCTCATCACAATGCACCATGCCATTGTCATCAAAATGCCCCATAACATTTGTCATCACAAAGCTATGACCTTTGGCATCACAATGCTCCATGCCATTGTCATCACAATGCTCAATGAAATCTCTCATCACATTGCTCCATGCCCTTTTCATCACAGTGCTCCATTACACCTGTCATAACAATGCTCCATGACCCCTGCCATCACAATGTTCCACGGCCTTGTCATCACAAGGCTCCATGACCCTTGTCATCACAATGCTCCAAAACCTCTGTAATCACATTTCTCGATGCCACTTTTCATCTCAATGCTCCATGAACACTGTCATCACAATGCACCATGCCCATCATCATAATGATTCATGCTATTGTCATCACAATGAAATCAAAATGCTCCATGTCCTCTGTCATCACAATGCTCCAAACCCTTCTGATCACAATGTTCCATAACACTTGTCATCACATGCTCCATGACGCTGGTCATCACAATTATGCAAGGTCTTCTCATCACAATGCTCCATGACATTTGTCACCACAATGCTCAATACACTTGGCATCACAAAGCTCGCTGACACTTGTGATCAGTATGCTCCTTGAACACTGCCATGACAAGGCTACATGCCTTTTTCATCACAATGATCCATTCCCTTTTCATCACAATGTTCCAAGACCCCTGTTATCACAATGCTCCGTGACTCCAGTCATCACAATGCTTCATGACATTTGTCATCACAATGGTCCATGACCTCGTCACACAAAGCTCTGTGACCTTTGTCACCACAATGCTCCATGAAATTTTTATCACAATGCTCTGTGACCTTTGTCATCACAAAGTTCCATGCCTTTGTCAGCACAATGCTCCATGAAATATTTATCACAATGCTCTGTGACCCTTGTCATCACAAAGCTCCATGCCTTTGTAAGCAAAATGAGCCATCACCCATGTCATCACAATGCACCATGCACTTGTCATCACAATGCTCCACATACTTGTCATCAAAATGCTCCATAAATCTTGTCATCAAAATGCTCCATGCACTTCTCCTCAAAATGCCTTCTCACCACTGATATCACAAGATTCCATCACTAGTCATCACAATACTCCCTCACCCCTGTCATCACAATATTCCATGACCCCTGTAATCACAATTCTCCATGCTCTTGTCATCACAAAGCTCCATGACGCCTGTCATCAGAATGCTCCATGGCCTTCTCATCACAATGCTCCATGCCCTTGTCATCACAATGCTCCAACACCCCTGTAATCACAATGATCCATGCCACTTTTCATCTCAATGCTCCATGAACCCTGTCATCACAATTCACCGTGCCCATCACCATAATATTTCATGCTATTGTCATCATAATGAAATCAAAATGATCAATGACCTCTGTCATCACAATGCACCAAACCCTTCTGATCACAATGTTCCATAACACTTGTCATCACAATGCCCCATGACGCTGGTCATCACAATTAGCCATGGTCTTCTCATCACAATTCTCCATGATCTTTGTCATCACAATGCTCAATACACTTATCATCACAATGCTCCCTGACAGTTGTCATCAGTATGCTCCTTGAACCCTGTCATGACAAGGCTCCATGCATTTTTCATCACAATGATCCATTCCCTTTTCACCACAATGCTCCAAGACCCCTGTAATCACAATGTTCCATGTCCTTGTCATCACAAAGCTCAATGACGCATGTCATCATAATGCTGCATTGCCTTCTCATCACAATGCTCCATGCCCTTGTAATCACATTGCTTCAAAACCCCTGTAATCTCAATGCTCCATGCACATTTTCATCAGAATGCTCCATGCCCTTGTCATCACAATGCTCCATGACCCTTGTCATCGCAATGTTCCAAGCCCTTGTCATCAAAATGCTCCATTACCTTTGTCATCACAATCCTCCATGACACTTGGTATCACAATGCTCCATACCATTGTCATTACAATGGACAATGACATATGTCATCACAATACTCCCTGACACCTGTCTTCACAATACTCCATGACCTTGTCATCAAAATGTTCCATGCCCTTGACATCACAATGCGCCATGCCCACTGTCATCACAATAATCCATGAAACATGTCAGACCAATGTTCCATGACCCCTGTCATCACAGTGTTCCGTGACTCCAGTCATCACAATGCTTCATGACCCTTGGCATCACAGTGCTCCATGCCATTGTCATCACAATACTCAATGAAATATCTCGTCTCATTGCTCCATGCCCTTGTTATCACAATGCTCGATTACACCTATCATAACAATTCTCCATGAGCCCTGCCATCACAATGTTCCACGGCCTTGTCATCACAAGGCTCCATGACCCTTGTTATCACAATGCTCCAAGACCTCTGTAATCACAATTCTCCATGCCACTTTTCAGCTCAATGCTCCATGAACACTGTCATCACAACGCTCCATGACCCTTGTCATCACAATGCTCCAAGACCTCTGTAATCACAATTCTCCATGCCAATCTTCATCTCAATGCTCCATGAACACTGTCATCACAATGCACCATGCCCATCATCATAATGATATCAAAATGCTCCATGTCCTCTGTCATCAAAATGCTCCAAACCCTTCTGATCACAATGTTCCATAACACTTGTCATCACATGCCCCATGACGCTCTTCATCACAATTATGCAGGGTCTCCTCATCACAGTGCTCCATGACATTTGTCACCACAATGCTCAATACACTTGGCATCACAATGCTCGCTGACACTTGTCATCAGTATGCTCCTTGAACACTGTCATGACAAGGCTCCATGCCTTTTTCATCACAATGATCCATTCCCTTTTCATGACAATGCTCCAAGACCCCTGTTATCACAATGCTCCGTGACTACACTCATCACAATGCTTCATGACATTTGTCATCACAATGGTCCATGACCTCGTCACACAAAGCTCTATGACCTTTGTCACCACAATGCTCATTGAAATTTTTATCACAATGCTCTGTGACCCTTGTCATCACAAAGCTCGATGCCTTTGTCAGCACAATGCTCCATGACCCTTGTCATCACAATGCTCGATGCTCGTGTCAGCACAATGCTCCATAACCCATGTCATCACAATGCACCATGCCCTTGTCATCACAATGCTCCAACACCCCTGTAATCACAATGTTCCATGCCCCTTTTCATCTCAATGCTCCATGAACCCTGTCATCACAATGCACCGTGCCCATCACCAAAATATTTCATGCTATTGTCATCACAATGAAATCAAAATGCTCAATGACCTCTGTCATCACAATGCACCAAACCCTTCTGATCACAATGTTCCATAACAGTTGTCATCACAGTGCCCCATGACGCTGGTCATCACAATTATCCATGGTCTTCTCATCACAATGCTCCATGATCTTTGTCATCACAATGCTCAATACACTTATCATCACAATGCTCCCTGACAGTTGTCATCAGTATGCTCCTTGAATCCTGTCATGACAAGGCTCCATGCATTTTTCATCACAATGATCCATTCCCTTTTCATCACAATGCTCCAAGATACCTGTAATCACAATGCTCCATGTCCTTGTCATCACAAAGCTCCATGACGCATGTCATCAGAAGGCTCCATTGCCTTCTCATCACAATGTTCCATGCCCTTGTAATCACATTGCTGACAAACCCTTGTAATCCCAATACTCCATGCACCTTTTCATCAGAATGCTCCATTCCCTTGTCATCACAATGCTCCATGCCCTTGTAATCACACTGCTTCCAAACCCTTGTAATCCCAATGCTCCATGAACCATTTCATCAGAATGCTCCATTCCCTTGTCATCACAATGCTCCATGAACCCTGTCATCACAATGCACCGTGACTCCAGTCATCACAATTATTCATGAACTTTCTCATCACAGTGGTCCATGCCCTCCTCAAACAAGGCTCTGTGATCTTTGTCACCACAATGCTCCATGAAATTTTCATCGCAATGCTCTGTGTCCCTTGTCATCACAATGCTCCATGCCTTTGTCAGCACAATGCTCCATGACACTTGTCATCAAAATGCTCCATGCACCTGTCAGCACAATGCTCCATGACACATGTCATCACAATATGCCATGCTCTTTTCATCACTATGCTCCACATACTTTTCATCGCTATGCTCCATAAAACTTGTCATCACAATGCTCAATACTCTTCTCATCACAATGCTCCATGCCCTTGTCATTACAATCCTCCATGACACATGTATCACAGTGTTCCGTTCCCTAGTCATCACAATGCTCCATGCCGAATCTCATCACAATAATCCATGAAATTTTCAGACCAATGTTCCATGCCCTTGTCATCACAATGCTCCATTACCCCTGTCATAACAGTGCTCCATGACCACTGCCATCACAATGTTCCACCGCCTTGTCATCAAAGGCTCCATGACCCTTGTCATCACAATGCTCCAAGACCCCTGTAATCACAATGCTCCATCCCCTTGGCATCACAAAGATCCATGACACATGTCATCAGAATGCTCCATGGACTTCTCATCACAATGCTCCATGCCCTTGTCATCACAATGCTCCAAAACCCCTGTAATCACAATGCTCCATGCCCCTATTCATCAGAATGCTCCATGAGACTTGTCATCACAAGGCTCAATGGTCTTCTCATCACACTGCTGAAGGACCTTGTCATCACAATGCTCCATTCCCTTGTCATCACAATGCTCCTTGACCACTGTCATCACAGTACTCCATGAACATTTTCAGCCCAATGCTCCATGAGCTTCTCATCACAATGCTCCATGACCCTTGTCATCACAATGCTCCATGACCCCTCTCATCACAATGCTCCATGACACCTGTTATCACAGTGCTCCATGCCCCTTGTCATTAGAGTGATCCATGATGCTCTTCATCATAATTATCCATGGTCTTTTCATCACAATGCTCCACGGTCTTGCTATCACAATTCTCCATGCCCTGTTCATCAAAATGCTCCATGTCACAAGTCATTACAATTCTCCACGTCCTTGTCATCACAATGCTTAGTGACACTTCTCATCACAATGTTACATGATTTTGTCATCACAATTCTCCATGCACTTTTCATCGCAATGCTCTATGACCCCTGTCATAGCAAGCTCCATGCGCTTGTCATCACAATGCTTCACGACGTTGTCATCAAAATTCTCAAAGGCCCTTGAAATCACAATGCTCCATGCCCTTGTCATCACAATGCTCCATGACTCTTGTCATCACAATGTTCCAAGCACTTGTCATCAAAATGCTCCATTACCTTTGTCATCACAATCCTCCATGACACTTGGTATCACAATGCTCCATGCCATTGTCATCACAATGGACAATGACATATGTTATCACAATGCTCCCTGACACCTGTCTTCACAATACTCCATGACCTTGTCATCACAATGTTCCATGCCCTTGTCATCACGATGCGCCATGCCCACTCTCATCACAATAATCCATTAATCTTGTCAAGCAATGCTCCATGACCCATGTCATCACAATGCTCCGTGTCTCAGGTCATCACAATGTTTCATGACCTTTGTCATCACAGTGGTCCATGCCCTCTTCACACAAGGCTCTGTGATCTTTTTCACAACAATGCTCCATGAATATTTCATCACAATGCTCTGTGTCGCTTGTCATCAAAATGCTCCATGCCTTTGTCACCACAATGATCCATGCCCTTGTCATCACAATGCTCCATGCCCACTGTCATCACAATAATCCATGAAACTTGTCAGACCAATGTTCCATGCCCCTGTCATCACATTGCTCCATGCCCTTATCATCACAAGGCTCCATGACCCCTTTCATCACAATGCTCCGTGACTCCAGTCATCACAATGCTTCATGACCTATCTCATCACAATGGTCCATGGCCTCGTCACACAAGGCTCTGTGATCTTTTTCACCACAATGCTCCATGAATATTTCATCACAATGCTCTATGTCCCTAGTCATCAAAATGTTCCATGCCTTTTTCAGCACAATGCTCCGTGACACTTGTCATCAAAATGCTCCATGCGCTTGTCAGCACAATGCTCCATGACGCATGTCATCAAAATGCGCCATGCGCTTGTCATAACAATACTCCACATACTTAACATTGCTATGCTCCATAACACTTGTCATCACAATGCTCCATGCACTTCTCATCAAAATGCTCTCTCACCACATATATCACAATGCTACATCACTAATCATCACAATACTCCCTCACCCCTGTCATCACAGTGTTCCATTACCCCTGTCATCACACTGCTACATGCCCTTATCATCACAATGCTCCATGAACCCTGACATCACAATGTTCCATAACCCCTGTCACAAAATGCTCCATGACCCATTTCATCACAATGCTTCATGACCCCTGACATCACAATGTTCCATAACCCCTGTCATCAAAATATTCCATGACACTTTTATTCAAATTGCTCCCTAACCCTGTCATCACAATGCTCCCTGCCATTCTCATCACAATGCACCACGCCCTTGTCATCAAAATGCCCCATGACCTTTGTCATCACAAAGCTCCATGACCCTTGGCATCACAATGCTCCATGCCATTGTCATCACAATGCTCAATGAAATCTCTCATCACATTGCTCCATGCTCTTGTCATCACAATGCTCCATGAACCCTGTCATCACAATGCACCGTGCCCATCACCATAATATTTCATGCTATTGTCATCACAATGAAATCAATATGCTCAATGACCTCTGTCATCAAAATACACCAAACCCTTCTGATCACCATGTTCCATAACACTTGTCATCACAATGCCCCATGATGCTGGTCATCACAATTATCCATGGTCTTCTCATCAAAACGCTCCATGATCTTTGTCATCACAATGCTCAATACACTTATCATCAAAATGCTCCCTGACACTGGTCTTCAGTATGCTCCTTGAACCCTGTCATTACAAGGCTCCATGCATTTTTCATCACAATGATCCATTCCATTTTCATCACAATGCTCGAAGACCCATGTAATCACAGTGCTCCATGTCCTTGTCATCACAATGCTCCTTGACCACTGACATCACAATACTCCATGAACATTTTCAGGCCAATGTTCCACGGCCTTGTCATCACAAGGCTCCATGACCCTTGTCATCACAATGCTCCAAGACATCTGTAATCACAATTCTCCATGCCACTTTTCATCTCAATGCTCCATGAACACTGTCATCACAATGCACCATGCCCAACATCATAATGATTCATGCTATTGTAATCACAATGAAATCAAAATGCTCCATGACCTCTGTCATCACAATGCTCCAAACCCTTCTTATCACAATGTACCATAACACTTGTCATCACATGCCCCATGACGCTCGTCATCACAATTATGCAAGGTCTTCTCATTACAATGCTCCATGACCATTGTCACCACAGTGCTCAGTACACTTGGCATCACAATGCTCACTGACACTTGTCATCAGTATGCTCCTTGAACTCTCTCATGACAAGACTCCATGCCTTTTTCATCACAATGATCCATTCCCTTTTCATCACTATGCTCCAAGACCCCTGTTATCACAATGCTCCTTGACTCCAGTCATCACAATGCTTCATGACACTTGTCATCACAATGGTCCATGACCTCGTCACACAAAGCTCTGTGACCTTTGTCTCCACAATGCTCCATGACCCTTGTCATCACAATGCTCGATGCGTGTGTCAGCACAATGCTCCATAACCCATGTCATCACAATGCGCCATGCACTTGTCATCACAATGATCCACATACTTGTCATCAAAATGCTCCATAAACTTTGTCATCACAATGCTCCATGCACTTCTCCTCAAAATGCTTTCTCACCACTGATATCACAATGTTCCATCACTAGTCATCAAAATACTCCCTCACCCCTGTAATCACAATATTCCATTAACCCTGTAATCACAATTCTCCATGCCCTTGTCATCAAAAAGCTACATGACGCATGTCATCAGAATGCTCCATGGCCTTCTCATCACAATGCTCCATGCCCTTGTCATCACAATGCTCCAAGACCCCTGTAATCACAATGTTCCATGTCCTTGTCATCACAAAGCTCCTTGACGCATGTCATCAGTATGCTCCATGGCCTTCTCATCACAATGCTCCATGCCCTTGTTATCACAATGCTCCAACACCCCTGAAATCACAGTACTCCATGCCCCTTTTCATCTCAATGCTCCATGAACCCTGTCATCAAAATGCACCGTGCCCATCACCATAATATTTCATGCTATTGTCATCACAATGAAATCAATATGCTCAATGACCTCTGTCATCACAATGCACCAAACACTTCTGATCACAATGTTCCATAACACTTGTCATCACAATGCCCCATGACGCCGGTCATCACAATTATCCATGGTCTTCTCATCACAATGCTCCATGATATTGGTCATCACAATGCTCAATACACTTATCATCACAATGCTCCCTGACAGTTGTCATCACTATGCTCCTTGAACACTGTCATGACAAGGATCCATGCATTTTTCATCACAATGATCCATGCCCTTTTCATCACAATGCTCCAAGACCCCTGAAATCACAATATTCCATGTCCTTGCCATCACAAAGCTCCATGACGCATGTCATCAGAATGCTCCATTGGCTTCTCATCACGATGCTCCGTGCCTGGTAATCACATTGCTTCAAAACCCTTGTAATCACAATGCTCCATGCACCTTTTCATCACAATGCTCCATGCCATGTAATCACATTGCTTCAAAACCCCTGTAATCTCAATGCTCCATGCACCTTTTCATCAGAATGCTCCATGACCCTTTTCATCAAAATGCTCCATGACCCCTGACATCACAGTGTTCCATAAACCCTGTCATCAAAATGTTCCATGACACTTTTCATCAATTTGCTCCATGACCCTGTCATCACAATGCTCCCTGCCCTTCTCATCACAATGCACCAAGCCCTTGTCATCAAAATGTTCCATGACCTTTGTAATCACAAAGCTCCATGATCTTTGGCATCACAATTGTCCATGCCATTACATCACAATGCTACATGAAACCTCTCGTCACATTGCTGCATGCACTTGTCACCACAATGCTCCATGACGCTTGTCATCACAATGCTCGATACTCTTCTCATCACAATGCTCCATGCCCTTGTCATTACAATCCTCCATGACACATGTATCACAGTGTTCCGTGCCCTAGTCATCACAATGATCCATGCCGAATCTCATCACAATAATCCATGAAATTTTCAGACCAATGTTCCATGCCCTTGGCATCACAATGCTCCATTACCCCTGTAATCACAATGTTCCATGCCCCTATTTATCAGAATGCTCCATGAGACTTGTCATCACAAGGCTCCATGGTCTTCTCATCACACTGCTCCAGGACCTTGTCATCACAATGCACCAAGACCTCTCTAATAACAATTCTCCATGCCGCTTTTCATCTCAATGCTCCATGAACCCTGTCATCACAATGCACCATGCCCATCATCATAATGATTCATGCTATTGTCATCACAATGAAATCAAAATGCTCCATGTCCTCTGTCATCACAATGCTCCAAAACTTTCTGTTCACAATGTTCCATAACACTTGTCATCACATGCCCCATGACACTCGTTATCACAATTATGCAAGGTCTTCTCATCACAATGCTCCATGTCCTTTGTCACCACAATTCTCAATACACTTGGCATCACAATGCTCGCTGACACTTGTCATCAGTATGCTCCTTGAACACTCTCATGACAAGGCTCCATGCGTTTTTCATCACAATGATCCATTCCTTTTTCATCACAATGCTCCAAGACCCCTGTTATCACAATGCTCCGTGACTCCAGTCATCACAATGCTTCATGACACTTGTCATCACAATGGTCAATGACCTCGTCACACAAAGCTCTGTGACCTTTGTCACCACAATGCTCCATGAAATTTTTATCACAATGCTCTGTGACCCTTGTCATCACAAAGCTCCATGCCTTTGTCAGCACAATGCTCCATGACCCTTGTCATCACAATGCTCGATGTGTGTATCAGCACAATGCTCCATAACCCATGTCATCACAATGCGCCATGCACTTGTCATTCCAATGCTCCACATCCTTGTCATCAAAATGCTCCATAAAACTTGTCATCACAATGCTCCATGCACTTCTCCTCAAAATGCTCTCTCACCATTGATATCACAATGTTCCATCACTAGTCATCACAATACATCCTCACCCCTGTCACCACAATGTTCCATGACCCATGTCATCACAATGCTACATGCCCTTATCATCACAATGCTCCATTACACCTGACATAACAATGTCCCTTAACCCCTCTAATAAAAATACTCCTTGAAACTTTTCATCACAAAGCTCCATGACCCCTGTAATCACAATGTTCTATAACCCATGTCATCAAAATATTCCATGACACTTTTCATCAAACTGCTCCATGACCCTGTCATCACAATGCTCCCTCCCCTTCTCATCACAATGCACCACGCCCTTGTCATCAAAATGCTCCATGACATTTGTCATCACAAAAGTCCATGACCCTTAGCATCACAATGCTCCATTCCATTGTCATCACAATGCTGCATGATCCCTCTCATCACATTGTTCCATGCACTTGTCATCCCAAATCTCCATGACGCTTGTTATCACAAAGCTCGATGCCCTTCTCCTTACAATGCTCGATGCCTTTGTCATTACAACCCTGCATGATCTATGTATCACAGTGTTCCGTGCCCTTGTCATCACAATGCTCCATGCCTACTCTCATCACAATAATCCATGAAAATTTTCAGACGAATGCCCCATGCCCTTGTCATCACAATGCTCCATTACCCCTGTCATAACAATGCTCCATGACACCAGCCATCACAAGGTTCCACGGCCTTGTCATCACAAGCCTCGATGAACCTTGTCATCAAAATGCTCCAAGACACGTGTAATCACAATGCTCCATGCCCTTGTCATCACAAAGCTCCATGACACATTTCATCAGAATGTTCCATGGACTTCTCATCACAATGCTCCATGCCCTTGTCATCACAATGCTCCAACACCCCTGTAATCACAATGCTCCATGCCCCTTTTCCTCTCAATGCTCCATGAACCCTGTCATCACAATGCACCGTGCCCATCACCATAATATTTCATGCTATTGTCATCACAATGAAATCAAAATGCTCAATGACCTCTGTCATCACAATGCACCAAACGCTTCTGATCACAATGTTCCATAACACTTGTCATCACAATGCCCCATGACGCTGATCATCACAATGATCCATGCCCTTTTCATCACAATGCTCCAAGACCCCTGTAATCACAATGCTCCATGTCTTCGTCATCACAAACCTCCATGACGCATATCATGAGAATGCTCCATTGCCTTCTCATCACAATGCTCCTTGCCCTTGTCATCACAATGCTTCAAAAACCCTGTAATCACAATGCTCCATGCACCTATTCATCAGAATGCTCCATGACATTTTTCATCAAAATGCTCCCTGACCCCTGACATCACAATGTTCCATAACCCCTGTCATCAAAATGTTCCATTACCTTTGTCATCACAATCCTCCATGACACTTGGTATCACAATGCTCCATGCCTTTGTCATCACAATGGACAATGACATATGTCATCACAATGTTCCCTGACACCTGTCTTCACAATATTCCATGACCTTGTCATCACAATGTTCCATGCCCTTGTCATCACAATGTGCCATGCCCACTATCATCACAATAATCCAGGAAACTTGTCAGACAAATATTCCATGCCACTGTCATCAAAATGCTCCATGCCCTTGTCATCACAATGCTCCATCAACCCTGTCATCACAATGCTCCGTGACTCCAGTCATCACAATGCTTCATGACCTTTGTCATCACAATGGTCCATGCCCTCGTCACACAAGGCTCTGTGACCTTTGTCAACACAATGCTCCATGCCCTTGTCATCACAATGATCCATGCTCACTGTCATCACAATAATCCATGAAACTTTTCAGACCAATGGTCCATGACCTCGTCCTACAAAGCTCTGTGATATTTGTCAACACAATGCTCCATGAACTTTTCATCACAATGCGTTGTGTCCCTTGTCATCACAAGGCTCCATGCCTTTGTCAGCACAATGCTCCATGACACTTGTCATCAAAATGCTCCATGCGCTTTTCAGCACAATGCTCCATGACTCCTTTCATCACAATGCTCCGTGACTCCAGTCATCACAATGCTTCATGACATTTGTCATCACAGTGGTCCATGCCCTCGTCACACAAGGCTCTGTGATCTTTGTCACCACAATGCTCCATGAATATTTCATCACAATGCTCTGTGTCCCTTGTCATTAAAATGCTCCATGCCTTTGTCACCACAATGCTCCATGCCCTAGTCATCACAATGCTCCATGCCCACTGTCATCTCAATAATCCAAGAAACATATCAGACCAATGTTCCAGGCCCCATCTTCACATTGCTCCATGCCCTTGTTCTCACAATGCTCCATGACCCCTTTCATCACAATGCTCCGTGACTCCAGTCATCACAATGCTTCATGACCTATCTCATCACTATGGTCCATGCCCTCGTCACACAAGGCTCTGTGATCTTTTTCACCACAATGCTCCATGAATATTTCATCACAATGCTCTGTGTACCTTGTCAACAAAATGCTCCATGCCTTTGTCAGCACAGTGCTCCATGACACTTGTCATCAAAATGCTCCTTGCGCTTGTCAGCACAATGCTCTATGACACATGTCATGACAATGCGCCATGCACTTGTCATCACAATACTCCATATCCTTATCATTGCTATGCTCCATAACACTTGTCATCACAATGCTCCATGCACTTCTCATCAAAATGCTCTCTCACCATATATATCACAATGTTCCATCACTAGTCATCAATATACTCCCTCAACTCTGTCACCACAGTGTTCCATGACCCCTGTCATCACACTGCTACATGCCCTTATCATCACATTGCTCCATGAGCCCTGACATCACAATGTTCCATAACCCCTGTCACAAAATGCACCATGACCCATTTCATCACAATGCTTCATGACCCCTGACATCACAATGTTCCATAACCCCTGTCAACAAAATATTCCATGTCCCTTTTCATCAAATTGCTCCAAGACCCTGTCATCACAATGCTCCCTGTCCTTCTCATCTCAATGCACCAAGCCCTTTTCGTCAAAATGCCCCATGACATTTGTCATCACAAAGCTCCATGACCATTGGCATCACAATGCTCCATGCCATTGTCATCACAATGCTCAATGAAATCTCTCATCACATTGCTCCATGCCCTTGTCATCACAATGCTCCATTACACCTGTCATAACAATGCTCCATGACCCCTGCCATCACAATGTTCCACGGCCTTGTCATCACAAGGCTCCATTACCCTTGTCATCAGAATGCACCAAGACCTCTGTAATCTGAATTCTCCATGCCCCTTTTCATCTCAATGCTCCATGAACCCTGTCATCACAATGCACCATGCCCATCATCATAATGATTCATGCTATTGTCATCACAATGAAATTAAAATACTCCATGACCACTGTCATCACAATGCTCCAAACCCTTCTGATCACAATGTCCCAAAAAACTTTCCATCACAATACCCCATGACACTCGTCATAACAATTATGCAAGGTCTTTTCATCACAATGCTCCATGACCTTTGTAACCACAATGCTCAATACACTTGGCATCACAATGCTCGCTGACACTTGTCATCAGTATGCTCCTTGAACTCTGTCATGACAAGGATCCATGCCTATTACATCACAATGATCCATTCCCTTTTCATGACAATGCTCCAAGACCACTGTTATCACAGTGCTCTGTGACTTCAGTCATCACAATCCTTCATGACATTTGTCATCACAATGGTCCATGAACTCGTCACACAAAGCTCTGTGACCTTTGTCACAACATGGCTCCATGAACTTTTAATCACAATGCTCTGTGATCCTTGTCATCACAAAGCTCCATGCCTTTGTCAGCACAATGCTCCATGACCCTTGTCATCACAATGTTCGATGCGTGTGTCAGCACAATGCTCCATAACCCATGTCATCACAATGCACCATGCACTTGTCATCACAATGCTCCACATCCTTGTCATCAAAATGCTCCATAAACCTTATCATCACAATGCTCCATGCACTTCTCCTCAAAATGCTCTCTCACCACTGATATCACAATGTTCCATCACTAGTCATCACAATACTCCCTCACCCCTGTCATCACAATGTTCCATGACCCCTGTCATCACAATTCTACATGCCCTTATCATCACAATGCTCCATGACACATGACATCACAATGTTCCATAACCCCTGTAATCAAAATGCTCCATGACCCTTTTCATCACAAAGCTCCATGACCACTGATATCACAATGTTCTATAACCTCTGTCATCAAAATATTCCATGACCATTTTCATCATATTGTTCCATGACCCTGTCATCACAATGCTCCCTTCCCTTGTCATCACAATGCACCACGCCCTTGTCATCAAAATGCTCCATGACCTTTGTCATCCCAAAGGTCCATGACACTTGGCATCACAATGCTCCATTCCATTGTCATCACAATGCTCCATGAACCCTCTCATCACATTGCTCCATGCACTTGTCATCCAAATCTCCAGGACGCTTGTAATCACAATGCTCGATGCCCTTCTCATCACAATGATCCATGCCCTTGTCATTACAATCCTGCATGATTGATGTATCACAGTGTTCCGTGCCCTTGTCATCACAATGCTCCATGCCCACACTCATCACAAAAATCCATGAAAATTTTCAGACCAATGCCCCATTCCCTTGTCATCACAAAGCTCCATTACCCCTGTCATAACAATGCTCCATGACCCCTGCCATCAAAAGGTTCCACGGCCTTGTCATCACAAGCCTCGGTGACCCTTGGTATCAAAATGCTCCAAGACCCCTGTAATCACAGTGCTCCATGCCCTTGTCATCACAAAGCTCCATGATGCATGTCATCACAATGTTCCATGGCCTTTTCATCACAATGGTCCATGCCCTTTTAATCACAATGTTCCAACACCACTGTAATTACAATGCTCCATGATCCTTTTCATATCAATGCTCCATGAACCCTGTCATCACAATGAACCGTGCCCATCACCATAATATTTCATGCTATTGTCATCACAATGAAATCAAAATGCTCAATGACCACTGTCATCACAATGCACCAAACCCTTCTGATCAAAATGTTCCATAACACTTCTCATCACAATGCCCCAAGACGCTGGTCATCACAATGATCCATGACATTTTCATCACAATGCGCCAAGACCCCTGTAATCACAATGCTCCATGTGCTTGTCATCACAAAGCTCCATGACGCATGTCATCAGAATGCTCCATTGCCTTCTCATCACAATGCTCCATGCCCTTGTCATCACAATGCTTCAAAACCCCTGTAATCACAATGCTCCATGCACTTTTCATCAGAATGCTCCATGACCCTTTTCATCACAATGCTCCATGACCCTGACATCACAATGTTCCATAACCCCTGTCATCAAAATGTTCCATGACACTTTTCATCAATTTGTTCCATGACCCTGTCATCACAATGCTCCCTGCACTTCTCATCACAATGCACCACGACCTTGTCCTCAAAATGCTCCATGACATTTGTCATCACAAAGATCCATGACCTTTGTCATCACAATGCTCCATGCCATTTCATCACAATGCTACATGAAAACTCTCATCACATTGCTCCATTCCCTTGTCAGCACAATGCTCCATGACACTTGTCATCACAATGCTCGATACTCTTCTCATCACAATGCTCCATGCCCTTGTCATTACAATCCTCCATGACACATGTATCACAGTGTTCCGTGCCCTAGTCATCACAATGCTCCATGCCGAATCTCATCACAATAATCCATGAAATTTAGAGACCAATGTTCCGTGCCCTTGTCATCACAATGCTCCATTACCCCTGTCATAACAATGCTCCATGACCCCTGCCATCACAATGTTCCACGGCCTTGTCATCCAAGGCTCCATGACCCTTGTCATCACAATGCTCCAAGACCCCTGTAATCACAATGCTCCATGCCCTTGTCGTCACAAAGATCCATGACCCATGTCATCAGAATGCTCCATGGCCTTCTCATCACAATGCTCCATGCCCTTGTAAGCACAATGCTCCAAGACCCCTGTAATCAAAATGCTACATGCCCCTGTAATCACAATGCTCCAAGAGCCCTGTAATCAAAATGCTCCATGCCCTTATTCATCAGAATGCTCCATGAGACTTGTCATCACAAGACTCCATGGTTTTCTCCTCACACTGCTCCAGGACCTTGTCATCACAATGCTCCATTCCCTTGTCATCACAATGCTCCTTGACCCCTGTGATCACAATACTCCATGAATATTTTCAGCCCAATGCTCTATGAAATTCTCATCAAATAGCTCCATTCCCTTGTCATCACAATGCTCCAAGACCAACATAATCACAATGCTCCATGCCCCTTGTCATTACAGTTCTCCATGACTCTCGTCATCACATTTATCCGTAAACTTCTCATCACAATGCTCCACGGTCTTGCCATCACAATGCTCCATGCCCTGGTCATCAAAATTCTCCATGTCCCATGTCTTCACAATTCTCCACGTCCTTGTCATCACAATGCTCCATGACACTTCTTATCACAATGTTACATGATATTGTCATTACAATTCTCCATGCACTTGTCATTGCAATGCTCTATGACCCCTGTCATACCAAGCTCCATGCGCTTGTCATCACAATGCTTCACGACGTTGTCATCAAAATTCTCAATGGCCCTTGTCGTCACAATGCTCCATGCACTTGTCATCACAATGCTCCATGACCCTTGTCATCACAGTGTCCCAAGCACTTGTCATCAAAATGTTCCATCAACTTTGTCATCACAATCCTCCATGACACTTTTTATCACAAAGCTCCGTGCCATTGTCATCATAATGGACAATGACATATGTCATCACAATGCTCCCTGACACCTGACTTCACAATACTCCATGACCTTGTCATCACAATGTTCCATGCCCTTGTCATCACAATACGCCATGCCCACTGTCATCACTATAATCCATGAAACATCTCAGACCAATGTTCCATGCCTCTGTCATCACAATGCTCCATGTACTTGTCATCACAATGCTCCATGACCCCTGTCCTAACAATGCTCCGTGACTCCAGTCCTCACAATGCTTCATGACCATTTTCATCACAATGGTCCATTCCCTCGACACACAAGGCTCTGTGACATTTCTCACCAGAATGCTCCATATCCTTGTCATCACAAAGCACCATGACGCATGACATCAGAATGCTCCATTGTCTTCTCATCACAATGCTCCTTGCCCTTGTCATCACAATGCTTCAAATTCCCTGTAATCACAATGCTCCCTGCACCATTTAATCAGAATGCTCCATGACCATTTTCATCAAAGTGCTCCATGACGTTTGTCATCACAAAGCTCCATGACCCTTGGCATCACAATGTTCCATAACCCCTGTAATCAAAATGTTCCATAACACTTTTCATCAATTTTCTCCATGACACTGTCATCACAATCCGCCCTGCCCTTCTCATCACAATGCACCACGACCTTGTCATCAAAATGCTCCATGACCCTTGGCATCACAATGTTCCATAACCCCTGTAATCAAAATGTTCCATAACACTTTTCATCAATTTTCTCCATGACACTGTCATCACAATCCGCCCTGCCCTTCTCATCACAATGCACCACGACCTTGTCATCAAAATGCTCCATGACCTTTGTCATCAAAAAGCACCATGACCCTTGGCATCACAATGCTCCATGCCATTTCATCACAATGCTACATGAAACCTCTCATCACATTGCTCCATGCCCTTGTCAGCACAATGCTCCATGACGCTTGTCATCACAATGCTCGATACTCTTCATATCACCATGCTCCATGCCCTTGTCATTACAATCCCCCATGACACATATATCACAGTGTTCCGTGCCCTTGTCATCACAATGCTCCATGACCCTTGTCATCGCAATGTTCCAAGCCCTTGTCATCAAAATGCTCCATTAGCTTTGTCATCACAATCCTCCATGACCCTTGTCATCGCAATGTTCCAAGCCCTTGTCATCAAAATGCTCCATTACCTTTGTCATCACAATCCTCCATGACACTTGGTATCACAATGCTCCATGCCATTGTCATCACAATGGTCAATGACATATATCATCACAATGCTCCCTGACACCTGTCTTCACAATAATCCTTGACCTTGTCATCACAATGTTCCATGCCCTTTTCATCACAATGCGCCATGCGCAATCTCATCACAATAATCCATAAATCTTGGCATCACAATGCTCCATGACCCCTGTCATCACAATGCTCCGTGACTCCTGTCATCACAATGCTTCATGACCTTTGTCATCACAGTGGTCCACGCCCTCTTCAAACAAGTCTCTGTGATCATTTTCACCACAATGTTCCATGAATATTTCATCACAATGCTCTGTGTCCCTTGTCATTAAAATGCTCCATGCCTTTGTCACCACAATGCTCCATGCCCTAGTCATCACAATGCTCCATGCCCACTGTCATCACAATAATCCAAGAAACTTGTCAGACCAATGTTCCATGCCCCTGTCTTCACATTGCTCCATGCCCTTTTCATCACAATGCTCCATGAACCCTTTCATCACAATGCTCCATGACTCCAGTCATCACAATGCTTAATGACTTATCTCATCACTATGGTCCATGCCCTCGTCACACAAAGCTCTGTGATCATTTTCACCACAATGCTCCATGAATATTTCATCACAATGCTCTGTGTCCTGTGTTATCAAAATGCTCCATGCCTTTGTCAGCACAATGCTCCATGACACTTTTCATCAAAATGCTCCATGCGCTTGTCAGCACAATGCTACATGACCCATGTCATCACAATGCGCCATGCGCTTGTCATCACTATACTCCACATCCTTATCATTGGTATGTTCCATAACACTTTTCATCACAATGCTCCATGCACTTCTCATCAAAAAGCTCTCTCACCATATATATCACAACGTTACATCACTAGGCATCACAATACTCCCTCACCCCTGTCATCACAGTGTTCCATGACCCCTGTCAGCACAGTGCTACATGCCCTTATTATCAAAATGCTCCATGACCACTGACATCACAATGTTCCATAAACCCTCTCACAAAATGCTTCATGACCCATTTCATCACAATGCTTCATGACCCCTGACATCACAATGTTCCATAACCCCTGTCATCAAAATATTCCATGACACTTTTCATCAAATTGCTCCATGACCCTGTCATCACAATGCTCCCTGTCCTTCTCATCTCAATGCACCATGCCCTTGTCGTCAAAATGTCCCATGACCTTTGTCATCACAAAGCTCCATGACACTTGACATCACAATGCTCCATGCCATTGTCATCACAATGCTCAATGAAATCTCTCATCACATTGCTCCATGCCCTTGTCATCACAATGCTCCATTACACCTGTCATAACAATGCTCCATGACCCCTGCCATCACAATGTTCCACGGCCTTGTCATCACAAGGCTCCATGACCCTTGTCATCA
The DNA here is from genome assembly GCF_949752795.1 of Hyperoodon ampullatus. Taxonomy (NCBI): domain Eukaryota; kingdom Metazoa; phylum Chordata; class Mammalia; order Artiodactyla; family Ziphiidae; genus Hyperoodon; species Hyperoodon ampullatus. Next base: position 2,796,754 of record NW_027641090.1, read on the forward strand.
CAATGCACCAAGACCTCTGTAATCACAATACTCCATGCCACTTTTCATCTCAATTCTCCATGAACCCTGTCATCACAATGCACCATGCCCATCACCATAATGATTCATGCTATTGTCATCACAATGAAATTAAAATGCTCCATGACATCTGTCATCAAAATGCTCCAAACCCTTCTGATCACAATGTTCCATAACACTTGTCATCACAATACCCCATGACGCTCGTCATCACAATTATGCAAGGTCTTCTCATCACAATGCTCCATGACCATTGTCACCAAAATGATCAATACACTTGTCATCACAATGCTCCCTGACACTTGTCATCAGTATGCTCCTTGAACACTGTCATGACAAGGATCCATGCCTATTTCTCACAATGATCCATTCCCTTTTTATGACAATGCTCCAAGATCACTTTTATCACAGTGCTCAATGACTTCAGTCATCACAATGTTTCATGACATTTGTCATCACAGTGATCCATGACCTCGTCACACAAAGCTCTGTGACCTTTGTCACCCCAATGCGCCATGAACATTTAATCACAATGCTCTGTGATCCTAGTCATCACAAAGCTCCATGCCTTTGTCAGCACAATGCTCCATAACCCATGTCACCGCAATGCTTCATGAAATTTTTATCACAATGCTCTGTGACCCTTGTCATCACAAAGCTCCATGCCTTTGTCAGCACAATGCTCCATGACCCTTGTCATCACAATGCTCGATGCGCGTGTCAGCACAATGCTCCATAACCCATGTCATCACAATACACCATGCACTTGTCATCAAAATGCTCCATAAACCTTGTCATCACAATGCTCCATGCACTTCTCCTCAAAATGCTCTCTCACCAGTGATATCACAATGTTCCATCACTAGTCATCACAACACACCCTCACCCCTGTCAGCACAATGTTCCATGACCCCTGTCATCACAATGCTACATGCCATTATCATCACAATGCTCCATTACACCTGACATAACAATATCCCATAACCCCTCTAATAAAAATGCTCCATGACACTTTTCATCACAAAGCTCCATGAACCCTGGTATCACAATATTCTATAACCCATGTCATCAGAATATTCCATGACACTTTTCATCAAATTGTTCCATGACCCTGTCATCACAATGCTCCCTGCCCTTGTCATCACAATGCACCACACACTTGTCATCAAAATGCTCCATGACCTTTGTCATCAAAAAGGTCCATGACCCTTGGCATCACAATGCTCCATTCCATTGTCATTACAATGCTCCATGAAACCTCTCATCACATTGCTCCATGCACTTGTCATCCAAATCTCCATGACGCTTGTAATCACAATGCTCGATGACCTTCTCATCACAATGCTCCATGCCATTGTCCTTACAATCCTGCATGATCGATGTATCACAGTGTTCCATGCCCTTGTGATCACAATGCTCCATGCCCACACTCATCACAAAAATCCATGAAAATTTTCAGACCAATGCCCCATTCCCTTGTCATCACAAGCCTCTATGACCCTTGGTATCAAAATGCTGCAAGACCCCAGTAATCACAATGCTCCATGCACTTTTCATCACAAAGCTCCATGACGCATGTCATCAGAATGTTCCATGGCCTTCTCATCACAATGGTCAATGCCCTTGTAATCACAATGTTCCAACACCACTGTAATTACAATGATCCATGCTCCTTTTCAACTCAGTGCTCCAGGAACCCTGTCATCACAATGTACCGTGCCCAACACCATAATATTTCATGCTATTGTCATCACAATAAAATCAAAATGCTCAATAACCACTGTCATCACAATGCACCAAACCCTTCTGATCAAAATGATCCATAACACTTTTCATCACAATGCCCCATGACGCTGGTCATCACAATGATCCGTGCCCTTTTCATCACAATGCTCCAAGACCCCTGTAATCACAATGCTCCATGTGCTTGTCATCACAAAGCTCCATGACACATGTCATCAGAATGATCCATTGCCTTCTCATCACAACGCTCCATGCCCTTGTCATCACAATGCTTCAAATCCCCTGTAATCACAATGCTCCATGCAACTTTTCATCAGAATGCTCCATGACCCTTTTCATCACAATGCTCCATGACCCCTGACATCACAATGTTCCATAACCCATGTCATCAATATGTTCCATGACACTTTTCATCATTTTGCTCCATGACCCTGTCATCACAATGCTCCCTGCCCTTCTCGTCACAATGCACCACGACCTTGTCATCAAAATGCTCCATGACCTTTGTCATCACAAAGATCCATGACCCTTGGCATCACAATGCTCCATGCCATTTCATCACAATGCTACATGAAAACACTCATCATATTGCTCCATTCCCTTGTCAGCACAATGATCCATGACGCTTGTCATCAAAATGCTTTATACTCTTCTCATCACAATGCTCCATGCCCTTGTCATTACAATCCTCCCTGACACATGTATCACAGGGTTCCGTGCCCTAGTTATCACAATGCTCCATGCCGAATCTCATCACAATACTCCATGAAATTTTCAGACCAATGTTCCCTGCCCTTGTCATCACAATGCTCCATTACCCCTGTCATAACAATGCTCCCTGACCCCTGCCATCACAATGTTCCACGGCCTTGTAATCCAAGGCTCCATGACCCTTGTCATCACAATGCTCCAAGACCCCTGTAATCACAATGCTCCTTGCCCTTTTCGTCACAAAGATCCATGACCCATGTCATCAGAATGCTCCATGGCATTCTCATCACAATGCTCCATGCCCTTGTAATCACAATGTTCCAAGACCCCTGTAATCAAAATGCTCCATGCCCCTATTCATCAGAATGCTCCATGAGATTTGTCATCACAAGACTCCATGGTTTTCTCATCACACTGCTCCAGGACCTTGTCATCACAATGCTCCATTCCCTTGTCATCACAATGCTCCTTGACCCCTGTCATCACAATACTCCCTGAATATTTTCAGCCCAATGCTCCATGACCTTCTCATCAAAATGCTCCATTCCCTTGTCATCACAATGCTCCAAGACCCCTGTAATCACAATGCTCCATGCCCCTTGTCATTACAGTGCTCCATGATGCTCGTCATCACAATTATCCGTGAACTTCTCATCACAATGCTCCACGGTCTTGCCATCACAATGCTCCATGCCCTGGTCATCACAATGCTCCATGTCCCATGTCATCACAATTCTCCACGTCCTTGTCATCACAATGCTCCATGACACTTCTTATCAAAATGATACATGATATTGTCATTACAGTTCTCCTTGCACTTGTCATTGCAATGCTCTATGAGCCCTGTCATAGCAAGCTCCATGTGCTTGTCATTACAATGCTTCACGAAGTTCTCATCAAAATTCTCAATGGCCCTTGTCATCACAATGCTCCTTGCACTTGTCATCACAATGCTCCATGACCCTTGTCATCGCAATGTTCCAAGCCCTTGTCATCAAAATTCTCCATTACCTTTGTCATCACAATCCTCCATGACACTTTTTATCACAAAGCTCCGTGCCATTGTCATCACAATGGACAATGACATATGTCATCGCAATGCTCCCTGACACCAGTCTTCACAATACTCCATGACTTTGTCATCACAATGTTCCATGCCCTTGTCATCACAATGCGCCATGCCCACTGTCATCACAATAATCCATGAAACATGGCAAACCAATGTTCCATGCCCCTGTCATCAAAATGCTCCATGCCCTTGTCATCAAAATGCTCCATGACCCCTGCCATCACAATGCTCCGTGACTCCAGTCATCATAATGCTTCATGACCTTTGTCCTCACAGTTGTCCATGCCCTCGTCACACAAGGCTCTGTGACCTTTGTCACCACAATGCTCCATGCCCTTGTCATCTCAATTCTCCATGCCCAATGTCATCACAATAATCCATGAAACTTGTCAGACCAATGTTCCATGCCCCTGTCATCACATTGCTCCATGCCCTTGTCATCACAATGCTCCATGACCCCTGACATCACAATGCTCCGTGACTCCAGTCCTCACAATGATTCATGACCTTTCTCATCACAATGGTCCATGCCCTCGTCACACAAGGATCTGTGATCTTTGTCACCAGAATTCTCCATGAAATTTTCATCACAATGCTCTGTGTCCCTTGTCATCACAATGCTCCATGCCTTTGTCAGCACAATTCTCCATGATACTTGTCATCAAAATGCTCCATGCGCTTGTCAGCACAATGCTCCATGACACATCTCATCACAATGTGCCATGCTCTTTTCATCACAATGCTCCACATCCTTTTCATCGCTATGCTCCATAAAACTTGTCATCACAATGCTCCATGAACTTCTCATCGAAATGCTCTCTCACCACATATATCACAATGTTCCATCACTAGTCATCACAATACTCGCTCACCACAGTCATCACAGTGCTACATGCCCTTATCATCACAATGCTCCATTACCCCTGACATCACAATGTTCCATAACCACTGTCATCAAAATATTCCATGACCCTTTTATTCAAATTGCTCCATGACCCTGTCATCACAATCCTCCCTGCCCTTCTCATCACAATGCACAACAACCTTGTCAACAAAATGCCCCATGACATTTGTCATCACAAAGCTCCATGACCCTTGGCATCACAATGCTCCATGCCATTGTCATCACAATGCTCAATGAAATCTCTCATCACATTGCTCCATGCCCTTGTCATCACAATGCTCCATTACACCTGTCATAACAATGCTCAATGACGCCTGTCATCACAATGTTCCACGCCCTTGTCATCACAAGGCTTCAAGACCCTTGTCATCACAATGCTCCAAGACCTCTGTAATCACAATTCTCCATGCCACTTTTCATCTCAATGCTCCATGAACAGTCATCAAAATGCACTATGCCCAACATCATTATGATTCATGCTATTGTCATCACAATGAAATCAAAATGCTCCATGTCCTCTGTCATCACAATGCTCCAAACCCTTCTGATCACAATGTTCCATAACACTTGTCATCACATGCCCCATGACGCTCGTCATCACAATTATGCAAGGTCTTCTCATCACAATGCTCCATGACCTTTGTCACTACAATGCTCAATACACTTGGCATCACAATGCTCGATGACACTTGTCATCAGTATGCTCCTTGAACACTGTCATGACAAGGCTCCATGCCTTTTTCATCACAATGATCCATTCCCTTTTCATCACAATGCTCCAAGACCCCTGTTATCACAATGCTCCATGACTCCAGTCATCACAATGCTTCATGACATTTGTCATCACAATGGTCCATGACCTCGTCATACAAAGCTCTGTGACCTTTGTCACCACAATGCTCCATGAAATGTTTATCACACTGCTCTGTGACCCTTGTCATCACAAAGCTCCATGCTTTTGTCAGCACAATGCTCCATGAGCCTCGTCAGCACAATGCTCCAAAACCCATGTCATCACAATGCTTCACGACCTTTGTCCTCACAATGGTCAATTCCCTCGTCACACAAGGCTCTGTGACTTTGTCACCACAATGTTCCATGCCCTTGTCATCTCAATGCTCCATGCCCACTGTCATCACAATAATCCATGAAACTTGTCAGACCAATGTTCCATGTCCCTGTCATCAAATTGCTCCATGCCCTTGTCATCACAATGCTCCATGACCCCTGTCATCACAATGCTCCATGCACTTCTCCTCAAAATGACTTCTCACCACTGATATCACCATGTTCCATCACTAGTCATCACAATACTCGCTCACCCCTGTCACCACAGTGTTCCATGACCACTGTCATCACAGTGCTACATGCACTTATCATCACAATGCTCCATGAACCCTGACATCACAATGTTCCATAACCCCTGTCATCAAAATCCTCCATGACCCTTTTCATTACAATGCTCCATGACCCCTGACATCACAATGTTCCATAACCCCTGTAACAAAATGCTCCATGACCCATTTCTTCACAATGCTTCATGACCCCTGACATCACAATGTTCCATAACCCCTGTCATCAAAATATTCCATGACACTTTTATTCAAATTGCTCCATGACCCTGTCATCAAAATGATGCCTGCCCTTCTCATCACAATGCACCATGCCCTTGTCATCAAAATGCCCCATGACATTTGTCATCACAATGCTCCATGACCCTTGGCATCACAATGCTCCATGCCATTGTCATCACAATGCTCAATGAAATCTCTCATCACATTGCTCCATGCCCTTGTCATCACAATGCTCCATTACACCTGTCATAACAATGCTCCCTGATCCCTGCCATCACAATGTTCCACGGCCTTGTCATCACAAGGCTCCATGACGCTCGTCATCAAAATGATGCAAGGTCTTCTCATCACAATGCTCCATGACCTTTGTCACCACAATGCTCAATACACTTGGCATCACAATGCTCGCAGACACTTGTCATCAGTATGCTCCTTGAACAATGTCATGACAAGGCTCCATGCCTTTTTCATCACAATGATCCATTCCCTTTTCATCACAATGCTCCAAGACCCCTGTTATCACAAAGCTCCGTGACTCAAGTCATCACAATGCTTCATGACATTTGTCATCACAATGGTCCGTAACCTCGTCATACAAATCTCTGTGACCTTTGTCACCACAATGCTCCATTAAATATTTATCACAATGCCCTGTGACCCTTGTCATCACAAAGCTCCATGCCTTTGTCAGCACAATGCTCCATGACCTTTGTCATCAAAATGCTCGATGCGTGTGTCAGAACAATGCTCCATAAACCATGTCATCACAATGCACCATGCACTTGTCATTACAATGCTCCACATCCTTGTCATCAAAATGCTCTATAAACCTTGTCATCACAATGCTCCATGGACTTCTCCTCAAAATGCTTTCTCACCACTGATATCACAATGTTCCATCACTAGTCATCACAATACTCCGTCACCCCTGTCACCACAATATTCCATGACCCCTGTAATCACAATTCTCCATGCCCTTGTCATCACAAAGCTCCATGACGCATCTCATCAGAATGCTCCATGGCCTTCTCATCACAATGCTCCATGCCCTTCTCATCACAATGCTCCAACACCCCTTTAATCACAATGCTCCATGCCCCTTTTCCTCTCAATGCTCCATGAACCCTGTCATCACAATGAACCGTGCCCATCACCATAATATTTCATGCTATTTTCATCACAATGAAAGAAAAATGCTCAATGACCTCTGTCATCACAATGCACCAAACCCTTCTGATCCCAATGTTCCATAACACTTGTCATCACAATGCCCCATGACGCTGGTCATCACAATTATCCATGGTCTTCTCATCACAATGCTCCACATCCTTGTCATCACAATGCTCAATACACTTATCATCACAATGCTCCCTGACAGTTGTCATCACTATGCTCCTTGAACCCTGTCATGACAAGGCTCCATGCATTTTTCATCACAATGATCCATTCCCTTTTCATCACAATGCTCCAAGACCCCTGTAATCACAATGCTCCATGTCCTTGTCATCACAATGTGCCATGCCCACTGTCATCACAATAATCCATGAAACATGTCAGACCAATGTTCCATGCCCCTGTCATCACAATGTTCCAGGCCCTTGTCCTCACAATGCTCCATGACCCCTGTCATCACAAAGCTCTGTGACTCCAGTCATCACAATGCTTCATGACCTTTGTCCTCACAATGGTCCATGCCCTCGAAACACAACGCTCTGTGACCTTTGTCACCACAATGCTCCATGCCCTTGTCATCTCAATGCTCCTTGCCCACTGTCATCACAATAATCCATGAAACTTTTCAGACCAATGTTCCATGCCCCTGTCATCACATTGCTCCATGCCCTTGTTATCACAATGCTCCATGACCACTGTCATCACAATGCCCCGTGACTCCAATCATCACAAAGATTCATGACCTCTGTCCTCACAATGGTCCATGCCCTCGTCACGCAAGGCTCTGTGATCTTTGTCACCACAATTCTCCATGCAATTGTCATCACAATGCTCTGTGTCCCTTGTCATCACAATGCTCCCTGCCTTTGTCAGCACAATGCTCCATGACACTTGTCATCAAAATGCTCCATGCGGTTGTCAGCACAATGCTCCATGACACATGTCATCACAATGTGCCATGCTCTTTTCATCACAATGCTCCACATCCTTTTCATCGCTATTCTCCATAAAACTTGTCATCACAATGCTCCATGCACTTCTCATCAAAATGCTCTCTCACCACATATATCACAATGTTCCATCACTTGTCATCACAATACTCGCTCACCCCTGTCATCACAATGTTCCATGACCACTGTCATCACAGTGCTACATGCACTTATCATCACAATGCTTCATGACCCCTGACATCACAATGTTCCATAACCCCTGTCATCAAAATATTCCATGACCCTTTTATTCAAATGGCTCCATGACCCTGTCATTACAATGCTCGATGTGCGTGTCAGCACAATGCTCCATAACCCATGTCATCACAATGCAACATGCACTTGTCATCACAATGCTCCACATCCTTGTCAACCAAATGCTCCATAAACCTTGTCATCACAATGCTCCATGCACTTCTCCTCAAAATGCTTTCTCACAACTGATATCACAATGTTCCATCACTAGTCATCACAATACTCCCTCACCCCTGTCACCACAATATTCCATGACCCCTGTAATCACAATTCTCCAAGCCCTTGTCATCACAATGCTCCATGACGCATGTCATCAGAATGCTCCATGGCCTTCTCATCACAATTCTCCATGCCCTTGTCATCAAAATGCTCCAACACCCCTGTAATCACAGTGCTCCATGCCACTTTACATCTCAATGCTCCATGAATCCTGTCATCACAATGCACCGTGCATATCACCAAAATATTTCATGCTATTGTCATCACAATGAAATAAAAATGCTCAATGACCTCTGTCATCACAATGCACCAAACCCTACTGATCACAATGTTCCATAACACTTGTCATCACAATGCACCGTGACGCTGGTCATCACAATTATCCATGGTCTTCTCATCACAATGCTTCATGATCTTTCTCATCATAATGCTCAATACACTTATCATCACAATGCTCCCTGACAGTTGTCATCAGTATGCTCCTTGAACCCTGTCATGACAAGGCTCCATGCATTTTTCATCACAATGATCCATTCCCTTTTCATCACAATGCTCCAAGACCCCTGTAATCACAATGCTCCATGTACTTGTCATCACAAAGCTCCATGATGCATGTCATCAGAATGCTCCATTGCCTTCTCATTACAATGCTCCATCCCCTTGCAATCACATTGCTTTAAAACACATGTAATCCCAATGCTCCATGCACCTTTTCATCAGAATGCTCCATGACCCTTTTCATCAAAATGCTCCATGACCCCTGACATCGCTATATTCCATAACCACTGTCATCAAAATGTTCCATGACACTTTTCTTCAATTTGATCCTTGACCCTGTCATCACAATGCTCCCTGCCCTTCTCATCACAATGCTCCACGAACTTGTCATCAAACTGCTCCATGACCTTTGTCATCACAAAGCTCCATGACCCTTGGCATCACAATGCTTCATGCCATTTCATCACAATGCTACATGAAACCTCTCATCATATTTCTCCATGTCCTTGTCACCACAATGCTCCATGACACTTGCCATCACAATGCTTGATACTCTTCTCATCACAATGCTCCATGCCCTTCTCATTACAATCCTCCATGACACATGTATCACAGTGTTCCGTGCCCTAGTCAACACAATGTTCCATGCCAAGTCTCATCACAATAATCCATGCAATTTTCAGACCAATGTTCCATGCCCTTTTCATCACAATGCTCCATTACCCCTGTCATAACAATGCTCCATGACCCCTGCCATCACAATGTTCCACCGCCTTGGCCTCCAAGGCTCCATGACCCTTGTCATCACAATGCTCCAAGACCCCTGTAATCACAATGCTCCATGCCCCTGTCATCACAAAGATCCATGACACATGTCATCAGAATGCTCCATGGCCTTCTCATCACTATGCTCCATGACCTTGTCATCACAATGCTCCAAGACACCTGTAATCACTATGCTCCATGCCCCTATTCATCAGAATGCTCCATTAGACTTGTCATCACAAGGCTCCATGGACTTCTCATCACACTGCTCCAGGACCTTGTCATCACAATGCTCCATTCCCTTGTCATCACAATGCTCCTTGACCACTGTCATCACAATACTCCATGAATATTTTCAGGCCAATGCTCTATGACCTTCTCATCACAATGCTCCATAACGCTTGTCACCACAATGCTCCATGACCCCTCTCATCACAATGCTCCATGACACCTGTCATCACAATGCTCCATGCCCCTTGTCATTACAGTGATCCATGACGCTCTTCATAATAATTATCCATTGTCTTTTCATCACCATGCTCCACGGTCTTGCTATCACAATTCTCCATGCCCTGTTTATCACAATGCTGCATGTCCCCTGTCATTACAATTCTCCACGTCCTTGTCATCACAATGCTTCGTGACACTTCTCATCACAATGTTACATGATTTTGTCATCACAATTCTCCATGCACTTGTCATCGCAATGCTCTATGACCCCTGTCATAGCAAGCTCCATGTGCTTGTCATCACAATGCTTCACGACGTTGTCATCAAAATGCTCAATGGCCCTTGTCATCACAATGCTCCATGCCCTTGTCATCACAATGCTCCTTTACACTTGTCATCGCAGTGTTCCAAGCCCTTGTCATCAAAATGCTCCATTACCTTTGTCATCACAATCCTCCATGACACTTGGTATCACAATGCTCCATGCCATTGTCATCACAATGGACAATGACATATGTCATCACAATGCTCCCTGACACCTGTCTTCACAAAACTCCATGACCTTGTCAGCACAATGTTCCATTCCCTTGTCATCACAATGCGCCATGTCCACTCTCATCACAATAATCCATAATCTTGTAAGAGCAATGCTCCATGATCCCTGTCATCACAATGCTCCGTGACTCCAGTCATCACAATGCTTCATGACCTTTGTCCTCACAGTGGTCCATGTCCTCTTCAAACAAGGCTCTGTGATCTTTTACACCACAATGCTCCATGAATATTTCATCACAATGCTCTGTGTCCCTTCTCATCAAAATGCTCCATGCCTTTGTCACCACAATGCTCCATACCCTTGTCATCACAATGTTCCATGCCCACTCTCATCACAATAATCCATGAAACTTGTCAGACCATTGTTCCATTCCCCTGTCTTCACATTGCTCCATGCACTTGTCATCACAATGCTCCATGACCCCTTTCATCACAATGCTCGGTGACTCCAGTCATCACAATGCTTCATGACCTATCTAATCACTATGGTCCATGCTCTCGTCACACAAGGCTCTGTGATCTTTTTCACCACAATGCTCCATGAATATTTCATCACAATGCTCTGTGTCCCTTGTCATTAAAATGCTCCATGCCTTTGTCAGCACAATGCTCCATGACACTTGTCATCAAAATGCTCCATGTCCTTGTCATCACAAAGCTCCATGACACATGTCATCAGAATGCTCCATTGTCTTCTCATCACAATGCTCCATGCCCTTGTCATCAGATTGCTTCAAAACCCCTGTAATCTCAATGCTCCATGCACCTTTTCATCAGAATGCTCCATTCCCTTGTCATCACAATGCTCCATAACCCTTGTCATCGCAATGTTCCAAGCCCTTGTCATCAAAATGCTCCATTACCTTTGTCATCACAATCCTCCATGACACTTGGTATCACAATGCTCCATGCCATTGTCATCACAATGGACAATGACATATGTCATCAGAATGCTCCCTGACACCTGTCTTCACAATACTCCATGACCTTGTCATCACAATGTTCCATGCCCTTGTCATCACAATGCACCATGCCCACTGTCATCACAATAATCCATGAAACATGTCAGACCAATGTTCCATGCCCCTGTCATCACAATGCTCCATGCCCTTGTCATCACAATGTTCCATGACCCCTGTCATCGCAATACTCCGTGACTCCAGCCATCACAATGCTTCATGACCTTAGTCCTCACAATGGTCCATGCCCTCGTCACACAAGGCTCTGTGACCTTTGTTACCACAATGCTCCATGCCCTTGTCATCTCAATGTTCCATGCCCACTCTCATCACAATAATCCATGAAATTTGTCAGACCAATGTTCCATGCCCCTGTCATCACATTGCTCCATGCCCTTGTCATCACAATGCTCCATGACCCCTTTCATCACAATGCACCGTGACTCCAGTCATCACAAAGATTCATGACCTTTGTCCTCACAATGGTCCATGCCCTCGTCACACAAGGCTCTGTGATATTTGTCACCACAATGCTCCATGAAATTTTCATCACAATGCTCTGTGTCCCTTGTCATCACAATGCTCCATGCCTTTGTCAGCACAATGCTCCATGACACTTGTCATCAAAATGCTCCATGCACTTGTCAGCACAATGCTCCATGACACATGTCATCACAATGTGCCATGCTCTTTTCATCACAATGCTCCACATCCTTTTCATCGCTATGCTCCATAAAACTCGTCATCACAATGCTCCATGCACTTCTCATCAAAATGCTCTCTCAACACATATATCACAATGTTCCATCACTAGTCATCACCATACTCGCTCACCCCTGTAATCACAATGTTCCATGACAACTGTCATCACAGTGCTACATGCCCTTTTCATCACAATGCTCCATGACCCCTGACATCACAATGTTCCATAACCCCTGTCACAAAATGCTCCATGACCCATTTCATGACAATGCTTCATGACCCCTGACATCCCAATGTTCCATAACCCCTGTCATCAAAATATTCCATGACCCTTTTATTCAAATTGCTCCATGACCCTGTCATCACAATGCTCCCTGCCCTTCTCATCACAATGAACCACGCCCTTGTCATCAAAATGCCCCATGATATTTTTCATCACAAACTCCATGACCCTTGGCATCACAATGCTCCATGCCCATCATCATAATGTTTTCTGCTATTGTCATCAAAATAAAATCAAAATGCTCAATGACCTCTGTCATCACAATGCTCCAAACCCTTGTGATCACATTGTTCCACAACACTTGTCATTGCAACGCTCCATGATACCTGTCATCACAATAATCCATGCCCGTGTCATCACAATGCTCCAAGAAGTTTGTCATCACAATGCACAATACACTTGTCATCACAATGCTCCCTGACACTTGTGGTCAGAATGCTCCTTGAACCCTGTCATGAAGAGCTCCATGCCTTTTCCATCACAATGCTCCATGCCCTTTTCATCACAATTCTCCATGACCCCTGTCATCACAATTCTCCATGCACTTTTCATCGCAATGCCTCATGTCCCCTGTCATAGCAAGCTCCGTGTGCTTGTCATCACATTGCTTCACGACGTTGGCATCAAAATTCTCAATGGACCTTGTCATCACAATGCTCCATGACGCTCGTCATCACAATTATCCATGGTCTTCTCATCACAGTGCTCCACGGTCTTGCCATCACAATGCTCCATGACACTTCTCATCACAATGATACATGCTCTTGTCATCACAATTCCCCATGCACTTTTCATTGCAATGCTCCATGACCCCTGTCGTAGCAAGCTCCATGTGCTTTTCATCACAGTGCTTCACGAACTTGTCATCACAATGCTCAATGGCCCTTGTCATCACAATGCTCCATTACCGTTGTCATCACAATCCTCCATGACACTTGGCTTCACAATGCTCCATGCCATTGTCATCACAATGCACCATGACATATATCATCACAATGCTCCCTGACACCTGTCTTCACAGTACTCATGACCTGGTCATAACAATGCTCCATGCCCTTGTCATCACAATGTGCCATGCCCTCTATCATCACAATAATCCATGAAACTTGTCAGACCAATGCTCCATGCCCCTGTCATCACAATGCTCCATGCCATAGTCATCACAGTGCTCCATGACTCCAGTCATCACATTGCTTCATGACCTTTGTCATAACAATGGTCCATGCCCTCCTCATCACAGTGCTCTTTGAAATCTGTCACCATAATGCTCCATGAACTTTTCATCACAATGCTCTCTGACCCTTGTCATCACAGTGATCCATGCCTTTGTCAGCAGAGTGCTCCATGACCCTTGTTATCACAATGCTCCATGCGCTTGTTATCAAAATGTTCCACAAACTTGTCATCAGAATGCTCCATAAAACTTGTCATCACAATGCTCCATGGTCTTCACATCACAATGCTCCAGGACCTTGTCATCACAATGCTCCATGACCCCTGTCATCACAATACTCCATGAACATTTTAAGCCCAAAGCTCCATGACTTTCTCATCTCACTTCTCCAGAACGCTTGTCATCAAAATGCCCCATGACCACTGTCATCACAACGCTCCATGACCCCTGACAACACAATGATCTGGGACTCTTGTCATCAAAATTCTCCATAACCCTTGTCATCACAATGATCCATGCCCTTGTCATCCCAATGCTCCATGACCCCTGTAATCACAATGCTCCTTGACACTTGTCATCACAGTGCTCCGTTACACTTGTCATCACAATGCTCCATGCCTTTTTCAGCAAAATGCTACATGACCTTGTCATCACAATCCTCCATGACTCTTGGGATCACATTGCTTCATGCCCTTGTCATCTCTGTCTTTCTTTTCTGGTTTTTACAGATTTTCGGATGTCCCTTTTGACCGGTGGGAATTGAAAATTCTTTGCAGTGCGGATTTGCATTGTGTACTTACGTGATTGGGCAAAAAGAGCGTATGTGTTTTCTCCTGAATATATTCAGCAGAAAATGCATACACCCTTTTTGGCCAAGTGCATCATTGTCGAAGTTGTTACGCTTTTCATGTGCTTTAAAGGTGATTCCAATTTACCTCTTGAAATATGTTTTGTGCAGTTCTGCCTCATTTTCAAGTCCCCTTCGTTGCCTTCCCTCAACAGACTTTTGGAAGTGAGTTGTCCTTTATAACTATGAAGGTTTGTGAATTGATCTGCCCCGAACTCCAATTTTCAACTCGCGTTTTTGTGAGCTGACCGCAAATCCACAATTTTGCTTCAGGACATATACTGGTTCCGGGGGTGCAGGCTGACACTTTGGTTATTTCTTCTTCCAGACCGGAAATTTGACTGACACATGTCCGTCCAAATGCCTACAGCTACTCTCTGATTGGTTCTCCCTCTTCCCTTTCATCCTCTGCACAATTTCCAAACTGTGCAAAGCAGCAGGTTAAAGGGGCTGACTCTCCAAGGTGGGAGATTGATAGTAAAGCAGTTGGATTGCCAAACTGGAACACAAGGAGAGGAAAAATTAGGAGCCTTTCAGAAATCTTACGCCATCACAGGGTGTCCATTCTCTAGGTTTCCCATACATGTTATAACTGTAGTGATATTCCCTTCTACCTGGAGAGTTGGGACCCATGGAATGGGTGGCATGCAATACTGCTTTAAAGGGTCTGCATTTTCTCACCCAGTCTCACCAGTCCTCTCATTCCCAAGTGTCCAGCATTATGTCTCATCTAGCTGTCTTTGCAGCTAGGGTCATTCCACGTTTCATCAGAACCCCTGAATGCATTGTGTAAGAATTTCGCTGTTTTTTTTTTCTTTTGTTTTTGAAATTCATTTTTATAATGGGTTTGAGCTGATTTTCACCGACATGTTTATGCCGGTCTAGACACACTTGATTCCCTTATGGAGACATATCAATATATAGGTTTTAAGATTCTTACTAGTCAGATATATTCCTCTGCGGGGAATAGGTTTGTTGAGGCCCGTTCACTGAGGAAGGTGTAGGTTTTGTCTATTCAGTATTTGGTTTATGGAATGGTACCTGTGCTAATATCAAACTCTGGCTTTATGCATCAGCCCACCTCTCCTTCCCCCTTAAGCAGGCATAAGAGTGTTTTCTCAATGTGAGACTCTGTTCTCTTTCCTAACTGAGTTCATGTGTAGCAATGTTTACAGGACCTTCGTAAGTGATATCTTATGATAAGTTTCTTTTTCTGTGTGACTTATTTCACTTAGAATCATCGTACCTAAATCCACTCATTATGCTGCTACTGGCCTTATGACATTGATTTTATGTCTGAGTGATATTCTTTTAAACAAAATTACCACAAGTTCTTTACGCAATTTTCTGTTTCCTGGAATATTTAAGGTGTACTGAAGATGAGGTTCTTGTTTGCAGAGCAGCCTTAAACTTTGGGGTGCCTGTGTCTTGTTGATATTTAGTCTTCCCAAGTTATATGCCCATGAGTGGAAGTGCCCTATGCTCCGTAGCTTTGTATTTAAATGTTTTAGGAAACAGCATACACTTCTTCAGAGTGGCTCTTGGATATTTATACCACACCCATCAGCATGAGTAGCCCCGTGTTCTCCATGGCCTCTCCTGCATTTCTGGTTTGTACACATTTTTTGGATGGCCTTTCTGAGCAGTGGACATTGAGACTTCTTTGTTGTGCGGATTTGCATTTCCCGCTTGCTTGCTTGGCCAAAAACTCTGTATGTGTTTTTTTACTGAAGATATTCACGAAAAAAACGCATACACCCTTTTGCCCAACTACATCATTTTAGAAATTCTCCTGCTTTTCATATGCTTTAAATGTGAGTCCAATCTACCTTTTAAAATCTGTTTCCTGCAATTCTGCCTATCATTCAGATCCTCTTCGTTGCCTTACCTGAATATATTTTTGGACGTTGGTTATCATTTTTATCTTTGAAGGTCTTTGAATTATCTGCTCCTGAGCTCCATTTTGCAACTCGCATTTTTTGTGAGCTGGCCGCCAAACCATTGTATTGCTTCCGGCCCTATTCTGGTTCTGGGGAGGCAGGCTGAGCCTTTGGTTAATTCTTCTTCCTAATGGGAAATTAGAGTGACATGTGCCTGTCAAAACTCCTACAGCTAGTCTCTCATTGGTTCCCCCTCTTCCCGTTTATCCTCTGCAAAAATTGCAAACTCTGTGAAACAGGAGGTTAAAGGTGCTGATTCTCCAAGTGGGGAGATTGTTAGTAATTTGGCTGGAATGGCGAACCCCAGCACCAGGAGATCAAAAATGAGGTGCATTTTCGACACCTTTCCTGATCACACGGTGTACATTCGTCTCGGTCACCCAGGCATGTTTTCGCTGTCTGAAGATTCCCTTGAACCTGCAGTTTTGGGACCCATGGAATGGGAATCAGGCAGTATTACTTTAAAAGGTCTGCATTTTCTCACCCAGCCTCTCTAACATCTCTTAGCGTGCATAGCTTCCTGCCTTATATATCATCCTGCTGTGGGTCTACATACATTCAATCCACGTTACCTCGTAACCCTTCAACAAAAGTTGTAAGAATTTTTGTCTGTCTCACTGTTTTTATAAATATTTTTATATTTATTTTTATATTGGTTACAGCTGATTTTCAAAGCTCTGTTTTTTGCTGCTGTACATCCACTTGATTCATGTACTGTGAGACATCAATAAATTCTTTATCAGATTCTTAACAGTCATAGGTATTATTTTCCAGTGACTTGAGTGGGCTGAGTGCAGTTCTTTGATGTACCGTGTTGGCCTTGTCTGTTATTCAATTTGGTACTTGGAATGCTATCTTTGCTAATTTCAACCTCCTGGATAATACCTCACCCTTCCTCACCTTTCCCATTTAGCAGCCTTATGTCTATTTTCTACATATTTGACTATGTTTCTGTTTTGTAATTTATTTCATGTGTAGCCATTTTTGATTCCACCTTTAAGTGACATCTTATGATATGTGTCTTTTTCTTTCTGACATACGTCACTTCGAATGAACGTATGTAACTCCTCCAGAGTTGTTACAACTGGCCTTATTTCATTGATTTCTGGATGAGTAATATTCCACTCTACATAAGTACCCCATCTCTTTTATCAATTTTATCCTCCCAGGGACATTTAGGTTATATCCAAGTTGAGGCCCTTATTAACAGAGAGGTTGTAAACTTTGGGGTGCCTGTTTTCTGTCGATTTTTGTTTTTCCCAAGGTATACGCCCATGAGTGCAAGTGCCCTATGCTCTGTAGCTCATTTTTTAGATGTTTTAGCAAACACAATACACTTCTCCAGAGAGACCGTTGACAAATTACATTTCCACTATCAGCCTCACAGGGCTCCCTTTTCTCCTCACCCTGTCCTGCATTTCTGGGGTTTACACTTTATGTGGATGGCCCTTCTGACTGATGTGAAGTGATACATTTTGTAGTATTGATTTCAGTGCCCACCTGTTTGGTTGGATAAAAAGTGTGTATGGCCTTTACTTGAATATATTCAGAAAAAATGCATACGCCCTTTTTGGCCAACTGCATCATTGGCGATGTTCAGCCCCTTTTCTTGTGCTTTAATGGGGAGTCCTTTCTACCTCTTCAAATCTGTTTCCTGTCACTCTCCCTTGCTTACAAGTCCTTTTCTGTGACTTACCTCAAGACATTTTTTGATGATAGATATTTTCAACTCTGCAGTTTCATGAATTTTAGTGCCCCTGAGTTCCATTTTCAACCTGTGTTATTGGAAACTGGACACAAAACAGCGGGATTTCCTCTAGCCCTATTCTGTTTCCGTGGGCAAATCTAACCTTTGATGAATTTGCCTTCCAGATTGGAAATTAGAGTGGCATGTGCCTGTCTGAACACCTAATACTTGTCTCTAATTTTTTCTCATCCTTCCGCTTCATTCTCTGGACAAATTCCAAACTGTGTGCAACAGGATGTTGACGGTGCTGATATCCCCAAGTGAGGAAATTGTTAGGAAAGATGTTGGCAGGGTGAACCTGAGCACCAGGCGATGAGGAGATGAGGTGCCTTTTCCAAACTCTTTCCGATCAAACGGTGTACCATCCTCTAGGTGTGACAGACATGTTTTAGCCGTAGGAATAGTCCCGTGCTTGTAAGGGGAACACCAGAGTTTTTTCCAAATTAGTGCCTCTGCGAAACCCAAACTGGGGAATGTTTAAGCCACGGCTACACATATGTCCATTATGGGGCTTGGAAAATAGGCAGAGTCCAAACTTTAGATGATTGAAATCTTCGGGATAAGAAGTGCTCACCATCGGCCTTGCTTAGGTTACATTTTATCTGTCATTGATAGATGATGTCAATAAAAATATCTATTCTTTTTCAGATTATTTCCCCTTATAGGTTATTGCAAAATATTCAGTGTAGTTCCCTGTGCTATACAGTAGTTCCTTGTTGATGATCTGTTTTATACATAGCAGTGTGTATGTGTTAATCCCAAACTGTTAATTTAACCCTTCTGCTACCTTTCCCCGTTGGTAATAATAAATTATAAGATTTTAGATTTCTCAGAAATGGGGAAGCTGCAAGAGAGGTATGATTTTCAATGGAAAAGCATTCAAAACAAGATTGAAGCTTCAGCCAAGAGTATTCAATGTACATCCTTGGGAATAAATCACTTCATTTCTCTAATGTTGACCTGACAAATAAGACAGACGTCTTCATTGAACTTGCTTATAATAAAGTGATGGAAATATCAAATATAAGTCTTAGAAACATCTTATTTTACCCGAGCCTTATACACTGCTCTATGTTAACTAGAGTTTGGCTCACACATCTGTTCATTGAAGTTACAATGTTCTCAATTTCTGTTACTGATCCTCCACAGTGGACCCCAACAGGAGTCCCCATGCCCAGTGTCATTGGAGTCAACAGATCAAGACTGAGTTTGGTTCAGAAGCAAAGGAAACTTTATATTTTGAAAGCAGAATGGAGAGGTGAGAGCGTGCACTCCCCCGCAGGCTGTGGGCTGGGCTGCTGTGTATGGATCCCGGCAGCGTCATCGGGAGGGAGGGGATGGATCTCTCGAGGGCTGGGTTGGCTGCAGCTCAGGCTCTATGTCGCAGAGTCTGCATGGGACCCCGCTAGCTGAGGTGTCGACCCAGCCATTTTGCACTAGGAAATCGGGTCTGAAGTGCCGGGTGTGGGACATCTGCATGTGGAACCCTACGAGCACGTGAAATTAGAAAGAGCACAAAGGAAAAACAGGTTAGACTTTATTTTATTGCCCAGATTCTCTTTTTATCTCCCAGGAATTTTTAATGAATGTTGCCAGAGATGAACACCTCCTCTGCTTTTTGTCCCGTTCCTCATTCTTGGGGTGCTGAGGGTGCAGACCCCTGTTTTGTAACTGCTTCATGCTGAGGTGGGAGCCCTCATACACGGGGGGAGGGTCAAAACTTCTCCCCAGCAGCCTCCAGGTGAGTTTGATTGTCCCAAGGCCTCCTGCCTCACTGCTTGTCCACCTGAGCACCAGCATTGGAAGTGTTATAGATTCGAATGGCCTTTAAGGGTCCAGGAAAGAGATGCACAGAGATGCTGCTGTGGCAGGTCTCACCCCACCCCACATTTGTTCGGCGACCTTAGGCTGACGGGATTTGCCACCCTAGATGCTCTGACCAGTAGTCTGTGCTTTCTTTAATTAGGTCCCTGAATTAATGTACAAACAGCACCATGTGTCAGAGCCCTGCCCGCTCAACTCCCAGACAGTCCAGGGTTGGTGGTGATACAGGACCATGATGTCCACTGAGTAAACGGCCTTTTGAAGTAGCCAGCAGTCCAGCCGGTCATATTGGCCACCATCACCGCGGTGTCTGTAGGGTTTTCTATGGTGAAATCGTGATATATGTTTCCTCTGCCAAGCTTTTTAGCTCCCCTCTGGGTGCAGTAAGTCCTGCAAGCAGTAGTCTGCTCTTTCGGGGTACAGACTTGTTTTCTGAGAGAAACTCCAGGTCAAGTGATGGTCACACGTGTCTTCTTGGGGTCCCATTGCCCCCGTTTGTCTCTCTGGAGTTTGGAGTTGGAGGGCCTCCTCACTCGAGGTCAGTGTGTCCACAGAGCGACCCCTGCAACTTCAGGACATGATGGGTGGTTAGGATCACATGGGTTCCTTTTCCCTTAGCAGGGAGGTGGCCTTGCGGGCTGCTGATTTTCAGCTTTTTACATACCCCAGTATCCTGGCCTGTTGGAGCTGTGGGCAAAGCCCTTGATGAACATAGTTTATCATACCTGAAGGGCATTCTTGTGTTGCCCCATTTCAAGTGTTCCCAGTTTTTGCACTAAGGCTCCAAGGGTGATTAACCTTGACCGGGTATGTAAAGGTCAAAGTGTTTAGATAAATTAGGGAGTTCCTGGGCAAGGGCCTGAATTGACTGCTCTTTCCATTCTTGAAAGGCTGTTTCTGGATTCTATTCTAAAGGATCATCATCTTTTCGTGTCAGTGTTTCATGTAGAGGCCCAGCTATTAGACTGTAGTTAGGGATCCAGATGCAGAAAACCTTGGCCTCCCCAGGAACCCCTAAGCTGTCTTCTAGTTTTAGAACAGGTAAGGCTGCAAATGGCTTCTTCCCTATCCTTGGATGCGTTTCTCCTAATATCTGTGAGAATGAAGCCCAGGCATGTCACCTTAGACTGGGATATTTGAGCCTTTTTCTTGGACACCTTCTATCCTTTCTTGGCTAGGTAGTTCAGAGTCGTCTTTAGTAGACCTGACAATCAGAATGTCATCTGCATATAGAAGGAGGGTTCCCTTTTACAGAGGTAGAACTTTTAGGTCTTTAGAGGACATTTCCCCAATGATGGTGTGGGGATTTTTGAACCATTGGGGCAGGATGGTCCAGCATTATTGCTTTTGTTGCATGTTGTGTCCTGCCACTCACAAGCCAAAAATTCTTGTGACTCTGAGATGAATGGAATACAGAAGAAGGCATCATTGAAGTCTAATACAGAATGCCATGGCCTGGTGGATGGTAGAATGACCAGCAGGGTGTAGGAAATAGGAGCTACTGGATGTATATCCTCTGTGGCTTCACTGACTGTCCTGATATCATTTACCAGTTCTCCAGCAGCCCATGGGGCTCTCGTGGTCAGGGCAATCCCAGGATATGGAACTCACCTAG
This sequence comes from Hyperoodon ampullatus, assembly GCF_949752795.1. Classification (NCBI taxonomy): domain Eukaryota; kingdom Metazoa; phylum Chordata; class Mammalia; order Artiodactyla; family Ziphiidae; genus Hyperoodon; species Hyperoodon ampullatus. Next base: position 2,818,768 of record NW_027641090.1, read on the forward strand.
GCTGCACACCCCAGCCCACAGACCACCGGGCTCTTGTGGTCAACTCTCTCCCAGATTATGGAGCTCATCTGTGCAGCTACACAGCATCCCATGGGGTTCTCATAGTCAGGCCCTTCCCAGGATACGGAGCTCCCCTGGGCAGGTACCCCAGCAGGGCTGGACCAACAGGAACCATGTTCATAGCCCACCTTGCAGAGAACCCCCAGCTCACCTGTCGCTCACAGCTGACACAGAACACCTCAGAGCAGGACTTCAACTAACAAACAACAGCTCTGACAGTTCTGTGTCCCTGGGTATCACTCTGTGTGGCCTCTCTCTGCCTGCTCTTCCAGACACTTCCACTGCAGCCAGGGCACCAGAACTCTGTCTCCACACATCATCACTCCTCTCCGTGACTCCTGGGTTCCTCTCATTAGGATAGGGTCTTCTTGAAGTTGTTTTCCACTCATGGACCAGATAAAATGATAAGAAAACAACCCGAAGCTGCAGCCCCTTGTCTATCCTGACTCTCAAGAGCCCACACCTGTTCCTTGGGCCTGGCCCGTTTAGCAAGGTTCATTTTCTGCAACTGTGAGCCCCTGAGGGGTGAGGATTGGCTGATTTGGGCAGCCTGACACTGCCTGCCAGCCCTCCCCAGGTGTGCCTTTGTTCAGGTCAATATAAAGACCTCTCCATTCAGCAAGAGCTCCTGTAGCTGTGCCTGACGCCATGTTCTCTGCCCCGTCAGCATTGTCGGGGCTGGGGTCGTGGGACGGAGTGAGGGTCCGTGGCTTTGTGGGTGGCCCAGTGTGAGTGTGGCTCTGCTGGACTTCCTGCAGGAGTTGCCAGGCTGCCACCTGCTAAAGAAGAGGATGTGTCACCCATACCTGCCGCTGGAATTTCTCCCCAGGCAGAGGTGAGGAAGTAAAAAAGCAGTGGGGGCCGTGGCAGGAGGGGTATCTCAGGCAGGGAAATGGAAAGCTTCCAGGAGAGCATCTGGTGCCAGGACCATCCTGGCTGGCCTACAGGCACCAAGTCGTCCTGCGTGCAGTCGCTGGTGTGGCTCCACAGCCCTTCCTCTAGGCTTGCAAGTTCTTGTACATATTCAGGTGTTTTACCTGGAAATGGTGGGAAGAGTTCAGCTGCAGCAGGTCTCGTGCTCAGCTCACATTTACTTACAGACGCCTCGACACAGTCCCCCAGCTTTGCAATAAGGATGCTCCTTGTGGGGGGGGAGCGCTGCTGACTGCATGGGAGATTATTTCCCACGTCTGATCAACTTAAGAAATTTTTACCACTGGAGCAACTGCCCTGATACGATTTTCCTGTTTATAACTGGTGGTTTCTGTTTTTTTTTTTTTTTCCTTTTTTCTTTTTGGTTCAACGTAGATTTTATTTATTCCTCTTTTTTATAATTTAGAGATATAAACAAAGAAATAATGCATTAATATAACGACGTCTATATGAAGGGAAAAAATTTTTTCTGTTTTATTTTATTAAATATTATTTATTTATTTTTATTTTTTTTTAAATTTATTTATTTATTTTATACTGCAGGTTCTTATTGGATATCTATTTTATACATATAAGTGTGCACATGTGAATCCCAGTCTCCCAATTCATCCCACCACCACCCTCACATGACGTTCCCCCCTTGGTGTCCATATGTTTGTTCTCTACATCTGTGTCTCTATCTCTGCCCTGCAAACCGGTTCATCTGTACCATTTTTCTAGGTTCCACATATATGCATTAATATACAATATTTGTTTTTCTCTTTCTGAATTACTTCACTCTGTATGACAGTCTCTAGATCCATCAAGGTCTCTACAAATGACCTAATTTCATTCCTATGAATAACTGAGTAATATTCCATTGTATGTATGTACCACATCTTTATCCATTCGTCTGTCTGTGGGCACTTAGGTTGCTTTCATTACCTGGCTATTGTAAATAGTGCTGCAATGAACATTATGGTGAATGTGTCTTTTTGATTTATGGTTTTCTCTGGGTATATGTCCAGTAGTGGGATTGCTGGATTATATGGTAATTCTATTTTTAGAATTTAAGGAACCTCCATACTGTTCTCCATAGAGACTGTATCGATTTACATTCCCAACAATAGTGGAAGAAGGTTCCTTTTCTCCACACCCTCTCCAGCATTTGTTGTTTGTAGATTTAGTGATGATGCCCATTCTAACAGGTGTGACGTGATACCTCATTGTAGATTCGATTTCCATTTCTCTAATAATTAGTGATGTTGAGCAGATTTTCATGTGCGTCTTGGCCATCTCTATGACTTCTTGGAAGAAATGTCTATTTAGATCTTCCATTTTTGTATTGGGTTGTTTGTTTTATTAATATTGAGCTGCATGAGCTGTTTATATATATTGGAGATTAATCATTTGTCCATTGATTCGTTTGCAAATATATTCTGCCATTCTGAGGGTGGTCTTTTCCTCTTGTTTGTAGTTTCCTTTGCTTTGCAAAAGCTTTTACGTTTCACTAGGTCCCATCTGTTTCGTTTCTTTTTCTTATTTCAGTACTATAGTAGGTGGATCAAAAAAGATTTTGCTGTGATTTACGTCAGAGTATTCTTCGTAAGTTTTCCTCTCAGAGTTTTATACTGTCCAGTCTTACATTACGGTCTCTAATCCATTTTGAATATATTTTTATGTATGGTGTTGGGGAGTGTTCTAATTTCATTCTTTTACATGTAGCTGTCCATATTTCCCAGCACCACTGATTGAAGAGACTCTCTTTTCTCCATTGTAAAGTCTTGCCTCCTTTGTCATAGATTAGTTGAGCATAGGTGTGTTGGTTTATCCCTGGGCTTTCTTTTTTTTTTCCTTTTACACGTTTATTGGAGTATATTTCCATTACAATTGAGTGTTAGTTTCTGCTGTCTAACAAAGTGAATCAGCTATACATATACAAATATCACCAGATCACCTCCCTCTTGCATCTCCCTCCCACACTCCATATCCCACCCATTTAGGTGGTCACAGAGTACCGAGCTGATCTCCCTCTTCTATGTGGCTGCTTCCCAGTAGCTATCGGTATTACATTTTGTAATGTATTTATGTCCATGCCACTCTCTCACATCTTCCCATCTTACCCATCCCCCTTCTGTTGTCCTCAAATCCTTTCTCTATGTCTGTGTCCTTAATCCTGTCCTGCCACTAGGTTCTTCAAAACTTATTTTTTTCTTCGTTAGATTCCATATATCTCTGTTAACATACAGTATTTGTTTTTCCCTTTGTGACTTACTTCACTGTGTAGGACAGATTCTAAGTCCATCCACCTCAGTACATATAACTCAGTTTTGCTTCTTTTTATGGCTGAGTAATATTCCATTGTATATATATGCCAGATCTTCTTTATCCATTCATCTGTCGATGGACACTTAGGTTGCTTCCATGTCCTGGCTGTTGTAAATAGAGCTGCAATGAACATTTTTGTACATAACTCTTTTTGAATTATGGTTTTCGCAAGGCAAATGCCCAGTAGTTGGATTGTTGTGTCGTATGGTACTTCTATTGTTAGGTATTTAAAGGAACCTCCGTACTGTTCTCCCTAGCGACCATATCAATTTACATTCCCACCCACAGTGCAAGTGTGTTCCCTTTTCTCCAATAAAGGCCTCTCCATCATTTATTGTTTTGTAGATTTTTTTGATGATTGCCACTCTGACTGCTGTGAGGAGATACCTCACGGTAGTTTTGATTTGCATTTCTCTAATGATTAGTGATGTTCAGCATCCTTTCATGTGTTTCATGGCAATCTGTATATCTCCTTTGGATAAATGTCTATTTAGGTCTTCTGCCCGTTTTTGGATTGGGTTGTTTGTTTTTGTGATATTGAGCTACATGAGGTGCTTGTAAAGTTTGGAGATTAATCCTTTGCCAATTGCTTCATTTGAAAATATTTTCTCCCATTTTGAGGGTTGTTTTTCCATCTTGTTTATGTTTTCCTGTACTGTTTAAAAGCTTTTAAGTTTCTTTAGGTCTCATTTGTTGATTTTTGTTTTTATTTCCATTTCTCTAGGAGGTGGGTCAAAAAGGATCTTGCTGTGATTTATGTCATACAGTGCTCTGCCTATGGTTTCCTCTAAGTGTTTTATAGTGTCTGGTCCTATATTTAGATCTCTGATCAATTTAGAGATTATTTTTGTGTATGGTGTTATGGAGTGTCCTAATTTCATTCTTTTATGTGTAGGGATCCAGTTTTCCCAGCACCAATTACTGAAGAGTCTGTCTTTTCTACATTGTATATCCTTAGCTCCTTTGTCATAGATGAGATAGCCATAGGTATGTAGGTTTAGCTCTGGGCTTTCTGTCCTATTCCATTGATCTGTTTTTATGCCAATCTACATACACTTGATTCCATTATGGAGACATATAAATACATAGGTTTCAAGATTATTACCAGTCAGATATATTCTTCTTCAGTTAATAGGGTGTCTTGTGTCCAGTACATTGAGAAAGGAGTAGGTCTTGTCTATTACATATTTGGTATATGGTACGGTATCTGTTCTAATTTCAAACTCTGCTTTTACACATCACCCCACGTCACCATTATCCTTAAGGAGGCATAAGTGTGATTTCTAAATGTGTAACTCTGTTCTCTTTTGAAATTCAGTTCATGTGTACCCATGTTTACATTTCCTCTATAAGTGATATATTACAATAAGTTTCTTTTTCTTTGTGGCTCATTTCCCTTAGCATCATCGTACCTAAAGCCACTCATTATGCTGCTATTGGCCTTATGACATTGATTTTATGTCTGAGTGACATTCCATTGTATACAAGTACCACAACATCTTTATCCATTTTTTTTTCCTTTCCTGGGATATTTAAAGTGTACCGAAGTTGAGCTTCTTATAAACAGAGCAGCCCTAAATTTTGGGCTGGCTGTGTGTTGTGGATTTTTGTTTTCCCAAAATACATGCCCATGAGTGGAAGTGTGCTATGCTCTGTAGCTCTGTTTTAGAAAACAACGTACAGTTCTCCAGAGAGGCTGTTGGCAATTTACATCCTGTCCACCAGCGTAACCAGGCTCCCTTTTCTCCATGGCCTGTCCTGCATTTGTGGTTTTTACACTATTTGCGGATGGCCCTTTTGACCGGTGGTAAGTGACACTTCTATGTAGTGTGGATTTGCAATGCCTGATGGCTTGCTTGGCCAAAAAGGGCGTATGCATTTTTTTCCCGAATATATTCAAGAAAATACACATACTCCCTTTTCGGCCAAGGGCAACATTGTCGAAGTTCTGTCTCTTTTCATGTGCTTTAAAGACGACTCCAATCTACCTCTTGAAATCTGTTTCCTTCAATTCTGCCTTGCTTTCAAATCCTCTTGACTGCCTTACCTCAATATGTTTCTGGATGATAGTTGTCCTTTATAACTCTGCAAGTTTGTGAATTGCTGTGCCCCTGATTTCCATTTTTCAACTCGATTATTTGTGAGCTGGCTGCAATACCGCAGGATGGCTTTAGGCCCTAGTCTGGTTCCAGGGTTGCAGGCTGAGCCTTTGTTTATTTCTTCTTCCTGATGGGAAGCTAGAGTGACATGTGCCCATCCAAACACCTACAGCTAATGTCTCATTTGTTTCCCCTCTTCCTGTTCATCCTCTGCACAATTTGCAAACTGTGCATAACAGGAGGGTAAAGGCGCTGACACTCCAAGTGGGGAGATTTTCAGTATTGCAGATGGCATGGCTAAGCCGAGCATGAGGAAAGGAAAAATAAAGTATATTTTAGAAAATTTTCCCTATTACACAGTGTACCATCCAACGGTTTTCCCATGCATGTTTTAACTGTAGGAAGATTCCCTTAAACCTGGAGAGTTGGGGCCACTAGAATGGGTAGCACACAGTATTGCTCTAAGTGGTGTTCTTTTGCTCACACAACCTCAGCAATCTTGTCAGCCCCAAGTGTCCAGTCTTATGTCTCCTCCAGCTGTGGGTGTAAAGGTGGTCAATCCAGGTTGCATCACAGGACCTGAAAGTAATTTTTAAGACTTTCTCTCTGTTTTGCTGTTTTTGCATTTTGCTTTTGAAATTTATTTTTATAAGGGTGTTTAGCTGAATTTCAGTGCTGTGCATTCCTTTATACACACGCATAATTCCTTTATGGAGACATGAGAATACATATGTTTTAGAATTATTACAAGTCAGATATATTTCTCTACAATGAATAGGGGTTGTTGAGTCCAGTTCATTGTGCCGGGAGTAGGTGCTGTCTATTACATACTTGGTTTATGGAACGGTATCTGTGCTAATTTAGGTCTCTGGATTTATGCATCACGCCACCTCTCCTTCCCCCTTAAGCAGGCATAAGAGTGTTTTCTAAATGTGAGACTCTTTTCTCTTTCCTAACTCAGTTCATGTGTAGCCATGTTTACAGGACCTTCATAAGTGATATCTTATGATAAGTCTCTTTTACTCTGTGACTTATTTCACTTAGAATCATCGTACCTGAATCCACTCATTTTGCTGCTACTGGCCTTATGACATTGATTTCATTGCTGAAGGATATTACATCATAAGTAAATACCACAATTTCTTGAACCATTTTTGTCTTTCCTGGGATATTTCAGGTGTACCCTAGTTGAGGTTCTGGTAAGCAGTGCAGCCCTCAATTTTGGGGTGGTTCTGTCTTATTGATTTTCAGTTTTCCCAAGGTATATTCCCTAGACTGGAAGTGCCCTTGGCTCTGTAGCTCTATTGTTTACTTGTTTTAGGGAACACAATGCACTCCTCCAGAGAGGCAGTTGGCAATTTACATCCTGCCCATCAGCATAACTAGGCTCCCTGTTCTCCATGGCCTGTCTTGTCTTTCTGGTTTTTACACATTTTGCAGATCTCCCTTTTGACTGCTGGGAAGTGATACATCTTTGTAGTGCAGATTTGCATTGCCCGCTTGCTTGCTTTGCCAAAAATGGCGTATGCATTTTCTCCTGAATATATTCAGGAGAAAACGCAAATGCCATTTTTGGCCACGTGCATCATTGTCGAAATTGTGCCCCTCTTCCTGTGCTTTAAAGGTGATTCCAAAGTACCTATTGAAATCTGTTTCCTGCTATTCTGCCTCGCATTCAAGTGTGCCTCGTTGCCTTCCCTCAACAGATTTTTGGATGATTGTTGTCCTTTATTACTCTGCCAGTTTGTGGATTTCTGTGCCCCTGAGCTCCATTTTCCAACTCGTTTTTTTGTGAGCTGACCGCAAGTCCAATATTTTGGTTCAGGACCTATACTGGTTCCCAGCGGGTAGCTGAGACTTTGGTTAATTCTTCTTCCTGCAGGGAAATTAGAGTGAAATATGCCCATCAAATACCTAAGAGCTACTCTCTCATTGGTTCTCCCTCTTCCCTTTCATCCCCTGCCAAATTGGCAACCTGTGCGAACCAGGAGGTTAGAGGGGCAGTCTCTCCAAGTTGGGAGATTGATAGTAAAGAACTTTGAAAATCAGACCGGAGCACCAGGAGAGGGAATATTAGTTGAGTTTTAGAAACGTTTCGTATTCACAGTGTGTCCATTCTCTATGTTTCCCGTACATGTTACAGCTGTAGTAATATTCCGTTCAACCTGGAGAGTTGGGACCCGTGGAATGTGTGCCACGCAGTATTGCTTTAAATGGTCTTCATTTGCTCACCGAATCTCACCAATCCTCTCAGTCCCAAGTGTCCTGCCTTATGCCACATCCTGCTTTCGTTGTAGATAGGGTCATTCCAGGTTTCATCAGAGCCCCTGAAGGAATTGTAAAGATTTTCCCTGTTTATTTGTTTTGTTTTTGAAATTCCTTTTTATAGTGGGTTTGAGCTGATTCTCACTTCCATGTTTATGCCAGTCTAGACACACTTGATTCCCTGATGGAGACATATCAATACATAAGTTTTAAGGTTCTTAGTAATCAGATATATTCCTCGGCGGGAAATATTGGATTTTGAGTCCCTTTTACTGAGGATGGTGTAGGTCTTGTATATTCCATGTTTGGTTTTTGTAACGGTACCTGTACTAATATCAAACTCTGGTTTTATGCATCACCCCACCTCTCCTTCCCCCTTAAACAGGCATAAGAGTGTTTTCTAACTGTGAAACTCTGTTCTCTCTCCTAACTGAGTTCATGTGTAGCCATGTTTACAGGACCTTCATAAGTGATTTCCTATGATAAGTTTCTTTTTCTCTGTGACTTATTTCACTTAGAATCATCGTACCTGAATCCACTCATTTTGCTTCTACTATACTTATGACATTGATTTCATGGCTGAGGGATATTCCATCGTACGTAAGTAACACAATTTCTTGAACCATTTTTTTTCTTTCCTGGGATATTTAAGGTGTACCCAAGTTGAGGTTCTGGTAAGCAGTGCAGCCCTAAATATTGGGGTGGCTCTGTCTTATTGATTTTCAGTTTTCCCAATGTATATTCCCTAGACTGGAAGTGCCCTTGGCTCTGTACCTCTGTTATTTACTTGTTTTAGGGAACACAATGCACTCCTCCAGAGAGGTAGTTGTCAATTTACATCCTGCCCATCAGCATAAGTAGGTTCCCTGTTCTCCAGGGCCTGTCTTGCCTATCTGGTTTTTACACATTTGCGGATGTCCCTTTTGACCTGTGGGAAGTGATACTGCTTTGTAGTGCAGATTTGCATTGCCCCCTTGCTTGCTTGGCCAAAAAGGGCGTATTCGTTTTTTCCTGAATATATTCAGGAGAAAACGCATACGCCCTTTTTGGCGAAGTGCATCATTCTCGAAGTTGTGCCCCTCTTCCTGTGCTTTAAAGGTGATTCCAATGTACCTCTTGAAATCTGATTCCTGCTATTCTGGCTCCCATTCAAGTCTGCCCCGTAGCATTCCCTGAAGAGATTTTTGGACGATTGTTGTCCTTTATTACTCTGACATTTTGTGAATTGCTGTGCCCTGAGCTCCAGATTTCAACTCGTTTTTTGTGAGCTGACGTCAAGTCCAAAATTTTGGTTCAGGACCTATACTGTTTCCCGGTGTGTGGCTGAGACTTTGGTTAATTCTTCTTCCTGCCGGGAAATTAGAGTGACATGTGCCCGTCCAAATGCCTAACAGCTACTCTCTCATTGGTTCTCCCTTTTCCCTTTCATCCTCTGCCAAATTGGCAACCTGTGCGAACCAGGAGGTTAAAGGTGCTGTCTCTCCAAGTTGGGAGATTGATAGTAAAGCAGTTGGAAACTCAAACTGGAGCACCAGCAGAGGGACTATTAGTTGAGTTTTAGAATCCTTTCGTATTCACAGTGTGTGCATTCTCTACATTTCCCATACATGTTATAACTGTAGTGATATTCCCTTTTACCTGGCGAGTTGGGACCCATGGAATTGTTGGCATGCATTATTGCTTTAAACGGTCTGCATTTTCTCGTCCAATCTCACCAGTCCTCTCAGTCCCAAGTGTCCAGCCTTATGTCTCATCCAGCTGTCATTTTAGATAGGGTCATTCCACGTTTCATCAGAACACCTGAAGGAATTGTGTTAGAATTTTGCTGTTTTATTGTTTTGTTTTTGATATTCATTTATATAATGAGGTGGAGCTGATTTTCACTGACGTGTTTATGCCGGTCTAGACACAGTTGATTCCTTTACGGAGACATATCAATATATAGTTATTAAGATTCTTACTAGTCAGATATATTCCTCTGCGGGAATAGAGCTGTTGAGTCCCGTTCACTGAGGTATGAGTAGCTCTTGTCTATTCTGTATTTGGATTATGCAACGGTACCTGTGCTAATATCAAACTCTGGTTTTGTGCATCTCCCCACCTCTCCTTTCCCCTTAAGCAGGCATAAGTATGTTTTCTAAATGTGAGACTCTGTTCTCTTTCCTAATTCAGTTCATGTGTAGCCATGTTTACATTTCCTTCATAAGTGATATTTTATGTCAGAATGCTCCACGGCTCTTGTGATCATAATGCTCCATGATGCTCGTCATCACAATTATCCATGGCCTTCTCATCACAGTGCTCCACCGTCTTGCCATCACATTACTCCGTAACCTGCTCATCACAAATCTCCATGTCCATTGTCATCACAATTCTCCACCTCTTTGTCATCACAATGCTCGATGACACTTCTCATCACAATGTTACATGCTCTTGTCATCACAATTCTCCATGCACTTGTCATCGCAATGCTCCCTGACCCATATAGTAGCAAGCTCCATATGCTTGTCATCACAATGCTTCATGACATTGTTATAAAAATTCTCAGTGTCCCTTGTCATGACAGTGCTGCATGCCAATGTCATCACAATGCTCCATGACACTTGTCATCACAATGCTCCAGGCCCTTGTCATCACAATGCTCCATGCCCTTGTCATCACAATGATCCATGACCTCTGTCATCACAATGTTCCCTGACACCTGTCATCACAAAGCTCCATGCCCCTTGTCAGTACAGTGCTCCATGATGCTCGTCATCACAATTACCCAAGGTCTTCTCATCACAATGCTTCAGGGTTTTACCATCACAATGCTCCATTCCCTGGTCATCTAAATGCTCCATAACCCTTGTCATCACAATTCTCCTCATCCTTGTCATCACAATGCTCCTTGACACATCTCCTCACAGTGTTATATGCTCTTGTCATCACAATTCTGCATGCAAGCGTCATCACAATGCTCCAGGACCCCTGTCATAGAAAGCTCCATGTGCTTGTCATCACAATGTTTCAAGACCTTGTCATTAAAATTCTCAATGGCCCTTGTCATCACAATGATCCATACCCTTGTCATCACAATGCTCCTTTAACTTTGTCATCACAATCCTCCATGACACTTGGCATCACAATGCTCCATGTCATTGTCATCACAATGGAACATGACATATGTCATCACAATGCTCCCTGACACCTGACTTAACAATAATCCATGACGTTGTCATCACAATGCTCCATGCCATTGTCATCACAATGCTCCATGACACTTGTCATCACAATGCTCCAAGCCCTTGTCATCACAATGCTCCATGACGTCTGTCATCACAATGTTCCCTGACACCTGTCATCACAATGCTTCATTCCCCTTGTCAGTACAGTGCTCCATGATGATCCTCATCACAATTACCCTTGGTCTTCTCATCACAATGCTTCATGGTTTTACCATCAAAATGCTCCATGCTCCTGTCATCACAATGCTCCATGCCCTTGACATCCCAATGCTCCATGACCGCTGTCATCACAATGCTCCGTGACTCCATTCATCACAATGCTTCATGATCTTTGTCATCACAATGGTCAATGCCCTCGTCATCACAAGACTCTGTGACCTCTGTCACCACAATGCTCCATGAACTTTGCATCACAATGGTCCATGACTCTTGTCATCACAATGCTCCATTCCTTTCTCAGCACAATACGCAAAGACACTTGTCATCACAATGCTCCATGCGCTTGTCAACACAGTGCTCTACCAGCTTGTCATCACAATGCTCCATGCACTTCTCATCAAAATGCTCTGTCACCACTGATATCACAATGTTCCATAGCTAGTCATCACAATAGTCCCTCACACTTCTCATCACAATGTTCCATGACCCCTGTCATCACAATACTACATGCCCTTATCATCACAGTGCTCCATGACCCCTGAGCTCACAATGCTCCATCACACATGTCATCAAAATCCTCCATAACTTTTGTCATCACAAAGCTCAATGACTCTTGGCATCACAATGCTCCATGTCATTGTCATCACAATGCCTCAGGAACCTTCTCATCACATTGCTCCATGCCCTTGTCATCACAAATCTCCATGACCTTTGTCATCACAATGCTCAATACACTTGTCATCACAATGCTCCCTGACACTTGTCGTCAGTATGCTCCTTTAACCCTGTCATGACAAGGCTCCATGCATTTTTCATCACAATGATCCATGCCCTTTGCATCACAATCCTACAAGACCCCTCTAATCACAATGCTCCATGTCCTTTTCATCACAAAGCTCCATGACGCATGTCATCAAAATGCTCCATGGCCTTCTCATCACAATGCTCCATGCCCTGGTCTTCACAATGCTACAAAACCCCTGTAATCACAGTGCTCCATGAACCTTTTTATCTGTATGCTCCATGACAATTGTCATCACAAGGCGCCATGGCCCTCTCATCACAATGCTCCAGGACCTTCTCATCGCATTGCTCCATTCCCTTCTCATCACAATGCTCCATGACCCCTGTCATCACAGTACTCCATGAATATTTTCAGCCCAATGCTCCAAGACCTTCTCATCACAATGCTCCATGACCCATGTCATCACAATGCTACATGACCACAGTCATCAAAATGATCCATGGCACTTGTCATCAGAATATTCCATGTGCATGTCATCCCCATGCTCCATGACCCCTGTAATCACAATGGTCCCTGATGATTGTCGTCACAGAGCTCCATGACACTTGTCATCACGGTGCTCCATGACATTGTCAGCAAAATGCTACATGACCTTGTCATCACAATGTTCCATGCACTTGTCCTCACAATTCTCCATTACCAGTGTCATCACAATCCTCCATGAAACTTGGGATCACATTACTTCATGGCCTTTTCATCACAATGCTCCATGATTCTTGAAATCAAAATGATCCATGACCTCTGTCATCACAATGCTCCAAACACTTGTGATCACCATGTTCCATAACACTTGTCATCACAACGCTCCATGATGCATGCCATCACAATACTCCATGCCCTTGTCATCACAATGCTCCATGTCCTTGTCATCACAGTGCTCCAAGACACCTGTCATCTCAATGCTCTGTGATTCCAGTCATCACAAGGCTCCATGACATTTGTCATCACAATGGTCCATGTCCTCGTCACACAAGGCTCTGTGACAATTGTCACCACAATGCTCCATGAACTTTTCATCACAATGCTCTGTGATCCTTGTCATTACCATGATCCATGCATTAGTCAGCACAATGCTACATGACCAATGTCATCACAATGCTCCACGCACTTGTCAGCACAATGCTCCATAACCCATGTCATCACAATGCTCCACATCCTTGTCGTTACAGTGCTCCAAAAACCTTGTCATCACTGTTCTCCATGCACTTCTCATCAAAATGCTCTCTTCCCCCTGTCATCACAATGTTCCATGATCCCTGTCATGACAGTGCTACATGATCTTATCATCACAATGCTCCATGAACCATGACATCAAAATGTTCCATAACCCCTGTCATCAAAATGCTCCATGACCCTTTTCATCACAATGCTCCATGATCCCTGACATAACAATATTCCATAACCACTGTCTTCAAAATGTTCCATGATCCTTTTCATCAAATTGCTCCATGACACTGTCATCACAATGCTCCCTGCCCTTCTCATCACAATGCACCACGACCTTGTAATCAAAATGCTCCATGAACTTTGTCATCAGCAAAGCTCCATGAAACTTGACATCACAATGCTCCATGCCATTTTCATCCAATGCTCCTTGACCCCTGTAATCACAATGCTCCATGCCAGTTTTCATCAGAATGCTCCATGAGAATTGTCATCACAAGGCTACATTGTCCTCTCATCACAATGTTCCAGGACCTTGTCATCACAATTCTCCGTGACTCCAGTCATCACAATGCTTCATGACCTTTGTCAACACAATGGTCCATGCACTCGTCATCAAAAGGCTCTCTGATATTTGTCACCACAATGCTCCATGAAATTTTCATCACAATGCTCTGTTACCCATGTCATCACTATGCTCCATACCTTTGTCAGCACAATGCTCCATGACCATTGTCATAACAATGCTCCATGCGCTTGTCCGCACAATGCCCCATGACCTGTGTCATCACAATGCGCCATGCGCTTGTCATCACAATGCTCCACAACCTTTTCATCACAGTGCTCCATAAATCATGTCATCACAATGCTCCATGCACTTCCCATCAAAATGCTGTCCCACCAAGGATATCATAATGTTCCATCAATAGTCATCACAATACTCCCTCACCCCTTTCATCACAATGTTCCAGGACACCTGTCATCAAAATGCTCCATGACCCTTTTCATCATAATGTTCCATGACCCGTGACATAACAATGATCCATAACCTCTTTCATCAAAATATCCCATGACACTTTTCATCAAATTGCTCCATGACCATTTCATCACAATGCTCTCTGCCCTTCTCATCACAGTGCACCACGCCCTGGTCATCAAAATGCTCCATGACCTTTGTCATCACAAAGCTCCATGACCCTTGGCATCACAATGCTCCATGCCATTGTCATCAAAATGCTCCATGAACACTCTCATCACATTGTTCCATGCAATTGTCATCACAGGCTCCATGATGCTTTTAATCACAATGCTCAATGCTCTTCTTAACACAATGCTCCTTGCGCTTTTCATTAAAATCCGCTATGACCCATGTATCACAGTCTTCCGTGCCCTTGTCATCACAATGCTCCATGCCCCCTTACATCACAATAAGCCATGAAACTTTTCAGACCAATGCTCCATGCCCTTGTCATCAAAATGCTCCATTACCCGTTATAACAATGCTCCATGACACCTGCCATTACAATGTTCCACGGCCTTTTCATCAGAAGGCTCCATAACCCTTGTCATCACAATGCTCCATGTCCTTGTCATCACAAAGCTCCATGACGCATGTCATCAGAATGCTCCATGGCCTTCTCATTCACGATGCTCCATGCCCTTGTCATCACAATTCTCCTAGACCCCTGTAATCACAATGCTCCATGCCCCTTTTCATCTCAATGCTCCATGAACCGTGTCATCAAAATGCACCATGCCCATCATCATAATGCTTCATGCTATTGTCATCAAAATGAAATCAAAATGCTCCATGACCTCTGTCATCACAATGCTCCAAACCCTTGTGATCACAAGGTTCCATAACTTGTCATCACAACGCCCTATGACGTTCATCATCACAATTATCCATGGCCTTCTATTCACAATACTGCATTACCTTTGTCATCACAATGCTCAATACACTTGTCATCACAATGCTCCCTGACACTTGTCGTCAGTATGTTCCTTGAACCCTGTCATGACAAGTCTCCATGCCTTTTTAATCACAATGATCCATGCCCTTTTCCTGACAATGCTCCAAGACCCCTGTAATCACAATGCTCCATGCCCTTGTCATCACAAAGCTTCATGACATATGTATTCAGAATGCTCCATGGCCTTCTCATCACCAAGCTCCATGCCCATTTCATCACAATGCTCCTTTCCCTTGTCATCAAAGTGCCCCATGACCCCTGTCATCACAATACTCCTTGAATATTTTCAGCCCAATGCTCCATGACCTTCTCATCACAATGCCTCATGAATCCTGTCATCACAATGCTCCATGTCCCCTGTCATCACAATGCTCCGTGACTCCAGTCATCGCAGTGCTTCATGACTTTTGTCATCAGAACGTTCCATGCCCTTGTCACACAAGGCTCTGTGTCATTTGTCACCACAATACTCCATGAACATTTCATCAAAATGCTCTGTGACCCTTGTCATCACAATGCACCATGCATTTGTAAGCACAATGATCCATGACACTTGTCATCACAATGCTCCATGCGCTTGTCATCACAATGCTCCTAGACCCATGGCATCACAATGTACCATGCGCTTGTCATCACAATGCTCCACATCATAGTCATCACAATGCTCCATAAACCTTGTCATCAAAATGTTCCATGCACTTCTCATCAAAATGCCCTCTCACCACTGGTATCACAATATTCCATCACTAGTCTCCACAATATTCCCTCACCGCTGTCATCACAATGTTCCATGACACCTATCATCACAATGCTACATGCACTTATCATCAAAATGCTCCATGACACCTGAAATCACAATGTTCCATATCCCCTGTCATCAAAATGCTACATTACCCATTTATCTCAATGCTCCATGACCCTTGTCATCACAATTTTCCATAACCACTCTCATCAAAATATTCCATGACGTTTTTCATCAAATTGCTCCATGAACCTATTATCACAATGGTCGCTGCACTTCTCATCACAGCGCACCATGACCTCTTCATCAAAATGCTCCATGACCTTTGTCATCACAAAGCTCCATGACCCTTGGCATCACAATGCTCCATGCCATAGTCATCACAATGCTCCATGAAGCCTCTCATCACATTGCTCCATGCCCTTGTCATCACAAAGCTCCATGACGCTTGTGATCCCAATGCTCGATGCCTTTCTCATCACAATGTTCCATGCCCTTGTCATTACAATCCTCCATGACCCATGTATCAAAGTGTTCTGCGACCTTGTCATTACCATCCTCCATGACCCAAGTATCAAAGTGTTCTGCGCCCTTGTCATTACCATCCTCCATGACCCATGTATCAAAGTGTTCTGTGCCCTTGTCATCACAATGCTCCATGCCCACTCTCATCATAATAATCCATGAAATATTTCAGACCAGTGCTCCATGCCCTTGTAATCACAATGCTCCATTACCCCTGTCATAACAATGCTCCATGACCCCTGCCATCACAATGTTTCACGGCCTTGTCATCACAAGACTCCATGACACTTGGCATCACAATGTTCCAAGACACTGTAATCACAATTCTCCATACACTTGTCATCACAAAGCTCCATGACGCATGTCACCAGAGTGCTCCATTACCTTCTCATTTACGATGCTCCATGCCCTCATCATCACAATGCTCCATGCCATTGTCATCACAATGCTCCATGAAGCCTCTCATCATATTGCTCCATGCCCTTGTCATCACAAAGCTCCATGACGCTTGTGATCCCAATGCTTGATGCCCTTGTCATTACAATCCTCCATGACCCATGTATCAAAGTGTTCCGTGCCCTTGTCATCACAATAATCCATGAAACTTTTCAGACCAATTCTCCATGCCCTTGTCATCACAACGCACCTTTACCACTGTCATAACACTGCTCCATGACACTTGCCCTCACAAGGTTCCACGACCTTGTCATCACAAGACTCCATGACACTTTTCATCACAATGCTCCAAGACAATGTAATCACAATTCTCCATACCCATGTCATCACAAAGATCCATGACACATGTAATCAGAATGCTCCATGGCCTTCTCATTCACGATGCTCCAAGCCCTTGTCTTCACAATGCTCCATTACCTTTGTCATCACATTCCTCCATGACACTTGTCATCACAATGCTGCAAGCCATTGTCATCACAATGCACCATGATATATGTCATCACAATGCTCCCTGACACCTGTCTTCACAATAATCCCTGACCTTGTCGTCACAAAGCTCCATTCCCTTGTCATCACGAGGTGCCATGCCCAATGTCATCACAATAATCCATGAAACTTTTCAGACCAATGCTCCATACCCCTGTCATCACAATGCTCCATGCCTTTGTCATCACAATGCTCCATGACCCCTGTCATCACAATGCTCCATGACACCAGTCATCACAATGCTTCATGACTCCAGTCATCACAATGCTTTATGACCTTTGTCATCACAGTGGTCCATGAACTTTTCATCACTATGCTCTGTGACCCTTGGCATCACAATGCTCCATGACTTTGTCAGCACAATGCTCCATGACCCTTGTCATCACAATGCTCCATGAGCTTGTCAGCACAATGCTCCATGACACATGTCATCACAAGTCGTCATGTGCTTGTCATCACAATGCTCCACATCCTTGTCATCACAATGCTCCATAAAACTTGTCATCACTATGCTCCATGCACTTCTCATGAAAATGATCTCTCACCACTGATATCACAATGTTCCATCACTAGTCATCACAATACTCCCTCACACTTGTCATCACAATGTTCCATGACCCCAGTCATCACAATGCTACATGCCCTTATCATCACAATGTACCACTCCCTTGTCATCACAATGCTCCATGACATTTGTCATCACAAAGCTCCATGAACCTTGGCATCACAATGCTCCATGCCATTGTCATCACAATGCTCTATGAAGCCTCTCATCACAGTGATCCATGCCCTTGTCATCACAAAGCTCCATGACGCTTGTCATCACAATGCTCGATGCCCTTCTCATCACAATGCTCCATGCTCAGTCTCATTACAATAATCCATGAAACTTTTCAGGCCAATGCTCCATGCCCTTGTCATCACAATGCTCCATTACCCCTTTCATAACAATGCTCCATGACCCCTGCCATCAGAAGGTTCCATGGCCTTGTGTTCACAGGACTCTATGACCCTTGTCATCACAACGCTCCAAGACCCTGTAATCACAATGATCCATGTCCTTTTCATCATAAAGCTCCATGACGCATGCCATCAGAATGCTCCATGGCCTTCTCATTCACAGTGCTCCATGCCCTTGGCATCACAATGCTCCATGACCACTGTCATCACAATGCTTCATGACCACTGTCATCACAACGCTCCTTGACTTCTGACAACACAATGATCCGGGACTCTTGTCATTAAAATGCTCAATGACACTTATCATCACAATGATCCATGTCCTTGTCATCCTAATGCTCTATGACCCCTGTAATAACAACGTTCTGTGACGCTTGTCATCACAGTGCTCCATGACTCTTGCCATCAAAATGTTCCATGCATTTGTCAGCAAAATGCTTCATGACATTGTCATCACAATGCTCCATGCACTTGTCATCACAATACTCCATTCCCCTTTTCATCAAAATCCTTGATGAACCTTGGGTTCACATTGCTTCATGCCCTTGTCATCACAATGATCTATGGTCCTTGCAATGAAAATGATACATGACATCTGTCATCACAATACTCCAAACCCTTGTGATCAGAATGTTCCATAACACTTGTCATCACAACGCTCCATGATGCCTGTCATTACAATGCTGCATGAACTTTTTCATCACAATGCTCAATACACTTGTCAACACAACGCTCCCTGACACTTGTCGTCAGAATGCTGCTTGAACGCTGTCATGAAAAGGCTCCATGCTTTCTTCATCACAATGCTCCATGCCCTTAACATCACAATGCTCCATGCCAGTGTCATCACAATACTCCAGAAGTTTGTCACCAGAATGCTCCAGGAGCTCTGTCATCACAATGATCCATGGCACTTGTCATCAAAATGCTCCATTTCCCTTGTAATTACAGTGCTCCATGACACTCGTCATCACAATTATCCCTGATCTTCTCATCACAATGCTCCACGGCCTTGCGATCACAATGCTCAATGCCCTGGTCATCACAGTGCTCCATGTCCCTTGTCACCACAATTCTCCACGTCCTTGTCATCACAATGCTCCTTGACACTTCTCATCACAAAGTTACATGCTATTGTCATCACAATTATACATGCACTTGTCATCACAATGCTCCATGACACCTGTCATAGCAAGTTCCATGTGCTTGTCATCACAATGCTTCACGACGGTGGCATCAAACTTCTCAATGGTCCTAGTCATCACAATGCTTAATGCCCTTGTCATCACAATGCTCCATGCCCTTTTCATCACAATGATCCATGACCATTGTCATCACAATGCTCCATGACCATTGTCATCCCAATGCTCCATTACATTTGTCATCACAATCCTCCATGACACTTGTCATCTCAAAGCTCCTTGCCGTTGTCATCACAATTCACCATGACATAGGTCATCACAATGCTCCCTGAAACCTGACTTCACAATACTCCATGACCTTTTCTTCACAGTGCTCCATGCCCTTGTCATCACAATATGCAATGCCCACTGTCATCACAATAATCCATGAAATTTTTCAAACCAATGCTCCATGCACCTGTCATCACAATTCTCCATGCACTTGTCATCACAGTGCTCCATGACACCGGTCATTACAATGCTCAGTGACTCCAGTCATCACAGTGCTTCAAGACTTTGTCATCAGAATGGTCCATGCCCTCATCATCACAAGTCTCTGTGACATTTGTCACCACAATGCTCCATGAACTTTTCATCACAATGCTCTGTGACCCTTGGCATCACAATGCTCCATGCCTTTGTCAGCACAATGTTCCATGACACTTATCATCACAATGCTCCATGAGCTTTGTGGGCAAAATGCTGCATGACCGATGTGATCACAATGCACCATGCGGTTGTCATCACAATGCTCCATAAACATTGTCATCACAATGCTGCATGCACTTCTCATGATAATGCTCTCTCACCACTGATATCACAATGTTCCATCACTAGTCATCACAATACTCCCTCACCCCTGTCATCAAACTGTTCCATGACCCCTATCATCACAATGCTACATGCTGTTATCATCACAATGCACCACTCCCTTGTCATCAAAATGCTCCATGACCTTTGTCATCACAAAGCTCCATGACCCTTGGCATCACAATGCTCCATGCCATTGTCATCACAATGCTTCATGAAGCCTCTCATCACATTGCTCCAAGCCCTTGTCATCAGAAAGCTCCAAGACGCTTGTCATCACAATGCTCGATGCCTTTCTCATCACAGTGCTCCATGACCTTGTCATTAAAATACTCCATGACCCATGTATCACAGTGTTCCGTGTCCTTGTCATCACAATGCTCCGTGCCAACTCTCATCACAATAATCCATGAAAATTTTCAGACAAATGCTCCATGCCCTTGTCATCACAAAGCTCCTTGACGCATGTCATCAGAATGCTACATGGCCTTCTCATTCACAATGCTCCATGCCCTTGTCATCACAATGCTCCAAGACACCTGTAATCACAATGCTCCATGTCCCTTTTCATCTCAATGCTCCATGATACCTGTCATCACAATGCACCATGCCCATCATCATAATGCTTCATGCTATTGTCATCACAATGAAATCAAAATGCTCCATGACCACTGTCATCACAATGCTCCAAACCCTTGTGATCACAATGTTCCATAACACTTGTCATCAAAACGCCCTGTAATGCTCGTCATCACAATTATCCATGGTCTTCTCATCACAATGCTTCATAATATTTGTCATCACAATGCTCAATACACTTCTCATCACAATGCTCCCTGACTCTTGCCATCAGTATGCTCCTTGAACACTGTCATGACAAGGCTCCATGCCTTTTTCATCACAATGATCCATGCCCATTTCATCACAATTCTCCAAGACCCCTGTAATCACAAATCTCCTTGCCCTGGTCATCACCAACCTCCATGACGCATGTCATCAGAATTTTCCTTGGACATCTCTCATGATGCTCCATGCCCTTGTAATCACAATGATCCAAGACCCCTGTAATCACAATGCTCCATGCCCCTTTTCATCAGAATGCTCCATGAGACTTCTCATCACAAGGCTCCATGGTTTTCTCATCAGAGTGCTCCAGGGCCTGGTCATCACAATGCTCCATGACACCTTTCATCTGAATACTCCATGAATATTTTCAGCTCAATGCTCCATGATCTTCTCATCACAATGCTTCAATACCCCTGTCATCACAATGCTCCATGCTCCTTGATATCAAAATGATTAATGACCTCTCTCATCACAGTGCTCCAAACCCTTGTGATCACATTGTTCCATAACACTTGTCGTCACAGCACTCGATGATGCCAGTCATCACAATACTCCATGCCCTTGTCATCACAATGCTCCATGACCTTTGTCATCACAATGCTCAATACACTTGTCATCACAATGTTCCCTGACACTTGTTGTCAGAATGCTTCTCGAACACTTTCATGAAATGGCTCTAAGCATTTTTCATCACAATGCTCCATGCCCTTTTCATCACAATGCTCCATGCCATTGTCATCACAATACTCCACAAGCTTGTCATTAGAATGCTCCATGACACTTGTCATCACAATGCTCCATGACACCTGTCATCACAATGTTCCATGCCCCTTGTCATTACAGTTCTCCATGACGCTCGACATCACAATTATCCATGGTCTTCTCATCACAATGCTCCATGCCCTTGTCATCACAGTGCTCCAAGACCCCTGTATTCACAATGCTCCATGCCTCTTTTCATCTCAATTCTCCATGAACTCTGTCATTCCAATGCACCATGCCCAACATCAAAATGTTTAATGCTATTGTCATCACAGTGAAATCAAAATGCTACATGACCTCTGTCATCACAATGCTCCAAACCCTTGTGATCACAATGTTCCATAACACTTGTCATCACAATTCCCCATGATGCTCCTCATGACAATTATCCATGGTCTTCTCATCACAATGCTCCGTGACCTTTGTCATCACAATGCTCAATACACTTGTCATCTCAATGCTCCCTGCCACTTGTCGTCAGTATGCTTCTTGAACCCTGTCATGACAAGGCTCCATGCCTTTTTCATCACAATGATCCATGCGCTTTTCATCACAATGCTCCAAGACTCCAGTAATCACAGTGCTCAATGCCCCTGTCATCACAAAGCTCCATGACCCATATCATCAGAATGCTCCATGGCCTTCTCAACACCATGCTCCATGCACTTGTCATCACACTTCTCCCTGACACTTGTCTTCAGAATCCTCCATGAACACTGTCATGAAAAGGCTCCATGCATTTTTCATCACAATGCTCCATGACCTTTCATCACTATGCTCCATGCCATTGTCATCACAATACTCCACAAGCTTGCCATCAGAATGCTCCATGACCCATGTCATCACAATGCTCAAAGACCCCTGTCATCACAATGCTCCATGACACCTGTCATCACAATGCTCCATGCTCCTTGTCATTACAGTGCTCCATGATGATCGTCATCACAATTATCCATGGTCTTCTCATCACAATGCTGCACAGTCTTGCCATCACAATGCTCCCTGCTCTGGCCATCACAATGCCCCATGTACCTTGTTATCACAATTCTCCACGTCCTTGTCATCACAATACTCCATGACACTTCTCATCACAATGTTACATGCTCTTTTCTTCACAATTCTCCATGCACTTTTTATTGCAATGCTCCATGTCCCCTGTCATAGCAAGCTCCGTGTGCTTGTCATCACAATGCTTCACGACGTTGGCATCAAAATTCTCAATGGCCCTTGTCATCACAATCCTCCATGACACTTGGCATCACAATGCTCCATTACATTTGTCATCACAATCGTCCATGACACTTGGCATCACAATGCTCCACGCCATTGTGATCACAATGCACCATGACATATGTCATCACAATGCTCCCTGACACCTGTCTTCACAGTACTACATGACCTTGTCATAAAAATGTTCCATGCCCTTGTCATCACAATGTGCCATGCCCACCCTCATACCAATAATCCATGAAACTTGTCAGACCAATTCTCCATGCCCCGGTCATCACAATGCTCCATGCCCTTGTTATCACAATGCTCCAGGAACCCTCACATCATAATGCTCCGTGACTCCAGTCATCACAATGCTTTATGACCTCTGTCATCACAATGGTCCATTCCCTCATCATGACAATGCTCTGTAACACTTGTCATCACAATGCTACATGCCTTTGTCAGCACAATGCTCCATGTACCTTGTCATCACAATCCTACATGTGCTTCTCAGCACAATGCTCCAAGACACATGTCATCACAATGTGCCATGCACTTGTCATGACAATGCTCCACAACCTTGTCATCACAATGCTCCATAAAAGTTGTCATCACAATGCTCCATGCACTTCTCATCTAAATGCTCTCTCACCACTGATATCACAATGTTCCATCACTAGTCATCACAATACTCCCTCACCCCTGTCATCACAATATTCCATGACCCCTGTCATCAAAATGCTACATGCCCTTATCATCACAATGCTCCATGACCACTGACATCAAAATGTTCCATAACCGCTCTCAAGAAAATGTTCCCTGACACTTTTCATCAAATTGTTCCATGACCCTTTCATCACAATGCTCCCTGCGCTACTCATCACAATGCACCACACTCTTGTCATCAAAATGCTCCATGAACTTTGTCAACACCAAGCTCCATGACCCTTGTCATCACAATGCTCCATGCCCTTGTCAGCACAGTGCTCCATGACCCTTGTCATCACAATGTTCCAAGTCCTTGTCATCACAATACTCCATTACATTTGTCATCACAAACCTCCATGACAATTGGCATCACAATGCTCCATGGCATTGTCATCACAATGGGCCATGACTTATGTCTTCGCAATGCTCCCAGACACCTGTCTTCACAATACTGCATGACGTTGTCATCACAATGCTCCATGCCCTTGTCATCACAATGTGCCATTCCCACTCTCATCGCAATAATGCATGAAACTTGTAAGACCAATGCTCCATGCCCCTGTCATTACAATGCTCCTTGCCCTTGTCATCACAATGCTCCATGAGCTGTCATCACAATGCTCCGTGACTCCTGTCATCACAATGCTTCATGACCTATCTCATCACAATGGTCCATGCCCTCGTCATCACGGGTCTCTGTGACTTTTGTCACCACAATGCTCCATGAACTTTTCATCACAATGCTCTGTGACCCTTGTCATCACAATGCTCTATGCGTTTCTCAGCACAATGCTCCATGACTCTTGTCATCACAATGCTCCATGAGTTTTTAGCACAATGCTCCATGACCCATGTCATCACAATGCACCATGTGCTTGTCATCACAATGCTCCACATCCTTGTCATCACAATACTGCATAAAATTTGTCATCACAGTGCTCCATGCACTTCTCATCAAAATGCTCTCTCACCACTGATATCACAATGTTCCATCACTAGTCATCCCAATACTCCATCACCCCTGTCATCACAATGTTGCATGACACCTGTCATCAAAATGCTACATGCACTTATCATCACAATGTTACATGCTCTTGTCATCACAATTCTCCATGCACTTGTCATCGCAATGCTGCATGACACCTGTCATAGCAAGCTCCATGTGCTTTTCATCACAGTGCTTCACAACATTGTCATCTAAATTCTCAATGGCCCTTCTCATCACAATGCTCCATGCCCTTGTCATTTCAATGCTCCATGACCATTGTCATCACAATGCTCCAAGCCCTTGTCATCACAATGCTCCAAGACACCTGTAATCACAATGCTCCATGCACTTGTCATCAGAAAGCTCCATGACGCATGTCATCAGAATGCTCAATGGCTTTCCCATCACAATGCTCAACGCACTTGTCATCACAATGCTCCAAGACATCTGTAATCACAATGCTCCATGCCCCTTTTCTTCTCAATGCTCCGTGAACCCTGTCATCACAATGCACCATGCCCATCATCATACTGCTTCATGCTATTGTCATTACAATGAAATCAAAATGCTCCATGACCTCTGTCATCACAATGCTCCAAACCGTTGTGATCACAATGTT
The DNA here is from genome assembly GCF_949752795.1 of Hyperoodon ampullatus. NCBI lineage: Eukaryota > Metazoa > Chordata > Mammalia > Artiodactyla > Ziphiidae > Hyperoodon > Hyperoodon ampullatus. The sequence continues at coordinate 2,844,055 of NW_027641090.1, forward strand.
CATAAAACTTGTCATCACAACGCCCCATGACTCCCGTCATCACAATTATCCATGGTCTTCTCATCACAATGCTCCATGAACTTTGTCATCACAATGCTCAATACAATTGTCATCACAATGCTCCCTGACACTTGTCATCAGTATGCTCCTTGAACCTTGTCATGACAAGGCTCCATGCTTTTTCATCACAATGATCCATGCCTTTTTCATCACAATGCTCCATGCCAATGTCATCACAATACTCCACAAGCTTATCATCGGAATGCTCCATGACCCCTGTCATCACATTGTTCCATGACCCCTGTCAACACAATGCTCTATGACACCTCTCTTCAGAATGCTCCAAGCCCTTGTCATCACAATGCTCCAAGACACCTGTAATCACAATGCTCCATGCCCTTGTCATCACAAAGCTCCATGACCCATATCATCAGAATGCTCCATGGCCTTCTCATCACCATGCTCGATGCCCTTGTCATCACACTGCTCGCTGACACTTGTCTTCAGAATGCTCCTTGAACCCTGTCATGAAAAGGGTCCATGCCTTTTTCATCACAATGCTCCCTGCTTTTTTCATCACTATGCTCCATGTCATTGTCATCACAATACTCCACAAGCTTGTCATCAGAATGCTCCATGACACATGTCATCACAATGCTCCATGACCCCTGTCATCACAATGCTCCATGACACCTGTCATCACAATGCTCCATGCCCCTGGTCATTACAGTGCTCCATGACACTCGTCATAACAATTATCCATGGTCTTCTCAGCACAGTGCTCCACGGTCTTGCCGTCACAATGCTCCCTGCCCTGGTCATCACAGTGCAACTTGTCCCTTGTCATCACAATTCTCCACGTCCTTGTCATCACAATACTCCATGACACTTCTCATCACAATGTTTCATGCTCTTGTCATCACAATTCTCCATGCACTTTTCATCGCAATGCACCATGTCCCCTGTTATAGCAAGCTTCGTGCGCTTGTCATCACACTGCTTCAGGACGTTGGCATCAAAATTCTCAATGGCCCTAGTCATCACAATGCTCCATGTCCTTGTCATCACAATGCTCCATGACCCTTTTCATCACAATTCTCGAAGCAGTTGTCATCACGACGTTCCATTACATTTGTCATCACAATCCGCCATGACACTTGGCATCACAATGCTCCATTACATTTGTCATCACAGTACTCCATGACACTTGGCATCACAATGCTCCACGTCATTGTCATCACAATGCACCATGACATATGTCATTACAGTGCTCCGTGACACCTCTCTTCACAATACTACATGACCTTGTCATAACAATGTTCCATTCCCTTGTCATCACATTGTGCCATGCCCACCCTTATAACAATAATCCATGACACTTGTCAGACCAATTCTCCATGGCCCTGTCATCACAATGCTCCATGCCCTTGTAATCACAATGCTCCATGAACCCTCACATCATAATGCTCCGTGAATCCAGTCATCACAATGCTTTATGAACTTTGTCATCACAATGGTCCATTCCCTCGTCATGACAATGCTCTGTAACACTTGTCATCACAATGCTCCATGCCTTTGTCAGCACAATGCTCAATACACTTGTCATCACAAAGCTCCATGATGCCTGTCATGACAATACTCCTTGCCCGTGTCATCAAAATGCTCAATGAACTTTTTCATCACAATGCTCAATACACTTGTCATCACAATGCTCCCTGACACTTGTCGTCAGAATGCTCCTTGAAACCTGTCATGAAAAGGCTCCATGCCTTTTTCATCACAATGCTCCATGCCCTTCTCATCACAATGCTCGGTGACTCCAGTCATCACAGTGCTTCATGACCTTTGTAATCACAATGGTCCATGCCCTCGTCATCACCGGACTCTGTGAAATTTGTCACCATAATGCTTCATGAAGTTTTCATCACAATGCTCTGTGACCCTTGTCAACACAACGCTCCATGCCTTTGTCAGCAGAGTGCTCCATGACCCTTTTCATCACAATGCTCCATGCGCTTGTCAGCACAATGTTCCATGACCCATGTCATCACAATGTGCCATGCACTTGTCATCACAATGTTCCACAACTTTGTCATCACAATGCTCCATAAACCTTGTCATCACAAAGCTCCATGCACTTCTCATCAAAATGCTCTTTCACCACTGATATCAAAATGTTCCATCTCTAGTCATCACAATACTCCTTCACCCCTGTTATGACAATATTCCACGGCATTGTCATCACAAGGCTCCATGATGCATGTCATCACACAGCTCCTTGGCCTTATCATCACAAAGCTCCATGCCCTTTTCTTCACAATGCTCCAAGACAACTGTAATCACAATGCTCCATGCCCCTTTTCATCTCAATGCTCCATGAACTCTGTCATCACAATGAACCATGCCCATCATCATAATGCTTCATGCTATTGTCATCACAATGAAATTAAAATGCTCCATAAGCTCTGTCATCACAATGCTCCAAACCCTTGTGATCACAATGTTCCAAAACACTTGTCATCACAACTCCCCATGATGCTCGTCATCACAATTATCCATGGTCTTCTCATCATAATGCTCCATGACCTTTCTCATCAAAATGCTCAATACACTTATCATCACAATGCTCCCTGAAACTTGTCGTCAGTATGCTCCTTGAACCCTCTCATTACAAGGCTCCATGCTTTTTCATCACAATCACCCATGCCCTATTCATCACAATGCTCCAAGACCCCTGTAATCACAATGCTCCATGCCCCTTTTCATCAGAATGCTCCATGAGACTTGTCATTACAAGGCTCCATGGTCTTCTCCTCACTATGCTCCAGGACCTTGTCATCACAATGCTCCATTCGATTGTCATCACAATTCTCCATTATACCTGCCATCACAATATTCAATGAATATTGTCAGCCCAATGCTCCATGAACTTCTGTTCACAATGCTCCATGACCCCTGTCATCACAATGTTCCATGACCACAGGCATCACAACGCTCCATGACACCAGACCACACAATGATCCGGGACTCTTGTCAGCAAAATGCTCCATGACACTTGTCGTCACAATGATCCATGCCCTTGCCATCCCAATGCTCATGACCCGTGAAATCACAATGCACCATGACGATTGTCATCACAGTGCTCCATGACACTTGTCATCAAAATGCTACATGCATTTGTCAGCAGAATGCTACATGACCTTGTCATCACATGCTCCATGTGCTTGTCATCACAATACTCCATTCCCATTTTCATCAAAATCCTCCATGAACCTTGGGTTCACATTGCTTCAAGCCCTTGTCATCACAATGCTCCATGCTCCTTGAAATGAAAATGATACATGACATCTGTCATCACAATGCTCCAAATCCTTGTGATCACTATGTTCCATAACACTTGTCATCACAATGCTCCATGATGCCTGTCATGACAATGCTCCATGACCTTTGTCATCACAATGCTCAATACACTTGTCATCACAATGCTCCCTGACACTTGTCGTCAGAATGCTCCTTGAACACTGTCATGAAAAGGCTCCATGCCTTTTTCATCACAATGCTCCCTGCCCTTTTCATCACAATGCTCCATGCCATTGTCATCACATTACTCCACAAGCTTGTCATCAGAATGCTCCATGACCCTTGTCATCACAATGATCCATGACACCAGTCATCGCAATGTTCCATGCCCCTTGTCATTACAGTGCTCCATGACGCTCGTCATCACAATTTTCCATGGTCTTCTCATCACAATGCTCCACTGTCTTGCCATCACTCTGCTCCATGCCCTGGTCATCACAATTCTACATATCCTTGTCATCACATTGCTCCATGACACTTCTAATCAAAATGTTACATGCTCTTGTCAATACAATTATCCATGCACTTTTCATCGAAATGCTCCCTGACCCCTTCATAGCAAGCTCCATGCGCTTGTCATCACAATGCTTCACGAACTTCTCATCAAAATTCTCAATGGCCCTTGTCAACTCAGTGCTCCATGATCTTGTCATCAAAATGCTCCATGACCCTTGTCATCACGATGCTCCATTTCCTTTGTCATCACAATCCACCATGACACTTGGCATCACAATGCACCATGCCATTGTCATCACAATGGACCATGACATATGTCATCACAATGCTCCCTGACACCTGTATTCACAATACTGTATGACCTTGTCATCACAATGCTCCATGCCCTTGTCATCACAATGCGCCATGCCCACTGTCATCACAATTATCCATAAAACTTGTCATAGCAATGCTCTATGCCCCTGTCATCACAATGCTCCATTCCCTTGTCATCACAATGCTGCATGACCCCTGTCGTAACAATGCTCCGTGACTCCAGTCATCACAATTCTTCATGACTTTTGTCATCACAATGGTCCATGCCCACATCATCACAAGTCTCTGTGACCTTTGTCAACACAATGCTCCATGAACTTTTCATCACAATGCTCCGTGACCCTTGTCATCACAATGTTCCATGCCTTTCTCAGCACAATGTACCATGACCCATGTCATCAAAATGCTCCTTGCGCTAGTCAGCACAATGTTCCATAACACATGTCATAACAATGCTGGATGTTCTAGTCATCACAATGCTCCATGACATATGTCATCACAATGTGCCATGCACTTGTCATCACAATGCTCCACAACCTTGTCATCACAATGCTCCATAAAACTTGTCATCACAATGCTCCATACACTACTCATCAAAATGCTCTCTCACCAATGATATCACCATGTTCCATCAGTAGTCATTAAAATACTCCCTCACCCCTGTCATCACAATGATCCATAACCCCTGTCATCAAAATGTTCGATGACCCTTTTCATCAAATTGCTCCATGACCGTGTCATCACAATGCACCCTGCCCTTCTCAACACAATGCACCACGCCCTTGTCATCAAAATGCTCCATGACCTTTGTCATCACAAACCTCCATGACCTTTGGCATCACAAAGCTCCATGCCATTGTCATCACAATGCTTCATGAAGCCTCTCATCACATTGCTCCATGTCCTGGTCATCACAAAGCTCCACGATGCTTGTCATCAAAATGCTCAATGCCCTTCTCAACACAATGCTCCATGCCCTTGTCATTACAATACTCCATGACACATGTATCACAGTGTTCCATGCGCTTGTCATCACAATGCTCCATGCCCTATCTCATCACAATAATCCATAAAACTTTTCAGACCAAAGCTCCATGCCCTTGTAATCACAATGCTCCATTACACCTTCATGACAATGCTCCATTACCCCAGCCATCAAAATGATCCACGGCCTTGTCATCACAAGGCTCCATAACCCTTGTCATCAAAATGATCCAAGATCCCTGTAATCACAATTCTCCATGCCTTTGTCATCACAAAACTCCATGACACATGTCACCAGAATGCTCCATGGCCTTCTCATAACAATGCTCCATGCCCTTGCCATCATAATACTCCATTAGCCCTCTCATAACAATGCTCCATGACCCATGACAACACAATGATCCGGGACTCTTGTCATCAAAATGCTCCATGACACTTGTCATCACAATGCTCCATGCCCTTGTCATCCCAATGCTCCATGACCCCATTAATAAGAATGCTCCGTGACGCTTGTCATCACAGTGCTCCATGACCCTTGTCATCACAATGCTCCATGCCTTTGTTAGCAAAATGCTACATGACCTTGTCATCACAATGCTCCATGTGCTTGTCATCAAAATACTCCATTACCTTTGTCATCACAATCCTCCATGAACCTTGGGATCACATTGCTTCATGCCCTTGTCATCACAATGGTGCATTCTACTTGAAATCAAAATGATCTATGACCTCTGTTGTCACAATGCTCCAAGCCCTTGTGATCACAATGTTCCATAACACTTGTCATCACAATGCTCCATTATGCCTGTCATCACAATACTCCATGCCCTTGTCATCACAATGCTCCCTGACTTTTGTCATCACAATGCTCAATACACTTGTCATCACAATGCTCCCTGACACCTGTCTTCATAATACTCCATGACAATGTCATAACAATGTTCCATGCCCTTGTCATCACAAAGCTCCATGACGCTTGTCATCACAATGCTCGATGCCCTTCTCATCACAATGCTCCAGGCCCTTGTCATTACAATCCTCCATGACCCATGTATCACAGTGTTCCTTGCTCTTGTCATCACAATGCTCCATGCCCACTCTCATCGCAATAATCCATGGAAATTTTCAGACCAATTCTCCATGCCCTTGTCATCACAATGCTCCACTAGACTTGTCATAACAATGCTCCATGAACCCTGCCATCACAATATTGCACGGCCTTGTCATCAAAATGCTCCATGACCCTTGTCATCACAATGCTCCCAGACCCCTGTAATCACAATGCTCCAGGCCCTTGTCATTACAATCCTCCATGACCCATGTATCACAATGCTCCATGCCCTTGTCATCACAATGCTCCATGCCCACTCTCATCACAATAATCCATGAAAATTTTCAGACCAATGCCCCATGCCCTTGTCATCACAATGCTCCATTACCCCTGTCATAACAATACTCCATGAACCCTGCAATAACAAGGTTCCACGGCCTTGTCATCACAAGCCTCGATGAACCTTGTCATCAAAATGCTTCAAGACACCTGTAATCACAATGCTCCATGCCCTTGTCATCACAAAGCTCCATGACACATGTCATTAAAATGCTCCATGGCCTTCTCATCACAATGCTCCATGACCCTGTCATCACAATGCTCCCTGTCCTTCTCATCTCAATGCACCATGCCCTTGTCGTCAAAATGTCCCATGACCTTTGTCATCACAAAGCTCCATGACACTTGGCATCACAATGCTCCATGCCCTTGTCACCACAATGCTCCATGACACTTGTCATCACAATGCTCGATGCCCTTCTCATCACAATGCTCCATGCCCTTGTCATTACAATCCTGCATGATCTATGTATCACAGTGTTCCATGCCCTTGTCATCACAATGCTCCATGCCCACTCTCATCACAATAATCCATGAAAATTTTCAGACAAATGCCCCATGCCCTTGTCATCAAAATGCCCCATGACCTTTGTCATCACAAAGCTCCATGCCATTGTCATCACAATGCTCAATGAAATATCTCATCACATTGCTCCATGCCCTTGTCATCACAATGCTCCATTACACCTGTCATAACAATGCTCCATGACCCCTGCCATCACAATGTTCCACGGCCTTGTCATCACAAGGCTCCTTGACCCTTGTCATCACAATGCTCCAAGACCTCTGTAATCACAATTCTCCATGTCACTTTTCATCTCAATGTTCCATGAACCATGTCATCACAATGCACCATGCCCATTATCATAATGATTCTTGCTATTGTCATCAAAATGAAATTAAAATGCTCCATGACCTCTGTCATCACAATGCTCCAAACCCTTCTGATCACAATGTTCCATAACACTTGTCATCACAATACCCCATGACGCTCGTCATCACAATTATGCAAGGTCGTCTCATCACAAGGCTCCATGACATTTGTCACCACAATGCTCAATACACTTGTCATCACAATGCTCCCTGACACTGTCATGACAAGGATCCATGCCTATTTCATCACAATGATCCATTCCATTTTCATGACAATGCTCCAAGACCCCTGTTATCAGAATGCTCTGTGACTTCAGTCATCACAATCCTTCATGACATTTGTCATCACAATGGTCCATGACCTCGTCACACAAAGCTTTGTGACCTTTGTCACCACAATGCTCCATGAAATTTTAATCACAATGCTCTCTGATCCTTGTCATCACAAAGATCCATGCCTTTGTCAGCACAATGCTCCGTGACCCTTGTCATCACAATGCGCTATGCACTTGTCTTCACAATGCTCCACATCCTTGTCATCAAAATGCTCCATAAACCTTGTCATCACAATGCTCCATGCACTTCTCCTCAAAATGCTCTCTCACCACTGATATCACAATGTACCATCACTAGTCATCACAATATTCCCTCACCCCTGTCATTACAATGTTTCATGACCACTGTCATCACAGTGCTCCATGCCCTTATCATCACAATGCTCCATGACCCCTGTCATCACAGTGCTACATGCCCTTATCATCACAATGCTCCATGACACCTGAGATCACAATGTTCCATAACCCCTGTAATCAAAATGCTCCATGACCCTTTTCATCACCAAGTTCCATGACCACTGACATCACAATGTTCTATATACCCTGTTATCAAAATATTCCATGACCCTTTTCCTCAAATTGCTCCATGACCCTGTCATCACACTGCTCCCTGCCCTTCTCATCACAATGCACCACGCCCTTGACATCAAAATGCTCCATGACCTTTGTCATCACTAATGTCCATGACCCTTGGCATCACAATGCTCCATTCCATCGTCATCACAATGCTCCATGAACCCTCTCATCACATTGCTCCATGCAATTGTCATTACAATCCTGCATGATCTATGTATCAAAGTATTCAGTGCACTTCTCATCACAATGCACCACGACATTGTCATCAAAATGCTCCATGACCTTTGTCATCACAAAGCTCCAGGACACTTGGCATCACAATGCTCCATGCCATTTAATCACAATGCTACATGAAACCTCTCATCCCATTGCTCCATGCCCTTGTCAGCACAATGATCAATGACGCTTGTCATCACAATGCTCGATACTCTTCTCATCACAATGCTCCATGCCCTTGTCATTACAATCTCCCATGACACATTTATCACAGTGTTCAATGCCCTAGTCATCACAATGCTCCATGCCGAATCTTATCACAATAATCCATGAAATTTTCAGACTAATGTTCCATGCCCTTGACATCACAATGCTCCATTACCCCTGTCATAACATTGCTCCATGACCCCTGCCATCACAATGTTCCACGGCCTTGTCATCCAAGGCTCCATGACCCTTGTCATCACAATGCTCCAAGACCCCTGTAATCACAATTTTCCATGCCCTTTTCATCAAAAAGATTCATGACACATGTTATCAGAATGTTGCATGGCCTTCTCATCACAAAGCTCCATGCCCTTGTCATCACAATTCTCCAAGACCACTGTAATAACAATGTTCCATGCCCCTTGTCATTACAGTGCTCCATGACGCTCCTCATCACAATTATCCGTGATCTTCTCATCATAATGCTCCACGGTCTTGCCATCACAATGCTCCATGCCCTGGTCATCACAATGCTCCATGTCCCATGTCATCACAATTCTCCACGTCCTTGTCATCATAATGCTCCATGACACTGCTTATCACAATGTTACATGATCTTTTCTTCACAATTCTCCATGCACTTGTCATCGCAATGCTCTATGACCCCTGTCATAGCAGGCTCCATGCGCTTGTCATCAAAATGCTTCATGACGTTGTCATCAAAATTCTCAATGGCCTTTGTCATCACAATGCTCCATTACCCTTGTCATCACAATGTCCCAAGCCCTTGTCATCAAAATGCTCCATTACCTTTGTCATCACAGTCCTCCATGACACTTGGTATCACAATGCTCCATGCCATTGTCATCACAATGGACAATGACATATGTCATCACAATGCTCCCTGACACCTGTCTTCACAGTACTCCATGACCTTGTCATCACAATGTTCCATGCCCTTGTCATCACAATGTGCCATGCCCACTATCATCACAATAATCCATGAAACTAGTCAGACCAATGTTCCATGCTCCTGTCATCACAATGCTCCATGTGCTTGTCATCACAATGCTCCATGACCCCTGTCATCACAATGCTCCGTGACCCCAGTCATCACAATGCTTCATGACCTTTGTCATCACAATGGTCTATGCCCTCGTCACACAAGGCTCTGTGACCTTTGTCACCACAATGCTCCATGCCCTTGTCATCACAATGCTCCATGCCCACTGTCATCACAATAATCCATGAAACTTGTCAGACCAATGATCCATGACCTCTTCACACAAGGCTGTGTGATCTTTGTCACCACAATGCTCCATGAACTTTTCATCACAATGCTCTTTGTTCCTTGTCAGCACGATGCTCCATGCCTTTGTCAGCACAATGCTCCATGACCCTTGTCATCACAATGCTCCAAGTCCCCTGTAATCACAATGCTCTATGCATTTGTCATCACAAAGCTCGATGACGCATGTCATCTGAATGCTCCATGGCCTTCTCATCACAGTGCTCCATGCCATTGTCGTCACAGTGCCCCAAAACCCCTGTAATCACAATGCTCCATGCCCCTTTTCATCTCAATGCTCCATGAACTCTGTCATCACAATAATTCATGAAATTTATCCGACCAATGATCCATGCCCTGTTCACACAAGGCTCGGTGATCTTTGTCACCACAATGCTCCATGAACTTTTCATCACGATGCTCTTTGTCCCTTGTCATCACAATGCTCCATGCCTTTGTCAGCACAATGCTCCCTGACCCATATCATCACAAAGCGCTATGCGCTTCTCATCACAATGCTCCACATCCTTTTCATCGCAATGCTCCATAAAACTTGTCATCACAATGCTCCATGCACTTTTCATCAAAATGTTATCTCAACACATATATCACAATGTTCCTTCACTAGTAATCACAATACTCCCTCACCGCTGTCATCACAATGTTCCATGACCTCTGTCATCATAGTGCTACATGCCCTTATCATAACAATGCTCCATGACCCCTGACATCACAATGTTCCATAACCCCTGTCTTCAAAATATTCCATGACCCATTTCATCAAATTGCTCCATGACGCTTTCATCACAATGTTCCCTGCCCTTCTCATCACAATGCACCACGCCCTTGTCATCAAAATGCCCCATGACATTTGTCATCACAAAGCTCCATTACCCCTGTCATAACAATGATCCATGACCCCTGCCATCACAAGGTTCTGCGGCCTTGTCATCACAAGCGTCCATGACCCTTGTCATCACAATGCTCCAAGACCCCTGTAATCACAATGCTACATGCCCTTCTCATCACACGGCTCCATGACGCCTGTCATTTGAATGCTCCATGGCCTTCTCATCACAATGCTCCATGCCCTTGTCATCACAATGCTCCAACAGCCCTGTAATCACAATGCTCCATGCCCCTTTTCATCTCAATGCTCCATGAAACCTGTCATCACAATGCACCGTGTCCATCACCATAATATTTCATGCTATTGTCATCAAAATGAAATCAAACTGCTCAATGATCTTTGTCACCGCAATGCTCCATGAAATTTTTATCACAGTGCTCTGTGACCCTTGTCATCACAAAGCTCCATGCCTTTGTCAGCACAATGCTGCATGACCCCTTTCATCAAAATGATCCATGAACCCTGACATCACAATGTTCCATAACCCCTGTCATCACAATGTTCCATGACACTTTTCATTAAATTGCTCCATGACCCTCTCATCACAATGCTCCCTTCCCTTCACAACATAAAGCAACACGCCCTTGTCATCAAAATGCCTCATGACCTTTGTCATCACACATCCCCATGACACTTGGCATCACAATGCTACATACCATTGTCATCACAATGCTACATGAACCCTCTCATCATATTGTTCCATGTCCTTGTCATCACAAAGCTCTATGACGCTTGTCATCACAATGCTCGATGCCCTTCTCATCACAATGCTCCAGGCCCTTGTCATTACAATCCTCCATGATCCATGTATCACAGTGTTCCTTGCCCTTGTCATCACAATGCTCCATGCCCACTCTCATCACAATAATCCATGAAAATTTTCAGACCAATTCTCCATGCCCTTGTCATCACAATGCTCCATTACACTTGTCATAACAATGCTCCATGACCCCTGCCATCACAATATTGCACGGCCTTGTCATCACAAGCCTCCATGACCCTTGTCATCACCATGCTCCCAGACCCCTGTAATCACAAGGATCCATGCTCTTGTCATCACAAAGCTCCATGACGCATGTCAACAGAATGCTCCTCGGCCTTCTCATCACATTTCTCCATGCCCTTGTCAACACAATGCTCCAAGAACACTGTATTCACAATGCTCCATACCCTTGTCACCACAAAGCTCCATGACGCATGTCAGCAGAATGCTCCTTGGCCTTCTCATCACAATGCTCCATGCCCTTGTCATTACAATGTTCCAAGACCCCTGTAATCACAATGCTCCATGCCCCTTTTCATCAGTATGCTCCATGAGAATCGTCATCACAAGGCTCCATGGTCTTCTCAGCACAATGCTCCAGAACCTTGTCATCACAATGTTTCAGGAACTTCTCTTCAAAATTCTCAATGGCCCATGTCATCATTATGTTCCAAGCCCTAATCATCATAATGCCCCATTATCTTTTTCATCACAATCCTCCATGAATCTTGGCACCACAATGCCCCATGCCATTGTCATTGCAATGGGCCATGACATATGTCATCACATGCTCCCTGACAACTTTCTTCACAATACTCTGTGAACTTGTCATCACAATGCTCCATGACCTTGTCATCACAATCCGCCATGCCCAATGTCATCACAATAATCCATGAAACTTGTCACACCAATGCTCCATACCCCTGTCATCACAAAGCTCCATGCCCTTGTCATCACAATGCTCCGTGACTCCAGTCATCACAAAGCTTCATGACCTTAGTCATCACAATAGTCCATGCCCGCGTCATCACAATGCTCTGTGACCCTTGTCATCGCTATGCTCCTTGCCTTTCTCAGCACAATACTCCATGACCCTTGTCAAAACAATGTGCCACATGCTTTTCATCACAATAGTCCACAACCTTGTTATCAAATGCTCCATAAACATTGTCATCAAAATGCTCCATGCACTTCTCATCAAAATGCTCTCTCACCACTTATATCAAAATGTTCCATCACTAGTCATCAAAATACTCACTCACCCCTGTCATCACAATGTTCCAGGACCCCGTCATCACAATGCTACATGCACTTATCATCACAATGTGCCATGACGCCTGATATCACGATGTGCCATAACACCTGTCATCAAAATGTTCCATGACGCTTTTCATCAAATTGCTCCATGACCCTGTCATCACAATGCTCCCTGCCCTTCTCATCACAATGCACAACGCCCTTGTCATCAAAATACTCCATGACATTTGTCATCTCAAAGCTCGATGAGCCTTGGCATCACAATGCTCCATGTCATTGTCATCACAGTGCTCCATGAACCCTCTCATCACATTGATCCATGCCCTTGTCATCACAAAGCTCCATGATGCTTGTCATCACAATGCTTGATGCCTTTCTCATCACAATGCTCCAAGCCCTTTTCATTACAATCCTCCATGACCAATGTATCACAGTGTTTCGTGACCTTGTCATCACAATTCTCCATGCCCACTCTTATCACAATAATCCATGAAATTTTTCAGACCAATGCTCAATACCCTTCTCATCACAAAGCTCCATTACCCCTGTCATAGCAATGCTCCATGACCCCTGCTATCACAATGTCCTACCGCCATGTCATCACAATGCTCCATGACCCTTGTCATCACAATGCTCCAAGACGCTGTAGTCACAATGCTCCATGCACTTGTCATCACAAAGCACAATGACACATGTCATCAGAATGCTCCATGGCCTTCTCATCGCATTGCTCCATGTCCTTTTCATCACAATGCTTCAAGACCCCTGTAATCACAATGCTCCAAGAATCCTGTAATCACAATGCATCATGCCCATCATCATAATTCTTCACGCCATTGTCATCAAAATGCACCATGACATATGTCATCACAATGCTCCCTGACACCTGTCTTCACAATACTACATGGCCTTGTCATCACTATGTTCCATGCCCTTGTCATCAAAATGTGCCATGCCCAGTGTCATCACAATATTCCATGAAACATGTCAGACCAATGTTCCATGCCCCTGTCATCACAATGCTCCATGCCCTTGTCATCACAATGCTCCATGACCCCTATCATCACAATGCACCGTGACTCCAGTCATCACAATGTTTCATGACCTTTGTCCTCACAATGGTCCATGCCCTCGTCACACAAGGCTCTGTGATCTTTGTCACCACAGTGCTCCATGAAATTTTCATCACAATGCTCTGTGTCCCTTGTCATCACATTGCTCCATGCATTTGTCAGCACAGTGCTCCATGACACTTGTCATCAAAATGCTCCATGCACTTGTCATCACAATGGTCCATGAGCCCTGTCATCACAATGCTCCGTGACTCCAGTCATCACAATGCTTCATGACCCTTGGCATCACAGTGCTCCATGCCATTGTCATCAAAATGCTCAATGAAATCTATCTTCACATTGCTCCATGCCCTTGTCATTACAATGCACCATTACACCTGTCATAACAATGCTCCATGACCCCTGCCATCACAATGTTCCACGGCCTTGTCATCACAAGGCTCCACGACACTTTTCTTCACAATGCTCCACATCCTTTTCATCGCTATGCTCCATAAAATTTGTCATCACAAGACTCAATGCACTTCTCATCAAAATGCTCTCTCACCACATATATCACAATGTTCCATCACTAGTCATCACAATACTCGCTCACCACTGTCATCACAATGTTTCATGACCACTGTCATCACAGTGCTACATGCCTTTATCATCACAATTCTCCATGACACCTGACATCACAATGTTCCATAACCCCTGTCACAAAATGCCCCATGACCCATTTCATCACAATGCTTCATGACCCCTGACTTCGCAATGTTCCATAACCCCTGTCATCAAAATATTCCATGACCCTTTTATTCAAATTGCTCCATGACCCTGTCATCACAATGCTCCCTGCCCTTCTCATCACAATGCACCACACCCTTGTCATCAAAATGCCGCATGACATTTGTCATCACAAAGCTCCATGACACTTGGCATCACAATGCTCCATGCCATTGTCATCACAATGCTCAATGAAATCTCTCATCACATTGCTCCATGTCCTTGTCATCACAATGCTCCATTACACCTGTCATAACAATGTTCCATGACCCCTGCCATCACAATGTTCCACGGCCTTGTCATCACAACGCTCCAAGAGCTCTGTAATCACAATTCTCCATGCCACTTTTCATCTCAATGCTCCATGAACACTGTCATCACAATGCACCATGCCCATCATCATAATGATTCATGCTATTGTCATCACAATGAAATCAAAATGCTCCATGTCCTCTGTCATCACAACGCTCCAAACCCTTCTGATCACGATGTTCCATAAGACTTGTCATCACATGCCCCATGACGCTCGTCATCACAATTATTCAGGGACTTCTCATCACAATGATCCATGACCTTTGTCACCACAATGCTCAATACACTTGGAATCACAATGCTCGCTGACACTTGTCATCAGTATGCTTCTTGAACACTGTCATGACAAGGCTCCATGCCTTTTTCATCACAATGATCCATTCCCTTTTCATCACAATGCTCCAAGACCCCTGTTATCACAATGCCCCGTGACTCCAGTTATCACAATGCTTCATGACATTTGTCATCAAAATGGTCCATGACGTCGTCACACAAAGCTCTGTGACCTTTGTCACCACAATGCTCCATGAAATTTTTATCACAATGCTCTGTGACCCTTGTCATCACAAAGCTCCATGCCTTTGTCAGCACAATGCTCCATGAACCTTGTCATCACAATGCTCGATGCGCGTGTCAGCACAATGCTCCATAACCCATGTCATCACAATGCACCATGCACTTGTCATCACAATGCTCCACATCCTTGTCATCAAAATGCTCCATAAACCTTGTCATCAGAATGCTCCATGCACTACTCCTCAAAATGCCTTCTCAACACTGATATCACAATGTTCCATCACTAGTCATCACAATACTCCCTCACCCCTGTCATCACAATATTCCATGACCCTGTAATCACAATTCTCCATGCCCTTGTCATCACAAAGCTCCATGACGCATGTCATCAGAATGCTCCATGGCTTTCTCATCACAATGCTCCATGCCCTTGACATCACAATGCTCCAACACCCCTGTCATCACAATGCTCCATGCCCCTTTTCATCTCAATGCTCCATGAACCCTGTCAACACAATGCACCGTGCCCATCACCATAATATTTCATGCTATTGTCATCACAATGAAATCAAAATGCTCAATGACCTCTGTCATGACAATGCACCAAACCCTTCTGATCACAATGTTCCATTACACTTGTCATCACAAAGCCCCGTTATGCTGGTCATCACAACCATCCATGGACTTCTCATCACAGTGCTCCATGATCTTTGTCATCACAATGCTCAATACACTTATCATCACAATGCTCCCTGACAGTTGTCCTCAGTATGCTCCTTGAAACCTGTCATGACAAGGCTCCATGCATTTATCATCACAATGATCCTTTCCCTTTTCATCACAATGCTCCAAGACCCCTGTAATCACAATGCTCCATGACCTTGTCATCACAAAGCTCCATGACGCATGTCATCAGAATGCTCCATTGCCTTCTCATCACAACGCTCCATGCCTTGTAATCACATTGCTTCAAAACCCCTGTAATCTCAATGTTCCATGCACCTTTTCATCAGAATGCTCCATGCCCTTGTCATCACAATGCTCCATGACCCCTGTCATCAAAATGCAACGTGACTCCAGTCATCACAATGCTTCATGACATTTTTCCTCCCAATGGTCCATGCCCTCGTGAAACAATGCTCTGTGACCTTTGTCACTACAATGCTCCATGCCCTTGTCATCTCAATGCTCCATGCCCACTGTCATCACAGTAATCCATGAAACTTGTCAGACCAATGTTCCATGCCCCTGTCATCACATTGCTCCATGCCCTTGTCATCACAATGCTCCATGACCCCTGTCATCACAGTGCTCCGTGACCCCAGTCATCACAATGCTTCATGACCTATCTCATCACAATAGTCCACGCCCTCGTCACATAAGGCTCTGTGATCTTTGTCACCACAATCCTCCATGAAATTTTCATCACAATGCTCTGTGTTCCTTGTCATCACAATGCTCCATGCCTTTGTCAGCACAATGCTTCATGACACTTGTCATCAAAAAGCTCCATGCGCTTGTCAGCACAATGCTCCATGACACATGTCATCACAATGTGCCATGCTCTTGTCATCACAATGCTCCACATCCTTTTCATCGCTATGATCCATAAAACTTGTCATCACAATGCTCCATGCACTTCTCATCAAAATGCTCTCTCACCACATATATCACAATGTTCCATCACTAGTCATCACAATACTCGCTCACCCCTGTCATCACAATGTTCCATGACCACTGTCATCACAGTGCTACATGCCCTTATCATCACAATGCTCCATGACCCCTGACATCACAATGTTCCATAACCCCTGTCACAAAATAGTCCATGACCCATTTCATCACAATGCTTCATGACCCCTGACATCACAATGTTCCATAACCCGTGTCATCAAAATATTCCATGACACTTTTATTCAAATTGATCCATGTCCCTGTCATCACAATGCTCCCTGCCCTTCTCATCACAATGCACCACGCCCTTGTCATCAAAATGCCCCATGACATTTGTGATCACAAAGCTCCATGACCCTTGAAATCACAATGCTCCATGCCATTGTCATCACAATGCTCAATGAAGTCTCTCATCACATTGCTCCATGACCGTGTCATCACAATGCTCCATTACACCTATCATAACAATGCTCCATGACCCCTGCCATCACAATGTTCAACGGCCTTGTCATCAAACGGCTCCATGACCCTTGTCATCACAATGCTCCAAGACCTCTGTACTCACAATTCTCCATGCCACTTTTCATCTCAATGCTCCATGAACACTGTCATCACAATGCTCCATGCCCATCATCATAATGATTCATGCTATTGTCATCACTATGAAATCAAAATGCTCCATGTCCTCTGTCATCACAATGCTCCAAACCGTTCTGATCACAATGTTCCATAACACTTGTCATCACATGCCCCATTACGCTCGTCATCACAATTATGCAAGGTCTTCTCATCACAATGCTCCATGATCATTGTCACCACAGTGCTCAGTACAATTGGCATCACAATGCTCGCTGACACTTGTCATCAGTATGCTCCTTGAACACTGTCATGAAAAGGCTCCATGCCTTTTTCATCACAATGATCCATTCCGTTTTCATCACAATGCTCCAAGACCACTGTTATCACAATGATCCGTGACTCCAGTCATCACAATGCTTCATGACATTTGTCATCACAGTGGTCCATGACGTGGTCACACAAAGCTCTGTGACCTTTGTCACCACAATGCTCCATGAAATATTTATCGCAATGCTCTGTGACCCTTGTCATCACAAAGCTCCATGCCTTTGTCAGCACAATGCTCCATGACCCTTGTCATCACAATGCTCGATGCGCGTGTCAGCACAATGCTCCATAACCCATGTCATCACAATGCACCATGCACTTGTCATCACAATGCTCCACATCCTTGTCATCAAAATGCTCCATAAACCTTGTCATCACAATGCTCCTTGCACTTCTCCTCAAAATGCCTTCTCACCATTGATATCACAATGTTCCATCACTAGTCATCACAATACTCCCTCACCCCTGTCATCACAATATTCCATGACCCCTGTAATCACAATTCTCCATGTCCTTGTCATCACAAAACTCCATGACGCATGTCATCAGAATGCTCCATGGCCTTCTCATCACAATGCTCCATGACCTTTTCAACACAATACTCCAATACACCTGTAATCACAATGCTCCATGCCCCTTTTCATCTCAATGCTCCATGAACCCTGTCATCACAATGCACCGTGCCCATCACCATAATATTTCATGCTATTGTCATCACTATGAAATCAAAATGCTCAATGACCTCTGTCATCACAATGCACCAAACCCTTGTGATCACAATGTTCCATAACACTTGTCATCACAATGCCCCATGACGCTGGTCATCACAATTATCCATGGTCTTCTCATCACAATGTTCCATGATATTGGTCATCACAATGCTCAATACACTTATCATCACAATGCTCCCTGACAGTTGTCATCAGTATGCTCCTTGAACCCTGTCATGACAAGGCTCCATGCATTTTTCATCCTAATGATCCATTCCCTTTTCATCACAATGCTCCAAGACCCCTGTAATCACAATGCTCCATGTCCTTGTCATCACAAAGCTCCATGATGCATGTCATCAGAATGCTCCATTGCCTTCTCATCACAATGTCCCATGCCTTGTAATCACATTGCTTCAAAACCCTTGTAATCTCAATGCTCCATGCACCTTTTCATCAGAATGCTCCATGACCCTTTTCATGAAAATGCTCCATTACCCCTGACATCACAATGTTCCATAAACCCTGTCATCAAAATGTTCCATGACACTTTTCATAAATTTGCTCCATGACCCTGTCATCACAATGCTCCCTGCACTTTTAATCACAATGCACCACGACCTTGTCATCAAAATGCTCCATGACCTTTGTCATCACAAAGCTCCATGACCCTTGGCATCACAATACTCCATGCCATTTCATCACAATGCTACATGAAACCTCTCATCATATTGCTCCATGCCCTTGTCACCACAATGCTCCATGACGCTTGTCATCACAATGCTCGATACTCTTCTCATCACAATGCTCCATGCCCTTGTCATTACAATCCTCCATGACACATGTATCACAGTGTTCCGTGCCCTAGTCATCACAATGTTCCATGCCAAATCTCATGCCAATAATCCATTAAATTATCAGACCAATGTTCAATGCCCTTGTCATCACAATGCTCCATTACCCCTGTGATAAGAATGCTCCATGATCCCTGCCATCACAATATTACACCGCCTTCCATCCAAGGCTCCATGACCTTTGTCATCACAATGCTGCATGACCACTGTAATCACAATGTTCCATGCCAATATTCATCAGAATGCTCCATGAGACTTGTCATCACAAGGCTCCATGGTCTTCTCATCACACTGCTCCAGGACCTTGTCATCACAATGCTCCATTCCCTTGTCATCACAATGCTCCTTGATCACTGTCATCACAATACTCCAGGAACATTTTCAGGCCAATTATCCATGACCTTCTCATCACAATGCTCCATGACCCATTGTCTTGAAAATGCTCCATGACACCTCTCATCACAATGCTCCATGACACCTGTCATCACAATGCTCCATGCCCCTTGTCATTACAGTGATCCATGATGCTCTTCATCATAATTATCCATGGTTTTTTCATCCCAATGCTCCACGGTCTTGCCATCACAATTCTCCATGCCCTGTTCATCACAATGCTCCATGTCCCATGTCATTACAATTCTCCACGTCCTTGTAATCACAATGCTTCGTGACACTTCCCATCACAATGTTACATGATCTTGTCCTCACAATTCTCCATGCACTTGTCATTGCAATGCTCTATGACCACTGTCATAGCAAGCTCCATGCGCTTGTCATCACAATGCTTCACAACGTTGTCATCAAAATTCTCAATGGCCATTGTCATCACAATGCTCCATGCCCTTGTCATCACAATGCTCCATGACCCTTGTCATCACAATGTTCCAAGCACTTGTCATCAAAATGCTCCATTACCTTTGCCATCACAATCTTCCATGACACTTGGTATCACAATGCTCCATGCCATTGTCATCACAATGGACAATGACATATGTCATCACATATGCTCCCTGACATCAGTCTTCTAAATAATCCATGACCTTCTCATCAAAATGTTCCATGCCCTTGTCATCACAAGGCGCAAGGCCCACTCTCATCACAATAATCCATAAATCTTGTCAGAGCAATGCTCCATGACCCCTGTCATCACAATGCTCCGTGACTCCAGTCATCACAATGATTCAGGACCTATCTCATCACAATGGTCAATGTCCTCGTCACACAAGGCTCTGTGATCTTTTTCACCAAAATGTTCCATGAATATTTCATAACAGTGCTCTGTGTCCCTTGTCATCAAAATGCACCATGCATTTGTCAGCACAATGCTCCCTGAAACTTGTCATCAATATGCTCCATGCGCTTGTCAGCACAATGCTCCATGACCCATGTCATGAAAATGCGCCATGCGCTTTTCATCACAATACTCCACATCCTTATAATTGCTATGCTCCATGACACTGTCATCACAATGCTCCATGTACTTCTCATCAAAATGCTCTCTGACCACATATATCACAATGTTACATCACTAGTCATCACAATACTCCCTCACCCCTGTCATCACAGTATTCCATGACCACTGTCATCACAGTGCTACATGCCCTTATCATCACAATGCTCCATGACCCCTGACATCACAATGATCCATGACCCCTGTCATCAAAATGTTCCATGACACTTTTCATCAATTTGCTCCATGACCCTGTCATCACAATGCTCCCTGCCCTTCTCATCACAATGCACCACAACCATGACATCAAAATGCTCCATGATCTTTGTCATCACAAAGCTCCATGACCCCTGCCATCACAATGTTCCACCGCCTTGGCATCCAAGGCTCCATGACCCTTGTAATCACAATGCTCCAAGACCCCTGTAATCACAGAGCTCCATGACTTTGTCATCACAAAGATCCATGACACATGTCATCAGAATTCTCCATGGCCTTCTCATCACAATGCTCCATATCCTTGTCATCACAATGCTCCAAGCCCCTGAAATCACAATGCTCCATGCCCCTATTCATCAGAATGCTCCATGAGACTTGTCATCACAAGGCTCCATGGTCTTCTCATCACACTGCTCCATTCCCTTGTCATCACAATGCTCCTTGACCACTGTCATCACAATACTCCATGAACATTTTCAGGCCAATGCTCCATGACCCTTGTCATCACAATGTTCCTTGACCTCTCTCATCACAATGCTCGATGACACCTGTCAACACAATGCTCCATGCCCCTTGTCATTACAGTGATCCATGATGCTCTTCATCATAATTATCCATGGTCTTTTCATCACAATGCTGCACGGTCTTGCTATCACAATTCTCCATGCCCTGTTCATCACAATGCTCCACGTTCCATGTCATTACAATTCTCCTCGTCCTTGTCATCACAATGCTTCTTGACAGTTCTCATCACAATGTTACATGATCTTGTCATCACAATTCTCCATGCACTTTCATCGCAATGCTCTATGACCCCCATCATAGCAAGCTGCATGCGCTTGTCATCACAGTGCTTCACGACATTGTCATCAAAATTCTCAATGGCCCTTGTCATCACAATGCTCCATGCCCTTGTCATCACAATGCTCCATGACCCTTGTCATCACAATGTTCCAAGCTCTTGTCATCAAAATGCTCCATGACTCTTTTCATCACAATATTCCAAGCTCTTGTCATCAAAATGCTCCATGACTCTTTTCATCACAATGTTCCAAGCACTTGTCATCAAAATGCTCCATTAGATTTGGCATCACAATCCTCCATGACAATTGGTATCACAATGCTCCATGCCATTGTCATCACAATGGACAAAGACATATGTCATCACAATGCTCCCTGACACCTGTCTTCACAATATTCCATGACCTTGTCATCACAATGCTCCATGCCCTTGTCATCACAATTCTCCAACACCCCTGTCATCACAATGCTCCATGCCCCTTTTCATCTCAATGCTCCATGAACCCTGTCATCAAAATGCACCGTGCCCATCACCATAATATTTCATGCTATTGTCATCACAATGAAATCAAAATGCTCAATTACCTCTGTCATCACAATGCACCAAACCCTTGTTATCACAATGTTCCATAACACTTGTCATCAAAATGCCCCATGGCGCTGGTCATCACAATTATCCATGGTCTTCTCATCACAATGCTCCATGATATTGGTCATCACAATGCTCAATACACTTATCATCACAATGCTCCCTGACAGTTGTCATCAGTATGCTCCTTGAACCCTGTCATGACAAGGCTCCATGCATTTTTCATCACAATGATCCATTCCCTTTTCATCACAATGCTCCAGGACCCCTGTAATCACAATGCTTCATGTCCTTGTCATCACAAAGCTCCATGACACATGTCATCAGAATGCTCCATTGCCTTCTCATCACAATGCTCCATGCCTTGTAATCACATTGCTTCAAAACCCCTGTAATCTCAATGCTCCATGACCTTCTCATCACAATGCTCCATGACCCTTGTCATCACAATGCTCAATGACCCCTCTCATCACAATGCTCCATGACCCCTCTCATCACAATGCTCCATGACACCTGTCATCACAATGCTCCATGTCCCTTGTCATTACAGTGATCCATGATGCTCTTCATCATAATTATCCATGGTCTTTTCATCACAATGCTGCACGGTCTTGCTATCACAATTCTCCATGCCCTGTTTATCACAATGCTCCATGTCCCATGTCATTACAATTATCCACGTCCTTGTCATCACAATGCTTCGTGACACTTCTCATCACAATGTTACATGATCTTGTCATCACAATTCTCCATGCACTTTTCATCGCAATGCTCTATGACCCCTGTCATAGCAAGCTCCATGCGCGTGTCATCACAATGCTTCACGACGTTGTCATCAAAATTCTCAATGGCCCTTGTCATCACAATGCTCCATGCCCTTGTCATCACAATGCTCCATGCCCACTGTCATCACAATAATCCATGAAACTTGTCAGACCAATGTTCCATGCAACTGTCATCACATTGCTCCATGCCCTTGTCATCACAATGCTCCATTGCCCCTTTCATCACAATGCTCCGTGACTCCAGTCATCACAATGCTTCATGACCTATCTCATCACAATGGTCCATGCCCTCGTCACACAAGTCTCTGTGATCTTTTTCACCACAATGCTGCATAAATATTTCATCACAATGCTCCATGCCCTTGTCATCTCAATGCTCCATTACACCTGTCATAAAAATGCTCCATGACCCCTGCCATCAAAATTTTCCACGGACTTGTCATCACAAGGCTCCATGACCCTTGTCATCACAATGAACCATGCCCATCATCATGATGATTCATGCTATTGTCATCACAATGAAATCAAAATGCTCCATGTCCTCTGTCATCACAATGCTCCAAACCTTTCTGATCACAATGTTCCATAACACTTGTCATCACATGCCCCATGACGCTCGTCATCACAATTATGCAAGGTCTTCTCATCACAATGCTCCATGTCCTTTGTCACCACAATTCTCAATACACTTGGCATCACAATGCTCGCTGACAGTTGTCATCAGTATGCTCCTTGAACCCTGTCATGACAAGGCTCCATGGCTTTTTCATCACAATGATCCATTCCCTTTTCATCACAATGCTCCAAGACCCCTGATATCACAAGGCTCCGTGACTCCAGTCATCACAATGCTTCATGACACTTGTCATCACAATGGTCAATGACCTCATCACACAAAGCTCTGTGACCTTTGTCACCACAATGCTCCATGAAATTTTTATCACAATGCTCTGTGACCCTTGTCATCACAAAGTTCCATGCCTTTGTCAGCACAATGCTCCATGACCCTTGTCATCACAATGCTCGATGCGCGTGTCAGCACAATGCTCCATAACCCATGTCATCACAATGCACCATGCACTTGTCATCACAATGCTCCACATCCTTCTCATCAAAATGCTCTATAAACCTTGTCATCACAATGCTCCATGCACTTCTCCTCAAAATGCCTTCTCACCACTGATATCGCAATGTTCCATCACTAGTCATCACAATACTCCCTCACCCCTGTCATCACAATATTCCATGAGCTCTGTAATCACAATTCTCCAGGCCCTTCTCATCACAAAGCTCCATGACACATGTCATCAGAATGCTCCATGGACTTCTCATCACAAGGCTCCATGCCCTTGTCATCACAATGCTCCAAGACCCCTGTGATCACAATGTTCCATGCCCCTATTCATCAGAATACTTCATGAGACTTGTCATCACAAAGCTCCATGTTCTTCTCATCACACTGCTCCAGGACCTTTTCATCACAATGCTCCATTACCTTGTAATCACAATGCCCCATGATGCTGGTCATCACAATTATCCATGGTCTTCTCATCACAATGTTCTATGATCTTGGTCATCACAATGCTCAATACACTTATCATCACAATTCTCCCTGACAGTTGTCATCAGTATGCTCCTTGGATCCTGTCCTGACAAGGCTCCATGAATTTTTCATTACAATGATCCATTCCGTTTTCATCACAGTGCTCTAAGACCCCTGTAATCACAATGCTCCATGTCCTTGTCATCACAAAGCTCCATGACGCATGTCATCAGAATGCTCCATTGCCTTCTCATCACAATGCTCCATGCCCTTGTCATCACATTGCTTCAAAACACTTGTAATCTCAAAGCTCCATGCACCTTGTCATGACAATGCTCCATGCCCTTGTCATCACAATGTTCCAAGCCCTTGTCCTCAAAATACTCCATTACATTTGTCATCACAATCCTCCATGACACTTGGTATCACAATGCTCCATGCCATTGTCATCACAATGGACAATGACATATGTCATCACAATGCTCCCTGACACCTGTCTTCACAATACTCCATGATCTTGTCATCACAATGTTCCATGCCCTTGTCATCACAATGCGCCATGCCCACTGTCATCACAATAATCCATGAAACATGTCAGACCAATGCTCCATGCACCTGTCATCACAATGCTCCATGCCCTTGTCATCACAATGCTCCATGACCCCTGTCATCACAATGCTCCTTGACTCCAGTCATCACAATTCTTCATGACCATTGTTCTCACAATGGTCCATGCCCTCGTCACACAAGGCTCTGTGACCTTTGTCACCACAAAGCTCCATGCCCTTGTCATCTCAATGCTCCATGCCCACTGTCATCACAAAAATCCATGAAACTTATCAGACCAATGTTCCATGCCCCTGTCATCACATTGCTCCATGCCCTTGTCATCACAATGCTCCATGACCCCTGTCATCACAGTGCTCCGTGACTCCAGTCATTACAATGATTCATGAGCTTTCTCATCACAATGGTCCATGCCCTCGTCACACAAGGCTCTGTGATCTTTGTCACCACAATGATCCATGAAATTTTCAACACAATTCTCTGTGTCCCTTGTCATCACAATGCTCCATGCCTTTGTCAGCACAATGATCCATGACACTTGTCATCAAAATGCTCCATGCGCTTGTCAGCACAATGCTCCATAACACATGTCATCACAATGTGCCATGCTCTTTTCATTACAATGCTCCACATCATTTTCATCGCTATGCTCCATAAAACTTGTCATCACAATTCTCCATGCACTTCTCATCTAAATGCTCTCTCACCACATATATCACAATGTTCCATCACTAGTCATCACAATACTCCCTCACCACTGTCATCACAATGTTTCATGACCACTGTCATCACAGTGCTACATGCCCTTATCATCACAATGCTCCATGACCCCTGATATCACAATATTCCATAACCCCTGTCATCAAATTGTTCCATGACGCTTTTCATCAATTTGCTCCATGACCCTGTCATCACAATGCGCCCTACCCTTCTCATCAGAATGCACCACGACCTTGTCATCAAAATGTTCCATGACCTTTGTCCTCACAAAGCTCCATGACGCTTGGCATCACAATTCTCCATGCCATTTCATCACAATGCTACATGAAAGCTCTCATCACATTGCTCCATGCCCTTGTCACCACAATGCTCCATGACGTTTGTCATCACAATGCTGGATACTCTTCTCATCACAATGCTCCATGCCCTTGTCATTACAATCCTCCATGAAACATGTATCACAGTGTTCCGTGCCCTAGTCATCACAATGTTCCATGCCGAATCTCATTACAATAATCCATGAAATTTTCAGACCAATATTCCATGCCCTTGTCATCACAATTCTCCATTACCCCTGTCATAACAATGCTCCATGACCCCTGCCATCACAATGTTCCACCGCCTTGGCATCCAAGGCTCCATGACCCTTGTCATCACAATGCTCCAAGACCCCTGTAATCACAATTCTCCATGCCCTTGTCAACACAATGCTCCAAGACCCATGTAATCACAATGCTCCATGCCCCTATTCATCAGAATGCTCCATGAGACTTGTCATCATAAGGCTCCATGGTATTCTCATCACACTGCTCCAGGACCTTGTCATCACAATACACCATTCCCTTGTCATCACAATGCTCCTTGACCACTGTCATAACAATACTCCATGAACATTTTCAGGCCAATGCTCCATGACCTTCTCTTCACAATGCTCCATGACACTTGTCATCACAATGCTCCATGACCCCTCTCATCACAATGCTCCATGACACCTGTCATCACAATGCTCCATGCCCCTTGTCATTACAGTGATCCATGGTGCTCTTCATCATAATTATCCATGGTCTTTTCATCACAATGCTCCACGGTCTTGCTATCACAATTCTCCATGCCCTGTTCATCACAATGCTCCATGTCCCATGTCATTAAAATTCTCCACGTCCTTACCATCACAATGCTTCGTGGCACTTCTAATCACAATATTACATGATCTTGTCATCACAATTCTCCATGCACTTTTCATCGCAATGCTCTATGACCCCTGTGATAGCAAGCTCCATGTGCTTGTCATCACAGTGCTTCACGACGTTGTCATCAAAATTCCCAATGGCACTTGTCATCACAATGCTCCATGCCCTTGTCATCACAATGCTCCATGATGCATGTCATCACAATGTTCCAAGCCCTTGTCATCAAAATGCTCCATTACATTTGTCATCACAATCCTCCATGACACTTGGTATCACAGTGCTCCATGCCATTGTCATCACAATGGACAATGTCATATGTCATCACAATGCTCCCTGACACCTGTCTTCACAATACTCCATGACTTTTTCATCACAATGTTCCATGCCCTTGTCATCACAATGCACAATGCCCACTCTCATCACAATAATCCATAAATCTTGTCAGAGCAATGCTCCATGACACCTATCATCACAATGCTCCGTGACACCAGTCATCACAATGCTTCAAGACCTTTATCATCACAGTGGTCCATGCCCTCTTCACACAAGGCTCTGTGATCTTTTTCACCACAATGCTCCATGAATATTTCATCGCAATGCTCTGTGTCCCTTGTCATCAAAATGCTCCATGCCTTTGTCACCTCAATGCTCCATGCCATTTTCATCACAATGCTCCATGCCCACTGTCATCACAATAATCCATGAAACCTGTCAGACCAATGTTCCATGCCCCTGTCATCACATTGCTCCATGCCCCTGTCATCACAATGCTCCATGACCCCTGTCATCATAGTGCTCCGTGACTCCAGTCATCACAATGCTTCATGACCTTTCTCATCACAATGGTCCATGCTCTCGTCACACAAGGATCTGTGATCTTTTTTACCACAATGCTCCATGAATATTTCATCACAATGCTCTGTGTCCCTTGTCATCTAAATGCTCCATGCCTTTGTCAGCACAGTGCTCCATGACACTTGTCATCAAAATGCTCCATGCGCTTGTCAGCACTATGCTCCATGACCCATGTCATCACAATGCGCCATGCGCTTCTCATCACAATACTACACATCTTTAACTTTGCTATGCTCCATAAAACAGGTCATCACAGTGCTCCATGCACTTCTCATCCAAATGCTCTCTCACCACATATGTCACAATGCTACATCACTAGTCATCACAATACTCCCTCACCCCTGTCATCACAGTGTTCCATGACCACTGTCATCACAGTGCTACATGCCCTTATCATCACAATGCTCCATGACCCCTGACATCACAAAGTTCCATAACCCCTGTCACAAAATTCTCCATGACCCATTTCATCACAATGCTTCATGACCCTTTACATCACAATGTTCCATAACCCCTGTCATCAAATTATTCCATGACACTTTTCAACAAATTGCTCCATGACCCTGTCATCACAATGCTCCCTGTCCTTCTCATCTCAATGTGCCATGCCCTTGTCGTCAAAATGCCCCATGACCTTTGTCATCACAATGTTCCCTGACACTTGGCATCACAATGCTCCATGCCATTGTCATCACAATACTCCATTACACCTGTCATAACAATGCTCCATGACCCCTGCCATCACAATGTTCCACGGCCTTGTCATCACAAGGCTCCATGACCCTTGTCATCACAATGCTCCAAGACCTCTGTAATCACAATTCTCCATGCCCCTTTTCATCTCAGTGCTCCATTAACGCTGTCATCACAATGCACCATGCCCATCATCATAATGATTCATGCTATTGTCATCACAATGAAATTAAAATGCTCCATGACCTCTGTCATCACAATGCTCCAAACCCTTCTGATCACAATGTTCCATAACACTTGTCATCACAATACCCCATGACACTTGTCATCACAATTATGCAAGGTCTTCTCATCACAATGCTCCATGACCTTTGTCACCACAATGCTCAATACACTTTTCATCCCAATGCTCCCTGACACCTTTAATCAGCATGTTCCGTGACGATTGTCATCACAAGACTCCATGGTCTTCTCTACAGAATTCTCCAGGATCTTGTCACTAAAATGCTCCATTCCCTTGTCATCACAATGCTCCATGACTCCTGTCATGACAATACTCCATGAACATTTTCAGCCCAATGATCCATGACATTCTCATCACAATGCACCATGACAACTGTCATCACAATGCTCCATGACCACTGTCATCCCCGCGCTCCATGACCCCTCACAACACAATGATCCGGGAATCTTGTCATCAAAATTCTACATGACCCTTGTCATCACAATGATCCATGTCTTTGACATCCCAAAGCTCCATGGCCCCTGTAAACACAATGCTCCATGATGCTTGTCATCACAATGCTCCATGCATTTGTCAGCAAAATGCTACATAACCTTGTCATCACAATGCTCCATGCACTTGTCATCACAATACTCCATTCCCATTGTCATCAAAATCCTCCATGAACCTTGGGTTCACATTGCTTCATGTCCTTGTCATCACAAAGCTCTATGCTCCTTGAAATGGAAATGATACATGACTTCTGTCATCACAATGCTCCAAATCCTCGTGATCACAATGTTCCATAATACTTGTCATCACAATGCTCCATGATGCCTATCATCACAATGCTCCATGTCCTTTGTCATCACAATTCTCAATACACATGTCATCACAATGCTCCCTGACACTTGTCGTCAGAATGCTGCTGGAGCACTGTCATGAAAAGGCTCCATGCCTTTTTCAGCACATTACTCCACAAGCTTGTCATCAGAATGGTCCATGACAATTGTCATCACAATGATCCATGACACCTGTCATCACAATGCTCCATGCCCCTTGTCATTACAGTGCTCCATGACGATCATCATCACAATTATCCATGGTCTTCTCATCACAATGCTCCACGGTCCTGCCATCACAATGCTCCATGCCCTGGTCATCACAATTCTACATGTCCTTGACATCACAATGCTCCAAGACACTTCTCATCAAAATGTTACATGCTGTTGTCAATACAGTTCTCCATGCACTTTTCATTGCAATGCTCCATGACCCCTGTCATAGCAAGCTCCATGCGCTTCTCATCACAGTGCGTCACGACCTTCTCATCAAAATTCTCAATGGCCCTTGTCATCACAACTCTCCATGATCTTGTCATCAGAGTGCTCCTTGACCTTGTCATCACGATGCTCAAAGCCCTTGTCATCACAATGCTCCATTACATTTGTCATCCCAATCTTCCATGACACTTGGCATCACAATGCCCAATGGCATTGTCATCACAATGGATCGTGACATATGTCATCACAATGCTCCCTGACACCTGCCTTCACAATAATGTATGACCTTGTCATCACAATGCTCCATGCCCTTGTCATCACAATGAGCCATGCCAACTGTCATCGAATAATCCATAAAACTTGTCAGAGCAATGCTCTATGCCTCTGTCATCACAATCCACCATGCCCTTCTCATCACAATGCTCCATGACCCTGGTCGTCACAATGCTCCGTGACTCCAGTCATAACAATGATTCATGACCTTAGTCATCAAAATGGTCCATGCCCTCGTCATCACAAGTCTCTGTGACCTTTGTCACCACAATGCTCCATGAACTTTTGATCACAATGCTCCATGACCCTTGTCATCACAATGCTCCATGCGTTTCTCAGCACGACGCTCCATGATCCTTTTCATCACAATGCTTCATGTGCGAGACAGCACAATGCTCCATAACACATGTCATAACAATGCACCACACGCTTGTCATCACAATGCTCCACAACTTTGTCATCACAACGCTCCATAAACATTGTCATCACAATGCTCCATACACTTCTCATCAAAATGCTCTCTCACCACTAATATCACACTGTTCCATCACTAGTCATCACAATACTCCCTCACCCCTTTCATCACAATGTTCCATGACCCCTGTAATAACAATGCTAAATGCCCTTATCACCACAATTTTCGATGACCCATGACATCAAAACGTTCCATAATCCCTGTCATCAAAATGATCCATGAACCTTTTCATCACAATGCTCCATGACCCCTGACATCACAATGTTCCATAACCACTGTCATCAAAATATTCGATGACAATTTTCATCAAATTGCTCCATGACCCTGTCATCACTATGCACCCTGCCCTTCTCATTACAATGCACCACACACTTGTCAACAAAATGCTCCATGACCTTTGTCATCACAAAACTCCTTGACACTTGACATCACAATGATCAATGCCATTGTCATCACAGTGCTTCCTGAAGCCTCTCATCACATTGCTTCCATGTCCTTGTCATCACAAAGCTCCACGAGGCTTGTCATCAAAATGCTCGATGCCCTTCTCATCACAATGCTCCATGCCTTTGTCATTACAATCCTCCATGACACATGTAATACAGTGTTGTGTGACCTTGTCATCACAATGTGCCATGCCCACTCTCATCACAATAATCCATGAAACTTTACAGACCAATGCTCCATACAATTGTAATCACAATGCTCCATTACCCCTGTCATGACAATGCTCCATTAGCCCTGCCATCAAAATGATCCAAGGCCTTGTCATCACAAGGTTCCATAACCCTTGTCATCACAATGAACCAAGACCCCTGTAATCACAATGCTCCATGCCTTTGTCATCACAAAGCTCCATGACGCATGTCATCAGAATGCTCCATGGCTTTCTCATCACAATGCTCCATACCCTTGCCATCACAATACTCCATTACCCCAGTCATAACAATGCTCCATGACCACTGTCATCACGATGTTCCACGGCCTTGTCATCACAAGGATCCATGACCCTTGTCATCACAATGCACGATTCCCATCATCATAATGCTTCATGCTATTGTCAACACAATGAAATCAAAATGCTCCATGACCTGTGTCATCAAAATGCTCCAAAAACTTGTGATCATGATATTCCATAACACTTGTCATCACAACGCCCCATGAAGCTTGTCATCACAATTATCCATGGTCTTATCATCACAATGCTTCATGACATTTGTCATCACAATGCTCAATACTCATGTCATCATAATGGTCCCTGACACTTGTCGTCAGTATGCTCCTTGAACCCTGTCATGACAAGACTCCATGCCTTTTTCATCACAATGATCCATGCCCTTTTCATCACAATGCTCCAAGACAACAGTATTTGCAATGCTCCATGCCCTTGTCTTCACAAAACTCCATGATGCATGTCATCAGAATGCTCCATGGCCTTCTCATCACAATGATCCATGCCCTTGTCATCACAATGCTCCAAGAGCCCTGTAATCACAGTTCTCCATGCCCCTTTTCATCTCAATTCTCCATGAACCCTGTCATCACAATGCACCATGTCCATCATCTTAATGCTTTATGCTATTGTCATCACAATGAAATCAAAATGCTCCATGACATCTGTCATCACAATGCTCCAAACCCTTGTGATCACAATGTTCATAACACTTGTCTTCACAACGCTCCATGACTCTCGTCATCACAATTATCCACGGTCTTCTCATCACAGTGCTCCATGACCTTTGTCATCACAATGCTCAATACACTGGTCATCACAATGCTCCCTGACACTTGTCATCAGTGTACTCCTTGAACCCTGTCATGACAAGGCTACATGCATTTTTCATCACAATGATCCATGCTGTTTTCATCACAATGCTCCCAGACCACTGTAATCACAATGCTCCATGCCCTGGTCATCACAGTGCTTCATGACGCATGTCATCAGAATGCTCCATGGCCTTCTCATCACAATGCTCCATGCCTTTGTCATCACAATGCTCCAAGGCTCCTCTAATCACAATGCTCCATGCCCCATTTCATCAGAATGCTCCATGAGACTTGTCATCACAAAGCTCCATAGTCTTCTCATCACAATGCTCCAGGATCTTGTCATCACAATGCTCCATTCCCTTGTCATCACAATGCTCCATGACCCCTGTCATCACAATACTCCATGAACATTTTCAGCCCAATGCTCCATGAACTTCTCATCACAATGCTCCATGACCCCTGTCATCACAATGCTCCATGACCACTGTCATCACAATGCTCCATGACCCCTTACAACACAATAATCCGGGACTTTTATCATCAAAATGCTCCCTGACCCTTGTCATCACAATGATCCGTGTTCTTGCCATCTTAATTCTCCATGACCGCTGTAATCACAATGCTCCGTGATGCTTGTCTTCACAGTGCTCCATGAAACTTGTCATCACGATGCTCCATGCCTTTGTCAGCAAAATGCTACATGACATTGTCATCACAATGCCCCATGCGCTTGTCATCAAAATCCTCCATGAAACTTTGGATCACATTGCTTCATGCCCTTGTCATCACAATGCTCCATGCTCCTTGAAATCAAAATGATCCATGACCTGTCATCACAATGCTCCAAAACCTTGTTATCACAATGTTCCATAAACCTTGACATCACAATGATCCATGATGCCTGTCATCACAATACTCCATGCCATTGTAATCACAATGCTCCATGACCATCGTCATCACAATGCTCAATACACTTGTCATCACAATGCTCACTGACACTTGTTGTCAGAATGCTCCTTGAAACCTGTCATGAAAAGGCTCCATGCATTTTTCATCACAATGATCCATGCCATTAACATCACAATGCTCCATGCCATTGTCATCAAAATACTCCACAAGCTTATCATCAGAATGCTCCATGCCCTTGTCATCAAAATAATCCATGCCCACTGTCATCACAATAATCCATGAAACTTGTTACACCAATTTTCCATGCCACTGTCATCACAATGCTCCATGCCCTTGTCATCACAAAGCTCCATTACGCATGTCATCAGAATGGTACATTGCCTTCTCATCACAATGCTCCATGCCCTTGTCATCACAAAGCTCCAAGACCAATTTAATCACAATTCTCAATGCCCCTTTTCATCTCAATGCTCCATGAACCCTGTAATCACAATGCACCATGCTCATCATCATAATGCTTCATGCTATGGTCATCATAATGAAATCAAAATGCTCCATGAACTCTGTCATCACAATGCTCCAAACCCTTATGATCACAATGTTCCATAACACTTGTCATCACAATGCCCCATGATGCTCGTCATCACAATTATCCATGGTTTTCTCATCACAATGCTCCATGACCTCTGTCATCACAATGCTCAATTTACTTTTCATCACAATGCTCCCTGACACTTGTCGTCACTATGCTCCTTGAACCCTGTCATAACAAGGCTCCATGCCTTTTCCATCACAATGATCCATGCCCTTTTCATCACAATGCTCCAAGACCCCTGTAATCACAATGCTCCATGCCCTTTTCATCACAATGCTCCATGTCCCTTGTCATCACAATGCTCCAAGCCCTTGTCATCACAATCCTCCATGACACTTGGCATCACAATGCTCCAGGCCATTGTCATCAAAATGGACCACCACATATGTCATCACAGTGCTCCCTGACACCTGTCTTCACAATACTGTATCACATTGTTATCACAATGCTCCATGCCCACTGTAATCACAATAATCCATAAAACTTGTCAGAGCTATGCTCTATGGCCCTGTCATCACAATGCTCCATGCCCTTTTCATCACAAGTCCCTGTGACCTTTGTCACCACAATGCTCCATGAACTTTTGATCACAATGCTCCGTGACCCTTGTCATCACAATGCTCCATGCCTTCCTCAGCACAATGCTCCATGACCATTGTCATCACAATGCTCCATGTGCTAATCAGCACAATGCTCCATAACACATGTCATAACAATGTGTCATGCACTTGTCATCACAATGCTCCACAAACTTGTCATCACAACGCTCCATAAACATTGTCATCACAATGCTCCATACACTTCTCATCAAAATGCTCTCTCACCACTGATATCACAGTGTTCCATCACTAGTCATCACAATAGTCCCTCAACCCTGTCATCACAATGTTCCATGACCCCTGTCATCACAATGGTACATGCCCTTATCATCACAATGTTCAATGAAACCCTGACATCACAATGTTCCATAACACCTGTCATCAAAATTCTCCATGACCCATTTCATCAAAATGCTCCATGAACCCTGACATCACAATGTTCCATAAACCCTGTCATCAAAATGTTCGATGACACTTTTCATCAAATTGCGCCATGACCCTGTCATCACAATGCATGCTGCCCTTCTAATCACAATGCACGACGCACTTGTTATCAAAGTGCTCCATGAACTTTGTCATCACAAAGCTCCATGACCCTTTGCATCACAATGTTCCATGCCATTGTCATCACAATTTTTCATGCCCTTTTCATTACAATCCTTCATGACCCATGTATCAGAGTGTTCCATGACCTGTCATCACAATGCTCCAAACCCTTGTGATCACAATGTTCTATAACACTTGACATCACAATGCTCCATGATGCCTGTCATCACAATACTACATGCCCTTGTCATCACAATGTTCCATGACCATTTTCATCACAATGCTCAATACACTTCTCATCACAATGCTCCCTGACACTTGTTGTCAGAATGCTCCTTTAAATCTGTCATGAAAAGGCTCCATGCATTTTTCATCACAATGATCCATGCCCTTTTCATCACAATGCTCCATGCCATTGTCATCACAATACTACACAAGCTTATCATCAGAATGCCCCATGACCACTGTCATTACAGTACTCCATGATGCTCGTCATCACAGTTATCCATTTTTCTTCTCATCACAGTGCTCCATGGTCTTTCGATCACAATGCTCCATTCCCTGGTCATAACAATGCTCCATGTCCCTTGTCATCAGAATTCGCCACGTTCTTGTCATCACAATGCTCTATGACCCCTCTCATCACAATGCTCCATGACCCTTGTAATCACAGTGTTGCAAGCCCTTGTCATCAAAATGCTCCATTACCTTTGTCATCACAATCTTCCATGACACTTGGTATCACAATGCTCCATGCCATTGCCATCACAATGGACAATGACATATGTCAAAACAATGCTCCCTGACAACTGTCTTAACAATACTCCATGACCTTGTCATCACAGTGTGCCATGCCCTTGTCATCACAATGTGCCATGCCCACTGTCATCAGAATAATCCATGAAACTTGTCAGACAAATGTTCCATGCCACTGTCATCACAATGCTCAATGCCCATGTCATCACAATGCTCCATTACCCATGTCATAAAAATGCTCCTTGCCTCCAGGCATCACAATGCTTCATGACTTTTGTCATCCCAATGCTCCATGCCCACTGTCATCACAATAATCCAGGAAACTTGTCAGACCAATTGTCTAAGCCCCCGTCACACAAGGCTCTGTGATCTTTGTCACCACAATGCTCCATGAATATTTCATCACAATGCTCTGTGTCCCTTGTCATCACCAGGCTCCATGCCTTTGTCAGCACAATGCTCCATGACCCCTGCCATCACAATGCTCCGTGACTCCAGTCATCACAGTGCTTCAAGACCTTTGTCAACACAGTGGTCCATGCCCTCTTCACACAAGGGTCTGTGACCGTTGTCATCACAATGCTCCATGCCCACTGTCATCACAATAATCCATGAAACTTGTCAGGCAAATGTTCCATGCCCCTGTCATCACATTGCTCCGTGCCCTTGTCATCACAATGCTCCATGACCCCTGACATCACAATGTTCCATAACCCCTGTCACAAAATGCTCCATGACCCATTTCTTCACAAAGCTTCATGACCCCTGACATCACAATGTTCCATAACGCCTATCATCAAAATATTCCATGACGCTTTTCATCAAATTGCTCCTTGACCCTGTCAACACAATGCTCCCTGCCCTTCTCATCACAATGCACCACGCCCTTGTCATTAAAATGCCCAATGACATTTTTCATCACAAAGCTCCATGACCCATGGCATCACAATGCTCCATGCCATTGTCATCACAATGCTCAATGAAATCTCTCATCACATTGTTCCATGCCCTTGTCATCACAATGCTCCATTACACCTGTCATAACAATGCTCCATGACCCCTGCCATCACAATGTTCCACGGCCTTGTCATCACAAGGCTCCATGACATTTGTCATCACAATGCTCCAAAACCTCTGTAATCACAATTCTCCATGTCCCTTTATATCTCATTTCTCCATCAACCCTGTCATCACAATGCACAATGCCCATCATCATAATGATTCATGCTACTGTCATCACTATGAAATCAAAATGCTCCATGACCTCTGTCATCACAAAGCTGCAAACCCTTCTGATCACAATGTTCCATGACACTTGTCATCACAATGCCCCATGACGCTCGTCATCACAATTATGGAAGGTCTTCTCATCACAATGCTCCATGACCTTTGTCAACACAATGTTCAATACACTTGTCATCACAATGCTCCCTGACACTTGTCATCACTATGCTCCCTGAACACTGTCATGACAAGGCTCCCTGCATTTTTCATCACAATGATGCATTCCCTTTTCTTCACAATGCTCCAAGACCCCTGTTATCACAATGCTCCGTGACTCCAATCATCACAATGCTACATGACATTTGTCATCACAATGGTCCATGACCTTGTCACACAAAGCTCTGTGACCCTTGTCACCACAATGCTCCATGAACTTTTTATCACAATGCTCTGTGACGCTTGTCATCACAAAGCTCCATGCCTTTGTCAGCACAATGCTCCATGACTCTTGTCATCACAATGCTCGATGCGCGTGTCAGCACAATGCTCCACAACCAATGTCATCACAATTCGCCATGCACTTGTCATCACAATGCTCAACATCCTTTTCATCAAAATGCTCCATAAACCTTGTCATCACAATGCTCCATGCACTTATCAAAATGCTCTAGTACCACTGATATCTCAATGTTCCACCACTAGTCATCACAATACTCCCTCACCCCTGTCATCACAATATTCCATGACCCCTGTAATCACAATTCTCCATGCCCTTGTCATCACAAAGCTCCATGACGCAGGTCATCAGAATGCTCCATGGCCTTCCCATCACAATGCTCCATGCCCTTGTCATCACAATGCTCAAACACCCCTGTAATCACAATTCTCCATGCCCTTCTCATCACAATGCTCCATGCCATTGACATTACAATCCTGCATGATCTATGTATCACAGTGTTCCATGCCCTTGTCATCACACTGCTCCATGCCCACTCTCTTCACAATAATCCATGAAACTTTTCAGACCATTGCACCATGTCCTTGTCATCACAATGCTCCATTACCCCTGTCATAAGAATGCTCCATGTCCCCTGCCATCACAAGTTTCCACGGTCTTGTCATCACAAACCTCCATGACCCTTGTCATCACAATTCTCCAAGACCCCTGTAATCACAAATCTCGATGCCCTTGTCATCACAAAGCTCCATGACTCATGTCATCAGAATGCTCCATGGCCTTCTCCTCACAGTGCTCCATGACCTTGTCATCACAATGTTCCATGCCCTTGTCATCACAATGCGCCATGCCCACTGTCATCAGAATAATCCATGAAACTTGTCAGACAAAGGTTCCATGCCACTGTCATCACAATGCTCCATGCCCATGTTATCACAATGCTCCATTACCCATGTCATCAGAATGCTCCTTGCCTTCAGTCATCACAATGCTTCATGACTTTGGTCATCACAATGCTCCATGCCCACTGTCATCACAATAATCCATGAAACTTGTCAGACCAATTGTCCATGCCCCCATCACACAAGGCTCTGTGATCTTTGTCACCACAATGCTCCATGAATATTTCATCACAATGCTCTGTGTCCCTTGTCATCACCATGCTCCATGCCTTTGTCACCACAATGCTCCATGACACTTGTCATCAAAATGCTCCATGCGCTTGTCAGCACAATGCTCCATGACCCCTGCCATCACAATGCTCCATGGCTCCAGTCATCACAGTGCTTCATGACCTTTGTCAACACAGTTGTCCATGCCCTCTTCACACAAGGCTCTGTGACCTTTGACATCACAATGCTCCAAGACCCCTGTAATCACAAATCTCGATGCCCTTGTCATCACAAAGCTCCATGACTAATGTCATCAGAATGCTCCATGGTCTTCTCCTCACAGTGCTCCATGCCCTTGTCATCAGAATGCTCCAACACCCCTGGAATCACAATGCTCCATGCCCCTTTTCATCTCAATGCTCCATCAACCCTGTCATCCCAATTCACCATGCCCATCACCATAATATTTCATGCTTTTGTCATC
The DNA here is from genome assembly GCF_949752795.1 of Hyperoodon ampullatus. Lineage (NCBI taxonomy): Eukaryota > Metazoa > Chordata > Mammalia > Artiodactyla > Ziphiidae > Hyperoodon > Hyperoodon ampullatus. Next base: position 2,883,916 of record NW_027641090.1, read on the forward strand.
ACAATGAAATCAAAATGCTCAATGTCGTCTGTCATTAAAATGCACCAAATCCTTGTGATCACAATGCTCCATAACACTTGTCATCACAATGCCCCATGACGCTGGTCATCACAATTATCCATGGTCTTCTCTCACAATGCTCCAAGCCCTTGTCATCACAATGCTCCGTTACATTTGTCATCACAATCCTCCATGACACTTGGCTTCACAATGCTCCATGCCATTGTCATCACAATGCACAATGACATATGTCATCACAATGCTCCCTGACAACTTTCTTCACCATATTCCATGACCTGGTCATATTAATGCTCCATGCCGCTGTCATCACAGTGCGCCATGCCCACTATCATCACAATAATCAGTGAAAGTTGTCAGACAGATGCTCCATGCTCCTGTCATCACAATGCTCCATGCCCTTGTCATCACAATTGTCCGTGACTCGTCATTACAATGCTACATGACCTTTGTCCTCACAATCGTCCATAACCTCGTCATCACAGGGCTCTGTGAAATTTCTCACCATAATGCTCCATGAACTTTTCATCACAATGCTCCAAGCCTTTGTCAGCAGAGTGCTCCATGACCCTTGTCATCACAATGCTCCATGGGCTTGTCAGAACAATGCTCCATGACCCATGTCATCACAATGTGCCATGCACTTGTCATCACAATGTTCCACAACTTTGTCATCACAATACTCTATAAACCTTGTCATCACAAAACTCCATGCACTTCATATCAAAATGCTCTTTCACCGTTGATATCAAAATGTTCCATCACTAGTCATTGCAATACTCCTTCACGCCTGTCATGACAATGTTCCACATGCTTCTCATCACAAGGCTCCATGACCCTTGTCATCACAATGCTCCAAGACCCCTGTAATCACAATGCTGCTTGGTCTTGTCATCACATAGCTCCATGACGCTTGTCATCAGACAGCTCCGTGGCTTTAGCATCACAATGCTCCATGCCCTTTTCATCAAAATGCTCCAAGACACCTGTAATCAAAATGCTCCATGCCCCTTTTCATCTCAATGCTCCATGAACTCTGTCATCACAATGAACCTTGCACATCATCATAATGCTTCATGCTTTTGTCATAACAATGAAATCAAAATGCTCCATAAACACTGTCATCACAATTCTCCAAACCCTTGTGTTCACAATGTTCCATAATACTTGTCCTCAAAAATCCCCATGACGCTCGTCTTAACAATTATCCATGGTCTTCTCATAACAATGCTCCATGACCTTTTTCATCACAATGCTCAATACACTTATCATCACAATGCTCCCTGACAGTTGTCATCAGTATGCTCCTTGAACCCTGTCATGACAAGGCTCCATGCATTTTTCATCACAATGATCCATTCCCTTTTCATCACAATGCTCCAAGACCCCTGTAATCACAATGCTCCATGCCCTTGTCATCACAATGCTCAAAACCCTTGTGATCACATTGTTCCACAACACTTTTCATCACAACACTCCATGATGCCTGTCATCACAATACTACATGCCCGTGTCATCACAATTCTCAATGAGCTTTGTCATCAAAATGTTCAATACACTTGTCATCCCAATGCTCCCTGACACTTGTCGTCAGAATGCTCCTTGAACCCTGTCATGAAAAGGCACCATACATTTTTCATCACAATGCTCCATGTCCTGTTCATCACAATGATCCATGTCATTGTCATCACAATACTCCACAAGCTTGTCATCATTATGTTGCATGACCCTTGTCATCACAATGCTCCATGACCCCAGTCATCACAATGCTCCGTGACTCCAGTCATCCCAATGCTTCATGACATTTGTCATCACAATGGTCCATGCCCTCGTCATCACAAGGCTCTGTGACATTTGTCACCACAATGCTCCATGAACTTTTCATCATAATGGTCTCTGACCGTTGTCATCACAATGCTCCATGCCTTTCTCAGCACAATGCTCCATGACCCTTGTCATCACAATGTTCCATGCGCTTGTCATCAAAATGCTCCATTACCTTTGTAATCACAATCCTCCATGACATTTGGCATCACAATGCTCCATGGCATTGTCATCACAATGGGCCATGACATATGTCTTCACAATGCTCCCAGACACCTGTCTTCACAATAATGCATGAGCTTCTCATCACAATGCTCCATGCCCTTTTCATCACAATGTGCCATTCCCAGTGTCATCGAAATAATCCATGAAACTTGTAAGACCAATGTTCCATGCCCCTGTCATCAAAATGCTGCATGCCCTTGTCATCACAATGCTCAATGACACGTCATCACAATGCTCCATGACTCCTGTCATCACAATGCTTCATGACCTTTCTCATCACAATGGTCCATGCCCTCGTCATCACAAGTCTCTGTGACCTATGTCACCACAATGCTCCATGAACTTTTCATCACAACGCTCTGTGACCTTTGTCATCATAATGCACTATGTGTTTCTCAGCACAGTGCTCCGTGACCCTTGTCATCACAATGCTCCATGCACTTGTCATCAAAATGCTCCATGATCTTTGTCATAACCAAGCTCCATGACCCTTGGCATCACAATGCTCCATGCGCTTGTCATCAAAATGCTCCATGATCTTTGTCATCACCAAGCTCCATGACCCTTGGCATCAGAATGATCCATGCCATTGTCATCACAATGCTTCCTGAAGCCTCTCATCACATTGCTTCCATGTCCTTATCATCACAAAGCTCCACGATGATTGTCATCAAAATGCACGATTCCCTTCTCATCACAATGTTCCATGAACTTGTCAATACAATTCTCCATGACCCATGTATCACAGTGTTCCTTTCCCTTGTCATCATAATGCTCCATGCCCACTCTCATCACAATAATCCATGAAAAGTTTCAGACCAATGCTCCATAAACTTGTAATCACAATGCTCCATTACCCCTGTCATGAAAATGCTCCATAACCCCTGCCATCAAAATGTTCCACGGCCTTGTCATCACAAGGCTCCATAACCCTTGTCATTACAATGATCCAAGACCCCTGTAATCACAATGCTCCATGCCTTTGTCATCACACAGCTCAATGACGCATGTCATCAGAATGCTCCATGGCTTTCTCATCACAATGCTCCATACCCTTGCCATCACAATATTCCATTACCCCTGTCATAACAATGTTCCATGACCACTGTCATAATGATGTTCCACGGCCTTGTCATCACAGTGCTCCATGAAACCTGTCATCACAATGCTCCGTGACTCCAGTCATCACAGTGCTTCATGAACTTTGTCATCACAATGGTCCATGCCCTCATCATCACAATTCTCTGTGACCTTTGTCACCACAATGCTCCATGAACTTTTCATCACAATGCTCTCTGACCATTGTCATCACAATGCTCTATGCCTTTCTCAGCACAATGCTCCACGACACTTGTCATCACAAAGCTCCATGTGCTTCTCAGCACATTGGTCCATGACCCATGTTATCAAAATGTGCCATGCGCGTGTCATCACTGTCCTCCACAACATTGTCATCACAATGCTCCATAAACATTGTCATCAATATGCTCCAGGCACTTGTCAACAAAATGCTCTCTCACAACTGAAATCACTATGTTCCATCACAAGTCAGCACAATACTCCCTCACCAGTCATCACAATGTTCCATGACCCCTGTCATCACATTGCTCCATGCACTTATCATCACAATGTTTGATGACCCCTGACATCACAATGTTCCATAACCCCTGTCATCAAAATGCTCCATGACCCTTTTCAGCAAAATGCTCCATGACCCCTGACATCACAATGTTCCATAAACCCTGTCATCAAAATCTTCCATGACCCTTTTCATCAAATTGCTCCATGACCCTGTCATCACAATGCTCCCTTCCCTTCACAACACAGTGCACCACGAACTTGTCATCAAAATGCTCCATGACATTTGTCGTCACACATCTCCATGACAATTGGCATCACAATGCTCCATGTCATTGTCTTCACAATGCTCCATGAACCATCTCATCACATTGTTCCATGCCCTTGTCATCACAAAGCTCCATGACGCTTGCCATCACAATGCTCGATGCCCTTCTCATCACAATGCTCCATGTCCTTGTCATTATAAGCCCCCATGACCCATGTATTACAGTGTTCTGTGCCCTTGTCATCAAAATGCTCCATGCCCACTCTCATCACAATAATCCATGAAACTTTTCAGACACATGCTCCATGCCCTAGTCATCACAGTGCTCCATTACACCTGTCATAACAATGCTCCATGACCCCTGCTATCACAATGATCCACGGCCTTTTAATCACAAGGCTCCATGACACTTGTCATCACAATGCTCCAAGACCCATGTAATCACAATGCTCCATGCAATTGTCATCACAAAGCTCCTTGACGCATGTCATCAGAATGCTCCATGGCCTTCTCAGCGCAATGCTCCATGCCCTTGTCATCACAATGCTCCAAGACCCCTGTATTCACAATGCTCCATGCCCTTGTCATCAAAAAGCTCCATGACGCATGTCATCAGAATGCTCCTTGGCCTTCTCATCACAATGCTCCATGCCCTTGTCATCACAAAGTTCCAAGATCCCTGTAAACACAATGCTCCATGCCTCTTTTCATCAGTATGGTCCATGAGACTTGTCATCACAAGGCTCCATGGTCTTCTCAACACAATGCTCAAGGACTTTGTCATCACAATGCTTCACGACCTTCTCATCAAGATTCGAAATGGCACTTGTGATCATAATGTTCCAAGTCCTAATCATCACAATGCCCCATTATCTGTCATCACATTCCTCCATGACACTTGGCATCACAATGCCCCATGCCATTGTCATCGCAATGGAACATGACATATGTCATCACAATGCTCCCTGATACCTGTCTTCACAATACTCCATGACCTTTTCATCACAATGCTCCATGCCCATGTCACCACAATCCGCCATGCCGAATGTCATCACAATAATCCATGAAACTTGTCAGACCAATGCTCCATGCACTTGTCATCACAATGCTCCATGCCCTTGTCATCACAATTCTCCATGACCCCGCACATCATAATTCTCCATGAATCCAGTCATCACAATGCTTTATGACCTTTGTCATCACAATGGTCCATTCCCTCATCATCACAGTTCTCTGTAACACGTTTCATCACAATGCTCCATGCCTTTGTCAGCATAATGCTCCATGACCCTTGTCATCACAATGATCCATGCGCTTGTCAGCACAATGCTCCACAACCTTATCATCACAATGCTCCATAAACCTTGTCATCACAATGCTCCTTGCACTTCTCATCTAAATGCTCTCTCACCACTGATATCACAATGTTCCATTACTATTCATCACAATACTCTCTCACCCCTTTCATCACAATGTTCCATGACCCCTATCATCAAAATGCTACATGCCCTTATCATCATAATGCTCGATGACCACTGACAACACAATGTTCCAAAACCCTGTCATGAAAATGTTCCCTGACGATTTTCATCAAATTGCTCCATGACCCTGTCATCACAATGCTCCCTGCGTTTCTCATCACAATGCACAACGCTCTTTTCATCAAAATGCTCCATGACCTTTCTCATCACAAACTCCATGACCCTTGACATCACAATGCTCCATGCCATTTTCATCACAATGCTCCATGAAACCTATCATCACATTGTTCCTTGCTCTTGTCATCACAAAGCTCCATGATGCTTGTCATCACAATGCTCGATGCCTTTCTCATCACAATGATCCATGCCCTTGTCATTACAATCCTCCATGACCCATGTATCACCGTCGTTCTGTGCCCTTGTCATCACAATGCTCCATGCCCACTCTCATCACAATAATCCATGAAACTTTTCAAACAAATACTCCATGCCCTTGTCATCACAATGCTCCATTACCCCTGTCATAACAATGCTCCATGACCCCTGCCATCACAATGTTCCACGGTGTTGTCATGACAAGGCTCCATGACCCTTGTCATAACAATGCCCCAAGACCATGTAATCACAATGCTCCATGCCCCTTTTCATCAGAATGCTCCATGAAAGTTGTCATCACAATGCTCCAGGACATTGTCATCCCAATGCTCCATTCCCTTGTCATCACAATGCTCCATGAGCCCTGCCATCACAATACTCAAGGAATATTGTCAGCTCAGTGCTCCATGAAATTCTGATCACAATGCTCCATGACCCCTGTCATCACAATGCTCCATGACCACTGTCATCACAACGCTCCATGACACCAGACAACACAATGATCTGGGAATCTTTTTATCGAAATGCTCCATGACCCTTGTCATCACAATGATCCATGCCCTTGCCATCCCGAAGCTCCATGACCCCTGTAATCACAATGCTCCATGACGCTTGTCATCACAATGCTCCATGACACTTGTCATCAAAATGCTCCATACATTTGTCAGCAAAATGCTACATGACCTTGTCATCACAATGCTCCATGTGCTTGTCTGCACAATACTCCATTCCCATTGTCATCAAAATCCTCCATGAACCTTGGGTTCACATTGCTTCATGCCCTTGTCATCACAATGATCCATGCTCCTTGAAATGAAAATGATACATGACTTCTGTCATCACAATGCTCCAAAGCCTTGTGATCACAATGTTCATAACACTTGTCATCATAATGCTCCATGATGCCTGTCATCACAATGCTCCATGACCTTTGTCATCACAATGCTCAATACACTTGTCATCACAATGCTCCCTGAGTCTTGTCATAAGAATGCTCCTTGAACACTGTCATAAAAAGGCACCATGCCTTTTTCATCACAATGCTCCATGCCCTTTTCATCAAAATGTTCCATGCCATTGTCATCACATTACTCCACAAGCTTGTCATCAGAATGGTCCATGACCCTTGTCATCACAATGATCCATGACACCTGTCATCACAATGCTCCATGCCTCTTGTCATTACAGTGCTCCATGACGATCCTCATCACAATTATCCATTGTCTTCTCATGACAATGCTCCACGGTCTTGTCATCCCAATGCTCCATGCCCTGGTCATCACAATTCTACATGTCCTTTTCATCACAATGCTCCATGACACTTCTCATCAAAATGTTACATGCTCTTGTCAATACAATTCTCCATGCACTTTTCATCGCAATGCTCCATGACCCCTGTCATAGAAAGCTCCATGCGCTTGTCATCACAATGCTTCACGACCTTGACATCAAAATTCTCAAAGGCCCTTGTCATCACAATGCTCCATGATGTTGTCATCACAATGCTTCATGACCTTGTCATCACGAAGCTCCAAGCCCTTGTCATTACAATGCTCCATTACCTTTGTCATCACAATCCTCCATGACACTTGGCATTCCAATGCCCCATGCCATTCTCATCACAATGGACCATGACATATGTCATCCCAATACTCCCTGACACCCGTCTTCACAATACTGTATGACCTTGTCATCACAATGCTCCATGCCCTTGTAATCACAATGTGCAATGCCCACTGTCATCACAATAATCCATATAACTTGTCAGAGCAATGCTCTATGCCCATGTCATCACAATGCTCCATTCCCGTGTCATCACAATGCTCCGTGACTCCAGTCATCACAGTGCTTTATGAACTTTGTCATCACAATGGTCCATGCTTTCATCATCACAAGTCTCTGTGACTTTGTCACCAAAATGCTCCATGAACTTTTCATAACAATGCTCTCTGACCCTTGCATCAAAATGCTCTATGCCTTTCTCAGCACAGTACTCCATCCCCCTTTTCATCACAATGCTCCATGTGCTTGTCAGCACATTGCTCCATGACCCATGTTATCACAATGTGCCATGCGCTTGTCATCACAATGCTCCACAACCTTGTCATCACAATGCTCCATAAACCCTTGTCATCACAATGCTCCATGCACTTCTCAACAAAATGCTCTCTCACAACTGATATCACTATGTTCCATCACTAGTCATCACAATACTTCCTCACCACTGTCATCACAATGTTCCATGACCCCTGACATCACTATCTTCCATAACCCCTGTCATCAAAATGCTCCATGACCCTTTTCAGCAAAATGCTCCATGACCCCTGACATCACAATGTTCCATTACCCATATCATCAAAATCTTCCATGACCCTTTTCATCAAATTGCTCCTCGACTCTGTCATCACAATGCTCCCTGCCCTTCAAAACACAATGCACCACGCCCTTGTCATCAAAATGCTCCATGACATTTGTCGTCACATATCTCCATGACCCTTGGCATCACAGTGATCCATGCCATTGTCATCACGATGCTCCATGAACCCTCTGATCACATTGTTCCATGCCCTTGTCATCACAAAGCTCCATTACATTTGTCATCACAATGCTCGATGCCTTTCTCATAACAATGCTCCATGTCCTTGTCATTACAATCCTCCATGACCCATGTATCACAGTGTTCCGTGCCCTTGTCATCACAATGCCCCATGCCCAATCTCAACACAATAATCTATGAAATTTTCAGACCAATGTTCCATGCCCTTGTCATCACAATGCACCATGACGCCTGATATCACAATGTTCCATAACCCCTGGCATCAAAATGCTCCATGACCCTATTCATCACAAAGCTCCATGACCACTGACATCGCAATGTTCCATATCCCCTGTCATCAAAATGATCCATGACCCTTTTCAACAAATTGTTCCATGACCCTGTCATCACAATGTTCCCTGCCCTTCTCATCACAATGCACAACGCCCTTGTCAACAAAATGCTCCATGACCTTTGTCATCACAAAGGTCCATGACTCTCGTCATCAAAATTTTCCATGGTCTTCTCATCACAATGCTCCATGACCTTTGTCATCACAATGCTCAATACACTGGTCATCACAATGCACCCTGACACTTGTCATCAGTATGCTCCTTGAACCCTCTCATGACAACGCTCAATGCCTTTTTCATCACAATGATCCATGCCCTTTTCATCACAATGCTCCATGCCATTGTCATCCCTATACTCCACAAGCTTATCATCAGAATGCTCCGTGACCCTTGTCATCACAATGCTCCATGACCCCTGTCATCACAATGCTCCATGACCCCTGTCATCACAATGTTCCATGACCCCTGTCATCACAATGCTCCATGACAACTGTCATCAGAATGCTCCATGCCCCTTGTCATTACAGTGCTCCATGAGGCTCGTCATCACAGTTATTCATGGACTTCTCATCACAGTGCTCCATGGTCTTGCTATCACAATGCTCCATTCCCTGGTAATCACAATGCTCCATTCCCTGGTAATAACAATGCTCCATGTCCTTTGTCATCAGACTTCTCCACGTCCTTGTCATCACAATGCTCCATGACAGTTCTCATCACAATGTTACATGCACTTGTCATCAAAATTTTCAATGAAATTGTCATCTCAATGCCATATGACCCCTGTCATAACAAGCTCCATGCCTTTGTCATCAAAATTCTTCACGATATTGTCATCAAAATTCTCAATGTCTGTTGTCATCACAATGCTCCATGCCCTTGTCATCACAGTGCTCCATGACCCTTGTTATCACAGTGCTCCAAGCCATTGTCAACACAATGCTCCATTACCTTTGTCATCACAATACACAAAGACACCTGGCATCACAATGCCCCATGCCATTGTCATCACAATGGGCCATGACATATGTCATCACAATACTCCCTGACACCTCTCTTCTCAATAATCTATGACCTTCTCATCACAATGCTTCATGCCCTTGTCATCACAATGCGCCATGCACACTCTCATCACATTAGTCCATAAATCTTTTCAGAGAAATGCTCTATGACCCTGTCATCACAATGCTCCATGCCTTTGTCATCACAATGCTCCATGACACTGTCATCACAATGCTCCGTGACTCGTCATAACAATGATTCATGACGTTTGTCATCACAATGGTCCATACCCTCATCATCACAAGTCTCTGTGACTTTGTGACCACAATGCTCCATGAACTTTTCATCACAATGCTCTCTGACACTGGTCATCACCATATTCTATGCCTTCCTCAGCACTATGCTCCCTGACCCTTGTCATAAGAGTGCTCCATGTACTTGTCAGCACATTGCTCCATGACCCCTGTTATCACAATGCTCCATGCGCTTGTCATCAATATGTAACCAAGTTGAGGTTATTGTAATCAGTGCAGCCCTAAATTTTTGGGTGGCTATGTCTTATTGATTTTCAGTTTTCCCAAGGTATATTCCCTAGACTGGAAGTGCCCTGGGATCTGTAACTCGGTTGTTTACATGTTTTAGGGAACACAATTAACTCCTCCAGAGAGGCAGTTGGCAATTTACATCTTGCCCATCAGCAAAACTAGGCTCCATTTTCTCCAGGGCCTGTCTTGCGTTTCTAGTTTTTACACATTTTGCGGATGTCCCTTTTGACCGGTGGGAAGTGATACTTCTTTGTAGTGCAGATTTGCATTGCCCGCTTGCTCGCTTGGCCAAAAAGCGCGTATGCGTTTTCTCCAGAATATATTCAGGAGAAAACGCATACGCCCTTTTTGGCCAAGTGCATCATTGTCGAAGTTGTGCCCCTCTTCCTGTGCTTTAAAGGTGATTCCAATGTACCTCTAGAAATCTGTTTCCTGCTCTTCTGGCTCGCTTTCAAGTCGGCCTCGTTGCCTTCCCTCAACAGATTTTTGGACGATAGTTGTCCTTTATTACTCTGCCAGTTTGTGAATTGCTGTGCCCCTGAGCTCCATTTTTCAACTCATTTTTTGTGAGCAGACGGCAGTTCCAAAACTTTGGTTTAGGAACTATACTGGTTCCCGGCGGGTGTCTGAGACTTTGGCTAATTCTTCTACCTGCCGGGAACTTAGAGTGACATGTGCCCATCCAAATGCCTAACAGCTACTCTCTCATTGGTTCTCCCTCTTCCCTTTCATCCTCTGCCAAATTGGCAACATGTGCGAACCAGGAGGTTAAAGGGGCTGTCTCTCCAAGTTGGGACATTGATAGTAAAGCAGTTGGAAAGTCAAACCAGAGCACCAGGAGAGGGACTATTAGTTGAGTTTTAGAAACATTTTGTATTCACAATATGTCCATTTTCTAGGTTTCACATACACGTTATATCTGTAGTAATATTCCCTTCAACCTGGAGAGCTGGGACCCTTGGAATGTGTGCCATGCATTATTGCTTTAAATGGTCTGCATTTGCTCACCGAATCTCACCAATACTCTCAGTCCCAAGTGTCCAGCCTTATGCCATATCCAGGTGTCGTTGTATATATGGTCATTCCAGGTTTCATCAGAGCCCCTGAAGGAATTGTAAAGTATTTCCCTGTTTTTTTGTTTTGTTTTTCAAATTCCTTTTTATAGTGGGTTTGAGCTGATTCTCACTACCATGTTTATGCCAGTCTAGACACACTTGATTCCCTTACGGAGACCTATCAATACATAGGTTTTAAGATTCTTACTAGTCAGATATATTCCTCTGCAGGAAATTTGGTGTTTTGAGTCCCTTTCACTAAGGAAAGTGTAGGTCTTGTCTTTTCCGTAGTTGGTATTTGGAACGGTACCTGTACTAATATAACATTCTGGTTTTATGCATCACCCCACCTCTCCTTCACCCTTAAGCAGGCATAAGAGTGCTTTCTAAATGTGAGACTCTGTTCTCTTTCATAACTCAGTTCATGTGTAGCCATGTTTACAGGAACTTCATAAGTGATATCTTATGATAAGTTTCTTCTTCTCTGTGACTTATTTCACTTAGAATCATCGTACATGAATCCACTCATTTTGCTGCTACTGGCCTTATGACATTCATTTCATGGCTGAGGGATATTCCATCTTACATAAGTAACGCAATTTCTTGAACCATTTTTGTCTTTCCTGGGATATTTAAGGTGTACCCAAGTGGAGGTTCTTGTAAGCAGTGCAGCACTCAATGTTGTGTTTGCTCTGACTTATTGATTTTCAGTTTTCCCAAGGTATCTTCCCTAGACTGGAAGTGCCCTTGGCTCTGTAGCTCTTTTTTTTACTTGTTTTAGTGAACACAATGCACTCCTCCAGAGAGGCAGTTGGCAATTTACATCCTGCCTTTCAGCATAAGTAGGCTCCCTTTCCCCATGGCCTGTCTTGCCTTTCTGGTTTTTTACACATGTTGTGGATGTCCCTTTTGACCGTTGGGAAGTGATACTCCTTTGTAGTGCAGATTTGCATTGCCCGCTTGCTTGCTTGGCCAAAAAGGGTGTTTGCGTTTTCTCCTGAATATATTCAGGAGAAAACACATACGCCCTTTTTCGCCAAGTGCATCATTGTCGAAGTTGTGTCCTTCTTCCTGTGCTTTAAATGTGGTTCCAATGAACCTCTTGAAATCTGTTTCCTGCTATTCTGGCTCGCTTTCAAGTCCTCCTCGTTGCCTTCCCTCAACAGATTTTTGGGCGATAATTGTCCTTTATTACTCTGCCAGTTTGTGAATTGCTGTGCCCCTGAGCACCATTTTTCAACTCGTTTTTTGTGAGCTGACGGCAGGTCCAAAATTTTGGTTCAGAACCTATCCTGTTTCCCGGCAGTTGGCTGAGACTTTGGTTAATTCTTCTTCTTGCCGGGAAATTAGAGTGACATGTGCCAGTCCAAATGCCTAACAGCTACTCTCTCATTAGGGCTACTTCTTCCCTTTCATTCTCTGGCAAATTTGCAAGCTGTGCGAACCAGGAGATTAAAGCTGCTATCTCTCCAAGTTGGGAGATTGATAGTAAAGCAGTTGGAAATTCAATGCAGACCACCAGGAGAGGGACTATTAGTTGAGTTTTAGAAACCTTTCGTATTCACTGTGTGTCCATTCTCTATGTTTCCCGTACATGTTATAGCTGTAGTAATATTCCCTTAAACCTGGAGAGTTTGGACTTTGGAATGTGTTCCACGCATTATTGCTTTAAATGGTCTGCATTTGCTCACCGATTCTCACCAATCCTCTCAGTCCCAAGTGTCCAGCCTTATGCCACATCCAGGTGTCGTTGTACATAGAGTCATTCCATGTTTCATCAGAGCCCCTGAAGGAATTGTAAAGAATTTCCCTTTTTTTTGTTTTGTTATTGAAATTCCTTTTTATAGTGGGTTTGAGCTGATTCTCACTGCCATGTTTATGCTAGTCTAGACACACTTGATTCCCTTACGGAGACTTATCAGTACATTCGTTTTAATATTCTTACTAGTCAGATATATTCCTCTCTGGGAAATATGGGTTTTTGAGTCCCTTTCACTGAGGAAGGTGTAGGCCTTGTCTATTCCGTAGTTGGTTTTTGGAACGGTACCTGTACTAATATCAAACTCTGGTTTTATGCATCACCCCACCTCTCCTTCCCCCTTAAGCAGGCATAAGTGTGTTTTCTAAATGTGAGACTCTGTTCTCTTTCCTAACTCAGTTCATGTGTATCCAGCCATGTTTACAGGACCTTCATCAGTGATATCTTATGATAAGTTTGATTTTCTTTATTACTTATTTCACTTAGAATCATCGTACCTGAATTCACTCATTTTTGTGCTACTGGCCTTATGACATTGATTTCATGGCTGAGGGAATATTCCATCATACGCAAGTAACACAATTTCTTGCACCATTTTTGTCTTTCCTGGGATATTTAAGGTGTACCCAAGTTGAGGTTCTTGTAAGCAGTGCAGCCCTAACTTTTGGGGTGGCTCTGTCTTATTGATTTTCAGTTTTCCCAAAGTATATTCCCTAGACTGGAAGTGTCCTTGGCTCTGTAGCTCTGTTGTTAACTTGTTTTAGGGAACAAAATGCACTCCTCCAGAGAGGCAGTTGGCAATTTACGTCCTGCCCATCAGCATAACTAGGTTCCCTGTTTTCCAGTGCCTGTCTTGCCTTTCTGGTTTTTACACATTTTCTGGATGTCCCTTTTGACCGGTGGGAAGTGATACTTCTGTGTAGTGCAGATTTGCATTGCCCGCTTGCTTGCTTGACCAAAAAGGGTGTATGCGTTTTCTCCTGAATATAATCTGGAGAAAACGCATACGCCTTTATTGGCCAAGTGCATCATTGTCGAAGTTGTGCCCCTCTTCCTGTGCTTTAAAGGTGATTCAAATGTACCTATTGAAATCTGTTTCCTGCATTTCTGGCTCGCTTTCAAGTCCGCCTCGTTGCCTTCCCTCAACAGATACCTGGACGATAGTTGTCCATTATTACTCTGCCAGTTTGTGAATTGCTATGCACCTGAGCTCCATTTTTCAACTCGTTTTTTGTGAGCTGACCGCAAGTCCCAAACGTTGGTTAAGGAACTATACTGGTTCCAGGCGGGTGGCTGAGCCTTTGGTTAATTCTTCTCCCTGCCTGGAAATTAGAGTGACATGTGCCAGTCCAAATGCCTAACAGCTACTCTCTCATTGGTTCTCCCTCTTCCCTTTCATCCTCTGCCAAATTAGCAACCAGTGTGAAACAGGAGTTTAAAGGGGCAGTCTCTCCAAGTTGCTAGATTGATAGTAAAGCAGTTGAAAATTCACACCGGAGCACCAGGAGAGGGACTATTAGTTGAGATGTAGAAACCATTCGTATTCACAGTGTGTCCATTCTCTAGTTTTCCCGTACATGTTATAGCTGTAGTAATATTCCCTTCAACCTGGAGAGTTGGGACCTTGGAATGTGTGCCACGCATTATTGCTTTAAATGGTCTACATTTGCTCACCGAATCTCTCCAATCCTCTCAGTCCCAAGTGTCCAGCCTTATGCCACATCCAGCTGTCGTTGTAGATAGGGTCATTCCAGGTTTCATCAGAGCCCCTGAAGGAATTGTAAAGAATTTCCCTGTATTTTGTTTTCGAAATTCCTTTTTATAGTGGGTTTGAGCTGATTCTCACTGCCATGTTTATGCCAGTCTAGACACACTTGATTCCCTTATGGAGACATATCAATACATAGGTTTTAAGATTCTTACTAAGCAGATATATTCCTCGGTGGGAAATAATGGGTTTTGAGTCACTTTTACTGAGGATGGTGTAGGTCTTGTCTATTCTGTATTTGCTTTTTGGAACGGTACCTGTACTAATATCAAACTCTCGTTTTATGCATCACCCCACCTCTCCTTCCTCCTTAAGCAGGCATAAGAGTGTTTTCTAACTGTGAGACTCTGTTCTCTTTCCTAACTCAGTTCATGTGTATCCATGTTTACAGGACCTTCATAAGTGATATCTTATCATAAGTTTCTTTTTCTCTGTGACTTATTTCACTTAGAATCATCGTACATGAATCCACTCATTTTGCTGCTACTGGCCTTATGACATTGATTTCATGCTGAGGGATATTCCATCTTACGTAAGTAACACAATTTCTTGAACCATTTTTGTCTTTCCTGGGATATTTCAGGTGTCCCCAAGTTGAGGTTCTTGTAAGCAGTGCAGCCCTAAATTTTGGGGTGGCTCTGTATTATTGATTCTCAGTGTTCCCAAAGTATATTCCCTACACTGGAAGTGCCCTTGTCTCTGGAGCACTGTTGATTACTTGTTTTAGGGAACACAATGCACTCCTCCAGAGAGGCAGTTGGCAATTTACATGCTGCCCTTCAGCATAACTATCTCCCTGTTCTCTAGGTCTTGTCTTGCCCTTCTGGTTTTACATATTTTGTGGCTATCCCTTTTGACCGCTGGGAAATGCACTTCTTTGTAGTGCAGGTTTGCATTGCCCGCTTGCTTGCTTTGCCAAAAAGGTCGTATGCATTTTCTCCTGAATATATTCAGGAGAAAATGAATACGCACTTTTTGGCCAAGTGCATCATTGTCGAAATTGTGCCCCTCTTCCTGTGTCTTAATGGTGATTCCAATGTAACTCTTGAATTCTGTTTCCTACTATTCTGGCTCGCTTTCATGTCCACCTCGTTGCCTTCCCTCAACAGATTTGTGGAAGATTGCTGTCCTTTATTACTCTGCCAGTTTGTGAATTGCTGTGTCCCTGAGCTCCATTTTTCAACTCGTTTTTTGTGAGCTGACCGCAAGTCCCAAATGTTGGTAAAGAACCTATACTGGTGCCGGCGGTTGGCTGAGACTTTGGTTAATTCTTGCTCATGCCGGGAAATTAGAGTGACATGTGCCCGTCCAAATGCCTAACAGCTACTCTCTCATTGGTACTCCCTCTTCCCATTCATCCTTTGCCAATTTGGCAACTTGTGCGAACCAGGAGGTTAAAGGGGCTGTCTCTCCAAGTTGGGAGATTGATAGTAAAGCAGTTGGAAAGTGAAACCGGAGCACGAGGAGAGGGACTATTAGTTGAGTTTTAGAAACCTTTCGTATTCACTGTGTGTTCATTCTCTAGGTTTCCCATACATGTTATAGCTATAGTAATATTCCCTTCTATCTTGAGAGTTGGGACCCAAGGAATGGGTGCCACACATTATTGCTTTAAAGGGTCTGCATTTGCTCACCAAATATGACAAATCCTCTCAGTCCCAAGTGTCCAGCCTTATGCCACATATAGCGGTCTTTGTAGATAGGGTCATTCCAGGTTTCATCAGAGCCCCTGAAGGAATGGTAAAGAATTTCCCTGTTTTTTTCTTTTGTTTTTAAATTCCTTTTTATCGTTGGTTTCAGCTGATTTTCACTGCCATGTTTATGCCAGTCTAGACACACTTGAATCCCTTACGGAGACATAGCAATACATAGGTTTTAAGATTCTTACTAGTCTGATATATTCCTCTCCAGAGAATAGGGGTGTTGAGTCCCGTTCACTGAGGAAGGTGTAGGTCTTGTCTATTCTGTATTTGGATTATGGAATGGTACATGTGCTAATATCAAACTCTGGTTTTATGTATCAACCCACCTCTCCGTTCCCCGTAAGCAGGCATAAGTATGTTTTCTATATGTGAGACTCTGTTCTCTTTACTAATTCAGTTCATGTGTACCCATGTTTACGTTTCCTTCATAAGTGATATCTTATGTCAGAATGCTCCATGGCTCTTGTCATCATAATGCTCCACGATGCTTGTCACCATGATTATCCATGGTCTACTCATCAGAATGCTCCACGGTCTTGCCATCACATTGCTCCATGTCCCTTGTCATCACAATTCTCCACCTCTTTGTCATCACAATATACCATGACATTTCTCATCACAATGTTACATGCTCTTTTCATCAAAATTCTCCGTGCACTTGTCATCGCAATGCTCCCTGAACCCTGTCATAGCAAGCTCCAGATGCTTGTCATCACAATGCTTCATGACATTGTTATAAAAATTCTTAATGTCCCTTGACATCACAATGCTCCCTGCCATTGTCATCACAATTATCCATGACACATGTCATCACAATGCTCCAAGCCCTTGTCATCACAATGCTCCATTACACCAGTCATAACAATGCTCCATGACCCCTGCCATCACAATGTTCCACGGCCTTGTCATCACAAGGCTCCATGACCCTTGTCATCACAATGCTCCAAGACCTCTGTAATCACAATTCTCCATGCCACTTTTCATCCCAATGCTCCATGAACACTGTCATAACAATGCACCATGCCCATCATCATAATGATTCATGCTATTGTCATCACAATGAAATCAAAATGCTCCATGGCCTCTGTCATCACAATGCTCCAAACCCTTGTGATCACAATGTTCCATAACACTTGTCATCACAATGACCCATGACGCTGGTCATCACAATTATCCATGTTCTACTCATCACAATGCTCCATGATGTTTGTCATCACAATGTTCAATACACTTATCATCACAATGCTCCCTGACAGTTGTCATCAGTATGCTCCTTGAACCCTGTCATGACAAGGCTCCATGCATTTTTCATCACAATGCTCCATTCCCTTTTCATCACAATGCTCCAAGACCACTGTAATCACAATGCTCCATGTCCTTGTCATCACAAATCTCCATGACGCATGTCATCAGAATGCTCCATTGCCTTCTCATCAAATTGCTCCATGCCCTTGTAATCACATTGCTTCAAAACCCCTGTAATCTCAATGCTCCAAGCACCTTTTCGTCAGAATTCTCCATGAACCTTTTAATCAAATTGCTCCATTAACCCTGACATCACAGAGTTCCATAACCCCTGTCATCAAAATGTTTCATGACACTTTTCATCAATTTGCTCCATGACCCTGTCATCACAATGTTCCCTGCACTTCTCATCACAATGCACCACGACCTTGTCATCAAAATGCTCCATGACGTTTGTCATCAGAAAGCTCCAAGACCCTTGGCATCAGAATGTTCCATGAGACTTGTGATCACAAGGCTCCATGGTCTTCTCATCACATTGCTCAAGGACCTTGTCATCACAATGCTCCATTCCCTTGTCATCACAATGCTCCATGACCACTCTCATCACAATGCTCCATGACACCTGTCATCACAATGCTCCATGCCCCTTGTCATTACAGAGATCCATGACGCTCTTCATCATAATTATCCATGGTCTTTTCATCACAATGCTCCACGGTCTTGCTATCGCAATTCTCCATGCCCTGTTCATCACAATGCTCCATGTCCCATGTCATTACAATTCTCCAAGTCCTTGTCATCACAATGCTTCGTGACACTTCTCATCACAATGATACATGATCTTGTCATCACAATTCTCCACATCCTTGTCATCAAAATGCTCCAAAAATCTTGTCATCACAATGCTCCATGCACTTTTCCTCACAATGCTTTCTCACCAATGATATCACAATGTTCCATCACTAGTCATCACAATACTCCCTCACCCTTGTCATCACAATATTCCATGACCCCTGTAATCACAATCCTCCATGCCCTTGTCATCACAAACCACCATGACGCATGTCATCAGAATGCTCCATGGCCTTCTCATCATAATGCTCAATGCCCTTGTCATCACAATGCTCCAACACCGCTGTAATCACAATGCTCCATGCCCCTTTTCATCTCAATGCTCCATGAACCCTATCATCACAATGCACCGTGCCCATCACCATAATATTTCATGCTATTGTCTTCACAATGAAATCAAAACGCTTAATGACCTCTGTCATCACAATGCACCAAACCCTTCTGATCACAATGTTCCATAACACTTGTCATCACAATGTCCCATGACGCTGGTCATCACAATTATCCATGTTCTACTCATCAAAATGTTCCATGATGTTTGTCATCACAATGCTCAATACACTTTTCATCACAATGCTCCCTGACAGTTGTCATCAGTATGCTCCTTGAAACCTGTCATGACAAGGCTCCATGCATTTTTCATCACAATGCTCCATTCCCTTTTCATCACAATGATCCAAGACCCCTGTATTCACAATGCTCCATGTCCTTGTCATCACAAAGCTCCATGACGCATGTCATCAGAATGCTCCATTGCCTTCTCATCAAATTGCTCCATGCCCTTGTAATCACATTGCTTCAAAACCCCTGTAATCTCAATGCTCCATGCACTTTTTCATCAGAATGCTCCATGACCCTTTTCATCAAAATGCTCCATTACCCTTGACATCACAATGTTCCATAACCCCTGTCATCAAAATGTTCCATGACACTTTTCATCAATTTGCTCCATGACCCTGTCATCACATTGCTCCCTGCCGTTCTCATCACAATGCACCACGACCTTGTCATCACAATGCTCCATGACGTTTGCCATCACAAAGCTCCATGACCCTTGGCATCACAATGCTCCATGCCATTTCATCACAATGCTACATGAAACCTCTCATTACATTGCTCCATGCCCTTGTCACCACCATGATCCATGACGCTTGTCATCACAATGCTCGATACACTTCTCATCACAATGCTCCATGACCTTGTCATTACAATCCTCCATGACACATGTATCACAGTGTTCCGTGCCTTAATCATCACAGTGTTCCATGCAGAATCTCATCACAATAATCCATGAAATTTTCAGACCAATGTTCCATGCCCTTGTCATCACAATGCTCCATTACACCTGTCATAACAATGCTCCATGACCCCTGCCATCACAATGTTCCACTGCCTTGGCATCCAAGGGTCCATGACCCTTGTCATCACAATGCTGCAAGACCCCTGTAATCACAATGCTCCATGCCCTTGTCATCACAAAGATCCATGACACATGTCATCAGAATGCTCCATGGTCTTCTCATCACAATGCTCCATGCCCTTGTCATCACAATGCTCCCAGACCCCTGTATTCACAATGCTCCATGCCCCTATTCATCAGAATGCTCCATGAGACTTGTCATCACAAGGCTCCATGGTCTTCTCATCACACTGCTCCAGGACCTTGTCATCACAATGCTCCATTCCCTTGTCATCACAATGCTCCTTGACCACTGTCATCACAATACTCCATGAATATATTCAGGCCAATGCTCCATGACCTTCTCATCACAGTGTTCCATGACCCTTGTCATCACAATGCTCCATGCCCTTGTCATCACAAAGATCCATGACACATGTCATCAGAATGCTCCATGGTCTTCTCATCACAATGCTCCATGCCCTTGTCATCACAATGCTCCAAGACCCCTGTAATCACAATGCTCCATGCCCCTATTCATCAGAATGCTCCATGAGACTTGTCATCACAAGGCTCCATGGTCTTCTCATCACAGTGCTCCAGGACCTTGTCATCACAATGCTACATT
This sequence comes from Hyperoodon ampullatus, assembly GCF_949752795.1. Lineage (NCBI taxonomy): Eukaryota > Metazoa > Chordata > Mammalia > Artiodactyla > Ziphiidae > Hyperoodon > Hyperoodon ampullatus. Next base: position 2,904,533 of record NW_027641090.1, read on the forward strand.
CCCTTGTCATCACAATGCTCCTTGACCACTGTCATCACAATACTACATGAATATATTCAGGCCAATGCTCCATGACCTTCTCATCACAGTGCTCCATGACCCTTGTCATCACAATGCTCCATGATCCCTCTCATCACTATGCTCCATGACACCTGTCATCACAATACTCCATGCCCCTTGTCATTACAGTGATCCATGACGCTCTTCATCATAATTATCCATGGTCTTTTCATCACAATGCTCCACGGTCTTGCTATCACAATTCTCCATGCCCTGTTCATCACAATGATCCAGGTCCCATGTCATTACAATTCTCCACGTCCTTGTCATCACAATGCTTTGTGACACTTCTCATCATAATGTTACATGATCTTGTCATCACAATTCTCCATGCACTTGTCATCACAATGCTCTATGAACCCTGTCATAGCAAGCTCCATGCGCTTGTCATCACAATGCTTCACGACGTGGTTATCAAAATTCTCAATGGCCCTTGTCATCAGAATGCTCCCTGCCATTGTCATCACAATGCTCCATGACACTTGTCATCACAATGTTCCAAGCCCTTGTCATCAAAAGGCTCCATTACCTTTGTCATCACAATCCTCCATGACACTTGGTATCACAATGCTCCATGCCATTGTCATCACAATGGACAATGACATATGTCATGACAATGCTCCATGACACCTGTCTTCACAATATTCCATGACCTTGTCATCACAATGTTCCATGCCCTTGTCATCACAATGCGCCATGCCCACTCTCATCAAAGTAATCCATAAATCTTGTCAGAGCAATGCTCCATGACCCCTGTCATCACAATGCTCCGTGACTCCAGTCATCACAATGCTTCATGACCTTTGTCATCACAATAGTCCATGACCCCGTCACACAAAACTCTGTGACCTTTTTCACCACAATGCTCCATGAAATTTTTATCACAATGCTCTGTGACCCTTGTCATCACAAAGCTCCATGCCTTTGTCAGCACAATGCTCCATGACCCTTGTCATCACAATGCTCGATGCACGTGTCAGCACAATGCTCCATAACCCATGTCATCACAATGCACCATGGACTTGTCATCACAATGATCCACATCCTTGTCATCAAAATGCTCCATAAACCTTGTCATCACAATGCTCCGTGCACTTCTCCTCAAAATGCTTTGTCACCACTGATATCACAATGTTCCATCACTAGTCATCACAATACTCCCTCAACCCTGTCATCACAATATTCCATGACCCATGTAATCACAATTCTCCATGCCCTTGTCATCACAAAGCTCCATGACGCATGTCATCAGAATGCTCCATGGCCTTCTCATCACAATGCTCAATGCCCTTGTCATCACAATGCTCCAACACCGCTGTAATCACAATGCTCCATGCCCCTTTTCATCTCAATGCTCCATGAACCCTATCATCACAATGCACCGTGCCCATCACCATAATATTTCATGCTATTGTCTTCACAATGAAATCAAAACGCTTAATGACCTCTGTCATCACAATGCACCAAACCCTTCTGATCACAATGTTCCATAACACTTGTCATCACAATGTCCCATGACGCTGGTCATCACAATTATCCATGTTCTACTCATCAAAATGTTCCATGATGTTTGTCATCACAATGCTCAATACACTTTTCATCACAATGCTCCCTGACAGTTGTCATCAGTATGCTCCTTGAAACCTGTCATGACAAGGCTCCATGCATTTTTCATCACAATGCTCCATTCCCTTTTCATCACAATGATCCAAGACCCCTGTATTCACAATGCTCCATGTCCTTGTCATCACAAAGCTCCATGACGCATGTCATCAGAATGCTCCATTGCCTTCTCATCAAATTGCTCCATGCCCTTGTAATCACATTGCTTCAAAACCCCTGTAATCTCAATGCTCCATGCACTTTTTCATCAGAATGCTCCATGACCCTTTTCATCAAAATGCTCCATTACCCTTGACATCACAATGTTCCATAACCCCTGTCATCAAAATGTTCCATGACACTTTTCATCAATTTGCTCCATGACCCTGTCATCACATTGCTCCCTGCCGTTCTCATCACAATGCACCACGACCTTGTCATCACAATGCTCCATGACGTTTGCCATCACAAAGCTCCATGACCCTTGGCATCACAATGCTCCATGCCATTTCATCACAATGCTACATGAAACCTCTCATTACATTGCTCCATGCCCTTGTCACCACCATGATCCATGACGCTTGTCATCACAATGCTCGATACACTTCTCATCACAATGCTCCATGACCTTGTCATTACAATCCTCCATGACACATGTATCACAGTGTTCCGTGCCTTAATCATCACAGTGTTCCATGCAGAATCTCATCACAATAATCCATGAAATTTTCAGACCAATGTTCCATGCCCTTGTCATCACAATGCTCCATTACACCTGTCATAACAATGCTCCATGACCCCTGCCATCACAATGTTCCACTGCCTTGGCATCCAAGGGTCCATGACCCTTGTCATCACAATGCTGCAAGACCCCTGTAATCACAATGCTCCATGCCCTTGTCATCACAAAGATCCATGACACATGTCATCAGAATGCTCCATGGTCTTCTCATCACAATGCTCCATGCCCTTGTCATCACAATGCTCCCAGACCCCTGTATTCACAATGCTCCATGCCCCTATTCATCAGAATGCTCCATGAGACTTGTCATCACAAGGCTCCATGGTCTTCTCATCACACTGCTCCAGGACCTTGTCATCACAATGCTCCATTCCCTTGTCATCACAATGCTCCTTGACCACTGTCATCACAATACTCCATGAATATATTCAGGCCAATGCTCCATGACCTTCTCATCACAGTGTTCCATGACCCTTGTCATCACAATGCTCCATGCCCTTGTCATCACAAAGATCCATGACACATGTCATCAGAATGCTCCATGGTCTTCTCATCACAATGCTCCATGCCCTTGTCATCACAATGCTCCAAGACCCCTGTAATCACAATGCTCCATGCCCCTATTCATCAGAATGCTCCATGAGACTTGTCATCACAAGGCTCCATGGTCTTCTCATCACAGTGCTCCAGGACCTTGTCATCACAATGCTACATTCCCTTGTCATCACAATGCTCCTTGACCACTGTCATCACAATACTACATGAATATATTCAGGCCAATGCTCCATGACCTTCTCATCACAGTGCTCCATGACCCTTGTCATCACAATGCTCCATGATCCCTCTCATCACTATGCTCCATGACACCTGTCATCACAATACTCCATGCCCCTTGTCATTACAGTGATCCATGACGCTCTTCATCATAATTATCCATGGTCTTTTCATCACAATGCTCCACGGTCTTGCTATCACAATTCTCCATGCCCTGTTCATCACAATGATCCAGGTCCCATGTCATTACAATTCTCCACGTCCTTGTCATCACAATGCTTTGTGACACTTCTCATCATAATGTTACATGATCTTGTCATCACAATTCTCCATGCACTTGTCATCACAATGCTCTATGAACCCTGTCATAGCAAGCTCCATGCGCTTGTCATCACAATGCTTCACGACGTGGTTATCAAAATTCTCAATGGCCCTTGTCATCAGAATGCTCCCTGCCATTGTCATCACAATGCTCCATGACACTTGTCATCACAATGTTCCAAGCCCTTGTCATCAAAAGGCTCCATTACCTTTGTCATCACAATCCTCCATGACACTTGGTATCACAATGCTCCATGCCATTGTCATCACAATGGACAATGACATATGTCATGACAATGCTCCATGACACCTGTCTTCACAATATTCCATGACCTTGTCATCACAATGTTCCATGCCCTTGTCATCACAATGCGCCATGCCCACTCTCATCAAAGTAATCCATAAATCTTGTCAGAGCAATGCTCCATGACCCCTGTCATCACAATGCTCCGTGACTCCAGTCATCACAATGCTTCATGACCTTTGTCATCACAATAGTCCATGACCCCGTCACACAAAACTCTGTGACCTTTTTCACCACAATGCTCCATGAAATTTTTATCACAATGCTCTGTGACCCTTGTCATCACAAAGCTCCATGCCTTTGTCAGCACAATGCTCCATGACCCTTGTCATCACAATGCTCGATGCACGTGTCAGCACAATGCTCCATAACCCATGTCATCACAATGCACCATGGACTTGTCATCACAATGATCCACATCCTTGTCATCAAAATGCTCCATAAACCTTGTCATCACAATGCTCCGTGCACTTCTCCTCAAAATGCTTTGTCACCACTGATATCACAATGTTCCATCACTAGTCATCACAATACTCCCTCAACCCTGTCATCACAATATTCCATGACCCATGTAATCACAATTCTCCATGCCCTTGTCATCACAAAGCTCCATGACGCATGTCATCAGAATGCTCCATGGCCTTCTCATCACAATGCTCAATGCCCTTGTCATCACAATGCTCCAACACCCCTGTCATCACAATGCTCCATGCCCCTTTTCATCTCAATGCTCCATGAACCCTGTCATCACAATGCACCGTGCCCATCACCATAATATTTCATGCTATTGTCATCACAATGAAATCAAAATGCTCAATGACCTCTGTCATAACAATGCACCAAAACCTTCTGATCACAATGATCCATAACATTGTCATCACAATGCCCCATGACGCTGGTCATCACAATTATCCATGGTCTTCTCATCACAATGCTCCATGATCTTTGTCATCACAATGTTCAATACACTTATCATCACAATGCTCCCTGACAGTTGTCATCAGTATGCTCCTTGAACCCTGTCATGACAAGGCTCCATGCATTTTTCATCAAAATGATCCATTTCTTTTTCATCACAATGATCCAAGACCCCTGTAATCACAATGCTCCATGTCCTTGTCATCACAAAGCTCCATGACGCATGTCATCAGAATGCTCCATTGCCTTCTCATCACAATGCTCCATGCCCATGTAATCACATTGCTTCAAAACCCCTGTAATCTCAATGCTCCATGCACGTTTTCATCAGAATGCTCCATGACCCTTTTCATCAAAATGCTCCATTACCCCTGACATCACAATGTTCCATAACCCCTGTCATCAAATTGTTCCATGACACTTTTCATCAATTTGCTCCATGACCCTGTCATCACAATGCTCCCTGCCCTTCTCATCACAATGCACCACGCCCTTGTCATCAAAATGCTTCATGACGTTATTCATCACAATGCTCCATGACCCTTGGCATCACAATGGTCCATGCTATTTCATCACAGTGCTACATGAAACCTCTCATAACATTGTTCCATGCCCTTGTCACCACAATGCTCTATGAGGCTTGTCCTCACAGTGCTCGATACTCTTCTCATCACAATGCTCCATGCCCTTGTCATTACAATCCTCCATAACACATGTATCACAGTGTTCCGTGCCTTAGTCATCACAGTGTTCCATGCAGAATCTCATCACAATAATCCATGAAAATTTCAGACCAATGCCCTTATCATCACAATGCTCCATTACACCTGTCATAACAATGCTCCATGACCCCTGCCATCACAATGTTCTACTGCCTTGGCATGCAAGGCTCCATGACCCTTGTCATCACAATGCTCCAAGACCCCTGTAATCACAATGCTCCATGCCCTTGTCATCACAAAGATCCATGACACATGTCATCAGAATGCTCCATGGCCTTCTCATCACAATGCTCAATGCCCTTGTCATCACAATGCTCCAATACCCCTGTAATCACAATGCTCCATGCCCCTATTCATCAGAATGCTCCATGAGACTTGTCATCACAAGGCTCCATGGTCTTCTCATCACACTGCTCCAGGACCTTGTCATCACAATGCTCCTTTCCCTTGTCATCAAAATGCTCCTTGACCACTGTCATCACAATACTCCATGAACATTTTCAGGCCAGTGCTCCATGACTTTCTCATCACAGTGCTCCATTACCGTTGTCATCACAATCCTCCATGACCCCTCTCATCACAATGCTCCATGACACCTGTCATCACAATGCTCCATGCCCCTTGTCATTACAGTGATCCATGACGCTCCTCATTATAATTATCCATGGTCTTTTCATCAAATGCTCCACGGTCTTGCTATCACAATTCTCCATGCCCTGTTGATCACAATGCTCTATGTCCCATGTCATTACAATTCTCCTCGTCCTTGTCATCACAATGCTTCGTGACACTTCTCATCACAATGTTACATGATCTTGTCATCACAATTCTCCATGCACTTGTCATCGCAATGCTCTATGACCCCTGTCATAGCAAGCTCCATGCGCTTGTCATCACAATGCTTCACGGCGTGGTCATCTAAATTCTCAATGGCCCTTGTCATCAGAATGCTCCATGCCCTTGTCATCACAATGCTCCATGACCCTTGTCATCACAATATTCCAAGCCCTTGACATCAAAATGCTCCCTTACCTTTTCCATCACAATCCTCCATGACACTTGGTGTCACAATGCTCCATGCCATTGTCATCACAATGGACAATGACATATGTCATCACAATGCTCCCTGACACCTGTCTTCAAAATACTCCATGACCATGTCATCACAATATTCCATGCCCTTGTCATCACAATGCGCCATGCCCACTCTCATCAAAATAATCCATAAATCTTGTCAGAGCAATGCTCCATGACCCCTGTCATCACAATGCTCCGTGACTCCAGTCATCACAATGCTTCATGACCTTTGTCATCACAATAGTCCATGACCTCCTCACACAAAGCTCTGTGACCTTTGTCACCACAATGCTCCATGAAATTTTTATCACAATGCTCTGTGACCCTTGTCATCACAAAGCTCCATGCCTTTGTCAGCACAATGCTCCAGGACCCTTGTCATCACAATGCTCCATGTGCTTCTCATCAAAATGCTCTCTCACCACATATATCACAATGTTCCATCACTAGTCATCACAATACTCGCTCTCCCCTGTCATCACAATGTTCCATGACCACTGATATCACAGTGCTACATGCCCTTATCATCACAATGCTCCATGACCCCTGACATCACAATGTTCCATATCCCCTGTCACAAAATGCTCCATGACCCATTTCATCACAATGCTTCATGACCCCTGACATCACAATGTTCCATAACCCCTGTCATCAAAATATTCCATGACCCTGTCATCACAATGCTCCCTGCCCTTCTCATCACAATGCACCATGCCCTTACCAACAAAATGACCCATGACATTTGTCATCACAAATCCCCATGACCCTTGGCATCACAATGCTCCTTGACATTGTCATCAGAATGCTCAATGAAATCTCTCATCACATTGTTCCATGCCCTTGTCATCACAATGCTCAATTACACCTGTCATTACAATGCTCCATGACCCCTGCCATCACAATGCTCCGTGACTCCAGTCATCACAATGCTTCATGACCTTTGTCATCACAATAGTCCATGACCTCGTCACACAAAGCTCTGTGACCTTTGTCACCACAATGCTCCATGAAATTTTTATCACAATGCTCTGTGACCCTTGTCATCAGAAAGCTCCATGCCTTTGTCATCACAATGCTCGATGCACGTGTCAGCACAATGCTCCATAACCCATGTCATCACAGTGCACCATGCACTTGTCATCACAATGCTCCTCATCCTGGTCATCAAAATGCTCCATAAACCTTGTCATCACAATGCTCCATGCACTTCTCCTAAAAATGCTTTGTCACCACTGATATCACAATGTTCCATCACTAGTCATCACAATACTCCCTCACCCCTGTCATCACAATATTCCATGACCCCAGTAATCACAATTCTCCATGCCCTTGTCATCACAAAGCTCCATGACGCATGTCATCAAAATGCTCCATGGCCTTCTCATCACAATGTTCCATGCCCTTGTCATCACAATGCTCCAACACCCCTGTAATCACAATGCTCCATGCCCCTTTTCATCTCAATGCTCCATGAACCCTGTCATCACAATGCACCGTGCCCATCACCATAATATTTCATGCTATTGTCATCACAATGAAATCAAAATGCTCAATGACCTCTGTCATCACAATGCACCAAACCCTAGTGATCACAATGTTCATAACAGTTGTCATCACAATGCCCCATGCATGACGCTGGTCATCACAATTATCCATGGTCTTCTCATCACAATGCTCCATGATCTTTCTCCTCACAATGCTCCATGTTCTTTGTCATCACAATGCTCAATACACTTATCATCACAATGCTCCCTGACAGTTGTCATCAGTACGCTCCTTGAACCCTGTCATGACAAGGCTCCATGCATTTTTCATCACAATGATCCATTCCGTTTTCATCACAATGCTCCAAGACCCCTGTAATCACAGTGCTTCATGTGCTTGTCATCACAATGCTCCATTCCTTTGTCATCACAATGCTCCATGACCCCTCTCATCACAATGCTCCATGCCCTTGTAATCACATTGCTTCAAAACCCCTGTAATCTCAATGCTCCAAGCACCTTTTCGTCAGAATGCTCCATGAACCTTTTAATCAAAATGCTCCATTAACCCTGACATCACAGTGTTCCATAACCCCTGTCATCAAAATGTTTCATGACACTTTTCATCAATTTGCTCCATGACCCTGTCATCACAATGCTCCCTGCACTTCTCATCAAAATGCACCACGACCTTGTCATCAAAATGCTCCATGACGTTTGTCATCAGAAAGCTCCATGAGCCTTGGCATCAGAATGTTCCATGAGAATTGTGATCACAAGGCTCCATGGTCTTCTCATCACACTGCTCCAGGACTTTGTCACCACAATGCTCCATTCCCTTGTCATCACAATGCTCCATGACCCCTCTCATCACAATGCTCCATGACACCTGTCATCACAATGATCCATGCCCCTTGTCATTACAGAGATCCATGACGCTCTTCATCATAATTATCCATGGTCTTTTCATCACAATGCTCCACGGTCTTGCTATCGCAATTCTCCATGCCCTGTTCATCACAATGCTCCATGTCCCATGTCATTACAATTCTCCAAGTCCTTGTCATCACAATGCTTCGTGACACTTCTCATCACAATGATACATGATCTTGTCATCACAATTCTCCACAACCTTGTCATCAAAATGCTCCAAAAATCTTGTCATCACAATGCTCCATGCACTTTTCCTCAAAATGTTTTCTCACCAATGATATCACAATGTTCCATCACTAGTCATCACAATACTCCCTCACCCTTGTCATCACAATATTCCATGACCCCTGTAATCACAATCCTCCATGCCCTTGTCATCACAAACCTCCGTGACACATGTCATCAGAATGCTCCATGGCCTTCTCATCATAATGCTCCATGCCCTTGTCATCACAATGCTCCAACACCCCTGGAAACACAATGCTCCATGCCCCTTTTCATCTCAATGCTCCATGAACCCTGTCATCACAATGCACCGTGCCCATCACCATAATATTTCATGCTATTGTCATCACAATGAAATCAAAATGCTCAATGACCTCTGTCATCACAATGCACCAAAACCTTCTGATCACAATGTTCCATAACACTTGTCATCACAATGACCCATGACGCTGGTCATCACAATTATCCATGTTCTACTCATCACAATGCTCCATGATGTTTGTCATCACAATGCTCAATACACTTATCATCACAATGCTCCCTGACTGTTGTCATCAGTATGCTCCTTGAACCCTGTCATGACAAGGCTCCATGCATTTTTCATCACAATGCTCCATTCCCTTTTCATCACAATGCTCCAAGACCCCTGTAATCACAATGCTCCATGCCCCTATTCATCAGAATGCTCCATGAGACTTGTCATCACAGGCTCCATGGTCTTCTCATCACACTGCTCCAGGACCTTGTCATCACAATGCTCCATTCCCTTGTCGTCACAATGCTCCTTGACCACTGTCATCACAATACTCCATGAACATATTCAGGCCAATGATCCATGACCTTCTCATCACAGTGCTCCATGACCCTTGTCATTACAATGCTCCATACCCTTGTCATCACAAAGATCCATGACACATGTCATCAGAATGCTCCATGGTCTTCTCATCACAATGCTCCATGCCCTTGTCATCACAATGCTCCAAGACCCCTGTAATCACAATGCTCCATGCCCCTATTCATCTTAATGCTCCATGAGACTTGTCATCACAAGGCTCCATGGTCTTCTCTTCACACTGCTCCAGGACCTTGTCATCACAATGCTCCATTCCCTTGTCATCACAATGCTCCTTGAACACTGTCATCACAATACTCCATGTACATATTCAGGCCAATGCTCCATGACCTTCTCATCACAGTGCTCCATGACCCTTGTCATCACAAGGCTCCATGACCCCTCTCATCACTATGCTCCATGACACCTGTCATCACAATACTCCATGCCCCTTGTCATTACAGTGATCCATGACGCTCTTCATCATAATTATCCATGGTCTTTTCATCACAATGCTCCACGGTCTTGCTATCACAATTCTCCATGCCCTGTTCATCACAATGATCCATGTCCCATGTCATTACAATTCTCCACGTCCTTGTCATCACAATGCTTTGTGACACTTCTCATCATAATGTTACATGATCTTGTCATCACAATTCTCCATGCACTTGTCATCGCAATGCTCTATGAACCCTGTCATAGCAAGCTCTATGCGCTTGTCATCACAATGCTTCACGACGTGGTCATCAAAATTCTCAATGGCCCTTGTCATCAGAATGCTCCCTGCCATTGTCATCACAATGCTCCATGACCCTTGTCATCACAATGTTCCAAGCCCTTGTCATCAAAATGCTCCATTACCTTTGTCATCACAATCCTCCATGACACTTGGTATCACAATGCTACATGCCATTGTCATCACAATGGACAATGACATATGTCATCACAATGCTCCATGACACCTGTCTTCACAATATTTCATGACCTTCTCATCACAATGTTCCATGCTCTTGTCAACACAATGTGCCATGCCCACTCTCATCAAAATAATCCATAAATCTTGTCAGAGCAATGCTCCATGACCCCTGTCATCACAATGCTCCGTGACTCCAGTCATCACAATGCTTCATGACCTTTGATATCACAATAGTCCATGACCTCGTCACACAAAGCTCTGTGACCTTTTTCACCACAATGCTCCATGAAATTTTTATCACAATGCTCTGTGACCCTTGTCATCACAAAGCTCCATGCCTTTGTCAGCACAATGCTCCATGACCCTTGTCAGCACAATGCTCGATGCACGTGTCAGCACAATGCTCCTTAACCCATGTCATCACAATGCACCATGCACTTGTCATCACAATGCTCCACATCCTTGTCATCAAAATGCTCCATAAACCTTGTCATCACAATGCTCCATGCACTTCTCCTCAAAATTCTTTCTCACCACTGATATCACAATGTTCCATCACTAGTCATCACAATACTCCCTCACCCCTGTCATCACAATATTCCATGACCCCTGTAATCACAATTCTCCATGCCCTTGTCATCACAAAGCTCCATGACGCATGTCATCAGAATGCTCCATGGCCTTCTCAACACAATGCTCCATGCCCTTGTCATCACAATGTTCCAACACCCCTGTAATCACAATGCTCCATGCCCCTTTTCATCTCAATGCTCTATGAACCCTGTCATCACAATGCACCGTGCCCATCACCATAATATTTCATGCTATTGTCATCACAATGAAATCAAAATGCTCAATGACCTCTGTCATCACAATGCACCAAAACCTTCTGATCACAATGATCCATAACACTTGTCATCACAATGGCCCATGACGCTGGTCATCACAATTATCCATGGTCTTCTCATCACAATGATCCATGATCTTTGTCATCACAATGCTCAATACACTTATCATCACAATGCTCCCTGACAGTTGTCATCAGTATGCTCCTTGAACCCTGTCATGACAAGGCTCCATGCATTTTTCATCACAATGATCCATTCCCTTTTCATCACAATGCTCCAAGACCCCTGTAATCACAATGCTCCATGTGCTTGTCATCACAAAGCTCCATGAAGCATGTCATCAGAATGCTCCATTGCCTTCTCATCACAATGCTCCATTACCCATGACATCACAATGTTCCATAACACCTGTCATCAAATTGTTCCATGACACTTTTCATCAATTTGCTCCATGACCCTGTCATCACAATGCTCCCTGCCCTTCTCATCACAATGCACCACGACCTTGTCATCAAAATGCTTCATGACGTTTGTCATCACAATGCTCCATGACCCTTGGCATCACAATGCTCCATGCCATTTCATCACAGTGCTACATGAAACCTCTCATCACATTGCTCCATGCCCTTTTCACCACAATGCTCCATGAGGCTTGTCATCACAGTGCTCGATACTCTTCTCATCACAATGCTCCATGCCCTTGTCATTACAATCCTCCATAACACATGTATCACAGTGTTCCGTGCCTTAGTCATCACAATGTTCCATGCAGAATCTCATCACAATAATCCAAGAAAATTTCAGACCAATGCCCTTATCATCACAATGCTCCATTACACCTGTCATAACAATGCTCCATGACCCCTGCCATCACAATGTTCTACTGCCTTGGCATGCAAGGCTCCATGACCCTTGTCATCACAATGCTCCAAGACCCCTGTAATCACAATGCTCCATGCCCTTGTCATCACAAAGATCCATGACACATGTCATCAGAATGCTCCATGGCCTTCTCATCACAATGCTCCATGCCCTTGTCATCACAATGCTCCAATACCCCTGTAATCACAATGCTCCATGCCCCTATTCATCAGAATGCTCCATGAGACTTGTCATCACAAGGCTCCGTGGTCTCCTCATCACACTGCTCCAGGACCTTGTCATCACAATGCTCCATTCCCTTGTCATCACAATGCTCCTTGACCACTCTCATCACAATACTCCATGAACATTTTCAGGCCAAAGCTCCATGACTTTCTCATCACAGTGCTCCATGACCGTTGTCATCACAATGCTCCATGACCCCTCTCATCACAATGCTCCATGACACCTATCATCACAATGCTCCATGCCCCTTGTCATTACAGTGATCCATGACGCTCCTCATCATAATTATCCATGGTCTTTTCATCAAATGCTCCACGGTCTTGCTATCACAATTCTCCATGCCCTGTTGATCACAATGCTCTATGTCCCATGTCATTACAATTCTCCACGTCCTTGTCATCACAATGCTTCGTGACACTTCTCATCACAATGTTACATGATCTTGTCATCACAATTCTCCATGCACTTGTCATCGCAATGCTCTATGACCCCTGTCATAGCAAGCTCCATGCGCTTGTCATCACAATGCTTCACGACGTGGTCATCTAAATTCTCAATGGCCCTTGTCATCAGAATGCTCCATGCCATTGTCATCACAATGCTCCATGACCCTTGTCATCACAATATTCCAAGCCCTTGACATCAAAATGCTCCCTTTCCTTTTCCATCACAATCCTCCATGACACTTGGTGTCACAATGCTCCATGCCATTGTCATCACAATGGACAATGACATATGTCATCACAATGCTCCCTGACACCTGTCTTCACAATAATCCATGACCATGTCATCACAATATTCCATGTCCTTGTCATCACAATGCGCCATGCCCACTCTCAACAAAATAATCCATAAATCCTGTCAGAGCAATGGTTCATGACCCCTGTCATCACAATGCTCCGTGACTCCAGTCATCACAATGCTTCATGACCTTTGTCATCACAATAGTCCATGACCTCGTCACACAAAGCTCTGTGACCTTTGTCACCACAATGCTCCATGAAATTTTTATCACAATGCTCGGTGACCCTTGTCATCACAAAGCTCCATGCCTTTGTCACCACAATGCTCCATGACCCTTGTCATCGCAATGCTCGATGCACGTGTCAGCACAATGCTCCATAACCCATGTCATCACAGTGCACCATGCACTTGTCATCACAATGCTCCTCATCCTTGTCATCAAAATGCTCCATAAACCTTGTCATCACAATGCTCCATGCACTTCTCCTCAAAATGCTTTGTCACCACTGATATCACAATGTTCCATCACTAGTCATCACAATACTCCATCACCCCTGTCATCACAATATTCCATGACACCTGTAATCACAATTCTCCATGCCCTTGTCATCACAAAGCTCCATGACGCATGTCATCAAAATGCTCCATGGCCTTCTCATCACAATGCTCCATGCCCTTGTCATCACAATGCTCCAACACCCCTGTAATCACAATGCTCCATGCCCCTTTTCATCTCAATGCTCCATGAACCCTGTCATCACAATGCACCGTGCCCATCACCATAATATTTCATGCTATTGTCATCACAATGAAATCAAAATGCTCAATGACCTCTGTCATCACAATGCACCAAAACCTTGTGATCACAATATTCCATAACACTTGTCATCACAATGCCCCATGACGCTGGTCATCACAATTATCCATGGTCTTCTCATCACAATGCTCCATGATCTTTCTCCTCACAATGCTCCATGTTCTTTGTTATCACATTGCTCAATACACTTATCATCACAATGCTCCCTGACAGTTGTCATCAGTATGCTCCTTGAACCCTTTCATGACAAGGCTCCATGCATTTTTCATCACAATGATCCATTCCCTTTTCATCACAATGCTCCAAGACCCCTGTAATCACAATGCTCCATGTGCTTGTCATCACAAAGCTCCATGAAGCATGTCATCAGAATGCTCCATTGCCTTCTCATCACAATGCTCCATGCCCTTGTAATCACATTGCTTCAAAACTCCTGTAATCTCAATGCTCCAAGCACCTATTCGTCAGAATGCTCAATGAACCTTTTAATCAAATGCTCCATTAACCCTGACATCACAGAGTTCCATAACCCCTGTCATCAAAATGTTTCATGACACTTTTCATCAATTTTCTCCATGACTCTGTCATCACAATGCTCCCTGCACTTCTCATCACAATGTACCACGACCTTGTCATCAAAATGCTCCATGACGTTTGTCATCAGAAAGCTCCATGACCCTTGGCATCAGAATGTTCCATGAGACCTGTGATCACAAGGCTCCATGGTCTTCTCATCACACTGCTCCAGGACCTTTTCATCACAATGCTCCATTCCCTTGTCATCACAATGCTCCATGACACCTGTCATCACAATGCTCCATGACACCTGTCATCACAATGCTCCATGCCCCTTGTCATTACAGAGATCCATGACGCTCTTCATCATAATTATCCATGGTGTTTTCATCACAATGCTCCACGGTCTTGCTATCGCAATTCTCCATGCCCTGTTCATCACAATGCTCCATGTCCCATGTCATTACAATTCTCCAAGTCCTTGTCATCACAATGCTTCGTGACACTTCTCATCACAATGATACATGATCTTGTCATCACAATTCTCCACATCCTTGTCATCAAAATGCTCCAAAAATCTTGTCATCACAATGCTCCATGCACTTTTCCTCAAAATGCTTTCTCACCAATGATATCACAATGTTCCATCACTAGTCATCACAATACTCCCTCACCCTTGTCATCACAATATTCCATGACCCCTGTAATCACAATCCTCCATGCCCTTGTCATCACAAACATCCATGACGCATGTCATCAGAATGCTCCATGGCCTTCTCATCATAATGCTCCATGCCCTTGTCATCACAATGCTCCAACACCCCTGTAATCACAATGCTCCATGCCCCTTTTCATCTCAATGCTCCATGAACCCTGTTATCACAATGCACCGTGCCCATCACCATAATATTTCATGCTATTGTCATCACAATGAAATCAAAATGCTCAATGACCTCTGTCATCACAATGCACGAAACCCTTCTGATCACAATGTTCCATATCACTTGTCATCACAATGACCCATGACGCTGGTCATCACAATTATCCATGTTCTACTCATCACAATGCTCCATGTTGTTTGCCATCACAATGCTCAATACACTTATCATCACAATGCTCCCTGACAGTTGTCATCAGTATGCTCCTTGAACCCTGTCATGACAAGGCTCCATGCATTTTTCATCACAATGATCCATTCGCTTTTCATCACAATGCTCCAAGACCCCTGTAATCACAATGCTCCATGTGCTTGTCATCACAAAGCTCCATGACGCATGTCATCAGAATGCTCCATTGCCTTCTCATCAAATTGCTCCATGCCCTTGTAATCACATTGCTTCAAAACCCCTGTAACCTCAATGCTCCATGCACTTTTTCATCAGAATGCTCCATGACCATTTTCATCAAAATGCTCCATTACCCCTGACATCACAATGTTCCATAACCCCTGTCATCAAAATGTTCAATGACACTTTTCATCAATTTGCTCCATGACCCTGTCATCACATTGCTCCCTGCCCTTTTCATCACAATGCACCACGACCTTGTCATCACAATGCTCCATGACGTTTGTCATCACAAAGCTCCATGACCCTTGTCATCACAATGCTCCATGCCATTTCATCACAATTCTACATGAAACCTCTCATTACATTGCTCCATGCCCTTGTCACCACCATGATCCATGACTCTTGTCATCACAATGCTCGATACTCTTCTCATCACAATGCTCCATGACCTTGTCATTACAATCCTCCATGACACATGTATCACAGTGTTCCGTGCCTTAGTCATCAAAATGTTCCATGCCGAATCTCATCACAATAATCCATGAAATTTTCAGACCAATGTTCCATGCCCTTGTCATCACAATGCTCCATTACCCATGTCATAACAATGCTCCATGACCCCTGCCATCACAATGTTCCACCGCCTTGGCATCCAAGGCTCCATGACCCTTTTCATCACAATGCTCCAAGACCCCTGTAATCACAATGCTCCATGCCCCTATGCATCAGAATGCTCCATGATACTTGTCCTCACAAGGCTCCATGGTCTTCTCATCACACTGCTCCAGGACATTGTCATCACAATGCTCCATTCCCTTGTCATCACAATGCTCCTTGACCACTGTCATCACAATTCTCCATGAACATTTTCAGGCCAATGCTCCATGACTTTCTCATCACAGGGCTCCATGACCGTTGTCATCACAATGGTCCATGACCAATCTCATCACAATACTCCATGACACCTGTCATCACAATGCTCCATGCCCCTTGTCATTACAGTGATCCATGACGCTCTTCATCATAATTATCCATGGTCTTTTCATCACAATGCTCCACGGTCTTGCTATCACAATTCTCCATGCCCTGTTCATCACAATGCACCATGTCCCATGTCATTACAATTCTCCACGTCCTTGTCATCAGAATGCTTTGTGACACTTCCCATCACAATGTTACATGATCTTGTCATCACAATTCTCCATGCACTTCTCATCGCAATGCTCTATGACCACTGTCATAGCAAGCTCCATGCGCTTGTCATCACAATGCTTCACGACGTGGTCATCAAAATTCTCAATGGCCCTTGTCATCAGAATGCTCCCTGCCATTGTCATCACAATGCTCCATGACCCTTGTCATCACAATGTTCCAAGCCCTTGTCATCAAAATGCTCCATTACGTTTGTCATCACAATTCTCAATGACACTTGGTATCACAATGCTCCATGCCATTGTCATCAAAATGGACAATGACATATGTCATGACAATGCTCCCTGACAACTGTCTTCACAATAATCAATGACCATGTCATCACAATGTTCCATGCCGTTGTCATCACAATGCGCCATGCCCACTCTCATCAAAATAATCCATAAATCTTGTCAGAGCAATGCTCCATGACCCCTGTTATCACAATGCTCCGTGACTCCAGTCATCACAATGCTTCATGACCTTTTTCTTCACAATGGTACATGACCTCGTCACACAAAGCTCTGTGATCTTTGTCACCACAATGCTCCATGAAATTTTTATCACAATGCTCTGTGACCCTTGTCATCACAATGCACCATGCACTTGTCATCACAATGCTCCTCATCCTTGTCATCAAAATGCTCCATAAACCTTGTCATCACAATGCTCCATGCACTACTCCTGAAAATGCCTTCTTACCACTGATATCACAGTGTTCCATCACTAGTCATCACAATACTCCCTCTCCCTTGTCATCACAATATTCCATGACCCCTGTAATCACAATTCTCCATGCCCTTGTCATCACAAAGCTCCGTGACGCATGTCATCAGAATGCTCCATGGCCTTCTCATTACAATGCTCCATGCCCTTGTCATCACAATGCTCCAACACCCCTGTAATCACAATGCTCCATGCCCCTTTTCATCTCAATGCTCCATGAACCCTGTCATCACAATGCACCGTGCCCATCACCATAATATTTCATGCTATTGTCATCACAATGAAATCAAAATGCTCAATGACCTCTGTCATAACAATGCAAAAACCCTTCTGATCACAATGTTCCATAACACTTGTCATCACAATGTCCCATGACGCTGGTCATCACAATTATCCATGGTCTTCTCATCACAATGCTCCATGATCTTTGTCATCACAATGCTCAATACACTTATCATCACAATGCTCCCTGACAGTTGTCATCAGTATGCTCCTTGAACCCTGTCATGACAAGGCTCCATGCATTTTTCATCACAATGATCCATTCCCTTTTCATCACAATGCTCCAAGACTCCTGTAATCACAATGCTCCATGTCCTTGTCCTCACAAAGCTCCATGACACATGTCATCAGATTGCTCCATTGCCTTCTCATCATAATGCTCCATGCCCTTGTCATCACATTGCTTCAAAACCCCTGTAATCTCAATGTTCCATGCACCTTTTCATCAGAATGCTCCATGCCCTTGTCATCACAATGCTCCATGACCATTGTCATCGCAATGTTCCATGCACTTGTTATCAAAATGCTCCATTACCTTTGTCATCACAATCCTTCATGACACTTGGTATCACAATGCTCCATGCCATTGTCATCTCCATGGACAATGACATATATCATCACAATGCTCCCTGACACCTGTCTTCACAATAATCCATGACTTTGTCATCACAATATGCCATGCCGACTGTCATCAAAATAATCCATGAAACATGTCAGACCAATGTTCCATGCCTCTGTCATCACATTGCTCCATGCCCTTGTCATCACAATGCTCCATGACCCCTGTCATCACAATGCTCCTTGACTCCAGTCATCACAATGATTCATGACGTTCGTCCTCACAATGGTCCATGCCGTCATCACTCCAGGCTCTTTGATCCTTATCACCACAACGCTCCATGAAATTTTCATCACAATGCTCTGTGTCCCTTGTCATCACAATGCTCCATGCCTTTGTCAGCACAATGCTCCATGACACTTGTCATCTAAATTCTCCATGCCCTTGTCAGCACAATGCTCCAGGACACATGTCATCACAATGTGCCATGCTCTTTTCATCACAATGCTCCACATCCTTTTCATCGCTATGCTCCATAAAACTTGTCATCACAATGCTCCATGCACTTCTCATCAAAATGCTCTCTCACCACATATATCACAATGTTGCATCACTAGTCATCACAATACTCGCTCACCCCTGTCATCACAATGTTCCATGACCACCGTCATCACAGTGCTACATGCCCTTATCATCACAATGCTCCATGACCCCTGACTTCACAATGTTCCATAACCCCTGTCACAAAATGCTCCATGACCCATTTCATCACAATGCTTCATGACCCCTGACATCACAATGTTCCATAACCCCTGTCATCAAAATATTCCATGACCCTGTCATCACAATGCTCCCTGCCCTTCTCATCACAATGCACCACGCCCTTGTCATCAAAATGACCCATGACATTTGTCATCACAAAGCTCCATGACCCTTGGCATCACAATGCTCCTTGACATTGTCATCAGAATGCTCAATGAAATCTCTCATCACATTGCTCCATGCCCTTGTCATCACAGTGCTCCATTACACCTGTCATTACAATGCTCCATGACCCCTGCCATCACAATGTTGCACGGCCTTGTCATCACAAGGCTCCATGACCCTTGTCATCACAATGTTCCAAGACCTCTGTAATCACAATTCTCCATGCCACTTTTCATCTCAAAGCTCCATGAACACTGTCATCACAATGCACCATGCCCATCATCATAATGATTCATGCTATTGTCATCGCAATGAAATCAAAATGCTCCATGTCCTCTGTCATCAAAATGCTCCAAACTCTTCTGATCACAATGTTCCATAACACTTGTCATCACATGCCCCATGACGCTCGTCATCACAATTATGCAAGGTCTTCTCATCACAATGCTCCATTACCTTCAATAATCCATGAAACTTGTCAGACCAATGTTCCATGCCCCTGTCATCATATTGCTCCATGCCCTTGTCATCAAAATGCTCCATGACCCAAGTCATCACAGTGCTCCGTGACTCCATTCATCACAATGATTCATGACCTTTCTCATCAGAATGGTCCATTCCCTCGTCACACAAAGCTCTGTGACATTTGTCACCACAATGCTCCATGAAATTTTTATCACAATGCTCTGTGACCCGTGTCATCACAAAGCTCCATGCCTTTGTCAGCACAATGCTCCATGACCCTTGTCATCACAATGCTCGATGCGCATGTCAGCACAGTGCTCCACATCCTTTTCATCAAAAGGCTCCATAAACCTTGTCGTCACAATGCTCCATGCACTTCTCTTCAAAATGCCTTCTCATCACTGATATCACAATGTTCCATCACTAGTCATCACAATACTCCCTCACACCTGTTATCAAAATATTCCATGACCCCTGTAATCACAATTCTCCATGCCCTTGTCATCACAAATCTCCATGACGCATGTCATCAGAATGCTCCATGGCCTTCTCATCACAATGCTCCATGCCCTTGTCATCACAATGTTCCAGCACCCCTGTAATCACAATGCTCCATGCCCCATTTCATCTCAATTCTACATGAACCCTGTCATCACAATGCACCGTGCCCATCACCATAATATTTCATGCTATTGTCATCACAATGAAATCAAAATGCTCAATGACCTCTGTCATCACAATGCACCAAACCCTTCTGATCACAATGTTCCATAACACTTGTCATCACAATGCCCCATGACGCTGGTCATCACAATTATCCATTGTCTTCTCATCACAATGATCCATGATCTTTGTCATCACAATGCTCAATACACTTATCATCACAATGCTCCCTGACAGTTGTCATCAGTATGCTCCTTGAACCCTGTCATGACAAGGCTCCATGCATTTTTCATCACAATGATCCATTCCCTTTTCATCACAATGCTCCAAGACACCTGTAATCACAATGCTCCATGTCCTTGTCTTCACAAAGATCCATGACACATGTCATCAGAATGCTCCATGGCCTTCTCATCACAATGCTCCATGCCCTTGTCATCACAATGTTCCAATACCCCTGTAATCACAATGCTCCATGCCCCTATTCATCAGAATGCTCCATGAGACTTGTCATCACAAGGCTCCATGGTCTTCTCGTCACACTGCTCCAGGACCTTGTCATCACAATGCTCCATTCCCTTGTCATCACAAAGCTCCTTGACCACTGTCATCACAATACCCCATGAACATTTTCAGGCCAATGATCCATGATTTTCTCATCACCGTGCACCATGACACTTGTCATCACAATGCTCCATGACCCCTCTCATCACAATGCTCCCTGAAACCTGTCATCACAATGCTCCATGCCCCTTGTCATTACAGTAAACCATGACGCTCTTCATCATAATTATCCATGGTCATTTCATCAAATGCTACACGGTCTTGCTATCACAATTCTCCATGCCCTGTTCATCACAATGCTCTATGTCACATGTCATTACAATTCTCCACGTCCTTGTCATCACAATGCTTCGTGACACTTCTCCTCACAATGTTACATGATCTTGTCATCACAATTCTCCATGCACTTGTCATCGCAATGCTCTATGATCCCTGTCATAGCAAGCTCCATGCGCGTGTCATCACAATGCTTCACGACGTGGTCATCAAAATTCTCAATGGCCCTTGTCATCACAATGCTCCATGACCCTTGTCCACACAATATTCCAAGCCCTTGACATCAAAATGCTCCCTTACCTTTTCCATCACAATCCTCCATGACACTTGGTATCACAATGCTCCATGCCATTTTCATCACAATGGACAATGACATATGTCATTACAATGCTCCATGACAACTGTCTTCACAATACTCCATGACCATGTCATCACAATGTTCCATGCCCTTGTCATCACAATGCGCCATGCCCACTCTCATCAAAATAATCCATAAATCTTGTCAGAGCAATGCTCCATGACCCCTGTCATCACAATGCTTCGTGACTCCAGTCATCACAATGCTTCATGACCTTTGTCATCACAATAGTCCATGACCTCGTCACACAAAGCTCTGTGACCTTTGTCACCACAATGCTCCATGAAATTTTTATCACAATGCTCTGTGACCCTTGTCATCACAAAGTTCCATGCCTTTGTCTTCACAATGATCCATAACCCATGTCATCACAGTGCACCATGCACTTGTCATCACAATGCTCCTCATCATTGTCATCAAAATGCTCCATAAACCTTGTCATAACAATGCCCCATGCACTTCTCCTCAAAATGCTTTGTCACCACTGATATCACAATGTTCCATCACTAGTCATCACAATACTCCCTCACCCCTGTCATCACAATATTCCATGACCCCTGTAATCACAATTCTCCATGCCCTTGTCATCACAAAGCTCCATGACGCATGTCATCAAAATGCTCCATGGACTTCTCATCACAATGCTCCATGCCCTTGTCATCACAATGCTCCAACACCCCTGTATTCACAATGCTCCATGCCACTTTTCATCTCAATGCTCCATGAACCCTGTCATCACAATGCACCGTGCCCATCACCATAATATTTCATGCTATTGTCATCACAATGAAATCAAAATGCTCAATGACCTCTGTCATAACAATGCACCAAAACCTTCTGATCACAATGATCCATAACATTGTCATCACAATGCCCCATGACGCTGGTCATCACAATTATCCATGGTCTTCTCATCACAATGCTCCATGATCTTTGTCATCACAATGTTCAATACACTTATCATCACAATGCTCCCTGACAGTTGTCATCAGTATGCTCCTTGAACCCTGTCATGACAAGGCTCCATGCATTTTTCATCAAAATGATCCATTTCTTTTTCATCACAATGATCCAAGACCCCTGTAATCACAATGCTCCATGTCCTTGTCATCACAAAGCTCCATGACGCATGTCATCAGAATGCTCCATTGCCTTCTCATCACAATGCTCCATGCCCATGTAATCACATTGCTTCAAAACCCCTGTAATCTCAATGCTCCATGCACGTTTTCATCAGAATGCTCCATGACCCTTTTCATCAAAATGCTCCATTACCCCTGACATCACAATGTTCCATAACCCCTGTCATCAAATTGTTCCATGACACTTTTCATCAATTTGCTCCATGACCCTGTCATCACAATGCTCCCTGCCTTTCTCATCACAATGCACCACGCCCTTGTCATCAAAATGCTTCATGACGTTATTCATCACAATGCTCCATGACCCTCGGCATCACAATGGTCCATGCTATTTCATCACAATGCTACATGAAACCTCTCATAACATTGTTCCATGCCCTTGTCACCACAATGCTCTATGAGGCTTGTCCTCACAGTGCTCGATACTCTTCTCATCACAATGCTCCATGCCCTTGTCATTACAATCCTCCATAACACATGTATCACAGTGTTCCGTGCCTTAGTCATCACAGTGTTCCATGCAGAATCTCATCACAATAATCCATGAAAATTTCAGACCAATGCCCTTATCATCACAATGCTCCATTACACCTGTCATAACAATGCTCCATGACCCCTGCCATCACAATGTTCTACTGCCTTGGCATGCAAGGCTCCATGACCCTTGTCATCACAATGCTCCAAGACCCCTGTAATCACAATGCTCCATGCCCTTGTCATCACAAAGATCCATGACACATGTCATCAGAATGCTCCATTCCCTTCTCATCACAATGCTCAATGCCCTTGTCATCACAATGCTCCAATACCCCTGTAATCACAATGCTCCATGCCCCTATTCATCAGAATGCTCCATGAGACTTGTCATCACAAGGCTCCATGGTCTTCTCATCACACTGCTCCAGGACCTTGTCATCACAATGCTCCTTTCCCTTGTCATCAAAATGCTCCTTGACCACTGTCATCACAATACTCCATGAACATTTTCAGGCCAGTGCTCCATGACTTTCTCATCACAGTGCTCCATTACCGTTGTCATCACAATCCTCCATGACCCCTCTCATCACAATGCTCCATGACACCTGTCATCACAATGCTCCATGCCCCTTGTCATTACAGTGATCCATGACGCTCCTCATTATAATTATCCATGGTCTTTTCATCAAATGCTCCACGGTCTTGCTATCACAATTCTCCATGCCCTGTTGATCACAATGCTCTATGTCCCATGTCATTACAATTCTCCTCGTCCTTGTCATCACAATGCTTCGTGACACTTCTCATCACAATGTTACATGATCTTGTCATCACAATTCTCCATGCACTTGTCATCGCAATGCTCTATGACCCCTGTCATAGCAAGCTCCATGCGCTTGTCATCACAATGCTTCACGGCGTGGTCATCTAAATTCTCAATGGCCCTTGTCATCAGAATGCTCCATGCCCTTGTCATCACAATGCTCCATGACCCTTGTCATCACAATATTCCAAGCCCTTGACATCAAAATGCTCCCTTACCTTTTCCATCACAATCCTCCATGACACTTGGTGTCACAATGCTCCATGCCATTGTCATCACAATGGACAATGACATATGTCATCACAATGCTCCCTGACACCTGTCTTCAAAATACTCCATGACCATGTCATCACAATATTCCATGCCCTTGTCATCACAATGCGCCATGGCCACTCTCATCAAAATAATCCATAAATCTTGTCAGAGCAATGCTCCATGACCCCTGTCATCACAATGCTCCGTGACTCCAGTCATCACAATGCTTCATGACCTTTGTCATCACAATAGTCCATGACCTCCTCACACAAAGCTCTGTGACCTTTGTCACCACAACGCTCCATGAAATTTTTATCACAATGCTCTGTGACCCTTGTCATCACAAAGCTCCATGCCTTTGTCAGCACAATGCTCCAGGACCCTTGTCATCACAATGCTCCATGTGCTTCTCATCAAAATGCTCTCTCACCACATATATCACAATGTTCCATCACTAGTCATCACAATACTCGCTCTCCCCTGTCATCACAATGTTCCATGACCACTGATATCACAGTGCTACATGCCCTTATCATCACAATGCTCCATGACCCCTGACATCACAATGTTCCATATCCCCTGTCACAAAATGCTCCATGACCCATTTCATCACAATGCTTCATGACCCCTGACATCACAATGTTCCATAACCCCTGTCATCAAAATATTCCATGACCCTGTCATCACAATGCTCCCTGCCCTTCTCATCACAATGCACCATGCCCTTACCAACAAAATGACCCATGACATTTGTCATCACAAATCCCCATGACCCTTGGCATCACAATGCTCCTTGACATTGTCATCAGAATGCTCAATGAAATCTCTCATCACATTGTTCCATGCCCTTGTCATCACAATGCTCAATTACACCTGTCATTACAATGCTCCATGACCCCTGCCATCACAATGCTCCGTGACTCCAGTCATCACAATGCTTCATGACCTTTGTCATCACAATAGTCCATGACCTCGTCACACAAAGCTCTGTGACCTTTGTCACCACAATGCTCCATGAAATTTTTATCACAATGCTCTGTGACCCTTGTCATCAGAAAGCTCCATGCCTTTGTCATCACAATGCTCGATGCACGTGTCAGCACAATGCTCCATAACCCATGTCATCACAGTGCACCATGCACTTGTCATCACAATGCTCCTCATCCTGGTCATCAAAATGCTCCATAAACCTTGTCATCACAATGCTCCATGCACTTCTCCTAAAAATGCTTTGTCACCACTGATATCACAATGTTCCATCACTAGTCATCACAATACTCCCTCACCCCTGTCATCACAATATTCCATGACCACAGTAATCACAATTCTCCATGCCCTTGTCATCACAAAGCTCCATGACGCATGTCATCAAAATGCTCCATGGCCTTCTCATCACCATGCTCCATGCCCTTGTCATCACAATGCTCCAACACCCCTGTAATCACAATGCTCCATGCCCCTTTTCATCTCAATGCTCCATGAACCCTGTCATCACAATGCACCGTGCCCATCACCATAATATTTCATGCTATTGTCATCACAATGAAATCAAAATGCTCAATGACCTCTGTCATCACAATGCACCAAACCCTAGTGATCACAATGTTCATAACAGTTGTCATCACAATGCCCCATGCATGACGCTGGTCATCACAATTATCCATGGTCTTCTCATCACAATGCTCCATGATCTTTCTCCTCACAATGCTCCATGTTCTTTGTCATCACAATGCTCAATACACTTATCATCACAATGCTCCCTGACAGTTGTCATCAGTACGCTCCTTGAACCCTGTCATGACAAGGCTCCATGCATTTTTCATCACAATGATCCATTCCGTTTTCATCACAATGCTCCAAGACCCCTGTAATCACAGTGCTTCATGTGCTTGTCATCACAATGCTCCATTCCTTTGTCATCACAATGCTCCATGACCCCTCTCATCACAATGCTCCATGCCCTTGTAATCACATTGCTTCAAAACCCCTGTAATCTCAATGCTCCAAGCACCTTTTCGTCAGAATGCTCCATGAACCTTTTAATCAAAATGCTCCATTAACCCTGACATCACAGTGTTCCATAACCCCTGTCATCAAAATGTTTCATGACACTTTTCATCAATTTGCTCCATGACCCTGTCATCACAATGCTCCCTGCACTTCTCATCAAAATGCACCACGACCTTGTCATCAAAATGCTCCATGACGTTTGTCATCAGAAAGCTCCATGAGCCTTGGCATCAGAATGTTCCATGAGAATTGTGATCACAAGGCTCCATGGTCTTCTCATCACACTGCTCCAGGACTTTGTCACCACAATGCTCCATTCCCTTGTCATCACAATGCTCCATGACCCCTCTCATCACAATGCTCCATGACACCTGTCATCACAATGATCCATGCCCCTTGTCATTACAGAGATCCATGACGCTCTTCATCATAATTATCCATGGTCTTTTCATCACAATGCTCCACGGTCTTGCTATCGCAATTCTCCATGCCCTGTTCATCACAATGCTCCATGTCCCATGTCATTACAATTCTCCAAGTCCTTGTCATCACAATGCTTCGTGACACTTCTCATCACAATGATACATGATCTTGTCATCACAATTCTCCACAACCTTGTCATCAAAATGCTCCAAAAATCTTGTCATCACAATGCTCCATGCACTTTTCCTCAAAATGTTTTCTCACCAATGATATCACAATGTTCCATCACTAGTCATCACAATACTCCCTCACCCTTGTCATCACAATATTCCATGACCCCTGTAATCACAATCCTCCATGCCCTTGTCATCACAAACCTCCATGACACATGTCATCAGAATGCTCCATGGCCTTCTCATCATAATGCTCCATGCCCTTGTCATCACAATGCTCCAACACCCCTGGAAACACAATGCTCCATGCCCCTTTTCATCTCAATGCTCCATGAACCCTGTCATCACAATGCACCGTGCCCATCACCATAATATTTCATGCTATTGTCATCACAATGAAATCAAAATGCTCAATGACCTCTGTCATCACAATGCACCAAAACCTTCTGATCACAATGTTCCATAACACTTGTCATCACAATGACCCATGACGCTGGTCATCACAATTATCCATGTTCTACTCATCACAATGCTCCATGATGTTTGTCATCACAATGCTCAATACACTTATCATCACAATGCTCCCTGACTGTTGTCATCAGTATGCTCCTTGAACCCTGTCATGACAAGGCTCCATGCATTTTTCATCACAATGCTCCATTCCCTTTTCATCACAATGCTCCAAGACCCCTGTAATCACAATGCTCCATGCCCCTATTCATCAGAATGCTCCATGAGACTTGTCATCACAGGCTCCATGGTCTTCTCATCACACTGCTCCAGGACCTTGTCATCACAATGCTCCATTCCCTTGTCGTCACAATGCTCCTTGACCACTGTCATCACAATACTCCATGAACATATTCAGGCCAATGATCCATGACCTTCTCATCACAGTGCTCCATGGCCCTTGTCATTACAATGCTCCATACCCTTGTCATCACAAAGATCCATGACACATGTCATCAGAATGCTCCATGGTCTTCTCATCACAATGCTCCATGATCTTTGTGATCACAATGCTCAATACACTTATCATCACAATGCTCCCTGACCTTTGTCATCAGTATGCTCCTTGAACACTGTCATGACAAGCCTCCATGCATTTTTCATCACAATGATCCATTCCCTTTTCATCACAATGATCCAAGACCCCTGTAATCAAAATGCTCCATGTCCTTGTCATCACAAAGCTCCATGACGCATGTCATCAGAATGCTCCATTGCCTTCTCATCACAATGCTCCATGCCCTTGTCATCACAATGCTCCAAGACCCCTGTAATCACAATGCTCCATGCCCCTATTCATCAGAATGCTCCATGAGACCTGTCCTCACAAGGCTCCATGGTCTTCTCATCACACTGCTCCAGGACCTTGTCATCACAATGCTCCTTGACCACTGTCATCACAATACTCCATGAACATTTTCAGGCCGAGGCTCCATGACTTTCTCATCACAGTGCTCCATGACCGTTGTCATCACAATGCTCCATGACCCCTCTCATCACAATGCTCCATGACACCTGTCATCACAATGCTCCATGCCCCTTGTCATTACAGTGATCCATGACGCTCTTCATCATAATTATCCATGGTCTTTTCATCACAATGCTCCACGGTCTTGCTATCACAATTCTCCATGCCCTGTTCATCACAATGCTCCATGTCCCATGTCAATACAATTCTCCACGTCCTTGTCATCACAATGCTTTGTGACACTTCTCATCACAATGTTACATGATCTTGTCATCACAATTCTCCATGCACTTGTCATCACAATGCTCTATGACCCCTGTCATAGCAAGCTACATGCGCTTGTCATCACAATGCTTCACGACGTGGTCATCAAAATTCTCAATGGCCCTTGTCATCAGAATGCTACATGCCATTGTCATCACAATGCTCCATGACCCTTGTCATCACAATGTTCCAAGCCCTTGTCATCAAAATGCTCCATTACGTTTGTCATCACAATCCTCCATGACACTTGGTATCACAATGCTCCATGCCATTGTCATGAAAACGGACAATGACATATGTCATCACAATGCTCCCTGACACCTGTCTTCACAATAATCCATGACCTTGTCATCACAATGTTCCATGCCGTTGTCATCACAATGTGCCATGCCCACTCTCATCAAAATAATCCATAAATCTTGTAAGAGCAATGCTCCATGACCCCTGTTATCACAATGTTCCGTGACTCCAGTCATCACAATACTTCATGACCTTTGTCTTCACAATGGTCCATGACCTCGTCACACAAAGCTCTGTGATCTTTGTCACCACAATGCTCCATGAAATTTTTATCACAATGCTCTGTGACCCTTGTCATCACAAAGCTCCATGCCTTTGTCAGCACAATGCTCCATGACCCTTGTCATCACAATGCTCGATGCGTGTGTCTGCACAATGCTCCCTAACCCATGTCATCACAATGCACCATGCACTTGTCATCAGAATGCTCCTCATCCTTGTCATCAAAATGCTCCATAAACGTTTTCATCACAATGCTCCATGCACTTCTCCTCAAAATGCCTTCTCACCACTGATATCACAATGTTCCATCACTAGTCATCACAATACTCCCTCACCCCTGTCATCACAATATTCCATGACCCATGTAATCACAATTCTCCATGCCCTTGTCATCACAAAGCTCCATGACGCATGTCATTTCGAATGCTCCATGGCCTTCTCATTACAATGCTCCATGCCCTTGTCATCACAATGCTGCAACACCCCTGTAATCACAATGCTCCATGCCCCTTTTCATCTCAATGCTCCATGAACCCTGTCATCACAATGCACCGTGCCCATCACCATAATATTTCATGCTATTGTCATCACAATGAAATCAAAATGCTCAATGACCTCTGTCATCACAATGCAAAAACCCTTGTGATCACAAAGTTCCATAACACTTGTCATCACAATGTCCCATGGCGCTGGTCATCACAATTATCCATGGTCTTCTCATCACAATGCTCCATGATGTTTGTCATCACAATGCTCAATACAGTTATCATCACAATGCTCCCTGACAGTTGTCATCAGTATGCTCCTTGAACCCTGTCATGACAAGGCTCCATGCATTTTTCATCACAATGATCCATTCCCTTTTCATCACAATGCTCCAAGACCCCTGTAATCACAATGCTCCATGTCCTTGTCATCACAAAGCTCCATGACACATGTCATCAGACTGCTCCATTGCCTTCTCATCACAATGCTCCGTGCCCTTGTCATCACATTGCTTCAAAACCCCTGTAATCTCAATGCTCCATGCACTTTTCATCAGAATGCTCCATGCCCTTGTCATCAAAATGCTCCATGACCATTGTCATCGCAATGTTCCAAGCCCTTGTCATCAAAATGCTCCATTACCTTTGTCATCACAATCCTCCATGACACTTGGTATCACAATGCTCCATGCCATTGTCATAACAATGGACAATGACATATGTCTTCACAATGCTCCTTGATACCTGTCTTCACAATACTCCATGACCTTGTCATCACAATGTTCCAGGCCCTTGTCATTACAATGTGCCATGTCCCCTGTCATCACAATAATCCATGAAACATGTCAGACCAATGTTGCATGCCCCTGTCATCACAATGATCCATGCCCTTCTCATCACAATGCACCACGACCTTGTCATCAAAATGCTCCATGACGTTTGTCATCACAAAGCTCCATGACCCTTGGCATCACAATGCTCCATGCCATTTCATCACAATGCTACATGAAAGCTCTCATCACATTGCTCCATGCCCTTGTCACCACAATGCTCCATGACGCTTGTCATCACAATGCTCGATACTCTTCTCATCACAATGCTACATGCACTTGTCATTACAATCCTCCATGACACATGTCATCAGAATGCCCCATGGCCTTCTCATCACAATGCTCCAGGATATTGTCATCACAATGCTCCATTCCCTTGTCATCACAATGCTCCATGACCGCTCTCATCAAAATGCTCCATGACACCTGTCATCACAATGCCCCATGCCCCTTGTCATTACAGAGATCCATGACGCTCTTCATCATAATTATCCATGGTCCTTTCATCACAATGCTCCACGGTCTTGGTATCACAATTCTTCATGCCCTGTTCATCACAATGCTCCATGTCCCATGTCATTACAATTCTCCACGTCTTTGTCATCACAATGCTTCCTGACACTTCTCATCACAATGTTACATGATCTTGTCATCACAATTCTTCATGCACTTTTCATCGCAATGCTTTATGACCCCTGTCATAGCAAGCTCCATGCGCTTGTCATCACAATGCTTCACGACGTTGTCATCAAAATTCTCAATGGCCATTGTCATCAAAATGCTCCATTCCCTTGTCATCATAATGCTCCATTACCTTTGTCATCACAATCCTCCACGACACTTAGTATCACAATGCTCCATGCCATTGTCATCACAATGGCAATGACATATGGCAACACAATGCTCCCTGACACCTGTCTTCACAATACTCCATGACCTTGTCATCACAATGTTCCATGCCCTTGTCATCACAAGGCGCCATGCCCACTCCCATCACAATAATCCATGAAACTTGTCAGACCAATGTTCCATGACGCTGTCATCACTTTGCTCCATGCCCTTGTCATCACTATGCTCCATGACACCTTTCATCACAATGCTCCGTGACTCCAGTCATCACAATGCTACATGACCTATCTCATCACAATGGTCCATGCCCTCGTCACACAAAGCTCTGTGATCTTTTTCACCACATTGCTCCATGAATATTTCATTACAATGCTCTGTGTCCCTTGTCATGAAAATGCTCCATGCCTTTGTCAGCACAATGCTCCCTGACACTTGTCATCAAAATGCTCCATGCACTTGTCAGCACAATGCTCCATGACGCATGACATCAAAATGCGCCATGCGCTTGTCATCACAATACTCCACATCCTTATCATTGCTATGCTCCATAACACTTGTCATCACAATGCTCCATGCACTTCTCATCAAAATGCTCTCTCACCACATATATCACAATGTTCCATCACTAGTCATCACAATACTCACTCACCCCTGTCATCACAATGTTCCCTGACCCCTATCATCACAGTGCTACATGCCCTTATCATCACAATGCTCCATGACCCATGACATCACAATCTTCCAAAACCCCTGTCACAAAATGCTCCATGACCCATTTCATCACAATGCTTCATGACACCTGACATCAGAATGTTCCATAACCCCTGTCATCAAAATATTCCATGACACTTTTAATCAAATTGCTCCATGAACCTGTCATCACAATGTTCCCTGCACTTCTCATCTCAATGCACCATGCACTTGTCGTCAAAATGCCCCATGACCTTTGTCATCACAAAGCTCCATGACACTTGGCATCACAATGCTCCATGCCATTGTCATCACAATGCTCAATGAAATCTCTCATCACATTGCTCCATGCCCTTGTCATCACAATGCTCCATTACACCTCTCATAACAATGCTCCATGACCCCTGCCATCACAATGTTCCACGGCCTTGTCATCACAAGGCTCCATGACCCTTGTCATCACAATGCTCCAAGACCTCTGTAATCACAATTCTCCATGCCACTTTTCATCTCAATGCTCCATGAACACTGTCATCACAATGTACCATGCCCATCATCATAATGATTCATGCTATTGTCATCACAATGAAATAAAAATGCTCCATGTCCTCTGTCATCACAATGCTCCAAACCCTTCTGATCACAATATTCCATAACACTTGTCATCACAATCCCCATGACGCTCGTCATCACATTTATGCAAGGTCTTCTCATCACAGTGCTCCATGACCTTTGTCACCACAATGCTCAATACACTAGGCATCACAATGCTCGCTGACACTTGTCGTCAGTATGCTCCTTGAAAACTGTCATGACAAGGCTGCATGCCTTTTTCATCACAATGATCCATTCCCTTTTCATCACAATGCTCCGTGACTCCAGTCATCACAATGATTCATGAAATTTGTCATCACAATGGTCCATGAACTGGTCAAACAATGCTCTGTGACATTTGTCACCACAATGCTCCATGAAATATTTATCACAATGCTCTGTGACCCTTGTCATCACAAAGCTCCATGCCTTTGTCAGCACAATGCTCCATGACCCTTGTCATCACAATGCTCGATGCATGTGTAAGCACAATGCTCCATAACCCATGTCATCACAATGCACCATGCACTTGTCATCACAATGCTCCACATCATTGTCATCAAAATGCTCCATAAACCTTGTCATCACAATGCTCCATGCACTTCTACTCAAAATCCTTTCTCACCACTGATATCACAATGTTCCATCACTAGTCATCACAATACTCCCTCACCCCTGTCATCACAATATTCCATGACCCCTGTAATCACAATTCTCCATGCCCTTGTCATCAAAAAGCTCCATGATGCAAATCACCAGAATGCTCCATGGCCTTCTCATCACAATGCTCCATGCCCTTGTCAGCACAATGCTCCATGCCCTTATAATCACATTGCTTCAAAACCCCTGTAATCTCAATGCTCCATGCACCTTTACATCAGAATGCTCCATGCCCTTATCAACACAATGCTCCATGACCCTTGTCATCGCAATGTTCCAAGCCATCGTCAACAAAATGCTCCATTACCTTTGTCATCACAATCCTCCATGACAATTGGTATCACAATGCTCCATGCCATTGTCATCACAATGGAAAATGACATATGTCATCACAATGCTCCCTGACACCTGTCTTCACAGTACTCCATGACCTTGTCATCACAATGTTCCATTCCCTTTTAATCACAATAATCCATGAAACTTGTAAGACCAATGTTCCATGCCCCTGTCATCACAGTGTTCCATGCTCTTGTCATCACAATGCTCCATGACCACTGTCATCACAATGATCCACGACTCTAGTCATCACAATGCTTCATGACCTTTGTCCTCACAATGGTCCATGCCCTCGTCACACAAGGCTCTGTGACCTTTGTCACCACAATGCTCCATGCCCTTGTCATCTCAATGCTCCATGCCCACTGTCATCACAATAATCCATGAAACTTGTCAGACCAATGTTCCATGCCCTTGTCATCACAGTGCTCCGTGACTCCAGTCATCACAATGATTCATGCCATTGTCATCACAATGTTCAATGAAATCTCTCATCAAATTGCTCCATGCCCTTGTCATCACAATGCTCCATTACACCTGTCATTACAATGCTCCATGACCCCTGGCATCACAATGTTGAACGGCCTTGTAATCACAAGACTCCATGACCCTTTTCATCACAATGATCCACATCCTTTTCATCGCTATGCTACATAAATCTTGTCATCAAAATGCTCCATGCCCTTCTCATCAAAATTCTCTCTCACCACATATATCACAATGTTCCATCACTAGTCATCACAATACTCGCTCACCCCTGTCATAACAATGTTCCATGACCACTGTCATCACAGTGCTACTTGCTCTTATCATCACTATGCTCCATGACCCCTGACATCACAATGTTCCACGGCCTTGTCATCACAAGGCTCCATGACCCTTGTCATCACAATGCTCCAAGACCTCTGTAATCTCAATTCTCCATGCGACTTTTCATCTCAATGCTCCATCAACACTGTCATCACAATGCACCGTGCCCATCACCATAATATTTCAGGCTATTGTCATCACAATGAAATCAAAATGCTCAATGACCTCTGTCATCACAATGCACCAAACCCTTCTGATCACAATGTTCCATAACACTTGCCATCACAATGCCCCTTGACGCTGCTCATCACAATTTTCCATGGTCTTCTCATCACAATGCTCCATGATCTTTGTCATCACAATGCTCAATACACTTATCATCACAATGCTCCCTGACAGTTGTCATCAGTATGCTCCTTGAACCCTGTCATGACAAGGCTCCATGCATTTTTCATCACAATGATCCATTCCCTTTTCATCACAATGCTCCAAGACCGCTGTAATCACAATGCTCCCTGTCCTTGTCATCACAAAGCTCCATGACGCATGTCATCAGAATGCTCCATTGCCTTCTCATCACAATGCTCCATGCCCTTGTCATCACATTGCTTCAAAACCCCTGTAATCTCAATGCTCCATGCACATTTTCATCAGAATGCTCCATGCCCTTGTCATCACAATGCTCCATGACCCTTGTCATCACAATGTTCCAAGCCCTTGTCATCAAAATGCTACATTACCTTTGTCATCACAATCCTCCATGACACTTGGTATCACAAAGCTCCATGCCATTGGCATCACATAGGACAATGACATATGTCATCACAATGCTCCCTGACACCTGTCTTCACAATATTCCATGACCTTCTCAACACAATGTTCCATGCCCTTGTCATCACAATGCGCAATGCCCACTGTCATCAGAATAATCCATGAAACATGTCAGACCAATGTTCCATACCCCTGTCATCACAATGCTCCATGTCCTTGTCATCACAATGCTCCATGACCCCTGTCATCACAGTGCTCCGTGACTCCAGTCATCACAATGATTCATGACCTTTCTCATCACAATGGTCCATGCCCTCGTCACACAAGGCTCTGTGATCTTTGTCACAAAAATGCTCCATGATTTTTTCATCACAATGCTGTGTGTCCCTTGTCATCACAATGTGCCATGCCTTTTTCATCACAATGCTCCATGATCCCTGACATCACAGTGTTCCATAAGCCCTGTCACTAAATGCTCCATGACTAATTTCATCACAATGCTTCATGACCTCTAACATCACAATGTTCCATAACCCCTGTCATCAAAATATTCCATGACCCTTTTATTCAACTTGCTCCATGACCTTATCATCACAATGCTCCCTGCCCTTCTCATCACAATGCACCACTACCTTGTCAACAAAATGCCCCATGACCTTTGTCATCACAAAGCTCCATGACTCTTTGAATCACAATGCTCCATGCCATTGTCATCACAATGCTCAATGAAATTTCTCATCACATTGCTCCATGCCCTTGTCATCACAATGCTCCATTACACCTGTGATAACAATGCTCCATGACCCCTGCCATCACAATGTTCCATGCCCTTGTCATCACAAGGCTACATGACCCTTTTCATCACAAAGCTCCACATCCTTTTCATCGCTATGCTCCATAAATCTTGTCATCACAATGCTCCACGCACTTCTCATCAAAATGCTGTCTCACCACATATATCACAATGTTCCATCACTAGTCATCACAATACTCGCTCACCCCTGTCATCACAATGTTCCATGACCACCGTCATCACAGTGCTACATGCCCTTATCATCACAATGCTCCATGACCCCTGACTTCACAATGTTCTATAACCCCTGTCACAAAATGCTCCATGACCCATTTCATCACAATGCTTCATGACCCCTGACATCACAATGTTCCATAATCCCTGTCATCAAAATAATCCATGACCCTTTTATTGAAATTGCTCCATGATCCTGTCATCCCAATGCTCCCTGCCCTTCTCATCACAATGCACCACACCATTGTCATCAAAATGCCCAATGACATTTGTCATCACAAAGCTCCATGACACTTGACATCAAATGCTCCATGCCATTATCATCACAGTGCTCAATGAAATCTCTCATCACATTGCTCCATGCCTTTGACATCACAATGCTCCATTACACCATTCATAATTATGCTCCATGACCCCTGCCATCACAATGTTCTACGGCCTTGTCATCACAAGGCTCCATGACCCTTGTCATCACAATGTTCCAAGACCTCTGTAATCACAATTCTCCATGCCACTTTTCATCTCAATGCTCCATGATCACTGTCATCACAATGAACCATGCCCATCATCATAATGATTCATGCTATTGTCATAACAATGAAATCAAAATGCTCCATGTCCTCTGTCATCACAATGCTCCAAACCCTTCTGATCACAATGTTCCATAACACTTGTCATCACAATCCCCATGACGCTCGTCATCACAATTATGCAAGGTCTTCTCATCAGAGTGCTCCATGACCTTTGTCACCGCAATGCTCAATACACTTGGTATCACAATGCTCGGTGACACTTGTCATCAGTATGGTCCTTGAACACTGTCATGAGAAGGCTACATGCATTTTTCATCACAATGATCCATTCCCTTTTCATCACAGTGCTCCAAGACCCCTGTAATCACAATGCTCCATGTCCTTGTCATCACAAAACTCCATGACGCATGTCATCTGAATGCTCCATTGCCTTCTCACCACAATGCTCCATGCCCTTCTAATCACATTGCTTCAAAACCCCTGTAATCTCAATGTTCCATGCACCTTTTCATCAGAATGCTCCATGCCCTTGTCAACAAAATGCTCCATGACCCTTGTCATCACAATGTTCCAAGCAATTGTCATCAAAATGCTCCATTACGTTTGTCATCACATTCCTCCATGACCCTTGGTGTCGCAATGCTCCATGCCACTGTCATCACAATGGACAATGACATATGTCATCACAATGCTCCCTGACACCTGTCTTCACAATACTCCATGACCTTGTCATCACAAAGTTCCATGCCCTTGTCATCACAACAATCCATGAAATATGTCAGACCAGTGTTCCATGCCCCTGTCATCACAATGCTCCATGCTCTTGTCATCACAATGCTCCATGACCCCTGTCATCACAATGCTCCGTGACTCCAGTCATCACAATGCTTCATGACCTTTGTCCTCACAATGGTCCATGCCCTCGTCACACAAGGCTCTGTGACCTTTGTCACCACAATGCTCCATGCCCTTGTCATCTCAATGCTCCATGCCCGCTGTCATCACAATAATCCATGAAACTTGTCAGACCAATTTTCCATGCCCCTGTCATCACACTGCTCCATGCCCTTGTCATCACAATGCTCCATGACCCCTGTCATCACAGTGACCCGTGTCTCCAGTCATCACAATGATTCATGGCCATTGTCATCACAATGTTCAGTGAAATCTCTCATCACATTGCTCCATGCCCTTGTCATCACAATGCTCCATTACACCTGTCATAACAATGCTCCATGACCCCTGGCATCACAATGTTCCACGGCCTTGTCATCACAAGGCTCCATGACCCTTGTCATCACAATGCTCCAAGACCTCTGTAATCACAATTCTCCATGCTCCTTTTCATCTCAATGCTCCATGAACACTGTCATCACAATGCACCATGCCCATCATCATAATGATTCATGCTATTGTAATCACAATGAAATTAAAATGCTCCATGACCTCTGTCATCACAATGCTCCAAACCCTTCTGAACACAATGTTCCATAACACTTGTCATCACAATAACCCATGACGCTTGGCATCACAATTATGCAAGGTCTTCTATTCACAATGCTCCATGACCTTTGTCACCACAATGCTCAATACATTTTTCATCACAATGCTCCCTGACACTTGTCATCAGTATGCTCCTTGAACACTGTCATGACAAGGATCCATGACTATTTCATCACAATGATCCATTCCCTTTTCATCACAATGTTCCAAGACCGCTGTAATGAAAATGATCTGTGACTTCCGTCATCACAATGCTTCATGACATTTGTCATCACAATGGTCCATGACCTGGTCACACAAAGCTCTGTGACCTTTGTCACCACAATGCTCCATGAAATTTTTATCACAATGCTCTGTGACCCTTGTCATCATAAAGCTCCATGCCTTTGTCAGCACAATGCTCCATGACCCTTGTCATCACAATGCTTGATGCGCGTGTCAGCACAATGCTCCATAACCCATATCATCACAATGCACCATGCACTTGTCATCACAATGCTCCACATCCTTGTCATCAAAATGCTCCATAAACCTTGTCATCACAATGCTCCGTACACTTCTCCTCAAAATGCCTTCTCACCACTGATATCACAATGTTCCATCACTAGTCATCACAATACTCCCTCACCCCTGTCATCACAATATTCCATGACCCCTGTAATCACAATTCTCCATGCCCTTGTCATCACAAAGTTCCATGACACATGTCATTAGAATGCTAGATTGCCTTCTCATCACAATGCTCCATGCCCTTGTCATCACAATGCTCCAACACCCCTGTAATCACAATGCTCCATGCTCATTTTCATCTCAATGCTCCATGAACCCTGTCATCACAATGCACTGTGCCCATCACCATAATATATCATGCTATTGTCATCACAATGAAATCAAAATGCTAAATGACCTCTGTCTTCAAAATGCACCAAACACTTCTGATCACAATGTTCCATAACACTTGTCATCACAATGCCCCATGACGCTGGTCATCACAATTTTCCATGGTCTTCTCATCATAATGCTCCATGATTTTGTCATCACAATGCTCAATACACTTATCATCACAATGCTCCCGGACAGTTGTCATCAGTATGCTCCTTGAACACTGTCATGACAAGGCTCCATGCATTTTTCATCACAATGATCCATTCCCTTTTCATCACAATTCTCCAAGACCGCTGTAATCACAATGCTCCATGTCCTTTTCATCACAAAGCTCCATGATGCATGTCATCAGAATGCTCCATTGCCTTCTCATCACAATGCTCCATGCCCTTGTAATCACATTGCTTCAAAACCCCTGTAATCTCAATGCTCCATGCACCTTTTCATCAGAATGCTCCATGCCCTTGTCATCACAATGCTCGATGCGTGTTTCAGCACAATGCTCCATAACGCATGTCATCACGATGCACCATGCACTTGTCATCACAATGCTCCACATCCTTGTCATCAAAATGCTCCATGCCCTTGTCATCAAAATGCTTTCTCACCACTGATATCACAATGTTCCATCAGTAGTCATCACAATACTCCCTCACCACTGTCATCACAATTTTCCATGGCCTCTGTCATCACAATGCCACATGCCATATCATCACAATGCTCCATGACCCCTGACATCAAAATGATCCATATCCTCTATCATCAGAATGCTCCATCACCTTTTTCATCACAATGCTCCAAGACCCCTGACATCTCAATGTTCCATAACCACTGTCATCAAAATGTTCCATGACCCTTTTCATCAAATTGCTCCATGACCCTGTCATCACAATGCACCATGTCCATCATCATAATGCTTCCTGCTATTGTCATCCCAATGAAATCAATATGCTCCATGACCTCTGTCATCAAAATGCACCAAACCCTTGTGATCACAATGTGCCATAACCATTGTCATCACAATGCACCATGACGCTCATCATCACAATTATCCATGGTCTTCTCATCACAGTGCTCCATGAACTTTGTCATCACAACGCTCAATACACTTGTCATCACAATGCTCCCTGACAATTGTCATCAGTATGCTCCTTGAACCCTGTCATGACAAGCCTCCATGCCTTTTTCATCACAATGATCCATACCATTTTCATCACAATGCTCCAAGACCCCTGTAATCACAATGCTCCATGACTTTTAATCACAAAGCTCCATGATGCATGTCATCAAAATGCTCCATGGCCTTCTCATCACATAGCTCCATGTCCTTGTCATCACAGTGCTCCAAGACCCCTGTCATCTCAATGTTCTGTGACTCCAGTCATCATAAGGCTTCATGACATGTGTCATCACAATGGTCCATGTTCTCATCACACAGGGCTCTCTGACCTTTCTAACCACAATGCTCCATGAACTTTTCATCACAATGCTCTGTGATCCTTGTCATCACCATGCTCCATGCCTTTGTCAGCACAATGCTCCATGACCCTTTTCATTACAATGCTCCATGCGCTTGTGAGCACAATGCTCCATAACCCATGTTATCACAATGCGCCATGTGCTTGTCATCACAGTGCTCCACATCCTTGTCATTACAGTGCTCCAGAAACCTTGTCATCACAATGCTCCATGCACTTCTCATCAAAATGCTCTCTCTCCCCTGTCATCACAATGTTCCATGATCCGTGTCATGACAATGCTACATGACCTTATCATCACAATGCTCCATGAACCCTGACATCACAATGTTCCATAACCCCTGTCATCAAAATGCTCCATGACCCTTTTCATCAAAATGCTCCATTACCCCTCACATCACAATGTTCCATAACCACTGTCATCAAAATATTCCATGATACTTTTCATCAAATTGCTCCATGACACTCTCATCAAAATGCTCCCTGCCCTTCTCATCACAATGCACCACGACCTTGTCATCAAAATGCTCCATGAACTTTGTCATCACAAACTCCATGACCCTTGGCATCACAATGCTCCATGTCATTTTCATCACAATGTTTCATGACCCCTGTAATCACAATGTTCCATGAACATTTTCATCAGAATGCTCCATGAGACTTGTCATCACAAGGCTCCATGGTTTTCTCATCACAATGCCCCAGGACCTTGTCATCACAGTGCGACATTACCCTGTCATCACAATACTCCATGAACATTTTCAGCCCAATGCTCCATGACCCTCTTACCACAATACTCCATGACCCTGTCATCACAATGTTCCATGACCAATGTCATCACAGAGCTCCATGACGCTCTTCATCACAATTATCCGTTATCTTCTCATCACAATGCTCCACGGTCTTGCCATCACAATGCTCCATGCCCCAGTCATCACAATGCTCCATGTCCCATGTCAACAAAATTCTCCACGTCCTTGTCATCACAATGCTCCATGACACTTTTTATCACAATGTTACATCATATTTTCATCACAATTCTCCATGGACTTGTCATCGCAATGCTCTATGACCCCTGTCATAGCAAGCTCCATGCGCTTGTCATGACAATGCTTCACGACGTTGTCATCAAAATTCTCAATGGCACTTGTCATCACAATGCTCCATGACCCTTGTCATCACAATGTTCCAAGCCCTTGTCATCAAAATGCTGCATTACATTTGTCATCACAATCCTCCATGACACTTTGTATCACAATGCTCCATGTCATTGTCATCACAATGGACAATGACATATGTCATCACAATGCTCCCTGACTCCAGTCATCACAATGCTTCATGACGTTTGTCATCACAATGGTCCATGCCCTCGTCACACAAGGCTATGTGACCTTTGTCACCACAATGCTCCATGACCTTGTCATCACAATGCTCCATGCCCACTGTCATCACAATAATCCCTGAAACTTGTCAGACCAATGATCCATGCCCTCTTCACACAAATCTCGGTGATCTTTGTCACCATAATGCTCCATGAACTTTTCATCACAATGCTATTTGTCCCTTGTCATCACAATGCTCCATGCCTTTGTCAGCACAATGCTCCCTGACCCATGTCATCAAAATGCGCT
Organism: Hyperoodon ampullatus; assembly: GCF_949752795.1. Lineage (NCBI taxonomy): Eukaryota > Metazoa > Chordata > Mammalia > Artiodactyla > Ziphiidae > Hyperoodon > Hyperoodon ampullatus. The sequence goes on from NW_027641090.1 coordinate 2,947,426, forward strand.
ATGGGCTTGTCATCACAATGCTCCACATCCTTTTCATCGCTATGTTCCATAAAACTTGTCATCACAATGCTCCATGCACTTCTCATCAAAATGTTCTCTCAACACATATATCACAATGTTCCATCACTAGTAATCACAATACTCACTCACCCCTGTCATCACAATGTTCCATGACCCCTCTCATCATAGTGCTACATGCCCTTATCATCACAATGCTCCATGACCCCTGACATCACAATGTTCCATAAACCCTGTCATCAAAATATTCCATGACCCTTTTCATCAAATTGCTCCATGACTCTCTCATCACAGTGCTCCCTGCCCTTCTCATAATGCACCACGCCATTGTCATCAAAATGCCCCATGACCTTTGTAATCACAAAGCTCCATTACCCCTGTCATAACAATGATCCATGAACCCTGCCATCAAAAGGTTCCGCGGCCTTGTCATCAAAAGCCTCCATGACCCTTGTCATCACAGTGCTCCAAGACCCCTGTAATCACAATGCTCCATGACCCTTTTCATCTCAATGCTCCATGAACCCTGTCATCACAATGCACCATGTCCATCACCATAATATTTCATGCTGTAGTCATCAAAATGAAATCAAACTGCTCAATGACCTCTGTCATCACAATGCACCAACCCGTTCTGATCACAGTGTTCCATAACACTTGTCATCACAATTCCCCATGAGGCTGGTCATCACAATTATCCATGGAATTCTCATCACAATGCTCCATGATCTTTTTCAACACAATGCTCAATATACTTATCATCACAATGCTCCCTGACTGTTGTCATCAGTATGCTCCTTGAAACCTGTCATGACAAGGCTCCATGCATTTTTCATCACAATGATCCATTCCCTTTTCATCACAAGGCTCCAAGACCACTGAAATCACAATGCTCCATGTACCTGTCATCAAAAAGCTCCATGACGCATGTCATCAGAATGCTCCATTGCCTTATCATCACAATACTCCATGCCCTTGTCATCACAATGTCCCATGCCCTTGTCATCACAATGCACCATGCCCACTGTCATCACAAGAATCCATGAAACTAGTCAGACCAATGTTCCATGCCCCTGTCATCGCAATGCTCCATGCCCTTGTCATCACAATGCTCCATGTCCCCTGTCATCACAATGCTCCGTGACACCAGTCATCACAATGCTTCATGACCATTGTCATCACAATGGTCCATGCCCTCGTCACCCAAGTCTCTGTGACCTTTGTCACCACAATGCTCCATGTCCTTGTCATCACAAAGCTCCATGACGCATGTCATCAGAATGCTCCTTTGCCTTCTCATCAAAATGCTCCTTGCCCTTGTCATCACAATTTTTCAAAACCCCTGTAATCACAATGCTCCATGCACCTTTTCATCAGAATGCTCCATGACACTTTTCATCAAAATGCTCCATGACCCCTGACATCACAATGTTCCATAACCCCTGTAATCAAAATGTTCCATGACACTTTTCATCAATTTGTTCCATGACCCTGTCATCACAATGTTCCCTGCCCTTCTCATCACAATGCACCACGACCTTGTCATCAAAATGGTCCATGACCTTTGTCATCACAAACCTTCATCACCCTTGGCATCACAATGCTCCATGCCATTTCATCACAGTGCTACATGAAACCTCTCATCACATTGCTCCATGCCCTTGTCAGCACAATGCTCCATGACGCTTGTCATCACAATGCTCGATACTCTTCTCATCACAATGCTCCATGCACTTTTCATTACAATCCCCCCTGACACATGTATCACCGTGTTCCGTGCCCTAGTCATCACAATGCTCCATGCCAAATCTCATCACAATAATCCATGAAATTTTCAGACTAATGTTCCATGGCCTTGTCATCACAATGCTCCATTACCCCTGTCATGACAATGCTCCATGAGCCCTGCCATCACAATGTTCCACGGCCTTGTCATCCAAGGCTCCATGACCCTTTTCATCACAATGCTCAATGACCCCTTTCATCACAATGCTCCATGCCCCTTGTCATTACACTTCTCCATGACGCTCGTCATCACAATTATCCATGGTCTTCTTATCACAATGCTCCACCGTCTTGCAATCACAATGCTCCATGACACTTCAAATCACAAGGTTACATGTTCTTGTAATCACATTCTCGATGCACTTGTCATCGCAATGCTCCATGACCCCTGTCATAGCAAGCTCCATGTGCTTTTCATCATAGTGCTTAACGAACTTGTCATTAAAATTCTCAAAAGCCCTTGCCATCACAATGCTCCATGCTCTTTTCATCACAATGCTCCATGACCATTGTCATCACAATTCTCCAAGCCCTTGTCATCACATTGCTCCATTTCCTTTGTCTTCACAATCCCCCATGACAATTGGCATCACAATCCTCCATGCCATTGTCATCAAAATGGAACATGACATATGCCATCACCATGCACCCTGACACCTGTCTTCCACAATATTCCATGACCTTGTCATCACAATGCTCCATGACCTTGTCATCACAATGCGCCATGCCGACTGTCATCACAATAATCCATGAAAATTGTCAGACCAATGCTCCATGCCCCTATCATCACAATGCTCCATTCCCTTGTCATCACAATGTTCTGTGACTCCAGTCATCACAATGCTTCATGACCTTTGTCATCACAATGGTCTATGCCCTCGTCATCACAAGGCTCTGTGAACTTTCTCACCAAAGTGCTCCATGAACTTTTCATCCCAATGCTCTCTGAGCCTTTTCATCACAATGCTCCATGCCTTTGTCAGCACAATGCTCCATGACCCTTGTCATCAAAATGCTCCATGCGCTTGTCAACACAATGCTCCATGACCCATGTCATCACAGTGCGCCATGCACTTGTCATCACAATGCTCCCAAATTTGTCATCACAATACTCCATAAACATTGTCATGAAAAAGCTCCATGCACTTCGCATCAAAATGCTCTCTCACCACTGATATCACAATTTTCCATCCCTAGTCATCACAATACAACCCCACCCCTGTCATCACAATGTTCCACGGCCTTGTCATCACAAGGCTCCATGACCCGAGTAATCACAACGCTCCATACCACTTTTCATCTAAATGCTCCATGAACCCTGTCATCACAACGAACCATGCCCTTCATCATAATGCTTCATGCTATTTTCATCACAATGAAATCAAAATGCTCCATGACTTCTGTCATCACAATGCTCCAAACCCTTGTGATCACAATGCTCCATAACACTTGTCATCACAACCCCCCATGAGGCTCATCATCACAATTATCCATGGTCTTCTCATCACAATGTTCCATGACCTTTGTCATCACAATGCTCAATACACTTGTCATCACAATGCTCCCTGACCCTTGTCGTCAGTATTCTCCTTGAACCCTGTCATGACAAGGCTCCATGCCTTTTTCATCACAATGATCCATGCCCTTTTCATCACAATGCTCCAAGACCCCTGTAATCACAATGCTCCATGCCCTGGTCATCACAAAGCTCCATGACGCATGTCATCAGAATGCTCCTTGGACATCTCTCACAGTGCTCCATGCCCTTGTAATCACAATGTTCCAAGACCCCTGAAATCACAATGCTCCATGCCCCTTTTCATCAGAATGCTCCATGAGACTTCTAATCACAAGGATCCATGGGCTTCTCATCAGAGTGCTCCAGGACCTTGTCATCACAATGCTCCATGACCGCTTTCATCAGAATACTCCATGAACATTTTCAGCTCAATGTTCCATGAACTTCTCATCACAATGCTCCATGACCTCTGTCATCACAATGCTCCAAGCCCTTTTGATCACAATGTTCCATAACGCATGTCATCACAACGCCCCATGATGCTCGTCATCACAATTATTCATGGTCTTCTCATCACAGTGCTCCATAACATTTGTCATCACAATGCTCAATACACTTGTCATCACAATGCTCCCTGACTCTTGCCATCAGTATGCTCCTTGAACCTTGTCATGACAAGGATCCATGCCTTTTTCATAAAAATGCTCCATGCACATTTCCTCACAATCCTCCAAGAACCATGTAATCACAATGCTCCTTGCCCTGGTCATCAAAAGCTCCATGACGCATGTCATCAGAATGCTCCTTGGACATATCTCACAATGCTCCATGCCCTTGTAATCACAATGCTCCAAGACCCCTGTAATCACAACGCTCCATGCCCCTTTTCATGATAATGATCCATGAGACTTCTCATCACAAGGCTCCATGGTCTTCTCATCAGAGTGCTCCAGGACCTTGTCATCACAATGCTCCATGACCACTTTCATCAGAATCCTCCGTGAATATTTTCAGCTCAGTGCTCCATGATCTTCTCATCACAACGCTCCATGATGCCTGTCTTCACAATACTCCATGCCCTTGTCATCACAATTCTCCATGACCTTTGTCATCACAATGCTCAATACACTTGTCATCACAATGCTCCCTGACACTTGTCATCAGAATGCTTCTCGAACCCTGTCATGAAAAGGCTCTATGCCTTTTTCATCACAATGCTCCATGCCTTTTTCATCACAATGCTCCATGCCATTGTCATCACAATACTCCACAAGCTTGTCATCAGAATGGTCCATGACTCCAGTCATAACAATGCCTCAAGACTTTGTCACCACAATGGTCCATGCCCTCATCATCACAAGTCTCTGTGACCTTTGTCACCACAATGCTCCATGAACATTTCATCACAATGCTCTGTGACCCTTGGCATCACAATGCTCCATGCCTTTGTCAGCACAATGTTCCATGACACTTGTCATCACAATTCTCCATGATCTTGTCAGCACAATTCTCCATGACCGATGTGATCACAATGCACCATGCGGTTGTCATCACAATGCTCCACATCCTTTTCATCACAATGCTCCATAAACATTGTCATCACAATGTTCCATGCACTTCTCATGAAAATGCTCTCTCACCACTGATATCACAATGTTCCATCACTAGTCATCACAATACTCCCTCACCCCTGTCATCACAATGTTCCATGACCCCTATCATCACAATGCTACATGCCGTTATCATCACAATGCACCACTCCCTTGTCATCAAAATGCTCCATGACCTTTGTCATCCCAAAGCTCCATGACCCTTGGCATCACAATGTTCCATGCCATTGTCATCACAATGCTTCATGAAGCCTCTCATCACATTGCTCCTTGCCCTTGTCATCACAAAGCTCCATGACGCATGTCATCAGAATGCTCCTTGGACATCTCTCACAATGTTCCATGCCCTTGGAATCACAATGCTCCAAGACCCCTGTAATCACAATGCTCCATGCCCCTTTTCATCAGAATGCTCCATGAGACTTCTCATCACAAGGCTCCATGGTCTTCTCATCAGAGTGCTCCAGTTCTTTGTCATCACAATGCTCCATGAACCCTTTCATCAGAATACTCCATGAACATTTGCAGCTCAATGCTCCATGATCTTCTCATCACAATGCTACATGACCCGTGTCATCACAATGCTCCATGCTCCTTGATATCAAAATGATCCATGGCCTCTGTCATCACAGTGCTCCAAACACTTGTGATCACATTGTTCCATAACACTTGTCATCACAATGCTCCATGATGCCTGTCATCACAATACTCCATGCCCTTGCCATCACAATGCTCCATGACCTTTGTCATCACAATGCTCAATACACTTTTTATCACAATGCTCCCTGACACTTGTCGTCAGAATGGTTCTCGAAACCTGTCATGAAAAGGCTCTATGCCTTTTTCATCACAATGTTCCATGCCCTTTTCATCACAATACTCCATGCCATTGTCATCACAATACTCCACAAGCTTGTCATCAGAATGCTCCATGACCCTTGTCATCACAACGATCCATGACATCTGTCATCACAATGCTCCAGGCCCCTTGTCATTACAGTTCTCCATGACGCTCGTCATCACAATTATCCATGGTCTTCTCATCACTATGCTCCACCGTCTTGCCATCACAATGCTCCATGACACTTCAAATCTCAATGTTACATGCTCTTGTAGCCACATTCTCCATGTGCTTTTCATCACTGTGCTCCAAGAACTTGTCATCAAAATTCTCAAAAGCCCTTGTCATCACAATGCTCCATGCAGTTTTCATCACAATGCTCCATGACCATTGTCATCACAATGCTCCATTACATTTGTCATCACAATCATCCATGACACTTGTCATCACAATGCTCCATGACGTTGTCATCCCAATGCACCATGACAAAGGTCATCACAATGCTCCCTGACACCTGACTTCACATACTCCATGACCTTTTCTACATAGTGCTCCATGCCCTTGTCATCAAAATGTGCAATGCCCACTGTCATCACAATAATCCATGAAATTTATCAGACAAATGCTCCATGCCCCTGTCATCACAATGCTCCATGACACCTGTCATCAAAATGCTCCGTGACTCCAGTCATCACAGTGCCTCAAGAGTTTGTCATCACAGTGCTCCATGTCTTTGTCAGCACAATGTTCCATGACACTTGTCATCACAATGCTCCATGAGCTTGTCAGCACAATGCTCCATGACAGATGTGATCACAATGCGCCATGCGATTGTCATCACAATGCTCCACATCCTTGTTACCACAATGCTCCATAAACATTGTCATCACAATGCTCCATGCCCTTCTCATGAAAATGCTCTCTCACCACTGATATCACAATGTTCCATCACTAGTCATCACAATACTCCCTCACCCCTGTCATCACAATGTTCCATGACCCCTATCATGACAATGATACATGCCGTTATCATCACAATGCACCACTCCCTTGTCATCAAAATGCTCCATGACCTTTGTCATCACAAAGCTCCATGACCCTTGGCATCACAGTGCTCCATGCCATTGTCATCACAATGCTTCATGAAGCCTCTCATCACATTGCTCCATGCCCTTGTGATCACAAAGCTCCATGACGCTTGTCATCACAATGTTCGATGCCCTTCTCATCACAATGCTGCATGACCTTTTCATTACAATCCTCCATGACCCATGTATCACAGTGTTCCGTGTACTTGTCATCACAATGCTCCATGCCCACTCTCATCACAATAATCTATGAAAATTTTCAGACAAATGCTCCATGCACTTGTCATCACAAAGCTCCATGACGCATGTAATCAGAATGTTGCATGGCCTTCTCATTCACAATGCTCCATGCCCTTGTCACCATAATGCTCCAAGACACCTGTAATCACAATGCTCCATGTCCCTTTTCATCTCAATGCTCCATGAATCCTGTCATCACAATGCACCATGCCCGTCATCATAATGCTTCATGCTATTGTCATCAAAATGAAATCAAAATGCTCCATGACCTCTGTCATCACAATGCTCCAAACCCTTGTGATCACAATGTTCCCTAACACTTGTCATCACAACGCCCCATGGCGCTCGTCATCACAATTATCCATGGTCTTCTCATCACAATGCTCCATGATCTTTGTCATCACAATGCTCAATACACTTGTCATCACAATGCTCTCTGACTCTTGCCATCAGTATGCTCTTTGAACACTGTCATGACAAGGCTCCATGCCTTTTTCATCACAATGAACCATGCCAATTTCATCACAATGCTCCAAGACCCCTGTAATCACAATGCTCCTTGCCCTGGTCATCACAAAGCTCCATGACGCACGTCATCAGAATGCTCCTTGGACATCTCTCACAATGCTCCATGCCCTTGTAATCACAAAGCTCCAAGACCCCTGTAATCACAATGCTCCATGCCCCTTTCCATCAGAATGCTCCATGAGACTTCTCATCACAAGGCTCCATGGTCTTCTCATCAGAGTGCTCCAGGACTTTGTCATCACAATGCTCCATGACCCCTTTCATCAGAATACTCCATGAACATTTTCAGTTCAATGCTCCATGATCTTCTCATCACAATGCTCCATGACCCGTGTCATCAAAATGCTCCATGCTCCTTGATATCAAAATGATCCATGACCTCTGTCATCACAGTGCTCCAAATCCTTGTGATCACATTGTTCTATAACACTTGTCATCACAACGCTCCATGATGCCTGTCATCACAATACTCCATGCTCTTGTCATCACAATGCTCCATGACCTTTGTCATCACAATGCTCAATACACTTGTCATCACAATGCTCCCTGACACTTGTCGTCAGAATGATTCTCGAAACCTGTCATGAAAAGGCTCTATGCCTTTTTCATCACAATGCTCCATGCCCTTTTCATCACAATGCTCGATGCCATTGTCATCACAATAGTCCACAAGCTTGTCATCACAATGCTCCATGACCCCTGTCATCACAATGCTCCATGACCCCTGTCATCACAATGCTCCAGGCCCCTTGTCATTACAGTTCTCAATGACGCTCGTCATCACAATTATCCATGGTCTTCTCATCATAATGCTCCACCGTCTTGCCATCCCAATGCTCCATGACACTTCAAATCACAATGATACATGCTCTTGTAATCACATTCTCCATGCACTTGTCATCGCAATGCTCCATGACCCCTGTCAAAGCAAGCTCCATATGTTTTTCATCACAGTGCTTCACAAACTTGTCATCAAAATTGTCAAAAGCGCTTGTCATCACATTGCTCCAAGCCCTTGTCATCACAATGCTCCATTACCTTTGTCTTCACAATCCTCATGACAATTGGCTTCACAATTCTCCATGCCATTTTCATCACAATGGAACATGACATAGGCCATCACAATGCAACCTGGCACCTGTCTTCACAATACTCCATGACCCTGTCATCAGAATGCTCCATGCCCTTGTCATCACAATGCGCCATGCCGACTGTCATCACACTAATCCATGAAACTTGTCAGACCAATGCTCCATGCCCCTGTCATCACAATGCTCCATTCCCTTGTCATCACAATGCTCTGTGACTCCAGTCATCACAATGCTTCATGACCTTTTTCATCACAATGGTCCATGCCCTCGTCATCACAAGGCTCTGTGAAATTTGTCACCACAATGCTCCATGAACTTCTCATCCCAATGCTCTCTGAGCCTTGTCATCACAATGCTCCATGCGCTTGTCAGCACAATGCTCCATGACCCATGTCATCAGAGTGCAACATGCACTTGTCATCACAATGCTCCCCAAACTTGTCATCACAATACTCCAAAAACATTGCATCACAAAGCTCCATGCACTTCGCATCAAAATGCTCTCTCACCACTGATATCACAATTTTCCATCACTAGTCATCACAATACTCCCTCACCCCGTCATCACAATGTTCAACGGCCTTGTCATCACAAGTCTCCATGACCCGAGTAATCACAAAGCTCCATACCCCTTTTCATTTAAATGCTCCATGAACCCTGTCATCACAACGAACCATGCCCTTCATCATAATGCTTCATGCTTTTGTCATCACAATGAAATCAAAATGCTCCATAACCTGTGTCATCACAATGCTCCAAACCCTTGTGGTCACAATGCTCCATAACACTTGTCATCACAACGCCCCATGAGGCTCGTAATCACAATTATCCACGCACTTCTCATCACAATGTTCCATGATTTTGTCATCACAATGCTCAATACACTTGTCTTCACAATGCTCCCTGACACTTCTCGTCAGTATGCTCCTTGAACCCTGTCATGACAAGGCTCCATGCCTTTTTCATGATAATGATCCATGCCCTTTTCATCACAATGCTCCAAGTCCCCTGTAATCACAATGCTCCATGCCCTGGTCATCACAAAGCTCCATGACACATGTCATCAGTATGCTCCTTGGACATCTCTCACAATGCTCCATGCCCTTCTAAAAACAATGCTCCAAGACCCCTGTAATCACAATGCTCCATGCCCCTTTTCATCAGAATGCTCCATGCTCCTTGATATCAAAATGATCCATGACGTCTGTCATCACAGTGCTCCAAACACTTGTGATCACATTGTTCCATAACACTTGTCATCACAACGCTCCATGATGCCTGTCATCACAACACTCCATGCCCTTGTCATCACAATGCTCAGTACTCTTGTCATCACAATGCTCCATGACACTTGTCATCAGAATGCTTCTCGAAAACTGTCATGAAAAGGCTCTATGCCTTTTTCATCACAATGCTCCATGCCCTTTTCATCACAGTGCTCCATGCCATTGTCATCACAGTGCTCCATGCCATTGTCATCACAATGCACCATGACATAGGTCAACACAATGCTCCCTGACACCTGACTTCACAATACTCCATGACCTTTTCTTCACAGTGCTCCATGCACTTGTCATCACAATGCTCCATGACCCCTGTCATCACAATGCACCATGCAATTGTCATCACAATGCTCCACATCCTTGTCATCAAAATGCTCCATAAACCTTGTCATTACAGTGTTCCATGCACTTCTCCTCAAAATGCTTTCTCACCATTGATATCACAATGTTCCATCACTAGTCATCACAATTCTCCCTCACCCCTGTCATCACAATGGTCCATGACCCCTATCATCACAATGCTACATGCCGTTATCATCACAATGCACCAGTCACTTGTCATCAAAATGCTCCATGACCATTGGCATCACAAAGCTCCAGGCCATTGGCTTCACAATGCTTCATGAAGCCTCTCATCCCATTGCTCCATGCCCTTGTCATCTCAAAGCTTCATGACGCTTGTCATCACAATGCTCGATGCCCTTCTCATCACAATGCTCCATGCCCTTGTCATTAAAATCCTCCATAACCCATGTATCACAGTGTTCCATGTCCTTGTCATCACAATGCTCCATGCCCATTCTCATCACAATAATCCATGAAAATTTTCAGAAAAATGTTCCGTGCCCTTGTCATCACAAAGCTCCAAGACGCATGTCATCAGAATGCTCCAAGGCCTTCTCATTCACAATGCTCCATGCCCTTGTCATGACAATGCTCCAAGACACCTGTAATCACAATGCTCCATGTCCCTTTTCATCTCAATACTCCATACTCAATGCACCATGCCCATCATCATAATGCTTCATTCTATTTTCATCACAATGAAATCAAAATGCTCCATGACCTCTATCATCACAATGCTCCAAACCCTTGTGATCACAATGTTCCATAACTCTTGTCATCACAACGCCCCATGACGCTCATCATCACAATTATCCATGGTCTTCTCATCACAATGCTCCACAGTCTTGCCATCATAAAGCTCCATGACACTTCAAATCACAATTTTACATGCTCTTGTAATCACATTCTCCATGCACTTGTCATCACAATGCTCCATGACCCCTGTCATAGCAAGCTCCATGTGCTTTTCATCACTGTGCTTCACGAACATGTCATCAAAATTCTCAAAGCCCTTGTCATCACAATGCTCCATGCCCTTTTCATCACAATGTTCCATAAACATTGTCATCACAATGCTCAATACACTTGTCATCACAATGCTCCCTGATTCTTGCCATCAGTATGCTCCTTGAACACTGTCATGACAAGGCTCCATGCCTTTTTCATCACAATGATCCATACCGTTTTCATCACAATGCTCCAAGACCCCTGTAATCACAATGCTCCTTGCTCCTGTCATTACAAAGCTCCATTACGCATAACATCAGTATGCTCCTTGGACATCTCTCACAATGCTCCATGCCCTTGTTATCACAATGCTCCAAGACCCCTGTAATCACAATGCTCCATGTCCCTTTTCATCAGAATGCTCCATGAGACTTCTCATCACAAGGCTCCATGGCCTTCACAACAGAGTGCTCCAGGAACTTGTCATCACAATGCTCTATGACACCTTTCATCAGAATACTCCATGAATATTTTCAGCTCAATGCTCCATGATCTTCTCATCACAATGCTCCATGACCCCTGTCATCACAATGCTCCATGTTCCTTGATATCAAAATGATCCATGACCTCTGTCATCACAGTGCTCCAATCCCTTGTGATCACATTGTTCCATAACACTTGTCATCACAACGCTCCATGATGCCTGTCATCACAATACTCCATGACCTTTGTCATCACAATGCTCAATACCCTTGTCATCACAATGTTCCCTGACACTTTTCATCAGAATACTTCTCGAACCATCTCATGAAAAAGCTCTATGCCTTTTTCATCACAATGCTCCATGCTCTTTTCATCACAATGCTCCATGCCATTGTCATCACAATACTCCACAAGCTTGTCATCAGAATGATCCATGATCCTTGTCCTCCCAATGCTCCATGACACCTGTCATCACAATGCTCCATGACACCTGTCATCACAATGCTCCATGCCCCTTGTCATTACAGTTCTCCATGATGCTCGTCATCACAATTATCCATGGTCTTCTCATCACAATGCTCCACCGTCTTGCCATCACAATGCTCCATGACACTTCAAATCACAATGTTACATGCTCTTGTAATCACATTTTCCATGCACTTGTCATCGCGATACTCCATGACCCCTGTCATAGCAAGCTCCATGTGCTTTTCATCACTGTGCTTCACGAACTTGTCATCAAAATTCTCAAAGCCCTTGTCATCACAATGCTCCATGCACTTTTCATCACAATGTTCCATAACCATTGTCATCACAATGCTCCAAGCCCTTGTCATCACAAGGCTCCACTACCTTGTTCTTCACATTCCTCCATGACAATTGGCATCAAAATCCTCCATGCCATTGTCATCACAATGGAACATGACATATGACATTACAATGCACCCTGACACCTGTCTTCACAATACTCCATGACCTTGTCATCACAATGCTCCATGCCCTTGTCATCACAATGCGCCATGCCGACTGTCATCACAATAATCCATGAAACTTGTCAGACCAATGCTCCATGCCCCTGTCATCAAAATGCTCCATTCCCTTGTCATCACAATGCTCTGTGACTCCAGTCATCACAATGTTTCATGACCTTTGTCATCACAATGGTCCATGCCCTCGTCATCACAAGGCTCTGTGAACTTTGTCACCACAATGCTCCATGAAAATTTCGTCCCAATGTTCTCTGAGCCTTGTCATCACAATGCTCCATGCCTTTGTCAGCACAATACTCCATGACACTTGTCATCACAATGCTCCAAGTGCTTGTCAGCACAATGCTCCATGACCCATGTCATCACAGTGTGCCATGCACTTCTCATCACAATTCTCCCCAAACTTGTCATCACAATACTCCATAAACATTGTCATCACAAAGCTCCATGCACTTCGCATCAAAATGCTCTCTCACCACTGATATAACAATTTTCCATCACTAGTCATCACAATACTTCCTCACCCCTGTCATCAAAATGTTCCACGGCCTTGTCAGCACAAGGCTCCATGACCCGAGTAAGCACAATTCTCCATTCCCCTTTTCATCTCAATGCTCCATTAACCCTGTCATCACAATGAACCATGCCCATCATCATAATGCTTCATGCTATTGTCATCACAGTGAAATCAAAATGCTCCATGACCTCTGTCATCACAATGCTCCACACCCTTGTGATCACAATGCTCCATAGCACTTGTCATCACAACGCCCCATGAGCCTCGTCATCACAATTATCCATGCACTTCTCATCACAATGTTCCATGACCTTTGTCATCACAATGCTCAATACACTTGTCATCACAGTGCTCCCTGACACTTGTCGTCAGTGTGCTCCTTGAACCCTGTCATGGCAAGGCCCCATGCCTTTTTCATCACAATGATCCATGCCCTTTTCATCACAATGCTCCAAGAACCCTGTAATCACAATGCTCCATGCCCCTTTTCATCTCAATGCTCCCTGAACCCTCTCATCACAACGAACCATGCCCATCATCATAATGCTTCATGATATTGTCATCACAATGAAATCAAAATGCTCCATGACCTCTGTCATCACAATGCTCCAAACCCTTGTGATCACAATGCTCCATAACCCTTGTCATCACAACGCCCCATGACGCTCGTCATCACATTTATCCATGGACTTCTCATCACAATGCTCCATCACCTTTGTCATCACAATGCTCAATACACTTGTCATCACAATGCTCCCTGACACTTGTCTTCAGTATGCTCCTTGAACACTGTCATGACAAGGCTCCATGGGCTTCTCATCACAATGCTCCAGGACCTTGTCATCACAATGCTCCATTCCCTTGTCATCAAAATGCTCTTTGACCCCTGCCATTACAATACTCCATGAATATTTTCTGCCCAATGCTCTATGACATTCTCATCACAGTGTTCCATGACCACTGTCATCACAACGCTCCATGACCACTGACAACACAATGATCCGGGACTCTTTTCATCAAACTGCTCCATGACACTTGTCATCAAAATGATCCATGCCCTTGCCATCCCAGTGCTCAATGACCTCTGTAATCACGATGATACATGACGCTTCTCATCACAGTGCTCCATGACCCTTGTCATCAAAATGCTCCATGCATTTGTCAGCAAAATGCTACATGACATTGTCATCACAATGCTGCATGTGCTTGTCATCAAAATACTCCATTCCCATTTTCATCAAAATCCTCGGTGAACCTTGGGTTCACATTGCTTCATGCCATGTCGTAACAATGCTCCATGATCCTTGAAATGAAAATGATCCATGACCTCTGTCATCACAATGCTCCAAACCATTGTGATCACAATGTTCCATAGCACTTGTCGTCACAATGCTCCATGATACATGTCATCACAATGCTCAATACCCTTGTCATCACAATGCTCCCTGACACTTGACGTCAGAATGCTCCTTGATCCCTGTCATTAAAAGTTTCCGTGCCTTTTTCATCACAATGCTCCATGCCTTTTTCATCACAATGCTCCATGCCATTGTCATCACAATACTCCACAAGCTTGTCATCTGAATGCTCCTTGACCCTTGTCATCACAATGATCCATGACACCTGTCATCACAATTCTCGATACCCCGTGTCATTACAGCGCTCGTTGACACTCGTTATCAAAATGCTCCAAGGTCTTGCGATTACAGTGCTCCACGATCTTGCCATCACAATGCTCCATGACCTGGACATCACAATGCTCCATGTCCCTTGTCATCACAATGCTCCATGCGCTTCTAAGCACAATGCTCCATGACCCATGACATCACAATGTGCCAAGCGCTCTCATCACAATTCTCCACAACATTGTCATCACAATGCTCCATAAACATTGTCATCACAATGCTCAATGCACTTCTCATCAAAATGCTCTCTCACCACTGATATCACAATGTTCCATCACTAGTCATCACAATACTCCTTCACCCCTGTCATCGCTATGTTCCATGACCCCTGTAATCACAATGCTCCATGCCCTTGTCATCACAAAGCTCCATGATGCATGTCATCAAAATGCTCCATGGCCTTCTCATCACAATGCTCCATGTCCTTGCCATCACAATGCTCCATTACACCTTTCATCTCAATGGTCCATGACCACTGTCATCACAGCGCTCCATGACCACAGACAACACAATGATCTGGGACTCTTGTCATCAAAATGCTCCATCGCCTTCTCATCACAATGCTCCATGCCCTTGCCATCACAATGCTCCATTACACCTTTCATCACAATGCTCCATGACCACTGTCATCACAGCGCTCCATGACCCCAGACAACACAGTGATCTGGGACTCTTGTCATCAAAATGCTCCATGACACTTGTAATCACAATGATCCATGCGATTGTCATCCCAATGCTCCATGACACATGTAATCAGAATGCTCCGTGATGCTTGTCATCCCAGTGCTCCATGACCGTTGGCATCACAATGCTCCATGACCCCTCTCATCACATTGCTCCATGGCCTCGTCATCACAAGGCTCCATGACCCTTGTCATCACAATTCTCCAAGACCCCTGTAATCACAATGCTCCATGCCCTTGTCATCACGAAGCTCAATGACTTATGTCATCAGAATGCTCCATGGCCTTCTCATCACAATGCTCCATGCCCTGGTCATCACAGTGCTCCAAGACCAGTGTATTCACAATGCTCCATGCCCCTTTTCATCTCAATTCTCCATGAACTCTGTCATTCCAATGCACCATGCTCATCGTCATAATGCTTAATGGTATTGTCATCACAATGAAAGCAAAATGCTCCATGACCTCTGTCATCACAATGCTTCAAACCCCTGTGATCACAATGTTCCATAACACTTGTCATCACAATTCCCCATGATGCTCCTCATCACAATTATCCATGGTCTTCTCATCACAATGCTCCATGGCCTTTGTCATCACAGTGCTCAAACACTTGTTATCTCAATGCACCCTGCCACTTGTCGTCATTATGCTTCTTGAGCCCTGTAATGACAAGGCTCAATGCGTTTTTCATCACAATGATCAATGCGCTTTTCATCAAAATGTTCCAAGGCCCCAGTAATCACAATGCTCGTTGCCCTTGTCATCACAAAGCTCCAAGACCCATATCATCAGAATTCTCCATGGCCTTCTCATCACCGTGCTCCATGCCCTTGTCATCACACTGCTCCCTGACACTTGTCTTCAGAATGCTCTTTGAACCCTGTCATGAAAAGGCTCCATGTCTTTTTCAACACAATGCTCCATGACTTTTCATCACTATGCTCCATGCCATTGTCGTCACAATACTCCACAAGTTTGTCATCAGAATGCTCCATGACCCATGTCATCACAATGCTCCATGACCCCTGTCATCACAAAGATCCATGACACCTGTCATCACAATGCTCCATGCCTCTTGTCATTACAGTGCTCCATGACGCTCGTCATCAAAATTATCCATGGTCTTCTCATCACAATTCTGCACGGTATTTCCATCACAATGCACCCTGCCCTGGTCATCACAATGCTCCATGACCCTTTTCATCACAATTCTCCAAGCAATTGTCATACAATGCTCCATTACATTTGTCATCAAAATCCTCCATGACACTTGACATCACAATGCTCCATTCCATTTGTCATCACAATCCTCCATGACACTTGCCATCACAATGCTCCACGCCATTGTCATCACAATGCTCCCTGACACCTGTCTTCACAATACTACATGACCTTGTCATAAAAATGTTCCATGCCCTTGTCATCACAATGTGCCATGCCCACCCTCATAGCATAATCCATGAAACTTGTCAGACCAATTCTCCATGCCCCTGTCATCACAATGCTCCATGCCCTTGTAATCACAATGCTCCATGACCCCTCACATCATAATGCTCCGTGACTCCAGTCATCACAATGCTTTATGAACTTTGTCATCACAATGGTCCATTCCCTCGTCATGACAATGCTCTGTAACACTTGTCATCACAACGCTCCATGCCTTTGTCTGCACAAGGCTCCATGACCGTTGTCATCACAATCCTACATGTGCTTGTCAACACAGTGCTCAAAGACACATGTCATCACAATGTGCCATGCACTTGTCATGACAATGCTCCACAACCTTGTCATCACAATGCTCCATAAAGGTTGTCATCACAAGGCTACATGCGTTTCTCATCTAAATGCTCTCTCACCACGGATATCACAGTGTTCCATCACTAGTCATCACAATACTCCCTCACCCCTGTCATCACAATGTTCCATGACCCCTGTCATCAAAATGCTACATGCCCTTATCATCACAATCCTCCATGACCACTGACATTACAATGTGCCATAAACCCTGTCATCAAAATGATCCCTGACCGTTTTCATCAAATTGTTCCATGACCCTTTCATCACAATGCTCCCTCCCCTACTCATCACAATGCACCACACTCTTGTCATCAAAATGCTCCATGACCTTTGGCATCACCAAGCTCCATGACCCTAGGCATCACAATGCTCCATGCCATTGTCATCACAGTGCTCCATGAACACTCTCATCACATTCCTCCTTGCCCTTGTCATCACAAAGCTCCATGACGCTTGTCATCACAATGCTCGATGCCTTTCTCATCACAATGCTCCATGCCTTGTCATTTCAATCCTCAATGACCCATGTATCACCGTGTTCCGTGCCCTTGTCATCACAATGCTCCATGCCCACTGTCATCACAATAATCCATGAAATATTTCAAACCAATGCTCCATGCCCTTGTCATCACAATGCTCCATTAGCCCTGTCATAACAATGCTCCATTACCCCTGCCATCACAATATTCGACAGCATTGTCATCACAAGGCTCCATGTACCTTGTCATCACAATGCTCCAAGACCACTGTAATCACAATGCTCCATGCCCCTTTTCATCTCAGTTCTCCATGAACACTGTCATCACAATGCACCATGCCCATCATCATAATGCTTCATGCTATTGTCATCACAATGAAATCAAAATGTTCCATGACCTTTGTCATCACAATGCCCCATGACGCTCCACATCACAATTATCCATTGTTTTCTCATCACAATGCTACATGACCTTTGTCAACACCATGCTCAATACACTTGTCATCACAATGCTCCCTGACACTTGTCGTCAGTATGCTCCTTGAACCCTGTCATGACAAGGCTGCATGCCTTTTCCTCACAATGATCCATGCACTTTTCATTACAATGCTCCAAGGCCACTGTAATCACAATGCTCCATGCGCTTGTCATCACAAAGCTCCATGACGCATGTCATCAGAATGCTCCATGGCATTGTCAGCAAAATGCTACATGACCTTGTTATCACCATACTCCATGCCCTTGTCATCACAGTGCTCCATGAAACCTGTAATCACAATGCTCCATGCCCCTTTTCATCAGATTGCTCCATGAGACTTGTCATCACAATGCTCCTTCGTCTTCTCATCACAATGCTCCAGGACCTTGTCATCACAATGCACCATGACACCTGTCATCACAATACTCCATGAACATTTTCAGCCCAAAGCTCCATGACTTTCTCATCTCACTTCTCCAGAACCCTTGTCCTCAGAATGCTCAATGACCACTGTCATCACAATGCTCCATGACCCCTGACAACACAATGATCCGGGACTCTTGTCATCAAAATTCTCCATAATCCTTGTCATCACAATGATCCATGCCCTTGTCATCCCAATGCTCCATGACCCCTGTAATCGCAATGCTCCGTGAAACTTGTCATCACAGTGCTCCGTTACACTTGTCATCACAATGCTCCATGCCTTTTTCAACAAAATGCTACATGACCTTGTCATCACAATCCTCCATGACCCTTGGGATCACATTGCTTCATGCCCTTGTCATCTCTGTCTTTCTTTTCTGGTTTTTACAGATTTTCGGATGTCCCTTTTGACCAGTGGGAAATGACAATTCTTTGTAGTGCGGATTTGCATTGTGCACTTACTTGATTGGCCAAAAAGAGTGTATGAGTTTTCTCCTGAATATATTCAGCAGAAAATGCATACGCCCTTTTTGGCCAAGTGCATCATTGTCGAAGTTGTTACGCTTTTCAGGTGCTTTAAAGGTGATTCCAATTTACCTTTTGAAATATGTTTTGTGCAATTCTGCCTCATTTTCAAGTCCACTTTGTTGCCTTCCCTCAACAGATTTTTGGAAGTGAGTTGTCCTTTATAACTCTGAAGGTTTGTGAATTGATCTGCCCCGAACTCCAATTTTCAACTCACGTTTTTGTGAGCTGACCACAAATCCACAATTTTGCTTCAGGACCCATACTGGTTCCGGGGGTGCATGCTGACGCTTTGGTAAATTCTTCTTCCAGACTGGAAATTAGACTGACATATGCCCGTCCAAATGCCTACAGCTACTCTCTGATTGGTTCTCCCTCTTCCCTTTCATCCTCTGCACAATTTGCAAACTGTGCAAAGCAGCAGGTTATAGGGGCTGACTCTCCAAGGTGGGAGATTGATAGTAAAGCAGTTGGATTGCCAAACTAGAGCACAAGGAGAGGAAAAATTAGGAGCCTTTTAGAAATCTTACGCCATCACAGGGTGTCCATTCTCTAGGTTTCCCATACATGTTATAACTGTAGTTATATTCCCTTCTACCTGGAGAGTTGGGACCCATGGAATGGGTGGCATGCAATACTGCTTTAAAGGGTCTGCATTTTCTCACGGATTCTCACCAGTCCTCTCATTCCCAAGTGTCCAGCCTTACGTCTCATCTAGCTGTCTTTGCAGATAGCGTCATTCCAGGATTCATCAGAACCCCTGAATGCATTGTGTAAGAATTTTGCTGTTTTTTTTTTTGTTTGTTTTGATTTGTTTTTGAAATTCATTTTTATAATGGGTTTGAACTGATTTACACCGACGTGTTTATGCCGGTCTAGACACACTTGATTCCCTTATGGAGATATATCAATATATAGGTTTTAAGATTCTTACTAGTCAGATATATTCCTCTGCGGGGAATAGGGGTGTTGAGTCCCGTTCACTGAGGAAGGTGTAGGTTTTGTCTATTCTGTATTTGGTTTATGGAATGGTACCTGTGCTAATATCAAACTCTGGCTTTATGCATCAGCCCACCTCTCCTTCCCCCTTAAGCAGGCATAAGAGTGTTTTCTCAATGTGAGACTCTGTTCTCTTTCCTAACTCAGTTCATGTGTAGCAATGTTTACAGGACCTTCCTAAGTGATATCTTATGATAAGTTTCTTTTTCTGTGTGACTTATTTCACTTAGAATCATCGTACCTAAATCCACTCATTATGCTGCTACTGGCCTTATGACATTGATTTTATGTCTGAGTGATATTATTTTAAACAAAATTACCACAAGTTCTTTACGCAATTTTCTCTTTCCTGGAATATTTAAGGTGTACTGAAGTTGAGGTTCTTGTTTGCAGAGCAGCCTTAAACTTTGGGGTGCCTGTGTCTTGTTGATATTTAGTCTTCCCAAGTTATATGCCCATGAGTGGAAGTGCCCTATGCTCGGTAGCTTTGTATTTAAATATTTTAGGAAACAGCATACACTTCTTCAGAGTGGCTCTTGGATATTTATACCCCACCCATCAGCGTGAGTAGCTCCCTGTTCTCCATGGCCTCTCCTGCATTTCTGGTTTGTACACATTTTTTGGATGGCCTTTCTGAGCAGTGGAAATTGAGACGTCTTTGTTGTGCGGACTTGCATTTCCCGCTTGCTTGCTTGGCCAAAAACTCTGTATGTGTTTTTTTCCTGAAGATATTCACGAAAAAAACGCATACACCCTTTTGCCCAACTGCATCATTTTAGAAATTCTCCTGCTTTTCATATGCTTTTAATGTGAGTCCAATCTACATTTTGAATTCTGTTTCCTGCAATTCTGCCTCTCATTCACATCCTCTTCGTTGCCTTTCCTGAATATATTTTTGGACGTTGGTTATCATTTTTATCTTTGCAGGTCTTTGAATTATCTGCTCCTGAGCTCCATTTGCAACTCGCATTTTTTTGTGAGCTGGCCGCCAAACCATTGTATTGCTTCCGGCCCTATTCTGGTTCTGGGGAGGCAGGCTGAGCCTCTGGTTAATTCTTCTTCGTAATGGGAAATTAGAGTGACATGCGCCTGTCAAAACTCCTACAGCTAGTCTCTCATTGGTTCCCCCTCTTCCCGTTTATCCTCTGCACAAATTGCAAACTGTGTGAAACAGGAAGTTAAAGGTGCTGATTCTCCAAGTGGGGTGATTGTTAGTAATTTGGCTGGAATGGTGAACCCCAGCACCAGGAGATCAAAAATGAGGTGCATTTTCGACACCTTTCCTGATCACACGGTGTACATTCGTCTCCGTTTCCCAGGCATGTTTTCGCTGTCGGAAGATTCCCTTGAACCTGCAGTTTTGGGACCCATGGAATGGGAATCAGGCAGTATTAGTTTAAAAGGTCTGCATTTTCTCACCCAGCCTCTCTATCATCTCTTAGCGTGCAGAGCTTCCTGCCTTATATATCATCCTGCTGTGGGTCTACATGCATTCAATCCATGTTACATCGTAGCCCTTCAAAAAAAGTTGTAAGAATTTTTGTCTGTCTCACTGTTTTTATAAATATTTTTCAATTTATTTTTATATTGGTTACAGCTGATTTTCAAAGCTCTGTTTTTTGCTGCTGTACATCCTCTTGATTCATATACTGTGAGACATCAATAAATTCTTTATCAGATTCTTACCAGTCATATGTATTATTTTCCAGTGACTTGAGTGGGCTGAGTGCAGTTCTTTGATGTACCGTGTAGGCCTTGTCTCTTATTCAATTTGGTACTTGGAATTGTGTCTTTGCTAATTTCAACCTCCTGGATAATACCTCACCCTTCCCCACCTTTCCCATTTAGCAGCCTTATGTCTATTTTCTACATATTTGACTATGTTTCTGTTTTGTAATTTATTTCATGTGTAGCCATTTTTGATTCCACCTTTAAGTGACATCTTATGATATGTGTCTTTTTCTTTCTGACATACGTCACTTAGAATGATCGTATGTAACTCCTCCAGAGTTGTTACAACTGGCCTTATTTCATTGATTTCTGGATGAGTAATATTTCACTCTACATAAGTACCCCATCTCTTTTATCAATTTTATCCTCCCAGGGACATTTAGGTTATATCCAAGTTGAGGCCCTTTTTAACAGAGAGGTGGTAAACGTTGGGGTGCCTGTTTTCTGTCTAATTTTTGTTTTTGCCAAGGTATACGCCCATGAGTGCAAGTGCCCTATGCTCTGTAGCTCATTTTTTAGATGTTTTAGAAAACACAATACACTTCTCCAGAGTGGCTGTTGGCAAATTACATTTCCACTATCAGCCTCACAGGGCTCCCTTTTCTCCTCACCCTGTCCTGCATTTCTGGTGTTTACACTTTATGTGGATGGCCCTTCTGACTGATGTGAAGTGATATATTTTGTAGTATTGATTTCCAGTGCCCACCTGTTTGGTTGGATAAAAAGTGTGTATGGCCTTTACTTGAATATATTCAGAAAAAATGCATACGCCCTTTTTGGCCAACTGCATCATTGGCGATGTTCAGCCCCTTTTCTTTTGCTTTAATGGGGAGTCCTTTCCACCTCTTCAAATCTGTTTCCTGCCACTCTCCCTTGCTTACAAGTCCTTTCCTTTGACTTACCTCAAGACATTTTTTGACGATAGATATTTTCAACTCTGCAGTTTCATGAATTTAGTGCCCCTGAGTTCCATTTTTCAACTTGTGTTTTTGGAAACTGGACACAAAACAGCGGGATTTCCTCTAGCCCTATTCTATTTCTGTGGGCAATTCTAGCCTTTGATGAATTTGTCTTCCGGATTGGAAATTAGAGTGGCATGTGCCTGTGTGAACACCTAAGACTTGTCTCTAATTTTTTCTCATTCTTCCGCTTCATCCTCTGGACAAATTCCAAACAGTGTGAAACAGGATGTTGACGGTGCTGATATCCCCAAGTGAGGAAATTGTTAGGAAAGATGATGGAGGAGTGAACCCGAGCACCAGGCGATGAGGAGATGAGGTGCCTTTTCCAAACTCTTTCGGATCAAATTGTGTACCATCCTCTAGGTGTGACATGCATGTTTGAGCCGTAGGAATAGTTCCATGCATGTAAGGTGAACACCAGGGTTTTTTCCAAATTAGTGACTCCCCGAACCCCAAACTGGGGAATGTTTAAGCTACGGCTACACATGTGTCCATTATGGGGCTTGGAAAATAGGCAGAGTCCAAACTTTAGATGATTGAAATCTTCGGGATCAGAAGTGCTCACCATCGGCCTTGCTTAGGTTACATTTTATCTGTCATTGATATATGATGTCAATAAAAATATCTATTCTTTTTCAGATTATTTCCCCTTATAGGTTATTGCAAAATATTCAGTGTAGTTCCCTGTGCTACACAGTAGTTCCTTGTTGATGATCTGTTTTATACATAGCAGTGTGTATGTGTTAATCCCAAACTGTTAATTTATGCCTTCTCCTACCTTTACCCTTTGGTAATAATAAATTATAAGATTTTATACTTCTCAGAAATGGTGAATCTGAAAGAGAGGTATCATTTTCAATGGAAAAGCATTCAAAACAAGATTGAAGCTTCAGCCAAGAGTATTCAATGTACATCCTTGGGAATAAATCACTTCATTTCTCTAATGTTGACCTGACAAATACGACAGACGTTTTCATTGAACTTGATTATAATAAAGTGATGGAAATATTAAATATAAGTCTTAGAAACATCTTATTTTAACCGAGCCATATACACTGCTCTATGTTAACTACAGTTTGGCTCACACATCTGTTCATTGAAGTTACAATGTTCTCAATTTCTGTTACTGATCCTCCAGAGTGGACCCCAACAGGAGTCCCCGTGCCCAGTGTCATTGGAGCCAACAGATCAAGACTGAGTTTGGTTCAGAAGCAAAGGAAACTTTATATTTTGAAAACAGAATGGAGAGGTGAGAGCGTGCACTCCACCGCGGGCTGTTGGCTGGGCTGCTGTGTAGGGATCCTGGCAGCGTCAGCGGGAGGGAGGGGATGGAGCTCTCGAGGGCTGGTTTGGCTGGAGCTCAGGCTCTATGTCGCAGAGTCTGCATGGGACCCCGCTAGCTGAGGTGTCGACCCAGCCATTCTGCACTAGGGAATCGGGTCTGAAGTGCCGGGTGTGGGACCTCTGCATGCGGAACCCTAGGAGCATGTGAAATTAGACAAAGCACAAAGGAAAAACAGGTTACACTTTATTTTATTGCCCAGATTCTCTTTTTATCTCCCAGGAATTTTTAGTGAACGTTGCCGGAGATGAACACTGCCTCTGCTTTTGTCCCGTTCCTCATTCTTGTGGTGCTGAGGGTGCAGACCCCTCTTTTGTAACTGCTTCATGCTGAGGTGGGAGCCCTCATACACGGGGGGAGGTGCAAAACTTCTCCCCAGCAGCCTCCAGGTGAGGTTGATGGTCCCAAGGCTTCCTGCCTCCCTGCTCGTCCACCTGAGCACCAGCATTGGAAGTGTTATAGATTCTAATGACCTTTCAGGGTCCAGGAAAGAGATGCACAGAGATGCTGCTGTGGCAGGTCTCACCCCACCCCACATTTGTTCGGCGACCTTAGGCTGACAGGTTTTGCCAGCCTAGATGCTCTGACCAGTAGTCTGTGCTTTCTTTAATTAGGTCCCTGAATCAATGTACAAACAGCACCATGTGTCAGAGCCCTGCCCGCTCAACTCCCAGACAGTCCAGGGTTGGTGGTGATCCAGGACCATGACGTCCATGAGTCAATAGCCTTTTGAAGTAGCCAGCAGTCCAGTCGGTCATATTGGCCACCATCACCACGGTGTCTGTATGGTTTTCTATGGTGAAATCGTGAATATACAATTCCCCCGCAAGCTTATTAGCTCCCCTCTGGGTGCAGTAAGTCCTCCAAGCAGTAGTCTGCTCTCTCGGGGTACAGACTTGTTTTCTGAGAGAAACTCCAGGTCAAGTGATTGTCACACGTGTCTTCTTGGTGGCCCATTGCCCCCGTTTGTCTCTCTGGAGTTTGGAGTTGGAGGGCCTCCTCACTTGAGGTCAGTGTGTCCACAGAGCGACCCCTGCAACTTCAGGACATGATGGGTGGTTAGGATCACCACATGGGGTCCTTTTCCCTTAGGAGGGAGCTGACCTTGCGGGCTGCTGATTTCCAGCTTTTTAGATACCCCAGTATCCTGGCCTGATGGGACGGTGGGCAAAGCCATTGGTGACCATAGTTTATCATACCTGAAGGGCATTCTTGTGTTGCTCCATTTCAAGTGGTCCCAGTTTTTTCACTAAGGCTCCAAGGGTGATTAACCTTGACCGGGTAAGTAAAGGTCAAAGGGTTTAGCTAAATTAGGGAGTTCCTGGGCAAGGGCCTGAACTGACTGCTCTTTCCATTCTTGAAAGGCTGTTTCTGGATTCTATCCTAAAGGATCATCATCTTTTCATGTCAGTGTTTCATGTAGAGGCCCAGCTATTAGACTGTAGTTAGGGATCCAGATGTAGAAAACCTTGGCCTCCCCAGGAACCCCTAAGCTGTCTTCTAGTTTTAGAAGAGGTAAGGCTGCAAATGGCTTTTTCCCTATCCAGGGATGCGTTTCTCCTAATATCTGTGAGAATGAAGCCCAGGCATGTCACCTTAGCCTGGGATATTTGAGCCTTTTTCTTGGACACCTTATATCCTTTCTTGGCTAGGTAGTTCAGAGGCGTCTTTAGTAGGCCTGGCGATCAGAATGTCATCTGCATATTGAAGGAGGGTTCCCTTTTACAGAGGTAGAACTTTTAGGTCTTTAGAGGACATTTCCCCAATGATGGTGTGGGGATTTTTGAACCATTGGTGCAGGACGGCCCAGCATTATTGCTTTTGTTGCATGTTGTGTCCTGCCACTCACAAGCCAAAAATTCTTGTGATTCTGAGATGAGTGGAATACAGAAGCAGGCATCATTGAAGTCTAATACAGAATGCCATGGTCGGGTGGATGGTAGAATGACCAGCAGGGTGTAGGAAATAGGAGCTACTGGATGTATATCCTCGGTGGCTTCACTGACTGTCCTAATATTCTTTACCAGGTCTCCAGCAGCCCATGGGGCTCTAGTGGTCAAGTCCCTCCCAGGTTATGGAGCTCATCTGTGCATGTACACAGCAGCCCATGGGGCTCTCATAGTCAGGCCCTTCCCAGGATATGGAGCTCCCCTGGGCAGGTACCCCAGCAGGGCTGGACCCAGAGGAACCATGCACATAGCCCACCTTGAAGAGAACCCCCTGGTCACCTGTCGCTCACAGCTGACACAGAACACCTCAGAGCAGGACTTGAACTAACAAACAACAGCTCTGACAGTTCTGTGTCCCTGGGTATCACTCTGTGTGGCCTCTCTCTGTCTACTCTTCCAGACACTTCCACTGCAGCCAGGGCACCAGGCCTCTGTCTCCACCCACCATCACTCCTCTCCCTGACTCCTGGGTTCCTCTCATTAGGATAGGGTCTTCTTGAATTTGTTTTCCACTCATGGACCAGATAAAATGATAAAAAAACAAGCCTCAGCTGCAGCGCCTTGTCTATCCTGACTCTCAAGAGCCCACACCTGTTCCTTGGGACTGGCCCGTTTAGCAAGGTTCATTTTCTGCAACTGTGAGCCCCTGAGGGGTGAGGATTGGCTGATTTGGGCAGCCTGACACTGCCTGCCAGCCCTCCCCAGGTGTGCCTGGGTTGAGGTCAATATAAAGACCTCTCCAGTCAGCAAGAGCTCCTGTAGCTGTGCCTGACGCCATATTCTCTGCCCCGTCAGCAGTGTCGGGGCTCGGGTGGTGGGAGGGAGTGAGGGGCCGTGGCTTTGTGGGTGGCCCAGAGTGAGTGTGGCTCTGCTGGACTTCCTGCAGGAGTTGCCTGGCTGCCACCTGCTAAAGAAGAGGAAGTGTAACCCATACCTGCCGCTGGAATTTCTCCCCAGGCAGAGGTGAGGAAGTAAAAAAGCAGTGGGGGCCATGGCAGGAGGGGTATCTCAGGCAGGGAAATGGAAAGTTTCCAGGAGAGCATCTGGGGCAAGGACCATCCTGGCTGGCCTACAGGCACCAAGTCGTCCTGCATGCAGTCGCTGGTGTGGCTCCACAGCCCTTCCTCTAGGCTTGCAAGTTCTTGTACATATTCAGGTGTTTTACCTGGAAATGGTGGGAAGAGTTCAGCTGCAGCAGGACTCGGGCTCAGTTCACATTTACTTACAGACGCCTCGACACAGTCCCCCAGCTTTGCAATGAGGATGCTCCTTGTGGGGGGGAGCACTGCTGACTGCATGGGAGATTATTTCCCACCTCTGGCCAACTCAAGAATTTTCTACCACTGGAGCAAGTGCCCTGATACGATTTTCCTGTTTATAACTTGTGGTTTCTGTTTTTTTTTTTTTTTTTTCCTTTTTTCTCTTTGGTTCAAGGTAGATTTTATTTATTCCTCTTTTTTTTAATTTAGAGATATAAACATAGAAATAATGCATTAATATAACGACGTCTTTATGAAGGGAAAAACTTTTTTTCTGTTTTATTTTATTAAAGGTTATTTATTTATTTTTAATTTTTTTTAAATTTATTTATTTCTTTTATACTGCAGGTTCTTATTGGATATCAATTTTATACATATAAGTGTGCACATGTGAATCCCAGTCTCCCAATTCATCCCACCACCACCCTCACAAGACGTTCCCCCATTGGTGTCCATATGATTGTTCTCTACATCTGTGTCTCTATCTCTGCCCTGCAAACTGGTTCATCTGAACCATTTTTCTAGGTTCCACATATATGCATTAATATACAATATTTGTTTTTCTCTTTCTGACTTACTTCACTCTGTATGACAGTCTCTAGATCCATCAAGGTCTCTACAAATGACCTAATTTCATTCCTATGTATGGCTGAGTAATATTCCATTGTATGTATGTACCACATATTTATCCATTCGTCTGTCTGAGGGCACTTAGGTTGCTTTCAATACCTGGCTATTGTAAATAGTGCTGCAATGAACATTATGGTGAATGTGTCTTTTTGATTTATGCTTTTCTCTGGGTATATGTCCAGTAGTGGGATTGCTGGATTATATGGTAATTCTATTTTTAGATTTTAAGGAACCTCCATACTGTTCTCCATAGAGACTGTATCGATTTACATTCCCAACAATAGTGGAAGAAGGTTCCTTTTCTCCACACCCTCTCCAGCATTTGTTGTTTGTAGATTTTCTGATGATGCCCATTCTAACAGGTGTGACGTGATACCTCATTGTAGTTTCGATTTCCATTTCTCTAATAATTATTGATGTTGAGCAGATTTTCATGTGTGTCTTGGCCATCTCTATGTCTTCTTGGAAGAAATGTCTATTTAGATCTTCCATTTTTGTATTGGGTTGTTTGTTTTATTAATATTGAGCTGCATGAGCTGTTTATATATATTGGAGATTAATCATTTGTCCATTGATTTCTTTGCAAATATTTTCTGCCATTCTGAGGGTGGTCTTTTCGTCTTGTTTGTAGTTTCCTTTGCTTGGCAAAAGCTTTTACATTTCACTAGGTCCCATCTGTTTCGTTTCTTTTTTTTTTTCATTACTAAAGGAGGTGGATCAAAAAAGATCTTGCTGTGATTTACGTCAGAGTATTCTTCGTAAGTTTTCTTCCCAGAGTTTTATACTGTCCAGTCTTACATTAAGGTCTCTAATCCATTTTGAATATATTTTTATGTATGGTGTTGGGGAGTGTTCTAATTTCATTCTTTTACATGTAGCTGTCCATATTTCCCAGCACCACTGATTGAAGAGACTCTCTTTTCTCCATTGTAAAGTCTTGCCTCCTTTGTCATAGGTTAGTTGAGCATAGGTGTGTACGTTTATCCCTGGCCTTTTTTTTTTTTCCTTTTCCACCTTTATTGGAGTATATTTGCATTACAATGGTGTGTTAGTTTCTGCTGTCTAACAAAGTGAATCAGATATACATATACAAATGTCACCAGATCACCTCCCTCTTGCATCTCCCTCCCATACTCCATATCCCACCCCTTTAGGTGGTCACTAATCAACGAGCTGATCTCCCTGTTCTATGTGGCTGCTTCCCAGTAGCTATCGGTATTACATTTGGTAATGTATTTATGTCCATGCCACTCTCTCACTTCTTCCCATCTTACCAATCCCCCTTCTGTTGTCCTCAAATCCTTTCTCTATGTCTGTGTCCTTAATCCTGTCCTGCCACTAGGTTCTTCAAAACTTTTTTTTTCCTCGTTAGATTCCATATATCTCTGTTAACATACAGTATTTGTTTTTCCCTTTCTCACTTACTTCACTGTGTAGGACAGATTCTAAATCCATCCACCTCAGTACAAATAACTCAGTTTTGCTTCCTTTTATGGCTGAGTAATATTCCATTGTATATATATGCCAGATCTTCTTTATCCATTCATCTGTCGATGGACACTTAGGTTGCTTCCATGTCCTGGCTGTTGTAAATAGAGCTGCAATGAACATTTTTGTACATAACTCTTTTTGAATTATGGTTTTCGCAAGGCAAATGCCCAGTAGTTGGATTGTTGTGTCGTATGGTACTTCTATTGTTAGTTATTTAAAGGAACCTCCGTACTGTTCTCCCTAGTGGCCATATCAGTTTACATTCCCACCCACAGTGCAAGTGTGTTTCCTTTTCTCCAATAAAGGCCTCTCCAACATTTATGGTTCTGTATAATTTTTGATGATTGCCACTCTGACTGCTGTGAGGTGATACCTCACGGTAGTTTTGATTTGCATTTCTCTAATGATTAGTAATGTTCAGCATCCTTTCATGTGTTTCTTGGTAATCTGTATATCTCCTTTGGAGAAATGTCTATTTAGGTCTTCTGCCCGTTTTTGGATTGGGTTGTTTGTTTTTGAGATATTGAGCTACATGTGGTGCTTATAAAGTTTGGAGATTAATCCTTTGTCAATTGCTTCATTTTGAAATATTTTCTCCCATTCTGAGTGTTGTTTTTCCATCTTGTTTATGTTTTCCTGTACTGTGTAAAACCTTTTAAGTTTCATTAGGTCTCATTTGTTGATTTTTGTTTTTATTTCCATTTCTCTAGGAGGTGGGTCAAAAAGGATTTTGCTGTGATTTATGTCATAGAGTGTTCTGCCTATGGTTTCCTCTAAGTGTTTTATAGTGTCTGGTCTTATATTTAGATCTATAATCAAGTTAGAGATTATTTTTGTGTATGGTGTTATGGAGTGTCCTAATTTCATTCTTTTATGTGTAGGGGTCCAGTTTTCCCAGCACCAATTACGGAAGAGTCTGTCTTTTCTCCATTGTATATCCTTAGCTCCTTTGTCATAGATGAGATAGCCATAGGTATGTAGGTTTATCTCTGGGCTTTCTGTCCTGTTCCATTGATCTGTTTTTATGCCAAACTACATATACTTGATTCCATTATGGAGACATATAAAAACATAGGTTTCAAGATTATTACCAGTCAGATATATTCTTCTTCAGTGAATAGGGTGTTTTGTGTCCAGTACATTGAGAAAGGAGTAGGTCTTGTCTATTACATATTTGGTATATGGTATGGTATCTGTGCTAATTTCAAACTCTGCTTTTACACATCACCCCACGTCACCTTTCCCATTAAGGGGGCATAAGTGTGTTTTCTAAATGTGTAACTCTGTTCTCTTTTGAAATTCAGTTCATGTGTACCCATGTTTACATTTCCTCTATAAGTGATATATTACAATAAGTTTCTTTTTCTTTGTGGCTCATTTCACTTAGCATCATCGTACCTAAAGCCACTCATAATGCTGCTATTGGCCTTATGACATTGATTTTATGTCTGAGTGACATTCCTTTGTATACAAGTACCACAATATCTTTATCCATTTTTTTTTCCTTTCCTGGGATATTTAAAGTGTACCGAAGTCGAGGTTCTTGTAAACAGAGCAGCCCTAAATTTTGGGCTGGCTCTGTGTTGTGGAATTTTAGTTTTCCCAAAATACACGCCCATGAGTGGAAGTGTGCTATGCTCTGTAGCTCTGTTTTAGAAAACAACATACAGTTCTCCAGAGAGGCTGTTGGCAAGTTACATCCTGTCCATCGGCGTAACCAGGCTCCCTTTTCTCCATGGCCTGTCCTGTATTTGTGGTTTTTACACTATTTGCGGATGGCCCTTTTGACCGATGGTAAGTGACACTTCTATGTAGTGTGGATTTGCAATTCCTGCTGGCTTGCTTGGCCAAAAAGGGCATATGCATTTTTTTCCCGAATATATTCAAGAAAATACACATGCTCCCTTTTCGGCCAAGGGCAACATTGTCGAAGTTCTGTCGCTTTTCATGTGTTTTAAAAATGACTCCAATCTACCTCTTGAAATCTGTTTCCTTCAATTCTGCCTTGCTTTCAAATCCTCTTCACTGCCTTACCTCAATATATTTCTGTATGATAGTTGTCCTTTATAACTCTGCAAGTTTG
This sequence comes from Hyperoodon ampullatus, assembly GCF_949752795.1. Taxonomy (NCBI): domain Eukaryota; kingdom Metazoa; phylum Chordata; class Mammalia; order Artiodactyla; family Ziphiidae; genus Hyperoodon; species Hyperoodon ampullatus. The sequence continues at coordinate 2,979,232 of NW_027641090.1, forward strand.
TGAATTGCTGTGCCCCTGATTTCCATTTTTCAACTCTCTTATTTGTGAGCTGGCTGCAATACCGCAGGATGGCTTTAGGCCCTAGTCTGGTTCCAGGGTTGCAGGCTGAGCCTTTGTTTAATTCTTCTTCCTGATGGGAAACTAGAGTGACATGTGCCCATCCAAACACCTACAGCTAATCTCTCATTTGTTTCCCCTCTTAATGTTCATCCTCTGCACAATTTGCAAACTGTGCATAACAGGAGGGTAAAGGCGCTGACACTCCAAGTGGGGAGATTTTCAGTATTGCATATGGAATGGCTAAGCCAAGCACGAGGAAAGGAAAAACGAGGTATATTTTAGAAAACTTTCCCGATTACACAGTGTACCATCCAACGGGTTTCCCATGCATGTTTTAACTGTAGGAAGATTCCCTTAAACCTGGAGAGTTGGGGCCACTAGAATGGGTAGCACACAGTATTGCTCTAAGTGGTGTTCTTTTGCTCACACAACCTCAGCAATCTTGTCAGCCCCAAGTGTCCAGACTTATGTCTCCTCCAGCTGTGGGTGTAAAGGTGGTCAATCCAGGTTGCATCACAGGCCGTGAACGTAATTTTTAAGACTTTCTCTCTGTTTTGCTGTTTTTGCATTTTGCTTTTGAAATTTATTTTTATAAGTGTGTTTAGCTGATTTCACTGATGTGTTCATGACGTTATACACACGCATGATTCCTTTATGGAGACATGAGAATACATATGTTTTAGAATTATTACAATCAGATATATTCCTCTGCAATGAATAGGGGTTGTTGTGTCCAGTTCATTGTGCCGGGAGTAGGTGCTGTCTATTACATACTTGGTTTATGGAACGGTATCTGTGCTAATTTAGGACTCTGGATTTATGCATCACCCCACCTCTCCTTCCCCCTTAAGCAGGCATAAGAGTGTTTTCTAAGTGTGAGACTCTGTTCCCTTTCCTAACTCAGTTCATGTGTAGCCATGTTTACAGGACCTTCATAAGTGATATCTTATGATAAGTTTCTTTTTCTCTGTGACTTATTTCACTTATAATCATCGTACCTGAATCCACTCATTTGGCTGCTACTGGCCTTATGACATTGATTTCATGGCTGAAGGATATTATATCGTAAGTAAATACCACAATTTCTTGAAACATATTTGTCTTTCCTGGGATATTTCAGGTGTACCCAAGTTGAGGTTCTTGTAAGCAGTGCAGCCCTAAATTTTGGGGTGGATCTGTCTTATTGATTTTCCGTTTTCCCAAGGTATATTCCCTAGACTGGAAGTCTCTTGGCTCTGTATCTCTGTTGTTTACTTGTTTTAGGGAACACAATGCACTCCTTCAGAGAGGAGTTGGCAATTTACATCCTTTCCATCAGCATAAATAGGCTCCCTGTTCTCCATGGCCTGTCTTGCCTTTCTGGTTTTTACATATTTTTCAGATCTCCCTTTTGACTGGTAGGAAGTGATACTTCTTTGTAGTGCAGATTTGCATTGCCCGCTTGCTTTCTTGGCCAAAAAGGGCGTATGCGTTTTCTCCTTAATATATTAAGGAGAAAACGCAAATGCCGATTTTGGCCACGTGCATCATTGTCGAAATTGTGCCCCACTTCCTGTGCTTTAAAGGAGATTCCAATGTACTTCTTGAAATCTGTTTCCTGATATTCTGGCTCGTTTTCAAGTCCCCCTAGTTGCCTTCCCTCAAGAGATTTTTGGACGATAGTTGTCCTTTATTACTCTGCCAGTTTGTGAATTCCTGTGCCCCTGAGCTCCATTATTCATCTCGTTATTTGTGAGCACACCGCAAGACCAAAATTTGGGTTCAGGACCCATACTGGTTCCCGGCGGGTGGCTGAGACTTTGGTTAAATCCTCTTCCTGCCGAGAAATTAGAGTGACATATGCCCGTCCAAATGCCTAACAGCTAGTCTCTCATTGGTTCTCCCTCTTCCCTTTCATCCTCTGCCAAATTTGCAACATGTGCTAACCAGGAGGTTAAAGGGGCTGTCTCTCCAAGTTGGGAGATTGATAATAAAGCAGTTGGAAAATCAGACCGGAGCACCAGGAGAGGGAATATTAGTTGAGTTTTAGAATCCTTTCATATTCACAGTGTGTCCATTCTCTAGTTTTCCCGTACATGTTACAGCTGTAGTAATATTCCCTTCAACCTGGAGAGTTGGGACACTTGGAATGTGTGCCACGCATTATTGCTTTAAATGGTCTGCATTTGCTCACCGAATCTCACCGATCCTCTCAGTCCCAAGTGTCCACCCTTATGCCACATCCAGCTGTCCTTGTAAATAGGGTCATTCCAGGTTTCATCAGAGCCCCTGAAGGAATTGTAAAGAATTTCCCTGTTTTTTTTGGTTTTGTTTTTGAAATTATTTTTATAGTGGGTTTGAGCTGATTGTCACTGCCATGTTTATGCCAGTCTAGACACACCTGGTTCCCTTACGGAGACATATCAATACATAGGTTTTAAGATTCTTACTAGTCAGATATATTCCTCTTCAGGAAATATGGGGTTTTGAGTCCCTTTCACTGAGGAAAGAGTAAGTCTTGTGTATTCCGTAGTTGGTTTTTGGAACGGTACCTGTACTAATATCAATCTCTGCTTTTATGCATCACCCCACCTCTCCTTCCCCCTTAATCAGGCATAAGACTGTTTTCTAAATGTGAGACTCTGTTATCTTTCCTAACTCAGTTCATATGTAGACATGTTTACAGGACCTTCATGAGTGATATCTTATGATATGTTTCTATTTTTCTGTGACTTATTTCACTTAGAATCATCGTACCTGGATCCACTATTTTTGCTGCTACTGGCTTCATCACATTGATTTCATGGCTGAGGGTTATTCCATCGTACGTAAGTACCACAATTTTTGAACCATTTTTGTCTTTCCTGGGATATTTAAGGTGTACCCAAGTTGAGGTTCTTGAAAGCAGTGCAGCTCTAAATGGTGGGGTGGCTCTGTCTTATTGATTTTCAGTTTTCCAAGGTATATTCCCTAGACTGGAAGTTCCCTTGTCTCTGTAGCTCTGTTGTTTACTTGTTGTAGGGAACACAGTGCACTCCTCCAGAGAGGCAGTTGGCAATTTACATCCTGCCAATCAGCATAACTAGGCTCCCAGTTCTGCAGGGCCTGTCTTGCCTTTCTGGTGTTTACACATTTTGTGGATGTCCCTTTTGACCAGTGGGAAGTGATAGTTCTTTGTAGTGCAGATTTGCATTGACTGCATGCTTGTTGGCCAAAAGGACGTATGCGTTTTCTCCTGAATATATTCAGGAGAATACGCATACGCACTTCTTGGCCAAGTGCATCATTGTCGAAGTTGTGCCCCTCTTCCTGTGCTTTAAGGCAATTCCAATGTACCTCTTGAAATCTGTTTCCTGCTCTTCTGGCTGGCTTTCAAGTCCACCTCGTTGCCTTCCCTCAACAGATTTTTGGACGATAGTTTTCCTTTATTACTCTGCCCGTTTGTGAATTGCTGTGCCCCTGAGCTCCACTTATCAATTCATTTTTTGTGAGCTGACCGAAAGTCCAAAATTTTGTTCCAGGACCTATATTGGTTCCCGGTGGGTGGCTGAGACTTTGATTAATTCTTCTTCCTGCCAAGAAATTAGAGTGACATTTGCCCGTCCAAATGCGTAACAGCTTCTCTCTCATTGGTTCTCCATCTTACCTTTCATCCTCTGCTAATTGGCAACATGTGAGAACAAGGAGTTTAAAGGGGCTGTCTCTCAAAGTTGGGACATTGATAGTAAAGCAGTTGGAAATTCAAACCAGCGCACCAGGAGAGGGACAATTAGTTGAGTTTTAAAAACCTTTTGTATTCACAGTGTGTCCATTCTCTAGGTTTCCCGTACATGTTATAGCTGTACTAGTATTCCCTTCAACCTGGAGAGTTGGGACCCTTGGAATGTGTGCCACGAAATTTTGCTTTCAGTGGTCTGCATTTGCTCACCAAATCTCACCAATCCTCTCAGTCCCAAGTATCCAGCCTAATGCCACATCCAGCTTTCTTTGTAGATAGGGTCATTCCAGGTTTCATCAGAGCCCCTGAAGGAATTGCAAAGAATTTCCCTGTTTTTTTGTTTGTTTTTGAAATTCCTTTTTATGCTGGGTTTGAGCTGATTCTCACTGCCATGATTCTGCCATTTTAGACACACTTGATTCCCTGATGGAGACATATCAATACATAGGTTTTAAGATTCTTACTAGTCAGATATATTCCTCTGTGGGAAATATGGGGTTTTGAGTCCCTTTCACTGAGGAATGTTTAGGGCTTGTCTCTTCCATAGTTGGTTTTTGGAACGGTACCTGTACTAATATAAAACTCTGGTTTTATGCATCACCCTACCTCTCCTTACCCCTTAAGCAGGCATAAGAGTGTTTTCTAAATGTGAGACTCAGCTCTCTTTCCTAACTCAGTTCATGTGTAGCCATGTTTACAGGACCTTCATAAGTGATATCTTATGATATGTTTCTTTTTCCCTGTGATTTATTTCATTTAGAATCATCGTACCTGGATCTACTCATTTTGCTGCTAATGGCCTTATGACATTGATTTCATGGCTGAGGGATATTCCATCGTACATAAGTAACACAATTTCTTGAACCATTTTTGTCTTTTTTGGGATATTTAAGGTGTACCCAAGTTGAGGTTCTTGTAAGCAGTGCAGCCCTAAATTTTGGGGTGGCTCTGTCTTATTGATTTTCAGTTTTTCCAAGGTATATTCCCTAGACTGGAAGTGCCCTTTGCTCTGTAGCTCTGTTGTTTACTTGTTTTAGAGAACACAATGCACTCCTCCAGAGAGGTAGTTGGCAATTTACATCCTGCCCATCATCATAACTAGGCTCACTGTTCTCCAGGGCCTGTCTTGCCTTTCTGGATTTTACACATTTTGTGGATGTCCCTTTTGACCGGTGGGCAGTGATACTACTTTGTAGTGCATATTTGCATTGTCCGCTTTCTTGCTTGGCCAAAATGGGTGTATGCGTTTTCTCCTGAATATATTCAGGAGAAAACACATACGCCCTTTTTAACCAAGGACATCATTGTCGAAGTTGTGCCCCTCTTCCTGTGCTTTAAAGGTGATTCCAATGTACCTCTTGAAATCTGTTTCCTGCTATTCTGGCCCAAATTCAAGTCCACCTGGATTCCTTCCCTCAACAGGTTTTTGGACGATAGTTGTCCTTTATTACTCTGCCAGTTTGTGAATTGCTGTGCCCCTGAGCTCCATTTTTCAACTCGTTTTTTGTGAGCTGACTGCAAGTCCAAAATTTTGGTTCAGGACCTCTACTGGGTCCCAGCGGGTGGCTGAGACTTTGGTTAATTCTTCTTCCTGACGGGAAATTAGAGTGACATGTGCCCATCCATATGCCTAACAGCTAATCTCTCATTGGTTCTCCCTCTTCCCTTTCATCCTCTGCCATATTGGCAACCTGTGCGTGCCAGGAGGTTAAAGGGGCTGTCTCTCCAAGTTGGGCCATTGATTATAAAGCAGTTGGAAAGTCAAACCAGAGCACCAGGAGAGGGACTATTAGTTGAGTTTTAGAATCCTTTTGTATTCACAGTGTGTGCATTCTGTACGTTTCCCATACATGTTATAACTGTAGTGACATTCACTTTTACCTGGCGAGTTGGGACCCATGGAATTGTTGGCATGCATTATTGCTTTAAATGGTCTGCATTTTCTCGTCCAATCTCACCAATCCTCTCAGTCCCAAGTGTCCAGCCTTATGTCTCATCCAGCTGTCGTTTTAGATAGGGTCATTCCAGGTTTCATCAGAACACCGGAAGGAATTGTGTTAGAATTTCGCTGTTTTATTTTTTTGTTTTTGAAATTCATTTATATAATTAGCTTGAGCTGATTTTCACTGACGTGTTTATGCAGGTCTAGACACACTTGATTCCCTTACGGAGACATATCAATATATAGGTTTTAAGATTCTTACTAGTCAGATATATTCCTCTGCGGGAATAGGGCTGTTGAGTCCCGTTCACTGAGGTATGAGTAGCTCTTGTCTATTCTGTATTTGGATTATGCAACGGTACCTGTGCTAATATCAAACTCTGGTTTTGTGCATCTCCCCACCTCTCCTTTCCCCTTAAGCAGGCATAAGTATATTTTCTAAATGTGAGACTCTGTTCTCTTTCCTAATTCAGTTCATGTGTAGCCATGTTTACATTTCCTTCATAAGTGATATTTTATGTCAGAATGCTCCATGGCTCTTGTCATCATAATGCTCCATGATGCTTATCATCACAATTATCCATGGCCTTCTCATCACAATGGTCCACCGTCTTGCCATCACATTACTCCATACCCTGGTCATCACAATGCTCCATGTCCCTTGTCATCACAATTCTCCACCTCTTTGTCATCACAATGCTCGATGACACTTCTCATCACAATATTACATGCTCTTGTCATCACAATTTTCCATGCACTTGTCATCGCAATGCTCCCTGACCCATATCATAGCAAGCTCCATATGCTTGTCATCACAATGCTTCATTACATTGTTATAAAAATTCTCACTGTCCCTTGTAATGACAGTGCTGCATGCCAGTATCATCACAATGCTCCATGACACTTGTCATCACATTGCTCCAGGCCCTTGTCATCACAATGCTCCATGCCCTTGTCATCACAATGCTCCATACCTCTGTAATCACAATGTTCCCTGACACCTGTCATCACAATGCTCCATGCCCCTTGTCAGTACAGTGCTCCATGATGCTAGTCATCACAATTACCCAAGGTCTTCTCATCACAATGCTTCAGGGTTTTACCATCACAATGCTCCGTGCCCAGGTCATCTCAATGCTCCATGACCCTTGTCATCACAATTCTCCTCATCCTTGTCATCACAGTGCTCCTTGACACTTCTCCTCACAGTGTTATATGCTCTTATCATCACAATTCTGCATGCACTTATCATCACAATGCTCCAGGACCCCTGTCATAGCAAGCTCCATGCGCTTGTCATCACAATGTTTCAAGACCTTGTCATTAAAATTCTCAATGGCCCTTGTCATCACAATGATCCATGCCCTTGTCATCACAATACTCCTTTACCTTTGTCATCACAATCCTCCTTGACACTTGGCATCACAATGCTCCATGTCATTGGCATCACAATGGAACATGACATATGTCATCACAATGCTCCCTGACACCTGTCTTAACAATAATCCATGACGTTGTCATCACAATGCTCCATGCCATTGTCATCACAATGCTCCATGACACTTGTCATCACAATGCTCCAAGCCCTTTTCATCACAATGCTCCATGTCCACTGTCATCACAATGTTCCCTGACACCTGTCATCACAATGCTTCATACCCTTTGTCAGTACCGTGCTCCGTGATGCTCCTCAACACAATTACCCTAGGTCTTCTCATCACAATGCTTCATGGTTTTACCATCAAAATGCTCCATGCCCCTGTCATCACAATGCTCTATGCCCTTGTCATCCCAATGCTCCATGACCGTTGTCATCACAATGCTCCGTGACTCCATTCATCACAATGCTTCATGATCTTTGTCATCACAATGGTCAATGCCCTCATCATCACAAGACTCTGTGACCTCTGTCACCACAATGCTCCATGTACTTTTCATCACAATGGTCCATGACCCTTGTCATCACAATCCTCCATGCCTTTCTCAGCACAATACGCAAAGACACTTGTCATCACAATGCTCCATGCGCTTGTCAACACAATGCTCCACCAGCTTTTCATCACAATGCTCCAAGCACTTTTCATCAAAATGCTCTGTCACCACTGATATCACAATGTTCCATAACTAGTCATCAGAATACTCCCTCACGTTTCTCATCCCAATGTTCCATGACCACTGTCATCACAATACTACATGCACTTATCATCACAGTGCTCCATGACCCCTGACCTCACAATGCTCCATAGCACATGTCATCATAATGCTCCATAACTTTTGTCATCACAAATCTCAATGACTCTTGGCATCACAATGCTCCATGTCATTGTCATCACAATGCCTCAGGAACCTTCTCATCACATTGCTCCATGCCCTTGTCATCACAAATCTCCATGATGCTTTTCATCACAATGCTCGATGCAGTTCTCATAACAGTGCTCCATGGTCTTGTCATTACAGTCCTCCATGAACCCTGTACCACAGTGTTCCAGGCCCTTGTCATCACAATGCTCCAGGCCCACTCTCATCACAATAATCCATGAAACTTTTCAGACCAATGCCACATGGCCTTGTCATCACAATGCTCCATTACCCCTGTCATAACAATGCTCCATGATCCCAGTCATCACAATGTTCCACAGCCTTGTCATCACAAGGCTCCATGACCCTTGTCATCACAAGGCCCCATACACATGAAATCACAATGCTCCATGCCCTTGTCATCACAAAGCTCCATGATGCATGTCTCCAGAATGTTCCATGGCCTTCTCATCACAATGAACCATTCCCTTGTCATCAGAATGCTCCACGACCCCTGTAATCACAATGCTCCATGCCCATTTTCATTAGAATGCTCCATGAGAATGTCATCACAAGGCTCCATGGTTTTCTCATCGCAATGCTCCAGGACCTTGTCATCACAATGCTCCTTTCTCTTCTCTTCACAATGCTCCATGACTCCTGTCATCACAATACTCCATAAACATTTTCAGCCCAGTGTTCCATGACATTCTCATCCCAATGCTCCATGACACCTGTCATCACAATGCTCCATGACCAATGTCATCACAACCCTCCATGACCCCTGAGAACACAATGATCCGGGACTCTTGTCATCAAAATGTTCCATTACCCATGTCATTACAATGATCCATGCCCATGTCATCCCAATGCTCCGTGACCCCGTAATCACAATGCTCCATTACGCTTGTCATCACAGTGCTCCATGACACTTGTCATCACAATGCTCCATGCCTTTGTCATCAAAATGCTCCATGACCTTGTCATCACAATGCTTCATGCCCTTCTCATCACAATGCACCACCACCTTGTCATCAAAATGCTCCATGACCTTTGTCATCACAAAGCTCCATGACCATTGGCATCAAAATGCTCCATGCTCCTTTAAATCAAAATGGTCCATGAACCCTCTCATCACAATGCTCCATCCTTTGTGATCACAGTGTTCCATAACACTTGTCATCACAACGCTCCATGATGCCTGTCATAACAATACACCATGCCCTTGTCATCACAATGCTCCATGACCTTTGTCATCACAATTCTCAATACACTTGTCATCACAATGCTCCCTAACCTTTGTCTTCAGAATGCTCCTTGAACCCTGTCATGAAAAGGCTCCTTGCGTTTTTCATCACAATGCTCCATGCCCTTTTCATCACAATGCTCCATGCCATTGTCGTCACAATACTCCACAAGCTTGTCATCGGAATTCTCCATGACCCATGTCATCACAATGCTCCATGACCTCTGTCATCACAATTCTCCATAACACCTGTCATCACAATGCTCCATGCCCCTTGTCATTACAGTGCTCCATGACACTCATCTTCACAATTATCCATGGTCTTCTCATCACAATGCTCCACGGTCTTGCCATCACAATGCTGCATGCCCTGGTCATCACAATGCTCCATGTCTTTGGTGATCAAAATTCTCCACGTCCATGGCATCACTACGATCCATGACACTTCTACTCACAGTGTTATATGCTTTGTGATCACAATTCTCGATGAACTATTAATCGCAATGCTCCATGACCCCTGTCATAGCAAGCTCCATGTGGTTGTCATCACAATGCTTCATGAATTGTCATCAAAATTATCAATGGCCCTTGTCATCACAATGGTCCATGCGCTCGTCATCACAATGCTCCAAGCCTATGTCATCACAATGCTCCATTACCTTTGTCATCACAACCCTCCATGACACTTGGCATCACAATGCTCCATGCCATTGTCATCACAATGGACCATGACATATGGCATCACAATGCTCCCTGACACCGGTCTTCACAATTCTCCATGACCTTGTCATCACAATGCTCCATGCCCTTGTCATCACAATGCACCATGTCCACTGTCATCACAATAATCCATGAAACATGTCAGACCAATGCTCCATGTCCCTGTCAACACAATCCTCTATGCCATTTTCATCACAATGCTCCAAGAACCCTGTAATCACAATGCTCTATGCCCCTTTTCATCAGAATGCTCCATGAGACTTTTCATCACAAGGGTCCATGGTCTTCTCATCACAATGCTCCAGGGCCTTGTCATCACAATTCTCCATTCCCTTGTCATCACAATGTTCTATGACACCTGTCATCTCAATACTCCATGAACATTTTCAGCCCAATGCTCCATGACCTTCTCAAGACACTGTTTCATGACCCATGTCATCACAATTCTCCAGGACCACTGGCATCAAAATGCTCCATGATCATTTTCATCACAATGATCCATGCCCTTGTCATCCCAGTGTTCCATGGCCCCTGTAATCACAATGCTCTGTGACGCTTGTCATCACATTGCTCAGTGACACTTGTCATCACAATGCTCCATGCCTTTGTCAGCAAAATGCTACAAGCCTTGTCATCACAATGCTCCATTCGCTTGTCATCATAATTCTCCATTACCATTGTCATCAAAATCCTCCATGAACGTTGGGATCACATTGCTTCATGCCCTTGTTATCAAAATGCTCCATTCTCCTTGAAATCAAAATGATCCATGACCTCTGTCATCACACTGCTCCAAACACTTGTGATCACAATGTTCCATAACACTTGTCATCACAACACACTTTGATGCCTGTCATCACAATTATCCATGGAATCCTCATGACAATGCTCTATGACATTTGTCATCACAATGCTCAATACACATGTCATCACAATGCTCCCTGTCACATCTCATCAGAATGCTCCTTGAACCTTGTCATGAAAAGGCTCCATTCCCCTTTCATCACAATGCTCGATGCCATTGTCATCACAATACTTCACAAGCTTGTCATCAGTATCCTTCATGACCATTGTCATCACAATGCTCCATGACCACTGTCATCACAATGCTCCATGTCCCTTGTCATTACAGTGCTCCATGATGGTTGTCATCACAATTATCAATGGTCTTCTCATCACAATGCTCCAAGGTCTTGCCATCACAATGCTCAATGTGCCTTGTCATTACAATACTACACGTCCTTGTCATCACAGTGATCCTTAACACTTCTCATAACAATGTTACATGATCTTGTCATCACAATTCTCCATGCACTTGTCATCGCAATGCTCTATGACCACAGTCATAGCAAGCTCCATGTGCTTTTCATCACAATGCTTCACGACGTTGTCATCACAATTCTCCATGCCCTTGTCATCACAATGCTCCATGACCATTGTCATCACAATGTTCCAAGCACTTGTCATCAAAATGCTCCATTACCTTTGTCGTCACAATCCTCCATGACACTTGGTATCACAATGCTCCATGCCATTGTCATCACAGTGGACAATGACATATGTCATCACAATGCTCCATGACACCTGTTTTCAAAATACTCCATGACCTTGTCATCACAATGTTCCATGCCTTTGTCATCACAATGCGCCATGCCCACTGTAATCACAATAATCCATGAAACTTGTCAGACCTATGTTCCATGCCCCTGTCACCAAAATGCTCAATGCTCTTGTCATCACAATGCTACATGACCCCTGTCATCACAATGCTCCGAGACTCCAGTTATCACAATGCTTCATGACCTTTGTCATAACAATGGTGCATGACCTCGTCACACAAGGCTCTGTGACTTTTGTCTCCACAATGCTCCATGCCCTTTTCATCACAATGCTCCAAGCTCACTGTCATCACAATAATGCATGAAACTTGTCAAACCAACGTTCCATGCCCCTGTCATCACATTGCTCCAAGCCCTTGTGATCAAAATGCTCCATGACCCCTGTCATCACAATGCCCTGTGACTCCAATCATCACAATGCTTAATGACCTATCTCATCACAATGGTCCATGCCCTCGTCACACAAGGCTCTGTGATCTTTGTCACCACAATGCTCCATGAAATTTTCATCACAACACTCCATAAACCTTGTCATCACAATGCTCCATGCCCTTCTCATCAAAATGCTCTCTCAACACATATATCACAATGTTCCATCACTAGTAATCACAATACTCCCTCACCCCTGTCATCACAGTGTTCCATGTCCCCTGTCATGACAGTGCTACATGCCCTTATCTTCACAATGCACCATGACTACTGACATCACAATGTTCCATAAACCCTGTCACAAAATGCTCCATGACCCATTTCATCACAATGCTCCATGACACCTGACATCACAATTTTCCATAACCCCTCTCATCAAAATGTTCCATGACTCTTTTGATCAAATTGCTCCATGACCCTGTCATCACAATTCTCCCTGCACTTTTCATCACAATGCACCACGGCCTTGTCATCAAAATGCTCCATGACATTTGGCATCACAAAGCTCCATGACCATTGGCATCACAATGTTCCATGCCATTATCATCAAATGCTCCTTGAACCCTCTCATCACATTGCTCCATGCCCTTGTCATCACAAAGCCCCATGACGCTTGTAATCACAATGCTCGATGCCCTTCTCATCACAATGTTCCATGCCCTTATCATTACAATCCTCCATGACCTATGTATCATAGTGTTCCGTGCCCTTTTCATCACAATGCTCCATGACCACTCTCATCACAATAATCCATGGAAATTTTCAGACCAATGCTCCATGACCTTGTCATCACAATGCTCCATTACCCCTGTCATTTTAATGCTCCATGACACCTGCCATCACAAGGTTCCATGGCCTTGTCATCACAAGCCTCCATGACCCTTGTCATCACAATGCTCCAAGACACCTCTAATCACAATGCTCCATGTCTTTGTCATCACAAAGCTCCATGATGCATGTCATCAGAATGCTCCATGACCTTCTCATCACAATGCTCCATGCCCTTGTCATGACAATGCTCCAACACCCCTGTAATCACAATGCTACATTCCCATTTTCATCTCAATGCTCCATGAACCCTGTCATCAAAATGCACCATGCCCATCATCATAATGCTTCATGCTATTGTCATCACAATGAAATCAAAATGCTCCATGACCTCTGTCATCACAATGCTCCAAACCCTTGTGATCACTATGTTCCATAACACTTGTCATCACAATGCCCCATGACGCTGGTCATTACAATTATCCATGGTCTTCTCATCACAATGCTCCATGACCTTTGTCATCACAATGCTCAATACACTTGTCATCACAGTGCTCCCTGACACTTGTCGTCAGTATGCTCCTTGAACCCTGTCATGACAAGGCTCCATGCATTTTTCATCACAATGATCCATGCCCTTTTCATCACAATCCTCCAAGACCCCTCTAATCACAATGCTCCATGTCGTTTTCATCACAAAGCTCCATGACGCATGTCATCAGAATGCTCCATGGCCTTCTCCTCACAATGCTCCATGCCCTGGTCTTCACAATGCTACAAAACCCCTGTAATCACAATGCTCCATGAACCTTTTTATCAGTATGCTCCATGACAATTGTCATCACAAGGCACCATGGCCCTCTCATCACAATGCTCCAGGACCTTCTCATCGCATTGCTCCATTCCCTTCTCATCAAAATGCTCCATGACCCCTGTCATCACAGTACTCCATGAATATTTTCAGCCCAATGCTCCATGACCTTCTCTTCACAATGCTCCATGACCCATGTCATCACAATGCTACATGACCACAGTCATCAAAATGATCCATGCCACTTGTCATCTGAATATTCCATGCGCTTGTCATCCCCATGCTCCATGACCCCTGTAATCACAATGGTCCTTGATGCTTGTCGTCACAGAGCTCCATGACACTTGTCATCACGGTGCTCCATGCCTTTGTCAGCAAAATGCTACATGACCTTGTCATCACAATGCTCCATGGAATTATCATCACAATTCTCCATTACCAGTGTCATCACAATCCTCCATGAACCTTGGGATCACATTGCTTCATGCCATTGTCATCACAGTGCTCCATGATTCTTGAAATCAAAATGATCCATGACCTCTGTCATCACAATGCTCCAAACACTTGTGATCACCATGTTCCATAACACTTGTCATCACAACTCTCCATGATGCCTGCCATCACAATACTCCATGCCCTTGTCATCACAATGCTCCATGAACTTTGTCATCACAATGCTCAATACACCTGTCATCACAATGCTCCCTGACACTTTTCCTCAGAATGCTCCTTGAACCCTGACATGAAAATGCTCCATGCCATTTTCATCACAATGCTCCATGCCCTTTTTCTCACAATGCTCCATGCCATTGTCATCACAATACTCCACAAGTTTGTCATCAGAATGCTCCAAGACCCTTGTCTTCACAATGCTTCATGATCCCTGTCATCACAATGCTGCATGACACCTGTCATCACAATGCTCCATGCCCCTTGTCATTACAGTGCTCCATGACGCTCGTCATCACAAATATCCATGATATTCTCATCACAATGCTCCACGGTCTTTCCATCACAGTGCTCCATGACACTTCTCATCACAATGTTACATGCTCTTGTCATCACAATTCTCCATGCACTTGTCATCACAATGCTCAATGAAACCTGTCATAGGAAGCTCCATGTGCTTTTCATCACAATGCTTCACGAACTTGTCATCAGAATTCTCAATGGCCCTTGTCATCACAATCCTCCATGCCCTTGTCATCAAAATGCTCCATGACCCTTGTTCTCACAATGCTCCAAACCCCTGTCATCACAATGCTCCATTAACATTGTCATCACATTCCTCCATGACACTTGGCATCACAATGCTCCATGCCATTGTCATCAAAATGGACCATGACATATGTCATCACAATGCTCCCTGACCCCTATCTTCACAGTACTCCATAATCTTCTCATCACAATGCTCCATTTCCTTGTCATCAGAATGTGCCATGCCCACTGTCATCACAATAAACCATGAAACTTGTCAGAACAATGCACCATGCCCCTGTCATCACAATGCTCCATACCCTTGTCATCACAATGCTCTGTGACTCCAGTCATCACAATGCTTCATGACCTTTTTCATCACAATGGTCCATGCCCTCGTCATCACAAGGCTCTGTGACCATTGTCACCACAATGCTCCATGAATTTTTCATCACAATGCTCTGTGATCGTTGTCATCACAATGTTCCCTGCCTTTGTCAGCACAATGCTCCATGACCCTTATATTCACAATGCTCCATTCGGTTCTCAACACAATGCTCCATGATCCATGTCATCAAAATGTGCCATGCACTTGTTATCACAATTCTCCACAGCCTTGTCATCATAAAGCTCCATAAATCTTGTCATCACAATGCTCCATAAACTTTGTTATCATAATGCTCCATGCACTTCTCATCAAAATGCTCTCTCAGCAATGATATCACAATGTTCCATCACTAGTCATCACAATACTCCCTCCCCACTGTCATCACAATTTTCCATGACCTCTGTCAACACAATGCTACATGCCCTTATCATCACAATGCTCCAAGAACCCTGAAATCACAATGTTCCATAACCACTGTCATCAAAATATTCCATGACACTTTTCATCAAATTGCTCCATGACCCTGTCATCACAATGCACCATGTCTATCGTCATCATGCTTCATGCTATTGTCATCACAATGAAATCAATATGCTCCATGACTTCTGTCATCAAAATGCTCCGGACCCTTGTGATCACAATGTTCCATAACCATTGTCATCACAATGCACCATGACACTCATCATCACAATTATCCATGGTCTTCTCATCACAGTGTTCCATGAACTTTGACATCACAATGCTCAATACACTTGTCATCACAATGCTCCCTGACACTTTTCATCAGTATGCTCCTTGAACCCTGTCATGACAAGGCTCCATGCCTTTTTCATCACAATGATCCATACCATTTTAATCACAATGCTCCAAGACCCGTGTAATCACAATGTTCCATGGCCTTAATCACAAAGCTCCATGATGCATGCCATCAGAATGCTCCATGGCCTTCTCATCACAATGCTCCAAGACCACTGTCATCTCAATGCTCTCTGCTTCCAGTCATCACAAGGCTTCATGACATTTGTCATCACAATGGTCCATGTCCTCATCACACAAGGCTCTGTGACCATTGTCACCACAATGCTCCATGAACTTTTCATCACAATGCTCTGTGATCCTTGTCATCACCATGCTCCATGCCTTTTTCAGCACAATGCTCCATGACCCTTGTCATCACAATGCTCCATGCACTTGTCAGCACAATGCTCCATAACCCATGTCATCACAATGCGCCATGCGCTTGTCATCACAATGCTCCACATCCTTGTCTTTACAGTGCTCCAAAAACCTTGTCATCACAATGCTCCATGCACTACTCATCAAAATGCTCTCTCCCCCCTGTCATCACAATGTTCCATGATCCCTGTCATGACAATGCTACATGATCTTATCATCACAATGCTCCATGAACCATGACACCACAATATTCCATAACCCCTGCCATCAAAATGCTCCATGACCCGTTTCATCACAATGCTCCATGAGCCCTGACATAACAATGTTCCATAACCACTGTCATCAAAATGTTCCATGATCCTTTTCATCAAATTTCTGCATGACACTGTCATCACAATGCTCCCTGCCCTTCTCATCACAATGCACCACGACCTTGTCATCAAAATGCTCCATGAAATTTGTCATCACAAAGCTCCATTACACTTGGCATCACAATGCTCAATGCCAATTTCATCAAATGCTCCATGACCCCTGTAATCACAATGCTCCATGCCAGTTTTCATCAGAATGCTCCATGAGGCTACATTGTCCTCTCATCACAATGCTCCATGTGCTTGTCCGCACAACGCCCCATGACCTCTGTCATCACAATGCGCAATGCGCTTGTCATCACAATGCTCCACAAACTTTTCATCACAGTGCTCCATAAAACTTGTCATCACAATGCTCCATGCAATTCCTATCAAAATGCTGTCCCACCAAGGATATCATAATGTTCCATCAATAGTCATCACAATACTCCCTCACCCCTTTCATCACAATGTTCCATGACCCCTGTCATCAAAATGCTCCATGACCCTTTTCATCATAATGCTCCATGACCCCTGACATCACAGTGTTCCATAACCCCTTTCATCAAAATATCCCATGACACTTTTCATCAAATTGCTCCATGACCATTTCATCACAATGCTCTCTGCTCTTCTCATCACAGTGCACCATGCCCTTGTCATCAAAATGCTCCATGACCTTTGTCATCACGAAGCTCCATGACCCTTGGCATCACAATGCTCCATGCCATTGTCATCAAAATGCTCCATGAACACTCTCATCACATTGTTCCATGAAATTGTCATCACAGGCTCCATGATGCTTTGCATCACAATGCTCGATGCTCTCCTTAACACAATGCTCCATGCCCTTTTCATTAAAATCCGCCATGACCCATGTATCACAGTGTTCCGTGCCCTTGTCATCACAATGCTCCATGCCCCCTCTCATCACAATAAGCCATGAAACTTTTCAGACCAATGCTCCATGCCCTTGTCATCAAAATGCTCCATTACCCGTTATAACAATGCTCCATGACACCTGCCATTACAATGTTCCACGGCCTTCTCATCACAAGGCTCCATAAAACTTGTCATCACAATGCTCCATATCCTTGTCATCACAAAGCTCCATGACGCATGTCATCAGAATGCTCCATGGCCTTCTCATCACAATGCTCCATGCCCTTGTCATCACAATGCTCCAACACCCTTGTAATCACAATGCTCCATGCCCCTTTTCATATCAATGCTCCATGAACCCTGTCATCACAATGCACCGTGCCCATCACCATAATATTTCATGCTATTGTCATCACAATGAAATCAAAATGCTCAATGACCTCTGTCATCACAATGCACCAAACCCTTCTGATCACAATGTTCCATAACACTTGTCATCACAATGCTCCATGACCTTTGTCATCACAATGCTCAATACACTTGTCATCACAATGCTCGCTGACACTTGTCGTCAGTATGCTCCTTGAAAGCTGTCATTAGAAGGCTCCATGCCTTTTTAATCACAATGATCCATGCCCTCTTCCTGACAATCCTCCAAGACCCCTGTAATCACAATGCTCCATTCCCTTGTCATCACAAAGCTTCATGACATATGTCTTCAGAATGCTCCATGGCCTTCTCATCACCATGATCCATGCCATTTTCATCACAATGCTCCTTTCCCTTGTCATCAAATTGCCCCATGACCCCTGTCATCACAATACTCCTTGAATATTTTCAGCCCAATGCTCCATGACCTTCTCATCACAATGCCCCATGAATCCTGTCATCACAATGCTCCATGACCCCTGTCATCACAATGCTCCATGACTCCAGTCATCACAATGCTTCATGACTTTTGTCATTAGAATGGTCCATGCCCTTGTCACACAAGGCTCTGTGTCATTTGTCACCACAGTTCTCCATGAACATTTCATCACAATGCTCTGTGACCCTTGTCATCACAATGCACCATGCATTTGTCAGCACAATGATCCATGACACTTGTCATCACAATGCTCCATGTGCTTGTCATCACAATGCTCCTTTACCCATGGCATCACAATGTACCATGCGCTTGTCATCACAATGCTCCACATCATAATCATCACAATGCTACATAAACCTTGTCATCACAATGTTCCATGCACTTCTCATCAAAATGCCCTCTCACCACTGGTATCACTATATTCCATCACTAGTCTTCACAATATTCCCTCACCACTGTCATCACAATGTTCCATGACCCGTATCATCACAGTGCTACATGCACATATCATCAAAATGCTCCATGACCCGTGCCATCACAATGTTCCATAACCCCTGTCATCAAAATGCTACATTACCCATTTCATCTCAATGCTCCATGACCCCTGTCATCACAATTTTCCATAACCACTCTCATCAAAATGCTCCATGACCTTTTTCATCAAATTGCTCCATGAACCTATTATCACAATGATCGCTGCACTTCTCATCACAACGCACCACGACCTCGTCATCAAAATGCTCCATGACCTTTGTCATTACAAAGCTCCATGACCATTGGCATCACAATGCTCCATGCCATAGTCATCACAATGCTCCATGAAGCCGCTCATCACATTGATCCATGCCCTTGTCATCACAAAGCTCCATGACGCTTGTGATCCCAATGCTTGATGCCTTTCTCATCACAATGTTCCATGCCCTTGTCATTACAATCCTCCATGACCCATGTATCAAAGTGTTCTGTGCCCTTGTCATTACCATCCTCCATGACCCATGTATCAAAGTGTTCTGTGCCCTTGTCATCACAATGCTCCATGTCCACTCTCATCATAATAATCCATAAAATATTTCAGACCAGTGCTCCAGCCCTTGTCATCACAATGCTCCATTACCCCTGTCATAACAATGCTCCATGACCCCTGCCATCACAATGTTCCACGGCCTTGTCATCACAAGACTCCATGACACTTGTCATCACAATGTTCCAAGACACTGTAATCACAATTCTCCATACACTTGTCATCACAAAGCTCCATGACGCATGTCATCAGAATGCTCCATGGCCTTCTCATTTATGATACTCCATGCCCTCATCATCACAATGCTCCAAGACCCCTGTAATCACAATACTCCATGCCCCTTTTCATCTCAATGCTCCATGAACCGTGTCATCACAATGCACCATGCCCATCATCATAATGCTTCATGCAATTGTCATCAAAATGAAATCAAAACGCTCCAGGACCTCTGTCATCACAATGCTCCAAACCGTTGTGATCACAATGTTCCATAACACTTGTCATCACAAAGCCCAATAACGCTCATCATCACAATTATCCATGGTCTTCTATTCACAATACTCCATGACCTTTGTCATCACAATGCTCAATACACTTGTCATCACAATGCTCTATGACACTTGTCGTCAGTATGCTCCTTGAACCCTGTCATGACAAGGCTCCATGCCTTTTTAATCACAATGATCCTTGCCCTTTTTCTCACAATGCTCCAAGACCCCTGTAATCACAATGCTCCATGCCCTTGTCATCCCAAAACTTCATGACACATGACTTCAGAATTCTCCATGGCCTTCTCATCACCATGCTCCATGCCCTTTTCATCACAATGCTCCATTCCCTTGTCATCAAAATGCCACATGAGCCCTGTCCTCACAATACTCGATGAATATTTTCAGCCCAATGCTCCATGACCTTCTCATCACAATGCCCCATGAACCCTGTCATTACAATGCTCCATGACCCCTGTCATCCCAATGCTCCGTGACTCCAGTCATCAAAATGCTTCATGACCTTTGTCATCACAATGGTCCATGCCCTTGTCAAACAAGGCTCTGTTACCTTTGTCACCACAATGCTCCCTGAAATATTCATCACAATGCTCTGTGACCCTTGTCATCAAAATGCACCATGCCTTTGTCAGCACAATGATCCATGACACTTGTCATCACAATGCTCCATGCGCTTTTCAGCACAATGCTTTTTGACCCATGTCATCACAATGCTCCACATCCTTGTCATCACAATGCTCCATAAACCGTGTCATCACAATGCTCCATGCACTTCTCATCAAAATGCTCTCTCACCACTGATATCACAATGTTCCATCAGTAGTCTTCACAATACTCCCTCACCCCTGTCATCACAATGTTCCATGACCCCTATCATCACAATGCTACATGCACTTATCATTAAATGCTCCATGACCCATGACATCACAATGTTCCATAAACCCTGTCATCAAAATACTCCTATACCCTTATCATCACAATGCTCCATGACCCCTGACACCACAATTTTCCATAACCACTCTCATCAAAATGTTCCATGACCTTTTTCATCAAACTGCTCTATGACCATGTTATCACAATGCTCCCTGCCCTTCTCATCACAACGCACCTCGACCTTGTCATCAAAATGCTCCATGACCTTTGTCATCACAAAGCTCCATGACACTTAGCATCACAATGCTCCATGCCATTGTCATCACAATGCTCCATGAAGCCTCTCATCACATTGCTCCATGCCCTTGTCATCACAAAGCTCCATGACGCTTGTGATCCCAATGCTTGATGCCCTTCTCATCACAATGCTACATGCCCTGTCATTACAATTCACCATGACCCATGTATCAAAGTGATCCGTGCCCTTGTCATCACAATAATCCATGAAACTTTTCAGACCAATTCACCATGCCCTTGTCATCACAATGCACCATTACCACTGTCATAACACTGCTCCATGACACCAGCCAACAAAAGGTTCCACGACCTTGTCATCACAAGACTCCATGACGCTTTTCATCACAATGTTCCAAGACAATGTAATCACAATTCTCCATACCCATGTCATCACAAAGATCCATGACACATGTAATCAGAATGCTCCATGGCCTTCTCATTCACGATGCTCCATACCCTTGTCATCACAATGCTCCAAGACTCCTGTAATGACAATGCTCCCTGCCCCTTTTCATCTCAATGCTCCATGAACCCTGTCATAACACTGCACCATGCCCATCATCAAAATGCTTCATACTATTGTCATCACAATGAAATTAAAATGCTCCATGACCTCTGTCATCACAATGCTCCAAACCCTTGTGATCACAATGTTCCATAACACTTTTCATCAAAATGCCCCATGACTCTGGTCATCACAATTATCCATGGTCTTCTCATCACAATGCTCCATGATCTTTGTCATCACAATGCTCAATACACTTGTCATCACAATGCTCCATGACACTTGTCTTCAGAATGCTCCTTGAACCCTTTCATGACAAGGCTCCATGCATTTTTCATCACAATGATCCATGCCCTTTTCATCACAATGCTCCAAGACCACTCTAATCTCAATGCTCCTTGCTCTTGTCATCACAAAGCTCCATTATGCATGTCATCAGAAAGCTCCATGGCCTTCTCATCACTATGCTCCATGACCTTGTCATCTCAATGCCCCAAGAGCACTGTCATCATAATGATCCATGCCCCTTTTCATCAGAATGCTCCATGAGACTTGTCATCACAAGGCTCCATTGTCTTCTCATCACAATGCTCCAGGACCTTGTCATCACAATGCTCCATTCCCTTGTCATCACAATGCTCCATGACCCCTTTCATAACAATACTCCAAGAACATTTTCAGCCCAATGCTCAATGAACTTCTCATCACAATTCTCCATTACCCCTATCATTACAATTCTCCATGCTCCTTGAAATCAAAATGATCCATGACCTCTGTCATCACAATGTTCCAAATCATTGTGATCACATTGTTCCATAACACTTGTCTTCACAACACTCCAGGATGCCTGTAATAACAATACTCCATGCCCTTGTCATCACAATGCTCCATGACCTTTTTTCATCACAATGCTCAATACACTTGTCATCACAAAGCTCCCTGACACTTGTCGTCAGAATGCTCCTTGAACCCTGTCATGAAAATGCTCCATGCCTTTTTCATCACAATGCTCCATGCCCTTTGCATCACAATGCTCCATGCCATTGTCAACACAATACTCCACAAGCTTGTCATCAGAATGCTCCATAACAGCTGTCATCACAATGCTCCATGACCCCTGCTATCACAATGCTCCTTGACAACTGTCATCAAATTGCTCCTTGCCCCTTGTCATTACAGTGCTCCATGACGCTTGTCATCACAATTATACATGGTCTTCTCATCACAGTGTTCCATGGTATTGCCATCACAAGGATCCATGACACTTTTCATCACAATGTTACATGATCTTGTCATCACAATTCTCCATGCAATTGTAATCGCAATGCTCCATGAACCCTGTCATAGCAAGCTCCATATGTTTTTTATCACAACGCTTCACGACCTTGTCATCATAATTATCAATGGCCCTTGTCATCACAATGCTCCATGCTCTTCTCATCAAAATGCTCCATGACCCTTGTCATCACAATGCTCCAAACGCTTGTCATCACAATGCTTCATTAACTTTGTCATCACAATCCTCCATGACATTTGGCATCACAATGCTCCATGCAATTGTCATCACAATGGACCATGTCATATGTCAATAGAACGCTCCCTGACACCTGTCTTCACAATACACTTGACTTTGTCATCACAATTCTCCATGCCCTTGTCATCACAATGTGCCTTGCCCACTGTCATCAAAATAATCCATGAAACTTGTAAGACCAATGTTCCATGCCACTGTTATCACAATGCTCCATGCCCTTTTCATCACAATGCTCCATGCCCTTGTCTTCACAATGCACCATGCCTACACTCATCACAATAATCCATGAAAGTTGTCAGACCAATTCTCCATGCCCCTATGATCACAGTGCTCCATGCCGTTGTCATCACAATACAGCATGAACCCTGTCATCACAAAGCTCTGTGACTCCAGTCATCACAATGCTTCATGACCTTTGACATCACAGTGGTCCATGCCCTGGTCATCAGAAGTCTCTTTGACCTTTGTCACCACAATGCTCCATGAACTTTTCATCACAATGCTCCATGACCTTTGTCATCACAAAGCGCCATGCGCTTCTCAGCACAATGCTCCATGACCCATGTCATCACGATGTATCATGCGCTTGTCATCACAATGCTCCACAACCTTGTCATCACAGTGCTCCATAAACCTTGTCATCACAATGCACCAGGCACTTCTCATCAAAATGCTCTCTCACAACTGATATCACAATGTTCCATCACTAGTCATCACAATGCTCCAAGACCCCTGTAATCACAATGCTCCATACCCCTTTTCATCTCAATTCTCCATGAACACTGTCATCAAAATGCACCATGCCCTTCATCAAATGCTTCATGCTATTGTCATCACAAAGAAATCAAAATGCTCCATGAAATCTGTCATCACAATGCTCCAAATCCTTCTGATCACAATGTTCCATAACACTTGTCATCACAATGTGCCATGACGCTCGTCCTCACAATTATCCATGGTCTCCTCATCAAAATGCTCCATGACATTTATCAACACAATGCTCAATACACTTGTCATCACAATGCTCCCTGACACTTGTCTTCAGTATGCTACTTGAAACCTGTCATGACAAGGCTCTTTGCTTTTCCTCACAATGATCCATGCACTTTTCATCACAATGCTCATAGACCCCTGTAATCACAATGCTCCATGTGCTTGTCATCACAAATCTCCAGGACGCATGTCATCAGAATGCTCCATGGCATTGTCATCACCATGCTCCATGCCCTTGTCATCACAATGCTCCAAGACCCCTCTAATCACAATGCTCCATGCACTTGTCATATCAATGCTCCATTACCCATGTCATAGCAAGCTCCGTGCGCTTGTCATAACTATGCTTCACGACCTTGTCATCAGAATTCTCAATGGCCCTTGTCACCACAATGCTCCAAGCCCTTGTCATCACAATGCTCCATTACCTTTGTCATCACAATCCTCCATGACACTTGGCTTCACAATGCTCCATGACATTGTCATCACAATGAACCAGGACATATGTCATCACAATACTCCCTGATACCTGTCTTCACAATAATCCATGACCTGGTCATAACAATGTTCCATGCCCTTGTCATCACAATGCAACATGCACGCTTTCATCACAATAATCCATGATACTTCTCAGACCAATGCTCCATGCCCCTGTCATCACAATGCTCCATGCCCTTGTCATCACAATGCTCCATGCCCCTGTCATCACAATGCTCCATGACCTTGTCATCACAGTGTTCCGTGACTCCAGTCATCACACTGCTTCTTGATCTTTGTCATCACAATGGTCCTTGCCCTCGTAATCACAGGGCTCGGTGAACTTTGTCACCATAATGCTCCATGAACTTATCATCACAATGCTCTGTGACCCTTGTCATCACAATGCTCCATGCGTTTGTCAGCAGAGTGCTCCATGTCCCTTGTCATCACAATGCTCCATGCGCTTGTCAGCACAATGCTCCATGACCCATGTCATCACAATATGCCATGCGCTTGTCATCACAATGTTCCACATCTTTGTCATCCCAATGCACCATAAACCTTCTCATCACAAAGCTCCATGCACTTCTCATTAAAATGCTCTTTCACCGAAGATATCAAAATGTTCCATCACTAGTCATTACAATACTCCCACACCCCTGTCATGACAATGTTCCACGGCCTTGTCATCACAAGGCTCCATGACCCTTGTAATCACAATGCTCCAAGACCCCTGTAATCACACTGCTCCATGCTCTTGTCATCAAAAAGAACCATGACGCATGTCATCAGACAGATCCATGGCCTTCTCATCACAATGCTCCATGCCCTTTTCATCAAAATGCTGCATGAACTCTGTCATCACAATGAACCATGCCCATCATCATAATGCTTCATGCTATTGTCATCACAATGAAATCAGAATGCACCATAACCTCTGTCATCACAATGCTCCAAACCATTGTTTTCACAGTGTTCCATAACACTTGTCATCACAACTCCCCATGACGCTCATCATCACAATTATCCATGGTCTTCTCATCACAATGCTCCATGACCTTTGTCATCACAATGCTCAATACACTTGTCATCACAATGCTCCCTGACACATGTCGTTAGTATGCTCCTTGAACCCTCTCATGACAAGGCACCATGCTCTTTCATCACAATCATCCATGCCCCATTCTTCACAAAGCTCCAAGACCCTTGCAATCACAATGTTCCATGCCCCTTTTCATCAGTATGCTCCATGATACTTGTCATCACAAGGCTCCATGGTCTTCTCCTCACAATGCTCCAGGACCTTGTCATCACAATGCTCCATTCCATTGTCATCACAATGCTCCATGACACTTGTCATCACAATGCTCCATTCCATTGTCATCACAATGCTCCATGACCCATGCCATCACAATACTCAATGAATACTGTCAGTCCCATGCTCCATGAAATTTTGATCACAATGCTCCATGACCCCTGTCATCACAATGCTTCATGACCCCTGTCATCACAACGCTCCATGACACCAGACAACACAGTGATCCGGGACACTTGTCATCAAAATGCTCCATGACACTTGTCATCACAATGATCCATGCCCTTGCCATCACAATGGTCCATGAGCCCTGTCATCACAATGCTCCATGACTCCAGTCATCACAATGCTTCATGACCTTTGTCATCACAATGGTCCATGCCCTCGTTTTCACAAGGCTCTGTGACATTTGTCACCACAATGCTCTATGAAATTTTCATCATAATGGTCTGTGACCGTTGTCATCACAATGCTCAAAGCCTTTCTCAGTACAATGTTCCATGACCATTGTCATCACAATGCTCCATGCCATTGTCAGCACAGTGCGCTATGAACCTTGTCATCACAAGGCTCCAAGCCCTTATCATCACAATGCTCCATTACCTTTGTCATCACAAACCTCCATGACACTTGGCATCACAACCCTCCATGGCATTGTCATCACAATGGGCCATGACTTATGTCTTCAAAATGCTCCCAGACACCTGTCTTCAAATACTGCATGACCTTGTCATCACAATGCTCCATGCCCTTGTCATCACAATGCGCCATTCCCACTGTCATCGCAATGATCCATGAAACTTGTAAGACCAATGCTCCATGCCCCTGTCATCACAATGCTCCATGCCCTTGTCATCACAATGCTCCATGACCCGTCATCATAATGCACCGTGTATCCTGTCATCACAATGCTTCATGACATTTCTCATCACAATGGTCCATGCCCTCGTCATCACAAGTCTCTTTGACATTTGTCACCACAATGCTCCATGAACTTTTCATCACCATGCTCTGCGACCCTTGTCATCACAATGCTCTAGGACACATTTCATCACACTGCTCCATGATCCCAGACATCACAATATTCTATAACCCATGTAATCAAAATGTTCTATGACCCTTTTCATCAAACTGCTCCATGGCCCTGTCATCACAATGCTCCCTGCCCTTCTCATCACAATGCACCATGCCCTTGTCATCAAAATGCTCCATGACATTTGTCATCACATCTCTCCATAACCCTTGTCATCACAGTGCTCCATGTCATTGTCATCACAATGCTCCAAGACCCCTGTAATCACAATGCTCCATGCACTTGTCATCGCAATGCCCCATGACCCCTGCCATAGCAAGCTCCATGTGCTTGTCATAACAATGCTTCACGACCTTGTCATCAAAATTCTCAATGGCCCTTGTCACCACAGTGCTCCAAGCCCTTCTCCTCACAATGCTCCAGGAACTTGTCATCACAATGCTCCATGACACCTGCCATCACAATACTCAATGAATACTGTCAGCCCAATGCTCCATGAAATTCTGATCACAATGCTCCATGACCCCTGTCCTCACAATGCACCATGACCCCTGTCATCAAAATGCTCCATGACCACTGTCATCAAAACACTCCATAACACCAGACAACACAATGATCCGGGACACCTGTCATCAAAATGCTCCATGACACTTGTCATCACAATAATCCATGCCCTTGTCATCACAATGCTCCATGACCCATCATCACAATTTTCCGTGACTCCTGTCATCACAATGCTTCATGACCTTTCTCATCAAAATGGTCCATGCCCTCGTCATCACAAGTCTCTGTGACATGTGTCACCACAATGCTCCATGAACTTTTCATCACAATTCTCCATGACCCTTGTCATCACAATGCTCCATGTGCTTATCAGCACAAGGCTGCATGACCCATGTCATCACAATGCACCATGTACTTGTCATCACAATGCTCCATAAAACTTGTCATCACAGTGCTCCATGCGCTTCTCATCAAAATGCTCTCTCACCACTGATATCACAATGTTCCATAACTAGTCATCCCAATACTCCATCACCCCTGTCATCACTATGTTCCATGAACCATGTCATCAAAATGCTACATGCACTTATCATCACAATGTTCGATGACCACTGGCATCACAAAGTTCCATAACCCCTGTCATCAAAATGCTACATGACCCCTTTCATCACACTGCTCCATGACCGCTGACATCACAATATTCTATAACCCCTATAATCAAAATGTTCCATGACACTTTTCATCAAATTTCTCCATGACCCTGTCATCACAATGCTCCCTGCCCTTCTAATCACAATGCTCCATGCCCTTGTCATCAAATTGCTCCATGACATTTCTCATCAAAAAATTCCATAACCTTTGGCAACACAATGCTCCATGCCATTGTCATCACAATGCTCCATGAACCCTCTCATCAAATTGCTCCATGCACTTGTCATCACAAAGCTCCATGACGCTTGTGATACCAATGCTCGATGCCCTTCTCATCACAAGGCCCCATGCCCCTGTCATTACAATCCTCCATGACCCATGTAACACAGTGTTCCGTGACCTTGTCATCACAATGCTCCATGCCCACTCTCATCACAATAATCCATGAAATTCTTCAGACCAATGCTGATGTCCTTGTCATCACAATGCTCCATTACCCCTGTCATAACAATGCTCCATGACACCTGCCATCACAAGGTTCCACGGCCTTGTCATCACAAGAATCCATGACCCTTGTGATCACAATGCTCCAAGACCCTGTAATCACAATGCTCCATGCACTTGTCATCACAAAGCTCCATGGCGCATGTCATCAGAATACTCCATGGCCTTCTCATTCACAATGCTCCATTCGCTTGTCATCACAATGCTTCAAGACACCTGTAATCACAATCCTCCTTGCCCCTTTTCATCTCAATGCTCCATGAACACTGTCATCAAAATGCATCATGCCCATCATCATAATGCTTCATGCCTTTGTCATCACAATGAAATCAAAATGCTCCATGACCTCTGTCATCACAATGCCCCAAAGCCTTGTGATCACAACGTTCCCTAACACTTGTCATAACAATGCCCCATGACGCTCCTCATCACAGTTATCCATGGTCTTCTCATCACAATGCTCCATGAACTTTGTTAAAACAATGCTCAATACACTTGTCATCACAATGCTCCCAGACACTTGTCATCAGTATGCTCCTTGAACACTTTCATGAAGACCTCCATGCCTTTTCCATCACAATGCTCCATGACCCCTGTCATCACAATTCTCCATGCACTTTTCATCGCAATGCTCCATGTCCCCTGTAATAGCAAGCTCCGTGAGCTTGTCATCACAATGCTTCACGAAGTTGGCATCAAAATTCTCAATGGCCCTTGTCATCACAATGCTCCATGACGCTCGTCATCACAATTATCCATGGTCTTCTCATCACAGTGCTCCACGGTCTTGCCATCACAATGCTCCATGACAATTCTCATCACAATGTTACATGCTCTTGTAATCACAATTCTCCATGCACTTGTCATCGCAATGCTCCATGACCCCTGTCATAGCAAGCTGATGTGCTTTTCATCACAGTGCTTCACGAACTTGTCATCACAATTCTCAATGGCCCTTGTCATCACAATGCTCCATTACCGTTGTCATCACAATCCTCCATGACACTTGGCTTCACAATGCTCCATGCCATTGTCATCACAATGCACCATGACATATGTCATCACAATGCTCCCAGACACCTGCCTTCACAGTACTCATAACCTGGTCATAACAATGCTCCATGCCCTTGTCATCACAATGTGCCATGCCCACTATCATCACAATAATCCATGAAACTTGTCAGACCAATTATCCATGCCCCTATAATCACAATGCTCCATGCCTTTGTCATCACAGTGCTCCGTGACTCCAGTCATCACATTTCTTCATGACCTTTGTCAACACAATGGTCCATGCCCTCCTCATCACAGTGCTCTTTGAAATTTGTCACCATAATGCTCCATGAACTTTTCATCACAATGCTCTCTGACCCTTGTCATCACAATGCTCCATGCCTTTGTCAGTAGAGTGCTCCATGACCCATGGCAGCACAATGCTACATGCGCTTGTCAGAACAATGCTCCATGACCCATGTCATCACAATGTGCCATGCGCTTGTCATCACAATGTTCCACAACCTTATCATCACAATGCTCCGTAAACATTGTCATCACAAAGCTCCATGCACTTCTCATCCAAATGCTCTTTCACCACTGATATCAAAATGTTCCATCACTAGTCATTACAATACTGCCTCACCCCTGTCATGACAATGTTCCACGGCCTTGTCATCACAAGGCCCCATGACCCTTTTCATCACAATGCTCCAAGACCACTTTAATACCAATGCTCCATGCCCCTTGTCATCAGAGTGCTCCATGAGACTTGTCATCACAAGGCTCCATGGTCTTCACATCACAATGCTCCAACACCTTGTCATCACAATGCTTCACGACCTCCTCATCAAAATTCTCAATGTCCCTTGTCATCATAATGTTCCAAGCCCTAATCATCACAATGCCCATTATATTTGTCATCAGAATCTTCCATGACACTTGGCATCACATTGCCCCATGCCATTGTCATCGCAATGGAACATGACATATGTCATCACAATGCTCCCTGACACCTGTCTTCACAATACTCCATGACCTTGTCATCACAATGCTCAATAAACTTGTCATCACAATGCTCAATACACTTGTCATCACAATGCTCCCTGACACTTGTCGTCAGTATGCTCCTTGAACCCTGACATTACAAGGCTCCATGCATTTTTCATCTCAATGATCCATGCCCTTTTCTCACAATGCTCCAAGACGCCTGTAATCACAATGCTACATGCCGTTGTCATCACACAGCTTCATGACGAATGTCTTCAAAATGCTCCATGGCCTTCTCATCACCATGCTCCATGATATTTTCATCAAAATGCTCCATTCCCTTGTCATCAGAATGCCCCATGACCCCTGTCTCCACAATACTCCATGAACATTTTCAGCCCAATGCTCTATGACCTTCTCATCAGCTTGCCCCATGAACCCTGTCATCACAATGCTCCATGACCCATGTCATCACAATGCTCCATGAACCCTGACAACACAATGATCCGGGACTTTTGTCATCAAAAGGCTCCATGATGCTTGTCATCACAATGATCCATTCCCTTGTCATCACAATGCTCCATTAACCTTGTCATCACAGTGCTCCAAGCCCTTGTCATCACAATGAGCCATTACATTTGTCATCACATTTCTCCATGAGACTTGGCATCACAATGCTCAATGCCATTGCCATCACAATGCACTGTGACCGTGACATATGTCACCACAATGCTCCCTGACACCTTTCTTCACAATAATCAATGACCTTGTCATCACAATGCTCCATGCGCTAGTTATCACAATATGCCATGCCCTCTGTCATCACAATAATCCATGAAACATGTCAGACAAATGCTCCATGCCCCTTTCATCCCAATGCTCCATGCCCTTGTCATCACAATGATCCATGACCCCTGTCATCCCAATGCTCTGTGACTCCAGTAATCACAATGCTTCGTGACATTTGTCATCACAATGTTCCATGCCAATTTTCATCTCAATGCTGCATGAACCCTGTCATCACAGTGCACCATGCCCATCATCATAATGCTTCATGCTATTGTCATCACAATGAAATCAAAATGCTCCATGACCTCTGACACCAAAATGCCCCAAACCCTTGTGATCACAATGTTCCATAACACTTGGCATCACAACGCCCCATTACGTTCGTCAACACAATTATCCATGGTCTTCTCATCACAATGCTCCATGACCTTTGTCATCACAGTGCTCAATACACTTGTCATCTCAATGCTCCCTGACATTTGTCCTCAGTGTGCTCCTTGAACCCTGTCATGACAAGGCTCCATGCATTTTTCATCACAATGATCCATGCCCTTTTCATCACAATGCTCCAAAACCCCGGTAATCACAATGCTCCATGTGCTTGTCTTCACAAAGCTCCATGACGCATGTCATCAGAATGCTCCATGGCCTTCTCATCACCATGCTCCATGCCCTTGTCATGTCAATGCTCCAAGACCCCTGTAATTACAATGCTCCATGCTGCTTTTCATCAGAATGCTCCATGAGACATGTCATCACAAGACTCCATGGTCTTCTCAAAACAATTCTCCAGGACCTTGTCATCACAATGCTCCATTCCCTTGTCATCACAATGCTCCATGACCCCTGTCATCACAATACTCCATGAACAATTTCAGCCCAATGATCCATGACCTTCTCATCACAATGCACCATGACCCCTGTCATCACAATGCTCCATGACCACTGTCATCCCCGCGCTCCATGACCCCTCACAACACAATGATCCGGGAATCTTGTCATCAAAAATCTCCATGACACTTCTCATCACAATGATCCATGCCCCTGTCATCACAATGCTTCATGACCCCCGCCTTCACAATACTCCATGAACATTTTTAGCCCAATGCTCTATGACCTTCTCATAACAATGCTCCATGAACCCTGTCATCACAATGCTCCATTACCACTGTCATCACAATGCTCCATGACCCCTGACAACACAATGATCCAGGACTCTTGTCATCAAAATGTTCCATGACACTTGTCATCACGATGATCCATGCCCTTGCCATCCCAATGCTCCATGACCCCTGTAATCACAATGCTCCATGACGCTTGTCATCACCGTGCTCCATGACATTTTTCATCAAAATGCCCCATGCCTTTGTCAGCAATATGCTTCATGACGTTGTCATCAAAATGCTCCATGTACTTGTCATCACAATACTCCATTCCTATTATCATCAAAATCCTCGGTGAACCTTGGGTTCACATTTCTTCATGCCCTTGTCATTACAATGCTCCATGCTCCTTGAAATCAAAATGATCCATGACCTCTGTCATCACAATGCTACAAACCCTTGTGATCACAATGTTCCATAACACTTGTCATCACAACGCTCCATGATGCCTGTCATTACAATGCTGTATGAACTTTGTCATCACAATGCTAAATACACTTGTCAACACAATGCTCCCTGACACTTGTCGTCAGAATGCTCCTTGAAACCTGTAATGAAAAGGCTCCATGCCTTTTTTATAACAATGCTCCATGTCCTTTTCATCACAATGCTCCATGCCAGTGTCATCACAATACTCCACAAGCTTGTCATCAGAATGCTCCATGACCCCTGTCATCACAATGATCCAAGACACCTGTCATCAACATGCTCCATTTCCCTTGTCATTACAGTGCTCCATGACGCTCGTCATCACAATTATCCATGACCTTCTCAACACAATGCTCCATGGTATTGCAATCACAATGCTCAATGCCCTGGTCATCACAGTGCTCCATGTCCCTTGTCATCACATTTCTCCACGTCCATGTCATCACAATGCTCCATGACACTTATCATCACAAAGTTACATGCTATTGTCATCACAATTATACAAGCACTTGTCATCATCACAATGCTCCATGACACCTGTCATAGCAAGTTCCATGTGTTTGTCATCACAATGTTTCACGACATTGGCATCAAAATTCTCAGTGGCCATAGTCATCACAATGCTCCATGCCCTTGTCATCACAATGCTCCATGACACTTCTCATCACAATGATCCAAGCGCTGGTCATCAAAGTGCTCCATTACCTCTGTCATCACAATCCTCCATGACACTTGTCATCACAATGCTCGATGCCATTGTCATCACAATGCACCATGACATAGGTCATCACAATGCTCCCTGACACCTGACTTCACAGTACTCCATGACCTTTTCTTCACAGTGCTCCATGCCCTTGTCATCACAATGTGCAATGCCCACTGTCATCACAATAATCCATGAAATTTTTCAGACCGATGCTCCATGCCACTGTCATCACAATGCTCCTTGCACTTGTCATCACAATGCTCCATGACACCTGTCATCACAATGCTCCGTGACTGCAGTCATCACAATGCTTCAAGACTTTGTCATCACAATGCTCCATGCCCTGGTCATCACAAAGCTCTATGATGCATGTCATCAGAATGCTCCTTTGACATCTCTCACAATGCTCCATGTCCTTGTAATCACAATGCTCCAAGTCCCCTGTAATCACAATGCTCGATGCCCCTTTTCATCAGAATGCTCCATGAGACTTCTCAGCACAAGGCTCCATGGCTTTCTCATCACAATGCTCCAGGACCTTGTCATCACAATGCTCCATGACCCCTTTCATCAGAATACTCCATGAATATTTTCACCTCAGTGCTCCATGATCTTCTCATCACAATGCTCCATGACCCATGTCATCACAATGCTCCATGCTCCTTGGTATCAAAAGGATCCATGACCACTGTCATCACAGTGCTCCAAACCCTTGTGATCACATTGTCCCATAACACTTGTCATCACAACGCTCCATGATGCCTGTCATCACAATACTCCATGCCCCTGTCATCACAATGCTCCATGAACTTTGTCATCACAATGTTCAACACACATGTCATCACAATGTTCCCTGACCCTTGTCGTCAGAATGCTTCTAGAACCCTGTCATGAAAAGGCTCTATGCCTTTTGCATCACAATGCTCCATGCCCTTTTCATCACAATACTCCACAAGCTTGTCATCAGAAGGCTCCATGACCCTTGTAATCACAATTCTCCATGAACCCTGTCATCACAATGCTCCATGACACCTGTCATCACAAAGCTCCAGGCCCCTTGTCATTACAGTTCTCCATGATGCTCGTCATCACAATTATCCATGGTCTTCTCATCACAATGTTCCACCGTCTTGCCTTCACAATGCTCCATGACACTTCAAATCACAATGTTACATGCTCTTGTAATCACATTCTCCATGCAATTTTCATCGCAATGCTCCATGACCCCTGTCCTAGCAAGCTCCATGTGCTTTTCATCACAGTGCTTCACGAACTTGTCATCAAAATTCTCAAAAGCCCTTGTCATCACAATGCTCCATGCCCTTTTCATCACAATGCTCCATGACCATTGTCATCACAATACTCCATTACCTTTGTCATCACAATCTTCCATGACACTTGTCATCACAATGCTCCATGCGGTTGTCATCACAATGCACCATGACATAGGTCATCACAATGCTTCCTGACACCTGACTTCACAATACTCCATGACCTTTATTTCACAGTGTCCCATGCCCTTGTCATCACAATGTGCAATGCCCACTGTCATTACAATAATCCATGAAATTTTTCAGACCGATTCTCCATGCCCCTGTCATCACAATGCTCCATGCCCTTGTCATCACAATGCTCCATGACACCTGTCATCACAATGTCCCGTGACTGCAGTCATCACAATGCTTCAAGACTTTGTCATCACAACGGTCCATGCCCTCATCATCACAAGTCTCTGTGACCTTTGTCACCACAATGCTCCATGAACTTTTCATCACAATGCTCTGTGACCCTTGGCATCGCAATGCTCCATGCCTTTGTCAGCACAATGTTCCATGACACTTGTCATCACAATTCTCCATGAGCTTGGAAGCACAATGCTCCATGACCGATGTGATCACAATGGGCCATGCGGTCGTCATCACAATGCTTCACATCCTTGTCATCACAATGCTCCATAAATATTGTCATCACAATGCTCCATGCACGTCTCATGAAAATGCTCTCTCACAACTGATATCACAATGATCCATCCCTAGTCATCACAATACTCCCTCACCCCTGTCATCACAATGTTCCATGACACCTATCATCACAATGCTTCATGCCGTTATCATAACAATGCACCACTCCCTTGTCATCAAAATGCTCCATGACCTTTGTCATCACAAAGCTCCGTGACTCTCGGCAACACAATACTCCATGCCATTGTCATCACAGTGCTTCATGAAGCCTCTCATCACATTGCTCCATGCCCTTGTCATCACAATGCTCCATGACGCTTGTCATCACAATGCTCGATGCCCTGCTCATCACAATGCTCCATGACATTGTCATTACAATCCTCCATGACCCATGTATCACAGTGTTCCATGTCCTTGTCATCACAATGCTCCATGCCCAATCTCATCACAATAATCCAAGAAAATTTTCAGAAAAATGCTCCATGCCCTTGTCATCACAAAGCTCTATGACGCATGTCATCAGAATGCTCCATGGCCTTCTCATTCACAATGTTCAATGCCCTTGTCATCACAATTTTCCAAGACACCTGTAATCACAATGCTCCATGTCCATTTTCATCTCAATGAACCATGAACCCTGTCATCACAATGCACCATGCCCATCATCATAATGCTTCATGCTATTGTCATCACAATGAAATCAAAATGCTCCATGACCACTGTCATCACAATGCTCCAAACCCTTGTGATCACAATGTTCCATAACACTTGTCATCACAATGCCCCATGACACTCGTCATCACAATTATCCATGGTCTTCTCATCACAATGCTCCATAACATTTGTCATCACAATGCTCAATACACTTGTCTTCACAATGCTCCCTGACTCTTGCCATCAGAATGCTCCTTGAATATTTTCATGACAAGGCTCCATGCCTTTTTCATCACAATGATCCATGCCCATTTCATCATAATGCTCCAAGACCACTGCAATCACAGTGATCCATGCCCTTGTCATCACAAATGTCCATGACGCATGTCATCAGAATGCTCCTTGGAAATCTCTCACAATGCTCCATGCCCTTGTAATCACAATGATCCAAGACCCCTGTAATCATAATGCTCCATGCCCCTTTTCATCAGAATGCTCCATGAGACTTCTAATCAAAAGGCTCCATAGTCTTCTCATCAAAGTGCTCCAGGACCTAGTCATCACAATGTTCTATGACCCCTTTCATCAGAATACTCCATGAAAATTTTCAGCTCAATTCTCCATGATCTTCTCATCACAATGCTCCATGACGCTTGTCATCACAATGCTCCATGCTCCTTGATATCAAAATGATCCATGACCTCTGTCATCACAGTGCTCTCAACCCTTGTCATCCCATTGTTACATAACACTTGTCATCACAACGCTCCATGATGCGTGTCATCACAATACTCCATGCCCTTGTTGCACAATGCTCCATGACCTTTGTCAACACAATGCTCATTACACTTGTCATCACAATGCTCCCTGAGTCTTGACGTCAGAATGCTTCTCGAACCCTGTCATGAAAAGGCTCTATGCCTTTTTCATCACAATGCTCCATGCCCTTTTCATCACAATGCTCCACGCGATTGTCATCACAATACTCCACAAGCTTGTCATCAGAAGGTTCCATGACCCTTGTCATCACAATGCTCCATGACCCCTGTCATCACAATGCTCCATGACACCTGTCAACACAATGCTCCATGCCCTTTGTCATTAAAGTTCTCCATGATGCTCGTCATCACAATTATCCATGGTCTTCTCATCACAATGCTCCACCGTCTTGCCATCACAATGCTCCATGACACTTCAAATCACAATGTTACATGCGCTTGTAATCACATTCTCCATGCACTTGTCATCGCAATGCTCCATGACCCGTGTCATAGCAAGCTCCATGGGCTTTTCATCACAGTGCTTCACGAACTTGTCATCAAAATTCTCAAAAGCCCTTGTCATCACAATGCTCCCTGAGTCTTGACGTCAGAATGCTTCTCGAACCCCCTCATGAAAAGGCTCTATGCCTTTTTCATCACAATGCCCCATGCCCTTTTCATCACAATGCTCCATGCCATTGTCATCACAATACTCCACAAGCTTGTCATCAGAATGTTCCATGACCCTTGTCATCACAATGCTCCCTGACCCCTGTCATCACAAAGCTCCATGACGCATGTCATCAGAATGCACCATGCCCTTGTCATCACAATGCTCCAAGACACCTGTAATCACAATGCTCCATGTCCCTTTTCATCTCAATGATCCATGAACCCTGTCATCACAATGCACCATGCCCATCATCATAATGCTTCATGCTATTGTCATCACAATGAAATCAAAATGCTCCATGACCTCTGTCATCACAATGCTCCAAACCCTTGTGATCACAATGTCCCATAACACTTGTCATCACAACGCCCCATGACACTCGTCTTCACAATTATCCATGGTCTTCTCATCACAATGTTCCATGACATTTGTCATCACAATGCTCAATACACTTGTCATCACAATGCTCCCTGACTCTTGCCATCAGTATGCTCCTTGAACACTGTCATGACAATGCTCCATGCCTTTTTAATCACAATGAACCATGCCAATTTCATCACAATGCTCCAAGACCCCTGTAATCACAATGCTCCTTGCCCTGGTCATCACAAAGCTCCATGACGCACGTCATCAGAATGCTCCTTGGACATCTCTCACAATGCTCCATGCCCTTGTAATCACAAAGCTCCAAGACCCCTGTAATCACAATGCTCCATGCCCCTTTCCATCAGAATGCTCCATGAGACTTCTCATCACAAGGCTCCATGGTCTTCTCATCAGAGTGCTCCAGGACTTTGTCATCACAATGCTCCATGACCCCTTTCATCAGAATACTCCATGAACATTTTCAGTTCAATGCTCCATGATCTTCTCATCACAATGCTCCATGACCCGTGTCATCACAATGCTCCATGCTCCTTGATATCAAAATGATCCATGACCTCTGTCATCACAGTGCTCCAAACCCTTGTGATCACATTGTTCCATAACACTTGTCATCACAACGCTCCATGATGCCTGTCATCACAATACTCCATGCACTTGTCATCATAATGCTCCATGACCTTTGTCATCACAATGTTCCAAACCCTGGTGATCACAATGTTCTATAAAACTTGTCATCACAATGCCCCATGATGCTCGTCATCACAATTATCTATGGTCTTCTCATCACAATGCTCCATGACCTTTGTCATCACAATGCTCAATACACTTGTCATCACAATGCTCCCTGACTCTTGTCGTCATTATGCTCCTTGAACCCTGGCATGACAAGGCTCCATGCCTTTTTCATCACAATGATCCATGCCCATTTCATCACAATGTTCCAAGACCCATGTAATCACAATTCTCCATGACCTTTTTTCATTCGAATGCTCCATGAGACTCGTCAATACATGGCTCCAGTGTTTTCTCATCACAATGCTTCAGTACCTTCCCATCACAATGCTCCACTCCCTTGTCATCACAATGCTCCATGACCCCTGCCTTCACAATACTCCATGAACATTTTTAGCCCAATTCTCTATGACCTTCTCATCACAATGCTCCATGAACCCTGTCATCACAATGCTCCATGACCACTGTCATCTCAATGCTCCATGACGCCTGACAACACAATGATCTCGGACTCTTGTCATCAAAATTCTCCATGACACTTGTCATCACGATGATCCATGCCCTTGCCATCCCAATGCTCCATGAGCCCTGTAATCACAGTGCTCCATGACGCTTGTCATCACAGTGCTCCATGACTCTTGTCATCAAAATGCTCCATGCATTTGTCAGCAAAATGCTTCATGACCTTGTCATCACAATGCTCCATGCGCTTGCCATCACAATACTCCATTCCCATTGTCATCAAAATCCTTGGTGATCCTTGGGTTCACATTGCTTCATGCCCTTGTCATCACAATGCTCCATGGTCCTTGAAATGAAAATGATCCATGACCTCTGTCATCACAATGCTCCAAACCCTTGTGATCACAGTGTTCCATAACACTTGTCATCACAACGCTCCATGATGCCTGTCATCACAATGCTGCATGAACTTTGTCATCACAATGCTCAATACACTTGTCATCACAATGCTCCCTGACAGTTGTCATCAGTATGGTCGTTGAACCCTGTCATGACAAGGCTCCATTCATTTTTCATCACAATGATCCATGCCAGTGTCATCACAATACTCCACAAACTTTTCATAAGAAGGCTCCATGACCCCTGTCATCAAAATGATCCATGACACCTGTCATCACAATGCTCCATTCCCCTTGTCATTACAGTGCTCCATGAAGGTCTTCATCACAATTACCCATGACCTTCTCATCACAATGCTCCACCGTCTTGCCATCACAATGCTCAATGCCCTGGTCATCACAATGCTCCATGTCCCTTGTCATCACAATTCTCCTCATCCCTGTGATCACAATGCTCCATGATACTTCTCATCACAATGTTACATGCTCTTGTCATCACAATTATCCATGCACTTGTCATCGCAATGCTCCATGACCCCTGTCATAGCACGCTCCATGTGCTTGTCATCACAATGCTTCACGACGTTGTCATCAAAATTCTCAATGGCCGTTGTCATCACAATGCTCCATGCCCTTGTCATCACAGTGCTCAATGCCCTTGTCATCACAATGCTCCATGACACTTGTCATCACAATGCAAAATGCCCATCATCATAATGCTTCATGCTATTGTCATAACAATGAAATCAAAATGCTCCATGACCTCTGTCATCACAATCCTCCAAACCCTTGTGATCACAATGTTCCATAACACTTGTCATCACAATTCCCCATGACGCTCCTCATCACAATTATCCATGGTCTTCTCATCACAATGCTCCATGACCTTTGTCATCACAATGCTCAATACACTTGTCATCTCAATGCTCCCTGACACTTGTCGTCAGTATCCTCCTTGAGCCCTGTCATGACAAGGCTCCATGCATTTTTCATCACAATGATCCATGCGATTTTCATCACAATGCTCCAAGACCTCTGTAATCAAAATGCTCCATGCCCTTGTCATCACAAAGCTCCATTCCCCATATCATCAGAATGCTCCATGGCCTTCTCAACACCATGTTCCATGCCCTTGTCATCACAATGCTCCCAGACACTTGTCTTCAGAATGCTCCTTGAACCCTGTCATGACAAGGCTCCATGAATTTTTCATCACAATGATCCATGCGATTTTCATCACAATGCTCCAAGACCCTTGTAATCACAATGCTCCATGCCCTTGTCATCACAAAGCTCCATGACCCATATCATCAGAATGCTCCATTGCCTTCTCATCACCATGCTCAAA
The DNA here is from genome assembly GCF_949752795.1 of Hyperoodon ampullatus. NCBI lineage: Eukaryota > Metazoa > Chordata > Mammalia > Artiodactyla > Ziphiidae > Hyperoodon > Hyperoodon ampullatus. The sequence goes on from NW_027641090.1 coordinate 3,020,348, forward strand.
GCCCTTGTCATCACAATGTTCCATTACATTTGTCATCCCAATCTTCCATGACACTTGGCATCACAATGCCCAATGGCATTGTCATCACAATGGATCGTAACATATGTGATCACAATGATCCCTGACACCTGCCTTCACAATAATGTATGACCTTGTCATCACAATGCTCCATTCCCTTGTCATCACTATGCTCCATTACCCCTGCCACCACAATACTCAATGAATATTGTCAACCCAATGCTCCATGAGCTTCTCATCACAATGCTCCAAGACCCCTGGCATCACAATGTTCCATGTTCACTGTCATCACAACGCTCCATGACACCAGACAACACAATGATGCCGGACTCTTGTCATCAAAATACTCCATGACCCTTGTCATCACATTGATCCATGTCTTTGCCATCACAATGCTCCATGACCCCTGTAAAAACAATGCTCCATGACGCATGTCATCACAATGCTCCATGACACTTGTCATAAAAATGCTCCATGCATTTGTCAGCAAAATGCTACATAACCTTGTCATCACAATGCTCCATGCGCTTGTCATCACAACACTCCGTTCCCATTGTCATCAAAATCATCCATGAACCTTGGGTTCACATTGCTTCATGCCCTTGTCATCACAATACTCCATGCTCCTTGAAATGAAAATGATATATGACTTCTGTCATCACAATGTTCCATAACACTTGTCATCAAAATGCTCCATGATGCCTGTCATCACAATGCTCCATGACCTTTGTCATCACAATGCTCAATACACTTGTCATCACAATGCTCCCTGACACTTGTCGTCAGAATGCTCCTTGAACACTGTCATGAAAAGGCTCCATGCCTTTTTCATCACAATGCTTCATGCCCTTTTCATCACAATGATCCATGACATTGTCATCACATTACTCCACAAGCTTGTCATCAGAATGGTCCATGACCTTTGTCATCACAATGCTCCATGACACCTGTCATCACAATGCTCCGTGACTCCAGTCATAACAATGATTCATGACCTTTGTCATCAAAATGCTCCATGCCCTCGTCATCACAAGTCTCTGTGACCTTTGTCCCCACAATGCTCCATGAACTTTTGATCACAATGCTCCATGACCCTTGTCATCACAATGCTCCATGCCTTTCTCAGCACAATGCTCCATGACCCTTTTCATCACAATGCTCCATGCGCTAGTCAGCACAATGCTTCATAACACATGTCATAACAATGCACCACGTGCTTGTCATCACAATGCTCCACAACCTTGTCATCACAACGCTCCATAAACTTTGTCATCACAATGCTCCATACACTTCTCATCAAAATGCTCTCTCACCATTGATATCACAGTGTTCCATCACTAGTCATCACAATACTCCCTCACCCCTGTCATCACAATGTTCCATGACCCCTGTAATCACAATGCTACATGCCTTTATCACCCCAATGTTCGATGACCCCTGATATCACAACGTTCCATAATCCCTGTAAACAAAATGCTCCATGACGCTTTTCATCACAATGCTTCATGACCCCTGACATCACAATGTTCCATAAGCCCTCTTATCAAAATGTTCGATGACCCTTTTCATCAAATTGCTCCATGACCCTGTCATCACAATGCACCCTGCCCTTCTCATCACAATGCACCACGCACTTGTCAACAAAATGATCCATGACCTTCGTCATCACAAAGCTCCATGTCCTTGTCATCACAAAGCTCCAAGATGCTTGTCATTAAAATGCTCGATGCCCTTCTCATCACAATGCTCCATGCTCTTGTCATTAACATCCTCCATGACCCATGTAACACAGTGTTGTGTGACCTTGTCTTCACAATGTGCCATGCCCACTTTCATCACAATAATCCATGAAAATTTTCAGACCAATGCTCCATACCCTTGTAATCACAATGCTCCATTACACCTGTCATAACAATGCTCCATGACCCCTGCCATCACAATGTTTCCCAGCCTTGTCATCACAATGCTCCATGACACTTGTCATTACAATGCTCCAAGACCCTGTAATCACAATGCTCCATGCCCTTGTCATCACAAAGCTCCTTGATGCATGTCATCAGAATGCTCCATGCCCTTCTCATCACAATGATCCATGCCCTTCTCATCACAATGCTCCAAGACCACTTTAATCACAGTTCTCCATGCCCCTTTTCATCTCAATTCTCCATGAAACCTGTCATCACAATGCACCATGCCCATCATCATAATGCTTCATGCTATTGTCATCACAATGAAATCAAAATGCTCCATGACATCTGTCATCACAATGCTCCAAACCGTTGTGATCACAATGTTCATAACACTTGTCTTCACAATGCCCCATGACTCTCGTCATCACAGTTATCCACGGACTTCTCATCACAATACTCCATGACCTTTGTCATCACAATGCTCAATACACTGGTCATCACAATGCTCCCTGACACTTGTCATCAGTATACTCCGTGAACCCTGTCATGACAAGGCTACATGCCTTTTTCATCACAATGATCCATGCCCTTTTCATCACAATGCTCCAAGACCCCTGTAATCACAATGCTCCATGCCCTGGTCATCACAGTGCTTCATGACGCATGTCATCAGAATGCTCCATGGCCTTCTCATCACAATGCTCCATGCCCTTGTCATCACAATGCTCCAAGGCTCCTTTAATCACAATGCTCCATGCCCCATTTCATCAGAATGCTCCATGAGACTTGTCATCACAAAGCTCCATAGACTTCTCATCACAATGCTCCAGGATCTTGTCATCACAATGCTCCATTCCCTTGTCATCACAATGCTCCTTGACCCCTGTCATCACAATACTCCATGAACATTTTCAGCCCAGTGCTCCATGAACTTCTCATCACAATGCTCCATGACCCCTGTCATCACAATGCTCCATGACCACTGTCATCACAATGCTCCATGACCCCTTACAACACAATAATCAGAGACTTTTATCATCAAAATGCTCCCTGACCATTGTCATCACAAGGATCCGTGCCCTTGCCATCCCAATTCTCCATGACCGCTGTAATCACAATGCTCCGTGATGCTTGTCTTCACAGTGCTCCATGAAACTTGTCATCACGATGCTCCAAGCCTTTGTCAGCAAAATGCTACATGACATTGTCATCACAATGCCCAATGTGCTTGTCATCAAAATCTTCCATGAAACTTTGGATCACATTGCTTCATGCCCTTGTCATCACAATGCTCCATGCTGCTTGAAATCAAAATGATCCATGACCTGTCATCACAATGCTCCAAAACCTTGTGATCACAATGTTCCATAACCCTTGACATCACAATGATCAATGATGCCTGTCATCACAATACTCCATGCCATTGTCATCACAATGCTCCATGACCATCGTCATCACAAAGCTCAATACACTTGTCATCACAACGCTCACTGACACTTGTTGTCAGAATGATCCTTGAAACCTGTCATGAAAAGGCTCCATGCATTTTTCATCACAATGATCCATGCCATTTTCTTCACAATGCTCCATGCCATTGTCATCACAATACTCCACAAGCTTATCATCAGAATGCTCCATGCCCTTGTCATCAAAATAATCCATGACTACTGTCATCACAATAAACCATGAAACTTGTTAGACCAATTTTCCATGGCACTGTCATCACAATGCTCCATGACCTTGTCATCAGAAAGCTCCATGACGCATGTCATCAGAATGCTACATTGCCTTCTCATCACAATGCTCCAAGACCAATTTAATCACAATTCTCCATGCCCCTTTTCATCTCAATGCTCCATGAACCCTGTCATCACAATGCACCATGCTCATCATCATAATGCTTTATGCTATGGTCATCACAATGAAATCAAAATGCTCCATGAACTCTGTCATCACAATGCGCCAAACCCTTGTGATCACAATGTTCCATAACACTTGTCATCACAACGCCCCATGACCCTCGTCATCACAATTATCCATGGTTTTCTCAACACAATGCTCCATGACCTTTGTCAACACAATGCTCAATATACTTGTCATCACAATTCTCCCTGACACTTGTCGTCAGTATGCTCCTTGAACCCTGTCATAACAAGGCTCCATGCCTTTTCCATCACAATGATGCATGCCCTTTTCATCACAATGCTCCAAGACCCCTTAATCACAATGCTCCATGCCCTTTTCATCACAATGTTCCAAGCCCTTGTCATCACAATTCTCCATGACACTTGGCATCACAATGCTCCATGCCATTGTCATCACAATGGACCACCGCATATGTCATCACAGTGCTCACTGACACCTGTCTTCACAATACTGTATCACCTTGTCATCACAATGCTCCATGCCCTTGTCATCACAATGCTCCAAGGCTCCTTTAATCACAATGCTCCATGCCCCATTTCATCAGAATGCTCCATGAGACTTGTCATCACAAAGCTCCATAGACTTCTCATCACAATTCTCCAGGATCTTGTCATCACAATGCTCCATTCCCTTGTCATCACAATGCTCCTTGAACCCTGTCATCACAATACTCCATGAACATTTTCAGCCCAGTGCTCCATGAACTTCTCATCACAATGCTCCATGACCCCTGTCATCACAATGCTCCATGACCACTGTCATCACAATGCTCCATGACCCCTTACAACACAATAATCAGAGACTTTTATCATCAAAATGCTCCCTGACCATTGTCATCACAAGGATCCGTGCCCTTGCCATCCCAATTCTCCATGACCGCTGTAATCACAATGCTCCGTGATGCTTGTCTTCACAGTGCTCCATGAAACTTGTCATCACGATGCTCCAAGCCTTTGTCAGCAAAATGCTACATGACATTGTCATCACAATGCCCAATGCGCTTGTCATCAAAATCTTCCATGAAACTTTGGATCACATTGCTTCATGCCCTTGTCATCACAATGTTCCATGCTCCTTGAAATCAAAATGATCCATGACCTGTCATCACAATGCTCCAAAACCTTGTGATCACAATGTTCCATAATCCTTGACATTACAATGATCCATGATGCCTGTCATCACAATACTCCATGCCATTGTCATCACAATGCTCCATGACCATCGTCATCACAAAGCTCAATACACTTGTCATCACAACGCTCACTGACACTTGTTGTCAGAATGATCCTTGAAACCTGTCATGAAAAGGCTCCATGCATTTTTCATCACAATGATCCATGCCATTTTCTTCACAATGCTCCATGCCATTGTCATCACAATACTCCACAAGCTTATCATCAGAATGCTCCATGCCCTTGTCATCAAAATAATCCATGACTACTGTCATCACAATAATCCATGAAACTTGTAAGACCAATTTTCCATGCCACTGTCATCACAATGCTCCATGCCCTTGTCATCAGAAAGCTCCATGACGCATGTCATCAGAATGCTGCATTGCCTTCTCATCACAATGTTCCATGCCCTTGTCATCACAATGCTCCAAGACCAATTTAATCACAATTCTCCATGCCCCTTTTCATCTCAATGCTCCATGAACCCTGTCATCACAATGCACCATGCTCATCATCATAATGCTTTATGCTATGGTCATCACAATGAAATCAAAATGCTCCATGAACTCTATCATCACAATGCGCCAAACCCTTGTGATCACAATGTTCCATAACACTTGTCATCACAACGCCCCATGACCCTCGTCATCACAATTATCCATGGTTTTCTCAACACAATGCTCCATGACCTTTATCAACACAATGCTCAATATACTTGTCATCACAATTCTCCCTGACACTTGTCGTCAGTATGCTCCTTGAACCCTGTCATAACAAGGCTCCATGCATTTTCCATCACAATGATGCATGCCCTTTTCATCACAATGCTCCAAGGCCCCTTAATCACAATGCTCCATGCCCTTTTCATCACAATGCTCCAAGCCCTTGTCATCACAATCCTCCATGACACTTGGCATCACAATGCTCCAAGCCCTTGTCATCACAATGCTCCATTACCTTTCTCATCACAATCCTTCATGACACTTGGCGTCACAATGCTCCAAGCCCTTGTCATCACAATGCTCCATTACCTTTCTCATCACAATCCTCCATGACACTTGGCGTCACAATGCTCCATGCCCTTTTCATCACAATTCGCCATGCCCACTGTCATCACAATAATCCATAAAACTTGTTACACCAATTTTCCATGCCACTGTCTTCACAATACTCCATGCCCTTGTCATCACAAAACTACATGACGCATGTCATCAGAATGCTCCATTGCCTTCTCATCACAATGCTCCATGCCTTTGTCATCATAATGCTCCAAAACCACTTTAATCACAATGCTCCTTGCCACTTTTCATCTCAATTCTCCATGAACCCTGTCATCACAATGCACCATGCCCATCATCATAATGCTTCATGCTATTGTCATCACAATGAAATCAAAATGCTCCATGACCTATGTCATCACCATGCTCCAAACCCTGGTTATCACAATGTTCCATAGCACTTGTCATGACAACGCCCCATGACGCTCGTCATCACAATTATCCATGGTTTTCTCATCACAATGCTCCATGACCTTTGTCATCACAATGCTCAATACACTTGTCATCACAATGCTCCTTGACCCCTGTCATCACAACACTCCATGAATATTTTCAGCCCAATGCTCCATGACCTTCTCATCACAATGCTCCATGACCCTTGGCATCACAATGCTGAATGCCATTGTCATCACAATGCTCAATGAAATCTCTCATCACATTGCTCCATGCCCTTGTCATCACAATGCTCCATTACACCTGTCATAACAATGCCCCATGACCCCTGCCATCACAATGTTTCCCAGCCTTGTCATCACAATGCTCCATGACACTTGTCATCACAATGCTCCAAGACCCTGTAATCACAATGCTCCATGCCCTTGTCATCACAAAGCTCCATGATGCATGTCATCAGAATGCTCCATGGCCTTCTCATCACAATGATTCATGCCCTTGTCATCACAATGCTCCAAGACCCCTTTAATCACAGTTCTCCATGCCCCTTTTCATCTCAATTCTCCATGAACCCTGTCATCACAATGCACCATGCCCATCATCATAATGCTTCATGCTATTGTCATCACAATGAAATCAAAATGCTCCATGACATCTGTCATCAAAATGCTCCAAACCGTTGTGATCACAATGTTCATAACACTTGTCTTCACAACGCCCCATGACTCTCGTCATCACAATTATCCACGGACTTCTCATCACAATACTCCATGACCTTTGCCATCACAATGCTCAATACACTGGTCATCACAATGCTCCCTGACACTTGTCATCAGTATACTCCGTGAACCCTGTCATGACAAGGCTACATGCCTTTTTCATCACAATGATCCATGCCGTTTTCATCACAATGCTCCAAGACCCCTGTAATCACAATGCTCCATGCCCTGGTCATCACAGTGCTTCATGACGCATGTCATCAGAATGCTCCATGGCCTTCTCATCACAATGCTCCATGCCCTTGTCATCACAATGCTCCAAGGCTCCTTTAATCACAATGCTCCATGCCCCATTTCATCAGAATGCTCCATGAGACTTGTCATCACAAAGCTCCATAGACTTCTCATCACAATGCTCCAGGATCTTGTCATCACAATGCTCCATTCCCTTGTCATCACAATGCTCCTTGACCCCTGTCATCACAATACTCCATGAACATTTTCAGCCCAGTGCTCCATGAACTTCTCATCACAATGCTCCATGACCCCTGTCATCACAATGCTCCATGACCACTGTCATCACAATGCTCCATGACCCCTTACAACACAATAATCAGAGACTTTTATCATCAAAATGCTCCCTGACCATTGTCATCACAAGGATCCGTGCCCTTGCCATCCCAATTCTCCATGACCGCTGTAATCACAATGCTCCGTGATGCTTGTCTTCACAGTGCTCCATGAAACTTGTCATCACGATGCTCCATGCCTTTGTCAACAAAATGCTACATGACATTGTCATCACAATGCCCAATGCGCTTGTCATCAAAATCGTCCATGAAACTTTGGATCACATTGCTTCATGCCCTTGTCATCACAATGCTCCATGCTGCTTGAAATCAAAATGATCCATGACCTGTCATCACAATGCTCCAAAACCTTGTGATCACAATGTTCCATAATCCTTGACATTACAATGATCCATGATGCCTGTCATCACAATACTCCATGCCATTGTCATCACAATGCTCCATGACCATCGTCATCACAAAGCTCAATACACTTGTCATCACAACGCTCACTGACACTTGTTGTCAGAATGATCCTTGAAACCTGTCATGAAAAGGCTCCATGCATTTTTCATCACAATGATCCATGCCATTTTCTTCACAATGCTCCATGCCATTGTCATCACAATACTCCACAAGCTTATCATCAGAATGCTCCATGCCCTTGTCATCAAAATAATCCATGACTACTGTCATCACAATAATCCATGAAACTTGTTAGACCAATTTTCCATGCCACTGTCATCACAATGCTCCATGCCCTTGTCATCAGAAAGCTCCATGACGCATGTCATCAGAATGCTACATTGCCTTCTCATCACAATGCTCCATGCCCTTGTCATCACAATGCTCCAAGACCAATTTAATCACAATTCTCCATGCCCCTTTTCATCTCAATGCTCCATGAACCCTGTCATCACAATGCACCATGCTCATCATCATAATGCTTTATGCTATGGTCATCACAATGAAATCAAAATGCTCCATGAACTCTATCATCACAATGCGCCAAACCCTTGTGATCACAATGTTCCATAACACTTGTCATCACAACGCCCCATGACCCTCGTCATCACAATTATCCATGGTTTTCTCAACACAATGCTCCATGACCTTTATCAACACAATGCTCAATATACTTGTCATCACAATTCTCCCTGACACTTGTCGTCAGTATGCTCCTTGAACCCTGTCATAACAAGGCTCCATGCATTTTCCATCACAATGATGCATGCCCTTTTCATCACAATGCTCCAAGGCCCCTTAATCACAATGCTCCATGCCCTTTTCATCACAATGCTCCAAGCCCTTGTCATCACAATCCTCCATGACACTTGGCATCACAATGCTCCAAGCCCTTGTCATCACAATGCTCCATTACCTTTCTCATCACAATCCTCCATGACACTTGGCGTCACAATGCTCCAAGCCCTTGTCATCACAATGCTCCATTACCTTTCTCATCACAATCCTCCATGACACTTGGCGTCACAATGCTCCATGCCCTTTTCATCACAATTCGCCATGCCCACTGTCATCACAATAATCCATAAAACTTGTTACACCAATTTTCCATGCCACTGTCTTCACAATGCTCCATGCCCTTGTCATCACAAAACTACATGACGCATGTCATCAGAATGCTCCATTGCCTTCTCATCACAATGCTCCATGCCTTTGTCATCATAATGCTCCAAAACCACTTTAATCACAATGCTCCTTGCCACTTTTCATCTCAATTCTCCATGAACCCTGTCATCACAATGCACCATGCCCATCATCATAATGCTTCATGCTATTGTCATCACAATGAAATCAAAATGCTCCATGACCTATGTCATCACCATGCTCCAAACCCTGGTTATCACAATGTTCCATAGCACTTGTCATGACAACGCCCCATGACGCTCGTCATCACAATTATCCATGGTTTTCTCATCACAATGCTCCATGACCTTTGTCATCACAATGCTCAATACACTTGTCATCACAATGCTCCTTGACCCCTGTCATCACAACACTCCATGAATATTTTCAGCCCAATGCTCCATGACCTTCTCATCACAATGCTCCATGACCCTTGGCATCACAATGCTGAATGCCATTGTCATCACAATGCTCAATGAAATCTCTCATCACATTGCTCCATGCCCTTGTCATCACAATGCTCCATTACACCTGTCATAACAATGCCCCATGACCCCTGCCATCACAATGTTTCCCAGCCTTGTCATCACAATGCTCCATGACACTTGTCATCACAATGCTCCAAGACCCTGTAATCACAATGCTCCATGCGCTTGTCATCACAAAGCTCCATGATGCATGTCATCAGAATGCTCCATGGCCTTCTCATCACAATGATCCATGCCCTTGTCATCACAATGCTCCAAGACCCCTTTAATCACAGTTCTCCATGCCCCTTTTCATCTCAATTCTCCATGAACCCTGTCATCACAATGCACCATGCCCATCATCATAATGCTTCATGCTATTGTCATCACAATGAAATCAAAATGCTCCATGACATCTGTCATCAAAATGCTCCAAACTGTTGTGATCACAATGTTCATAACACTTGTCTTCACAACGCCCCATGACTCTCGTCATCACAATTATCCACGGACTTCTCATCACAATACTCCATGACCTTTGTCATCACAATGCTCAATACACTGGTCATCACAATGCTCCCTGACACTTGTCATCAGTATACTCCGTGAACCCTGTCATGACAAGGCTACATGCCTTTTTCATCACAATGATCCATGCCGTTTTCATCACAATGCTCCAAGACCCCTGTAATCACAATGCTCCATGCCCTGGTCATCACAGTGCTTCATGACGCATGTCATCAGAATGCTCCATGGCCTTCTCATCACAATGCTCCATGCCCTTGTCATCACAATGCTCCAAGGCTCCTTTAATCACAATGCTCCATGCCCCATTTCATCAGAATGCTCCATGAGACTTGTCATCACAAAGCTCCATAGACTTCTCATCACAATGCTCCAGGATCTTGTCATCACAATGCTCCATTCCCTTGTCATCACAATGCTCCTTGACCCCTGTCATCACAATACTCCATGAACATTTTCAGCCCAGTGCTCCATGAACTTCTCATCACAATGCTCCATGACCACTGTCATCACAATGCTCCATGACCCCTTACAACACAATAATCAGAGACTTTTATCATCAAAATGCTACCTGACCATTGTCATCACAAGGATCCGTGCCCTTGCCATCCCAATTTTCCATGACCGCTGTAATCACAATGCTCCGTGATGCTTGTCTTCACAGTGCTCCATGAAACTTGTCATCACGGTGCTCCAGGCCTTTGTCAGCAAAATGCTACATGACATTGTCATCACAATGCCCAATGTGCTTGTCATCAAAATCTTCCATGAAACTTTGGATCACATTGCTTCATGCCCTTGTCATCACAATGCTCCATGCTCCTTGAAATCAAAATGATCCATGACCTGTCATCACAATGCTCCAAAACCTTGTGATCACAATGTTCCATAACCCTTGACATCACAATGATCCATGATGCCTGTCATCACAATACTCCATGCCATTGTCATCACAATGCTCCATGACCATCGTCATCACAAAGCTCAATACACTTGTCATCACAACGCTCACTGACACTTGTTGTCAGAATGATCCTTGAAACCTGTCATGAAAAGGCTCCATGCATTTTTCATCACAATGATCCATGCCATTTTCTTCACAATGCTCCATGCCATTGTCATCACAATACTCCACAAGCTTATCATCAGAATGCTCCATGCCCTTGTCATCAAAATAATCCATGACTACTGTCATCACAATAATCCATGAAACTTGTTAGACCAATTTTCCATGCCACTGTCATCACAATGCTCCATGCCCTTGTCATCAGAAAGCTCCATGACGCATGTCATCAGAATGCTACATTGCCTTCTCATCACAATGCTCCATGCCCTTGTCATCACAATGCTCCAAGACCAATTTAATCACAATTCTCCATGCCTCTTTTCATCTCAATGCTCCATGAACCCTGTCATCACAATGCACCATGCTCATCATCATAATGCTTTATGCTATGGTCATCACAATGAAATCAAAATGCTCCATGAACTCTGTCATCACAATGCGCCAAACCCTTGTGATCACAATGTTCTATAATACTTGTCATCACAACGCCCCATGACCATCGTCATCACAGTTATCCATGGTTTTCTCAACACAATGCTCCATGACCTTTGTCAACACAATGCTCAATATACTTGTCATCACAATTCTCCCTGACACTTGTCGTCAGTATGCTCCTTGAACCCTGTCATAACAAGGCTCCATGCCTTTTCCATCACAATGATGCATGCCCTTTTCATCACAATGCTCCAAGACCCCTTAATCACAATGCTCCATGCCCTTTTCATCACAATGCTCCAAGCCCTTGTCATCACAATCCTCCATGACACTTGGCAGCACAATGCTCCATGCCATTGTCATCACAATGGACCACCGCATATGTCATCACAGTGCTCACTGACACCTGTCTTCACAATACTGTATCACCTTGTCATCACAATGCTCCATGCCCTTGTCATCACAAAGCGCCATGCCCACTGTCATCACAATAATCCATAAAACCTGTCAGAGCTATGCTCTATGGACCTGTCATCACAATGCTCCATGCCCTTTTCATCACAATGCTCCATGACCCCTGTCATCACAATGTTCCATAACCCCTGTCATCAAAATATTCGATGACAGTTCTCATCAAATTGCTCCATGACCCTGTCATCACAATACACGCTGCCCTTCTAATCACAATGCACGACACACTTGTCATCAAAGTGCTCCATGACCTTTGTCATCACAAAGCTCCATGACCCTTTGCATCACAATGTTCCATGCCATTGTCATCACAATGCTTCATGAAGCCTCTCATCACATTGTTCCATGTCCTGGTCATCACAAAGCTCCAAGACGCTTGTCATCAAAATGCTTGATGCCCTTCTAATCACAATGCTCCATGCCCTTGTCATTACAATCCTTCAAGACCCATGTATCAGAGTGTTCCATGACATGTCATCACAATGCTCCAAAACCTTGTGATCACAATATTCCATAACACTTGACATCACTATGCTCCATGATGCCTGTCATCACAATACTACATGCCCTTGTCATCACAATGCTCCATGACCATTTTCATCACAATGCTCAATACACTTGTCATCACAATGCTCCCTGACACTTGTTCTCAGAATGCTCCTTTAAATCTGTCATGAAAAGGCTCCATGCATTTTTCATCACAATGATCCATGCCCTTTTCATCATAATGCTCCATGCAATTGTCATCACAATACTACACAAGCTTATCATCAGAATGCTCCATGACCCCTGTCATCACAATGTTCCATGACCTCTGTCATCACAATGCTCCATGACGCCTGTCATCAGAATGCTCCATGCCCCTTGTCATTGTGGTGTTCCATCATGCTCGTCATCACAGTTATCCATTTTTCTCCTCATCACAGTGCTCCATGGTCTTTCGATCACAATGCTCCATTCCCTGGTCATAACAATGCTCCATGTCCCTTGTCATCACAATTCTCCACGTTCTTGTCATCACAATGCTCCATGACACTACTCATCACAATTTTACATGCTCTTGTCATCACAATTCTCCATGCACCTGTCATCGAAATGTCCCATGACACCTGTCATAGCAATATCCATGGCTTTGTCATCAAAATGCTTCATACCTTGTCATCAAAATTCTCAATGCCCGTTTTCATCACAATGCTCCATGACCCTTGTTATCACAATGCTCCAAGCCCTTGTCATCACAATGCTCCATTACCTTTCTCATCACAATCCTCCATGACACTTGGCGTCACAATGCTCCATGCCCTTTTCATCACAATTCGCCATGCCCACTGTCATCACAATAATCCATAAAACTTGTTACACCAATTTTCCATGCCACTGTCTTCACAATGCTCCATGCCCTTGTCATCACAAAACTACATGACGCATGTCATCAGAATGCTCCATTGCCTTCTCATCACAATGCTCCATGCCTTTGTCATCATAATGCTCCAAAACCACTTTAATCACAATGCTCCTTGCCACTTTTCATCTCAATTATCCATGAACCCTGTCATCACAATGCACCATGCCCAACATCATAATGCTTCATGCTATTGTCATCACAATGAAATCAAAATGCTCCATGACCTATGTCATCACCATGCTCCAAACCCTGGTTATCACAATGTTCCATAACACTTGTCATGACAACGCCCCATGACGCTCGTCATCACAATTATCCATGGTTTTCTCATCACAATGCTCCATGACCTTTGTCATCACAATGCTCAATACACTTGTCATCACAATGCTCCTTGACCCCTGTCATCACAACACTCCATGAATATTTTCAGCCCAATGCTCCATGACCTTCTCATCACAATGCTCCATGACCCTTGGCATCACAATGCTGAATGCCATTGTCATCACAATGCTCAATGAAATCTCTCATCACATTGCTCCATGCCCTTGTCATCACAATGCTCCATTACACCTGTCATAACAATGCCCCATGACCCCTGCCATCACAATGTTTCCCAGCCTTGTCATCACAATGCTCCATGACACTTGTCATCACAATGCTCCAAGACCCTGTAATCACAATGCTCCATGCCCTTGTCATCACAAAGCTCCATGATGCATGTCATCAGAATGCTCCATGGCCTTCTCATCACAATGATTCATGCCCTTGTCATCACAATGCTCCAAGACCCCTTTAATCACAGTTCTCCATGCCCCTTTTCATCTCAATTCTCCATGAACCCTGTCATCACAATGCACCATGCCCATCATCATAATGCTTCATGCTATTGTCATCACAATGAAATCAAAATGCTCCATGACATCTGTCATCAAAATGCTCCAAACCGTTGTGATCACAATGTTCATAACACTTGTCTTCACAACGCCCCATGACTCTCGTCATCACAATTATCCACGGACTTCTCATCACAATACTCCATGACCTTTGCCATCACAATGCTCAATACACTGGTCATCACAATGCTCCCTGACACTTGTCATCAGTATACTCCGTGAACCCTGTCATGACAAGGCTACATGCCTTTTTCATCACAATGATCCATGCCGTTTTCATCACAATGCTCCAAGACCCCTGTAATCACAATGCTCCATGCCCTGGTCATCACAGTGCTTCATGACGCATGTCATCAGAATGCTCCATGGCCTTCTCATCACAATGCTCCATGCCCTTGTCATCACAATGCTCCAAGGCTCCTTTAATCACAATGCTCCATGCCCCATTTCATCAGAATGCTCCATGAGACTTGTCATCACAAAGCTCCATAGACTTCTCATCACAATGCTCCAGGATCTTGTCATCACAATGCTCCATTCCCTTGTCATCACAATGCTCCTTGACCCCTGTCATCACAATACTCCATGAACATTTTCAGCCCAGTGCTCCATGAACTTCTCATCACAATGCTCCATGACCCCTGTCATCACAATGCTCCATGACCACTGTCATCACAATGCTCCATGACCCCTTACAACACAATAATCAGAGACTTTTATCATCAAAATGCTCCCTGACCATTGTCATCACAAGGATCCGTGCCCTTGCCATCCCAATTCTCCATGACCGCTGTAATCACAATGCTCCGTGATGCTTGTCTTCACAGTGCTCCATGAAACTTGTCATCACGATGCTCCATGCCTTTGTCAACAAAATGCTACATGACATTGTCATCACAATGCCCAATGCGCTTGTCATCAAAATCGTCCATGAAACTTTGGATCACATTGCTTCATGCCCTTGTCATCACAATGCTCCATGCTGCTTGAAATCAAAATGATCCATGACCTGTCATCACAATGCTCCAAAACCTTGTGATCACAATGTTCCATAATCCTTGACATTACAATGATCCATGATGCCTGTCATCACAATACTCCATGCCATTGTCATCACAATGCTCCATGACCATCGTCATCACAAAGCTCAATACACTTGTCATCACAACGCTCACTGACACTTGTTGTCAGAATGATCCTTGAAACCTGTCATGAAAAGGCTCCATGCATTTTTCATCACAATGATCCATGCCATTTTCTTCACAATGCTCCATGCCATTGTCATCACAATACTCCACAAGCTTATCATCAGAATGCTCCATGCCCTTGTCATCAAAATAATCCATGACTACTGTCATCACAATAATCCATGAAACTTGTTAGACCAATTTTCCATGCCACTGTCATCACAATGCTCCATGCCCTTGTCATCAGAAAGCTCCATGACGCATGTCATCAGAATGCTACATTGCCTTCTCATCACAATGCTCCATGCCCTTGTCATCACAATGCTCCAAGACCAATTTAATCACAATTCTCCATGCCCCTTTTCATCTCAATGCTCCATGAACCCTGTCATCACAATGCACCATGCTCATCATCATAATGCTTTATGCTATGGTCATCACAATGAAATCAAAATGCTCCATGAACTCTATCATCACAATGCGCCAAACCCTTGTGATCACAATGTTCCATAACACTTGTCATCACAACGCCCCATGACCCTCGTCATCACAATTATCCATGGTTTTCTCAACACAATGCTCCATGACCTTTATCAACACAATGCTCAATATACTTGTCATCACAATTCTCCCTGACACTTGTCGTCAGTATGCTCCTTGAACCCTGTCATAACAAGGCTCCATGCATTTTCCATCACAATGATGCATGCCCTTTTCATCACAATGCTCCAAGGCCCCTTAATCACAATGCTCCATGCCCTTTTCATCACAATGCTCCAAGCCCTTGTCATCACAATCCTCCATGACACTTGGCATCACAATGCTCCAAGCCCTTGTCATCACAATGCTCCATTACCTTTCTCATCACAATCCTCCATGACACTTGGCGTCACAATGCTCCAAGCCCTTGTCATCACAATGCTCCATTACCTTTCTCATCACAATCCTCCATGACACTTGGCGTCACAATGCTCCATGCCCTTTTCATCACAATTCGCCATGCCCACTGTCATCACAATAATCCATAAAACGTGTTACACCAATTTTCCATGCCACTGTCTTCACAATACTCCATGCCCTTGTCATCACAAAACTACATGACGCATGTCATCAGAATGCTCCATTGCCTTCTCATCACAATGCTCCATGCCTTTGTCATCATAATGCTCCAAAACCACTTTAATCACAATGCTCCTTGCCACTTTTCATCTCAATTCTCCATGAACCCTGTCATCACAATGCACCATGCCCATCATCATAATGCTTCATGCTATTGTCATCACAATGAAATCAAAATGCTCCATGACCTATGTCATCACCATGCTCCAAACCCTGGTTATCACAATGTTCCATAGCACTTGTCATGACAACGCCCCATGACGCTCGTCATCACAATTATCCATGGTTTTCTCATCACAATGCTCCATGACCTTTGTCATCACAATGCTCAATACACTTGTCATCACAATGCTCCTTGACCCCTGTCATCACAACACTCCATGAATATTTTCAGCCCAATGCTCCATGACCTTCTCATCACAATGCTCCATGACCCTTGGCATCACAATGCTGAATGCCATTGTCATCACAATGCTCAATGAAATCTCTCATCACATTGCTCCATGCCCTTGTCATCACAATGCTCCATTACACCTGTCATAACAATGCTCCATGACCCCTGCCATCACAATGTTTCCCAGCCTTGTCATCACAATGCTCCATGACACTTGTCATCACAATGCTCCAAGACCCTGTAATCACAATGCTCCATGCCCTTGTCATCACAAAGCTCCATGATGCATGTCATCAGAATGCTCCATGGCCTTCTCATCACAATGATTCATGCCCTTGTCATCACAATGCTCCAAGACCCCTTTAATCACAGTTCTCCATGCCCCTTTTCATCTCAATTCTCCATGAACCCTGTCATCACAATGCACCATGCCCATCATCATAATGCTTCATGCTATTGTCATCACAATGAAATCAAAATGCTCCATGACATCTGTCATCAAAATGCTCCAAACCGTTGTGATCACAATGTTCATAACACTTGTCTTCACAACGCCCCATGACTCTCGTCATCACAATTATCCACGGACTTCTCATCACAATACTCCATGACCTTTGCCATCACAATGCTCAATACACTGGTCATCACAATGCTCCCTGACACTTGTCATCAGTATACTCCGTGAACCCTGTCATGACAAGGCTACATGCCTTTTTCATCACAATGATCCATGCCGTTTTCATCACAATGCTCCAAGACCCCTGTAATCACAATGCTCCATGCCCTGGTCATCACAGTGCTTCATGACGCATGTCATCAGAATGCTCCATGGCCTTCTCATCACAATGCTCCATGCCCTTGTCATCACAATGCTCCAAGGCTCCTTTAATCACAATGCTCCATGCCCCATTTCATCAGAATGCTCCATGAGACTTGTCATCACAAAGCTCCATAGACTTCTCATCACAATGCTCCAGGATCTTGTCATCACAATGCTCCATTCCCTTGTCATCACAATGCTCCTTGACCCCTGTCATCACAATACTCCATGAACATTTTCAGCCCAGTGCTCCATGAACTTCTCATCACAATGCTCCATGACCCCTGTCATCACAATGCTCCATGACCACTGTCATCACAATGCTCCATGACCCCTTACAACACAATAATCAGAGACTTTTATCATCAAAATGCTCCCTGACCATTGTCATCACAAGGATCCGTGCCCTTGCCATCCCAATTCTCCATGACCGCTGTAATCACAATGCTCCGTGATGCTTGTCTTCACAGTGCTCCATGAAACTTGTCATCACGATGCTCCATGCCTTTGTCAACAAAATGCTACATGACATTGTCATCACAATGCCCAATGCGCTTGTCATCAAAATCGTCCATGAAACTTTGGATCACATTGCTTCATGCCCTTGTCATCACAATGCTCCATGCTGCTTGAAATCAAAATGATCCATGACCTGTCATCACAATGCTCCAAAACCTTGTGATCACAATGTTCCATAATCCTTGACATTACAATGATCCATGATGCCTGTCATCACAATACTCCATGCCATTGTCATCACAATGCTCCATGACCATCGTCATCACAAAGCTCAATACACTTGTCATCACAACGCTCACTGACACTTGTTGTCAGAATGATCCTTGAAACCTGTCATGAAAAGGCTCCATGCATTTTTCATCACAATGATCCATGCCATTTTCTTCACAATGCTCCATGCCATTGTCATCACAATACTCCACAAGCTTATCATCAGAATGCTCCATGCCCTTGTCATCAAAATAATCCATGACTACTGTCATCACAATAATCCATGAAACTTGTTAGACCAATTTTCCATGCCACTGTCATCACAATGCTCCATGCCCTTGTCATCAGAAAGCTCCATGACGCATGTCATCAGAATGCTACATTGCCTTCTCATCACAATGCTCCATGCCCTTGTCATCACAATGCTCCAAGACCAATTTAATCACAATTCTCCATGCCCCTTTTCATCTCAATGCTCCATGAACCCTGTCATCACAATGCACCATGCTCATCATCATAATGCTTTATGCTATGGTCATCACAATGAAATCAAAATGCTCCATGAACTCTATCATCACAATGCGCCAAACCCTTGTGATCACAATGTTCCATAACACTTGTCATCACAACGCCCCATGACCCTCGTCATCACAATTATCCATGGTTTTCTCAACACAATGCTCCATGACCTTTATCAACACAATGCTCAATATACTTGTCATCACAATTCTCCCTGACACTTGTCGTCAGTATGCTCCTTGAACCCTGTCATAACAAGGCTCCATGCATTTTCCATCACAATGATGCATGCCCTTTTCATCACAATGCTCCAAGGCCCCTTAATCACAATGCTCCATGCCCTTTTCATCACAATGCTCCAAGCCCTTGTCATCACAATCCTCCATGACACTTGGCATCACAATGCTCCAAGCCCTTGTCATCACAATGCTCCATTACCTTTCTCATCACAATCCTCCATGACACTTGGCGTCACAATGCTCCAAGCCCTTGTCATCACAATGCTCCATTACCTTTCTCATCACAATCCTCCATGACACTTGGCGTCACAATGCTCCATGCCCTTTTCATCACAATTCGCCATGCCCACTGTCATCACAATAATCCATAAAACTTGTTACACCAATTTTCCATGCCACTGTCTTCACAATGCTCCATGCCCTTGTCATCACAAAACTACATGACGCATGTCATCAGAATGCTCCATTGCCTTCTCATCACAATGCTCCATGCCTTTGTCATCATAATGCTCCAAAACCACTTTAATCACAATGCTCCTTGCCACTTTTCATCTCAATTCTCCATGAACCCTGTCATCACAATGCACCATGCCCATCATCATAATGCTTCATGCTATTGTCATCACAATGAAATCAAAATGCTCCATGACCTATGTCATCACCATGCTCCAAACCCTGGTTATCACAATGTTCCATAGCACTTGTCATGACAACGCCCCATGACGCTCGTCATCACAATTATCCATGGTTTTCTCATCACAATGCTCCATGACCTTTGTCATCACAATGCTCAATACACTTGTCATCACAATGCTCCTTGACCCCTGTCATCACAACACTCCATGAATATTTTCAGCCCAATGCTCCATGACCTTCTCATCACAATGCTCCATGACCCTTGGCATCACAATGCTGAATGCCATTGTCATCACAATGCTCAATGAAATCTCTCATCACATTGCTCCATGCCCTTGTCATCACAATGCTCCATTACACCTGTCATAACAATGCCCCATGACCCCTGCCATCACAATGTTTCCCAGCCTTGTCATCACAATGCTCCATGACACTTGTCATCACAATGCTCCAAGACCCTGTAATCACAATGCTCCATGCGCTTGTCATCACAAAGCTCCATGATGCATGTCATCAGAATGCTCCATGGCCTTCTCATCACAATGATCCATGCCCTTGTCATCACAATGCTCCAAGACCCCTTTAATCACAGTTCTCCATGCCCCTTTTCATCTCAATTCTCCATGAACCCTGTCATCACAATGCACCATGCCCATCATCATAATGCTTCATGCTATTGTCATCACAATGAAATCAAAATGCTCCATGACATCTGTCATCAAAATGCTCCAAACTGTTGTGATCACAATGTTCATAACACTTGTCTTCACAACGCCCCATGACTCTCGTCATCACAATTATCCACGGACTTCTCATCACAATACTCCATGACCTTTGTCATCACAATGCTCAATACACTGGTCATCACAATGCTCCCTGACACTTGTCATCAGTATACTCCGTGAACCCTGTCATGACAAGGCTACATGCCTTTTTCATCACAATGATCCATGCCGTTTTCATCACAATGCTCCAAGACCCCTGTAATCACAATGCTCCATGCCCTGGTCATCACAGTGCTTCATGACGCATGTCATCAGAATGCTCCATGGCCTTCTCATCACAATGCTCCATGCCCTTGTCATCACAATGCTCCAAGGCTCCTTTAATCACAATGCTCCATGCCCCATTTCATCAGAATGCTCCATGAGACTTGTCATCACAAAGCTCCATAGACTTCTCATCACAATGCTCCAGGATCTTGTCATCACAATGCTCCATTCCCTTGTCATCACAATGCTCCTTGACCCCTGTCATCACAATACTCCATGAACATTTTCAGCCCAGTGCTCCATGAACTTCTCATCACAATGCTCCATGACCACTGTCATCACAATGCTCCATGACCCCTTACAACACAATAATCAGAGACTTTTATCATCAAAATGCTCCCTGACCATTGTCATCACAAGGATCCGTGCCCTTGCCATCCCAATTTTCCATGACCGCTGTAATCACAATGCTCCGTGATGCTTGTCTTCACAGTGCTCCATGAAACTTGTCATCACGGTGCTCCAGGCCTTTGTCAGCAAAATGCTACATGACATTGTCATCACAATGCCCAATGTGCTTGTCATCAAAATCTTCCATGAAACTTTGGATCACATTGCTTCATGCCCTTGTCATCACAATGCTCCATGCTCCTTGAAATCAAAATGATCCATGACCTGTCATCACAATGCTCCAAAACCTTGTGATCACAATGTTCCATAACCCTTGACATCACAATGATCAATGATGCCTGTCATCACAATACTCCATGCCATTGTCATCACAATGCTCCATGACCATCGTCATCACAAAGCTCAATACACTTGTCATCACAACGCTCACTGACACTTGTTGTCAGAATGATCCTTGAAACCTGTCATGAAAAGGCTCCATGCATTTTTCATCACAATGATCCATGCCATTTTCTTCACAATGCTCCATGCCATTGTCATCACAATACTCCACAAGCTTATCATCAGAATGCTCCATGCCCTTGTCATCAAAATAATCCATGACTACTGTCATCACAATAATCCATGAAACTTGTTAGACCAATTTTCCATGCCACTGTCATCACAATGCTCCATGCCCTTGTCATCAGAAAGCTCCATGACGCATGTCATCAGAATGCTACATTGCCTTCTCATCACAATGCTCCATGCCCTTGTCATCACAATGCTCCAAGACCAATTTAATCACAATTCTCCATGCCCCTTTTCATCTCAATGCTCCATGAACCCTGTCATCACAATGCACCATGCTCATCATCATAATGCTTTATGCTATGGTCATCACAATGAAATCAAAATGCTCCATGAACTCTGTCATCACAATGCGCCAAACCCTTGTGATCACAATGTTCTATAATACTTGTCATCACAACGCCCCATGACCATCGTCATCACAGTTATCCATGGTTTTCTCAACACAATGCTCCATGACCTTTGTCAACACAATGCTCAATATACTTGTCATCACAATTCTCCCTGACACTTGTCGTCAGTATGCTCCTTGAACCCTGTCATAACAAGGCTCCATGCCTTTTCCATCACAATGATGCATGCCCTTTTCATCACAATGCTCCAAGACCCCTTAATCACAATGCTCCATGCCCTTTTCATCACAATGCTCCAAGCCCTTGTCATCACAATCCTCCATGACACTTGGCAGCACAATGCTCCATGCCATTGTCATCACAATGGACCACCGCATATGTCATCACAGTGCTCACTGACACCTGTCTTCACAATACTGTATCACCTTGTCATCACAATGCTCCATGCCCTTGTCATCACAAAGCGCCATGCCCACTGTCATCACAATAATCCATAAAACCTGTCAGAGCTATGCTCTATGGACCTGTCATCACAATGCTCCATGCCCTTTTCATCACAATGCTCCATGACCCCTGTCATCACAATGTTCCATAACCCCTGTCATCAAAATATTCGATGACAGTTCTCATCAAATTGCTCCATGACCCTGTCATCACAATACACGCTGCCCTTCTAATCACAATGCACGACACACTTGTCATCAAAGTGCTCCATGACCTTTGTCATCACAAAGCTCCATGACCCTTTGCATCACAATGTTCCATGCCATTGTCATCACAATGCTTCATGAAGCCTCTCATCACATTGTTCCATGTCCTGGTCATCACAAAGCTCCAAGACGCTTGTCATCAAAATGCTTGATGCCCTTCTAATCACAATGCTCCATGCCCTTGTCATTACAATCCTTCAAGACCCATGTATCAGAGTGTTCCATGACCTGTCATCACAATGCTCCAAAACCTTGTGATCACAATATTCCATAACACTTGACATCACTATGCTCCATGATGCCTGTCATCACAATACTACATGCCCTTGTCATCACAATGCTCCATGACCATTTTCATCACAATGCTCAATACACTTGTCATCACAATGCTCCCTGACACTTGTTCTCAGAATGCTCCTTTAAATCTGTCATGAAAAGGCTCCATGCATTTTTCATCACAATGATCCATGCCCTTTTCATCATAATGCTCCATGCAATTGTCATCACAATACTACACAAGCTTATCATCAGAATGCTCCATGACCCCTGTCATCACAATGTTCCATGACCTCTGTCATCACAATGCTCCATGACGCCTGTCATCAGAATGCTCCATGCCCCTTGTCATTGTGGTGTTCCATCATGCTCGTCATCACAGTTATCCATTTTTCTCCTCATCACAGTGCTCCATGGTCTTTCGATCACAATGCTCCATTCCCTGGTCATAACAATGCTCCATGTCCCTTGTCATCACAATTCTCCACGTTCTTGTCATCACAATGCTCCATGACACTACTCATCACAATTTTACATGCTCTTGTCATCACAATTCTCCACGCACCTGTCATCGAAATGTCCCATGACACCTGTCATAGCAATATCCATGGCTTTGTCATCAAAATGCTTCATACCTTGTCATCAAAATTCTCAATGCCCGTTTTCATCACAATGCTCCATGACCCTTGTTATCACAATGCTCCAAGCCCTTGTCATCACAATGCTCCATTACCTTTCTCATCACAATCCTCCATGACACTTGGCGTCACAATGCTCCATGCCCTTTTCATCACAATTCGCCATGCCCACTGTCATCACAATAATCCATAAAACTTGTTACACCAATTTTCCATGCCACTGTCTTCACAATGCTCCATGCCCTTGTCATCACAAAACTACATGACGCATGTCATCAGAATGCTCCATTGCCTTCTCATCACAATGCTCCATGCCTTTGTCATCATAATGCTCCAAAACCACTTTAATCACAATGCTCCTTGCCACTTTTCATCTCAATTATCCATGAACCCTGTCATCACAATGCACCATGCCCAACATCATAATGCTTCATGCTATTGTCATCACAATGAAATCAAAATGCTCCATGACCTATGTCATCACCATGCTCCAAACCCTGGTTATCACAATGTTCCATAACACTTGTCATGACAACGCCCCATGACGCTCGTCATCACAATTATCCATGGTTTTCTCATCACAATGCTCCATGACCTTTGTCATCACAATGCTCAATACACTTGTCATCACAATGCTCCTTGACCCCTGTCATCACAATACTCCATGAATATTTTCAGCCCAATGCTCCATGACCTTCTCATCACAATGCTCCATGACCCTTGGCATCACAATGCTGAATGCCATTGTCATCACAATGCTCAATGAAATCTCTCATCACATTGCTCCATGCCCTTGTCATCACAATGCTCCATTACACCTGTCATAACAATGCTCCATGACCCCTGCCATCACAATGTTTCCCAGCCTTGTCATCACAAGGCTCCATGACCCTTGTCATCACAATGCTCCAAGACCTCTGTAATCACAATTCTCCATGCCCCTTTTCATCTCAATTCTCCATCAACCCTGTCATCACAATGCACCATGCTCATCATCATAATGATTCATGCTATTGTCATAACTATGAAATCAAAATGCTCCATGACCTCTGGCATCACAAAGCTGCAAACCCTTCTGATCGCAATGTTCCATGACACTTGTCATCACAATGTCCCATGACGCTCGTCATCACAATTATGCTAGGTTTTCTCATCACAATGCTCCATGACCGTTGTCAACACAATGCTCAATACACTTGTCATCTCAGTGCTCCCTGACACTTGTCATCACTATGCTCCTTGAACACTGTCATGACAAGGCTCCCTGCATTTTTCATCACAATGATGCATTCCCTTTTCTTCACAATGCTCCAAGACCCCTGTTATCACAATGCTCCATGACTCCAGTCATCATAATGCTTCATGACATTTCTCATCACAATGGTCCATGACCTTGTCACACAAAGCGCTGTGACCTTTGTCACCACAATGCTCCATGAACATTTTATCACAGTGCTCTGTGACCCTTGTCATCACAAAGCTCCATGCCTTTGGCAGCACAATGCTCCATCACCCTTGTCATCACAATGCTCGATGCGCGTGTCAGCACAATGCTCCATAAACAATGTCATCACAATTCGCCATGCACTTGTCATCACAATGCTCAACATCCTTGTCATCAAAATGCTCCATAAACCTTGTCATCACAATGCTCCATGCACTTATCAAAATGCTCTCTCACCACTGATATCTCAATGTTCCACCACTAGTCATCACAATACCCCCTCAAACCTGTCATCACAATGTTCCATTACCCCTGTCATCACAATGCTCCATGCCATTACCATCACAGTGCTCTATGACACCTGACATCACAAATTTCCATAACCCCTGTATTCAAAATGCTCCATGACCCTTTTCATCACAAAGCTCCATGATCCCTGACATCACAATGTTCTATAACCTCTGTCATCAAAATGTTCCATGACCATTTTCATCAAATTGTTCCATGAACCTGTCATCACAATGCTCCCTGCCCTTCTCATCACAATGCACCAGGCCCTTGTCATCAAAATGCTCTATGACATTTGTCATCACAAAGCTCCATGACCTTTGGCATCACAATGTTCCATTCCATTATCATCACAGTGCTCCATGGACCCTCTCATCACATTGCTCCATGCACTTGTCATCCCAAATCTCCATGACGCTCGTCATCACAATGCTCGATGCCCTTCTCATCACAATGCTCCATGCCATTGTCATTACAATCCTGCATGATCTATGTATCACAGTGTTCCATGCCCTTGTCATCACACTGCTGCATGCCCACTCTCTTCACAATAATCGATGAAACTTTTCAGACCATTGTCCCATATCCTTGTCATCACAGTGCTCCATTACCCTTGTCATAACAATGCTCCATGACCCCTGCCATCACAGGATTCCACGGTTTTGTCATCACAAGCTTCCATGACCCTTGTCATCACAATGCTCCAAGACCCCTGTAATCACAAATCTCGATGCCCTTGTCATCACAAAGCTCCATGACACATGTCATCAGAATGCTCCATGGCCTTCTCCTAACAGTGCTCCATGCCCTTGTCATCACTATGCTCCAACACCCCTGGAATCACAATGCTCCTTGCCCCTTTACATCTCAATGCTCCATCAACCCTGTCATCTCAATTCACCGTGCCCATCACCATAATATTTAATGCATTTGTCATCACAATGAAATCAAAATGCTCAATGCCGTCTGTCATTACAATGCACCAAATCCTTGTGATCACAATGTTCCATAACACTTGTCAACACAATGTCCCATTACGCTGGTCATCACAATTATCCATGGTCTTCTCTCACAATGCTCCAATCCCTTGTCATCAGAATGCTCCATTACATTTGTCATCACAATCCTCCATGACACGTGGCTTCACAGTGCTCCATGCCATTGTCATCACAATGCACCATGACATATGTCATCACAATGCTCCCTGACACCTGTCCTCACCATACTCAATGACCTGGTCATATCAATGCTCCATGCGGCTGTCATCACAGTGCGCCATGCCCACTATCATCACAATAATCAATGAAAGTTGTCAGACCAATGATCCATGCTCCTGTCATCACAATGCTCCATGCCTTTGTCATCACAATTGTCCGTGACTCCAGTCATCACAATGCTTCATGACCTTTGTCCTAAAAATGGTCCATAACCTCGTCATCACAGGGCTCAGTGAACTTTGTCACCATAATGCTCCATGAACTTTTCATAACAATGCTCTGTGACCCTTGTGATCACAATGCTCAATGCCTTTGTCAGCAGAGTGCTCCATGACCCATGTTATCACAATGCTCCATGGGCTTATCAGAAAAATGCTCCATGACCCATGTCATCACAATGTGCCATGCACTTGTCATCACAATGTTCCACAACTTTATCACCACAATACTCTATAAAGCTTTTCATCACAAAGCTCCATGCACTTCTCAGCAAAATGCACTTTCACCACTGATATCAAAATGTTCCATGACTAGTCATTACAATACTCCCTCACGCCTGTCATGACAATGTTCCACGTCCTTGTCATCACAAGGCTCCATGACCCTTGTCATCACAATGCTCCAAGACCCCTGTAATCACAATGCTTCATGCTCTTGTCATGACATAGCTACATGACGCTAGTCATCAGACAGCTCCATGGCCTTAGCATCCCAATGTTCCATGCCCTTTTCATCACAATGCTCCAACAACCCTGTAATCACAATGCTCCATGCCTCTTTTCATCTCAATGCTCCATGAACCCTGTCATCACAATGCACCGTGCCCATCACCATAATATTTCAAGCTATTGTCATCACACTGAAATGAAAATGCTCAATGACCTCTGTCATCACAATGCACCAAACCCTTCTGATTACAGTGTTCCATAACACTTGTCATCACAATGCCCCATGACACTGGTCATCACAATTATCCATGGTCTTCTCATCACAATGCTCCATGATCTTTGTCATCACAATGCTCAATACACTTATCATCACAATGCTCCCTGACAGTTGTCATCAGTATGCTCCTTGAAGCCTGTCATGACAAGGCTCCATGCATTTTTAATCACAATGATCCATTCCCTTTTCATCACAATGCTCCAAGACCCCTGTAATCACAATGCTCCATGTCCTAGTCATCACAAAGCTCCATGATGCATGTCATCAGAATGCTCCATTGCCTTCTCATCACAATGCTCCATGCCCTTGTAATCATATTGCTTCAAAAACCCTGTAATCTCAATGCTCCATGCACCTTTTCATCAGAATGCTCCATGCCCTTGTCATCACAATGCTCCATGACCCTTGTCATCACAATGTTCCAAGCCCTTGTCATCAAAATGCTCCATTACCTTTGTCATCACATTCCTCCATGACATTTAGTATCACAATGCTCCATGCCATTGTCATCACAATGGACAATGACATATGTCATCACAATGCTCCCTGAAACCTGTCTTCACAATACTCCATGACCTTGTCATCACAATGTTCCATGCCCTTGTCATCACAATGCGCCATGCCCACTGTCATCACAATATTCCATGAAAATTGTCAGACCAATGTTCCATGCCACTGTCATCACAATGCTCCTTGCCCTTTTCATCACAATGCTCCATGACCCCTGTCATCACAATGTTCTGTGACTCCAGTCATCACAATGCTTCATGACATTTGTCCTCACAATGTTCCTTGCCCTCGTCACACAAGGCTCTGTGATCTTTGTCACCACAATGCTCCATGAAATTTTCATCACAATGCTCTGTGTCCCTTGTCATCACAATGCTCCATGCCTTTGTCAGCACAATGCTCCATGACACTTGTCATCAAAATGCTCCATCTGCTTGTCAGCACAATGCTCAATGACACATGTCATCACAATGTGCCATGCTCTTTTCATCACAATGCTCCACATCCTTTTCATTGCTATGCTCCATAAAACTTCTCATCACAATGCTCCATGCACTTCTCATCAAAATGCTCCCTCACCACATATATCACAATGTTCCATAACTAGTCATCACAATACTCGCTCACCCCTGTCATCACAATGTTCCATGACCACTGTTATCACAGTGCTACATGCCCTTATCATCACAATGCTCCATAACCCCTGACATCACAATGTTACATAACCCCTGTCATCAAAATATTCCATGACCCTTTTATTCAAATTGCTCCATGACCACTGTCATCACAATGCTCCGTGACTCCAGTCATCACAATGATTCATGACCTTTCTCATCACAATGGTCCATGCCCTCGTCACACAAGGCTCTGTGATCTTTGTCACCACAATGCTCCATGAAATTTTCATCACAATGCTCTGTGTCCCTTGTCATCACAATGCTCCATGACTTTGTCAGCACAATGCTCCATGACACTTGTCATCAAAATGCTCCATGCGCTTGTCAGCACAATACTCCATGACACATGTCATCACAATGTGCCAAGCCCTTTTCATCACAATGCTCCACATCCTTTTCATTGCTATGCTCCATAAAACTTGTCATCACAATGCTCCATGCACTTCTCATCAAAATGCTCTCTCACCACATATATCACAATGTTCCGTCACTAGTCATCACAATAATCGCTCACCCCTGTCATCACAATGTTCCATGACCAATGTCATCACAGTGCTACATGCCCTTATCATCACAATGCTCCATGACTCCAGACATCACAATGTTTCATATCCCCTGTCACAAAATCCTCCATGACCAATTTCATCACAATGCTTCATGACCCCTGACATCCCAGTGCTCCATAACACCTGTCATCAAAATATTCCATGACCCTTTTATTCAAATTGCAACATGACCCTGTCATCACAATGCTCCCGGCCCTTCTCATCACAATGCACCACGCCCTTGTCATCAAAATGCCCCATGACATTTTTCATCACAAATCTCCATGACCCTTGGCATCACAATGCTCCATGCCATTGTCATCACAATGCTCAATGAAATCTCTCCTCGCATTGCTCCATGCCCTTTTCATCACAATGCTCCATTACACCTGTCATAACAATGTTCCATGACCCCTGCCATCACAATGTTCCACGGCCTTGTCATCACAAGGCTCCATGATCCTTGTCATCACAATGCTCCAAGACATCTGTAATCACAATTCTCCATGCCACTTTTCATCTCAATGCTCCATGAACATTGTCATCACAATGCACCATGCCCATCATCATAATGATTCATGCTATTGTCATCACAATGAAATCAAAATGCTCCATGTCCTCTGTCATCACAATGCTCCAAACCCTTCTGATCACAATGTTCCATAACACTTGTCATCACATGCCCCATGACGCTCGTCATCACAATTATGTAAGGTCTTCTCATCACAATGCTCCATGACCTTTGTCACCACAATGCTCAATACACTTGGCATCACAGTGCTTGCTGACACTTGTCATCAGTATGCTCCTTGAACACTGTCATGACAAGGCTCCATGCCTTTTTCATCACAATGATCCTTTCCCTTTTCATGACAATGTTCCAAGACCCCCGTTATCACAATGCTCCGTGACTCCAGTCATCACAATGCTTCATGACATTTGTCATCACAATGCTCCATCACCTCGTCACACAAAGCTCTGTGATCTTTGTCACCCCAATGCTCCATGAAATTTTTATCACAATGCTCTGTGACCCTTGTCATCACAAAGCTCCGTGCCTTTGTCATCACAGTGCTCGATGCGTGTGTCAGCACAATGCTCCGTGACTCCTGTCATCACAATGCACCATGCATTTGTCATAACAATTCTCCACATCCTTGTCATCATAATGCTCCATAATCCTTGTCATCACAATGCTCCATGCACTTCTCCTCAAAATGCCTTCTCACCACTGAGATCACAATGTTCCATCACTAGTCATCACAATACTCCCTCACCCCTGTCATCACAATATTCCATGACCCCTGTAATCACAATTCTCCATGCCCTTTTCATCACAAAGCTCCATGACGCTTGTCATCAGAATGCTCCATGGCCTTCTCATCACAATGCTCCATGCCCTTGTCATCACAATGCTCCATGCTCCTTGATATCAAAATCATCCATGATCTCTGTCATCACAGTGCTCCAAACCCTTGTGATCACAATGCTCAATGACCTTTGTCATCACAATGCTCAATACACTTGTCATCTCAATGCTCCCTGACACTTGTCGTCAGAATGCTTCTCTAACCCTGTCATGGAAAGGCTCTATGCCTTTTTCATCGCAATGCTCCATGACTTTTTCATCACAATGCTCCACGCCATTGTCATCACAATACTCCAAAAGCTTGTCATCAGAATGCTCCATGACCCTAGTTATCACAATGCTCCATGACCCCTGTCATCACAATGATCCATGACACCTGTCATCACAATTCTACATGCCCCTTGTTATTACAGTTCTCCATGACGCTAGTCATCACAATTATCCATGGTCTTCTAATCACAATATTCCACCGTCTTGCAATCACAATGCTCCATGTCCCTTGAAATCACAATGTTACATGCTCTTGTAATCACATTCTCCATGCACTTGTCATAGCAATGATCCATGACCCCTTTCATAGCAAGCCTCATGTGCTTTTCATCACAGTGCTTCACGAACTTGTCATCAAAATTCTCAAAAGCCCTTGTCATCACAATGCTCCATGCCCTGTTCATCACAATGCTCCATGACCATTGTCATCACAATGCTCCAAGCCCTTGTCATCACAATGCTCCATTACCTTTGTCGTCACAATCCTCCATGACAATTGGCATCACAATTCTCCATGCCATTGTCATCACAATGGAACAAGACATATGCCATCACAATGAACCCTGACCCCTGTCTGCACAATACTCCATGACCTTGTCATCACTATGCTCCATGCCCTTGTCATCACAATGCGCCATGCCGACTGTCATCACAATAATCCATGAAACTTGCCAGACCAAAGTTCCATGCCGCTGTCTTCACAGTGCTCCTTTCCCTTGTCATCACAATGCTCTGTGACTCCAGTCATCACAATGCTTCATGACATTTTTCATCACAATGGTTCATGCCCTCGCCATCACAAGGCTCTGTGAACTTTGTCACCACAATTCTCCATGATTTTTTCGCCCCAATGCTCTTTGAGCCTTGTCATAACAACGCTCCATGCCTTTGTCAGCACAATGCTCCATGACCTTTGTCATCACAATGCTCCATGCACTTGTCAGAACAATGCTCCATGACCAATGTCATCACAGTGTGTCATGCACTTGTCATCACAATGCTCCCCAAACTTGTCATCACAATGCTTCATAAACATTGTCATCACAAAGCTCCATGCACTTCAAATCAAAATGCTGTCTCACCACTGATATCACAATTTTCCATCACTAGTCATCACAATACTCCCTCACCCCTGTCATCACAATGTTACACGGCCTTGTCATCACAAGGCTCCATGACCCGAGTAATCACAATGCTCCATACCCCTTTTCATCTCAATGCTCCATGAACCCTGTCATCACAACGAACCATGCCCATCATCATAATGCTTCATGCTACTGTCATCACACTGAAATCAAAATGCTCCATGACCTCTGTCATCACAATGCTCCAAACCCTTGTGATCACAATGCTCCATAACACTTGCCATCACAATGCCCCATGAGGCTCGTCATCACAATTATCCATGCACTTCTCATCAAAATGTTCCATGATCTTTGTCATCACAATGCTCATTACACTTGTCATAACAATGCTCCCTGCCACTTGTCATCAGTATGCTCCTTGAACCCTGTCATGACAAGGCTCCATGCCTTTTTCATGACAATGATCCATGCCCTTTTCATCACAAAGCTCCAAGACCCCTGTAATCACAATGCTCCATGCCCGTTTTCATCAGAATGTTCCATGAGACTTCTCATCACAAGGCTCCAAGGTCTTCTCATCAGAGTGTTCCAGGACCTTGTCATCACAATGCTCTATGACACCTTTCATCAGAATTCTCCATGAAAATTTTCAGCTCAATGCTCCATGATCTTCTCATCCCAATGCTCAATTAGCCCTGTCATCACAATGCTCCATGACACTTGTCATCACAATGCTCCAGGCCCCATGTCATTACAGTTCTCCATGACGCTCATCATCACAATTATCCATGGTCTTCTCATCACAATGCTCCACCGTCTTGCCATCACAATGCTCCATGACACTTCTCATCACAATGTTCCATGACCTTTGTCATCACAATGCTCAATACACTTGTCATCACAATGCTCCCTGACACTTGTCGTCAGTATGCTCCTTGAAACCTGTCATGACAAGGCTCCATGCCTTTTTCATCACAATGATCCATGCCCTTTTCATCACAATGCTCCAAGACCCCTGTAATCACAATGCTCCATGCCATGGTCATCACAAAGCTCCATGACGCATGTCATCAGAATGCTCCTTGGACATCTCTCACAATGCTCCATGCCCTTGTAATCACAATGATCCAAGACCCCTGTAATCACAATGCTCCATGCCCCTTTTCATCAGAATGCTCCATGAGACTTCTCATCACAAGGCTCCATGGTCTTCTCATCACAATGCTCCAGGACCTTGTTATCACAATGCTCCATGACCCCTTTCATCAGAATACTCCATGAACATTTTCAGCTCAATGCTCCATGATCTTCTCATCACAATGCTCCATGACCCATTGTCATCACAATGCTCCATGCCCCTTGATATCAAAATGATCCATGACATCTGTCATCACAGTGCTCCAAACCCTTGTGATCACATTGCTCCATAACACTTGTCATCACAACGCTCCATGATGCCTGTCATCACAATACTCCATGCCCTTGTCATCACAATGCTCCATGCCATTGTCATCACAATACTCCACAATCTTGTCTTCAGAATTTTCCAAAACCCTTGTCGTCAGAATGCTCCATGACCCTTGTCATCACAATGATCCTTTACCACTTTCATCAGAATACTCCATGAACATTTTCAGCTTAATGCTCCATGATCTTTTCATCACAATGCTCCAAGACCCCTGTAATCACAATGTTTCATGCCCCTTTTCATTTCCGCGCTCCATGAACCCTGTCATCAAAATGAACCATGCCCATCATCATAATGCTTCATGCTATTTTCATTACAATGAAATCAAAATGCTCCATGACCTCTGTCATCACAATGTTCCAAACCCTTGTGATCACAATGTTCCATAAAACTTGTCATCACAATGCCCCTTGAAGCTCGTCATCACAATTATCCATGGTTTTCTCATCACAATGCTCCATGACCTTTGTCATCACAATGCTCAATACACTTGTCATCACAATGCTCCCTGACTCTTGTCGTCATTATGCTCCTTGAACCCTGGCATGACAGGGCTCCATGACTTTTTCATCACAATGATCAATGCCCTTTTCATCACAATGTTCCAAGACCCATGTAATCACAATTCTCCATGCCCTTTTTCATCAGAATGCTCCATGAGACTCGTCAATACATGGCTCCAATGATTTCTCATCACAATGCTTCAGTACATTCCCATCACAATGCTCCATTCCCTTGTCATCACAATGCTCCATGACCCCTGCCTTCACAATACTCCATGAACATTTTTAGCCCAATGCTCTATGACCTTCTCATCACAATGCTCCATGAACCATGTCATCACAATGCTCCATGTCCACTGTCATCACAATGCTCCATGACCCCTGACAACACAATGATCTGGGACTCTTGTCATCAAAATTCTCCATGACCCTTGTCATCACGATGATCCATGCCCTTGCCATCCCAATGCTCCATGAGCCCTGTAATCACAATGCTCCATGACGCTTGTCATCACAGTGCTCCATGACACTTATCATCAAAATGCTCCATGCTTTTGTCAGCAAAATGCTTCATGACCTTGTCATCACAATGCTCCATGTGCTTGTCATCACAATCCTCCATTCCCATTGTCATCAAAATCCTCGGTGAACCTTGGGTTCACATTCCTTCATGCCCTTGTCATCACAATGCTCCATGGTCCTTGAAATGAAAATGATCCATGACCTCTGTCATCACAATGCTCCAAACACTTGTGATCACAATGTTCCATAACACTTGTCATCACAACGCTCCATGATGCCTGTCATCACAATGCTGCATGAACTTTATCATCACAATGCTCAATACACTTGTCATCACAATGCTCCCTGACACTTGTGTTCAGAATGCTCCTTGAACCCTGTCATGAAAAGGCTCCATGCCATTTTCATCACAATGCTCCATGCCAGTGTCATCATAATACTCCAAAAGCTTTTCATAAGAAGGCTCCATGATCCCTGTCATCAAAATGATCCATGACACCTGTCATAACAATGCTCCATTTCCCTTGTCATTACAGTCCTCCATGAAGGTCGTCATCACAATTACCCATGATCTTCTCATCAAAATGCTCCACCGTCTTGCCATCACAATGCTCAATGCCCTGGTCATCACAATGCTCCAGGTCCCTTGTCATCACAATTCTCCTCGTCCCTGTGATCACAATGCTCCATGATACTTCTCATCACAATGTTACATGCTCTTGTCATCACAATTATCCATGCACTTGTCATCGCAATGCTCCATGACCCCTGTCATAGCAAGCTCCATATGCTTGTCATCACAATGCTTCACGACGTTGTCATCAAAATTCTCAATGGCCATTGTCATCACAATGCTCCGTGCCCTTGTCATCACAATGCTCCATGCCCCTGTCATCACAATGCTCCATGACCCTTGTCATCACGATGCTCCAAGCCCTTGTCTTCACAATGCTCCATTACATTTGCCATCACATTCCTCCATGACACTTGTCATCACAATGCTGCAAGCCATTGTCATCACAATGCACCATGATATATGTCATCACAATGCTCCCTGACACCAGTCTTCACAATATTCCATGACCTTGTCATCACAAAGCTCCATTCCCTTGTCATCACAAGGCGCCAGGCTGAATGTCATCACAATAATCCATGAAACTTGTCAGACCAATGCTCCATGCCCATGTCATCACAATGCTCAATGCCCTTGTCATCACAATGCTCCGTGACTCCAGTCATCACAATGCTTCATGACCTTTGTCATCACAATGGTCCATGAACTTTTCATCACTATGCTCTGTGACCCTTGGCATCACAATGCTCCATGACTTTGTCAGCACAATGCTCCATGCCCTTGTCATCACAATGCTCCATGAGCTTGTCAGCACAATGCTCCATGACACATGTCATCACAAGGCGTCATGTGCTTGTCATCACAATGCTCCACATCCTTGTCATCACAAAGCTACATAAAACTTGTCATCACATTGCTCCATGCACTTCTCATGAAAATGATCTCTCACCACTGATATCACAATATTCCATCACTAGTCATCACAATACTCTCTCACACTTGTCATCACAATGTTCCATGACCCCAGTCATCACAATGCTACATGCCCTTATCATCACAATGTACCACTCCCTTGTCATCACAATGCTCTATGACATTTGTCATCACAAAGCTCCATGAACCTTGGCATCACAATGCTCCATGCCATTGTCATCACAATGCTCCATGAAGACTCTCATCACATTGATCCAATCCCTTGTCATCACAAAGCCCCATGACGCTTGTCATCACAATGCTCGATGCCTTTCTCATCACAATGCTCCATGCCCTTGTCACTACAGTCCTCCATGACCCATGTATCACAGTGTTACTTGCCCTTGTCATCACAATGCTCCATGCTCACTCTCATTACAATAATCCATGAAATTTTTCAGACCAATGCTCCATGGCCTTGTCATCACAATGCTCCATTACCCCTGTCATAACAATGCTCCATGACCCCTGCCATCACAAGGTTCCATGGCCTTGTGTTCACAAGACTCTATGACCCTTGTCATCACAATGCTCTAAGACCCTGTAATCACAATGCTCCATGTCCTTGTCATCATAAAGCTCCATGACGCATGCCATCAGAATGCTCCATGGCCTTCTCATTCACAATGCTCCATGCCCTTGTCATCACAATGCTCCATGACCACTGTCATCACAATGCTCCATGACCACTGTCATCACAAAGCTCCTTGACCTTTGACAACACAATGATCCGGGACTCTTGTCATTAAAATGCTCCATGACACTTATCATCACAATGATCCATGCCCTTGTCATCCTAATGCTCCATGACCCCTGTAATAACAACGTTTTGTGACGCTTGTCATCACAGTGCTCCATGACTCTTGTCATCAGAATGTTCCATGCATTTGTCAGCAAAATGCTTCGTGACATTTTCATCACAATGCTCCATGCACTTGTCATCACAATACTCCATTCCCCTTTTCATCAAAATCATTGATGAACCTTGGGTTCACATTGATTCATGCCCTTGTCATCACAATGCTCTATGGTCCTTGAAATGAAAATGATACATGACATCTGTCATCACAATGCTCCAAACCCTTGTGATCAGAATGTTCCATAACACTTGTCATCACAACGCTCCATGATGCCTGTCATTACAATGCTGCATGAACTTTGTCATCACAATGCTAAATACACTTGTCAACACAATGCTCCCTGACATTTGTCATCAGAATGCTCCTTGAACGCTGTCATGAAAAGGCTCCATGCTTTTTTCATAACAATGTTCCATGCTCTTTTCATCATAATGCTCCATGCCAGTGTCATCTCAGTACACCACAAGCTTGTCATCAGAATGCTCCATGACCCCTGTCATCACAATGATCCATGGCACTTGTCATCAAAATGCTCCATTTCCCTTGTCATTACAGTGCTCCATGACGCTCGTCATCACAATAATCCATGACCTTCTCATCACAATGCTCCACGGTCTTGCGATCACAATGCTCAATGCCCTGGTCATCACAGTGCTCCATGTCCCTTGTCATCACAATTCGCCACGTCCTTGTCATCACAATGCTCTTTGACACTTCTCATCACAAAGTTACATGCTATTGTCATCACAATGATACATGCACTTGTCATCACAATGCTCCATGACACCTGTCATAGCAAGTTCCATGCGCTTGTCATCACAATGCTTCACGACGTTGGCATCAAAATTTTCAATGACTCTAGTCATCACAATGCTTAATTCCCTTGTCATCACAATACTCCATGCCCTTTTCATCACAATGATCCATGACCATTGTCATCACAATGCTCCATTACATTTGTCATCACAATCCTCCATGACACTTGTCATCACAAAGCTCCTTGCCGTTGTCATCACAATTCACCATGACATAGGTCATCACAATGCTCCCTGAAACCTGACTTCACAATACTCCATGACCTTTTCTTCACAGTGCTCCATGCCCTTGTCATCACAATATGCAATGCCCACTGTCATCACAATAATCCATGAAATTTTTCAGACCGATGCTTCATGCCCCTGTCATCACAATGCTCCATGCACTTGTCATCACAATGCTCCATGACACCTGTCATCACAATGCTCCGTGACTGCAGTCATCAAAATGCTTCAAGACTTTGTCATCAGAATGGTCCATGCCCTCATCATCACAAGTCTCTGTGACCTTTGTCACCACAATGCTCCATGAAATTTTCATCACAATGCTCTGTGACCCTTGGCATCACAATGCTCCATGCCTTTGTCAACACAATTTTCCATGACTCTTGTTATCACAATGCTCCATGAGCTTTGTGGGCACAATGCTCCATGACCGATGTGATCACAATGCTCCATGCGGTTGTCATCACAATGCTCCATAAACATTGTCATCACAATGCTCCATGCAGTTCTCATGATAATCCTCTCTCACCACTGATATCATAATGTTCCATCACTAGTCATCACAATACTCCCTCACCCCTGCCATCAAAATGTTCCATGACCCCTATCATCACAATGCTACATACCGTTATCACCACAATGCACCACTCACTTGTCATCAAAATGCTCCATGACTTTTGTCATCACAAAGCTCCATGACCCTTGGCATCACAATGCTCCATGCCATTGTCATCACAATGCTTCATTAAGCCTCTCATCACGTTGCTCCATGCCCTTGTCATCACAAAGCTCCATGACGCTTGTCATCACAGTGATCGATGCCCTTCTCATCACAATGCTCCATGACGTGTCATTAAAATACTCCATGAACCATGTATCACAGTGTTCCGTGTCCTTGTCATCACAATGCTCCATGCCCACTCTCATCACAATAATCCATGAAAATTTTCAGACAAATGCTCCATGCCCTTGTCATCACAATGCTCTGTGACCCTTGGCATCACAGTGCTCCATGGCCTTCTCATTCACAATGCTCCATGGCCTTGTCATCACAATGCTCCAAGACACCTGTAATCAGAATGCTCCATGTCCCTTTTCATCTCAATGCTCCATGTACCCTGTCATCACAGTGCACCATGCCCATCATCATAATGCTTCATGATATTGTCATCACAATGAAATCAAAATGCTCCATGACCACTGTCATCATAATGCTCCAAACCCTTGTGATCACAATGTTCCCTAACACTTGTCATCACAATGCCCCATGACGCTCGTCATCACAATTATCCATGGTCTTCTCATCACAATGCTCCATAACATTTGTCATCACAATGCTCAATACACTTGTCATCAGAATGCTCCCTGACTCTTGCCATCAGTATGCTCCTTGAACACTGTCATGACAAGGCTCCATGCCTTTTTCATCACAATGATCCATGCCCATTTCATCAGAATGCTCGAATACCCCTCTAATCACAATGCTCCTTGCCCTGGTCATCACAAAGCTCCATGACGCATGTCATCAGTATGCTCCTTGGACATCTCTCACGATGCTCCATGCCCTTGTAATCACAATGATCCAAGACCCCTGTAATCAAAATGCTCCATGCCCCTTTTCATCAGAATGCTCCATGAGACTTCTCATCACAAGGCTCAATGGTCTTCTCATCAGAGTGCTCCAGGGCATGGTCAT
This sequence comes from Hyperoodon ampullatus, assembly GCF_949752795.1. Classification (NCBI taxonomy): domain Eukaryota; kingdom Metazoa; phylum Chordata; class Mammalia; order Artiodactyla; family Ziphiidae; genus Hyperoodon; species Hyperoodon ampullatus. The sequence goes on from NW_027641090.1 coordinate 3,060,603, forward strand.
CACAATGCTCCATGACCCCATCCATCTGAATACTCCATGAATATTTTCAGCTCACTGCTCCATGATCTTCTCATCACAATGATCCATGACCCCTGTCATCACAATGCTCCATGCTCCTTGATATCAAAATGATCCATGACCTCTGTCATCACAGTGCTCCAAACCCTTGTGATCACATTGTTCCATAACACTTGTCGTCACAGCACTCGATGATGCCTGTCATCACAACACTCCATGCCCTTGTCATCACAATGCTCCATGACCTTTGTCATCACAATGCTCAATACACTTGTCCTCACAATGTTCCCTGACACTTGTCGTCAGAATGCTTCTCGAACACTTTCATGAAATGGCTGTATGCCTTTTTCATCACAATGCTCCATGCCATTGTCATCACAATACTCCACAAGCTTGTCATCAGAATGCTCCATGACCCTTGTCATCACAATGCTCCGTGACCCCTGTTATCACAATACTCCATGACACCTGACATCACAATGCTCCAGGCCCCTTGTCATTACAGTTCTCCAAGACACTCGTCATCACAATTATCCATGGTCTTCTCATCATAATGCTCCACCGTCTTGCCATCACAATGTTCCATGGCACTTCAAATCACAATGTTACATGCTCTTGTAATCATATTCTGCATGCACTTGTCATTGCAATGCTCCATGACCCCTGTCCTAGCAAGCTCCATGTGCTTTTCATCACAGTGCTTCACGAACTTGTCATCAAAATTCTCAAAAGCCCTTGTCATCACAATGCTCGATGCCCTTCTCATCACAATGCTCCATGACCTTGTCATTACAATCCTCCATGACAGATGTATCACAGTGTTCCGTGTCCTTGTCATCACAATGCTCCATGCCCACTCTCATCATAATAATCCATGAAAATTTTCAGACAAATGCTCCATGTCCTTGTCATCACAAAGCTCTATGACACATGCCATCAGAATGCTCCATGGCCTTCTCATTCACAATGCTCCATGCCCTTGTAATCACAGTGCTCCCCAAACTTGTCATCTCAATGCTCCATAAATATTGTCCTCACAAAACTCCATGCACTTCGCATCAAAATGCTCTCTCACCACTGATATCACAATTTTCCATCACTAGTCATCACAATTCACCCTCACCACTGTCATCACAGTGTTCCAGGTCTTTGTCATCACAAGGCTCCATGTCCCGAGTAATCACAGTGCTCCATACCCCTTTTCATCTCAATGCTCCATGACCCAAGTCATCACAATACTCCATGAACATTTTCAGGCCAAAGCTCCATGACCTTCTCTTCTCACTTCTTCATGACCCTTGTCATCACAATGCTCCATGACCACTCTCATCACAACCCTCCATGACCCCTGACAACACAGTGATCTGGGACTCTTGTCATCAAAATGCTCCATAACCCTCGTCATCACAACGATCCATGCCCTTGTCATCCCAATGCTCCATGAACCCTGTAATCACAATGCTCCGTGACACTTGTCATCACAGTGCTCCGTGACCCTTGTCATCACAATGCTCCATGCCTTTGTCAGCAAAATGCTCCATGAACTTGTCTTCACAGTCCTCCATGCCCCTTGGGATCACATTGCAACATGCTCTTGTTATCTCTGTCTTTATTTTCTGGTTTTTACAGATTTTCGGATCTCCCTTTTGACTGGTGGGAAGAGACAATTCTTTGTAGTGTGGATTTGCATTGCGGGCTTGCTTGATTGGCCAAAAAGGGCGTATTCACTTTCTCCTGAATATATTCAGCAGAAAATGCATACGCCCTTTTTGACCAAGTGCATCATTGTCGAAGTTGTTACGCTTTTCCTGTGCTTTAAAGTTGATTCCAATTTACCACTTGAAATAAGTTTTGTGCAATTCTGCCTCATTTTCAAGTCTACTTCATTGCCTTCCCTCAACAGATTTTTGGAATAGAGTTGTCCTTTATAACTCTGCAGGTTTGTGAATTGCTGTGCCCCTCAGCTCCAATTTTCAACTCGTGTTTTTGTGAGCTGACCTCAAATCCACAATTTTGCTACAGGACCTATACTGGTTCCGGGGGTGCAGGCTGACCCTTTGGATAATTCTTCCATCCAGACGGGAAATTAGAGTGACATCTGTCCGTCCAAATGCCTACAGCTACTCTCTGATTGGTTCTCCCTCTTCCCTTTCATCCACTGCACAATTGGCAAACTGTGCGAAGCAGGAGCTTATAGGGGCTGACTCTCCAAGTTGGGAGATTGATAGTAAAGCAGTTGGAATGCCAAACTGGAGCACAAGGAGGGGAAAAATTAGGAGCCTTTTAGAAATCTTTTTCCATCACATGGTGTCCATTCTCTAGGTTTCCCATACAAGTTATAACTGTAGTGATATTCCCTTCTACCTGGAGAGTTGGGACCCATGGAATGGGTGGCATGCATTACTGCTTTAAAGGGTCTGCATTTTCTCACCCAATCTCACCAGTCCTCTCAGCCCGAAGTGTCCAGCCTTATGACTCATCCAGCTGTCTTTGCAGATGGGGTCATTCCAGGTTTCATCAGAACCCCTGAAGGAATTGTGTAAGAATTTCGCTGTTTTTTTTTGTTTTGTTTTTGAAATTCATTTTTATAATGGGGTTGAGCTGATTTTCACCGACATGTTTATGCCGGTCTAGACACCCTTGATTCCCTTATGGAGACATATCAATATATAGGTTTTAAGTTTCTTACTAGTTAGATATATTCCTGTGCTGGGAATTGGGGTTTTGAGTCCCGTTCACTGAGGAAGGTGTAGGTTTTGTCTATTCTGTATTTGCTTCATGGAATGGTTCTTGTGCTAATATCAAACTCTGGTTTTATGCATCACCCCAACTCTCCTTCCCCCTTAAGCAGGCATAAGAGTGTTTTCTCAATGTGAGACTCTGTTCTCTTTCCTCAGTTCATGTGTAGCCATGTTTACAGGTCCTTCATAAGTAATATCTTATGATAAGTTTCTTTTTCTGTGTGACTTTTTTCACTTAGGATCATCGTACCTAAATCCACTCATTATGCTGCTACTGGCCTTATGACATTGATTTCATATCTGAGTGATATTCAGTTGTACAAAATTACCACAAGTTCTTTACGCAATTTTCTCTTTCCTGGAATATTTAAGTTGTACTGATGTTGAGGTTCTTGTATGCAGAGCAGCCATAAACATTGGGGTGCCTGTGTCTTGTTGATATTTAGTCTTCCCAAGTTATATGCCCATGAGTGGAAATGCCCTATGCTCGGTAGCTTTGTATTTTAGATGTTTTAGGAAACAGCATACACTTCTTCAGATTGGCTCTTGGATATTTATACCCCACCCATCAGCGTGACTAGCTGCCTGTTCTCCATGGCCTCTCCTGCATTTCTGGTTTGTACATATTTTTTGGATGGCCTTTCTGAGCAGTGGAAATTGAGACTTCTTTGTTGTGCAGATTTGCATTTCCCGCTTGCTTGGTTGGCCAAAAACTCTGTATGTGTTTTTTTCTTGAAGTTATTCATGAAAAGAACGCATACACCCTTTTACCCAACTACATCATTTTAGAAATTCTGGGGCTTCCCTGGTGGCGCAGTGGTTGCGAGTCCGCCTGCCGAGGCAGGGGACACGGGTTCGTGCCCTGGTCTGGGAAGATCCCACATGCCGCGGAGCGGCTGGGCCCGTGAGCCATGGCCACTGGGCCTGCGGGTCCGGAGCCTGTGCTCTGCAACGGGAGAGGCCACAACAGTGAGAGGCCCGCGTACCGCAAAAAAAAAAAAAAAAAAAAAAAAAAAAAAAAAAAAAAAAAGAAATTCTGCTGCTTTTCATATGCTTTAAACGTGAGTCCAATCTCCCTTTTGAAATCTGTTTCCTGCAATTCTGCCTCTCATTCAGATCCTCTTCGTTGCCTTACCTGAATATATTTTTGGACGTTGGTTATCATTTTTATCTTTGCAGGTCTTTGAATTGTCTGCTCCTGAGCACTATTTTGCAACTCGCTTTTTTTGTGAGCTGGCCGCCAAACCATTGTATTGCTTCCGGCCCTATTCTGGTTCTGGGGAGGCAGGCTGAGCCTTTGGTTAATTTTTCTTCCTAATGGGAAATTAGAGTGACATGTGCCTGTCAAAACTCCTACAGCTAGTCTCTCATTGGTTCCCCCTCTTCCCGTTTATCCTCTGCACAAATTGCAAACTGTGTGAAACAGGAGGTTAAAGGTGCTGATTCTGCAAGTGGGGAGATTGTTAGTAATTTGGCTGGAATGGCGAACCCCAGCACCAGGAGATCAAAAATGAGGTGCATTTTAGACCCCTTTCCTGATCACACGGTGTACATTCATCTCAGTCTCCCAGGCATGTTTTCGCTGTCAGAAGATTCCCTTGAACCTGCAGATTTGGGACCCATGGAATGGGAATCAGGCAGTATTTCTTTTAAAGTTCTGCATTTCCTCACCCAGCCTCTTTAACATCTCTTAGTGTGCATAGCTTCCAGCCTTACATATCATCCTGCTGTGGGTCTACATGTGTTCAATCCATGTTACATCATAGCCCTTCAACAAAAGTTGTAAGAATTTTTGTCTGTCTCACTGTTTTTCTAAATATTTATAAATTTATTTTTATATTGGTTACAGTTGATTTTCAAAGCTCTGTTTTTTGCTGCTGTACATCCACTTGATTCATGTACTGTGAGACAACAATAAATTATTTTTCAGATGCTTACCATTCATATGTATTATTTTACAGTGACTTGAGTGGATTGAGTGTAGTTCTTTGAGGGACCGTGTAGGCCTTGTCAGTTATTCAATTTGGTACTTTGAATGGTATCTTTGCTAATTTCAACCTCCTGGATAATACCTCACCCTTCCTCACCTTTCCCATTTAGCAGCCTTATGTCTATTTTCTGCATATTTGACTATGTTTCTGTTTTGTAATTTATTTCATGTGTAGCCATTTTTGATTCCACCTTTAAGTGACATCTTATGATATGTGACTTTTTCTTTCTGACATACGTCACTTAGAATGATCGTATGTAACTCCTCCAGAGTTGTTACAACTGGCCTTATTTCATTGATTTCTGGATGAGTAATATTCCACTCTACATAAGTAAACCATCTACATAAGCAGCCCTAAATTTTGGGGTGGCTCTATCTTATTGATTTTCAGTTTTCCCAAGGTATATTCCCTAGACTGGAAGTGCCCTTGGCTCTGTAGCTCTGTTGTTTCCTTGTTTTAGGGAACACAGTTCACTCCTCCAGAGAGGCAGTTGGCAATTTACATCCTGTCCATCAGCATAACTAGGCTCCCTGTTCTCCAGGGCCTATCTTGCCTTTCTGGTTTTTACACATTTTGCGGATGGCCCTTTTGACCGGTGGGAAGTGATACTTCATTGTAGTGCAGATTTGCATTGCCCGCTTGCTTGCTTGGCCAAAAAGCACGTATGCGTTTTCTACTGAATATATTCAGGAGAAAATGCATACGCCCTTTTTGGCCAAGTGCATCATTGTCGAAGTTGTGCCCCTATTCCTGTGCTTTAAATGCAATTCCAATGTACCTCTTGAAATCTGTTTCCTGCTATTCTGGCTCGCTTTCAAGTCTGCCTCGTTGCCTTCCCTCAACAGATTTTTGGACGATTGTTGTCCTTTACTACTCTGCCAGTTTGTGCATTGCTGTGCCCCTGAGCTCCATTTTTCATCTCGTTTTTTGTGAGCTTACCGCAAGTCCAAAATTTTGGTTCAGGACCCATACTGGTTCCCGGCGGGTGTCTGAGACTTTGGTTAATTCTTCTTCCTGCCGGGAAATTAGAATGACACGCGCCCGTCCAAATGCCTAACAGCTACACTCTCATTGGTTCTCCCTCTTCCCTTCCATCCTCTGCCAAACTGCCAACCTGTGAGAACAAGGAGGTTAAAGGGGTTGTCTCTCCAAGTTGGGAGATTGGTAGTAAATCTGTTGGAAAGTCAAACCAGAGCACCAGGAGAGCGACTATTAGTTGAGTTTTAGAAACCTTTCATATTCACAGTGTGTCCATTCTCTAGATTTCCCGTACATGTCATAGCTGTAGTAATATTCCCTTCAACCTGGAGAGTTGGGACCCTTGGAATGTGTGCCACACATTATTGCTTTAAAGGGTCTGCATTTGCTCACCAAATCTCACCAGTCCTCTCAGTCCCAAGTGTCCAGCCTTATGCCACATCCAGCTGTCATTGTAGATAGGGTCATTCCAGGTTTCATCAGAGCCCCTGAAGGAATTGTAAAGAATTTCCCTGTTTTTTTCTTTTGTTTTTGAAATTCCTTTTTATAGTGGGTTTGAGCTGATTCTCAGTGCCATGATTATGGCAGTCAAGACACACTTCATTCCCTTACGGAGACATATCAATACATAGGTTTTAAGTTTCTTACTAGTCAGATATATACTTCTGCGGGAAATATGTGGTTTTGAGTCCCTTTCACTGAGGAAAGTGTAGGTCTTTTCTATTCCATAGTTGGTTTTTGGAACGGTACCTGTACTAATATCAAACTCTGGTTTTATGCATCACCCCACCTCTCCTTCCCCCTTAAGCAGGCACAAGAGTGTTTTCTAAATGTGAGGCTCTGTTCTCTTTCCTAACTCAGTTCATGTGTAGCCATGTTTAGAGGACCTTCATAAGTGATATCTTATGATAAATTTCTTTTTGTCTGTGACTTATTTCACTTAGAATCATCGTACCTGAATCCACTCATTTTGCTGCTACTGGCCTTATGACATTGATTTCATTGCTGACAGATATTACATCTTACGTAAGTAACACAATTTCTTGAACCATTTTTGTCTTTCCTGGGATATTTAAGGTGTACCCAAGTTGAGGTTCTTGTATGCAGTGCAGCCCTAAATTTTGCGGTGGCTCAGTCTTATTGATTTTCAGTTTTCCCAAGGTATACACCCTAGACTGGTAGTGCCCTTGGCTCTGTAGCTCTGTTGTTTCCTTGTTTTAGGGAACACAGTGCACTCCTCCAGAGAGGCAGTTGGCAATTTACATCCTTTCCGTCAGCATAACTAGGCTCCCTGTTCTACAGGGCCTATCTTGCCTTTCTGGATTTTACACATTTTGCGGATGTCCGTTTTGACCACTGGGAAATGATACTTCTTTGTAGTGCAGATTTGCATTGCCCGCTTGCTTGCTTGGCCAAAAAGGGCGTATGCATTTTCTCCTGAATATATACAGGAGAAAACGCATACGCCCTTTTTGGCCAAGTGCATCATTGTCGAAGTTGTGCCCCTATTCCTGTGCTTTAAAGGCGATTCCAATGTACCTCTTGAAATCTGTTTCCTGCTATTCTGGCTCGCTTTCAAGTCTGCCTCGTTGCCTTCCCTCAACAGATTTTCGGACGATTGTTGTCCTTTATTACTCTGCAAGTTTGTGAATTGCTGTGCCCCTGAGCTCCATTTTTCAACTCGTTTTTTGTGAGCTGACCGCAAGTCCAAAATTTTGGTTCAGGACCTATACTGGTTCCCGGCTCGTGGCTGAGACTTTGGTTAATTATTCTTCCTGCCGGGAAATTAGAGTGACATGTTCCCGTCCAAATGCCTAACAGCTACTCTCTCATTGGTTTTCCCTCTTCCCTTTCATCCTCTGCCAATTTGGCAACTTCTGCGATACAGAATGTTAAAGGGGCTGTCTCTCCAAGTTGGGAGATTGATAGTAAAGCAGTTGGAAATTCAATCAGGAGCACCAGGAGAGGGACTATTAGTTGAGTTTTAGAAACCTTTCATATTCACAGTGTGTCCATTCTCTAGGTTTCCCGTACATGTTATAGCTGTAGTAATATTCCCTTCAACCTGGAGAGTTGGTTCCCTTGGAATGTGTGCCACACGTTATTGCTTTAAATGGTATGCATTTCCTCACCGAATCTCACCAATCCTCTCAGTCCCAAGTGTCCAGCCTTATGCCACATCCAGCTGTCATTGTAGATAGGGTCATTCCAGGTTTCATCAGATCCCCTGAAGGAATTGTAAAGAATTTCCCAGTTTTTTTTTTGTTTTGTATTTAAAATTCCTTTTTATAGTGGGTTTGAGCTGATTCTCACTGACATGTTTATGGCAGTCAAGACACAATTCATTCCCTTATGGAGACATATCAATACATAGGTTTTAAGATTCTTACTACTCTGATATATTCCTCTGTGGGGAATATGGGTGTTTAGTCCCTTTCACCGAGGAAGGAGTAGGTCTTGTCTATTCTGTATTTGGATTATGGAATGGTACCTGTGCTAATATCAAACTCTGGTTTTGTACATCTCCCCACCTCTCTTTCCCCTTAGCAGGCATAAGTATGTTTTCTAAATGTGACACACTGTTCTCTTTCCTAATTCAGTTCATATGTAGCCATGTTTACATTTCCTTCATAAGTGATATCTTATGTCAGAATGCTCCATGGCTCTTGTCATCATAATGCTCTATGATGCTCGTAATCACAATTATCCATTGTCTTCTCATCACAATGCTCCACAGTCTTGCCATCATATTGCTCCATGCCCTGATCATCAGAATGCTCCTTTACCTTTGTCATCACAATCGTCCATGACACGTGTCATCACAATGCTCCATGTCATTGGCATCACAATGGAACATGACATATGTCATCACAATGCTCCCTGACACCTCTCTTCACTATAATCCATGACGTTGTCATCACAATGTTCCATGCTCTTGTCATCACAATGCACCATGCCCAATGTCATCACAATAATCCATGGAACTTGTCAGACCAATGCTCCATGCCCCTGTCATCACAATGCTCCATGCACTTGACATCACAATGCTCCATGACACTTGTCATCACAATGCTCCATGACACCATTCATCACAATGCTTCATGATCTTTGTCATCACAATGGTCAATGCCCTCGTCATCACAATGCTCTGTGACCTGTGTCACCAAAATGCACCATGAAATTTTCATCACAATGCTCCATGCTTTTCTCAGCACAATACTCAATGACACTTGTCATCATAATGCTCCATGCGCTTGTCAGCAAAATGCTCCACCAGCTTGTCATCACAATGCTCCATGCACTTCTCATCAATATGCTCTGTCACCACTGATATCACAATGTTCCATCAGTAGTCATCACAATACGGCCTCACCCTTGTCATCACAAGGTGCCACGACCGCTGTCATCACAATACTACATGCCCTTATCATCACAGTGCTCCATGACCCCTGACATCACAATTCTCCATAACCCATGTCATGGAAATGCTCCATGACCTCTTACGTCACAATGCACCATGACCCCTTACTTCACCATGCTCCATAACCCATGTCATCAAAATGCTCCATGACCTTTGTCATCACAAATCTCCATGACGCTTGTCATCACAATGCTCGATGCCCTTCTCATAACAATGCTCCATGCCCTTGTCATTACAGTCCTCCATGAACCCTGACCACTGTGTCCTGGGCCCTTCTCATCTCAATGCGCCAGGCCCACTCTCATCACATTAATCCATGAAACATTTCATACCAATGCCCCGTGGCATTGTCATCACAATGCTCCATTGCACCTGTCATAACAATGCTCCATGACCACTGTCATCACAATGCACCGTGCCCATCACCGTAATATTTCATGCTATTGTCATCAAAATGAAATCAAAATGCTCAATGACCTCTGTCATCAAAATGCTCCAAACCTTTCTGATCACAGTGTTCCAAAACACTTGTCATCACAATGCCCCATGAGGCTGGTCATCACAATTATCCATGGTCTTCTCATCACAATGCTCCATGATCTTTGTCATCACAATGCTCAATACACATATCATCCCAATGCTCCCTGACAGTTGTCATCAGTATGCTCCTTGAACCCTGTCATGACAAGGCTCCATGCATTTTTCATCACAATGATCCATTCCCTTTTCATCACAATGCTCCAAGACCCCTGTAATCACAATGCACCATGTCCTTGTCATCACAAAGCTCCATGACTCATGTCATCAGAATGCTCCATTGCTTCTCATCACAATGCTCCATGCCCTTGTCATCACAATTCTTCCAAACCCCTGTAATCACAATGCTCCATGCACATTTTCATCAAAATGCTCCATGACCCTTTTCATCAAAATGCTACATTACCCCTGACATCACAATATTCCATAACCCCTGTAATCAAAATGTTCCATGACAGTTCATCAGTTTGCTCCATGCCCCTGTCATCACAATGCTCCCTGCCCTTCTCATCACAATGCAACACGACCTTGTCATCCAAATGCTCCATGACTTTTGTGATCACAAAACTCCATGACACTTGGCATCACAATGCTCCATGCCATTTCATCACAATGCTCCATGAAACCTCCCATCACATTGCTCCATGCCCTTATCACCACAATGCTCCATGACGCTTGTCATCACAATGCTCGATACACTTCTCATAATAATGCTCCATGACCTTGTCATTACAATCCTCTATGACACATGTATCACAGTGTTCCGTGCCCTAGTCATCACAATGATCCATGCCGAATCTCATCACAATAATCCATGAAATTTTCAGACTAATGTTCCATGCCCTTGTCATCACAGTGCTCCATTACACCTGTCATAACAATGCTCCATGAACCCTGCCATCACAATGTTCCACGGCCTTGTCATCCAAGGCTCCATGACCCCTGTCATCACAGTGATCTAAGACCCCTGTAATCACAATTTTCCATGCCCTTGTCATCACAAAGATTCATGACACATGTCATCAGAATGCTCCGAGGCCTTCTCATCACAATGCTCCCTGCCCTTCTCAACACAATGCACAACGACCTTGTCATCAAAATGCTTCATGACCTCTGTCATCACAATGCACCACGCCCTTTTCATCAAAATGCCGCATGACCTTTGTCATCACAAAGCTCCGTTACCCCTGTCATAACAATGATCCATGACCCCTGCCATCACAAGTTTCCACGGCCTTGTCATCACAAGCCTCCATGACCCTTGTCATCACAGTGCTCCAAGACCCCTGTAATCACAATGCTCCATGCCCTTGTCATCACAAAGCTCCATGACGCATGTCATCTGAATGCTCCTTGGCCTTATCATCACAATGCTCCATGCCCTTGTCATCACAATGCTCCAAGACCCCTGTAATCACAATGCTCCATGCAATTGTCATCACAAAGCTCCTTGACGCATGTCATCAGAATGCTCTATGGCCTTCTCATCACAATGTTCCATGCCCTTGTCATCACAATGCTCCAAGTCCCCTGTATTCACAATGCTCCATGCCCTTGTCATCACAAAGATCCATGATGCATGTCATCAGAATGCTCCTTGGCCTTCTCATCACAATGCTCCATTCCATTGTCATCACAATGCTGCATAAACCCTCTCATCACATTGTTCCATGCACTTGTCATCCCAAATCTCCAGGACGCTTGTAATCACAATGCTCGATGCCCTTCACATCACAATGCTCCATGCATTTGTCATTACAATCCTGCATGATCTATATATCACAGTGTTCCGTGCCCTTGTCATCACAATGCTCCCTGCCCACTCTCATCAAAATAATAAATGAAAATTTTCAGACCAATGCCCCATGCACTTGTCATCACAATGCTCCATTACCCCTGTCATAACAATGCTCCATGACCCCTGCCATCACAATGTTCCACGGCCTTGTCATCCAAGGCTCCATGACCCTTGTCATCACAGTGATCCAAGACCCCTGTAATCACAATTTTCCATGCCCTTGTCGTCACAAAGATTCATGACACTTGTCATCAGAATGCTCCGAGGCCTTCTCATCACAATGCTCCATGCCCTTGTCATCACAATGTTCCATAACCCCTGTTATCAAAATGTTCCATGACACTTTTCATCAATTTGCACCAAGACCCTGTCATCACAATGCTCCCTGCCCTTCTCATCACAATGCACAACGACCTTGTCATCAAATTGCTTCATGACCTCTGTCATCACAATGCACCACGCCCTTGCCATCAAAATGCCGCATGACCTTTGTCATCACAAAGCTCCGTTACCCCTGTCATAACAATGATCCATGACCCCTGCCAGCACAAGTTTCAACGGCCTTGTCATCACAAGCCTCCATGACCCTTGACATCACAGTGCTCCAAGACCCCTGTAATCACAATGCTCCATGCCCTTGTCATCACAAAGCTCCATGACGCATGTCATCTGAATGCTCCTTGGCCTTCTCATCACAATGCTCCATGCCCTTGTCATCACAATGCTCCAACACCCCTGTAATCACAATGCTCCATGCCCTTGTCATCACAATGGTCCAACAGCACTGTAATCACAATGCTCCATGACCCTTTTTATCTCAATGCTCCATGAACCCTGTCATCAAATTTCACCGTGTCCATCACCATAATATTTCATGCTATTGTCATCACAATGAAATCAAATTGCTCAATGACCTCTGTCATCACAATGCACCAAACCCTTCTGATCACAATGTTCCATAACACTTGTCATCACAATGCCCCATGAGGCTGGTCATCACAATTATCCATGTACTTCTCATCAAAATGCTCCATGATCTTTGTCATCACAATGCTCAATACACATATCATCACAATGCTCCCTGACACTTCTCATCAGTATGCTCCTTGAACCCTGTCATGACAAGGCTCCATGCATTTTTCATCACAATGATCCATTCCATTTTCATCACAATGCTCCAAGACCCCTGCAATCACAATGCTCCATGTACTTGTCATCACAAAGCTCCATGATGCATGTCATCAGAATGCTCCATTGCCTTCTCATCACAATACTCGATGCCCTTGTCATCACAATGCTTCAAAACCCCTGTAATCACAATGCTCCAGGCACCTTTTCATCACAATGCTCCATGACCCTTTTCATCAAAATGCTCCATAACCCCTGACATCACAATGTTCCATAACCCCTGTTATCAAAATGTTCCATGACACTTTTCATCAATTTGCTCCATGACCCTGTCATCACAATGCTCCCTGCCCTTCTCATCACAATGCACCACGACCTTGTCATCAAAATGCTCCATGACCTGTGTCATCACAAAGCTCCATGACCCTTGGCATCACCATGCTCCATGCCATTTCATCACAATGCTACATGAAACCTCTCATCACATTGCTGCATGCTGTTGTCAGCAGTATGCTCTATGACGCATGTCATCACAATGCTCGATACGCTTCTCATCACAATGTTCCATGCTCTTGTCATTACAATTCTCAATGACACATGTATCACAGTGTTCCGTGCCCTAGTCATAACAATGCTCCATGCCGAATCTCATCACAATAATCCATGAAATTTTCAGACCAATGTTCCATGCCCTTGTCATCACAATGCTCCATTACGCCTGTCATAACAATGCTCCATGACCCTTGCCATCACAAGTTTCCACGGCCTTGTCATCCAAGGCTCCATGACCCTTGTAATCACAATTCTCCAAGACCCCTCTAATCACAATGCTCCATGCCCTTTTCGTCACAAATATCCATGACGCATGTCATCAGAATGCTCCATGGCCTTCGAATCACAATGCTCCATGCCCTTGTCATCACAATGCTCCAAGACCCCTGTAATCACAATGCTCCATACAACTTTTCATCTTAATGCTCCATGAACACTGTCATCACAATGCACCATGCCTATCATCATAATGCTTCATGCTATTGTTATCACAATGAAATCAAAATGCTCCATTACCTCTGTCATCACAATGTTCTAATCCCTTGAGAGCACAATGTTCCATAACACTTGTCATCACAATGCCCCTTGACGCTGGTAATCAAAATTATCCATGGTCTTCTCATCACAATGCTCCATGACCCTTGTCATCACAATGCTACATGACCACAGTCATCAAAATGATCCATGCCACTTGTCATCAGAATGTTCCCTGTGTTTGTCATCCCAATGCTCCATGACCCCTGTAATCACTATGCTCCTTGACACTTGTCGTCTCAGAGCTATATGACACTTGTCATCACAATTCTCCATGCCTTTGACAGCAAAATGCTACATGACTTTGTCATCACAATGCTCCATGCACTTGTCATCACAATTCTCCATTACCAGTGTCATCACAATCCTGCGCGAACCTTGGGATCACATTGTTTCATGCCCTTGTCATCACAATGTTCCATGATACTTGAAATCAAAATGATCCATGGCCTGTGTCATCACAGTGCTCCAAACACTTGTCATCACAATGTTCCATAACAATTGTCATCACAACGCTCCATGATGCCTGTCATCACAATACTCGATGCCCTTGTCATCACAATGCTCCAACAGCCCTGTAATCACAATGCTCCATGCCCCTTTTCATGTCAATGCTCCATGAACCCTGTCATCACAATGCACCGTGCCCATCACCATAATATTTCATGCTATTGTCATCACAATGAAATCAAAATCCTCAATGACCTCTGTCATCACAATGCACCAAACCATTCTGAACACAATGTTCCATAACACTTCTCATCACAATGCCCCATGAAGCTGGTCATCACAATTATCCATGGAGTTCTCATCACAATGCTCCATGAGCTTTGTCATTACAATGCTCAATACACTTGTCATCACAATGCTCCCTGACACTTTTCGTCAGAATGATCCTTGAACACTGTCATGAAAAGTCTCCATGCCTTTTTCATCATAATGCTCCATGCTCTTTTCCTCACAATGCTCCATGCCATTGTCATCACAATGCTCCACAAGCTTGTCATCAGAATGCTCCTTGACCCTTGTCATCACAATGCTCCATGACCCCTGTCATCACAATGCTCCATGACACCTGTCATCACAATGCTCCATGCCCCTTGTCATTACAGTGCTCCATGACGCTCATCATCAAAATTATCCATGGTCTTCTCATCACAGTGCTCCACGGTCTTGCCATCACAATGCTCCATGGCACTTCTCATCACAGTGTTACATGCTCTTGTCATCACAATTCTCCATGCACTTGTCATCGAAATGCTCCATGACCCCTGTCATAGTAAGCTCCATGTGCTTTTCCTCAGAATGCTTCACGAACTTGTCATCAAAATTCTCAATGGCCCTTGTCATCACAATCCTCCATGCCCTTGTCATCAAAATGCTCCATGACCCTTGTCCTCACAATGTTCCAAACCCCTGTCATCACAATGCTCCATTAACTTTGTCATCACATTCCTCCATGACATTTGGCATCACGATGCTCCGTGCCATTGTCATCACAATGGACCATGACATATGTCATCACAATGCTCCCAGACTGCTCTCTTCACAGTACTCCATGACCTTCTCATCACAATGCTCCATGCTCTTCTCATCAGAATGCTCCTTGCCCACTGTCATCACAATAAACCATGAAACTTGTCAGACCAATGCACCATGCCCCTGTCATCAGAATGCTCCATACCCTTGTCATCACAGTGTTCCATTACTCCAGTCATCACAATCCTTCATGACCTTTTTCATCACAATGGTCCTTGAACTCCTCATCACAAGGCTCTGTGACCATTGTCACAATGCTCCATGAACTTTTCATCACAATGCTCTGTGACCGTTGTCATCACAATGTTCCATGCTTTGTAAGCAGAATGCTCCATGACCCTTGTCATCACAATGCTCCATGCGCTTCTCAGCACAATGCTCCATGACCCATGTCATCAAAATGCGCCATGCACTTGTCATCACAATGCTCCACAGCCTTGTCATCACAATGCTCCATGAACCTTGTCATCACAATGCTCCATAAACATTGTCATCACAATGCTCCATGCACTTCTCATCAAAATGCTTTCTCACCACTGATATCACAATGTTCCATCACTAGTCATCACAATACTACCTCACCACTGTCATCACAATTTTCCATGACCTCTGTAATCACAATGCTACATGCCTTATCATCACAATGCTCCATGACCCCTGACATCAAAATGTTCCATATCCTCTGTCATCAGAATGCTCCATCACCCTTTTCATCACAAGGCTCCAAGACCCCTGACATCACAATATTCCATAACCACTGTCATCAAAATGTTCCATGACACTTTTCATCAAATTGCTCCATGACCCTGTCATCACAATGCACCATGTCCATCATCATAAAGTTTCATGCTATTGTCATCACAATTAAATCAATATGCTCCATGACCTCTGTCATCAAAATGCTCCAAACCCTTGTGATCACAATGTTCCATAACCATTGTCATCACAATGCACCATGACGTTCATCATCACAATTATCCATGGTCTTCTCATCACAGTGCTCCATGACCTTTGTCATCACAATTCTCAATACACTTGTCATCACAATGCTCCCTGACCTTTGTCATCACAATGCTCAATACACTTGTCATCACAATGCTCCCTGACACTAGTCATCAGTACACTCATTGAACCCTGTCATGACAAGTCTCCATGCCTTTTTCATCACAATGATCCATACAATATTCATCACAATGCTCCAAGACCCCTGTAATCACAATGCTCCATGACCTTTAATCACAAAACTCCATGATGCATGTCATCAGAATGCTCCATGGCCTTCTCATCACAATGCTCCATGTCCTTGTCATCACAGTGCTCCAAGACCCCAGTCATCTCAATGCTCTGTGTCTCCTGTCATCACAAGGCTTCATGACATTTGTCATCACAATGGTCCATGTCCTCGTCACACAAGGCTCTGTAACCTTTGGCACCACAATGCGCCATGAACTTTTCATCACAATGCTCTGTGATCCTTGTCATCACCATGCTCCATGCCTTTGTCATCACAATTCTCCATGAGCCTTGTCATCACAATGCTCCATGCGCTTGTGAGCACAATGCTGCATAACCCATGTCATCACAATGCACCATGCGCTTGTCATCACAATGCTCCACATTCTTGTCATTACAGTGCTCCAAAAACCTTGTCATCACAATGCTCCATGCACTTCTCATCAAAATGCTCTCTCCCCCCGTCATCACAATGTTCCATGATCCCTGTCATTACAATGCTACATGACCTTATCATCACAATGCTCCATGAACCCTGACATCACAATGTTCCATAACCCCTGTCATCAAAATCCTCCATGACCCTTTTCATCACAATGCTCCATGACCTCTGACATAACAGTGTTCCATAACCACTGTCATCAAAATATTCCATGATACTTTTCATCAAATTGCTCCATGACCCTGTCATCACAATGCTCCATGCACCTTTTCATCAGAATGCTCCATGAGACTTGTCATCACAAGGCTCAACGGTTTTCTCATCACAATGCCCCAGGACCTTGTCATCACAATACTCCATTCCCTTGTCATCACAATGCCCCATTACCCCTGTCATCACAATACTCCATAAATATTTTCAGCCCAATGCTCCATGACCTTCTTCTCACAATGCTCCTTGAACCTGTCATCACAATGCTCCATGACCACTGTCATCACAGCGCTCCATGACCCCTGACAACACAATGATCTGGGAAACTTGTCATCAAAATGCTCCATGACACTTGCCATCACAATGCTCCATGCCCTTGTCATCACATTGCTCCATGAAGCCTCTCATCACATTGCTCCATGCCCTTGTCATTACAATCCTACATGACCCATGTATCACAGTGTTCTGTGCCCTTGTCATCACAATGCTCCTTGCCCACTCTCATCACAATAATCCATGAAACTTTTCAGACCAATGCTCGATGCCCTTGTCATCACAATGCTCCATTGCCCATGTCATAACCATGCTCCATGACCCCTGCCATCACAATGTTCTACGGCCTTGTCATCACAATGATCCAATACCACTGTAATCACAATGCTCCATGCCCCTTTTCATCAGAATGCTCCATGAGAATTGTCATCACAAGGCTCCATGGTCCTCTCATCACAATGCTCCAGGACCTTGCCATCACAATGGTCCATGCCCACGTCATCAAAAGGCTCTGTGAAATTTGTCACCACAATGCTCCATGAAATTTTCATCACAATGCTCTTTTACCCATGTCATCACTGTGCTCCATGCCTTTGTCAGCACAATTCTCCATGACAATTTTCATCACAATGCTCCATGCGCTAGTCCGCACAATGCCCCATGACCTGTGTCATCACAATGCGCCATGTGCTTGTCATCACAATGCTCCACAACCTTGTCATCACAGTGCTCCATAAAACTTGTTATCAAAATGCTCCATTCACTTTACATCAAAATGCTCTCCCACCACTGATATCATAATGTTCCATCACCAGTCATCACAATACTCCCTCACCCCTATCATCACAATGTTCCAGGACACCTGTCATCAAAATGCTCCTTGACCCTTTTCATCATAATCCTCCATGACCCCTTTCATCACAATGTTCCATAACCCCTGTCATCAAAATGTCCCATGACACTTTTCATCAAATTGCTCCATGACCCTTTCATCACAATGATCCCTGCCCTTCTCAACACAATTCACCACGTGCTTGTCATCAAAATGCTCCATGACCTTTGTCATCACAAAGATCCATGACCCTTGGCATCACAATGCTCCATGCCATTGTCATCAAAATGCTCCATGAACACTCTCATCACATTGTTCCATGCCCTTGTCATCACGGGCTCCGTGATGCTTTTCATCACAATGCTCGATGCTCTTCTTAACACAATGCTCCATGCCCTTGTCATTACAATCCGCCGTGACCCATGTATCACAGTGTTCCGTGCCCTTGTTATCACAATGCTCCATGACCTTTGTCATCACAAAGCTCCATGACACTTGGCATCACAATGCTCCATGCCATTGTCATCACAATGCTCAATGAAATCTCTCATCACATTGCTCCATGCCCTTGTCATCACAATGCTCCATTACCCCTGTCATAACAATGCTCCATGACCCCTGCCATTACAATGTTCCACAGCCTTGTCATCACAAGGCTCCATGACCCTTGTCATCACAATGCTCCAAGACCCCTCTAATCAAATGCTCCATGTCCTTGTCATCACAAAGCTCCATGACGCATGTCATCAGAATGTTCCATGGTCTTCTCATCCAAATGCTCCATTCCCTTGTCATCACAATGCTCCATGACCCCTGTCATCACAATGCTCCATGACCACAGTCATCACAACGCTCCATGACACCAGACAACACAATGATCCGGGAACCTTGTAATCAAAATGCTCCATGACACTTGTCATCAGAATGATCCATGCCCTTGCCATCCCAATGCTTCATGACCCCTGTAATCACAATGCTCCATGACGCATGTCATCACAGTGCTCCATTACACTTGTCATCAAAATGCTCCATGCATTTGTCAGCAAAATACTACATTACATTTTCATCACAGTGCTCCATGCCTTTGTCAGCACAATTCTCCATGACAGGTTTCATCGCAATGCTACAGGCCCCTGTCAGCATAGTGCTCCGTGACCCTTGTCATCACAATGCTCCATTACCTTTGTCATCACAAACCTCCATGACAATGGGCATTACAATACTCCATGGCATTGTCATCACAATGGGCCACGACTTATGTCTTCACAATGCTCCCAGACACCTGTCTTCACAATACTGCATTACCTTGTCATCACCATGCTTCATGCCCTTGTCATCACAATGCACCATTCCCACTGTCATTGCAGTAATCCATGAAACTTGTAAGACCAATGTTCCATGCCCCTGTCTTCACAATGCTCCATGCACTTGTCTTCACAATGCTCCATGACCCATCATCACAATGCTCCATGACCCCTTTCATCACAATGCTCCATGCTCCTTGAAATCAAAATGATCCATGACCCTTGTCATCACAATGCTCCATGCGCTTGTCATTAAAATGCTCCATGATCTTTGTCATCACCAAGCTCCATGACCCTTGGCATCACAATGCTCCATGCCATTGTCATCACAATGCTTCCTGAAGCCTCTCATCACATTGCTTCCATGTCCTTATCATCACAAAACTCCACGATGATTGTCATCAAAATGAACGATTCCCTTCTCATCACAATGTTCCATGTCCTTGTCAATACAATTCTCCATGACCCATGTATCACAGTGTTCCTTTCCCTTGTCATCATAATGCTCCATGCCCACTCTCATCACAATAATCCATGAAAAGTTTCAGACCAATGCTCCATAAACTTGTAATCACAATGCTCCATTACCCCTGTCATGACAATGTTCCATAACCCCTGCCATCAAAATGTTCCACGGCCTTGTCATCACAAGGCTCCATAACCCTTGTCATTACAATGATCCAAGACCCCTGTAATCACAATGCTCCATGCCTTTGTCATCACACAGGTCAATGACGCATGTCATCAGAATGCTCCATGGCTTTCTCATCACAATGCTCCATACCCTTGCCATCACAATATTCCATTACCCCTGTCATAACAATGCTCCATGACCACTCTCATAATGATGTTCCACGGCCTTGTCATCACAATGCTACATGAACCCTGTCAACACAATGCTCCGTGACTCCAGTCATCACAGTGCTTCATGAACTTTGTCATCACAATGGTCCATGCCCTCATCATCACAATTCTCTGCGACCTTTGTCACCACAATGCTCCATGAACTTTTCATCACAATGCTCTCTGACCATTGTCATCACAATGCTCTATGCCTTTCTCAGCACAATGCTCCATGACCCTTGTCATCACAATGCTCCATGTGCTTCTCAGCACATTGCTCCATGACCCATGTTATCAAAATGTGTCATGCGCGTGTCATCACTGTGCTCCACAATATTGTCATCACAATGCTCCATAAACCTTGTCATCAATATGATCCAGGCACTTCTCAACAAAATGCTCTCTCACAACTGATATCACTATTTTCCATCACAAGTCATCACAATACTCCCTCACCCCTGTCATCACAATGTTCCATGACCCCTGTCATCACATTGCTACATGCAATTATCATCACAATGTTCGATGACCCCTGACATCACAATGTTCCATAACACCTGTCATCAAAATCTTCCATGACCTTTTTCATCAAATTGCTCCATGACCCTGTCATCACAATGCTCCCTTCCCTTCACAACACAATGCACCACGAACTTGTCATCAAAATGCTCCATGACATTTGTCGTCACACATCTCCATGACAATTGGCATCACAATGCTCCATGTCATTGTGATCACAGTGCTCCATGAACCCTCTCATCACATTGTTCCATGCCATTGTCATCACAAAGCTCCAAGCCGCTTGCCATCACAATGCTCGATGCCCTTCTCATCACAATGCTCCATGTCCTTGTCATTATAATCCTCCATGACCCATGTATCACAGTGTTCCTTGACCTTGTCATCAGAATGTTCCATGCCCACTCTCATCACAATAATCCATGAAACTTTTCAGACCAATGCTCCATGCCCTAGTCATCACAGTGCTCCATTACACCTGTCATAACAATGCTCCATGACCCCTGCTATCACAATGATCCACGGCCTTTTAATCACAAGGCTCCATGACTCTTGTCATCACAATGCTCCAAGACCCCTGTAATCACAATGCTCCATGCAATTGTCATCACAAAGCTCCTTGACGCATGTCATCAGAATGCTCTATGGCCTTCTCATCACAATGTTCCATGACCTTGTCATCACAATGCTCCAAGTCCCCTGTATTCACAATGCTCCATGCCCTTGTCATCACAAAGATCCATGACGCATGTCATCAGAATGCTCCTTGGCCTTCTCATCACAATGCTCCATGCCCTTGTCATCACAATGTTCCAAGACCCCTGTAAACACAATGCTCCATGCCTCTTTTCATCAGTATGGTCCATGAGACTTGTCATCACAAGGCTCCATGATCTTCTCAACACTGTGCTCCAGGACTTTGTCATCACAATGCTTCACGACCTTCTCATCAAGATTCTAAATGGCCCTTGTGATCATAATGTTCCAAGCCCTAATCATCACAATGCCCCATTATCTTTGTTATCACATTCCTCCATGACACTTGGCATCACAATGCCCCACGCCATTGTCATCACAATGGAACATGACATATGTCATCACAATGCTCTCTGACACCTGTCTTCACAATACTCCATGACCTTTTCATCACAATGCTCCATGCCCTTGTCACCACAATCTGCCATGCCGAATATCATCACAATAATCCATGAAACTTGTCAGACCAATGCTCCATGCCCTTGTCATCACAATGCTCTATGCCCTTGTCATCACAATTCTCCATGACCCCACACATCATAATTCTCCGTGAATCCAGTCATCACAATGCTTTATGACCATTGTAATCACAATGGTCCATTCCCTCATCATCACAGTTCTCTGTAACACGTTTCATCACAATGCTCCATGCCTTTGTAAGCATAATGCTCCATGACCTTTGTCAATACAATGATCCATGCGCTTGTCAGCACAATGCTCCACAACCTTATCATCACAACACTCCATAAACCTTGTCATCACAATGCTCCTTGCACTTCTCATCTAAATGCTCTCTCACCACTGATATCACAATGTTCCATTACTACTCATCACAATACTCCCTCACCCCTTTCATCACAATGTTCAATGACCCCTATCACCAAAATGCTACATGTCCTTATCATCATAATGCTCCATGACCACTGACATCACAATGTTCGATAACCCTATCATGAAAATGTTCCCTGACCATTTTCATCAAATTGCTCCATGACCCTGTCATCACAATGCTCCCTGCCCTTCTCATCACAATGCACAACGCTCTTGTCATCAAAATGCTCCATGACCTTTCTCATCACAAACTCCATGACCCTTGGCATCACAATGCTCCATGCCATTGTCATCACAATGCTCCATGAAACCTATCATCACATTGTTCCTTGCTCTTTTCATCACAAAGCTCCATGATGCTTGTCATCACAATGCTCGATGCCTTTCTCATCGCAGTGATCCATGCCCTTGTCATTACAATCCTCTATGACCCATGTATCACCGTCGTTCTGTGCCCTTGTCATCACAATGCTCCATTCCCACTCTCATCACAATAATCCATGAAACTTTTCAAACAAATACTCCATGCCCTTTTCATCACAATGCTCCATTACCCCTGTCATAATAATGCTCCATGAACCCTGCCATCACAATGTTCCACGGTGTTGTCATCACAAGGCTCCATGACCCTTGTCATAACAATGCTCCAAGACCCCTGTAATCACAATGCTCCATGCCCCTTTTCATCAGAATGCTCCATGAGACTTGTCATCACAATGCTCCATGGTCTTCTCATCACGATGCTCCAGGACATTGTCATCCCATTGCTGCATTCCCTTGTCATCACAATGCTCCATGACCCCTGCCATCACAATACTCAAGGAATATTGTCAGCTCAGTGCTCCATGAAATTCTCATCACAATGCTCCATGACCCCTGTCATCACAATGCTCCATAACCACTGTCATCACAACGCTCCATGAGACCAGACAACACAATGATCTGGGAATCTTGTCATCAAAATGCTCCATTACACTTGTCATCACAATGATCCATGCCCTTGCCATCCCAATGCTCCATGACCCCTGTAATCACAATGCTCCATGACGCTTGTCATCACAATGCTCCATGACACTTGTCATCAAAATGCTCCATGCATTTGTCAGCAAAATTCTACATGACCTTGTCATCACAATGCTCCATGCGCTTGTCATCACAATACTCCATTCCCATTGTCATCAAAATCCTCCATGAACTTTGGGTTCACATTGCTTCATGCCCTTGTCATCACAATGCTCCATGCTCCTTGAAATGAAAATGATACATGACTTCTGTCATCACAATGTTCCATAACACTTGTCATCATAACGCTCCATGATGCCTTTCATCACAGTGCTCCATGAAATTTGTCATCACAATGCTCAATACACTTGTCATCACAATGCTCCCTGAGGCTTCTCATCAGAATGCTCCTTGAACACTGTCATGAAAAGGCTCCATGCCTTTTTCATCACAATGCTCCATGCCATTGTCATCACAGTACTCCACAAGCTTATCATCAGAATGCTCCGTGACCCTTGTCATCACAATGCTCCATGACCCCTGTCATCACAATGTTCCATGACCCCTGTCATCACAATGCTTCATGACAACTGTCATCAGAATGCTCCATGCCCCTTGTCATTACAGTGCTCCATGAGGCTCGTCATCACAGTTATTTATGGCCTTCTCATCAGAGTGCTCCACGGTCTTGCTATCACAATGCTCCATTCCCTGGTAATCACAATGCTCCGTTCCCTTATAATAACAAAGCTCCATGTCCCTTGTCATCAGAGTTATCCACGTCCTTGTCATCACAATGCTCCATGACACTTCTCATCACAATGTTACATGCACTTGTCATCAAAATTTTCCATGAAATTGTCATCTAAATGCCATAGGACCCCTGTCATAGCAAGCTCTATGCCTTTGTCATCAAAATTCTCAGTGTCCATTGTCATCACAATGCTCCATGCCCTTGCCATCCCAATGCTCCATGACCCCTGTAATCACAATGCTCCATGACGCTTGTCATCACAATGCTCCATGACACTTGCCATCGAAATGCTCCATGCATTTGTCAGCAAAATGCTACATGACCTTGTCATCACAATGCTCCATGCGCTTGTCATCACAATACTCCATTCCCATTGCATCAAAATCCTCCATGAACCTTGGGTTCACATTGCTTCATGCCCTTGTCATCACAATGATCCATGCTCCTTGAAATGAAAATGATACATGACTTCTCTCATCACAATGCTCCAAAGCCTTGTGATCACAATGTTCATAACACTTGTCATCATAACGCTCCATGATGCCTGTCTTCACAATGCTCCATGAAATTTGTCATCACAATGTTCAATACACTTGTCATCACAATGCTCCCTGAGAATTGTCATCAGAATGCTCCTTGAACACTGTCATGAAAAGGCTCCATGCCTTTTTCATCACAATGCTCCATGCCCTTTTCATCAAAATGTTCCATGCCATTGTCATCACATTACTCCACAAGCTTGTCATCAGAATGGTCCATGACACTTGTCATCACAATGATCCATGACACCTGTTATCACAGTGCTCCATGCCCCTTGTCATTACAGTGCTCCATGATGATCCACATCACAATTATCCGTGGTCTTCTCATGACAATGCTCCACGGTCTTGTCATCCCAATGCTCCATGCCCTGGTCATAACAATTCTACATGTCCTTTTCATAACAATGCTCCATGACACTTCTCAGCAAAATGTTACATGCTCTTGTCAATACAATTCTCCATGCACTTGTCATCGCAATGCTCCATGACCCCTGTCATAGCAAGTTCCATGCGCTTGTCATCACAATGCTTCACGACCTTGTCATCAAAATTCTCAAAGGCCCTTGTCATCACAATGCTCCATGATGTTGTCATCACAATGCTTCATGACCTTGTCATCACGAAGCTCCAAGCCCTTGTCATCACAATGCTCCATTACCTTTGTCATCACAATCCTCCATGACACTTGGCATTCCAATGTCCCATGCCATTCTCATCACAATGGACCATGACATATGTCATCCCAATACTCCCTGACACCTGTCTTCACAATACTGTATGACCTTGTCATCACAATGCTCCATGCCCTTGTAATCACAATGTGCCATGCCCACTGTCATCACAATAATCCATAAAACTTGTCAGAGCAATGCTCTATGCCCATGTCATCACAATGCTCCATTCCCGTGTCATCACAATGCTCCGTGACTCCAGTCATCACAGTGCTTTATGAACTTTGTCATCACAATGGTCCATGCTTTCATCATCACAAGTCTCTGTGACTTTGTCACCACAATGCTCCATGAACTTTTCATAACAATGCTCTCTGACCCTTGTCATCAAAATGCTCTATGCCTTTCTCAGCACAGTACTCCATCCCCCTTTTCATTACAATGCTCCATGTGCTTGTCAGCACATTTCTCCATGACCCATGTTATCACGATGTGCCATGCGCTTGTCATCACAATGCTCCACAACCTTGTCATCACAATGCTCCATAAACCCTTGTCATCACAATGCTCCATGCACTTCTCAACAAAATGCTCTCTCACAACTGATATCACTATGTTCCATCACTAGTCATCACAATACTTCCTGACCCCTGTCATCACAATGTTCCATGACCCCTGACATCACTATGTTCCATAACCCCTGTCATCAAAATGCTCCATGACCCTTTTCAGCAAAATGCTCCATGACCCATGACATCACAATGTTCCATAACCCATATTATCAAAATCTTCCATGACCCTTTTCATCAAATTGCTCCTCGAATCTGTCATCACAATGCTCCCTTACCTTCACAACACAATGCACCACGCCCTTGTCAAAAAAATGCTCCATGACATTTGTGGTCACATATCTCCATGACACTTGGCATCACAATGCTCCATGCCATTGTCATCAAGATGATCCATGAACCCTCTGATCACATTGTTCCATGCTCTTGTCATCACAAAGCTCCATGACATTTGTCATCACAATGCTCGATGCCCTTCTCATCACAAAGCTCCATGCCCTTGTCATTACAATCCTCCATGACCAATGTATCACAGTGTTCCGTGCCCTTGTCATCACAATGCCCCGTGCCCACTCTCATCACAATAATCCATGAAATTTTCAGAACAATGCTCCATTCCCTTGTCATCACAATGCTCCATGATGCCTGATATCACAATGTTCCATAACCCCTGGCATCAGAATGCTTCATGACGCTATTCCTCACAAAGCCCCATTACCCCTGACATCACAATATTCCATATCCCCTGTCGTCAAAATGATCCATGACCCTTTTCATCAAATTGTTCCATGACCCTGTCATCACAATGTTCCCTGCCCCTCTCATCACAATGCACAACGCCATTGTCATCAAAATGCTCCATGACCTTTGTCATCACAAAGGTCCATGACTCTCGTCATCACAATTTTCCATGGTCTTCTCATCACAATGCTCCATGACCTTTGTCATCACAATGCTTAATACACTGGTCATCACAATGCTCCCTGACACTTGTCATCAGTATGCTCCTTGAAACCTCTAATGACAACGCTGCATGCCTTTTTCATCACAATGATCCATGCCCTTTACATCACAATGCTCCATGCCATTGTCATCAAAATACTCCACAAGCTTATCATCAGAATGCTCCGTGACCCTTGTCATCACAATGCTCCATGACCCCTGTCATCACAATGTTCCATGACCCCTGTCATCACAATGCTCCATGACAACTGTCATCAGAATGCTCCATGCCCCTTGTCATTACAGTGCTCCATGAGGCTCGTCATCACAGTTATTCATGGCCTTCTCATCACAGTGCTCCACGGTCTTTCTATCACAATGCTCCTGTCCCTGGTAATCACAATGCTCCATTCCCTGGTAATAACAATGCTCCATGCCCCTTGTCATCAGAATTCTACACGTCCTTGTCATCAAAGTGCGCCATGACACTTCTCATCACAATGTTACATGCACTTGTCATCAAAATTTTCCATGAAATTGTCATCTCAATGCCATATGACCCCTGTCATAGCAAGCTCCATGCCTTTGTCATCAAAATTCTTCACGACATTGTCATCAAAATTCTCAATGTCCGCTGTCCTCACAATGCTCCATGCCCTTGTCATCACAATGCTCCATGACCCTTGATATCACAGTGCTCCAAGCCGTTGTCAACACAATGCTCCATTACCTTTGTCATCACAATACTCCATGACACCTGGCATCACAATGCCCCATGCCATTGTCACCACAATGGGCCATGACATATGTCATCACAATGCTCCCTGACACCTCTTTTCACAATATTCTATGACCTTGTCATCACAATGCTCCATGAACTTGTCATCACAATGCGCCATGCCCACTCTCATCACAATAGTCCATAAACCTTGTCAGAGCAATGCTCTATAACCCTGTCATCACAATGCTCCATGCCCTTGTCATCACAATGCTCCATGACCCTGTGATCACAATGCTCCGTGACTCGTCATAACAATGATTCAAGAACTTTGTCATCACAATGGTCCATACCCTCGTCATCACAAGTCTCTGTGACTTTGTCACCACAATGCTCCATGAACTTTTCATCACAATGCTCTCTGACACTGGTCATCACCATATTCTGTGCCTTTTTCAGCACAATGCTCCCTAACCCTTGTCATAAGAGTGCTCCATGTGCTTCTCAGCACATTGATCCATGGCCCATGTTATCACAATGAACCATGCACTTGTCATCAAAATGTAACCAAGTTGAGGTTCTTGTAAGCAGTGCAGCCCTATATTTTGGGGTGGCTCTGTCTTATTGATTTTCAGTTTTCCCAAGGTATATTCCCTAGACTGGAAGTGCCCTTGGCTCTGTAGCTCTGGTGTTTACTTGTTTTAGGGAACACAATGCACTCCTCCAGAGAGGCAGTTGGCAATTTACATCCTGTCCATCAGCATAACTAGGCTCCCTGTTCTACAGGGCCTGTCTTGCCTTTCTGGTTTTACACATTTTGTGGATGTCCCTGTTCACCTGTGGGAAATGATACTTCTTAGTAGTGCAGATTTGCATTGCCCGCTTTGTTGCTTGGCCAAATGGGCCTATGCATTTTCTCCTGAATATATTCAGGAGAAAACGCATATGCACTTTTTGGCCAAGTGCATCATTGTCGAAGTTGTGCCCCTCTTCCTGTGCTTTAAAGGTGATTCCAATGTACCTCTTGAAATCAGATTCCTGCTATTCTGCCTTGTTTTCAAGTCCTCCTCATTGTCTTACCTCAACAGATTTTTGGTCGATAGTTGTCCTTTATTACTCTGCCAGTTTCTGAAATGCTTAGCCCCGGAGCTCCATTGTTCAACTCGTTATTTGTGAGCCGACCGCAAATCCACAATTCTGGTTCAGGACATATACTGGTTCCTGGCGGGTGGCTGAGACTTTGGTTAATTTTTCTTCCTTAACGGAATTTAGAGTGACAAATGCCGGACCAAATGCCTAACAGCTACTCTCTCATTGGTTCTCCCTCTTCCCTTTCATCCTCTGCCAAATTCGCAACTTCTGCGAACCAGGAGGATAAAGAGGCTGTCTCTGCAAGTTGGGAGATTGATAGTAAAGCAGTTGGAATTTCAAACAGAAGCACCAGGAGAGGGACTATTAGTTGAGTTTTACAAACCTTTCGTATTCACAGTGTGTCCATTCTCTAGGTTTCCCGTACATGTTATACCTTTAGTAATATTCCATTCAACGTGGAGAGTTGGGACCATTGGAATGTGTGCCACACATTATTGTTTTAAATGGTCTGCATTTGCTCACTGAATCTCACCAAACCGCTCAGTCCCAAGTGTCCAGGCTTATGCCACATCCAGCTGTCCTTGTACACAGGGCCATTCCAGGTTTCATCAGAGCCCCTGTAGTAATTGTAAATAATTTCCCTGTTTTTTTGATTTGTTTTTGAAATTCCTTTTTATAGTGGGTTTGAGCTGATTCTCACTGTCATGTTTATGCCAGTCTAGACCCACTTGATTCCCTTATGGAGACATATCAATACATAGGTTTTAAGATTCTTACTAGTCAGATATATTACTCTGTGGGAAATATGGGGTTTTGAGTCCCTTTCACTGAGGAAGGTGTAGGTCTTTTCTATTCCATATTTGCTTTTTGGAACGGTAGCTGTACTAATATCAAACTCTGGTTTTATGCATCACCCAACCCCTCCTTCCCCATTAAGCAGGTATAAGAATGTTTTTTAAATGTGAGACTCTGTTCTCTTTCCTAACTCAGTTGTTGTGTAGCCATGTATACAGGATCGTCGTAAGTGATATCTTATGATAAGTTTCTTTTTCACTGTGACTTATTTCACTTAGAATCATCGTACCTGAATCCACTCATTTTGCTGCTACTGGCCTTATGACATTGATTTCATTGATGAGGGATATTCCATCGTACGTAATTACCACAATTTCTTCAACGACTTTTGTCTTTCCTGGGATATTTAAGGTGTACCCAAGTTGAGATTCTTGTAAGCAGTGCAGCCCTAAATTTTGGGGTGGCTCTGTCTTATTGATTTTCAGTTTTCCCAAGGTTTATTGCCTAGAAATGAAGTGCCCTTGGCTCTGTAGCTCTGTTGTTTACTTGTTTTAGGGAACACAATGCACTCCTCCAGAGAGGCAGTTGGCAATTTACATCCCGCCCATCAGCATAACTAGACTCCCTGTTCTCCAGGGCTTGTCTTGACTTTCTGGTATTTACACATTTTGTGGATGTCCCTGTTCACCTGTGTGAAATGATGCTTTTTGTAGTGCAGATTTGCATTGCCCACTTGGTTGCTTGGCCAAATGGGCATATGCGTTTTCTCCTGAATATATTCAGGAGAATACGCATATGCACTTTTTGCCAAGTGCATCATTGTCGAAGTTGTGGCCCTCTTCCTGTGCTTTATAGGCGATTTCAATGTACATCTTGAAATCTGTTTCCTTCTATTCTGCCTCGCTTTCAAGTCCGCCTCGTTGCCTTCCCTCAACAGATTTTTGGACGAGAGTTGTTCTTTTTTAATCTGCCAGTTTGTGAATTGCTGTGTCGCTGAGCTCCATTTTTCAACTCGTTTTGTGTGAGCTGACCGCAAATCCACAATTTTGGTTTAGGACCTATACTGGTGCCCGCCGGGTGGCTGAGACTTTGATTAATTCTTCTTCCGACCGGGAAATTAGAGTGACATGTGCCCGTCTAAATGCCGAACAGCTGCTCTGTCATAGGTTCTCCCTCTTCCCTTTCATCCTCTGCCAAATTGGCAACCTGTGCGAACCAGGAAGTTAAAGGGGCTGTCTCTCCAATTTGTATGATTGATAGTAAAGCAGTTGGAAAGTCGAACCGGAACACCAGGAGAGGGACTATTAATTGAGTTTTAGAAACCTTTCGTATTCACAGTGTGTCCATTCTCTAGGTTTCCCATACATGTTATATCTGTAGTAATATTCCCTTCAACCTGGAGAGTTGGGACCAATGGAATGTGTGCCACGCATTATTGCTGTAAAGGGTCTGCATTTGCTCACCCAAGCGCACCAATCATCTCAGTCCCAAGTGTCAAGGCTTATGACACATCGACCTGTCATTGTAGATATTTTCATTCCAGGTTTTATCGGAGTCCCTGAAGGAAATGTAAAGAATTTCCTGTTTTTTTGTTTTATTTTTGAAATTCATTTTTATGGTGGTTTTCTGCTGATTCTCACTGCCATGTTTATGACAGTCTAGACACACTTGATTCCCTTATGTAGACATATCAATACATAGGTTTTAAGATTCTTATTAGTCAGATATATTCCTCTGTGGGAAATATGGGATTTTCAGTCCCTTTCACTGAGGAAAGTGTAGGTCTTTTCTATTCCGTATTTGGTTTTTGGAACGGTACCTGTACTAATGTCAAACTCTGGTTTTATGAATCACCCCACCTCTCCTTCCCCCTTAAGCAGGCATAAGAGTATTTTCTAAATGTGAGACTCTGTTCTCTTTCCTAACTCAGTTGATATGTAGCCATGTTTACAGGACCTTCATAAGTGATATCTTATGATAAGTTACTTTTTCAGAGTGACTTATTTCACTTAGAATCATCTTACCTGAATCCACTCATTTTGCTGCTACTGGCCTTATGACATTGATTTCATTGATGAGGGATATTCCATCGTACGTAATTACCACAATTTCTTCAACGACTTTTGTCTTTCCTGGGATATTTAAGGTGTACCCAAGTTGAGATTCTTGTAAGCAGTGCAGCCCTAAATTTTGGGGTGGCTCTGTCTTATTGATTTTCAGTTTTCCCAAGGTATATTTCCTAGAATGGAATTGCCCTTGGCTCTGTAGCTCTGTTGTTTACTTTTTTTAGGGAACACAATGCACTCCTCCAGAGAGGCAGTTGGCAATTTACATCCCGCCCATCAGCATAACTAGGCTCCCTGTTCTCCAGGGCCTGTTTTGCCTTTCTGGTTTATACACATTTTTTGGATGTCCCTTTTGAATGGTGGGAAGTGATACTTCTTTGTAGTGCAGATTTCCATTGCCCCCTTGCTTGCTTGGCCAAAAAGTGTGTATGCGTTTTCTCCTGAATATAATCTGGAGAAAACGCATACGCCTTTATTGGCCAAGTGCATCATTGGCGAAGTTGTGCCCCTCTTCCTGTGCCTTAAAGGTGATTCCAATGTACCTCTAGAAATCTGTTTCCTGCTATTCTGGCTCTCTTTCAAGTCCGTCTCGTTGCCTTCCCTCAACAGATTTTTGAATGATAGTTGTCCTTTATTACGCTGCCAGTTTGTGAATTGCTATGCCCCTGAGCTCCATTTTTCATCTCGTTTTTTGTGAGCTGACCGCAAGTCCAAAATTTTGGTTCAGGACCTATACTGGTTCCTGGCAGGTGGCTGAGACTTTGGTTAATTCTTCTTCCTGATAGGAACTTAGAGTGACATGTGCCCGTCCAAATGCCTAACAGCTACTCTCTCATTGTTTCTCCCTCTTCCCTTACATCCTCTTCCCAATTGGCAACCTGTACGAACCCGGAGGTTAAAGGGGCTGTCTCTCCAAGTTGGGAGATTGATAGTAAAGCAGTTTGAAAATGAAACCGTAGCACCAGGAGAGAGACTATTAGTTGAGTTTTAGAAACCTTTCGTATTCACAGTGTGTCTATTCTCTAGTTTTCCCGTACATATTATAGCTGTAGTAATATTCCCTTCATCCTGGAGAGTTGGGACCCGTGGAATGTGTGCCACGCATTATTGCTTTAAATGGTCTGCATTTGCTCACCCAATCTCACCAATCCTCTCAGTCCCAAGTGTCCAGCCTTATGCCACATCCATCTGTGGTTGTAGATAAGGTCATTCCAGGTTTCATCAGAGCCCCTAAAGGAATTGTAAAGAATTTCCTTGTTTTTTTGTTTTGTTTTTGAATCTCCTTTTTATAGTGGGTTTGAGCTGATTCTCCCTGCCATTTTTTTGCCAGTCTATACATACATGATTCCCTTATGGAGACATATCAATACATAGCTTTTAAGATTCTTACTAGTCAGATATATTCCTCTGTGGGAAATATGGGGTCTTGAGTCCCTTTCACTGAGGAAGGTGTAGGTCTTGTCTATTGCGTAGGTGGTTTTTGGAACGGTACCTGTACTAATATCACACTCTGGTTTTATGCAGCACCCCACCTCTCCTTCCCCCATAAGCAGGCATAAAAGTGTTTTCTAAATGTGAGACTCTGTTCTCCTTCCTAACTCAGTTCATGTGTAGCCATGTTTACATTACCTTCATAAGTGATATCTTATGTTAAGTTTCTTTTTCTCTGTCATGTATTTCACTTAGAATCATCGTACCTGAATCCAATCCTTTTGCTGCTACTGGCCTTATGACATTGAGTTCATAGCTGAGGGATAATCCATCGTATGTAAGTAACACAATTACTTGAACCATTTTTGTCTTTCCTGGGATATTTTAGGTGGACTCAAGTTGAGGTTTTTGTAAGCAGTGCAGCCCTAAATTTTGGGGTGGCTCTGTCTTATTGATTTTCAGTTTTCCCAAGGTATATTCCCTAGACTGGATGTGCCCTTGGCTCTGTAGCTCTGTTGTTTACTTGTTTTAGGGAACACAATGCACTCCTCCAGAGAGGCAGCTGGCAATTTACATCCTGCCCATCAGCATAAGTAGGCTCACTGTTCTAAAGGCCCTGTCTTGCCTTTCTGGTTTTTACACATTTTGCGGATGTCCCTTTTGACCGGTGGGAAGTGATACTTCTTTGTAGTGCAGATTTGCATTGCCCGCTTGCTTGCTTGGCCAAAAAGGGCATATGCGTTTTCTCCTAAATATATTCAGGAGAAAACACATATGCCCTTTTTAGCCAAGTGCATCACTGTCGAAGTTGTGCCCCTCTTCTTGTGCTTTAAAGGTGATTCAAATGTACCTATTGAAATCTGTTTCCTGCATTTCATGCTCGCTTTCAAGTCCGCCTCTTTGCCTTCCCTCAACAGATATTTGGACGATAGTTGTCAATTATTACTCTGCCAGTTTGTGAGTGGCTGCGCCCCTGAGCTCCATTTTTCAACTCGTTTTTTGTGAGCTGACCGCAAGTCCAAAATTTTGGTTCAGGACCTATATTGGTTCCCGGCGGGTGGCTGAGACTTCGGTTAATTCTCCTTCCTGCTGGGAAATTAGAGTGACATGTGCCCGTCCAAATTCCTAAAAGCTACTCTCTCATTGGTTCTCCCTCTTCCCTTTCATCCTCTGCCAAATTGGCAATCTGTGCGAACCAGGAGGTTTGAGTGGCTGTCTCTACAAGTTGGGAGACTGATAGTAAAGCAGTTGGAAAGTCAAACCAGAGAACCAGGAGCGGGAATATTAGTTGAGTTTTAGAAACCTTTCGTATTCACAGTGTGTCCATTCTCTAGGTTTCCCATACATGTTATAGCTGTAGTAATATTCCCGTCAACCTGGAGAGTTGGGACACTTGGAATGTGTTCCACGCATTATTGCTTTAAATGGTCTGAATTTGCTCACTGAATCTCATCAAAATTCTCAGTCCCAAGTGTCCAGCCTTATACCACATCCAGCTGTCCTTGTACAGAGGGCCATTTCAGGTTTCATCAGAGACCCTGTAGGAATTTTAAAGAATTTCCCGGTTTTTTTGTTTTGTTTTTCAAATTCCTTTTTATAGTGGGTTTGAGCTTATCCTCACTGCCATGTTTATGCCAGTCTAGACCCACTTCATTCCCTTATGGAGACATATCAATATATAGGTTTTCAGATTCTTATTAATCAGATATAATCCTCTGTGGGAAATATGGGGTTTTGAGTCCCTTTCACTGAGGAAGGTGTAGGTCTTCTCTATTCCATATTT
This sequence comes from Hyperoodon ampullatus, assembly GCF_949752795.1. Classification (NCBI taxonomy): domain Eukaryota; kingdom Metazoa; phylum Chordata; class Mammalia; order Artiodactyla; family Ziphiidae; genus Hyperoodon; species Hyperoodon ampullatus. Next base: position 3,095,448 of record NW_027641090.1, read on the forward strand.
GGTTTTTGGAACGGTAGCTGTACGAATATCAAACTCTGGTTTTATGCATCACCCCTCCTCTCCTTTGCCCTTAAGCAGGCATAAGAGTGTTTTCTAAATGTGAGACTCTGTTCTCTTTCCTAACTCAGTTCATGTGTAGCCATGTTTACAAGACGTTCATAAGTGATATCTTATGAGAAGTTTCTTTTTCTCTGTGACTTATTTAACTTAGAATCATTGTACCTGAATAAAATCATTTTGCTGCTACTTGCCTTATGACATTGATTTCATGGCTGAGGGATATTCCATTGTATGTAAGTACCACAATTTCTTGAACCAATTGTCTCTTTCCAGGGATATTTAAGGTGTACACAAGTTGATATTCTTGTAAGCAGTGCAGCCCTAAATTTTGGGGTGGCTCTGTCTTACTGATTTTCAGTTTTCCCAAGGTATATTCCCTAGACTGGAAGTGCCCTTTGCTCTGTAGCTCTGTTGTTTAATTGTTTTAGGGGACACATTGCACTCCTCCAGAGAGGCAGGTGGCAATTTACATCCTGCCCATCAGCATAACTAGGCTCCCTGTTCTCCAGAGCCTGTCTTGCCTTTCTGGTTTTTACATATTTTTCGGATGTCCCTTTTGACCTCTGGGAAGTGATACTTCTTTGTACTGCAGAATTGCATTGCCCGCTTCCTTGCTTGGCCAAAATGGCTTATGTGTTTCCTCCTGAATATATTCAGGAGGAAACACATACACCCTTTTTGGGCAAGTGCATCATTGTCGTAGTTGTGTCGCTCTTCCTGTGCTTTAAAGGTGATTCCAATGTACCTCTTGAAATCTGTTTCCTGCTATTCTGGCTCGCTTTTGAGTCTGCCTCGTTGCCTTCCCTCAACAGATTTTTGAACTGTAGTTGCCTTTTATTACTCTGCCAGTTTGTGAATTGCTGTGCCCCTGAGCTCCATTTTTCAACACGTTTTTTGTGAGCTGACAGCAAGTCCAAAATTTTGCTTCAGGATCTATACTGGTTCCCGTCGTGTGGCTGAGACTTTGGTTAATTCTTCTTTCTGCAGGGAAATTAGAGTGACATGTGCCCGTCCAAATGCCTAACAGCTACTCTCTCATTGGTTCTCCATCTTTTCTTTCATCCTCTGCCTAATTTGCAACCTGTGAGAAGGAGGAGGTTAAAGGGGCTGTCTATCCAACTTGGGAGATTGATAGTAAAGCAGTTGGAATTTCAAACAGGAGCACCACGAGAGGGACTATTAGTTGATTTCTAGAAACCTTTCGTATTCACAGTGTTTCCATTCTCTAGGTTTCCCGTACATGTTATAGCTGTAGTAATATAACCTTCAACCTGGAGAGTTGGGCTCCTTGGAATGTGTGCCACACATTATTGTTTTAAATTGTCTGCATTTGCTGACCCAATCGCACCAATCCACTCAGTCCCAAGTGTCCAGCCTTATGCCACATCCAGCTGTCGTTGTAGATAGGGCCATTCTAGGATTCTTCAGAGCCCCTGTAGGAATTATAAATAATTTCCCTGTTTATTTGTTTTGTTTTTCAAATTCCTTTTTATAGTGGGTTTGAGCTGATTCTCATTGCCATGTTTATGCCAGTCTAGACACACTTGATTCCCTTACGGAGACATATCAATACATAGGTTTTAAGATTCTTACTAGTCAGATATATTCCTCTGTGGGATATATGGGGTTTTGAGTCTCTTTCACTGAGGAAGGTGTAGGACTTGTATAATCCGTAGTTGGTTTTTGGAATGGTACCTGTACTAATATCAAACTCTGGTTTTATGCATCACCCCTCCTCTCCTTTCCCCTTAAGAAGGCATAAGAGTGTTTTCTAAAGGAGAGGCTCTTTTCTCTTTCGTAACTCTGTTCATGTGTAGCCATGTTTACAGGACCTTCATAAGTGATATCTTATAAAAGGTTCTTTTTCTCTGTGACTTATTTCACTTAGAATCATCGTACCTGAATCCACTCATTTTGCTGCTACTGGCCTTATGACATTGATTTCATGGCTGAGGGATAATCCATTGTACGTAAGTACCGAAATTTCTTGAACAAATTTTGTCTTTCCTGGGATATTTTAGGTGTACCCAAGTTGAGGTTCTTGTAAACAGTGCAGCCCTAAATTTTGGGGTGGCTCTCTCTTATTGATTTTCAGTTTTCCCAAGGTATATACCCTAGACTGGAAGTGCCCTTGGCTCTGTAGCTCTGTTGTTTAACTGTTTTAGGGAACACATTGCACTCATCCAGAGAGGGGGTTGGCAATTTACATCCTGCCCATCAGCATAACTAGGCTCCCTGTTCTCCAGGGCATGTCTTGCCTTTCTGGTTTTTACACATTTTACAGATGTCCCTTTTGACCGCTTGGAAGTGATACTTCTTTGTACTGCAGAACTTCATTGCCCGCTTGCTTGCTTGGCCAATAAGGGCGTATGTGTTTCCTCCTGATTATATTCAGGAGGAAAATCATAATCCCTTTTTGGGCTAGTGCATCATGGTCGAAATTGTGGCCCTCTTCCTGTGCTTTAAAGGTGATTCCAATGTACCTCTTGAAATCTGTTTCCTGCTATTCTGACTCCCTTTCAAGTCCGCCTCGTTGCCTTCCCTCAACAGATTTTTGGACGATAGTTGCCCTTTATTACTCTGTCAGTTTGAGAATTGCTGTGCCCCTGAGCTCCATTTTTCAACTCGTTTTTTGTGAGCTGACCGCAAGTCCAAAATTTTGCTTCAGGATCTATACTGGTTCCCGGCGTGTGCTGAGACTTTGGTTAATTCTTATTTCTGCCGTGAAATTAGAGTGACATGTGTCCATCCAAATGCCTAACAGCTACTCTCTCATTGATTCTCCATCTTTCCTTTCATCTTCTGCCAAATTGGCAACCTTTGAGAACCAGGAGGTTAAAGAGTCTGTCTCTCCAAGTTGGGAGATTGATAGTAAAGCAGTTGGAAATACAAACAGAAGCACCAGGAGAGGGACTATTAGTTGACTTTTAGAAACCTTTCGTATTCACAGTGTGTCCATTCTCTTGCTTTCCCGTACATGTTATAGCTGTAGTAATATTCCCTTCAACCTGGAGAGTTGGGATCCTTGGAATGTGTGCCACGCATTATTGCTTTAAATGGTCTGCTTTTGCTGATCCAATCTCACCAATCCTCTCAGTCCCAAGTGTCCAGCCTTATGCCACATCCAGCTGTCGTTGTAGACAGGGTCATTCCAGGTTTCATCAGAGCCCCTGAAGGAATTGTAAAGAATTTCCCTGTTTTTTTGTTTTGTTATTGAAATACCTCCTTAGTGGGTTTGAGCTGATTCTCACTGCCATGTTTATGCCAGTCTAGACACACTTGATTACCTTATGGAGACATATCGATACATAGGTTTTAAGATTTATACTAGTCAGATGTATTCCTCTGCGGGAAATATGGGGTTTTGAGTTCCTTTAACTGAGGAAAGTTTAGGTCTTGTCTATTCCGTATTTGGATTTTGGAACGGTACCTGTACTAATATCAGTCTCTGGTTTTATGCATCACCACACCTCTCCTTCCCCCTTAAGAAGGCATAAGGGTGTTTTCTGAATGTGAGACTCTGTTATCTTTCCTAACTCACTTCATGTGTAGCCATGTTTACAGGACCTTCATAAGTGATATCTTATGATAAGTTTCTTTTTCTCTGTGACTTATTTCACTTAGAATCATCATAACTGAATCCACTCATTTTGCTGCTACTGGCCTTATGACATTGATTTCATGGCTGAGAGATATTCCATCGTACATAAATACCACAATTTCTTGAACCATTTTTTTCTTTCCTGGGATATTTCAGGTGTACCCAAGTTGAGGTTCTTGTAAACAGTGCAGCCCTAAATTTTGGGGTGGCTCTGTCTTATTGATTTTCAGTTTTCCCAAGGTATATTCCCTAGACTGGAAGTGCACTTGGCTCTGTAGCTCTGTTGTTTACTTTTTTGTGGGAACAAAATGCATTCTTCCAGAGAGGTAGTTGGCAATTTACATCCCGCCCATCAGCATAACTAGGCTCCCTGTTCTCCAGGGCCTGTGTTGCCTTTCTAGTTTTTACACATTTTGCAGATGTCCCTTTTGTCCAGTGGGAAGTGATACTGCTTTGTAGTGCAGATTTGCATTGCCCGCTTGCTTGCTTGGCCAAAAGGGGCATATGCATTTTCTCCTGAATATATTCTGGAGAAAACTCATATGCACTTTTTGGCCAAGTGCATCATTGTCGACAATGAGCCCTCTTGCTGTGCTTAAAAGGCGATTCCAAAGTACCTCTTGAAATTTGTTTCATGCTATTGGGCCTCGTTTTCAAGTCCGCCTCATTGCCATCCCTCAAAAGATTTTTAGACGATAGTTGTCGTTCATTACGCTGCCAGTTTTTGAATTGCTGTGCCCCAGAGCTCCATTTTTCAACTCGTTTTTTGTAAGCTGACAGCAAATCCACAATTTTGGTTGAGGACCAGTACTGGTTCCTGGCGGGTGACTGAGACTTTGGTTAATATTTCTTCCTGACGGGAAATTAGAGTGACATGTGCCAGTCCAAATGCCTAACAGCAACTCTCTCATTGGTTCTCCATCTTACCTTTCATCCTCTGCCAATTGGCAACATGTGAGAACCAGGAGGTTAAAGGGGCTGTCTCAACAAGTTGGGAGATTGATAGTAAAGCAGTTGGAAATTCAAACTGGAGCAAGAGGAGAGGGATTATTAGTTGAGTTTTAAAAACCTTTCGTATTCACAGTGTGTCCATTCTCTAGGTTTCCCGTAAATGTTATAGCTGTAGTAGTATTCCCTTCAACCTGCGGAGTTGGGACCATGGGAATGTGTGCCACACATTATTGCTTTAAATGCTCTGCATTTCCTCACCGAATCTCACCAATCCTCTCAGTCCCAAGTGTCCAGACTTATGCCACATCCAGCTGTCATTGTAGATAGGGTCATTACAGGTTTCATCAGAGCCCCTGAAGGAATTGTAAACAATTTCCCGGTTTTTTTGTTTTGTTTTTGAAATTCCTTTTTATATTGGGTTTGATCTGATTCTCACTGCCATATTTATGCCAGTTAGGACACACTTGATTCCCTTACGGAGATATATCAATACATATGTTTTAATATTCTTACTAATCAGATATATTCCTCTGCGGGAAATATGGGGTTTTGAGTCCCTTTCACTGAGGAAGGTGTGGGGATTGACTCTTCTGTAGTTGGTTTTTGGAACGGTACATGTACTAATATCAAACTCTGGTTTTATGCATCACCCCACCTCTCTTTCCCACTTAAGCAGGCATAAGAGTGTTTTCTAAATGTGAGACTCTGTTCTCTTTCCTAAATCAGTTCATGTGTAGCCATGTTTACAGGACCTTCATAAGTGATATCTTATGATAAGTTTCTTTTTCTCTGTGACTTATTTCACTTAGAATCATCGTACCTGAATCCAATTATTTTGCTGCTACTGGCCTTATGACATTGATTTCATGGCTGAGAGATATTCCATCGTATGTATGTTCCACAATTTCTTGAAACATTTTTGTCTTTCCTGGGATATTTCAGGTTTACCCAAGTTGAGGTTCTTGTAAGCAGTGCAGCCCTAAATTTTGGGGTGTCTCTGTCTTATTGATTTTCAGTTTTCCCAAGGTATATTCCCTAGACTGGAAGTGCACTTGGCTCTGTAGCTCTGTTGTTTCCTTGTTTTAGGGAACACAATGCACTCCTCCAGAGAGGCAGTTGGCATTTTACATCCCGCCCATCAGCATAACTAGGCTCCCTGTTCTCCAGGGCCTGTGTTGCCTTTCTAGTTTTTACACATTTTGCGGATGTCCCTTTTGTCCGGTGGGAAGTGATACTGCGTTGTAGTGCAGATTTGCATTGACCGCTTGCTTGCTCGGCCAAAAAGGGCGTTTGCGTTTTCTCCTGAATATATCCAGGAGAAAACGCATATGCACTTTTTGGCCCATTGCATCATTGTCGAATTTGTGCCCCTCTTCCTGTGCTTTAAAGGCGATTCCAATTTACCTCTTGAAATCTGTTTCCTTCTATTCTGGCTCGCTTTCAAGTCCACCTTGTTGCCTTCCCTCAACAGATTTTTGGACGATAGTTTCCCTTTATTACTCTGCCCGTTTGTGAATTGCTGGGCCCCTGAGCTCCATTTTTCAACTCGATTTTTGTGAGCTGACCGCAAGTCCAAAATTTTGGTTCACGACCTATACTGGTTCCCGGCGGGTGGCTGAGACTTTGGCTAATACTTCTTCCTGCCAGGAGATTAGAGTGACTAATGCCGGACCAAATGCCTAACAGCTACTCTCTCATTGGTTTTCCATCTTCCCTTTCATCCTCCGCCAAATTGGCAACATGTGAGAACCAGGAGGATAAAGGGGGGGCTGTCTCTCTAAGTTGGGAGATTGATAGTAAAGCATTTGGAAATTCAAATCGGAGCACCAGGAAAGGGACTATTAGTTGAGTTTTAGAAACCTTTCGTATTCACAGTGTGTCCATTCTCTAGGTTTCCCGTACATGTTATAGCTGTAGTAATATTCCCTTCAACCTGGAGAGTTGGGACACTTGGAATGTGTGCCACACATTATTGCTCTAAATGGACTGCATTTGCTCACCGAATCTCACCAATCCTCTCAGTCCCAAGTGTCCAGCCTTATGCAACATCCAGCTGTCATTGTAGGTAGTGTCATTCCAGGTTTCATCAGAGCCCCTGAAGGAATTTTAAAGAATTTCCCTGTTTTTTTGTTTTGTTATTGAAATACCTCCTTAGTGGGTTTGAGCTGATTCTCACTGCCATGTTTATGCCAGCCTAGACACACTTGATTACCTTATGGAGACATATCGATACATAGGTTGTAAGATTTATACTAGTCAGATGTATTCCTCTACGGGAAATATGGGGTTTTGAGTTCCTTTAACTGAGGGAAGTTTAGGTCTTGTCTATTCCGTATTTGGATTTTGGAACGGTACCTGTACTAATATCAATCTCTGGTTTTATGCATCACCACACCTCTCCTTCCCCCGTAAGAAGGCATAAGGGTGTTTTCTGAATGTGAGACTCTGTTCTCTTTCCTAACTCACTTCATGTGTAGCCATGTTTACAGGACCTTCATAAGTGATATCTTATGATAAGTTTCTTTTTCTCTGTGACTTATTTCACTTAGAATCATCATACCTGAATCCACTCATTTCGCTGCTACTGGCCTTATGACATTGATTTCATGGCTGAGAGATATTCCATCGTACATAAGTACCACAATTTCTTGAACCATTTTTTTCTTTCCTGGGATATTTCAGGTGTACCCAAGTTGAGGTTCTTGTAAGCAGTGCAGCCCTAAATTTTGGGGTGGCTCTGTCTTATTGATTTTCAGTTTTCCCAAGGTATATTCCCTAGAGTGGAAGTGCACTTGGCTCTGTAGCTCTGTTGTTTACTTTTTGGGGGGAACACAATGCATTCTTCCAGAGAGGCAGTTGGCAATTTACATCCTGCCCATCAGCATAACTAGGCTCCCTGTTCTCCAGGGCCTGTGTTGCCTTTCTAGTTTTTACACATTTTGCAGATGTCCCTTTTGTCCAGTGGGAAGTGATACTGCTTTGTAGTGCAGATTTGCATTGCCCGCTTGCTTGCTTGGCCAGAAAGGGCATATGCATTTTCTCCTGAATATATTCTAGAGAAAACTCATATGCACTTTTTGGCCAAGTGCATCATTGTCGACAATGAGCCCCTCTTGCTGTGCTTAAAAGGTGATTCCAAAGTACCTCTTGAAATTTGTTTCATGCTATTGGGCCTCGTTTTCAAGTCCGCCTCATTGCCATCCCGCAAAAGATTTTTGGACGATAGTTGTCGTTCATTACACTGCCAGTTTTTGAATTGCTGTGCCCCAGAGCTCCATTTTTCAACTCGTTTTTTGTAAGCTGACAGCAAATCCAAAATTTTGGTTGAGGACCTGTACTGGTTCCTGGCGGGTGACAGAGACTTTGGTTAATATTTCTTCTTGACGGGAAATTAGAGTGACATGTGCCAGTCCAAATGCCTAACAGCAACTCTCTCATTGGTTCTCCATCTTCCCTTTCATCCTCTGCCAAATTGGCAACCTGTTCGAACCAGGAGGTTAAAGGGTCTGTCTCTCCAAGTTGGGAGATTGATAGTGAAGCAGTTGGAAACTCAAACTGGAGCACCAGGATAGGGACTATTAGTTGAGTTTTAGAATCCTTTCGTATTCACAGTGTGTCCATTCTCTACGTTTCCCATACATGTTATAACTGTAGAGATATTCCCTTTTACCTGTCGACTTGGGACCCATGGAATTGGTGGCATGCATTATTGCTTTAAACGGTCTGCATTTTCTCATCCAATCTCACCAATCCTCTCAGTCCCAAGTGTCCAGCGTTATGTCTCATCCAGCTGTCATTTTAGATGGGGTCATTCCAGGTTTCATCAGAACACCTGAAGGAATTGTGTTAGAATTTCGCTTTTTTTTATTTTGTTTTTGAAAATCATTTATATAATGAGGTTGAGCTGATTTTCACTGACGTGTTTATGCCGGTCTAGACACACTTGATTCCCTTATGGAGACATATCAATACGTAGGTGTTAAGATTCTTACTACTCAGATATATTCCTCTGAGGGAATAGGGCTGTTGAGTCCCATTCACTGAGGAAGGAGTAGGTCTTGCCTCTTCTGTATTTGGATTATGCAATGGTACCTGTGCTAATATCAAACTCTGGTTTTGTTCATCTCCCCACCACTCCTTTCCCCTTAAGCAGGCATAAGTAAGTTCTCTAAATGTGAGACTCTGTTCTCTTTCCTAATTCTGTTCATGGGTAGCCATGTTTACATTTCCTTCATCAGTGATATCTTATGTCAGAATGCTCCACGGCTCTTGTCATCATAATGCTGCATGATGCTCATCATCACAATTATCCATGGCCTTCTCATCACAATGCCCCACCGTCTTGCCATCACATTGCTCCATGCCCTGTTCATCTCAATGCTCCATGTCCCTTGTCATCACAATTCTCCACGTCCTTATCATCACAGTGCTCCTTGACACTCCTCCTCACAATGTTATATGCTCTTGTCATCACAATTCTGCATGCACTTGTCATCACAATGCTCCAGGACCCCTGTCATAGCAAGCTCCATGCGCTTGTCATCACAATGTTTCATACCTGGTCATTAAAATTCTCAATGGCCCTTGTCATCACAATGATCCATGCCCTTGTCATCACAAAGCTCCTTTATCTTTGTCATCACAATCCTCCATGACACTTGGCATCACAATGCTCCATGTCATTGGCATCACAATGGAACATGACATATGTCATCACAATGCTCCCTGACACCTATCTTAACAATAATCCATGACGTTGTCATGACAATGCTCCATGCCATTGTCATCACAATGCTCCAAGCCCTTGTCATCACAATGCTCCAAGCCCTTGTCATCAAAATACTCCATGCCCTTGTCATCACAATGCTCCATGACCTCTGTCATCACAATGTTCCCTGACACCTGTCATCACAATGCTCCATGCCCCTTGTCAGTACAGTGCTCCATGATGCTCGTCATCACAATTACCCAAGGTCTTCTCATCACAATGCTTCAGGGTTTTACCATCAAAATGCTCCATGCCCCTGTCAATACAGTGCTCCATGCCCTTGACATCCCAATGCTCCATGGCCGCTGTCATCACAATGCTCCGTGACTCCATTCATCACAATGCTTCATGATCTTTGTGATCACAATGGTCAGTGCCCTCATCATCACAAGGCTCTGTGACCTGTCACCACAATGCTCCATGAACTTTTCATCACAATACTCAATGACCCTTGTCATCACAATTCTCCTTGCCTTTCTCAGCACAATACGCAAAGACACTTGTCATCACAATGCTCCATGTGCTTGTCAACACAATGCTCCACCAGCTTGTCATCACAATGCTCCCTGCACTTCTCATCAAAATGCTCTGTCAGCACTGATATCACACTGTTCCATAACTAGTCATCACAATACTCCCTCACCCTTCTCATCACAATGTTCCATGATGCCTGTCATCACAATACTACATGCACTTATCATCACAGTGCGCCATGACCCCTGACATCAAAATGCTCCATAACATATGTCATCAAAATGCTCCATAACTTTTTTCATCACAAAGCTCAATGACCCTTGGCATCACAATGCTCCATGTCATTGTCATCACAATGCTCCAGGAACCTTCTCATCAGATTGCTCCATGCCATTGTCATCACAACTGTCCGTGACGCTTGTCATCACAATGTTCGATGCCCTTCTCATAACAATGCTCCATGCCCTTGTCATTACAGTCCTCAATGAACGCTGTACCACAGTGTACCAGGCCCTTGTCATCACAGTGCTCCAGGCCCACTCTCATCACAATAATCCATGAAACTTTTCAGACCAATGCGCCATGGCCTTGTCATCACAATGCTCCATTACCACTGTCATAACAATGCTCCATGATCCCAGTCATCACAATGTTCCACAGCCTTGTCATCACAAGGCTCCATGACCCTTGTCATCACAAGGCTCCATACACATGAAATCACAATGTTCCATGTCCTTATCATCACAAAGCTCCATGATGCATGTCTTCAGAATGCTCCATGGCTTTCTCATCACAATGCACCATTCCCTTGTCATCAGAATGCTCCACGACCCCTGTAATCACAATGCTCCATGCCCATTTTCATTAGAATGCTCCATGAGAATGTCATCACAAGGCTCCATGGTTTTCTCATCACAATGCTCCAGGACCTTGTCATCACAATGCTCCTTTCTCTTGTCATCACAATGCTCCATGACACCTGTCATCACAATACTCCATGAACATTTCAGCACAGTGTTCCATGACATTCTCATCACAGTGCTCCTTGACACCTGTCATCACAATGCTCCATGACCAATGTCATCACAACCCTACATGACCTCTGACAACACAATGATCCGGGACTCTTGTCATCAAAATGCTCCATGACACTTGTTATCACAATGATCCATGCCCTTGTCATCACAATGCGCCATGCCCACTGTCATCACAATAATCCATGAAACTTGTCAGATTAATGTTCCATGCCCCTGTCATCACAATGCTCCATGCCCTTGTCATCACAATGCTCCATGACACCTGTCATCACAATGCTCTGTGACTCCAGTCATCACAATGCTTCATGACCTTTGTCATCACAGTGGTCCATGCCCTGGTCACACAAGGCTCTGTGATCTTTGTCACCACAATGCTCCATGCCCTTGTCATCATAATGCTCCATGCCCACTGTCATCACAATAATCCATGAAAATTGTCAGACCAATGATCCTTGCCCTCGTCACTCGAGGCTCTGTGATCTTTGTCACCACAATGCTCCATGATCTTCTCATCACAATGCTCCATGACCCCTGTCATCACAATGCTCCATGCTCCTTGATATCAAAATTATCCATGACCTCTGTCATCACAGTGCTCCAAACCCTTGTGATCACATTGTTCCATAACACCTGTCATCACAACGCTCAATGATGCCTGTCATCACAATACTCCAAGCCCTTTTCATCACAATGCTCCATGACCTTTGTCATCACAATGCTCAATACACTTGTCATCACAATGCTCCCTGACACTTGTCGTCAGAATGCTTCTCGCGCCCTGTGATGAAAAGGCTCTATGGCTTTTTCGTCACAATGCTCCATGCCATTGTCATCACAATACTCCACAAGCTTGTCTTCAGAATGTTCGTTGACCCTTGTCATCACAATTCTCCATGCCCCGTGTCATTACAGTGCTCGATGACACTTGTCAACAATATGCTTCATGGGCTTGCCATCACAATGCTCCATGACCTGGACATCACAATGCTCCATGTCCCTTGTCATCACAATGCTCCATGCGCTTCTCAGCACAATGCTCCATGACCCATGACATCACAATGCGCCATGAACTTTTCATCACAAAGTTCTACATCCTTTTCATCGCTATGATCCATAAAACTTGTCATCACAATGCTCCATGCACTTCTAATCAAAATGCTCTCTCACCACTTATATCACAATGTTCCATCACTAGTTATCACAATACTCCCTCACCCCTGTCATCACAATGTTCCATGACCACTGTAATCACAATGCTCCATGCCCTTGTCATCACAATGCTCCATTACCTCTGACATCACAATGTTCCATAACACCTGTCACAAAATTCTCCATGACCCATTTCATCACAAAGCTCCATGATGCATGTCATCAAAATGTTCCATGGACTTCTCATCACAATGCTCCATGCCCTTGCCATCACAATGCTCCATTACACCTGTCATCACAATGCTCCATGACCACTGTCATCACAGTGCTCCATGACCCCAGACAACACAATGATCTGGGACTCTTGTCATCAAAATGCTTCAAGACACTTGTCATCACAATGATCCATGCGCTTGTCATCGCAATGCTCCATGACACCTGTAATCCGAATGCTCCGTGACGCTTGTCATCCCAGTGCTCCATGACCCTTGGCATCACAATGTTCCATGCCATTGTCATCACAATGCTCCATAAACCCTCTCATCACATTGCTCCATGCCCTTGTCATCACAAAGCTCCATGACGCTTGTCATCACAATGCTTGATGCTCTTCTCATCACAGTGCTCCATGCCCTTGTCATTACAATCCTCCATGATCCATGTATCACCGTGTTCCTTGCCCTTGTCATCACAATGCTCCTTGCCCAGACTCATCACAATAATCCATGAAACTTTTCACACAAATGCTCCATGCCCTTCTCATCAAAAGGCTCCGTTACCCGTGTCATAACAATGCTCCATGACCCCTGCCATCACAATGTTCCATGGCCTCATCATCTCAAGGCTCCATGACCCTTGTCATCACAATTCTCCAAGACCCCTGTAATCACAATGCTACATGCCCTTGTCATCACGAAGCTCAATGACTTATGTCATCAGAATGCTCCATGGCCTTCTCATCACAATGCACCATGCCCTTGTCATCACAGTGCTCCAAGACCGCTGTATTCACAATGCTCCATGCCCCTTTTCATCTCAATGCTCAATGAACTCTGTCATTCCAATGCACCATGCCCATCATCATAATGCTTAATGCTATTGTCATCACAATGAAATCAAAATGCTCCATGACCTCTGTCATCACAATACTCCAAACCCTTGTGATCACAATGCTCCATGAACTTTGTCATCACAATGCTCAAAACACTTGTCATCTCAATGCTCCCTGCCACTTGTCATCAGTATGCTTCTTAAACCCTGTCATGACAAGGCTCCATGCCTTTTTCATCACAATGATCCATGCACTTTTCATCACAATGTTCCAAACCCCAGTAATCACAATGCTCCTTGCCCTTGTCATCACAAAGCTCCATGACCCATATCATCAGAATGCTCCATGGCCTTCTCATCAACATGCTCGATGCCCTTGTCATCACACTGCTCCCTGACACTTGTCTTCAGAATGCTCCTTGAACTCTGTCATGAAAAGGATCCATGCCTTTTTCATCACAATGCTCCATGACATTTCATCACTATGCTCCATGCCATTGTCATCACAATACTCCACAACCTTGTCATCAGAATGCTCCATGACCCATGTCATCACAATGCTCCATGACCCCTGTCATCACAATGCTCCATGACCCCTGTAATCACAATGCTCCATGCCTCTTGTCATTACAGTGCTCCATGACGCTCGTCATCACAATTATCCATGGTCTTCTCATCAAAATGCTGCACGGTCGTTCCATCACAGTGCTCCCTGCCCTGTTCCTCACAATGCTCCATGACCCTTTTCATCACAATTCTCCAAGCAATTGTCATACAATGCTCCATTACGTTTGTCATCACAATCCTCCATGACACTTGGCATCACAATGCTCCATTACATTTGTTATCACAATCCTCCATGACACTTGGCATCACAATGCTCCACGCCATTGTCATCACAATGCACCATGACATATGTCATCACAATGCTCCCTGACACCTGTCTTCACAATACTACATGACCTTGTCATAAAAATGTTCCATGCCCTTGTCATCACAATGTGCCATGCGCACCCTCATACCAATAATCCATGAAACTTGTCAGACCAATTCTCCATGCCCCTGTCATCACAATGCTCCATGCCCTTGTAATCACAATGCTCCATGACCCCTCACATCATAATGCTCCGTGACTGCACTCATCACAATGCTTTATGACCTTTGTCATCACAATGGTCCATTCCCTCGTCATGAAAATGCTTTGTAAAACTTGTCATCACAATGCTCCATGCCTTTGTCAGCACAATGCTCCATGACCCTTGTCATCACAATCCTACATGCGCTTCTCAGCACAATGCTCCAAGACACATGTCATCACAATGTGCCATGCACTTGTCATGACAATGCTCCACAACCTTGTCATCACAAAGCTCCATATAACTTGTCATCACAATACTCCATGCACTTCTCATCTAAATGCTCTCTCACCACTGATATCACAATGTTCCATCACTAGTCATCACAATACTCCCTCACCCCTGTAATCACAATGTTCCATGACCCCTGTCATCAAAATGCTACATGCCCTTATCATCACAATGCTCCATGACCACTGACATCACAATGTTCCATAACCCCTGTCATCAAAATGTTTCCTGACCCTTTTCATCAAATTGTTCCATGACCCTTTCATCACAATGCTCCCTGCCCTACTCATCACAATGCACCACACTCTTGTCATCAAAATGCTCCATGACCTCTGTTATCACCAAGCTCCATGACCCTTGGCATCACAGTGCTCCATGCCATTGTCATCACAGTGCTCCATGAACACTCTCATCACATTCCTCCTTGCCCTTGTCATCACAAAGCTGCATGACACTTGTCATCACAATCCTCGATGCCTTTCTCAACACAATGCTCCATGCCTTGTCATTACAATCCTCAATGACCCATGTATCACCGTGTTCCCTGCCCTTGTCATCACAATGCTCCATGCCCACTGTCATCACAATAATCCATGAAACATTTCAAACCAATGCTCCATGCCATTGTCATCACAATGCTGCATTAGCCCTGTCATAACAATGCTCCATGACCCCTGCCATCACAATATTCCACAGCATTGTCATCACAAGGCTCCATGTACCTTGTCATCACAATGCTCCAAGACCTCTGTAATCACAATGCTCCATGCCCCTTTTCATCTCAATTCTCCATGAACACTGTCATCACAATGCACCATGCCCATCATCATAATGCTTCATGCTATTGTCATCACAATGAAATCAAAATGTTCCATGACCTTTGTCATCACAATGCTCCAAACCCTTCTGATGACAGTGTTCCATAACACTTGTCATCACAATGCCCCATGACGCTCCTCATCACAATTATCCATTGTCTTCACATCACAATGCTCCATGACCTTTGTCAACACAATGTTCAATACACTTGTCATCACAATGCTCCCTGACACTGGACTTCAGTATGCTCCTTGAAACCTGTCATGACAGGGTTGCATGCCTTTTCCTCACAATGATCCATGCACTTTTCATTACAATGCTCCAAGGCCCCTGTAATCACAATGCTCCATGCGCTTGTCATCACAAAGCTCCATGACGCATGTCATCAGAATGCTCCAAGGCACTGTCAGCAAAATGCTACATGACCTTGTCCTCACCATGTTCCATGCCCTTGTCATCACAGTGCTCCAAGAAACATGTAATAACAATGCTCCATGCCCCTTTTCATCAGATTGCTCCATGACACTTGTCATCACAATGCTCCATGATCTTCTCATCACAATGCTCCATAAAACTTGTCATAACAATGCTCCATGCACTTCTCATGAAAATGGTCTCTCACCACTGATATCACAATGTTCCATCACTAGTCATCACAATACTCCCTCAGCCATGCCATCACAATGTTCCATGACCCCAGTCATCACAATGATCCATGCACTTTTCATCACAATGCTCCATACCATTGTCATCACAATACTCCACAAGCTTGTCATCAGAATGCTCCATGACCCTTGTCATGACAATGCTCCATGACACCTGTCATCACAATGCTCCATGACCCTTGTCATCACAATGCTCCATGCCCCTTGTCATTACAGAGCTCCATGACGCCCGTCATCACAATTATCCATGGTCTTCTCATCACAATGCTCCCCGGTCTTGCCATCACAATGCTCCATGCCCTGGTTATCAGTATTCTCCACGTCCTTGTCATCACAATGCTCCATGACACATCTCATCACAATGTTCCATGCACTTTTCATCACAATTATCATGCACTTGTCATCGCAATGCTCCATGACCCCTGTCATAGCAAGCTCCATGCACTTGTCATAACAATGCTTCACGAACTTGTCATCAAAATTCTCAATGGCCCTTGTCATCACAATGCTCCAAGCCCTTGTCATCACAATGCAACATTACCTTTGTCATCACAAACCTCCATGACACTTCGCATCAAAATGCTCCATGCCATTGTCATCACAATGGACAATGACATATGTCATCACAATGCTCCCTGAGCCCTCTCTTCACAATTCTACATGACCTTGGCATCACAATGCTCCATGCCCTTGTCATCACATTGCGCCATGCGCACTGTCATCACAATAATCCATGAAACTTATCAGACAAATGACCCATGCCCCGGTCATCACAATGCTCCATGCACTTGTCATCACAATGCACCATGACCCCTGTCATCACAATGCTCCGTGACTCCAGTCATCCCAATGATTCATGAACTTTGTCATCACAATGGTCCATAGCCTCGTCATCACAAGGCTCTGTGACATTTGTCACCACAAAGCTCCATAAACATTGGCATCACAATGCTCCATGCCATTGTCATCACAATTCTCCATGAACACTCTCATCAAATTGCTCCATGCACTTGTAATCACAAAGCTCCATGACGCTTGTGATACCAATGCTCGATGCACTTCTAATCACAATGTTCCATGCCCTTGTCATTACAATCCTCCATGACCCATGTAACACAGTGTTCCGTGACCTTGTCCTCACAATGCTCCATGCCCACTCTCATCACAATAATCCATGGAACTTTTCATACCAATTCTGATACCCTTGTCATCACAATGCTCCACTACCCTGTCATAACAATGCTCCATGACACCTGACATCACAAGGTTTCACGGCCTTGTCAATATAAGTCTCCATGACCGTTGTCATAACCGTGCAACAAGACCCTGTAATCACAATGCTCAATGCACTTGTCATCACAAAGCTCCATGGTGCATGTCATCAGAATGCTCCATGGCCTTCTCATTCACAATGCTCCATGTCCTTGTCATCACAATTCTCCAATACACATTTAATCACAATGCTCCATGCCCCTTTTCATCTCAATGCTCCATGAACCCTGTCATCACAATGCACCATGCCCATCATCATAATGCTTCATGCTATTGTCATCACAATGAAATCAAAATGCTCCATGACCTCTGTCATCACAATGCTCCAAACCCTTGTGATCACAATGTTCCATAACACTTGTCATCACCTGCCCCATGACACTCCTCATCACAGTTATCCATGGTCTTCTCAGCACAATGCTCCATGAACTTTGTTATCACAATGCTCAATACACTTGTCATCACAATGCTCCCTGACACTTGTCGTCAGTATGCTCCTTGAACCCTGTCATGACAAGGCTCCATGCCCTTTTCATCAAAATGCTCGAAGACCCCTGTAATCACAATACTCCATGAATATTTTCAGCCCAATGCTCTATGATCTTCTCATCACAGGGCTCCATGACCCCTGTCATCACAATGCTCCATGCTCCTTGATATCAAAATGATCCATGACCTCTGCCATCACAATGCTCCAAACTCTTGTGATCACATTGTTCAACAACACTTGTCATCACAACGCTCCATGATGCCTGTCATCACAATACTCCATGCCCGTGTCATCACAATGCTCCATGCACTTTGTCATCACAATGCTCAATACACTTGTCATCACAATGCTCCCTGACACTTGTCGTCAGAATGCTCCTTGAACCCTGTCATTAAAAGGCTCCATGCCTTTTTCATCACAATGCTCCATGCCCTTTTCATCACAATGTTCCATGCCATTGTCATCACAATACTCCACAAGCTTGTCATCAGAATGTTCCATGACCCTTGTCATTACAATGCTCAATGACACATGTCATCACAATGCTCCATGACACCTGTCATCACAATGCTCCACGCCCCTTGTCATTACAGTGCTCCATGACGCTCGTCATCACAATTATCCATGGTCTACTCATCACAATGCTCCACGGCCTTGCCATCACAATGCTCCATGACACTTCTCATCACAATGTTACATGCTCTTGTCATCACAATTCTCCATGCACTTGTCATCGCAATGCTCCATGACCCCTGTCATAGCAAGCTCCATATGCTTGTCATCACAATGCTTCATGACCTTGTCATCAAAATTCTCAATGGCCCTTGTCATCACAATTTTCCATGCCCTTGTCATCACAATGCACCATGACCATTGTCTTCACAATGCTCCAAGCCCTTGTCATCACAATGCTCCATTACCTTTGTCATCACAATCCTCCATGACACTTGGCTTCACAATGCTCCATGCCATTGTCATCACAATGCACCATGAAATATGTCATCACAATGCTCCCTGACACCTGTCTTCACAATACACCATGACCTGGTCATAACAATCCTCCATGCCCTAGTCATTACAATGTGCCATTCCCACTATCATCACAATAATCCATGAAACTTGTCAGACAAATGCTCCATGCCCCTGTCATCACAATGCTCCATGCCCTTGTCATGACAATGCTCCGTGACTCCAGTCATCACAATGTTTCATGACCTTTGTCATCACAGTGGTCCATGCCCTCGTCATCACAGGGCTCTGTGAACTTTGTCTCCATAATTCTCCCTGAACTTTTCATCACAATGCTCTGTGACCCTTGTCATCACAATGCTCCATGCCTTTGTCAGCAGAGTGCTCCATGACCCTTGTCATGACAATGCTCCATGCATTTGTCCGAACAATGCTCCATGACCCATGTCTTCACAATGTGCCATGCGCTTGTCATCACAATGTTACACAACTTTGTCATCACAATGCTCCATAAAACTTGTCATCACAAAGCTCCATGCACTTCTCATCAAAATGCTCTTTCACCACTGATATCAAAATGTTTCATCACTAGTCATTACAATACTCCCTCACCCCTGTCATGACAGTGTTCCACGGCCTTGTCATCACAAGGCTTCATAACCATTTTCATCACAATGCTCCAAGACCCCTGTAATAGCAATGCTCCATGCTCTTGTCATCTCAAAGCTCCATGAAGCATGTCATCAGACAGCTCCATGGCCTTCTCATCACAATGCTCCATGCCCTTTTCATCACAATGCTTCAAGACACCTGTAATCACAATGCTACATGCCCTTTTTCATCTCAATGCCACATGAACTCTGTCATCACAATGAGCCATGCCCATCATCGTAATTCTTCATGCTATTGTCATCACAATGAAATCAAAATGCTCAATGACCTCTGTCATCACGATGCTCCAAACCCTTGTGTTCACAATGTTCCATAACACTTGTCATCACAACTCCCCATGACGATCGTCATCACAATTATCCATGGTCTTCTCATCACAATGCTCCATGAAGTTTGTCATCACAATGCTCAATACACTTGTCATCACAATGCTCCCTGACACTTGTCGTCAGTATGCTCCTTGAACCCTCTTATGACAAGGCTCCATGCTTTTTCATCACAATCATCCATGCTCTATTCATCTCAATGCTCCAAGACCCATGCAATCACAATGCTCCAAGTCCCTTTTCATCAGAATGCACCATGATACTTGTCCTCACAAGGCTCCATGGTCTTCTCCTCACAGTGCTCCAGGACCTGGTCATCACAATGCTCCATTCCATTGGCATCACAATGCTCCATTACCCCTGCCATCACAATGCTCAATGATTATTGTCAGCCCAATGCTCCATGAACTTCTGATCACAATGCTCCATGACCCCTGTCATCACAATGCTCCATGACACCAGTCATCACAATGCTCCATGACCACTATCATCACAACGCTCCATGACACCAGACAACACAATGATCCGGGTCTATTGTCATCAAAATGCCCCATGACACTTGTCATCACAAGGATTCCTGCCCTTGCCATCCCAATGCTCCAAGACCCCTGTAATCACAATGCTCCATGACGCTTGTCATCACAGTGCTCCATGATCCTTGTCATCAAAATGTAACATGCATTTGTCATCACAATGCTCAATACACATGTCATCACAATGCTCCCTGACACTTGTCATCAGAATGCCCCTTGAACACTCTCATGAAAAGGCTCCATGCCTTTTTCATCACAATGTTCCATGCCATTTTCATCACAATGCTCCATGCCATTGTCATCACATTATTCCACAAGCTTGTCATCAGAATGCTCCATGACCCTTGTCATCACAATGCTCCATGACCTCTGTCATCACAATGCTCCGTGACCTTTGTCCTCACAATGCTCAATACACTTGTCATCACAATGCTCCCTGACACTTGTCGTCAGAATGCCCCTTGAACACTCTCATGAAAAGGCTCCATGCCTTTTTCATCACAATGTTCCATGCCATTTTCATCACAATGCTCCATGCCATTGTCATCACATTATTCCACAAGCTTGTCATCAAAATGCTCCATGCCCTTGTCATCACAATGCCCCATGAGGCTGGTCTTCACAATTATCCATGGTCTTCTCATCACAATGCTCCATGATCTTTGTCATCACAATGCTCAATACACTTATCATCACTAAGCTCCCTGACAGTTGTCATCAGTATGCTCCTAGAACAATGCCATGACAAGGCTCAATGCATTTTCCTTCACAATGATCCATGCCCCTTTCATCAACATGCTCCAAGACCCCTGTAATCACAATGTTCCATGTCCTTTTCATCACAAATCTCCATGACGCATGTCATCAGAATGCTCCATGGCCTTCTCATCACAATGCTCCATGCCCTTGTCATCACAATGCTCCAAGACCTCTGTAATCACAATTCTCCATGCCCCTTTTCATCTCAATTCTCCATGAACACTGTCATCACAATGCAGCATGCCCATCATCAAAATGCTTCATGCTATTGTCATCACAATGAAATCAAAATGCTCCATGACCTCTGTCATCACAATGCACCAAACTCTTCTGATCACAATGTTCCATAACACTTGTTATCACAATGCCCCGTGACGCTGGTCATCAAAATTATCCATGGTCTTCTCATCACAACGCTCCATGATCTTTGTCATCACAATGCTCAATACACTTGTCATCACAATGCTCCCTGACACTTGTCATCTGTATGCTCCTTGAACCCTGTCATGACAAGGCTCCATGCCTTTTTCATCACAATGATCCATACCATTTTCATCACAATGCTCCAAGACCCGTTTAATCACAATGCTCCATGACGTTTAATCACAAAGCTCCATGATGCATGTCATCAGAATGCTCCATCGCCTTCTCATCACAATGCTGCATGTCCTTGTCATCACAGTGCTCCAAGACCCCTGTCATCTCAATGCTCTGTGACTCCAGTCATCACAAGGCTTCATAATATTTGTCATCACAATGGTCCATGTCCTCGTCACACAAGGCTCTCTGACCTTTCTCACCAAAATGTTCCATGAACTTTTCATCACAATGCTCTGTGATCCTTGTCATCACCATGCTGCATGCCTTTGTCAGCACAATGCTCCATGACCCTTGTCATCACAATGCTCCATGCGCTTGTGAGCACAATGCTCCATAACCCATGTCATCATATTGTGCCATGCGTTTGTCATCACAATGCTCCACATCCTTGTCATTACAGTGCTCCGAAAACCTTGTCATCACAATGCTCCATGCACTTCTCATCAAAAAGCTCTCTCCCCCCTGTCATCACAATGTTCCATGATCCCTGTCATGACAATGCTGCTTGACCATATCATCACAATGCTCCATGAACCCTGACATCACAATGTTCCATAACCCCTGTCATCAAAATGCTCCATGACCCTTTTCATCACAATGCTCCATGACCCTGACATAACAGTGTTCCATAACCACTGTCATCAAAATATTCCATGATACTTTTCATCAAATTGCTCCATGACCCTGTCATCAAAATGCTCCCTGCCTTTCTCATCACAATGCACCACGACCTTGTCATCAAAATGCTCCATGAACTTAGTCATCACAAAGCTCCATGACACTTGGCATCACAATGCTCCATGCCATTTTCATCACAATGCTTCATGACCCCTGTAATCACAATGCTCCATGCACCTTTTCATCAGAATGCTCCATGATACTTGTCATCACAAGGCTACATGGTTTTCTCATCACAATGCCCCAGGACCTTGTCATCACAATGCTCCATTCCCTTGTCAACACAATGCCCTATTACCCCTGTCATCACAATACTCCATGAACATTTTCAGCCCAGTGCTCCATGACCTTCTTATCACAATGCTCCATGACCCTGTCATCACAATGCTCCATGACCCCTGTCATCACAATACTCCATGAACATTTTCAGCCCAATGCTCCATGACCTTCTCATCACAAAGCTCCATGACCCATATCATCACAATGCTACATGACCACAGTCATCAAAATGATCCATGCCACTTGTCATCAGAATGTTCCATGTGCTTGTCATCCCAATGCTCCATGACCCCTGTAATCACAATGCTCTTTGACGCTTGTCATCACAGAGCTCCTGACACTTGTCATCACAATTCTCCATGCCTTTGTCAGCAAAATGCTACATGAACTTGTCATCACAATGCTCCATGCACTTGTCATCACAATTCTCCATTACCAGTGTCATCACAATCCTCTGTGAACCTTGGGATCACATTGTTTCATGCCCTTATCATCACAATGCTCCATGATTCTTGAAATCAAAATGATCCATGACCTGTGACATCACAATGCTCCAAACTGTTCTGATCACAATGTTCCATAACAATTGTCATCACATTGCTGCATGATGCCTGTCATCAAATTACTCCATGCCCTTGTCATCACAATGCTCCATGAACTTTGTCATCCCAATGCTCAATACACTTGTCATCACAGTGCTCCCTGACACTTTTCGTCAGAATGCTCCTTGAACCCTTTCATGAAAAGGCTCCATGCCTTTTTCATCACAATGCTCCATGCCCTTTTCCTCACAATGCTCCATGCCATTGTCATCACAATACTCCACAAGCTTGTCATCAGAATGCTCCATGACCCTTATCATCACAATGCTCCATGACCCTTGTCATCACAATGCTCCAAACCCCTGTCATCACAATGCTCCATTAACTTTGTCATCACATTCCTCCATGACACTTGGCATTACAATGCTCCGTGCCATTGTCATCACAATGGACCATGACATATACCATCACAATGGTCCCAGACCCCTGTCTTCACAGTACTCCATGACCTTCTCATCACAATGCTCCATGCTCTTCTCATCAGAGTGCACCTTGCCCACTGTCATCACAATAAACCATGAAACTTGTGCTCCATGCCCTTTTCCTCACAATGCTCCATGCCATTGTCATCACAATACTCCACAAGCTTGTCATCAGAATGCTCCATTACTATTGTCATCACAATGCTCCATGACTCCTGTCATCACAATGCTCCATGACACCTGTCATCCCAATGCTCCATGCTCCTTGTCATTACAGTGCTCCATGACTCTCGTCATCAAAATTATCCATGGTCTTCTCATCACAATGCTCCACGGTCTTGCCATCACAATGCTCCATGACACTTCTCATCACAGTGTTACATGCTCTTGTCACCACAATTCTTCATGCACTTGTCATCCAAATGCTCCATGACCCCTGTCATAGTAAGCTCCATGTGCTTTTCCTCAGAATGCTTCACGAACTTGTCATCAAAATACTCAATGGCCCTTTTCATCACAATCCTCCATGCCGTTGTCATCAAAATGCTCCATGACCCTTGTCATCACAATGCTCCAAACACCTGTCATCACAATGCTCCATTAACTTTGTCATCACATTCCTCCATGACACTTGGCATCAGAATGCTCCATGCCATTTTCATCAAAATAGACCATGACATATGTCATCACAATGCCACCAGACCGCTCTCTTCACAGTACTCCCTGACCTTCTCATCACAATGCTCCATGCTCTTCTCATCAGAATGCGCCTTGCCCACTGTCATCACAATAAACCATGAAACTTGTCAAACCAATGCACCATGCCCCTGTCATCAGAATGCTCCATACCCTTGTCATCACAGTGTTCCGTGACTCCAGTCATCACAATCCTTCATGACCTTTGTCATCACAATGGTCCTTGAACACCTCATGACAAGGCTCTGTGAACATTGTCACAATGCTCCATGAACTTTTCATCACTATGCTCTGTGACCGTTGTCATCATAAGGTTCCATGCCTTTGTCAGCACAATGTTCCATGACACTTGTCATCACAATGCTCCATGCGCTTCTCAGCACAATGCTCCATGACCCATGTCATCAAAATGCGCCATGCACTTGTCAACACAATGCTCCACAGCCTTTTCATCACAATGCTCCATAAACCTTGTCATCACAATGCTCCATAAACCCTGTCATCACAATGCTCCATGCACTTCTCATCAAAATGCTTTCTCACCACTGATATCACAATGTTCCATCACTATTCATCACAATACTCCCTCACCACTGTCATCACAATTTTCCATGACCTCTGTCATCACAATGCTACATGCCTTATCATCACAATGCTCCATGACCCCTGACATCAAAATGTTCCATATCCTCTGTCATCAGAATGCTCCATCACCCTTTTCATCACAATGCTCCAAGAACCCTGACATCACAATGTTCCATAACCACTGTCATCAAAATGTTCCATGACACTTTTCATCAAATTGCTCCGTGACCCTGTCATCACAATGCACCATGTCCATCATCATAATTCTTCATGCTATTGTCATCACAATGAAATCAATATGCTCCATGACCTCTGTCATCAAAATGCTCCAAACCCTTGTGATCACAATGTTCCATAACCATTGCCATCACAATGCAACATGACGCTCATCATCACAATCATCCATGGTCTTCTCATCACAGAGTTCCATGACCATTGTCATCACAATGCTCAATACACTTGTCATCACAATGCTCCCTGACACTTGTCATCAGTATGCTCCTTGAACCCTGTCATGACAAGGCTCCATGCCTTTTTTATCACAATGATCCATACCACTTTCATCACAATGCTCCAAGACCCCTGTAATCACAATGCTCCATGACCTTTAATCACTAAGCTCCATGATGCATTTCATCAGAATGCTCCATGGCCTTCTCATCACAATGCTCCATGTCCTTGTCATCACAGTGCTCAAAGACCCCTGTCATCTCAATGCTCTGTGACTCCAGTCATCACAAGGCTTCATGACATTTGTCATCACAATGGTCCATGTCCTCAACACAAGGCTCTGTGACCTTTCGCACCACAATGCTCCATGAACTTTTCATCACAATGCTCTGTGATCCTTGTCATCACCATGCTCCATGCCTTTGTCAGCACAATTCTCCATGAGCCTTGTCATCACAATGCTCCATGCGCTTGTGAGCACAATGCTCCATAACCCATGTCATCACATTGCGCCATGCGCTTCTCATCACAATGCTCCACATCCTTGTCATTACAGTGCTCCAAAAACCTTGTCATCACAATGCTCCATGCACTTCTAATCAAAATGCTCTCTCCCCCCGTCATCACAATGTTCCATGATCCCTGTCATGACAAAGCTACATGACCTTATCATCACAATGCTCCATGAACCCTGACATCACAATGTTCCATAACCCTTGTCATCAAAATGCTCCATGACCCTTTTCATCACAATGCTCCATGACCCCTGACATCACAGTGTTCCATAACCACTGTCATCAAAATATTCCATGATACTTTTCATCAAATTGCTCCATGACCCTGTCATCAAAATGCTCCCTGCCCTTCTCATCACAATGCACCACGAACTTGTCATCAAAATGCTCCATGAACTTAGTCATCACAAAGCTCCATGACCCTTGGCATCACAACGCTCCATGCCATTTTCATCACAATGCTCCATGACCCCTGTAATCACAATGCTCCATGCACCTTTTCATCAGAATGCTCCATGAGACTTGTCATCACAAGGCTCCATGGTTTTCTCATCACAATGTCCCAGGACTTGTCATCACAATACTCCATTCCCTTGTCATCACAATGCCCCATTACCCCTGTTATCACAATACTCCATGAATATTTTCAGCCTAATGCCTCATGACCTTATCACAATGCTACTTGACCCTGTCATCACAGTGCTCCATAACCACTGTTAGCACTGCGCTCCATGACCCCTGACAACACAATGATCTGGGAATCTTGTCATCAAAATGCTCCATGACACTTGTCATCACAATGCTCCATGCCCTTGTCATCACATTGCTCCATGAAGCCTCTCATCACATTGCTCCATGCCCTTGTCATTACAATCCTACATGACCCATGTATCACAGTGTTCCATGAACTTGTCATCACAATGCTCCTTGCCAACTCTCATCACAATAATCCATGAAACTTTTCAGACCAATGCTCGATGCCCTTGTCATCACAATGCTCCATTGCCCATGTCATAACCATGCTCCATGACCCCTGCAATCACAATGCTCTACGGACTTGTCATCACAAGGATCCAATACCACTGTAATCACAATGCTCCATTCCCCTTTTCATCAGAATGCTCCATGAGAATTGTCATCACAAGGCTCCATGGTCCTCTCATCATCACAATGCTCCAGGACCTTGTCATCACAATGGTCCATGCCCAGGTCATCAAAAGGCTCTGTGAAATTTGTCACCACAATGCTCCATGAAATTTTCATCACAATTATCTTTTACCCATGTCATCACTATGCTCCATGCCTTTGTCAGCACAATTCTCCATGACAATTTTCATCACAATGCTCCATGCGCTTTTCCGCACAATGCCCCATGACCTGTGTCATCACAATGAGCCATGTGCTTGTCATCACAATGCTCCACCACCTTGTCATCACAGTGCTCCCTAAACCTTGTCATCACAATGCTCCCTGCACTTCACATCAAAATGCTCTCCCACCAATGATATCATAATGTTCCATCACTAGTCATCACAATACTCCCTCACCCCTGTCATCACAATGTTCCAGGACCCCTGTCATCAAAATGCTCAATGACCCTTTTCATCATAATCCTCCATGACCCCTGACATCACAAAGTTCCATAACCTCTGTCATCAAAATGTCCCATGACAATTTTCATCAAATTGCTCCATGACACTTTCATCACAATGATCCCTGCCCTTCTCAAATCAGTTCACCACGCACTTGTCATCAAAATGCTCCATGACCTTTGTCATCACAAAGCTACATGACCCTTGGCATCACAATGCTCCATTCCATTGTCATCAAAATGCTTCATGAACACTCTCATCACATTGTTCCATGCCCTTGTCATCACAGGCTCCGTGATGCTTTTCATCACAATGCTCGATGCTCTTCTTAACACAATGCTCCATGCCATTTTCATTACAATCCACCATGACCCATGTATCACAGTGTTCCGTGCCCCTGTCATCACAATGCTCCATGCCCCCTCTCATCACAATAATCCATGAAGCTTTTCAGACCAATGCTCCATGCCCTTGTCCTCAAAATGCTCCATTACCCCTGTTATAACAATGCTCCATGACACCTGCCATTACAATATTCCATGGCCTTGTCATCACAAGGCTCCATAACCCTTGTCATTACAATGCTCCATGTCCTTGTCATCAAAAAGCTCCATGACGCATGCCATCAGAATGCTCCATGGCCTTCTCATTCACGATTCTCCATGCCCTTGTCATCACAATTCTCCTAGACCTCTGTAATCACAATGCTCAATGCCCCTTTTCATCTCAAATCTCCATGAACCGTGTCATCAAAATGCACCATGCCCATCATCATAATGCTTCATGCTATTGTCATCAAAATGAAATCAAAATGCTCCATGACCTCTGTCATCACAATGCTCCAAACCCTTGTGATCACAATGTTCCATAACACTTGTCATAACAACGCCCCATGACGCTCATCATCACAATTATCCATGGCCTTCTATTCACAATACTCCATGAACTTTGTCATCACAATGCTCAATACACTTGTCATCAAAATGCTCGCTGACACTTGTCATCAGTATGGCCTTGAACCCTGTCATGACAAGGCTCCATGAATTTTGCATCACAATGATCCATGTCCTTTTCATCACAATGCCCTGTGACCCTTGTCATCACAATGCACCATGCCTTTGTCAGCACAATGATCCATGACACTTCTCATCACAATGCTTCATGTGCTTTTCAGCACAATGCTCCTTGAAACATGTCATCACAATGCACCATGCGCTTGTCATCACAATGCTCCACATCCTTGTCATCACAATGCTCCATAAAACTTGTCATCACAATGCTCCATGCACTTCTCATCAAAATGCTCTCTCACCACTGATATCACAATGTTCCATCACTAGTCTTCACAATACTCCCTCACCCTTGTAATCACAATGTTCCATGACCCCTATCATCACTATGCTACCTGCACTTATCATCAAAATGCTCCATGACCAATGACATCACAATGCTCCATAATTCCTGTCATCAAAATGCTCCATTACCATTTTCATCACAATGCTCCATCACCCCTGACATCACAATTTTCCATAACCACTCTCTTCAAAATATTCCATGACTTTTTCACCAAATTGCTCCATGACACTGTTAGCACAGTGCTCCCTGCTCTTCTCATCACAACGCACCACGACCTTGTCATCAAAATGCTCCATGACCTTTGTCATCACAAAACTCCATGACACTTGGCATCACAATGCTACATGCCATTGTCATCACAATGTTCCATGAAGCCTCTCATCACATTGCTCCATGTCCTTCTCATCACAAACCTCCATGACGCTTGTCATCACAATGCTCGATGCCCTTCTCATCACAATGCTCCATGCCCTTGTCATTACAATCCTCCATGACCAATGTATCAAAGTGTTCTGTGCCCTTGTCATCACAATGCTCCATGCCCACTCTCATCACATTAATCGATGAAACATTTCAGACCAATGCTCCTTGCTCTTTTCATCACAATGCTCCATTACCCCTGTCATAAAAATGCTCCATGACACCTGCCTTCAAAAGTTTCCATGGCCTTGTCATCACAAGACTCCATGACACTTGTCATCACAATGCACCAAACACTGTAATCACAATTCTGCATACACTTGTCATCACAGCTCCATGACGCATGTCATCAGAATGCTCCATGGCCTTCTCATTCAAGATGCTCCATGCCCTTGTCATCACAATGGTCCAAGACACCTGTAATCACAATGCTCCATGCCCCTTTTCATCTGAATGCTCCATGAACCCTGTCATTACAATGCACCATGCACATCATTATAATGCTTCATGCTATTGTCATCAAAATGAAATCAATATGCTCCATGACCTCTGTCATCACAATGCTCCAAACACTTGTGATCACAATGTTCCATAACACTTGTCATCACAACGCCCAATGACGCTCATCATCACAGTTATCCATGGGCTTCTATTCACAGTACTCCATTACCTTTGTCATCACAATGCTCAATACACTTATCATCACAATGCTCCCTGACACTTGTCATCAGTATGCTCCTTGAACCCTGTCATGACAAAGCTCCATGCATTTTTCAACACAATGATCCATGCCCTTTTCCTCACAATGCTCCATGACCCCTGGAATCACAATGCTCAATACCATTGTCATCACAAAGCTTCATGACTCATGTCTTCAGAATGCTCCATGGACTTCTCATCACCATGCTCCATGCCCTTTTCATCACAATGCTCCATTCCCATGTCATCAAAATGCCCCATGGCCCCTGTCATCACAATACTCCATGAACATTTTCAGCCCAATGCTCCATGACCTTCTCATCACAATGCCCCATGAACCCTGTCATCACAATGCTCCATGACCCCTGTCGTCACAATGCTCCGTGACTCCAGTCATCACAAAGAATCATGACCTCTGTCATCTCAATGGTCCATGCCATTTTCACACAAGGCTCTGTGACCTTTGTCACCACAATGCTCCATGAACTTTTCATCACAATACTCTGACCCTTGTCATCAAAATGCACCATGCCTTTGTCAGCACAGTGCTCCATGGCCCATGTCATCACAATGCGCCATGCGCTTGTCATCACAAATCTCCATGAGGCTTGTCATCACAACGCTCGATGCACTTCTCATCACAATGCACTATGCCCTTGTCATTACAATCCTGCATGATCTATGTATCACAGTGTTCCGTGCCTTTATTATCACAATGCTCCATTCCCTTGTCATCACAATGCTCCATGACCCTTGTCATCACGGTGCACTATATCCTTGTCATCAAAATGCTCCATTACCTTTGTCATCACTATCCTCCATGACTCTTGGCATCACAATGCTCCATGCCATTGTCATCACAATGGACCATGACATATGTCATCACTGTGCTCCCTGCCACCTGTCTTCACAATACTCCATGACCTTGTCATCACAAGGCTCCATGCCCTTGTCATCACAATGAGCCATGCCCACTGTCATCACAATAATCCATGAAACTTCTCAGACCAGTGTTCCATGTCCCTGTCATCACAATGCTCCATGCCCTTGTCATCACAATGCTCCATGACCCCTGTCATCACAATTATCCGTGACTCCAGTCATCACAATGCTCCGTGACTCCAGTCATCACAATGCTTTATGACATTTGTCATCACAATGATCCATGCCCTCGTCACACAAGGCTCTGTGACTTTTGTCACCAAAATGCTCCATGCTCTTGTCATCAAAATGTGCCATGCCCCTGTCATCACAATGCTCCATGCCCTTGTCATCACAATGCTCCATGACCATTGTCATCACGATGCTCTAAGCCCTTGTCATCAAAATGCTCCATTACGTCTGTCATCAGAATCCTCCATGACACTTAGCATCACAATGCTCCATGCAATTGTCATCGCAATGGACCAAGACATATTTCGTCTAAATACTCCCTGACACCTGTCTTCACAATACTCCCTGACCTTGTCACCACAATGCTACATGCCCCTGTCATCACAATGCGTCATGCCCACTGTCATCACAATAATCCATGAAACTTCTCAGACCAAATTTCCATCACCCTGTTATCACAATGCTCCATGCCTTTGTCGTCACAATGCTCCATGACCCCTGTCATAACAGTGCTCCATGATCCCTGCCATCACAATGTTCCACGGCCTTGTTATCCAAGGCTCCATGACCCTCGTCATCACAATGCTCCAAGACCCATGTAATTACAATGCTCCTTGCCACTTTTCATCTCAATGCTCCATGAACACTGTCATCACAATGCACCATGCCCATCATCATAATCCTTCATGCTATTGTCATCACAATGAAATCAAAATGCTCCATGACCTCTGTCATCACAATGCTCCAAACCCTTCTGATCACAATGTTCCATAACACTTGTCATCACAACGCCCCATGACCCTAATCATCACAATTATCCATGGTCTTCTATTCACAATACTCCATGACCTTTTTCATCACAGTGCTCAATAAACATGTCATCACAATGCTCCCTGGCAATGGTCGTGAATATGCTCCTTGAAACCTGTCATGACAAGGCTCCATGCATTTTTCATCACAATGATCCATGCACTTTTCATCACAATACTCAAAGACTCCTGTAATCACAATGCTCCATGCCCTTGTCATCACAAAGCTTCATGAATCATGTCTTCAAAATGCTCCATGGCCTTCTCATCACCATGCTCCTGCCCTTTTTATCACAATGCTCCATTCCCTTGTCATCAAAATGCTCCATGACCCCTGTCATCACAATACTCCATGAATATTTACAGCCCAATGCTCCACGACCTTCACTTCACAATGCCCCATGAACTCTGTCATCACTGTGCTCCATGACCACTGTCATCACAACGATCCATGACCCCTGACAACACAATGATCCTGGACTCTTGTCATCAAAATGCTCCATGACACTTGTCATCACAATGATCCATTCCCTTGTCATCACAATGCTCCATAACCCTTGTCATCACAAGGCTCCAAGCCCTTGTCATCACAATGCTCCATTATATTTGTCATCACATTTCTCCATGACACTTGGCATCACAATGCTCCATGCCATTGTCATCACAATGGACCATGACATATGTCACCACAATGCTCCCTGACAACTGTCTTCACAATAATCTACGACCTTGTCATCACAATGCTCCATGCCCCTGTCATCACAATGTTCCATGCCCTTGTCATCACAATGATCCATTCCCTTGTTATCACAATGCTCCATGACCCCTGTAATCACAATGTTCAGTGACGCTTGTCATCACAGTGCTCCATGACACTTGTCATCAAAATGTTCCTTGCATTTGTCAGAAAAATGCTTCATGAACTTGTCATCACAATGCTCCATTCTCATTGTCATCAAAATCCTCGATGATACTTGGGTTCACATTGCTTGATGCCCTTGTCATCACAATGCACCATGGTCCTTGAAATGAAAATTATCCGTGACCTCTGTCATCACAATGCTCCATGCCCACTGTCATAGCAATAATCCATGAAACTTGTCAGACCAGTGCTCCATGCCGCTGTCATCACAATGCTCCATGCCCTTTTAATCACAATGCTCCATTACCCCTCACATCATAATGTTCCTTGACCCCAGTCATCACAATGCCTTATGACCTCTGTCATCACAATGGTCCATTCCCTCGTCATCACAAAGCTCTGTAACACATCTCATCACAATGCTCCACGCCTTTGTTAGCAGAGTGCTCCATGACCCGTGTTATCACAATGCTCCATGAGCTTGTTATCAAAATTTTCCACAAACTTGTCATCAGAATGCTCCATAATACTTGTCATCAAAATGCTCCATAATACTTGTCATCACAATGCTCCATGTACTTCTCATCAAAATGCACTCTCACCACTGATATCAAAATGTTCCATCACTAGTCATCACAATACTCCCTCACCCATTTCATGACAATGTTCCACGGCTTTGTCATCACATGGCTCCATGTCCCTTGTCATCACAGTGTTCCAATACCCCTGTAGTCACAATGCTCCATGCTATTGCCATCACAAAGCTCCATGACACATGTTATCAATCTGCTCCAAGGCCATCTCATCACAATGCTCCATGCCCTTGTCATCACCATGCTCCAAGACAACTGTAATCAAAATCCTCCATGCCACTTATCATCTCAATGCTCCATGAACTCTGTAATCACAATGAACCATGCCCATCATAGAAATGCTTCATGCTATTGTCATCACAATGAAATCAAAATGCTCCGTGACCTCTGTCATCACAATGCTCCAAACCCTTGTGATCACAATGTTCCATAACACTTGTCATCACAACGCCCCATGATGCTCATCATCACAATTATCCATGGTCTTCTCATCACAATTCTCCATGTCCTTTGTCATCACAATGCTCAATACATTTGTCATTACAATGCTCCCTGACACTTATCGTCAATATGCTCCTTGAACCCTGTTATGACAAGGTTCCATGCCTTTTGCATCACAATCACCCATGCCATTTTCATCACAATGCTCCAAGACCTATGTAATCACAATGCTCAACACCCCTTTTCATCAGAATGCTCCATGACACTTGTCATCACAATCCTCCATGATCTTCTCCTCAAAATGCTCGAGGACCTTGTCATCACAATGCTCCATTCCATTGTCATCACAATGCTCCATGACCACTGCCATCGCAATACTCAATGAATATTATCAGCTCAATGCTCCATGAGCTTCTCATCACAGTTCTCCATGACCCCTGTCATCACAATGCTCCATGACCACTGTCATCACAGTGCTCCATGACACCGGACAACACAATGATCCTGGACTCTTGTCATCAAAATGCCCCATGACCCTTGTCATCACAATGATCCATATCCTTGCCATCCCAATGCTCTGTGACCCCTGTAATCACAATGCTCCATGACGCTTGTCATCACAGTGTTCCATGACACTAGTCATCAAAATGCTCCATGCATTTGTCAGCAAAATGCTACATGACCTTGTCATCACAATGCTCCATGCGCTTGTCATCACAATACTCCATTCCCATTGTCATCAAAAAACTCCATTAACCTTGGGTTCACAATGCTTCATGCCCTTGTCATCACAATGCTCCATGCACCTTGAAATGAAAATGATACATGACTTCTGTCATCACAATGCTCAAAACGCTTGTGATAACAATGTTCAATAACATTTGTCATCACAACGCTCCATGATGCCTGTCATCACAATGCTCCATGATCTTTGTCATCACAATGCTCAATACACTTGTCATCAAAATGCTCCCTGACACTTGTCGTAAGAATGCTCCTTGAACACTGTCATGAAACGGCTCCAAACCTTTTTCATCACAATGCTCCATGCCCTTTTCATCACAACGCTCCATACCATTGTCATCACATTACTCCATAAGCTTGTCATCAGAATGGTCCATGACCCTTGTCATCACAATGATCCATGACACCTGTCATCACAATGCTCTATGCCCCTTGTCATTACAGTGCTCCATGACGCTCATCATCACAATTATCCATGGTCTTCTCATAACAGTGATCCACGGTCTTTTCATCACAATGCTGCATGCACTGGTCATCACAATTCTACATGTCCTTATCATCAAAATGCTCCATGACACTTGTCATCACAATGTTACATGATCTTGTCAATACAATTCTCCATGCACTTGTACATCGCAATGCTCCATGACCCCTGTCATAGCAAGCTCGGTGCGCTTTTCATCACAATGCTTCACGACCTTCTCATTCAAAATTCTCAATGGCCCTTCTCCTCACAATGCTCAAAGATCTTGTCATCACAGTGATCCAAGACCCTTGTCATCACGATGCTCCAAGCCCTTGTCATCACAATGCTCCATTACTTTGCCATCACAATCCTCCATGACACTTGGCATCACAATGCTCCATGCCATTGTCATCACAATGGACCATGACATATGTCATCACAATGCTCCTTGACACCTGTCTTCACAATATTCCTTGACCTTGTCATCACAATGCTCCATGCCCCTGTCATCACAATGTGCCATGCCCACTGTCATCACAATAATCCATAAAAATTTTCAGAGCAATGCTCTATGCCCCTGTCATCACAATGCTCCATGCCCTTGTCATCACAATGCTACATGACCCCTGTCATCACAATGCTCCGTGACTCCAGCAACCACAATACTTCATGACTTTGTCATCAAAATGGTCCATGCCCACATCATCACAATGTTCCGTGACCCTTGTCATCACAATGCTACATGCAATTATCATCACAATGCTCCATGAGGCCTGATATCACAATGTTCCATAACCCCAGCATCAAAAAGCTCCATGACCCTTTTCATCACAAAGCTCCATGACCCCTGACATCACAATGTTCCATATTCCCTGTCATCAAAATGTTCCATCACAGTTTTCATCAAATTGCTCTTTGACCCTGTCATCACAATGCTCCCTGCCCTTCTCATCACAATGCACAACACCCTTGTAATCAAAATGCTCCATTACATTTGTCATCACAAAGCTCCATGACCCTTGGCATCACAATGCTCCATGCCATTGTCATCACAATGCTCCATGAACCCTTTCATCGCATTGCTTCATGCCCTTGTCATCACAAAGCTCCATGACGCTTGTCATCACAATGCTCCATGACGCTTGTCATCACAATGCTCGATGACCTTCTATTCACAATGCTCCATGCTCTTGTCATTACAATCCTCCATGACACATGTATCACAGTGTTCCTTGCCCTTGTCATCACAATGCTCCAAGACCTCTGTAATCACAATGCTCCATGCCCAGGTCATCACAAAGATTCATGGCGCATGTCATAAGCATGCTCCATGGCCTTCTCATCACAATGGTCCATGCCCTGGTCATCACAATGCTCCAAGGCTCCTGTAATCAAAATGCTCCATGCCCAATTTCATCAGAATGCTCCATGAGACTTGTCATCACAAGGCTCCATGGACTTCTCATCACAATGCTCCAGGACCTTGTCATCACGATGCTCCATTCCCTTGTCATCACAATACTCCATGAATATTTTCAGCCAATGCTCCATGATCTTCTCATCACACTGCTCCATGACCCCTGTCATCACAATGCTCCATGACCACTGTCATCACAATGCTCTATGACCCCTTACAACACAATAATCCGGGACTGTTGTCATCACAATGCTCAATACACTTGTCATCACAATGCTCCCTGACCCTTGTTGTCAGAATGCTCCTTGAAACCTGTCATTAAAAGGCTCCATGCATTTTTCATCACAATGATCCATTCCATTTTCATCACAATGATCCATGCCATTTTCATCACAATACTCCACAAGATTATCATCAGAATGCTCCATGACACTTGTCATCACAATGCTCCATGACCCGTCTTCACAATGTTCCATGACCCCTGTCATCACAATGCTCCATGACGCCTGTCATCAGAATGCCCCATGCCCCTTGTCATTACAGTGCTCCATGATGCTCGTCATCACAGTTATCCATGGTCTTCTCATCCCAATGCTCCATGCCCTAGTCATCACAATGCTCCAAGACCCGTGTAATCATAATTCTCCATGCCCATTTTCATCAGAATGCTCCATGAGACTTGTCATCACAAGGCTCCACGGTCTTCTCATTACAATGCTCCAGGACCTTGTCATCACAATGATCCATGACCCATGTCATGAAAATACTCCATGAACATTTTCAGCCCAAAGCTCCATGACCTTCACATCTCACTTCTCCATGACCCTTGTCATCACAATGCTCCATGTCCACTGTCATCACAACCCTCCATGACCCCTGACAACACAGTGATTCGGGACTCTTGTCATCAAAATGCTCCATAACACTTGTCATCACAATGATCCATGCCCTTGTCATTCCAATTCTCCATGACCCCTGTAATCACAATGCTCCGTGACGCTTGTCATCACAGTGCTCCGTGACCCTTGTCATCACAATGCTCCATGCCTTTGTCAGCACAAGGCTACATGACCTTGTCATCACAGTCCTCCATGACCCTTGGGATCACATTGCAACATGCTCTTGTTATCTCTGTCTTTATTTTCTGGTTTTTACAGATTTTCGGATGTCCCTTTTGACTGGTGGGAAGTGACAATACTTTGTTGTGTGGATTTGCATTGCAAGCTTGCTTGATTTGCCAAAAAGGGCGTATGCATTTTCTCCTGAATATATTCAGCAGAAAATGCATACGCCCTTTTTGGCCAGGTGTATCATTGTCGAAGTTGTTACGCTTTTCCTGTGCTTTAAAGGCGTTTCCAATTTACCAGTTGAAATATGTTTTGTGCAATTCTGCCTCATTTTCAATCTGCTTCGTTGCCTTCCCTCAACAGATTTTTGGAATAGAGTTGTCCTTTATAACTCTGCAGGTTTGTGAATTGCTGTGCCCCTGAGCTCCAATTTTCAACTCGTGTTTTTGTGAGCTGACCACAAATCCACAATTTTGCTACAGGACCTATACTGGTTCCAGGGGTGCAGGCTGACGCTTTGGTTAAATCTTCCTTCCACAGGGGAAATTAGAGTGACATGTGTCCGTCCAAATGCCTACAGCTACTCTCTGATTGGTTCTCCCTCTTCCCTTTCATCCACTGCACAATTTGCAAATTGTGCGAAGCAGGAGCTTATAGGGGCAGACTCTCCAAGTTGGGAGATTGATAGTAAAGCATTTGGAATGCCAAACTGGAACACAAGGAGAGGAAAAAAATTAGGAGCCTTTTAGAATCTTTTGCCATCACAGGGTGTCCATTCTCTAGGTTTCCCATACATGTTATAACTGTAGTGATATTCCCTTCTACCTGGAGAGTTGGGACCCATGGAATGGGTGGCATGCATAACTGCTTTAAAGGGTCTGCATTTTCTCACCCAATCTCACCCGTCCTCTCAGCCCCAAGTGTCCAGCCTTATGTCTCATCTAGCAGTCTTTGCAGATAGGGTCATTCCAGGTTTCATCAGAACCCCTGAAGTAACTGTGTAAGAATTTCGCTGTTTTTTTTTTGTTTGTTTGTATTTGAAATTCATTTTAATAATGGGGTTGAGCTGATTTTCACCGACATGTTTATGCCGGTCTAGACACACTTGATTCCCTTATGGAGACATATCAATATATAGGTTTTAAGATTCTTACTAGTCAGATATATTCCTGTTCTGGGAATTGGGGTTTTGAGTCCCGTTCACTGAGGAAGGTGTAGGTTTTGTCTATTCTGTATTTGCTTCATGGAATGCTACATGTGCTAATATCAAACTCTGGTTTTATGCATCACCCCACCTCTCCTTCCCCCTTAAGCAGGCAAAAGAGTGTTTTCTCAATGTGAGACTCTGTTCTCTTTCCTCAGTTCATGTGTAGCCATGTTTACAGGACCTTCATAAGTGATATCTTATGATAAGTTTCTTTTTCTG
Organism: Hyperoodon ampullatus; assembly: GCF_949752795.1. NCBI lineage: Eukaryota > Metazoa > Chordata > Mammalia > Artiodactyla > Ziphiidae > Hyperoodon > Hyperoodon ampullatus. The sequence continues at coordinate 3,134,242 of NW_027641090.1, forward strand.
TGTGACTTATTTCACTTAGAATCATCGTACCTAAATCCACTCATTTTGCTGCTACTGGCCTTATGACATTGATTTCATGTCTGAGTGATATTCCATTGTACAAAATTACCGCAAGTTCTTTACACAATTTTCTCTTTCCTGGAATATTTAAGTTGTACTGAAGTTGAGCTTCTTGTATGCAGAGCAGCCCTAAACTTTGGGGTGCCTGTGTCTTGTTGATATTTAGTCTTCCCAAGTTATATGCCCATGAGTAGAAGTGTCCTATGCTTGGTAGCTTTGTATTTTAGATGTTATAGGAAACAGCATACACTTCTTCAGAGTGGCTCTTGGATATTTATATCCCACCCATCAGCGTGACTAGCTCCCTGTTCTCCATGGCCTCTCCTGCTTTTCTGCTTTGTAAACATTTTTTGGATGGCCTTTCTGAGCAGTGGAAATTGAGACTTCTTTGTTGTGCGGATTTGCATTTCCCGCTTGCTTGGTTGGCCAAAAAATCTTTATGTGTTTTTTTCCTGAAGTTATTCATGAAAAAAACGCATACACCCTTTGGCCCAACTACATCATTTTAGAAATTCTGCTGCTTTTCATATGCTTTAAATGTGAGTCCAATCTACCTTTTGAAATCTGTTTCCTGCAATTCTGCCTCTCATTCAGATCCTCTTCGTTGCCTTACCTGAATATATTTTTGGACGTTGGTTTTCATTTTTATCTTTGCAGGTCTTTGAATTGTCTGCTCCTGAGCTCCATTTTGCAACTCGCTTTTTTTGTGAGCTGGCCTCCAAACCATTGTATTGCTTCCAGCCCTATTCTGGTTCTGGGGAGGCAGGCTGAGCCTTTGGTTAATTTTTCTTCCTAATGGGAAATTAGAGTGACATGTGCCTGTCAAAACTCCTACAGCTAGTCTCTCAATGGTTCCCCCTCTTCCCGTTTATCCTCTGCACAAATTGCAAACTGTGTGAAACAGGAGATTAAAGGTGCTGATTCTCCAAGTGGGGAGATTGTTAGTAATTTGGCTGGAATGGCGAACCCCAGCACCAGGAGATCAAAAATGAGGTGCATTTTAGACCCCTTTCCTGATCACACGGTGTACATTTGTTTCGGTCTCCCAGGCATGTTTTTGCTGTCAGAAGATTCCCTTGAACCTGCAGATTTGGGACCCATGCAATGGGATTCAGGCAGTATTTCTTTTAAAGATCTGCATTTCCTCACCCAGCCTCTCTAACATCTCTTAGCGTGCATAGCTTCCAGACTTATATATCATCCTGCTGTGTGTCTACCTGTGTTCAATCCATGTTACATCATAGCCCTTCAACAAAAGTTGTAAGAAATTTTGTCTGTCTCACTGTTTTTCTAAACATTTTTAAATTTATTTTTATATTGGTTACAGCTGATTTTCAAAGCTCTGTTTTTTGCTGCTGTACATCCACTTGATTCATGTACTGTGAGACAACAATAAATTCTTTTTCAGATGCTTACCCTTCATATGTATTATTTTACAGTGACTTGAGTGGGCTGAGTGCAGTTCTTTGAGGTACCGTGTAAGCCTTGTCAGTTATTCAACATGGTACTTGAAATGGTATCTTTGCTAATTTCAACCTCCTGGATAATACCTCACCCTTCCTCACCTTTCCCATTTAGCAGCCTTATGTCTGTTTTCTACATATTTGACTATGTTTCTGTTTTGTAATTTATTTCATGTGTAGCCATTTTTGATTCCACCTTTAAGTGACATCTTATGATATGTGTCTTTTTCTTTCTGTCATACGTCATTTAGAATGATCATATGTAACTCCTCCAGACTTGTTACAACAGGCCTTATTTCTGGATGAGTAATATTCCACTCTAAATAAGTACCCCATCTCTTTTATCCATTTTATCCTTCCAGGGACATTTAGGTTATATCCAAGTTGAGGCCCTTTTTAACAGAGAGGTGGTAAACGTTGGGGTGCCTGTTTTCTGTCGATTTTTGTTTTTCCCAAGGTATACGCCCATGAGTGCAAGTGCACTATGCTCTGTAGCTCATTTTTTAGATGTTTTAGCAAACACAATACACTTCTCCAGAGTGGCCCTTGGGAAATTACATTTCCACTATCAGCCTCACAGGGCTCCCTTTTCTCCTCACCCCGTCCTGCATTTCGGGTGTTTACATTTTATGTGGATGGCCCTTCTGACTGATGTGTAGTGATACATTTTGTAGTATTGCTTTCCATTGCCCACCTGTTTGGTTGGATAAAATGTGTGTATGGCCTTTACTTGTATATATTCAGAAAAAATGCATACGCCCTTTTTGGCCAACTGCATCATTGGCGATGTTCAGCCACTTTTCTTGTGCTTTAATGGGGAGTCCTTTCTACCTCTTCAAATCTGTTTCCTGCCACTCTCCCTTGCTTACAAGTCCTTTTCTGTGACTTACCTCAAGACATTTTTTGACGATAGATATTTTCAACTCTGCAGTTTCATGAATTTTAGTGCCCCTGAGTTCCATATTTCAACTTGTGTTTTTGGAAACTGGACACAAAACAGCGGGAATTCGTCTAGTCCTATTCTGTTTCCATGGGCAATTCTAGCCTTGATGAATTTGTCTTCCGTATTGGAAATTAGAGTGGCATGTGCCTGTCCAAACACCTAATACTTGTCTCTAAATTTTTCTCATCCTTCCGCTTCATCCTCTGGACAAATTCCAAACTGTGTGCAACAAGATGTTGACGGTGCTGATATCCCCAAGTGAGGAGATTGTTAGGAAAGATGCTGAAGGAGTGAACCCGAGCACCAGGCGATGAGGAGATGAGGTGCCTTTTCCAAACTGTTTCTGATCAAACGGTGTACCATCCTCTAGGTGTGACAGACATGTTTGAGCCGTAGGAATCGTCCCCTGCATGTAAGGAGAACACCAGGGATTTTTCCAAATCAGTGCCTCCCCGAACACCAATCTGGGGAATTTTTAAGCTACGGCTACACATATGTCCATTAAGGGCCTTGGGAAATAGGCAGAGTCCAAACTTTAGATGATTGAAATCTTCAGAGTCAGAAGTGCTCACCATCGGCCTTGCTTAGGTTACATTTTATCTGTCATTGATAGATGATGTCAATAAAAATATCTATTCTTTTTCTGATTATTTCCCCTTATAGGTTATTGCAAAGTATTCAGTGTAGTTCCCTGTGCTATACAATAGTTCCTTGTTGATGATCTGTTTTATACATAGCAGTGTGTATGTGTTAATCCCAAACTGTTAACTTATCCCTTCTCCTACCTTTCCCCTTTGGTAATAATAAATTATAAGATTTTATACTTCTCAGAAATGGGGAAGCTGAAAGAGAGGTATCATTTTCAATGGAAAAGCACTCAAAACAAGATTGAAGCTTCAGCCAAGAGTATTCGATGTACATCCTTGGGAATAAATCACTTCATTTCTCTAATGTTGACCTGACAAATAAGACAGACGTCTTCACTGAACTTGCTTATAATAAAGTGATGGAAATATTAAATGTAAGTCTTAGAAACATCTTATTTTACCCGAGCCTTATACACTGCTCTAGGTTGACTACAGTTTGGCTCACACATCTGTTCATTGAAGTTACAAAGTTCTCAATTTCTGTTACTGATCCTCCACAGTGGACCCCAACAGGAGTCCCCGTGCCCAGTGTCATTGGAGCCAACAGATCAAGACTGAGTTTGGTTCAGAAGCAAAGGAAACTTTATATTTTGAAAACAGAATGGATAGGTGAGAGTGTGAACTCCCCCGTGGGCTGTGGGCTGGGCTGCTGTGTAGGGATCCTGGCAGCGTCAGCAGGAGGGAGGGGATGGAGCTCTCGAAGGCTGGGTTGGCTGCAGCTCAGGCTCTATGTCGCAGAGTCTGCATGGGACCCCGCTAGCTGTGGTGTCGGCCCAGCCATTCTGCACTAGGAAATCGGGTCTGAAGTGCCGGGTGTGAGACCTCTGCATGCGGAACCCTAGGAGCACGTGAAATTAGACAAAGCACAAAGGAAAAACAGGTTAGACTTTATTTTATTGCCCAGATTCTCTTTTTATCTCCCAGGAATTTTTAATGAACGTTGCCGGAGACGAACACCTCCTCTGCTTTTTGTCCCGTTCCTCATTCTTGGGGTGCTGAGGGTGCAGACCCCTCTTTTGTAACTGCTTCATGCTGAGGTGGGAGCCCTCATACACGGGGGAAGGGGAAAAACTTCTCGCCAGCAGCCTCCAGGTGAGGTTGATTGTCCCAAGGACTCCTGCCTCACTGGTCTTCCACCTGAGCAGCAGCATAGGAAGTGTTATAGATTCGATTGACCTTTAAGGGTCCAGGAAAGAGATGCACAGAGATGCTGCGGTGGCAGATTTCACCCCACCGCACATTTGTTCGGCGACCTTAGGCTGACGGTTTTTGCCAGGCTAGATGCTCTGACCAGTAGTCTGTGCTTTCTTTAATTAGGTCCCTGAATTAATGTACAAACAGCACCATGTGTCAAAGCCCTGCCCACACAACTCTGAGACAGTCCAAGTTCGGTGGTGATCCAGGACCATGATGTCCACTGAGTCAACGGCCTTTTGAAGTAGCCAGCAGTCCAGCCGGTCATATTGTCCACCATCACCGCGGTGTCTGTAGGGTTTTCTATGGTGAAGTCGTGATATACGTTTCCTCCGCCAAGCTTTTTAGCTCCCGTCTGGGTGCAGTAAGTCCTGCAAGCAGTAGTCTGTTCTTTCGGGGCACAGACTTGTTTTCTGAGAGAAACTCCAGGTCAAGTGATGGTCACACGAGTCATCTTGGGGGCCCATTGCCCCCGTTTGTCTCTCTGGAGGTTGGAGTTGGAGGGCCTCCTCACTCGAGGTCAGTTTGTCCGCAGCGCGACCACTGCAACTTCAGGGCATGATGGGTGGTTAGGATCACCACGTGGGGTCCTTTTCCCTTAGGGGGGAGCTGGCCTTGCAGGCTGCTTATTTCCAGCTTTTTAGATACCCCAGTATCCTGGCCTGATGGGACGGTGTGCAAAGCCCTTGGTGACCATAGTTTATCATACCTGAAGGGCATTCTTGTGTTGCTCCATTTCAAGTGGCCCCAGTTTTTGCACTAAGGCTCCAAGGATGATTAACCTTTGACCGGGTATGTAAAGGTCAAAGGGTTTAGCTAAATTAGGGAGTTCCTGGGCAAGGGCCTGAATTGACTGCTCTTTCCATTCTTGAAAGGCTGCTTCTGGATTCTATTCAAAAGAATCATCATCATTTCGTGACAGTGTTTCATGTAGAGGCCCAGCTATTAGACTGTAGTTAGGGATCCAGATGCATAAAACCTTGGCCTCCCCAGGAACCCCTAAGCTGTCTTCTAGTTTTAGAAGAGGTAAGGCTGCAAATGGCTTCTTCCCTATCCTGGGATGCGTTTCTCCAAATATCTGTGAGAATGAAGCCCAGGCATGTCGCCTTAGCCTGGGATATTTGAGCCTTTTTCTTGGACACCTTCTATCCTTCCTTGGCTAGGTAGTTCAGGGGCGTCTTTAGTAGGCCTGGCGATCAGAATGCCATCTGCATATTGAAGGAGGGTTCCCTTTTACAGAGGTAGAACTTTTAGTTCTTTAGAAGACATTTCCCCAATGATTGTGTGGGGATTTTTGAACCATTGGGGAAGGACGGCCCAACATTATTGCTTTTGTTGCATGTTGTGTCCTGCCACTCACAAGCCAAAAAATTCTTGTGACTCTGAGATGAAAGGAATACAGAAGAAGTCATCACTGAAGTCTAATACAGAATGCCATGGCCTGGTGGATGTTAGAATGACCAGCAGGGTGTAGGAAATAGGAGCTACTGGATGTATATCCTCGGTGGCTTCACTGACTGTCCTGATATCCTTTACCAGGTCTCCAGCAGCCCATTGGGCTCTCGTGGTCAGGCCAATCCCAGGATATGGAGCTCACCTTGGCTGCAAACCCCACCGCACAGCCCACGGGGCTCTCGTGGTCAAGTCCCTCCCAGGGTATGGAGCTCACTTGTGCAGCTACCCAGCAGCCCATGGGTCTCTCATAGTCAGGCCCTTACCACTATACGGAGCTCCCCTGGGCATGTACCCCAGCAGGGCTGGACACACAGGAACCGTGCACATAGCCCAACTTGCAGAGAACCCCCAGCTCAACTGTCACTCACAGTTGACACAGAACACCTCAGAGCAGGACTTGAAATAACAAGCAGCAGCTCTGACAGGTCTGTGACCCTGGGTATCACTCTCTGTGGCCTCTCTCTGCCTGGTCTTCCAGACACTTCCACTGCAGCCAGGGCAACAGGCCTCTGTCTCCACCCACCATCACTCCTCTCCCTGACACCTGGGTTCCTCTCGTTAGGATAGGGTCTTCTTGAAGTTGTTTTCCACTCATGGACCACATACAATGATAAGAAAACAAGCCACAGCTGCAGCCCCTTGTCTATCCTGACTCTCAAGAGCCCACACCTGTTCCTTGGGCCTGGCCCGTTTAGCAAGGCTCATTTTCTGCAACTGTGAGCCCCAGAGGGGTGAGGATTGGCTGATTTGGGCAGCCTGACACCGCCTGGGAGCCCTCCCCAGGTGTGCCTGGGTTGAGGTCAATATAAACACCTCTCCAGTCAGCAAGAGCACCTGTACCTGTGCCTGACGCCACATTCTCTGCCCCATCAGCAGTGTCGGGGCTGTGGTGGTGGGAGGGAGTGAGGGGCCATGGCTTTCTGGGTGGTCCAGTGTGAGTGGGGCTCTGCTGGACTTTCTGCAGGAGTTGCCAGGCTGCCACCTGCTAAAGAAGAGGATGTGTCACCCATACCTGCCGCTGGAATTTCTCCCCAGGCAGAGGTGAGGAAGTAAAAAAGCAGTGGGGGCCGTGGCAGGAGGGTATCTCAGGCAGGGAAATGGAAAGCTTCCAGAAGAGCATCTGGTCTAGGACCATCCTGGCTGTACTGCAGGCACCACGTCGGCCTGCATGCTGTCGCTGGTGTGGCTCCACAGCCCTTCCTCTAGGCTTGCAAGTTCTTGTACATATTCAGGTGTTTTACCTGGAAAGGGTGGGAAGATTTCAGCTGCAGCAGGACTGGGGCTCAGATCACATTTACTCACAGACGCCTCGACATAATCCCCCAGTTTTGCAATGAGGATGCTCCTTGTGGGGTGGACCGCTGCTGACTGCATGGGACATGATTTCCCACTTCTGACCAACTTAAGAATTTTTTACCACTGGAGCAAGTGACCTGATACGATTTTCCTCTGTATAACTGGTGGGTTCTGTATTTTTTTTTCCTTTTTTTCTTTTTGGTTCAAGGTAGGTTTTATTTATTCCTCTTTTTCTTAATTTAGAGATATAAACATGGAAATAATGCATTAATATAAAGACGTCTATATGAAGGGAAAAAATTTTTTTCTATTTTATTTTATTAAATGTTATTTATTTATTTTTAATTTTTTAAAATTTATTTATTTCTTTTATACAGCAGGTTCTTATTGGATATCTATTTTATACATATAAGTGTGCACATGTGAATCCCAGTCTCCCAATTCATCCCACCACCACCCTCACATTGTGTTCCCCTCTTGGTGTCCATATGTTTTTTCTCTACATCTGTGTCTCTATCTCTGCCCTGCAAACTGGTTCATCTGTACCAATTGTCTGGGTTCCACATATATGCATTAATATACAATATTTGTTTTTCTCTTTCTGACTTACTTCACTCTGTATGACAGTCTCTAGATCCATCAAGGTCTCTACAAATGACCCAATTTCATTCCTATGTATGGCTGAGTAATATTCCATTGTATATATGTACCACATGTTATCCATTCGTCTGTCTGTGGGCACTTAGGTTGCTTTCATTACCTGGCTATTGTAAATAGTGCTGCAATGAACATTGTGGTGAATGTGTCTTTTTGATTTATGCTTTTCTTTTGGTATATGCCCAGTAGTGGGATTGCTGGATTATAAGGTAATTCTATTTATAGTTTTTTAAGGAACCTCCATTCTGTTCTCCATAGAGACTGTATCGATTTACATTCCCAACAATAGTGGAAGAAGGTTCCTTTTCTCCACACCCTCTCCAGCATTTGTTGTTTGTAGATTTTCTGATGATGCCCATTCTAACAGGTGTGACGTGATACCTCATTGTAGTTTTGATTTCCATTTCTCTAATAATTAGTGATGTTGAGCAGATTTTCATGTGCGTCTTGGCCATCTCTATGTCTTCTTGGAAGAAATGTCTATTTAGATCTGCTTCCATTTTTGTATTGGGTTTTTTGTCTTATTAATGTTGACCTGCATGAGCTGTTTATATATATTGGAGATTAATCATTTGTCCATTGATTCATTTTCAAATATATTCTGCCATTCTGAGGGTTGTCTTTTCATCTTGTTTGTAGTTTCCTTTGCTTTGCAAAATCTTTTACGTTTTATTAGGTCTCATCTGTTTAGCATCTATTTTTTATTTCATTACTATAGGAGGTGGATCAAAAAAGATCTTGCTGTGATTTACGTCAGAGTATTCTTCGTAAGTTTTCCTCTCAGAGTTTTATACTGTCCGGTCTTACATTAAGGTCTCTAATCCATTTTGAATATATTTTTATGTATGGTGTTGGGGAGTGTTCTAATTTCATTTTTTACATGTAGCTGTCCATATTTCCCAGCACCACTGATTGAAGAGACTGTCTTATCTCCATTGTATAGTCTTGCCTCCTTTGTCATAGATTAGTTGACCATAGGTGTGTAGGTTTATCCCTGGGCTTTCTTTTTTTTTTTTCCTTTTATACGTTTATTGGAGTATAATTGCTTTACAATGGAGTGTTAGTTTCTGCTGTATAACAAAGTGAATCAGCTATACATATACAAATATCACCAGATCCTCTCCCTCTTGCATCTCCCTCCCACACTCCATATCCCACCTCTTTATGTGGTCACAAAGCACCGAGCTGATCTCCCTGTTCTATGTGGCTGCTTCCCAGTACCTATCGGTGATACATGTGGTAATGTATTTATGTCCATGCCACTCTCTCACTTCGTCCCAGCTTACCCATACCCTTTCCGGTGTCCTCAAGTCCTTTCTCTACTTCTGTGTCCTTAATCCTGTCCTGCAACTTGGTTCCTCATAATCTTTTTTTTTTTTCTTCATTAGATTCCGTATATCTCTGTTAACATACGGTATTTGTTTTTCCCGTTCTGACTTACTTCACTGTGTAGGACAGATTCTAATCCATCCACCTCAGTACAAATAACTCAGTTTTGCTTCTTTTTATGGCTGAATAATATTCTATTGTATATATGTGCCAGATCTTCTTTATCCATTCATCTGTCGATGGACACTTAGGTTGCTTCCATGTCCTGGCTATTGTAAATAGAGGTTCAATGAATATTTTTGTACATAACTCTTTTTGAATTATGGTTTTCGCAAGGTAAATGCCCAGTAGTTGGATCGTTGTGTCGTATGGTACTTCTATTGTTAGTTATTTAAAGGAACCTCCTTACTGTTCTCCCTAGTGCCCATATCAATTTACATTCCCACCCACAGTGCAAGTGTGTTCCCTTTTCTCCAATAAAGGCCTTTCCATCATTTATTGTTTTGTAGATTTTTTTGATGATTGCCACGCTGACTGCTGTGAGGTGATACCTCACGGTAGTTCTGATTTGCATTTCTCTAATGATTAGTGATGTTCAGCATCCTTTCATGTCTTTCTTGGTTATCTGTATATCTTCTTTGGAGAAATGTCTATTTAGGTCTTCTGCCCGTTTTTGGATTGGGTTGTTTGTTTTTGTGATATTGAGCTACATGAGGTGCTTGTAAAGTTTGGAGATTAATCCTTTATCAATTGCTTCATTTGAAAATATTTTCTCCCATTCTGAGGGTTGTTTTTGCATCTTGTTTATGTTTTCTTGTACTGTGTAAAAGCTTTTAAGTTTCATTAGGTCCCATTTGTTGATTTCTGTTTTTATTTCCATTTCTCTAGGAGGTGGGTCAAAAAGGATCTTGCTGTGATTTATGTCATAGAGTGTTCTGCCTATGGTTTCCTCTAAGTGTTTTATACTGTCTGGTCTTATATTTAGATCTCTAATCAATTTAGAGTTTATTTTTGTGTATGGTGTTATGGAGTGTTCTAATTTCATTCTTTTATGTGTAGGGGTCCAGTTTTCCCAGCACCAATTACTGAAGAGACTGTCTTTTCTCCATTGTATATCCTTAGCTCCTTTGTCATAGATGAGATAGCCATAGGTATGTAGGTTTATCTCTTAGCTTTCTGTCCTGTTCCATTGATCTGTGTTTATGCCAATCTACATACACTTGATTCCATTATGGAGACATATAAATACATAGGTTTCAAGATTATTAGCAGTCAGATATATTCCTCTTCAATGAATAGGGTGTTTTGTGTCCAGTTCATTGAGAAAGGAGTAGGTCTTGTCTATTACATATTTGGTATATGGAATGGTATCTGTGCTAATTTCATACTCTGCTTTTATACATCACCCCACGTCACCTTTCCCCTTAAGGAGGCATAAGTGTGTTTTCTAAATGTGTAACTCTGTTCTCTTTTGAAATTCAGTTCATGTGTATCCATGTTTACATTCCCTCTATAAGTGATATATTACAATAAGTTTCTTTTTCTTTGTGGCTCATTTCCCTTAGCATCATCATACCTAAACCCACTCATTATGCTGCTATTGGCCTTATGACATTGATTTTATGTCTGAGTGACATTCCATTGTATATAAGTACCACGACATCTTTATCCATTATTTTCCCTTTCCTGTGATATTTAAAGTGTACCAAAGTCGAGGTTCTTGTAAACAGAGCAGCCCTAAACTTTGGGCTGGCTGTGTGTTGTGGATTTTTAATTTTCCCAAAATACACGCCCATGAGTGGAAGTGTGCTATGCTCTGTAGCTCTGTTTTAGAAAACAACATACAGTTCTCCAGAGAGGCTGTTGGCCATTTACATCCTGTCCATCGGGGTAACCAGGCTCCCTTTTCTCCATGGCCTGTCCTGTATTTGTGGTTTTTACACTATTTGTGGATAGCCCTTTTGACCGGAGGTAAGTGACACTTCTATGTAGGGTGGATTTGCAATGCCTGATGGCTTGCTTGGCCAAAAAGGGCATATGCATTTTTTTCCCGAATATATTCAAGAAAATACACATACTCCCTTTTCGGCCAAGGGCAACATTGTCGAAGTTCTGTCGCTTTTCATGTGCTTTAAAGACGACTCCAATCTACCTCTTGAAATCTGTTTCCTTCAATTCTGCCTTGCATTCAAATCCTCTTCACTGCCTTACCTCAATATATTTCTGTATGATAGTTGTCCTTTATAACTCTGCAAGTTTGTGAATTGCTGTGCCCCTGATTTCCATTTTTCAACTTGCTTATTTGTGAGCTGGCTGCAATACCGCAGGATGGCTTTAGGCCCTAGTCTGGTCGCGGGGTTGCAGGCTGAGCCTCTGTTTAATTATTCTTCCTGATGGGAAACTAGAGTGACATGTGCCCATCCAAACACCTACAGCTAATCTCTCATTTGTTTCCCCTCTTCCTGTTCATCCTCTGCACAATTTGCAAACTGTGCATAACAGGAGGGTAAAGGCGCTGACACTCCAAGTGGGGAGATTATTTTAATGCAGATGGAATGGCAAAGCCGAGCATGAGGAAAGGAAAAATGAGGTACCTTTTAGAAAACTTTCCCGATTACACAGTGTACCATCCACTGGGTTTCCCATGCATGTGTTAACTGTAGGAAGATTCCCTTAAACATGGAGAGTTGGGGCCACTAGAATGGGTAGCACACAGTATTGCTCTAAGTGGTGTTCTTTTGCTCACACAACCTCAGCAATCTTGTCAGACCCAAGTGTCCAGTCTTATGTCTCATCCAGCTGTGGATGTAAAGGTGGTCAATCCAGGTTGCATCACAGGCCCTGAACGTAATTTTTAAGACTTTCTCCCTGTTTCGCTGTTTTTTTCATTTTGCTTTTGAAATTTATTTTTATAAGGGGGTTTAGCTGAATTTCAGTGCTGTGTTCATGTCATTATACACACACATGATTCATTTATGGAGACATGAGAATACATATGTTTTAAAATACTTACTAGTCAGATATATTCCTCTTCAATGAATAGGGGTTGTTGAGTCCAGTTCATTTTGTGGGAGTAGGTGCTGTCTATTACATACTTGGTTTATGGAACGATATCTGTGCTAATTAAGGACTGTGGATTTATGCATAACCCCACCTCGCCTTTCCCCTTAATCAGGCAGAAGTTTGTTTTCTAAATGTGTGACTCTGTGGTGTTTGTAATTCAGTTCATGTGTAGCCATGTGTACATTCCCGCTATAACTGATATCTTATGATAAGTTTCATTGTTCTGTTGTCTTTCCTAACTCAGTTCATGTGTAGCCATGTTTACAGGCCCTTCATAAGTGATATTTTCTGATAAGTTTCTTTTTCTCTGTGACTTATTTCACTTAGTTCATTGTACCTGAATCCACTCATTTGCTGCTACTGCCCTTATGACATTGATTTCATGGCTGAGGGATATTCCATCGTACGTAAGTACCACAATTTCTTGAAGCATTTTTGTCTTTTCTGGGATATTTAACTGGTACCCAAGTTGAGGTTCTTGTAAGAAGTGCAGCCCTAAATTTTGGGGTGGCTCTGTTTATTGATTTTCAGTTTTCCCAAGGTATCTTCCCTAGACTGGAAGTGCCCTTGGCTCTGTAGCTCTGTTGTTTCCTTGTTTTAGGGCACACAACGGACTCCTCCAGAGAGGCAGTTGGCAATTTACATCCTGCCCTTCAGCAAAACTAGGCTCCCTGTTCTCCAGCACCGGTCTTGACTTTCTCGTTTTTACACATTTTGCGATTTCCCTTTTGACCTGTGGGAAGTGATACTTCTTTGTAGTGCAGATTTGCATTGCCCGCTTGCTTGCTTGGCCAAAGAGGGCATATGCGTTTTCTCCTGAATATATTCAGGAGAAAACGCATACGCCCTTTTTTAGCCCAGTGCATCACTGTCGAAGTTGTGCCCCTCTTCCTGTGCTTTAAAGGTGATTCCAATGTACCTCTTGAAATCTGTTTCCTGCTATTCTGGCTCACATTCAAGTCTGCCTCGTTGCCTTCCCTCAACAGATTTTTGGACGATAGTTGTCCATTATTACACTGCCAATTTGTGAATTTCTGTGCCCCTGAGCTCCATTTTTCAACTCGTTTTTTGTGAGCTGACCGCAAGTCCACAATTTTGGTTCTGGACCTCTACTGGTTTCCGGGGTGTGGCTGAGACTTTGGTTAACTCTTCTTCCAGCCGGGAAATTAGAGTGACATGTGACTGTCCAAATGCCTAACAGCTACTCTCTCATTGGTTCTCCCTCTTCCCTTTCATCCTCTGCCAAATTGGCAACGTGTGTGAACCAGGAGGTTTGAGGGGATGTCACTCCAAGTTGGGAGATTGATAGTAAAGCAGTTGTAAAGTCAAACCGGAGCAGCAGGAGAGGGAATATTAGTTGAGTTTTAGAAACCTTTCGTATTCACAGTGTGTCCATTCTCTAGGTTTCCCGTACATGTTATAGCTGTAGTAATATTCCCTTCAACCTGGAGAGTTGGGAGCCTTGGAATGTGTGCCACACATTATTGCTTTAAATGGTCTGCATTTGCTCACGAAATCTAACCAATCCTCTCAGTCCCAAGTGTCCAGCCTTATGCCACATCCAGCTGTCGTTGTATATAGGGTCATTCCAGGTTTGATCAGAGCCCCTGAAGGAATTGTAAAGAATTTCCCTGTTTTTTTTGTTTTGTTTTCGAAATTCCTTTTTATAGTGGGTTTGAGCTGATTCTCACTGCCATGTTTATGCCAGTCTAGACACACTTGATTCCCTTACGGAGACATATCAATATATAGGTTTTAAGATTCTTACTAGTCAGATATATTCCTCGCCGGGAAATAGTGGGTTTTGTGTCCCTTTCACTGAGGAAGGTGTAGGTCTTGTCTGTTCCATAGTTGGTTTTTGGAACGGTACCTGTACTAATATGAAACTCTGGTTTGATGCATCACCCCACCTATCCTTCACCCTTAAGCAGGCATAAGAGTGTTTTCTAAATGTGAGACTCTGTTCTCTTTCCTAACTCAGTTCATGTGTAGCCATGTTTACAGGACCTTCATAAGTGATATCTTATGATAAGTTTTCTTTTCTCTGTGACTTATTTCACTTAGAATCATCGTACCTGAATCCACTCATTTTGCTTCTACTGGCCTTATGACATTGATTTCATGGCTGAGGGATATTCCATCTTATGTAAGTAACACAATTTCTTGAACCATTTTTGTGTTTCCTGGGATATTTAAGGTGTATCCATGTTGAGGTTCTTGTAAGCAGTGCAGCCCTCAATTTTGGGGTGGCTCTGTCTTATTGATTTTCAGTGTTAGCAAGGTATATTCCCTAGACTGGAAGTGCCCTTGGCTCTGTAGCTCTGTTGATTACTTGTTTTAGGGAACACAATGCACTCCTCCAGAGAGGCAGTTGGCAATTTACATCCTGCCCATCAGCATAACTAGGCTCCCTATTCTCCAGGGCCTTTCTTGCCATTCTGGTTTTTACACATTTTGCAGATGTCCCTTTTTACCGGTGGGATGTGATACTTCTTTGTAGTGCAGATTTGAATTGCCCGCTTGCTTGCTTGGCCAAAAAGGGCGTATGCGTTTTCTCCTGAATATATTCAGGAGAAAATGCATAGGCCCTTTTTGGCCAAGTGCATCACTGTCGAAGTTGTGCCCCTCTTCCTCTCCTTTAAAGGTGATTCCAATGTACCTCTTGAAATGTGTTTCCTGCTATTCTCACTCACATTCAAGTCCACCTCGTTGCCTTCCCTCAACGGATTTTTGGAAGATAGTTGTCCTTTATTACTCTGCCAGTTTGTGAATTGTTGTGCCCCTGAGCTCCATTATTCAACTCATTTTTTGTGAGCTGACGGCAGGTCCAAAACTTTGGTTCAGGAACTATACTGGTTCCCGACGGATGGCTGAGACTTTGGCTACTTCTTCTACCTGCAGGGAAATTAGAGTGACATATGCCCGTCCAAATGCCTAACAACTACTCTCTCATTGGTTCTCCCTCTTCCCTTTCATCCTGTGCCATATTGGCAACCTGTGCGAACCAGGAGGTTAAAGGGGCTGTCTCTAAAATTTGGGACATTGATAGAAAAACAGTTGGAAAGTCAAACCGGAGCACCAGGAGAGGGACTATTAGTTGAGTTTTAGAAACCTTTCATATTCACAATGTGTCCATTCTCTAGGTTTCAAATACATGCTTTAGCTGTAGTAATATTCCCTTCAACCTGGAGAGTTGTAACCCTTGGAATGTGTGCCATGCATTATTGCTTTAAATGGTCTGCATTTGCTCACCAAATCTCACCAATCCTCTCAGTCCCAAGTGTCCAGCCTTATGCCACATCCAGCTGTCGTTGTAGATAGGGCCATTCCAGGTTTCTTCAGAGCCCCTGAAGGAATTGTATAGAATTTCCCTGGTTTTTTGTTTTGTTTTTCAAATTCCTTTTTATAGAGGGTTTGAGCTGATTCTCACTGCCATGTTTATGCCTGTCTAGACACACTTGATTCACTTATGGAGACATATAAGTACAGAGGTTTTAAGATTCTTACTAGTCAGATATATTCCTCTGCAGGAATTATGGGGTTTTGAGTCCCTTTCACTGAGGAAAGTGTTGGTCTTGTCTTTTCAATAGTTGGTTTTTGGAATGGTACTCGTACTAGTATCACACTCTGGTTTTATGCATCACCCTACCTCCCTTCCCCCTTAAGCAGGCATAAGAGTGTTTTCTAAATGTGAGATTCTGTTCTCTTTCGTAGCTCAGTTCATGTGTAGCCATGTTTACAGGGCCTTCATAAGTGATATCTTATGATAAGTTTCTTCTTCTCTGTGACTTATTTCACTTAGAATCATCGTACATGAATCCACTCATTTTGCTGCTACTGATCTTATGACATTGATTTCATGGTTGAGGCGTATTCAATTGTACGTAAGTAACACAATTTCTTAAACCATTTTTGTCTTTCCTGGGATATTTAAGGTGTACCCAAGTTGAGGGTCTTGTACACAGTTCAGCCTTCAATTTTGTGTTTGCTCTGTTTTATTGATTTTCAGTTTTACCAAGGTATATTCCCTAGACTGGAAGTGCCCTTGGCTCTGTAGCTCTGTTGTTTACCTGTTTTAGGGAACGCAATGCACTACTCCAGAGAGGCAGTTGTCAATTTACATCCTGCCCATCAGCATAACTAGGCTCCCTGTTCTCCAGGGCCTTTCTTGCCATTCTGGATTTTACACATTTTGCGTATATCCCTTTTTACAGGTGGGAAGTGATACTTCTTTATAGTGCAGGTTTTCATTGCCCATGAGCTTGCTTGGCCAAAAAGGGCGTATGCGTTTTCTCCTGAATATATTCAGAAGAAAATGCATACGCCCTTTTTGGCCAAGTGCATCGTTGTCGAAGTTGTGTCCCTCTTCCTGTGCTTTAAAGGTGATTCCAATGTACCTCTTGAAATCTGTTTCCTGCTATTCTCGCTCACTTTGAAGTCCGCCTCGTTGCCTTCCCTCAGCTGATTTTTGGACGATGGTTGTCCTTTATTACTCTGCAGTTTGTGAATTGCTGTGCCCCTGAGCTCCATTTTTCAACTCGTTTTTTGTGAGATGACGGCAGGTCCAAAACTTTTGTTCAGGAACTATACTGGTTCCCTGCGGGTGGCTGAGACTTTGGTTAATTCTTATACCTGCCAGGAAATTAGAGTGACATGTGCCCGTCAAAAGGCCTAACAGCTACTCTCTCATTGGTTCTCCCTCTTCCCTTTCATCCTCTGCCAAATTGGCAAACTGTGCGATCCAGGAGGTTAAAGGGGCTGTCTCTCCAAGTTGGGACATTGATAGTAAAGCAGTTGGAAAGTCAAACCGGAGCACCAGGAGAGGGACTATTAGTTGAGTTTTAGAAACCTTTCGTTTCTTCATAGAGGATCCCTTCTCTAGGTTTCCCGTACATGTTATATCTGTAGTAATATTCCCTTCTTCCTGGAGAGTTGGGACCCAAGGAATGGGTGCCACACATTATTGCTTTAAAGGGTCTGCATTTGCTCACTCAATCTCACCAATCCTCTCAGTCCCAAGTGTCCAGGTTTATGCCACATCCAGCTGTCGTAGATAGGGTCATTCTAGGTTTCATCAGAGCCCCTGAAGGAACTGTAAAGAATTTCCCTGTTTTTTTGTTTTGTTTTTAAATTCCTTTTTATCATGGGTTTCACCTGATTTTCACTGCCATGTTTACGCCAGTCTAGACACACTTGATTCCCTTACGGAGACATATCAATACATAGGTTTTAAGATTCTTACTAGTCAGATATATTCCTCTGCGGAGAATAGGGGTGTTGAATCCCGTTCACTGAGGAAGGAGTAGGTCTTGTCTATTCTGTATTTTGATTATGTAATGGTACCTGTGTTAATATCAAATTCTGGCTTTATGCATCTCCCCACCTCTCCTTTCCCCTTAAGCAGGCATAAGTATATTTTCTACATGTGAGACTCTGTTCTCTTTACTAATTCAGTTCATGTGTACCCATGTTTACATTTCCTTTATAAGTGATATCTTATGTCAGAATGCTCCATGGCTCTTGTCATCATAATGCTCAATGATGCTTGTCACCACGATTATCCATGGTCTTCTCATCACAATACTCGACGGTGTTGCCATCACATTGCTCCATGCCCTGGTCATCACAATGCTTCATGTCCCTTGTCATCACAATTCTCCTCCTCTTTGTCTTCACAATGTTCCATGACACTTCTCATCACAATGTTACATGCTCTTGTCATCACAATTCTCCATGAACTTGTCATCGCAATTCTCCCTGAACCCTGTCATAGCAAGCTCCATATGCTTGTCAACACAATGCTTCATGACATTGTTATAAAAATTCTCAATGTCGCTTGTAATCACAATGCTCCCTGCCATTGTCATCACAGTGCTTCATGACACTTGTCATCACAATGCTCCATGCCCTTGTCATCACAATGCTCCATTACACCTGTCATAACAATGCTCCATGACCCCTGCCATCACAATGTTCCACCGCCTTGGCATCCAAGTCTCCATGACCCTTGTCATCACAGTGCTCCAAGACCCCTGTAATCACAATGCTCCATGCCCCTGTCATCACAAAGATCCATGACACATGTCATCAGTATGCTCCATGGCCTTCTCATCACTATGCTCCATGACCTTGTCATCACAATGCTCCAAGACCCATGTAATCACAATGCTCCATGCCCCTATTCATCAGAATGCTACATTAGACTTGTCATCACAAGGCTCCATGGTCTTCTCATCACACTGCTCCAGGACCTTGCAATCAAAATGCTCCATTCCCTTGTCATCACAATGCTCCTTGACCACTGTCATCAAAATACTCCATGAACATTTTCAGGCCAATGCTCCATGACCTTCTCATCACAATGCTCCATTACCCTTGTCATCACAATGCTCCATGAACCCTCTCATCACAATGCTCCATGACACCTGTCATCACAATGCTCCATGCCCCTTGTCATTACAGTGATCCATGACGCTCTTCATCATAATTATCCATGGTCTTTTCATCACAATGCTCCACGGTCTTGCTATCACAATTCTCCATGCCCTGTTCATCACAATGCTCCATGTCCCATGTCATTACAATTCTCCACGTCCTTGTCATCACAATGCTTCGTGACACTTCTCATCACAATGTTACATGATCTTGTCATCACAATTCTTCATGCACTTGTCATCGCAATGCTGTATGACCACTGTCCTAGCAAGCTCCATGTGCTTGTCATCACAATGCTTCACGACGTTGTCATCAAAATTCTCAATGGCCCTTGTCATCACAATGCTCCATGCCCTTGTCATCACAATGCTCCATGAACTTAGTCATCACAATGTTCCAAGCCCTTGTCATCAAAATGCTCCATTACCTGTGTCATCACAATCCTCCATGACACATGGTATCACAATGCTCCATGCCATTGTCATCACAATGGACAATGACGTATGTCATCACAATGCTCCCTGACACCTGTCTTCACAATACTCCTTGACCTTGTCATCACAATGTTCCATGCCCTTGTCATCACAATGCGCCATGCCCACTCTCATCACAATAATCCATAATCTTGTCAGAGCAATGCTCCATGACCCCTGTCACCACAATGCTCCGTGACTCCAGTCATCACAATGCTTCATGACCTTTGTCATCACATTGGTCCATGTCCTCTTCAAACAAGGCTCTGCGATCTTTTACACCACAATGCTCCATGAATATTTCATCACAATGCTCTGTGTCCCTTGTCATGAAAATGCTCCATGCCTTTGTCACCACAATGCTCCATGCCCTTGTCATCACAATGCTCCATGCCCACTGTCATCACAATAATCCATGAAACTTGTCAGACCAATGTTCCTTGCCCCTGTCTTCACATTGCTCCATGCCCTTGTCATCACAATGCTCCCTGACCCCTTTCATCACAATACTCCGTGACTCCAGTCATCACAATGCTTCATGACCTATCTCATCACTATGGTCCATGCCCTCGTCACACAAGGCTCTGTGATCTTTTTCACCACAATGCTCCAAGAATATTTCATCACAATGCTCTGTGACACTTGTCATCAAAATGCTCCATGCCTTTGTCAGCACAATGCTCCATGACACTTGTCATCAAAATGCTCCATGTGCTTGTCAGCACAATGCTCCATGACCCATGTCATCACAATGCGCAATGCGCTTGTCATCACAATAGTCCACATCCTTATCTTTGCTATGCTCCATAACACTTGTCATCACAATGCTCCATGCACTTCTCATCAAAATGCTCTCTGACCACATATATCACAATGTTACATCACTAGTCATCACAATACTACCTCAAACCTATCATCACAGTGTTCCATGACCCCTGTCATCACAGTGCTACATACCCTTATCATCACAATGCTCCATGACCCCTGACATCACAGTGTTCCATAACCCCTCTCACAAAATGCTCCATGACCCATTTCATCACAATGCTTCATGACCCCTGACATCACAATGTTCCATAATCCCTGTCATCAAAATATTCCATGACACTTTTCATCAACTTGCTACATGACCTTGTCATCACAATGCTCCCTGTCTTTCTCATCTCAATGCACCATGCCCTTGTCGTCAAAATGCCCCATGACTTTTTCATCACAAAGCTCCATGACACTTGGCATCACAATGCTCCATGCCATTGTCATCACAATGCTCAATGAAATCTCTCATCACATTGCTCCATGCCCTTGTCATCACAATGCTCCATTACACCTGTCATAACAATGCTCGATTACCCCTGCCATCACAATTTTCCACGGCCTTGTCATCACATGGCTCGATGACACTTCTCAACACAATGCACCAAAACCTCTGTAATCACAATTCTCCATGCCCCTTTTCATCTCAATGCTCCATGAACACTGTCATCACAATGAACCATGAACATCACCATAATGATTCATGCTATTGTCATCACAAAGAAATTAAAATGCTCCATGACTTCTGTCATCACAATGCTCTAAACCATTCTGATCAGAATGTTCCATAACACTTGTCATCACATGCCCCATGACGCTCATCATCACAATTATGCAAGGTCTTCTCACCACAATGCTCCATGACCTTTGTCACCACAATGCTCAATACACTTGGCATAACAATGCTCGCTGACACTTATCATCAGTATGCTCCTTGAACACTGTCATGACAAGGCTCCATGCCTTTTTCATCACAATGATCCATTCCCTTTTCATCACAATGCTCCAAGACCCCTGTTATCACAAACATCTGTGACTCCAGTCATCACAATGCTTCATGACATTTGTCATCAAAATGGTCCATGACTTCGTCATACAAAGCTCTGTGACTTTTGTCACCACAATGCTCCATGAAATTTTTATCACAACGCTCTGTGACAATTGTCATCACAAAGCTCCATGCATTTGTCAGCACAATGATCCATGACCCTTGTCATCACAATGCTCGATGCGTGTGTCAGCACAATGCTCCATAACCCATGTCATCACAATGCACCATGCACTTGTCATCACAATGCTCCACATCCTTGTCATCAAAATGCTCCATAAACCTTGTCATCACAATGCTCCATGTACTTCTCCTCCAAATGCTTTCTCACCCCTGATATCACAATGTTCCATCACTAGTCATCAGAATACTCCCTCACCCCTGTCACCACAATATTCCATGACCCCTGTAATCACAATTCCCCATGCCCTTGTCATCACAAAGCTCCATGACGCATGTCATCAGAATGCTCCATGGCCTTCTCATCACAATGCTCCATGCCCTTGTCATCACAATTCTCCAACACCCCTGTAATCACAATGCTCCATGCCCTTTTTCATCTCAATGCTCCATGAACCCTGTCATCACAATGCACCGTGCCCATCACCATAATATTTCATGCTATTGTCAACACAATGAAATCAAAATGCTCAATGACCTCTGTCATCACAATGCACCAAACGCTTCTGATCACAATGTTCCATAACACTTATCACAATGCCCCATGACGCTGGTCATCACAATTATCCATGGTCTTCTCATCACAATGCTCCATGATCTTTGTCATCACAATGCTCAATACACTTATCATCACAATGCTCCCTGACAGTTGTCATCAGTATGCTCCTTGAACCCTGTCATGAAAAGGCTCCATGCATTTTTCATCACAATGATCCATTCCCTTTTCATCACAATGCTCCAAGACCCCTGTAATCACAATGCTCCATGTCCTTGTCATCACAAAGCTCCATGACAAATGTCATCAGAATGCTCTATTGCCTTCTCATCACAATGTTCCATGCCCTTGTAATCACATTGCTCCAAAACCCCTGTAATCACAATGCTCCATGTCCTTGTCATCACAAAGCTCCATGACAAATGTCATCAGAATGCTCCATTGCCTTCTCATCACAATGCTCCATGCCCTTGTAATCACATTGCTTCAAAACCCCTGTAATCTCAATGCTCCATGCACCTTTTCATCACAATGCTCCATGACCTTGTCATCACAATGCTCCATGACCCTTGTCATCGCAATGTTCCAAGCCCTTGTCATCAAAATGCTCCATTACCTGTGTCATCACAATGCTCCATGACACTTGGTATCACAATGCTCCATGCCATTGTCATCACAATGGACAATGACATATGTCATCCCAATGCTCCCTGACACCTGTCTTCACAATACTCCATTACCTTGTCATCACAATGTTCCATGCCCTTGTCATCACAATGTGCCATGCCCACTGTCATCACAATAATCCCTGAAACATGTCAGACCAATGTTCCATTCCCCTGTCATCACAATGCTCCATGCCCTTGTCATCACAATGCTCCATGACCCCTGTCATCACAATGCTCCGTGACTCCAGTCATCCCAATGCTTCATGAACTGTGTCCTCACAATGGTCCATGCCCTCGTCACACAAGGCTCTGTGACCTTTGTCACCACAGTGCAAAATGCCCTTGTCATCTTAATGCTCCATGCCCAATGTCATCACAATAATCCATGAATCTTGTCAGACCAATGTTCCATGCCCCTGTCATCACATTGCTCCATGCCCTTGTCATCACAATGCTCCATGCACTTCTCCTCAAAATGCTTTCTCACCGCTGATATCACAATGTTCCATCACTAGTCATCACAATACTCCCTCACCCCTGTCATCACAATATTCCATGACCCCTGTAATCACAATTCACCATACCCTTGTCATCACAAATTTCCATGTCGCATGTCATCAGAATGCTCCAATGCCTTCTCACCACAATGCTCAATACCCTTGTCATCACAATGCTCCAACACCCCTGTAATCACAATGCTCCATGCCCGTTTTCATCTCAATGCTCCATGAACCCTGTCATCACAATGCACCGTGCCCATCACCATAATATTTCATGCTATTGTCATCACAATGAAATCAAAATGCTCAATGACCTCTGTCATCACAATGCACCAAACCCTTCTGATCACAATGTTCCATAACACTTGTCATCACAATGTCCCATGAGGCTGATCATCACAATTATCCATGGTCTTCTCATCACAATGCTCCATGACCTTTGTCATCACAATGCTCAATACACTTTTCATCACAATGCTCCCTGACAGTTGTCATCAGTATGCTCCTTGAACCCTGTCATGACAAGGCTCCATGCATTTTTCATCACAATGATCCATTCCCTTTTCATCAAAATGCTCCAAGACCCCTGTTATCACAATGCTTCATGTCCTTGTCATCACAAAGCTCCATGACACATGTCATCAGAATGCTCCATTGCCTTCTCATCACAATGCTCCATGCCCTTGTCATCACATTGCTCCAAAACCCCTGTAATCTCAATGCTCCATGCACCTTTTCATCAGAATGCTCCACGCCCTTGTCATCACAATGCTCCATGACCCTTGTCATCGCAATGTGCCAAGCCCTTGTCATCAAAATGCTCCATTACCTTTGTCATCACAATCCTCCATGACACTTGGTATCACAATGCTCCATGCCATTGTCATCACAATGGACAATGAAATATGTCATCACAATGCTCCCTGACACCTGTCTTCACAATACTCCATGACCTTGTCATCACAATGTTCCATGCCCTTGTCCTCACAATTCGCAATGCCCACTGTCATCACAATAATCCATCAAACATGTCAGACCACTGTTCCATGCCCCTGTCATCACAATGCTCCATGACCCCTGTCATCACAATGTTCCGTGACTCCAGTCATCACAATGCTTCATGACCTTTGTCCTCACAATGGTCCAGGCCCTCGTCACACAAGGCTCTGTGAACTTTGTCACCACAATGCTCCATGCCCTTGTCATCACAATGCTCCCTGACCCCTGTTATCACAATGCTCTGTGACTCCAGTCATCACATGCTTCATGACCTTTGTCCTCACAATAGTCCATGCACTCATCATACAAGGCTCTGTGACCTTTGTCACGACAATGCACCATTCCCTTGTCATATCAATGCTCCATGCCCCTGTCATCACAATAATCCATGAAACTTGTCAGACCAATGTTCCATGCCCCTGTCATCACATTGCTCCATGCCCTTGTCACCACAATGCTCCATGACACTTGTCACCACTATGCTCGATATTCTTCTCATCACAATGCTCCATGTCCTTGTCATTACAATCCTCCATGACACATGTATCACAGTGTTCCGTGCCCTAGTCATCACAATGTTCCATTCCAAATCTCATCACAATAATCCATGAAATTTTCAGACCAATGTTCCATGCCCTTGTCATCAAAATGATCCATTACCCCTGTCATAACAATGCTCCATGACCCCTGCCATCACAATGTTCCACCGCCTTGGCATCCAAGGCTCCATGACCCTTGTCATCACAATGCTCCAAGACCCCTGTAATCACAATGCTCCATGCCCCTGTCATCACAAAGATCCATGACACATGTCATCAGAATGCTCCAGGGCCTTCTCATCACTATGCTCCATGACCTTGTCATCACAATGCTACAAGACCCCTGTAATCACAATGCTCCATGCCCCTATTCATCAGAATGCTCCATTAGACTTGTCATCACAAGGCTCCATGGTCTTCTCATCACACTGCTCCAGGACCTTGTCATCAAAATGCTCCATTCCCTTGTCATCACAATGCTCCTTGTCCACTGTCATCAAAATACTCCATGAACATTTTCAGGCCAATGCTCCATGACCTTCTCATCACAATGCTGCATTACCTTGTCATCACAATGCTCCATGACCCCTCTCATCACAATGCTCCATGACACCTGTCATCACAATGCTCCATGCCCCTTGTCATTACAGTGATCCATGACGCTCTTCATCATAATTATCCATGGTCTTTTCATCACAATGCTCCACGGTATGCTATCACAATTCTCCATGCCCTGTTCATCACAATGCTCCATGTCCCAAGTCATTACAATTCTCCACGTCCTTGTCATCACAATGCTTCGTGACACTTCTCATCACAATGTTACATGATATTTTCATCACAATTCTCCATGCACTTGACATCACAATGCTGTATGACTACTGTCCTAGCAAGCTCCATGCGCTTGTCATCACAATGCTTCACGACGTTGTCATCACAATTCTCAATGGCCCTTGTCATCACAAAGCTCCATGAACCTAGTCATCACAATGCTCCATGAACCTAGTCATCACAATGTTCCAAGCCCTTGTCATCAAAATGCTCCATTACCTTTGTCATCACAATCCTCCATGACACTTGGTATCACAATGATCCATAATATT
The DNA here is from genome assembly GCF_949752795.1 of Hyperoodon ampullatus. Classification (NCBI taxonomy): domain Eukaryota; kingdom Metazoa; phylum Chordata; class Mammalia; order Artiodactyla; family Ziphiidae; genus Hyperoodon; species Hyperoodon ampullatus. The sequence goes on from NW_027641090.1 coordinate 3,159,603, forward strand.
GTCATCACGATGGACAATGACATATGTCATCACAATGCTCCCTGACACCTGTCTCCACAATAATCCATGACCTTGTCATCACAATGTTCCATGCCCTTGTCATCACAATGCGCCATGCCCACTCTCATCACAATAATCCATAAACTTCTGAGAGCAATGCTCCATGACCCCTGTCATCACAATGGTCCGTGACTCCAGTCATCACAATGCTTCATGACTTTGTCATCACAGTGGTCCATGTCCTCTTCAAACAAGGATCTGTGATCTTTTACACCTCAATGCTCCATGAATATTTCATCACAATGCTCTGTGTCCCTTGTCATGAAAATGCTCCATGCCTTTGTCACCACAATGCTCCATGCCCTTGTCATCACAATGCTCCATGCCCACTGTCATCACAATAATCCATGAAACTTGTCAGACCAATGTTCCATGCCCCTGTCTTCACATTGCTCCATGCCCTTGTCATCACAATGCTCCATGACCCCTCTCATCACAATGCTCCTTGACTATAGTCATCACAATGCTTCATGACCTATCTCATCACTATGGTCCATGCCCTCGTCACACAAGGCTCTGTGATCTATTTAACCACAATGATCCATGAATATTTCATCACAATGCTCTGTGTCCTTTGTCTTCAAAATGCTCCATGCCTTTGTCAGCACAATGCTTCATGACACTTGTCATCAAAATGCTCCATGTGCTTGTCAGCACAATGCTCCATGAACACTGTCATCACAATGCTCCGTGACTCCAGTCATCACAATGCTTCATGACCTTTGTCATCACAATGGTCCATGCCCTCGTCACACAAGGCTCTGTGACCTTTGTCACCACAATGCTCCATGCCCTTGTCATCACAATGCTCCATGCCCACTGTCATCACAATAATCCATGAAACATGTCAGACCAATGGTCCATGCCCCTGTCACCACATTGCTCCATGCCCTTGTCATCACAATGCTCCAAGACCCCTGTCATCACAGTGCCCCGTGACTCCAGTCATCACAATGATTCATGAACTTTCTCATCACAATGGTCCATGCACTGGTCACACAAGGCTGTGTGATCTTTGTCACCACAATGCTCCATGAAATTTTCATCACAATGCTCTGTGTCCCATGTCATCACAATGCTCCATGCCTTTGTCAGCACAATGCTCCATGACATTTGTCATCAAAATGCTCCATGCGCTTGTCAGCACAATGCTCCATGACACATGTCATCACAAAGTGCCATGCTCTTTTCATCACAATGCTCCACATCCTTTTCATCGCTATGCTCCATAAATCTTGTCATCACAGTGCTCCATGCACTTCTCATCAAAATGCTCTCTCACCACATATATCACAATGTTCCATCACGAGTCATCACAATACTCGCTCACCCCTGTCATCAAAATGTTCCATGACCACTGTCATCACAGTGCTACATGCCCTTATCATCACAATGCTCCATGACCCCTGACATCACCATGTTCCATAACCCCTGTCACAAATTGCTCCATGACACATTTCATCACAGTGCTTCATGACCCCTGACATCACAGTGTTCCATAACCCGTGTAATCAAAATACTCCATGACACTTTTATTCAAATTGCTCCATGACCCTGTCATCACAATGCTCCCTCACTTCTCATCACAATGCACCACGCCCTTGTCATCAAAATGCCCCATGACATTTGTCATCACAATGCTCCATGACACTTGGCATCACAATGCTCCATGCCATTGTCATCACAATGCTCAATGAAATCTCTCATCACATTGCTCCATGCCATTGTCATCACAATGCTTCATTACACCTGTCATAACAATGCTCCATGACATCTGCCATCACAATGTTCCACGGCCTTGTCATCACAAGGCTCCATGACCCTTGTCATCACAATGCTCCAAGACCTCTGTAATCACAATTTTCCATGGCACTTTTCATCTCAATGCTCCATGAACACTGTCATCACAATGAACCATGCCCATCATCATAATTATTCATGCTATTGTCATCACAATGAAATCAAAATGCTCCATGTCCTCTGTCATCACAATGCTCCAAAACTTTCTGATCACAATGTTCCATAACACTTGTCATCACATGCCCGATAATGCTCGTCATCACAATTATGCAAGGTCTTCTCATCACAATGCTCCATGACCTTTGTCACCACAATGCTCAATACACTTGGCATCACAATGCTCGCTGACACTTGTCATTAGTATGCTCCTTGAACATTGTCATGACAAGGCTCCATGCCTTTTTCATCACAATGATCCTTTCCCTTTTCATCACAATGCTCCAAGACCCCTTTTATCACAATGCTCCGTGATTCCAGGCATTAAAATGCTTCATGACATTTGTCATCACAATGGTCCATGACATCGTCACACAAAGCTCTGTGACCTTTGTCACCACAATGCTCCATGAAATTTTTATCACAATGCTCTGTGACCCTTGTCATCAAAAAGCTCCATGCCTTTGTCAGCACAATGCTCCATGACCATTGTCATCACAATGCTCGATGCGCGTGTCAACACAATGCTCCATAACCCATGTCATCACAATGCACCATGCACTTGTCATCACAGTTCTCCACATCCTTGTCATCAAAATGCTCCATAAACCTTGTGATCACAATGCTCCATGCACTTCTCCTCAAAATGCCTTCTCACCAATGATATCACAATGTTCCATCAGTAGTCATCACAATACTCCCTCACCCCTTTCATCACAATATTCCATGACCCCTGTATTCACAATTCTCCATGCCCTTGTCATCACATAGCTCCATGACACATGTCATCAGAATGCTCCATGGCCTTCTCATCACAATGCTCCATGCCCTTGTCATCACAATGCTCCAACACCCCTGTAATCACAATGCTCCATGCCCATTTTCATCTCAATGTTCCATGAACCCTGTCATCAAAATGCACCGTGTCCATCACCATAATATTTCATGCTATTGTCATCACAGTGAAATCAAAATGCTCAATGACCTCTGTCATCACAATGCACCAAACCCTTCTGATCACAATGTTCCATAACACTTGTCATTACAATGCCCCATGACGCTGGTCATCACAATTATCCATGGTCTCCTCATCACAATGCTCCATGATCTTTGTCATCACAATGCTCAATACACTGATCATCACAATGCTCCCTGACAGTTATCATCAATATGCTCCTTGAACCCTCTCATGACAAGGCTCCATGCATTTTTCATCAAAATGATCCATTCCCTTTTCATCACAATGCTCCAAGACCCCTGTAATCACAATGCTCCCTGTCCTTGTCATCACAAAACTCCATGACGCATGTCATCAGAATGCTTCATTGCCTTCTCATCACAATGCTCCATGCCCTTGTCATCACATTGCTTCAAAACCCCTGTAATCTCAATGCTCCATGCACCTTTTCATCAGAATGCTCCATGCCCTTGTCATCACAATGCTCCATGACACTTGTCACCACAATGTTCCAAGACCTTGTCATCAAAATGCTCCATTACCTTTGTCATCACAATCCTCCTGGACACTTGGTATCACAATTCTCCATGCCTTTGTCATCACAATGGACAATGACATATGTCATCGCAATGCTCACTGACACCTGTCTTCACAATACTCCATGACCTTGACATCACAATGTTCCATGCCCTTGTCATCACAATGCGCCATGCCCACTGTCATCACAATAATCCATGAAACATGTCAGACCAATGTTCCATGCCCCTGTCATCACAATGCTCCATTCCCTTGTCATCACAATGCTCCATGACCCCTGTCATCACAATGCTCCGTGACTCCAGTCATCACAATGCTTCATGACGTTTGTCCTCACAATGGTCCATGCCCTCGTCACACAAGGCTCTGTGACCTTTGTCACCACAATGCTCCATGCCCTTGTCATCTCAATGCTCCATGACCACTGTCATCACAATAATCCATGAAACTTGTCAGACCAATGTTCCATGCCACTGTCATCACCTTGCTCCATTCCCTTGTCATCACAATGCTCCATGACCCCTGTCATCACAATGCTCCTTGACTCCAGTCATCACAATGATTCATGACCTTTCTCATCACAATGGTCCATGCCCTCGTCACACAAGGCTCTGTGATCTTTGTCACCACAATGCTCCATGAAATTTTCATCACAATTCTCTGTGTCCCTTGTCATCACAATGCTCCATGCCTTTGTCAGCACAATGCTCCATGACACTTGTCATCAAAATGCTCCATGCGCTTGTCAGCACAATGCTCCATGACACATGTCCTCACAATGTGCCATGCTCTTTTCATCACAATGCTCCACATCCTTTTCATCGCTATGCTCCATAAAACTTGTCATCAAAATGCTCCATGTACTTCTCATCAAAATGCTCTCTCACCACATATATCACAATGTTCCATCACTAGTCATCACAATACGCGCTCACCCCTGTCATCACAATGATCCATGACCACTGTCATCACAGTTCTACATGCCCTTATCATCGCAATGCTCCATGAAACCTGATATCACAATGTTCCATAACCCCTGTCATCAAAATATTCCATGACACTTTTATTCAAATTGCTCCATGACCCTGTCATCACAATGCTCCCTGCCCTTCTCATAACAATGCACCACGCCCTTGTCATCAAAATGCCCCATGACATTTGTCATCACAAAGCTCCATGACCCTTAGCATCACAATGCTCCATGCCATTGTCATCACAATGCTCAATGAAATCTCTCGTCACATTGTTCCATGCCCTTGTCATCACAATGCTCCATTACACCTGTCATAACTATGCTCCATGACCCCTGCCATCACAATGTTCCAAGGCCTTGTCAGCACAAGGCTCCACGACCCTTGTCATCACAATGCTCCAAGACCTCCGTAATCACAATTCTCCATGACACTTTTCATCTCAATGCTCCATGAACACTGTCATCACAATGCACCATGCCCATCATCATAATGATTCATGCTATTGCCATAACAATGAAATCAAAATGCTCCATGTCCTCTGTCATCACAATGCTCCAAACCCTTCTGATCACAATGTTCCATAACACTTGTCATCACATGCCCCATGACGCTCGTCATCACAATTATGCAAGGTCTTCTCATCACAATGCTCCATGACCTTTGTCACCACAATGCTCAATACACTTGGCATCACAGTGCTCGCTGACACTTGTCATCAGTAAGCTCCTTGAACACTGTCATGAAAAGGCTCCATGCCTTTTTCATCACAATGATCCATTCCCTTTTCATCACAATGCTCCAAGACCCTCGTTATCACAATGCTCCGTGACTCGAGTCATCACAATGCTCCATGAAATTTTTATCACAATGCTCTGTGACCCTTGTCATCACAAAGCTCCATGCCTTTGTCAGCACCTTGCTCCATGACCATTGTCATCACAATGCTCGATGCGCGTGTCAGCACAATGCTCCATAACCCATGTCATCACATTGCACCATGCACTTGTCATCACAATGCTCCACATCCTTGTCTTCAAAATGCTCCATAAACCTTGTCATCACAATGCTCCATGCACTTCTCCTCAAATTCCTTCTCACCACTGATATCACAATGTTCCATCACTAGTCATCACAATACTCCCTCACCCCTGTCATCACAATATTCCATGACCCCTGTAATTCACAATTCTCCATGCCCTTGTCATCACAAAGCTCCATGACACATGTCATCAGAATGCTCCATGGCCTTCTCATCACAATGCTCCATGCCCTTTTCATCTCAATGCTCCAACACCCCTGTAATCACAATGCTCCATGCCCCTTTTCATCTCAATGCTCCATGAAACCTGTCATCACAATGCAACGTGTCCATCACCATAATATTTCATGCTATTATCATCACAATGAAATCAAAATGCTCAATGACCTCTGTCATCACAACGCACCAAACCCTTCTGATCACAATGTTCCATAACACTTGTCATCACAATGCCCCATGACGCTGGTCATCACAATATCCATGGTCTTCTCATCACAATGCTCCATGATCTTTGTCATCACAATGCTCAATACACTTATCATCACAATGCTCCCTGACAGTTGTCATCAGTATGCTCCTTGAAGCCTGTCATGACAAGGCTCCATGCATTTTTCATCACAATGATCCATTCCCTTTTCATCACAATGCTCCAAGACCCCTGAAATCACAATGCTCCATGCCCTTGTCATCCCAATGCGCCATGCCCAATGTCATCACAGTAATCCGTGAAACATGTCAGACCAATGCTCCATGCCCCTGTTATAACAATGCTCCATGCCCTTGTCATCACAATGCTCCATGACTCCTGTCATCACAATGCTCCGTGACTCCATTCGTCACAATGCTTCATGACCTTTGTCCTCACAATGGTCCATGCCCTCGTCACACAAGGCTCTCTGACCTTTTTCACTACAATGCTCCATGCCCTTGTCATCTCAATGCTAAATGCCCATTGTCATCACAGTAATCCATGAAACTTGTCAGACCAATGTTCCTTGCCCCTGTCATCACATTGCTCCATGCCATTGCCATCACAATGCTCCATGACCCCTGTAATCACAGTGCTCCGTTACTCCAGTCATCACAATGATTCATGACCTTTCTCATCTCAATGGTCCATGCCCTCGTCACACAAGGCTCTGTGATCTTTGTCACCACAATGCCCCATGAAATTTTCATCACAATGCTCTGTGTCCCGTGTCATCACAATGCTCCATGCCTTTGTCAGCACAAAGCTCCATGACACTTGTCATCAAAATGCTCCATGCGCTTGTCAGCACAATGCTCCATGACACATGTCATCAGAATGCTCCATTGCCTTCTCATCACAATGCTCCATGCCCTTGTCATCACAATGCTTCAAAACCCTTTTAACCACAATGCTCCATGCACCATTTAATCAGAATGCTCCATGACCCTTTTCATCAAAATGCTCCATTACCCCTCACATCACAATGTTCCATAACCCCTGTTATCAAAAATTTCCATGACACATTTCATCAATTTGCTCCATGACCCTGTCATCACAATGCTCCCTGCCCTTCTCATCACAATGCACCACGACCTTGTCATCAAAATGGTCCATGACCTTTGTCATCACAAAGCTCCATGACCCTTGTCATCACAATGCTCCATGCCATTTCATCACAATGCTACATGAAACCCTTCATCACATTGCTCCATGACATTGTCAGCACAATGCTCCATGATGCTTGTCATCACAATGCTCGATACACTTCTCATCACAATGCTCCATGTCCTTGTCATTACAATCCTCCATGACACATGTATCACAGTGTTCCGTGCCTTAGTCATCACAATGCTCCATGCCAAATCTCATCACAATAATCCATGAAATTTTCAGACCAATGTTCCATGCCCTTGTCATCACAAACCTCCATGACCCTTGGCATCACAATGCTCCATGCCATTTCATCACAATGCTACATGAAACCCTTCATCACATTGCTCCATGACATTGTCAGCACAATGCTCCATGATGGTTGTCATCACAATGCTCGATACACTTCTCATCACAATGCTCCATGTCTTTGTCATTACAATCCTCCATGGCACATGAATCACAGTATTTTGTGCCTTAGTCATCACAGTTCTCCATGCCGAATCTCATCACAATAATCCATGAAATTTTCAGACCAATTTTCCATGCCCTTGTCATCACAATGCTACATTACCCCTGTCATAACAATGCTCCATGACTCCTGCCATCACAATGATCCACGGCCTTGTCATTCAAGGTTATATGATCCTTGTCATCACATTGCTCCAAGACCCCTGTAATCACAATGCTCTATGCCCTTGTCGTCACAAAGATCCTTGACGCATGTCATCAAAATGCTCCATGGCCTTCTCATCACAATGCTCCATGCACTTGTCATCACATGCTCCAAGACCCCTGTAATCACAATGCTCTCTGCCCTTCTCATCACAATGCACCACGCCCTTGTCATCAAAATGCTCTATGACCTTTATCATCACAAAAGTCCATGACCATAGCATCACAATGCTCCATTCCATTGTCATCACAATGCTCCATGAACCCTCTCATCACATCGCTCCATGCACTTTTCATCCCAAATCTCCATGACGCTTGTCATCACAATGCTCGATGCCCTTCTCATCACAATGCTCCATGCCATTGACATTACAATCCTGCATGATCTATGTATCACAGTGTTCTGTGCCCTTGTCATCAGAATGCTCCATGCCCACTCTCATCACAATAATCCATGAAAATTTTCAGACCAATGTTCCATGCACTTGTCATCAAAATGCTCCATAACCCCTGTCATAACAATGCTCCATGACCAATGCCATCACAAGGATCAACGGCCTTGTCATCAGAAGACTCCATGACACTTGTCATCACAATGCTCCAAGACCCCTGTAATCACAATGCTCCATTCACTTGTCATCACAAAGCTCCATGACGCATGTCATCAGAATGCTCCATGGCCTTCACATCACAATGCTCCATGCCCTTGTCGTCACAATGCCCCAACACCCATGTAATCACAATGCTCCATGCCCCTTTTCATCTCAATGCTCCATGAAACCTGTCATCACAATGCACCGTGCCCATCACCATAATATTTCATGCTATTGTCATCACAATGAAATCAAAATGCTCAAAGACCTCTGCAATCGAAATGCACCAAACCCTTCTGATCACAATGTTCCATAACACTTGTCATCACAATGCCCCATGAGCCTGGTCCTCACAATTATCCATGGTCTTCTCATCACAATGCTCCATGACCTTTGTCATCACAATGCTCAATATACGTATCATCACAATGCTCCCGGAAACTTATCATCAGTATGCTCCTTGAACAGTGTCATGAGAAGTCTCCATGCAGTTTTCATCGCAATGCTCCATGCCCCTTTTAATTTCAATGCTCTATGAACCCAGTCATCACAATGCACCGTGTCCATCACCATAATATTTCATGCTATTGTCATCAAAATTAAATCAAACTGCTCAATGACCTCTGTCATCACAATGCACCAAACCATTCTGATCACAATGTTCCATAACACTTGTTATCACAATGCCCAATGAGGCTGGTCATCACAATTATCCATGGATTTCTCATCACAATGCTCCATGATCTTTGTCATCACAATGCTCAATACACTTATCATCACAATGCTCCCTGAGTGTTGTCATAAGTATGCTCCTTGAAACCTGTCATGACAAGGCTCCATGCGTTTTTCATCACAATGATCCATTCCCTTTTCATTCCAATGCTCCAAGACTTCTGCAATCACAATGCTCCTTGTACTTTTCATCACAAAGCTCCATGACACATGTCATCACAATGTTACATTGCCTTCTCATCACAATACTCCATGCCCTTGTCATCACAATGCTCCAAAACCCCTGTAATCACAATGCTCTATGAACCTTTCCATCAGAATGCTCCATGACACTTTTCATCAAAATGCTCCATGACCCCTGACATCGCAATGTTCCATAACCCCTGTCATCAAAATGTTCCATGACACTTTTCATCAATTTGCTCCATGACCCTGACATCACAATGCTCCCTGCCCTTCTCATCACAATGCAACACGACCTTGTCATCAAAATGCTCCATGATCTTTGTCATCACAAAGCTCCATGACCCTTGGCTTCACAATGCTCCATGACATTTCATCACAATGCTACATGAAACCTCTCATCATATTGCTCCTTGCCCTTGTCACCACAATGCTCCATGACACTTGTCATCACAATGCTCGATACTCTTCTCATCACAATGTTCCATGCCCTTGTCATTACAATCCCCCATGACACATGTATCACAGTATTCCATGCCCTAGTCATCACAATGCTCCATGCCGAATCTCATCACAATAATCCATGAAATTTTCAGACCAATGTCCCATGCCCTTGTCATCACAATGCTCCTTTACCCCTGTCATAGAAATGCTCCCTGACCCCTGCCATCACAATGTTCCATGGCCTTGTCATCCAAGGCTCCATGACCCTTGTCATCACAGTGCTCCAATACCCATGTAATCACAATTCTCCATGCCCTTTTCATCACACAGCTCCATGACGCATGTCATCTGAATGCTCCAAGGCCTTCTCATCACAATGTTCCATGCCCTTGTCATCAGAATGCTCCAACACCAGTGTAATCACAATGCTCCATGCCCCTTTTCATCTCAATGCTCCATGAACCCTGTCATCACAATGCACCGTGCCCATCACCATGATATTTCATGCTATTGTCATCACAATGAAATCAAAATGCTCAATGACCTCTGTCATCACAATGCACCAAACCCTTCTGATCATAATGTTCCATAACACTTGTCATCACAATGCCCCATGACGCTGGTCATCACAATTATCCATGGATTTCTCATCACAATGCTCCATGATCTTTGTCATCACAATGCTCAATATACTTATCATCACAATGCTCCCTGACTGTTGTCATCAGTATGCTCCTTGAAACCTGTCATGACAAGGCTCCATGCATTTTTCATCACAATGATCCATTCCCTTTTCATCACAATGCTCCAAGACCCCTGCAATCACAATGCTCCATGTACTTGTCATCACAAAGCTCCATGATGCATGTCATCAGAATGCTCCATTGCCTTCTCATCACAATACTCCATGCCCTTGTCATCACAATGCTTCAAAACCCCTGTAATCACAATGCTCCATGAACCTTTTCATCAGAATGCTCCATGACCCTTTTCATCAAAATGCTCCATTACCCCTGACATCACAATGTTCTATAACCCCTGTCATCAAAATGTTTCATGACACTTTTCATCAATTTGCTCCATGACCCTGTCATTACAATGCTCCCTGCCCTTCTCATCACAATGCACCACGACCTTGTCATCAAAATGCTCCATGACGTTTGTCATCACAAAGCTCCATGACCCTTGGCATCACAAGGCTCCATGCCATTTCATCACAATGCTACATGAAACCTATCATCACATTGCTCCATGCCCTTGTCAGCACAATGCTCCATGATGCTTGTTATAACAATGCTCGATACTCTTCTCATCACAATGTTCCTTTCCCTTGTCATTACAATCCCCCATGACACATGTATCACACTGTTCCGTGCCCTAGTCATCACAATGCTCCATGCCGAATATCATCACAATAATCCATGAAATTTTCAGAGCAATGTTCCATGCCCTTGTCATCACAATGCTCCTTTACCCCTGTCATATAAATGCTCCATGACCCCTGCCATCACAATGTTCCACGACCTTGTCATCCATGGCTCCATGACACTTGTCATCACAGTGCTCCAATACCCATGTAATCACAATGCTCCATGCTCTTGTTGTCACAAAGATTCATGACGCATGTCATCAGAATGCTCCGTGGCATTCTCGTCACAATGATCCATGCCCTTGTCATCACAATGCTCCAAGACCCCTGTAGTCACAACACTCCATATCCCTTGTCATTACAGTGCTCCATGACGCTCGTCATCACAATTATCCGTGATCTTCTCATCACAATGCTCCACGGTCTTGCCATTACAATGCTCCATGACCCGGTCATCACAATGCTCCATGTCCCATGTCATCACAATTCTCCACGTCCTTGTCATCACAATGCTCCATGACACTTCTTATCACAATGTTACATGATATTTTCATCACAATTCTCCATGCACTTGTCATCGCAATGTCCTATGACCCCTGTCATAGCAAGCTCCATGCGCTTGTCATCACAATGCTCCACGACGTTGTCATCAAAATGCTCCATTACCTTTGTCATCACAATCCTCCATGACATTTGGTATCACAATGCTCCATGCCATTGTCATCACAATGCTCCGTGACTCCAGTCATCACAATGCTTCATGACCTTTGTCACCACAATGCTCCATGCCCTTGTCATCACAATGCTCCATGCCCACTGTCATCACAATATTCCATGAAACTTGTCAGACCAATGATCCAAGCCCTCTTCACACAAGGCTCTGTAATCTTTGTCACCACAATGCTCCATGAACTTTTTATCACAGTGCTCTTTGTCCCTAGTCATCACAATGCTCCATGCCTTTGTCAGCACAATGCTCCATGACACTTGTCATCAAAATGCTCCATGCACTTGTCAGCACAATGCTCCTTGACCTATGTCATCACAATGTGCCATGCGCTTGTCATCACAATGCTCCACATTCTTTTAATCGCTATGCTCCATAAAACTTGTCATCACAATGCTCCAGGCCCTTGTCATCACAATGCTCCATGACGCTTGTCATCACAATGTCCCAAGCCCTTGTCATCAAAATACTCCATTCCCTTTGTCATCACAATCCTCCATGACACTTGGTATCACAATGCTCCATGCCAATTTCATCACAGTGGACAATGGCATATGTCATCACAATGATCCCTGACACCTCTCTTCACAATACTCCATGACCTTGTCATCACAATGTTCCATGCCCTTGTCGTCACAATGTGCCATGCCTAATGTCATCACAAGAATCCATGAAACTTGTCAGACCAATGTTCCATGCCCCTGTCATCGCAATGCTCCATGCCCTTGTCATCACAATGCTCCATGTCCCCTGTCATCACAATGCTCCGTGACACCAGTCATCACAATGCTTCATGACCTTTGTCATCACAATGGTCCATGCCCTCGTCACCCAAGGCTCTGTGACCTTTGTCACCACAATGCTCAATGTCCTTGTCATCACAAAGCTCCATGACGCATGTCATCAGAATGCTCCTTTGCCTTCTCATCAAAATGCTCCTTGCCCTTGTCATCACAATTTTTCAAAACCACTTTAATCACAATGCTCCATGCACCTTTTCATCAGAATGCTCCATGACCTTTTTCCTCAAAATGCTCCATTTCCCATGACATCACAATGTTCCATATCCCCTGTCATCAAAATGTTCCATGACATTTTTCATCAATTTGTTCCATGACCCTGTCATCACAATGCTCCCTGACCTTCTCATCACAATGCACCACGACCTTGTCATCAAAATGCTCCATGACCTTTGTCATCACAAAGCTCCTTGACCCTTGGCATCACAATGCTCCATGCCATTTCATCAAAAAGCTACATGAAACCTCTCATCACATTGCTCCATGCCCTTGTCAGCAGAATGCTCCATGACGCTTGTCATCACAATGCTCGATACTCTTCTCATCACAATGCTCCATGCCCTTGTCATTACAATCCCACTGACACATGTATCACAGTGTTCCGTGCCCTAGTCATCACAATGCTCCATGCCGAATCTCATCACAATAATCCGTGAAATTTTCAGACTAATGTTCCATGCCCTTGTCATCAAAATGCTCCATTACCCCTGTCATGACAATGCTCCATGACCCCTGCCATCACAATGTTCCACGGTCTTGCCATCACAATGCTCCATGCCATGGTCAAAACAATTCTCCATGTCCCATGTCATCACAATTCTCCACGTCCTTGTCATCACAATGCTCCTTGACACTTCTTATCACAATGTTACATGATCTTTTCATTACAATTCTCCAGGCACTTGTCATCGCAATGCTCTATGACCCCTGTCATAGCAGGCTCCATGCGCTTGTTATGACAATGCTTCACGACATTGTCATCAAAATTCTCAATGGCCCTTGTCATCACAATGTTCCATGACCCTTGTCATCAAAATGTTCCAAGCCCTTGTCATCAAAATGCTCCATTACCTTTGTCATCACAATCCTCCATGACACTTGGTATCACAATGCTCCATGCCATTGTCATCACAATGGACAATGACTTATGTCATCACAATGCTCCCTGACACCTGTCTTCACAGTACTCCATGACCTTGTCATCACAATGTTCCATGCCCTTGTCATCAAAATGTGCCATGCCCACTGTCTTCACAATAATCAATGTAACTAGTCAGACCAGTGTTCCATGCCCCTGTCATCAAAATGCTCCAAGCCCCTGTCATCACAATGCTCCATGCCCCTGTGATCACAATGATCCATGACACATGTCATCAGAATGCTCCATGGCCTTCTCATCACTATGCTCCATGACCTTGTCATCACAATGCTCCAAGACCCCTGTAATCACAATGCTCCATGCCCCTATTCATCAGAATGCTCCATTAGACTTGTCATCACAAGGATCCATGGTCTTCTCATCACACTGCTCCAGGACCTGGTCATCAAAATGCTCCATTCCCTTGTCATCACAATGCTCCTTGACCACTGTAATCACAGTATTCCATGAACATTTTCAGGCCAATGATCCATGACCGTCTCATCACAATGCTCCATTACCCTTGTCATCATAATGCTCCATGACGCTTGTCATCACAATGTCCCAAGACCTTGTCATCAAAATGCTCCGTTACCTTTGTCATCACAATCCTCCATGACACTTGGTATCACAATGCTCCATTCCATTGTCATCACAATGAGCAATGACATATGTCATCACAATGATCCCTGACACCTGTCTTCACAGTACTCCATGACCTTGTCATCACAATGTTCCATGCCCTTGTCATCACAATGTGCCATGCCCACTGTCATCACAATAATCCATGTAACTTCTCAAACCAATGTTCCATGCCCCTGTCATCAAAATGCTCCATGCCCCTGTCATCACAATGCTCAATGCCCCTGTCATCACAAAGATCCATGACACATGTCATCAGAATGCCCCATGGCCTTCTCATCACAGTGCTCCGTGACACCTGTCATCACAATGCTACATTCCCCTTGTCATTACAGTGATCCATGACGCTCTTCATCATAATTATCCATTGTCTTTTCATCACAATGCTCCACGGTCTTGCCATCACAATTCTCCATGCCCTGTTCATCACAGTGCTCCATGTCACAAGTCATTACAATTCTCCCCGTCCTTGTCATCACAATTCTTCATGACACTTCTCATCACAATGTTATATGATCTTGTCATCACAATTCTCCATGCACTTGTCATCTCAATGCTCTATGACCACTGTCATAGCAAGCTCCATGCGCTTGTCATCACTATGCTTCACGACGTTGTCATCAAAATTCTCAATGGCCCTTGTCATCACAATTCTCCATGCCCTTGTCATCACAATGCTCCATGACCCTTGTCATCACAATGTTCCAAGCCCTTGTCATCACAATGCTCCATGATGCTTCTCATCACAATGTCCCAAGCCCTTGTCATTAAAATGCTCCATTACCTTTGTCATCACAATCCTCCATGACACTTGGTATCACAATGCTCCATACCATTGTCATCACAATGGACAATGACATGTCATCACAGTGCTCCCTGACACCTGTCTTCACAATACTCCATGACCTTGTCATCACAATGCTCCATGCCCTTGTCATCACAATGGTCCAAGACACCTGTAATCACAATGCTCCATGCCCCTTTTCATCTCAATGCTCCATGAACCCTGTCATCACAATGCATCATGCCCATCATCATAATGCTTCATGCTATTGACATCAAAATGAAATCAATATGCTCCATGACCTCTGTCATCACAATGCTCCAAACACTTGTGATCACAATGTTCCATAACACTTGTCATCACAACGCCCAATGATGCTCATCATCACAGTTATCCTTGGGCTTCTATTCACAGTACTCCATTACCTTTGTCATCACAGTGCTCAATACACTTGTCATCACAATGCTCCCTGACACTTGTTATCAGTATGCTCCTTGAACACTGTCATGACAAGGCTCCATGCATTTTTCAAAACAAGGATCCATGCCCTTTTCCTCACAATGCTCCAAGACCCCTGGAATAACAATGCTCCATGCCATTGTCATCACAAAGCTTCATGACACATGTCTTCAGAATGCTCCATGGCCTTCTGATCACCATGCTCCATGCCCTTTTCATCACAATGCTCCATTCCCATGTCATCAAAATACCCCATGACCCCTGTCATCACAATACTCCATGAACATTTTCAGCCCAATGCTCCATGACTTTCTCATCACAATGCCCCATGAAACTGTCATCACAAAGCTCCATGACCCCTCTCAGCACAATGCTCCGTGACTCCAGACATCACAATGCTTCATGACTTTTGTCATCTCAATGGTCCATGCCATTGTCACACAAGGCTCTGTGACCTTTGTCACCTCAATGCTCCATGCCCTTGTCATCACAATGCGCCAAGACCCTTGTCATCACGATGCTCTAAACCCTTGTCATCAAAATGCTCCATTATGTTTGTCATCACAATCCTCCATGACACTTGGCATCACAATGCTCCATGCAATTGTCATCGCAATGGACCATGACATATTTCATCACAATGCTCCCTGACACCTGTCTTCACAATACTCCCTGACCTTTCATCACAATGCTCCATGCCTTTGTCATCACAATGCTCCATAACCCCTGTCATAACAATTCTCCATGATCCCTGCCATCACAATGTTCCACGGCATTGTCATCCAAGGCTCCATGACCTTTGTCATAACAATGCTCTAAGACCCCTGTAATCACAATTCTCCATGCCCGTGTCATCACAAAGATCTATGACGCATGTCATCAGAATGCTCCATGGCCTTCTCATCACAATGCTCCATGCCCTTGTCATCACAATGCTCCAAGACCCCTGTAATCACAGTGCTCCATGCCCATTTTTATCTCAATGCTCCATGAACCCTGTCATCACAATGCACCATGCACATCATCATAATGTTTCATGCTATTGCCATCACAATGAAATCAAAATGCTCCATGACATCTGTCATCACAATGCTAAAAACCCTTGTGATCACAATGTTCCATAATACTTGTCATCACAATGCCCCATGACGCTCGTCATCACAATTATGAATGGTTTAATCATCACAATGCTCCATGACCTTTGTCACCACAATCCTGAATACACTTATCACCACAATGCTCCCTGACACTTGTCATCAGTATGCTCCATGAACCCTGTCATGAAAAGGCTCCATGCCTTTTTCATCCTAATGATCCTTTCCCTTTTCATCACAATGCTGTAAGACCCCTGTAGTCACAATTCTCCCTGCCCTTGTCATCACAAAGCTCCATGAAACATGTCATCTGAATGCTCCATGGCCTTCTCATCACAATGCTCCATGCCCTTGGCATCACAGTGCTCCAAGTACACTGTCATCACAATGCTCCGTGACTACAGTCATCACAGTGCTTCATGACATTTGTCATCACAATGTTCCATGACCTCGTCACACAAGGCATTGTGACCTTTGTCACCACAATGCTCCATGAACTATTCATCACAGTGCTCTGTGAACCTTGTCATCACAAAGTTCCATGCCATTGTCAACACAATGTTCCATGACCGTTGTCAGCACAATGCTCGATGCGCGTGTAAGCACAATGCTCCATAACCCATGTCATCACAATGCTCCCTGCATTTCTCATCACAATGCACCAGGCACTTGTTATCAAAATGCTCCATGACCTTTGTCATAACAAAGTTCCATGACACTTGGCATCACAATGCTCCATTCCATTGTCATCACAATGCTCCATGAACACTCTCATCACATTGCACCATGCACTTGTCATCACAAATCTCCATGAGGCTTGTCATCACAACGCTCGATGCCTTTCTCATCTCAATGCTACATGTCCTTGTCATTACAATGCTGCATGATCTATGTATCACCGTGTTCCGTGCCCTTGTCATAACAATGCTCCATGACCACTGCCATCACAAAGTTCCACGGCCTTGTCATCACAAGCCTCAATGAACCTTGTCATCACAAGGCTCCAAGACGCCTCTAATCAAATGCTCCGTGCCCTTGTCATCACAAAGCTCCATGACGCAAGTCATCAGAATGCTCCATGGTCTTCTCATCACAATGCTCCATGCCCTTGTCATCACAATGATCCAAGACCACGCTAATCACAGTGCTCCATGCCCCTTTTCATCTCAATGCTCCATGAACCCTGCCATCACTATGCACCATGCCCATGACCATAATATTTCATGCTATTGTCATCACAATGAAATCAAAATGCTCAATGACCTCTGTCATCACAATGGTCCAAACCCTTCTGATCACAATGTTCCATAACTCTTGTCATCACAATGCCCCAGGAGGCTGGTCATCACAATTATCCATGGTCTTCTCATCACAATGCTCCTTGATCTTTGTCATCACAATGCTCAATACACTTATCATCACAATGCTCCCTGACACTTCTCATCAGTATGCTCCTTGAACCCTGTCATGACAAGGCTCCATGCAATTTTCATTACAGTGATCCATGCCCTTTTCATCACAATGCTCCAAGACTCCTGTAATCACAATGCTCCATGTGCTTTTCATCATAGAGCTCCATGACGCATGTCATCAGAATGCTCCATGGCCTTCGCATCACAATGCTCCATGCCCTTGTCATCACAATGCTACAAAACCCCTGTAATCACTGTGCTCCATTCACCTTTTCATCAGAATGCTCCATGACACTTGTCATCACAAGGCTCCATGGTCCTCTCATCACAATGCTCCAGGACCTTGTCATCACAGTGCTCCATTCCCTTGTCATCACAATCCTCCATGACACTTGGAATCACAATGCTCCATGCCATTGCCATCACAATTGGCCATGACTTAGTTCTTCACAATGCTCCCTGACACCTGTCTTCATAATACTACATAACATTGTCATCAGAATGCTCCGTGCCATTGTCATCACAATGCGCCATTCCCACTGTCATCACAATAATCCATGAAACTTCTCAGACCAAAGCTCCATGCCACTGTCATCACAATGCTCCATGCCATTGTCATTACAATGATCCATGACTCCAGTCATCAAAATGCTTCATGACCTTGGTCATCACAATGGTCCATGCCATCGTCATCACAAGGCTCTATGACATTTGTCACCACAATGCTCCATGAACTTTTCATCAAAATGCTTTGTGACACTTTTCATCACAATGCTCCATGCCTTTCTCAGCACAATGCTCCATGAACACTCTCATCACATTGATCCTTGCCCTTGTCATCACAATGCTCAATGGCCTTTTCATCACAATGCTCCATGCAATTGTCATCATAATACTCCACAAGCTTGTCGTCCGAATGCTCCATGAACCTTGTCATCACAATGCTCCATGATCCCTGTCATCACAATGATCCATGACACCAGTTATCACAATGCTCCATGCCCCTTGTCACTACAGTGCTCCATGACGCCCGTCATCACAATTATCCATGGTCTACACATCACAATGCTCCCCAGTCTTGCCATCACAATGCTCCATGCCCTGGTCATCAGTATTCTCCACGTCCTTGTCATCACAATGCTCTTTGACACATCTCATCACAATTTTACATGTTCTTTTCATCAAAATTCTAAATGCCCTTGTCATTGCAATGCTCCATGTCCCCTGTCATAGCAAGCTTCATGCGCTTGTCATCACAATGCTTCACGAATTTGTCATCAAAATTCTCAATGGCCCTTGTCATCACAAAGCTCCAAGACCTTGTCATCACAATGCTCCATAACCTTTGTCATCACAATCCTCCATGACACTTGTCATTAGAAAGCTCCATGCCATTGTCATCACAATTGTCCATGACATAGGTCATCACAATGCTCCCTGACACCTGTCTTCACAATTCTGCATGACGTTGTCATCACCATGCTCCATGCCCTTGTCATCACAATGCTCCATGCCATTGTCATCACAATGATCCATGACTTCAGTCATCAAAATGCTTCATGACCTTGGTCATCACAATTGTCCATGCCATCGTCATCACAAGGCTCTATGACATTTGTCACCACAATGCTCCATGAACTTTTCATCAAAATGCTTTGTGACACTTGTCATCACAATGCTCCATGCCTTTCTCAGCACAATGCTCCATGAAATTTGTCATCACAATGCTCCATGCCCTTGTCAGCACAGTGCTCCATGACCTTTGTCATCACAATGCTCCAAGCCCTTGTCATCACAATGCTCCATTACCTTTGTCATCACAATCCTCCATGACACTTGGAATCACAATGCTCCATGCCATTGTCATCACAATTGACCATGACTTAGTTCTTCACAATGCTCCCTGACACCTGTCTTCATAATACTGCATAACATTGTCATCAGAATGCTCCGTGCCATTGTCATCACAATGCGCCATTCCCACTGTCATCACAATAATCCATGAAACTTGTAAGACCAATGTTCCATGCCTCTGTCATCACAATGCTCCATGCCCTTGTCATCACAATGCTCCATGACCCCTGTCATCACAATGCTCTGTGACTCCAGTCATCACAATGCTTCATGACCTTTCTCATCAAAATGGTCCATGCCCTCGTCATCACAATTCTCTGTGACCTTTGTCACCACAATGCTCCATGAACTTTTCATCACAATGCTCTGTGACCCTTGTCATCACAATTCTCTATGCCTTTCTCAGCACAATGCTCCATGACCCTTGTCATCACAATGCTCCATGCGCTTCTCAGCACAATACTCCATGACCCACGTCATCACAACGCGCCATGTGCCTGTCATCACAATGCTCCACATCCTTTTCATCACAATGCTGCTTAAACCTTGTCATTACAGCGCTCCATGCACTTCTCATCAAAATGATTTCTCACCACTGATATCACAATGTTCCATCACTATTCATTCCAATACTCCATCACCCCTGTCATCACAATGTTCCATGACCCCTGTCATTAAAATGCTACATGCACTTATCATCACAATGTTCGATGACCCCTGACATCACAATATTCCATAACCCCTGTCATCAAAATGCTCCATGACACTTTTCATCACAAAGCTCCATGACCCCTGAAATCACAATATTCCATAACCACTGTAATCAAAATGTTCCATGACCCTTTTCAGCAAATTACTCAATAACCCTGTCATCACAATGCTCCCTGCCCTTCTCATCACAATGCACGTCACCCTTGCCATCAGAATGCTCCATGACATTGTCATCACAATGCTCCATGAAACCTCTCATCACATTGCTCCATGCGGTTGTCATCACAAAGCTCCATGACGCTTGTCATCACAATGCTCCATGCCCACTCTCATCACAATAATCCATGAAAGATTTCACACCAATGCTCCATGCCCTTGTCATCACAATGCTCCATTCCCCCTGTCATAACAATGCTCCATGACACCTGCCATCACAAGGATCCACAGCCTTGTCATCACAAGACTCCATGACCCTTTTCTTCACAATGCTCCAAGACCCTGTAATGACAATGATCCATGCAATTGTCATCAGAAAGCTCCATGACGCATGTCATCAGAATGCTCCGTGGACTTCTCATTCACTATGCTCCATGCCCTTGTCATCACAATGATCCAAGACCAATGTAGTCACAATGCTCCATGCCCCTTTTAATCTCAATGCTCCAAGAACCCTGTCATCCCATGAACCATGCCCATCATCATAATGATTCATGCTATTGTCATCACAAAGAAATCAATATGCTCCATGACTTCTCTCATCACAATGCTCCAAACACTTGTGATCACAATGTTCCATAACACTTGTCATCACAATGCCCCATGGCGCTCCTCATTACAGTTAACCATGGTCTTCTCATCACAATGCTCCATGAAATTTGTCATCACAACGCTCAATACAATTGTCATCACAATGCTCCCTGACATTTGTCGAGAGTATGCTCCTTGAACCGTGCCCTGACAAGGCTCCATGCCTTTTTCATCACAATGATCCCTGCCCTTTTCATCACAATGCTCAAAGACCCCTGTAATCACAATGCTCCATTCCCCTTTTCATCACAAACATCCATGGCACATGTCATCAGAATGCTCCATGGCCTTCTCATCACAATGCTCAATGCCCTTGTTATCACAGTGCTCCCAGACCCCTGTCATCACAATACTCCATGAATATTTACAGCCCAATGCTCCATGATCTTCTCATCACAATTCTCCATGACCCCTGTCATCACAATGCTCCAGTCTCCTTGAAATCAAAATGATCCATGACCTCTGTCACCACAATGCTCCAAAACTTTGTGATCACATTGTTCCACAACACTTGTCATCACAACGCTCCATGATGCCTGTCATCACAATACTCCATGCCCGTGTCATCACAATGCTCCATGACCTTTGTCATCACAATGCTCAATACACTTGTCATCACAATGCTCCCTGACACTTGTCATCAGAATGCTCCTTGAACGCTGTCATGAAAAGCCTCCATGCCTTTTACATCACAATGCTCCATGCCCTTTTCATCACAATGCTACATGCCATTGTCATCACATTACTCCACAAGCTTGTCATCAGAATGCTCCCCGACCCTTGTCATCACAATGCTCCATGCCCCTCGTCATTGCAGTGCTGCATGACGCTCGACATCACAATTATCCATGGTCTTTTCATCACAGTGCTCCACGGTCTTGCCATCACAATGCTCCATGACACTTCTCATCACAATGTTACATGATCTTGTCATCACAATTCTCCATGCACTTGTCATCGCAATGCTCCATGAACCCTGTCATAGCAAGCTCCAAGTGCTTTTCATCACAGTGCTTCACGACATTGTCATCAAAATTCTCAATGTCCGTTGTCATCACAGTGCTCCATGCCCTTGTCATCACAGTGCTCCATGACCATTGTCATCAAAAAGCTCCAAGCCCTTGTCATCACAATGCTCCATTACCTTTGTCATCACAATCCTCCATGACACTTGGCTTCACAATGCTCCATGCCATTGTCATCACAATGCACCAAGACATATGTCATCACAATGCTCCCTGACACCTGTCTGCACAGTACTCCATGACCTTCTCATAACAATGCTGCATGCCCTTGTCATCACAATGCGCCATGCCCACTGTTATCTCAATAATCCATGAAACTTGTCAGACAAATGCTCCATGCCCCTGTCATCACAATGCTCCATGCCCTTGTCATCACAATGCTCTGTGATTCCAGTCATCACAATGCTTCATGACCTTTGGCATCAAAATGTTCCACGCCCTCGTCATCACAGGTCTCTGTGAAACTTGTCACCATAATGCTCCATGAAATTTTCATTCACAATGCTCTGTGACCCTTGCCATCACAATGTTCCATGCCTTTGTCAGCAGAGAGCTCCATGGCCCTTGTTATCACAATGCTCCATGCGCTTGTTCTCAAAATTTTCACAAACTTTTCATCAGAATGCTCCATAAAACTTGTCATCACAATGCTCCATGTACTTCTCATCAAAATGCTCTCTCACCACTGATATCAAAATGTTCCATCACTAGTCATCAGAATACTCCCTCACCCCTGTCATGACAATGTTCCACGGCCTTGTAATCACAAGGCTCCATGACCCTTGTCATCACAATGCTCCAAGAACCCTGTAATCACAATGCTCTGTGCTATTGTCATCACAAAGCTGCATGACGCATGTCATCAATCTGCTCCATGGACTTCTCATCACAATGCTCCATGCCCTTGTCATCACATTGCTCCAAGACAACTGTAATCAAAATGCTCCATGCCACTTTTCATCTCAATGCTCCATGAACTCTGTAATCACAATGAACCATGCCCATCATCATAGAGACTTATCAATACATAGGTTTTAAGATTCTTATTAGTCAGATATATTCCTCTGCGAGAAATATGGGGTTTTGAGTCCATTTCACTGAGGAAAGTGTAGGTCCTGTCTATTCAGTATTTGGTTTTTGGAACGGTAACTGTACTAATATCAAACTCTGGTTTTATGCACCACCCCACCTCTCCTTCCCCGTTAAGCAGGCATAAGAGTGTTTTCTAAATGTGAGACTCTGTTCTCTTTCCTAACTCAGTTCATGTGTAGCCATGTTTACAGGACCTTCATAAGTGATATCTTATGATAAGTTTCTTTTTCTGTGTGACTTATTTCACTTAGAATCATCGTACCTTAATCGACTCATTTTGCTGCTACTGGCCTTATAACATTGATTTCATGGCTGAGGGATATTCCATCGTACGTAAGTAACACAATTTCTTGAACCATTTTTGTCTTTCCTAGGATATTTAAGGTGTACCAAATTTGAGGTTCTTGTAAGCAGTGCAGCACTAAATTTTGCGGTGGCTCTGTCTTATTGATTTTCAGTATTGCCAAGGTATATTCCCTAGACTGGAAGTGCCCTTGGCTCTGTTGCTCTGTTGTTTCCTTGTTTTAGGGAACACAATGCACTCCTCCAGAGAGGCAGTTGGCAATTTACATCCTGCCCATCAGCATAACTAGTCTCCCTGTTCTCCAGGGCCTGTCTTGCTTTTTGGTTTTTACACATTTTGCGGATGTCCCTTTTGACCGGTGGGAAGTGATACTTCATTGTAGTTCAGATTTGCGTTGCCCGCTTGCTTGCTTGGCCAAAAAGGACGTATGCGTTTTCTCCTTAATATATTCAGGAGAAAACACATACGCCCTTTCTGGCCAAGTGCATCATTGTCGAAGTTTTGCCCCTCTTCCTGTGCTTTAAAGGTGATTGCAATGTACCTATTGAAATATGTTTCCTGCTATTCTGGCTCGCTTTCAAGTCCGCCTCGTTGCATTCCCTCCACAGATTTTTGGACGATTGTTGTCCTTTACTTCTCTGACACTTTGTGCATTGCTGTGCCCCTAAGCTCCATTTTTCAACTCGTTTTTTGTGAGTTGACCGCAAGTCCAAATTTTGGTTCAAGACCTATACTGGTTCCCGTCGGGTGGCTGAGACTTTGGTTAATTCTTCTTCCTTCCAGGAAATTAGAGTGACATGTGCCCGTCCAAATGCCTAACAGCTACTCTCTGATTGGTTCTCCCTCTTCCCTTTCATCCTCTGCCAAATTGGCAACGTGTGCGAACAAGGAGGTTAAAGGGGCTGTCTTTCCATGTTGGGAGATTGATAGTAAAGGAGTTGGAAAGTCAAACCAGAGCACCGGGAGAGAGACTATTAGTTGA
This sequence comes from Hyperoodon ampullatus, assembly GCF_949752795.1. Classification (NCBI taxonomy): domain Eukaryota; kingdom Metazoa; phylum Chordata; class Mammalia; order Artiodactyla; family Ziphiidae; genus Hyperoodon; species Hyperoodon ampullatus. The sequence continues at coordinate 3,184,575 of NW_027641090.1, forward strand.
GTTTTAGAAACCTTTCATATTCACAGTGTGTCCATTCTCTAGGTTTGCCATACTTGTTTTAGCTGTAGTAATATACCCTTCAACCTGGAGATTTGGGACCCTTGGAATGTGTGCCACACATTATTGCTTTAAATAATCTGTAATTGCTCACCGAATCTCAACAATCCTCTCAGTCCCAAGTGTCCAGCCTTATGCCTCATCCAGCTGTCATTGTAGATAGGGTCATTCCAGGTTTCATCAGTGCCCCTGAAGGAATTGTAAAGAATTTCTCTGTTTTTTTTTGTTTTGTTTTTGAAATTCCTTTTTATAGTGGGTTTGAGCTGATTCTCACTGCCATGTTTATGGCAGTCAAGACAAACTTGTTTCCCTTATGGAGACATATCAATACATAGGTTTTAAGATTCTTATCAGTCAGATATATTCCTCTGCGGGAAATATGGTGTTTTGAGTTCCTTTCACTGAGGAAAGTGTAGGTCTTGCCTATTCCGTATTTGGTTTTTGGAACGGTACCTGTACTAATATCAAACTCTGGTTTTATGCATCACCCCACCTCTCCTTCCCCCTTAAGCAGGCATAAGACTTTTTTCTAAATGTTAGACTCTGTTCTCTTTCCTAACTCAGTTCATGTGTATCCATGTTTACAGGACCTTCATAAGTGATATCTTATGATAAGTTTCTTTTCTCTGTGACTTATTTCACTTAGAATCATCGTACCTGAATACACTCATTTTGAAGCTACTGGCCTTATGACATTGATTTCATGGCTGACTGATATTCCATCGTACTATAGTAACACAATTTCTTGAACCATTTTTGTCTTTCCTGGGATATTTAAGGTGTATGCAAGTAGTCATTCTTGTAAGCAGTGCAGCCCTAAATTTTGCGGTGGAACTGTCTTATTGATTTTCACTTTTCCCAAGTTATATTCCCTAGACTGGAAGTGCCCTTGGCTCTGTTGCTCTGTTGTTTCCTTGTTTTAGGGAACACAATGCACTCCTCCAGAGAGGCAGGTGGCAATTTACATGCTGCCCATCATCATAACTAGGCTCCCTGTTCTCCAGGGCCTGTCTTGCCTTTCTGGTTTGTACACATTTTGCGGATGTCCTTTTTGACCGGTGGGAAGTCATACTTCATTGTAGTTCAGATTTTGGTTGTCCGCTTGCTTGCTTGGCCAAAAAGGACGTATGCGTTTTCTCCTTAATATATTCAGGAGAAAACACATACACTCTTACTGGCCAAGTGCATCATTGTCGAAGTTGTGCCCCTCTTCCTGTGCTTTAAAGGCGATTCCAATGTTCCTCTTGAAATCTGTTTCCTGCTATTCTGGCTCGCTTTCAAGTACGCCTCGTTGCCTTCCCTCAACAGATTTTCGGACGATTGTTGTCCTTTATTACTCTGCCAGTTTGTGCATTGTTGCATCCCTGAGCTCTATTTTTCAACTCGTTTTTTGTGAGCTGACCGCAAGTACAAAATTTTGGTTCAGGACCTATACTGGTTCCCGGCGGGTGTTTGAAACTTTGGTTAATTCTTCTTCCTGCCGGAAAATTAGAATGACATGTGCCGTCCAAATGCCTAGCAGCTACTCTCTCATTGGTTCTCCCTCTTCCCTTTCATTCTCTACCAAATTGGCCACCTGTGCGAACCAGGAGGTTAAATGGGCGTTCTCTCCTAGTTGAGAGATTGATAGTAAAGCAGTTGGAAAGTCAAAGCGGAGCACCAGGAGAGGGATTATTAGTAGAGTTTTAGAAACCTTTCGTATTCACAGTGTGTCCATTCTCTAGGTTTCCCGTACATGTTAGAGCTGTAGTAATATTCCCTTCATCCTGTAGAGTTGGGACCCTTGGAATGTGTGCCACACATTATTGCTTTAAAGGGTCTGCATTTGCTCACTGAATCCCACCAATCCTCTCAGTCCCAAGTGTCCAGCCTTATGCCACATCCAGCTGTCGTTTTAGATAGGGTCATTCCAGGTTTCATCAGAGCCCCTGAAGGATTGTAAAGAATTTCCCTGTTTGTTGGTTTTCTTTTTGAAATTCGTTTTAATAATGGGTTTTAGCTGATTCTCACTGCCATGTTTATGCCAGTCTAGACACACTTGATTCCCTTACGGAGACATATCAATACATTGATTTTAAGATTCTTACCAGTCAGATATAATCCTCTGCGGGTAAAATGGCGTTTTGAGTCCCTTTCACAGAGGAAAGTGTAGGTATTTTATATTCCGTATTTGGTTTTTGGAACGGTACCTGTACTAATATCAAACTCTGGTTTTATGCATCACCCCACCTCTCCTACCCCCTTAAGCAGGAGCAAGAGTGTTTTCTAAATGTGAGGCTCTGTTCTCTTTCCTAACTCAGTTCATGTGTAGCCATGTTTAGAGGACCTTCATAAGTGATATCTTATGATAAATTTATTTTTCTCTGTGACTTATTTCACTTAGAATCATCATACCTGAATCCACTCATTTTGCTGCTACTGGCCTTATGACATTGATTTCATGGCTGAGGGATATTACATCGTATGTAAATACCACAATTTTTTGAACCATTTTTGTCTTTCCTGGGATATTTAAGGTGTACCCAAGTTCAAATTCTTGTAAGCAGTGCAGCCCAAAATTTTGGGGTGGCTCTATCTTATTGATTTTCAGTTTTTCCAAGGTATATTCCCTAGACTGGAAGTGCCCTTGGCTCTGTAGCTCTGTTGTTTCCTTGTTTTAGGGAACACAATGCACTCCTCCAGAGAGGCAGTTGGCAGTTTACATCCTGCCCACCAGCATAACTAGGCTCCCAGTTCTCCATTGCATACCTTGCCTTTCTGGCTTTTACACATTTTGCGGATGTCCCTTTTGACCGCTGGGAAATGATACTTCATTGTAGTTGAGATTTGCATTGCCCGCTTGCTTGCTTGGCCAAAAAGGGCGTATGCGTTTTCTCCTTATTCAGGAGAAAACGGATACGCCCTTTTTGGCCAAGTGCATCATTGTCAAAGTTGTGCCCCTCTTCCTATGCTTTAAAGGCAATTCCAATGTACCTCTTGAAATCTGTTTCCTGATATTCTGGATCGCTCTGAATTCTGCCTCGTTGCCTTCCCTCAACAGATATTTGGACGATTGTTGTCCTCTACTTCTCTGACAGTTTGTGCTTTGCTGTGCCCCTAAGCTCCATTTTTCAACTCGATTTTTGTGAGCTGACCGCAAGTCCAAAATTTTGGTTCAGGACCTATACTGGTTCCCGGCGGGTGGCTGAGGCTTTGGTTAATTCTTCTTCCTTCCGGGAAATTAGAGTGACATGTGCCCGTCCAAATGCGTAACAGCTACACTCTCATTGGTTCTACCTCTTCCCTTTCAGCCTCTGCCAAATTGGCAACCTGTGCGAACCAGGAGGTTAAAGGGGCTGTCTAAACAAGTTGGGTGATTCATAGTAAATAAGTTGGAAAATCACACTGGACCACCGGGTGAGGGATTATTAGTTGAATTTTAGAAAACTTTCGTATTCACAGTGTGTCCATTCTCTAGGTTTCCCATACATGTTATAGCTGTAGTAATATTCCCTTCAATCTGTAGAGTTGGGACCCTTGGAATATGTGCCACACGTTATTGCTTTAAATGGTAGGCATTTGCTCACCGAATCTCACCAATCCTCTCAGTCCCAAGTGTCCAGCCTTATGCCACATCCAGCTGTCATTGTAGAAAGGGTCATTCCAGGTTTCATCAGAGCCCGTGAAGGAATTGTAAAGAATTTCCCTGTTTTTTGTTTTGTTTTTGAAATTCCTTTATATAGTGGGTTAGAGCTGATTCTCACTGCCATGTTTATGCCAGTCTACACACTCTTGATTCCCTTGTGGAGACATATCAATACATAATTTTTAAGATTATTACTAATCAGATATATTCCTCTGCGGGAAATATGGTGTTTGGAGTCCCTTTCACTGAGGTAGGTGTAGGTCTTTTCTAATCCGTAGTTGGTTTTTGGAACAGTACCTGCACTAATATCAAACTCTGGTTTTATGCATCACTCCACCTCTCCTTCCCCCTTAAGCAGGCATAAGTGTGTTTTCTAAATGTGAGACTGTTCTCTTTCCTAACTCAGTTCATGTGTAGCCATGTTTACAGGACCTTCATAAGTGATATCTTATGGTAAGTTTCTTTTTCTCTGTGACTTATTTAACTTAGATTCATCGTACCTGAATCCATTCATTTTGCTGCTACTGGCCTTATGACATTGATTTCGTGGCTGAGGTATATTCCATCGTACGTAAGTACCAAATTTTCTTGAATCATTTTTGTCTTTCATGGGATATTTAAGTTGTATCCAAGTTGAGGTTCTTGTAAGCTGTGCAGCCATAAATTTTGTGGTGAATCTGTCTTATTGATTTTCCGTTTTACCAAGGTATGTCCGCTAGACTGAAAGTGCCCCTGGCTCTGTAGCTCTGTTGTTTACTTGTTTTAGGGAACACAATGCACTCCTCCAGAGAGGCAGTTGGCAATTTACATCCTGCCCATCAGCATAACTAGGCTCCCTGTTCTCCAGGGCCAGTCTTGCCTTTCTGGTTTTTACACATTTTGCGGACGTCCCTTTTGACCGGTGGGAAGTGATACTTCATTGTAGTGTAGATTTGCATTGCCTGCTTGCTTGCTTGGAAAAAAGGGCGTATGCGTTTTCTCATGAATATATTCAGCAGAAAACACATACGCCCTTTCTGGCCAAGTACATCATTATCAAAATTGTGCCCCTCTTCCTGTGCTTTAAAGGCGATTCCAATGTACCTCTTGAAATGTGTTTCCTGCTATTGTGGCTCGCTTTGAAGTCTCCCTCGTTGCCTTCCCTCAACAGATTTTTGGACGATTTTTGTCTTTTATTACTCTGACAGTTTTTGCTTTGCTGTGCCCTTAAGCTCCATTTCTCAACTCGTTTTTTTGTGAGCTGACCGCAAGTCCAAAATTTTGGTTCAGGACCTATACTGGTTCCCGGCGGGTAGCTGAGGCTTTGGATAATTATTCTTCCTGCCTGGGAATTAGAGTGACATGTGCCCGTCCAAATGCCTAACAGCTACTCTCTCATTGGTTCTACCTCTTCCCTTTCAGCCTCTGCCAAATTGGCAACGTGTGCGAACCAGGAGGTTAAAGGGGCTGTCTAAACAAGTTGGGAGATTGATAGTAAAGCAGTTGGAAAGTCACAATGGAGCACCAGGTGAGGGATTATTAGTTGAATTTTAGAAACCTTTCGTATTCACAGTGTGTCCATTCTCTAGGTTCCCCATACATGTTATAGCTGTAGTAATATTCCCTTCAATCTGTAGAGTTGGGACCCTTGGAATGTGTGCCACACGTTATTGCTTTAAATGGTATGCATTTGCTCACCGAATCTCACCAATCCTCTCAGTCCCACGTGTCCAGCCTTATGACACATCCAGCTGTCATTGTAGATAGGGTCATTCCAGGTTTCATCAGAGCCCCTGAAGGAATTGTAGAGAATTTCCCAGTTTTTTTGTATTGAATTTGATATTCCTTTTTATAGTGTGTTTGAGCTGATTCTCACTGCCATGTTTATGGCAGTCAAGACACACTTCATTCCCTTATGGTGACATATCAATACATAGGTTTTAAGTTTCTTACTAATCAGATATATACCTCTGCGGGAAATATGGGGTTTTGAGTCCCTTTCACTGAGGAAAGTGTAGTTCTTTTCTATTCCATAGTTGGTTTTTGGAACGGTACATGTACTAATATCAAACTCTGGTTTTATGCATCACCCCACCTCTCCTTCCCCCTTAAGAAGGCATAAGAGTGTTTTCTAAATGTGAGACTGTTCTCTTTCCTAACTCAGTTCATGTGTAGCCATTTTTACAGGACCTTCATAAGTGATATCTTACTATAAGTTTCTTTTTCTCTGTGACTTATTTCTCTTAGAATCATCGTACCTAAATCCACTCATTTTGCTGCTACTGGCCTTATGACATTGATTTCATGGCTGACTGATATACCATCGTACGTAAGTAACACAATTTCTTGAACCATTTTTGTCTTTCCTGGGATATTTATGGTGTACCCAAGTTGAGGTTCTTGTAAGCAGTGCAGCCCTAAATTTTCGGTGGCTCTGCCTTATTCATTTTCAGTTTCCCCAAATTATATTCCCTAGACTGGAAGTGCCATTGCCTCTGTAGCTCTGTTGTTTCCTTGTTTTAGGGAACACAATGCACTACTCCAGAGAGGCAGTTGGCAGTTTACATCCTGCCCACCAGCATAACTAGGCTCCCTTTTCTCCAGGGCCTGTCTTGCCTTTCTGGTTTTTACAGATTTTGCGGATGTCCCTTTTGACCGGTGGGAAGTGATACTTCATTGTAGTGTAGATATGCATTGCCCGCTTGCATGCTTGGCCAAAAAGGGCATATGCGTTTTCTCCTGAATATATTCAGGAGAAAACACATACGCCCTTTCTGGCCAAGTGCATCATTGTCGAAGTTGTGCCCCTCTTCCTGTGCTTTAAAGTTGATTCCAATGTACCTCGTGAAATCTGTTTCCTTCCATTCTGGCTTGCTTTGGAGTCCGCCTCGTTGCCTTCCCTCAATAGATTTTGGGACGATTTTTGTCCTTTATTACTCTGACAGTTTGTGCTTTGTTGTGCCCCAAAGCTCCATTTTTCAACTCGTTTTTTTTGACCTGACCGCAAGTCCAAAGTTTTGGTTCAGGACCTATACTTGTTCCTTGCGGGTGGCTGAGACTTTGGTTAATTCTTATTCCTGCCGGGAAATTTGAGTAACATATGCCCGTCCAAATGCCTAACAGCTACACTCTCATTGGTTCTCCCTCTTCCCTTTCATCCTCTGCCAAATTGGCAACCTGTGCGAATCAGGAGGTTAAAGGGGCTGTCTTTCCAAGTTGGGAGATTGATAGTAAAGCAGTTGGAAAGTCAAACCGGAGCACCAGGAGAGGGACTATTTGTTGAGTTTTACAAACCTTTCGTATTCACATTGTGCCCATTCTCTAGGTTTCCCGTACATGTTATAGCTGTAGTAATATTCCCTTCAACCTGTGTAGTTGGGAACCTTGGAATGTGTGCCACACGTTATTGCTTTAAAGGGTCTGCATTTGCTCACCGAATCTCACCAATCCTCTCAGTCCCAAGTGTCCAGCCTTATGCCACATCCAGCTGTCGTTGTAGATAGGGTCATTCCAGGTTTCATCAGAGCCCCTGAAGGAATTGTAAAGAATTTCCCTGTTTTTTTTTTTTGTTTTGTTTTTGAAATTCCTTTTTATAGTGGTTTTGAGTTTATTCTCACTGCCATTTTTATGCCAATCTAGACACACTTGATTCCCTTTCAGAGACATATCGATACATAGGTTTTAAGATTCTTACTACTTTGATATATTCCTCTGTAGGGAATATGGGTGTTCAGTCCCGTTCACTGAGGAAGGAGTAGGTCTTGTCTATTCTGTATTTGGATTATGGAACGGTACCTGTGCTAATATCAAACTCTGGTTTTGTACATCTTCCCACCTCTCTTTCCCCTTATGCAGGCATAAGTATGTTTTCTCCGTGTGAGACACTGTTCTCTTTCCTAATTCAGTTCATATGTAGTCATGTTTACATTTCCTTCATAAGTGATATCTTATGTCAGAATGCTCCATGGCTCTTGTCATCATGATGATCTATGATGCTCTTCATCACAATTATCCATGGTCTTCTCATCACAATGATCCACAGTCTTGCCATCACATTGCTCCATGGCCTGATCATCACAATGCTCCTTTACCTTTGTCATCACAATCGTCCATGACACGTGTCATCACAATGCTCCATGTTATTGGCATCACAATGGACCATGACATATGTCATCAAAATGATCCCTGACACCTGTCTTCACTATAGTCCATGACGTTGTCATCACAATGTTCCATGCTCTTTTCATCACAATGCACCATTCCCACTGTCATCACAATAATCCATGAAATTTGTGAGACCAATGCTCCATGCCCCTGTCATCACAATGCTCCGTGACTACATCCATCACAAAGCTTCATGATATTTGTCATCACAATGGTCAATGCCCTCGTCATCACAAGGCTCTGTGACCTGTGTAACCACAATGCACCATGAACTTTTCATCACAATGCTCCATGCCTTTCTCAGAACAAAACTCAATGACACTTGTCATCACAATGCTCCATGCCCTTGTCAGCAAAATGCTCCACCAGATTGTCATCACAATGCTCCATGCACTTTTCATCAAAATGCTCTGTCACCACTGATATCACAATGTTCCATCACTAGTCATCACAATACGCCCTCATCCTTGTCATCACAATGTTCCATGACCGCTGTCATCACAATACAACATGCCCTTATCATCACAGTGCTCCATGACCCCTGACATCAGAATTCTCCATAACCCATGTCATCAAAATGCTCCATGACCTTTTTCGACACAATGCTCCATGACCCCTTACCTCACCATGCTCCATAACCCATGTCATCAAAATGCTCCATGACCTTTGTCATCACAAATCTCCATGACGCTTGTCATCACAATGCTCGATGCCCTTCTCACATCAATGCTCCATGCCCTTGTCATTACAGTCCTCCATGAACCCTGTACCACAGTGTTCTGGGCCCTTGTCATCACAGTGCTCCAGGCCCACTATCATCACAATAATCCATGAAACATTTCAGACCAATGCCCCATGGCCTTGCCATCAAAATTCTCCATTACCCCTGTCATAACAATGCTCCATGACCCCTGTCAACACAATGCACCGTGCCCATCACCATAATATTTCATGCTATTGTCATCACAATGAAATCAAAATGCTCAATGACCTCTGTCATCAAAATGCTCCAAACCCTTCTGATCACAGTGTTCCATAACACTTGTCATCACAATGCCCCATGAGGCTGGTCATCACAATTATCCATGGTCTTCTCATCACAATGCTCTATGATCTTCGTCATCACAATGCTCAATACACTTATCATCTCAATGCTCCCTGACAGTTGTCATCAGTATGCTGCTTGAACCCTGTCATGACAAGGCTCCATGCATTTTTCATCACAATGATCCATTCCTTTTTCATTACAATGATCCAAGACCCCTGTAATCAAAATGCACCATGTCCTTGTCATCACAAAGCTCCATGACGCATGTCATCAAAATGCTCCATTGCTTCTCATCACAATGCTCCATGCCCTTGTCATCACAATTCTTCCAAACCCCTGTAATCACAATGCTCCATGCACCTTTTCATCAGAATGCTCCATGACCCTTTTCATCAAAATGCTCCATTAACCCTGATATCACAATGTTCCATAACCCCTGTCATCAAAATGTTCCATGACACTTTTCATCAATTTGCTCCATGACCCTGTCATCACAATGCTCCCTTCCCTTCTCATCACAATGCACCACGACCTTGTCATCAAAATGCTCCATGACTTTTGTCATCACAAAGCTCCATGACCCTTGGCATCACAATGCTCCATGCCATTTCATCACAATGCTCCATAAAACCTCCCATCTCATTGCTCCATGCCCTTGTCTCCACAATGCTCCATGACGCTTGTCATCGCAATGCTCGATACTCTTCTCATCACAATGCTCCATGACCTTGTCATTATAATCCTCTATGACACATGTATCACAGTGTTACGTGCCCTAGTCATCACAATGCTCCATTACCCCTGTCATAATAATGCTCCATGACCCCTGCCATCACAATGTTCCACGGCCTTGTCATCCAAGTCTCCATGACCCCTGTCATCAAAATACTCCATGAATATTTTCAGCCCAATGCTCCATGACCTTCTCATCACAATGCTCATTGACCCTTGTCATCACAATGCTCCATGACCCCTCTCATCACAATGATCCATGACACCTGTCATCACAATGCTCCATGCCCTTTGTCATTACAGTGATCCATGACGCTCTTCATCATAATTATCCATGGTCTTTTCATCACAATGCTCCACGGTCTTGCCATCACAATTCTCCATGCCCTGTTCATCACAATGCTCCATGTCCCATGTCATTACAATTCTCCAAATCCTTGTCATCACAATGCAACAGGACATTTCTCATCACAATGTTATATGATCTTTTCATCACAATTCTCCATGCATTTGTCATTGCAATGCTCTATGACCCCTGTCATAGCAAGCTCCATGCGTTTGTCATCACAATGCTTCATTACATTGTCATCAAAATTCTCAATGGCCCTTGTCATCACAATGCTCCATGCCCTGTCATCACAATGCCCCTTGACCCTTGACATCACAATGTTCCAAGCCCTTGTCATCAAAATGCTCCATTACCTTTGTCATCACAATCCTCCATGACACTTGGTATCACAATGCTCGATGCCATTGTCATCACAATGGACAATGACATGTCATCACAATGTTCCCTGACACCTGTCTTCACAATACTCCATGAGCTTGTTATCACAATGTTCCATGCCCTTGTCATCACAATGCTCTATGACCCCTGTCATCACAATGCTCCATGCCCACTGTCATCACAATAATACATGAAACTTGTCAGCCCAATGTTCCATGACCCTGTCATCACAATGTTCCATGCCCTTGTCATCACAATGCTCTATGACCCCTGTCATCACAATGCTCCATGACTCCAGTCATCACAATGCTTCATGACCCTTTTCATCACAGTGGCCCATGCCCTCCTCACACAAGGCTCTGTGACCTTTGTCACCACAATGCTCCATGCCCTTGTAATCACAATGCTCCATGCCCACTGTCATCTCAATAATCCATGAAACTTTTCAGCCCAATGTTCCATGCCCCTGTCATCACATTGCTCCATGCCCCTGTCATCGCAATGCTCCCAAACCTTGTCATCACAGTGCTCCGTGACTCCAGTCATCACAATGCTTCATGACCTTTGTCATCACAATGGTCCATGCCCACATCATCACAAGGCTCTGTGAAATTTTTCACCACTATGGTCCATGAACATTTGATCCCAATGCTCTGTGAGCCATGTCATCACAATTCTCCATGCCTTTGTCAGCACAGTGCTCCATGAAAATTGTCATCACAATGCTACATGCCCTTCTCAGCACAATGCTCCATGACACATGTCATCACAGTGTGCCATGCGCTTGTCATCACAGTGCTCCCCAACCTTGTCATCACAATGCTCCGTAAAACTTGTCATCACAAAGCTCCATGCACTTCACATCAAAATGCTGTCTCACCACTAATATCATAATTTTCCAACACTAGTCATCACAATATTCCCTATCTCCTGTCATCACAATGTTTCACGGCATTGTCATCACAAGGCTCCATGACCCAAGTAATCAGAATGCTCCATGCCAATTTTCATCTCAATGCTCCATGAACCTTGTCATCACAACGAACCATGCCCATCAGCATAATGCTTCACGCTATTGTCATCACAATGAAATCAAAATGCTACATGACCTCTGTCATCACAATGCTCCAAACCCTTTTGATCAGGATGCTCCATAACACTTGTCATCACAACGCCCCATGACGCTCGTTATCACAATTATCCATGCACTTCTCATCACAATGTTCCATGACCTTTTTCATCACAATGTTCAATACACTGTTCATCACAATGCTCCCTGACACTTGTCGTCAGTATGCTATTTGAACCCTGTCATGACAAGGCTCCATGCCTTTTTCATCACAATGATCCATGTCCTTTTCTTCACAATGCTCTAAGACCCCTGTGATCACAATGCTGCATGCACCTTTTCATCAGAATGCTCCATGAGACTTCTCATCACAAGGCTCAGTGGGTTTCTCATCACAATGCTCCAGGACCTTCTCATCACAATGCTCCAGGACCTTGTCATCACAATGTTCCATTCCCTTGTCAACACAATGCTCCATGACCCCTGCCATCACAAAACTCCATGAACATTTTCAGCCCAATGATCTATGACCTTCTCATCACAATATTCCATGACCACTGTCATCACAACGCTCCATGGCCACTGACAACACAATGATCCTGGACTCTTTTCATCAAACTGCTCCATGACCCTTGTCATCACAATGATCCATTTCCTTGCCATCCCAATGCTCCATGACACCTGTAACCACAATGCTCCATGACGCTTTTCAACACAGTGCTCAATTACCCTTGTCATCAAAATGCTCCATGCATTTGTTAGCAAAATGCTACATGACCTTTTCATCACAATGCTCCATGCACTTGTCATCAAAATACTCTATTCCCATTGTCATCAAAATCCTCCATGAACCTTGGGTTTACATTGCTTCATGCCATGTCATGACAATGCTCCATGCTACTTGAAATGAAAATGATCCATGACCTCTGTCATCACAATGCTCCAAACCCTTGTGATCACAATGTTCCATAACACTTGTCATCACAACGCTCCATGATGCCTGTCATCACAATGCTCCATGATCATTGTCATCACAATGCTCAATAAACTTGTCATGACAATGCTCCCTGACACTTGACGTCAGAATGCTCCTTGAAACCTGTCATGAAAAGGTTCCATGACTTTTTCATCACAATGCACCATGCCTTTTTCATCACAATGCTCCATGCTATTGTCATCACAATACTCCAGAAACTTGTCATCAGAATGCTCCATGACCCTTGTTATCACAATGATCCATGACACTTGTCATCACTATTCTCCATGCCCCGTGTCATTACAGTGTTCGATGGCACTCGTCATCAAAATGCTCCATGGTCTTGCCATCACAATGCTCCACGGACATGCCATCACAATGTTCCATGCCCTGGACATCACAATGCTCCATGTCCCTTGTCATCACAATGTTCCATGACACTTCTGATCACCATGATACATGCTCTTGTCATCACAATCCTCCATGACACTTGGCATCACAATGCTCCATGCCATTGTCATCACAATGGACAATGACATATGCCATCACAATGCTCCCTGACACCTGTCTTCACAATAAGCAATGAATATGTCATAACAATGCTCCATGCCCTTGTCATCACAATGCTCCATGCCGTTGTCGTCACAGTGCACCATGAACTGTGTCATCACGATGCTCCGTGACTCCAGTCATCACAATGCTTCATGACCTTTGTCATCACAATGGTCCATGCCCTCGTCATCACAAGTCTCTGTGACCTTTGTCACCACAATGCTCCATGAACTTTTCATCACAATGCTCCGTGACCCTTGTCATCGCAATGCTCCATGCCTTTGTCAGAACAGTGCTCCATGACCCTTGTCATCACAATGCTCCATGCGCTTCTCAGCACAATGCTCCATGACCCATGTCATCATAATGGGCCATGCGCTTGTCATCACAATGCTCCACAACTTTGTCATCACAATGCTCCATAAACCTTGTCATCACAATGCTCCATGCACTTCTCATCAAAATGCTCTCTCTCCACTAATATCACAATGTTCCATTACTAGTCATCACAATACTCCATCACCACTGTCATCACAATGTTCCATGACCCCAGTAATCACAATGCTCCATGCCCTTGTCATCACAAAGCTCCATGATGCATGTCATCAAAATGCTCCATGGCCTTCTCATCACAATGCTCCATGATCTTGCCATTACAATGCTCCATTACCACTGTCATCACAATGCTCCATGATCACTGATGTCACAGCGCTCCATGACCCCTGACAACAAAATGATCCGGGACTCTTGTCATCAAAATGCTCCATGACACTTGAAATCACAGTGGTCCATGCGCTTGTCATCCCAATGCTCCATGACCCCTGTAATCAGAATGCTCCGTGACGCTTGTCATCTCAGTGCTCCATGACCCTTGGCATCACAATGCTCCATGCCATTGTCATCACAATGCTCCATGAAACCTATCATTACATTGCTCCATGCCCTTGTCATCACAAAGCTCCATAACACTTGTCATCACAATGCTCGATGCCCTTCTCATCACAATGTTCCATTACCATTGTCATCACAATGCTCAATACACTTGTCATCACAATGCTCCCTGACACTTGTCGTCAGAATGCCCCTTGAACACTGTCATGAAAAGGCTCCATGCCTTTTTCATCACAGTGCTCCATGCCCATTTCATCACAAAGCTCCATGCCATTGTCATCACATTACTCCTCAAGCTTGTCATCAGAATGGTCCATGACCCTTGTCATCACAATGATCCATGACACATGTCATCACAATGCTCCATGCCCCTTGTCATTACAGTGATCCATGATGATCATCATCACAATTATCCATGGTCTTTTAATCACAATGCTCCACGATCTTGCCATCACAATTCTCCATGCCCTGGTCATCACAATTCTACATGTCCTTGTCATCACAGTGCTCCATGACACTTCTCATCAAAATGTTACATGCTCTTGTCAATACAATTCTCCATGCACTTGTAATAGCAATGCTCCATGAACCTTGTCATAACAATGCTCCATGACCCCTGCCATCACAACGTTCCCCGACATTTTCATCCAAGGCTCCATGACCCTTGTCATCACAATGCTCCAAGACCCTTGTAATCACAATGTTCCATGCCTTTGTCATCACAAAGATCCATGACGCATGTCATCAGAATATTCCATGCACTTGTCATCACAGTGGTCCAAGACCCCTGTAATCACAATGCTCCATGCCCCTTTTCATCTCAATGCTCCATGACCCCTGTCATCACAATGCTCTGTGACTCCAGTCATCAAAATGATTCATGACCTTTCTCATCACAATGGTCCATGCCCTTGTCACACAAGGCTCTTTGACCTTTGTCATCACAATGCTCCATGAACTTTTCATCACAGTGCTCTGTGACCCTTGTCATCAAAATGCACCATGCCTTTGTCAGCACAATGATCCATGACACATGTCATCACAATGCTCCATGCGCTTTTCAACACAATGCTCCTTGACCCATGTCATCACAATGTGCCATGCACTTGTCATCACAGTGCTCCACATCCTAGTCATCACAATGCTCCATAAAACTTGTAATCACAATGCTCCATGCACTTCTCATCAAAATGCTCTCTCACCATTGATTTCACAATGTTCCATCACTATTCATCACAATACTCCCTCAACCCTGTCATCACAATATTCCATAACCCCAGTCATCACAATGCTACGTGCCCTTATCCTCACAATGTACCAATCCCTTGTCATCAAAATGCTCCATGACCACTGTCATCACAACGCTCCATGACCCGTGACAACACAATGATCCGGGACACTTGTCATCTGAATGCTCCATTACCCTTGTCATCAAAATGATCCATGACCTTGCCATCCCAATGCTCCATGACCCCTGTAATCACCAGGCTCCGTGACGCTAGTCATCACAGTGCTCCATGACCCTTGGCATCACAATGCTCCATGCCATTGTCATCACAATGCTCCATGAAACCTATCATTACATTGCTCCATGCCCTTGTCATCACAAAGCTCCATAACACTTGTCATCACAATGCTCGATGTCCTTCTCATCACAATGCACCATTACCATTGTCATCACAATGCTCAATACACTTGTCATCACAAAGCTCCCTGACAATTGTCGTCAGAATGCTCCTTGAAACCTGTCATGAAAAGACTCCATGCCTTTTTCATCACAATGCTCCATGCCCTTTTCATCACAATGCTCCATGTCAGTGTCATCACAATACTCCACAGGCTGGTCATACGAAGGCTCCATGACCCCTCTCATCAAAATGATCCATGACACCTGGCATCACAATGCTCCATTCCTCTCGTCATTACAGTGCTCCATGACGCTCGTCATCACAATTACCCATGATCTTCTCATCACAATGTTCCACGGTCTTGCCATCACAACGCTGAATGCCCTGGTCATCACAATGCTCCATGTCCCTTGTCATCACAATTCTCCACGTCCCTCTCATCACAATGTGCCATGACGCTTCTCATCCTAATGTTACATGCTCTTGTCATCACAATTATCCATGCACTTGTCATCGCAATGCTCCATGACCCCTGCCATAGCAATCTCCATGTGCTTGTCATCGCAAAGCTTCATGACGTTGTCATCAAAATTCTCAATGGCCGTTGTCATCACAATGCTCCATGCCCTTGTCATCACAATGTTCCATGACACTTCTCATCACAATGCTCCAAGCCCTTGTCATCACAATGCTCCATTACATTTGTCATCACAATCCTCCATGACACTTGGCATCACAATAATCCATGCTATTGTCATCACAATGCACCTTGACATATGTCATCACAATGCTCCCTGACACCTGTCTTCACAATAATCCATGACCTTGTCATCACAATGCTCCATTCCCTTGTTATCACAAGGCGCCATGCCCAGTGTCATCACAATAATCCATGAAATTGTCCGACCAATGTTCCATGCCCCTGTCATCACAATGCTCCATGACCCTTGACAACACAATGATCCGGGACTCTTGTCATGAAAATGCTCCATGACCATTGCCATCACAATACCCCATGCCCTTGCCATCCCAATGCTACAAGACACCTGTAATCACAATGCTCCATGCCCTTTTTCATCTCAATGCTCCTTGAACCCTCTCATCACAGTGCACCATGCCCATCATCATAATGCTTCATGCTATTGTCATCACAATGAAATCAAAATGCTACATGACCTCTGTCATCACAATGCTCCAAACCCTTGTGATCACAATGTTCCATAACACTTGTCATCACAATGCCCCATAATGCTCGTCATCACAATTATCCATGGTCTTCTCATCACAATGCTCCATGACCTTCGTCATCACAATGCTCAATGCACTTGACATCACAATGCTCCCTGACTCTTTCCATAAGTATGCTCCTTGAACCCTGTCATGACAAGGCTCCATGCCTTTTTCATCACAATGATCCAGAGCCTTTTCATCATAATGCTCCAAGACCCCTGTAATCACAATGCTCTTTGCCCTGGGCATCACAAAGCTCCATGACGCATGTCATCAGAATGCTCCTTGGCCTTCTCTCACAATTCTCCATGCCCTTGTAATCACAATGCTCCAAGACCCATGTAATCACAATGCTCCATGCCCCTTTTCATCAGAATGCTCCATGAGACTTGTCATCACAAGGCTCCATGGTCTTCTCATCACAATGCTCCATGAAGCCTCTCATCACATTGCTCCATGCCCTTGTCATAACAAAGGTCCATGATGCTTCTTACAATGCTCGATGTCCTTCTCATCACAATGCTCCATGCCCTTGTCATTACAATCCTCAATGACCCATGTATCACAGTGTTCCGTGCCCTTGTCATCACAATGCTCCATCACACTTCTCATCAAAATGTTACATGCTCTTGTCATCACAATTCTAGATTCATCTGTCATCGCAATGCCCCATGACACCTGTCATAGCAAGCTCCATGCCTTTGTCATCAAAATGCTTCATACCTTGTCATCAAAATTCCCAATGTCCGTTGTCATCACAATGCTCCATGCCCCTGTCGTCACAATGCTCCATGACACTTCTCATCACAATGCTCCAAGCCCTTGTCATCACAATGCTCCATTACCTTTGTCATCACAATCCTCCATGACACTTGGCATCACAATGCTCCATGCCATTGTCATCTCAATGGACCGTGACATATGTCATCACAACGCTCCCTGTCACCTGTCTTCACAATAATCCATGACTTTGTAATCACAATGCTCCATGCCCTTGTCATCACAATGCGCCATGCCCACTGTCATCACAATAATCCATGAAACTTGTTAGACAAATGTTCCATGCCACTGTCATCACAATGTTCCATGTCCTTCTCATCACAAAGCCCCATGACGCATGTCATCAGAATGCTCCATTGCCTTCTCATCACAATGCTCCATGCCCTTGTCATCACAATGCTCCAAGACCACTTTAATCACAATGCTCCATGCCCCTTTTCATCTCAATGCTCCATGAACCCTGTCATCACAATGCACCATGCCCATCCTCATAATGCTTCTTGCTATTGTCATCACAATGAAATAATAATGCTCCATGACCTCTGTCATTAAAATGCTCCAAACCGTTGTTATCACAATGTTCCATAACACTTGTCATCACAACGCCCCATGACGCTCGTCATCACAATTTTACAGGGGTTTCTCATCACAATGCTCCATGATCTTTGTCATCACAATGCTCAATACACTTGTCATCACAATGCTCCCTGAGACTTGTCATCAGTATGCTCCTTGATCCCTGTCATGACAAGGCTCCATGCCTTTTCCATCAGAATGATTCATGCCCTTTTCATCACAATGCTCCAAGACCCCTGTAATCACAATGTTCCATGCCCTTGTCATCACAAAGCTCCATGATGCATGTCATCAGAACGCTCTATGGACTTCTCATCCAAATGCTCCATGCCCTTGTCATCCCAATTCTCCAAGACCCTTGTAATCACAATGCTCCATGCCCCTTTTCATCAGAATGCTCCATGAGACTTGTCATCACAAGACTCCATGGTCTCCTCATCACAGTGCTCCAGGACCTTGTCATCACAGTGCTCCATGACCCCTGTCTTCACAATACTCCATGAACATTTTCAGCCCAAAGATCCATGACTTTCTCATCTCACTTCTCCTTGACCCTTGTCATCACAATGCTCCATGACCTCTGTCATCACAACCCTCCATGACCCCTGACAACACAGTGATCCGGGACTCTTGTCATCAAAATGCTCCATAACCCTTGCCATCACAATGATCCATGCCCTTTTCATCCCAATGCTCCATGATCCATGTAATCACAATGCTCCGTGAGGATTGTCATCACAGTGCTCCGTGACCCTTGTCATCAAAATGCTCCATGTCTTTGTCAGCACAATGCTACATGGCCTTGTCATCACAATCCTCCTTGACCCCTGGGATCACATTGCAACATGCTCTTGTCATCTCTGTCTTTATTTTCTGGATTTTACAGATTTTCGGATGTCCCATTTTACCTGTGGGAAGTGACAATTCTTTGTAGTGCGGATTTGTATTGCGGGCTTCTTTGATTGGCCAGAAAGGGCGTATGCCTTTTCTCCTGAATATATTCAGCAGAAAATGCATACGCCCTTTTTGGCCATGTGCATCATTGTCGAAGTTGTTACGTTTTTCCTGTGCTTTAAAGGCGATTCCAGTTTAACTCTTGAAATATGTTTTCTGCAATTCGGCCTCATTTTCAAGTCTGCTTTGTTGTCTTCCCTAAACAGATTTTTGGAAGAGAGTTGTCCTTTATAACTCTGCAGGTTTGTGAATTGCTTTGCCCCTGAGATCCAATTTTCAACTAGTGTTTTTGTTAGCTGACCGCAAATCTACAATTTTGCTACAGGACCTATAATGGTTCCGGGAGTGCAGGCTGACGCTTTGGTTAATTCTTCCTTTCAGACGGGAAATTAGAGTGACATGTGTCCGTCCAAATGCCTACAGCTACTCTCTGATTTGTTCTCCCTCTTTCCTTTCATCCACTGCACAATTTGCAAACTGTGTGAACCAGTAGCTTATAGGGGCTGACTCTCCAAGTTGGGAGATTGATAGTAAAGCAGTTGGAATACCAAACTGGAGCACAAGGAGAGGAAAAATTAGGAGCCTTTAGAAAACTTTTGCCATCACAGAGTGTCCATTCTCTAGGTTTCCCATACATGTTATAACTGTATTGATATTCCCTTCTACCTGGAGAGTTGGGACCCATGGAATGGGTGGCATGCATTACTGCTTTAAAGGATCTGCATTTTCTCACCCAATCTCACAAGTCCTCTCAGCACCAAGTGTCCAGCCTTATGTCTCATCTAGCTGTCTTTGCAGATAGGGTCGTTCCAGGTTTCATCAGAACCCCTGAAGGAATTGTGTAAAATTTCACTGTTTTTATTTGTTTTGTTTTTGAAATTCATTTTTATAATGGGGTTGAGCTGATTTTCACCGACGTGTTTATGCCTGTCTAGACACACTTGATTCCCTTATGGAGACATATCAATATATAGGTTTTAAGATTCTTACTAGTCAGATATATTCCTCTGTGTGGAATAGGGGTGTTGAGTCCCGTTCACAGAGGAAGGTGTAGGATTTGTCTATTCTGTATTTGCTTCATGGAATGGTACCAGTGCTAATATCAAAGTCTGGTTTTATGCATCACCCCACCTCTCCTTTCCCCTTATCAGGCATAAGAGTGTTTTCTCAATGTGAGACTCTGTTCTCTTTCCTAACTCAGATCATGTGTAGCCATGTTTACAGGACCTTCATAAGTGATATCTTATGATAAGTTTCTTTTTCTGTGTGACTTATTTCACTTAGAATCATCGTACCTAAATCCACTCATTATGCTGTTACTGGCTTTATGACATTGATTTCATGTCTGAGTGATATTCCGTTCTACAAAATTACCACAAGTTCTTTACACAATTTTCTCTTTCCTGGAATACTTAAGTTGTACTGAAGTTGAGGTTCTTGTATGCAGAGCAGCCTTAAATTTTGGGGTGCCTGTGTCTTGTTGATATTTAGTCTTCCCAAGTTATATGCCCATGAGTGGAAGTGCCCTATGCTCGGTAGCTTTGTATTTTAGATGTTTTAGGAAACAGCATACACTTCTTCAGAGTGGGTCTTGGATATTTATACCACACCCATCAGCCTGACTAGCTCCCTGTTCTCCATGGCCTCTCCTGCATTTCTGGTTTGTACACATTTTTTGGATGGCCTTTCTGAGCAGTGGAAATTGAGACTTCTTTGTTGTGCGGATTTGCATTTCCCGCTTGCTTGGTTGGCCAAAAACTCTGTATGTGTTTTTCTCCTGAAGATATTCACGAAAAAATTGCATACACCCTTTTGCCCAACTGCATCATGTTAGAAATTCTGCTGCTTTTCATATGCTTTAAATGTGAGTCCAATCTACATTTTGAAATCTGTTTCCTGCAATTCTGCCTCTCATTCAGATCCTCTTCGTTGCCTTACCTGAATATATTTTTGGACGTTGGTTATCATTTTTATTTTTGCATGTCTTTGAATTGTTTGCTCCTGAGCCCCATTTTGCAACTCGCATTTTTTGTGAGCTGGTCGCCAAACCATTGTATTGCTTCCGGCCCTATTCTGGTTCTGGGGAGGCAGGCTGCACCTTTTGTTAATTCTTCTTCCTAATGGGAAATTAGAGTGGCATGTGCCTGTCAAAACTCCTACAGCTAGTCTCTCATTGGTTCCCCCTCTTCCCATTTATCCTCTGCACAAATTGCAAACTGTGTGAAACAGGAGGTTAAAGGTGCTGATTCTCCAAGTGGGGAGATTGTTAGTAATTTGGCTGGAATGGTGAACCCCAGCACCAGGAGATCAAAAATGAGGTGTATTTTAGACACCTTTCCTGGTCACATGGTGTACATTCGTCTCGGTTTCCCAGGCATGTTTTCGCTGTCTGAAGATTCCCTTGAACCTGCAGAATTGGGACCCAAGGAATGGGAATCAGGCAGTATTACTTTAAAAGGTCTGCCTTTACTCACCCAGACTCTCTAACATCTCTTAGCGTGCATAGCTTCCTGCCTTATATATAATCCTGCTGTGGGTCTACATGTGTTCAATCCATGTTACATCGTAGCCCTTCAAAAAAAGTTGTAAGAAGTTTTGTCTGTCTCACTGTTTTTATAAATATTTTTCAATTTATTTTTATATTGGTTACAGCTGATTTTCAAAGCTCTGTTTTTTGCTGCTGTACATCCACTTGATTCATGTACTGTGAGACAACAATAAATTCTTTTTCAGATGCTTACCAGTCATTTATATTATTTTCCAGTGACTTGAGTGCGCTGAGTGCAGTTCTTTGAGGTACCATGTAGGCCTTGTCAGTTATTCAATTTGGTACTTGGAATGGTGTCTTTGCTAATTTCAACCTCCTGGATAATACCTCACCCTTCCCCACCTTTTCCATTTAGCAGCCTTATGTCTATTTTCTACATATTTGACTATGTTTCTGTTTTGTAATTTATTTCATGTGTAGCCATATTTGATTCCACCTTTAAGTGACATCTTATGATATGTGTCTTTTTCTTACTGTCATATGTCACTTAGAATGATCGTATGTAACTCCTCCAGAGTTGTTACAACTGGCCTTATTTCATTGATTTCTGGATGAGTAATATTCCACTCTACATAAGTACCCCAACTCTTTTATCCATTTTATCCTTCCAGGGACATTTAGGTTATATCCAAGTTGAGGCCCTTTTTAACATAGAGGTGGTAAACGTTGGGGTGCCTATTTTCTGTCGATTTTTGTTTTTCCCAAGGTATACGCCCATGAGTGCAAGTGCCCTATGCTCTGTAGCTCATTTTTTCGATGTTTTAGCAAACACAATACACTTCTCCAGAGTGGCCGTTGGCAAATTACATTTGCACTATCAGCCTCACAGGGCTCCCTTTTCTCCTCACCCTGTCCTACATTTCCGGTGTTTACACTTTATGTGGATGGCCCTTCTGACTGATGTGAAGTGATACATTTTGTAGTATAGATTTCCAGTGCCCACCTGTTTGGTTGGATAAAATGTGTGTATGGCCTTTACTTGAATATATTCAGAAAAAACTGCATACACCCTTTTTGGCCAACTGCATCATTGGCGATGTTCAGCCCCTTTTCTTTTGCTTTAATGGGGAGTCCTTTCCAACTCTTCAAATCTGTTTCCTGACAATCTCCCTTGCTTACAAGTCCTTTTCTGTTACTTACCTCAAGACATTTTTTGACGATAGATATTTTCAACTCTGCAGTTTCATGAATTTTAGTGCCCCTGAGTTCCATTTTCCAACTTGTGTTTTTGGAAATTGGACACAAAACAGCGGGATTTCCAATAGCCCTATTCTGTTTCCGTTGGCAATTCTAGCCTTTGATGAATTTGTCTTCCGGATTGGAAATTAGAGTGGCATGTGCCTGTCTGAACACCTAGGACATGTCTCTAAATTTTTCTCATCCTTCCGCTTCATCCTCCAGAGAAATTCCAAACTGTGTGCAACAGGATGTTGACGGTGCTGATATCCCCAAGTGAGGAGATTGTTAGGAAAGATGCTGGAGGGGTGAACCCGAGCACCAGGCGATGAGGAGATGAGGTGCCTTTTCCAAACTGTTTCCGATCAAACGGTGTACCATCCTCTAGGTGTGACAGGCATGTTTTATCCATAGGAATGGTCCCGTGCATGTAAGGAGAACACCAGGGAGTTTTCCAAATCAGTGCCTCCCCGAACCCCAAACTGTGGAATTTTTAAGCTACGGCTACACATATGTCCATTAAGGGCCTTGGGAAATAGGCAGAGTCCAAACTTTAGATGATTGAAATCTTCGGGATCAGAAGTGCTCACCATCGGCCTTGCTTAGTTTACATTTTATCTGTCATTGATAGATGATGTCAATAAAAATATCTATTCTTTTTCAGATTATTTCCCCTTATAGGTTATTGCAAAATATTCAGTGTAGTTCCCTGTGCTATACAGTAGTTCCTTGTTGATGATCTGTTTTATACATAGCAGTGTGTATGTGTTAATCCCAAACTGTTAATTTATCCCTTCTCCTACCTTTCCCCTTTGGTAATAATAAATTATAAGATTTTATACTTCTCAGAAATGGGGAAGCTGAAAGAGAGGTATCATTTTCAATGGAAAAGCATTCAAAACATGATTGAAGCTTCAGCCAAGAGTATTCGATGTACATCCTTGGGAATAAATCACTTCATTTCTCTAATGTTGACCTGACAAATAAGACAGACGTCTTCACTGAACTTGCTTATAATAAAGTGATGGAAATATCAAATGTAAGTCTTAGAAACATCTTATTTTACCCGAGCCTTATACACTGCTCTATGTTAACTACAGTTTGGCTCACACATCTGTTCATTGAAGTTACAATGTTCTCAATTTCTGTTACTGATCCTCCAGAGTGGACCCCAACAGGAGTCCCTGTGCCCAGTGTCATTGGAGCCAACAGATCAAGACTGAGTTTGGTTCAGAAGCAAAGGAAACTTTATATTTTGAAAACAGAATGGAGAGGTGAGAGCGTGCACTCCCCCGCGGGCTGTGGGCTGGGCTGCTGCGTAGGGATCCCATCAGCGTCAGCAGGAGGGAGGGTATGGAGCTCTCGAGGGCTGGGTTGGCTGCAGCTCAGGCTCTATGTCACGGAGTCTGCATGAGACCCCACTAGCTGAGGTGTCAGCACAGCCATTCTGCACTAGGAAATCGGATCTGAAGTGCCGGGTGTGGGACCTCTGCATGTGGAACCCTAGGAGCACGTGAAATTAGACAAAGCACAAAGGAAAAACAAGTTAGACTTTATTTTATTGCCCAGATTCTCTTTTTATCTCCCAGGAATTTTTAATGAACGTTGCTGGTGATGAACACCTCCTCTGCTTTTTGTCCCGTTCCTCATTCTTGGGGTCCTGAGGGTGCAGACCCCTCTTTTGTAACTGCTTCATGCTGAGGTGGGAGCCCTCATACACGAGGGGAGGGGCAAAACTTCTCCCCAGCAGCCTCCATGTGAGGTTGATTGTCCCAAGGCTTCCTGCCTCACTGCTCGTCCACCTGAGCACCAGCATTGGAAGTATTATAGATTCTAATGACCTTTAAGGGTCCAGGAAAGACATGCACAGAGATGCTGCGGTGGCAGGTTTCACCCCACCCCACATTTGTTCAGCGACCTTAGGCTGACGGTTTTTGCCAGCCTAGATGCTCTGACCAGTAGTCTGTGCTTTCTTTAATTAGGTCCCTGAATTAATGTATAAACAGCACCATGTGTCAGAGCCCTGCCTGCTCAACTCCCAGACAGTCCAGGGTCAGTGGTGATCCAGGACCATGACGTCCACTGAGTCAACGGCCTTTTGAAGTAGCCAGCAGTCCAGCCGGTCATATTGGACACCATCGCCGTGGTTTCTGTAGGGTTTTCTATGGTGAAAGCGTGATATACGTTTCCCCTGCCAAGTTTATTAGCTCCCGTTTGGGGGCAGTAATTCCTGCAAGCAGTAGTCTGCTCTTTTGGGGCACAGACTTGTTTCCTGAGAGAAACTCCAGGTCAAGTGATGGTCACACGAGTCATCTTGGGGGCCCATTGCCCCCGTTTGTATCTCTGGAGGTTGGAGTTGGAGGGCCTCCTCAGTCGAGGTCAGTGTGTCCACAGAGCGACCCCTGCAACTTCAGGGCATGATGGGTGGTTAGGATCACCACATGGGGTCCTTTTCCCTTAGGAGGGAGCTGGCATTGCGGGCTGCTGATTTCCAGCTTTTTAGATACCCCAGTATCCTGGCCTGATGGGGCAGTGGGCAAAGCCCTTGGTGACCATAGTTTATCATACCTGAAGGGCATTCTTGTGTTGCTCCATTTCAAGTGGTCCCAGTTTTTGCACTAAGGCTCCAAGGGCGATTAACATTTGACCGGGTATGTAAAGGTCAAAGGGTTTAGCTAAATTAGGGAGTTCCTGGGCAAGGGTCTGAATTGACTGCTCTTTCCATTCTTGAAAGGCTGGTTCTGGATTCTATTCAAAAGAATCATCATCATTTCGTGTCAGTGTTTCATGTAGAGGCCCAGCTATTAGACTGTAGTTAGGGATCCAGATGCATAAAACCTTGGCCTCCCCAGGAACCCCTAAGCTGTCTTCTAGTTTTAGAAGAGGTAAGGCTGCAAATGGCTTCTTCCCTATCCTGTGATGCATTTCTCCGAATATCTGTGAAAATGAAGCCCAGGCATGTCACCTTAGCCTGGGATATTTGAGCCTTTTTCTTGGACACCTTCTATCCTTTCTTGGCTAGGTAGTTCAGAGGCGTCTTTAGTAGGCCTGGCGATCAGAATGTCATCTGCATATTGAAGGAGGGTTCCCTTTTACAGAGGTAGAACTTTTAGGTCTTTAGAGGACATTTCCCCAATGATGGTGTGGGGATTTTTGAACCATTGGGGCAGGACGGCCCAGCATTATTGCTTTTGTTGCATGTTGTGTCCTGCCACTCACAAGCCAAAAATTCTTGTGACTCTGAGATGAGTGGAATACAGAAGAAGGCATCATTGAAGTCTAATACAGAATGCCATGGCCTGGTGGATGGTAGACTGACCAGCAGGGTGTAGGAAATAGGAGCTACTTGATGTATATCCTCGGTGGCTTCACTGACTGTCCTGATATACTTTGCCAGGTCTCCAGCAGCCCATGGGGCTCTCGTGGTCAGGCCAATCCCAGGATATGGAGCTCACCTGGGCTGCACCTCCACCCCCACAGCCCACGGGGCTCTCATGGTCAAGTCCCTCCCAGCGTATGGAGCTCACCTGTGCAGCTACCCAGCAGCCCATGGAGCTCTCATAGTGAGGCCCTTCCCAGGATATGGAGCTCCCTTTGGGAAGCTACCCCAGAAGGGCTGGACACACAGGAACCGTGCACATAGCTCACCTTGCAGAGAACCCCCAGCTCACCTGTCGCTCACAGCTGACACAGAACACCTCAGAGCAGGACTTGAACTAACAAACAGCAGCTCTGACAGGTCTGTGACCCCAGGTATCACTCTGTGCGGCCTCTCTCTTCCTGGTCTTCCAGACACTTCCACTGCAGCCAGGGCACCAGGCCTCTATCTCCACCCACCATCACTCCTCTCCCTGACTCCTGGGTTCCTCTCATTAGGAGAGGGTCTTCTTGAAGTTGTTTTCCACTCATGGACCAGATAAAATGATAAGAAAACAAGCCGCAGCTGCAGCCCCTTGTCTAGCCTGACTCTCAAGAGCCCACACCTGTTCCTTGGGCCTGGCCCGTTTAGCAAGGTTCATTTTCTGCAACTGTGAGCGCCGGAGGGGTGAGGATTGGCTGATTTGGGCAGCTTGACACTGCCTGCCAGCCCTCCCCAGGTGTGCCTGTGTTGAGATCAATATAAGCACCTCTCCAGTCAGCAAGAGCTCCTGTAGCTGTGCCTGACACCATATTCTCTGCCCCGTCAGCAGTGTCAGAGCTGGGGTGGTGGGAGGGAGTGAGGGGCTGTGGCTTTGTGAGTGGACCAGTGTGAGTGGGGCTCTGCTGGACCTTCTGCAGGAGTTGCCAGGCTGCCACCTGCTAAAGAAGAGGATGTGTCACCCATACCTGCCACTGGAATTTCTCCCCAGGCAGAGTTGAGGAAGTAAAAAAGCAGTGGGGGCCATGGCAGGAGGGGTATCTCAGGCAGGGAAATGGAAAGCTTCCAGAAGAGCATCTGGGGCCAGGACCATCCTGGCTGGCCTGCTGGCACCAAGTCAGCCTGCATGCTGTCGCTGGTGTGGCTCCACAGCCCTTCCTCTAGGCTTGAAAGTTCTTGTACATATTCAGGTGTTTTACCTGGAAAGGGTGGGAAGATTTCAGCTGCAGCAGGACTGGGGTACAGCTCACATTTACACACAGAGGCCTCGACATAGTCCCCCAGCTTTGCAATGAGGATGCTCCTTGTGGGAGGGAGCACTGCTGACTGCATGGGAGATGATTTCCCACTTCTGACCAACTTAAGAATTTTTTACCACTGGAACAAGTGCCCTGATACGATTTTCCTCTGTATAAGTGGTGGGTTCTGTTTTTTTTTTTTTTTTTTTCCATTTTTCTTTTTGGTTCAAGGTAGGTTTTATTTATTCCTCTTTTTCTTTAATTTAGAGATATAAACATGGAAATAGTGCATTTATATAAAGACGTCTATATGAAGGGAAAAACTTTTTTTCTGTTTTATTTTATTAAATGTTATTTATTTATTTTTAATTTTTTAAAATTTATTTATTTCTTTTATACAGCAGGTTCTTATTGGATATCTATGTTATACATATAAGTGTGCACATGTGAATCCCAGTCTCCCAATTCATCCCACCACCACCCTCCCATGGTGTTCCTCCCTTGGTGTCCATATGTTTGTTCTCTACATCTGTGTCTCTAGCTCTGCCTTGCAAACCGGTTCATCTGTACCATTTTTCTAGGTTCCACATATATGCATTAATATACAATATTTGTTTTTCTCTTTCTGACTTACTTCCCTCTGTATGACAGTCTCTAGATCCATCAAGGTCTCTACAAATGACCCAATTTCATTCCTATGTATGGCTGAGTAGTATTCCATTGTATATATGTACCACCTATTTATCCATTCGTCTGTCTGTGGGCACTTAGGTTGCTTTCATTACCTGGCTATTGTAAATAGTGCTGCAATGAACATTGTGGTGAATCTGTCTTTTTGATTTATGGTTTTCTCTCGGTATATGCCCAGTAGTGGGATTGCTGGATTATATGATAGTTCTATTTTTAGTTTTTTAAGGAACCTCCATTCTGTTCTCCATAGAGACTGTATCGATTTACATTCCCAACAATAGTGGAAGAAGGTTCCTTTTCTCCACACCCTCTCCAGCATTTGTTGTTTGTAGATTTTCTGATGATGCCCATTCTAACAGGTGTGACGTGATACCTCATTGTAGTTTCGATTTCCATTTCTCTAATAATTAGTGATGTTGAGCAGATTTTCATGTGCGTCTTGGCCATCTCTATGTCTTCTTGGAAGAAATGTCTATTTAGATCTGCTTCCATTTTTGTATTGGGTTTTTTGTCTTATTAATGTTGAGCTGCATGAGCTGTTTATATATATTGGAGATTAATCATTTGTCCATTGATTCGTTTGCAAATATATTCTGCCATTCTGAGGGTTGTCTTTTCATCTTGTTTGTAGTTTCCTTTGCTTTGCAAAAGCTGTTACGTTTCATTAGGTCCCATCTGTTTAGCTTCTTTTTTTTATTTCATTACTATAGGAGATAGATCAAAAAAAGATCTTGCTGTGATTTACGTCAGAGTATTCTTCGTAAGTTTTCCTCTCAGAGTTTTATACTGTCCAGTCTTACATTAAAGTCTCTAATCGATTTTGAATATATTTTTATGTATGGTGTTGGGGAGTGTTCTAATTTCATTCTTTTACATAATGCTGTCCATAATTCCCAGCACCACTGACTGAAGAAAGTCTCTTTTCTCCATTGTAAAGTCTTGCCTCCTTTGACATAGATTAGTTGACCATAGGTGTGTAGGTTTATACCTGAGCTTTCTTTTTTTTTCCTTTTCCACCTTTACTGGAGTATAATTGCTTTACAATTGAGTGTTAGTTTCTGCTGTATAACAAAGTGAATCAGCTATACATATACTAATATCACCAGATCCCCTCCCTCTTGCATCTCCCTCCCACACTCCATATCCCACCCCTTTAGGTGGTCACAAAGCACCGAGCTGATCTCCCTGTTCTATGTGGCTGCTTCCCAGTAGCTATCAGTATTACATGTGGTAATGTATTTATGTCCATGCCACTCTCTCACTTCGTCCCATCTTACCCATCCCCCTTCCGGTGTCCTCACGTCCTTTGCCTATGTCTGTGTCCTTAATCCTGTCCTGCCACTAGGGTCTTCAAAATCTTTTTTTTTTCCTCATTAGATTCCGTATATCTCTGTTAACATACAGTATTTGTTTTTCACTTTCTGACTTACTTCACTGTGTAGGACAGATTCTAAGTCCATCCACCTCAGTGCAAATAACGCAGTTTTGCTTCTTTTTATGGCTGAGTGATATTCCATTGTATATATGTGCCATATCTTCTTTATCCATTCATCTGTCGATGGAAACTTAGGTTGCTTCCATGTCCTGGCTATTGTAAATAGAGTTGCAATGAACATTTTTGTACATAACTCTTTTTGAATTATGGTTTTCACAAGGCAAATGCCCAGTAGTTGTATTGTTGTGTCGTATGGTACTTCTATTGTTAGTTATTTAAAGGAACCTCCTTACTGTTCTCCCTAGTGCCCATATCAATTTACATTCCCACCCACAGTGCAAGTGTGTTCCCTTTTCTCCAATAAAGGCCTCTCCAGCATTTATTGTTTTGTAGATTTTTTTGATGATTGCCACTCTGACTGCTGTGAGGTGATACCTCACGGTAGTTTTGATTTGCATTTCTCTAATGATTAGTGATGTTCAGCATCCTTTCATGTGTTTCTTGGTAATCTGTATATCTTCTTTGGAGAAATGTCTATTTAGGTCTTCTGCCCGTTTTTGGATTGGGTTGTTTGCTTTTGTGATATTGAGCTACATGTGGTGCTTGTAAAGTTTGGAGATTAATCCTTTGTCAATTGCTTCATTTGAAAATATTGTCTCCCATTCTGAGTGTTGTTTTTGCATCTTGTTTATGTTTTCCTGTACTGTGTAAAAGCTTTTAAGTTTCATTAGGTCCCATTTGTTGATTTCTGTTTTTATTTCCATTTCTCTACGAGGTGGGTCAAAAAGGATCTTGCTGTGATTTATGTCATAGAGTGTTCTGCCTATGGTTTCCTCTAAGTGTTTTATAGTGTCTGGACTTATATTTAGATCTCTGATCAATTTAGAGTTTATTTTTGTGTATGGCGTTATGGAGTGTTCTAATTTCATTCTTTTATGTGTAGGGGTCCAGTTTTCCCAGCACCAATTACTGAAGAGACTGTCTTTTCTCCATTGTATATCCTTAGCTCCTTTGTCATAGGTGAGATAGGCATAGGTATGTAGGTTTATCTCTGCACTTTCTGTCCTGTTCCATTGATCTGTGTTTATGCCAATCTGCATACACTTGACTCCATTATGGAGACATATAAATACATAGGTTTCAAGATTATTACTAGTCAGATATATTCCTCTTCAGTGAATAGGGTGTTTTGTGTCCAGTTCATTGAGAAAGGAGTAGGTCTTGTCTATTACATATTTGGTATATGGAATTGTATCTGTACTAATTTCAAACTCTGCTTCTACACATCACCCCACATCACCTTTCCCCTTAAGGAGGCATAAGTGTGTTTTCTAAATGTGTAACTCTGTTCTCTTTTGAAATTTAGTTCATGTGTAGCCCCGTTTACATTCCCTCTATAAGTGATATATTACAATAAGTTTCTTTTTCTTTGTGGCTCATTTCAATTAGCATCATCGTACCTAAAGCCACTCATTATGCTGCTATTGGCCTTATGACATTGATTTTATGTCTGAGTGACATTCCATTGTATATAAGTACCACAATATATTTATCCATTTTTTTTCCCTTTCCTGGGATATTTAAAGTGTACCGAAGTCGAGGTTCTTGTAAACAGTGCAGCCCTAAACTTTGGGCTGGCTGTGTGTTGTGGATTTTTAGTTTTCCCAAAATACACGCCCATGAGTGGAAGTGTGCTATGCTCTGTAGCTCTGTTTTAGAAAACAACATACAGTTCTCCAGAGAGGCTCTTGGCAATTTACATCGGGTCCATTGGCATAACCAGGCTCCCTTTTCTCCATGGCCTGTCCTGTATTTGTGGTTTTTACACTATTTGCAGATAGCCCTTTTGACCGGAGGTAAGTGACACTTCTATGTAGTGTGGATTTGCAATGCCTGATGTCTTGCTTGGCCAAAAAGGGCGTATGCATTTTTTCCCGAATATATTCAAGAAAATACACATACTCTCTTTTCAGCCAAGGGCAACATTGTCGAAGATCTGTCGCTTTTCATGTGATTTAAAGACGACTCCAATCTACCTCTTGAAATCTGTTTCCTTCAATTCTGCCTTGCTTTCAAATCCTCTTCACTGCCTTACCTCAATACATTTCTGGATGATAGTTGTCCTTTATAACTCTGCAAGTTTGTGAATTGCTGTGCCCCTGATGTCCATTTTTCAACTCGCTTATTTGTGAGCTGGCTGCAATACCGCAGGATGGCTTTAGGCCCTAGTCTGGTTCCGCGGTTGCAGGCTGATACTGTTTTTAATTCTTTTTCCTGATGGGAAACTAGAGAGATATGTGCCCATCCAAACACCTACAGCTAATGTCTCATTTGTTTCCCCTCTTCCTGTTCATCCTCTGCACAATTTGAAAACAGTGCACAATAGGAGGGTAAAGGCAGTGACACTCCAAGTGGGGAGATTTTTAGTAATGCAGATGGAATGGCAATGCCGAGCACGAGGAAAGGAAAAATGAGGTACCTTTTAGAAAACCTTCCCGATTACACACTGTACCATCCACTGGGTTTCCCATGCATGTTTTAACTGTAGGAAGATTCCCTTAAACATGGAGAGTTGGGGCCACTAGAATGGGTAGCACACAGTACTGCTCTAAGTGGTGTTCTTTTGCTCACACAACCTCTGCAATCTTGTCAGCTCCAAGTTCCAGTCTTATGTCTCATCCAGCTGTGGGTGTAAAGGTGGTCAATCCAGGTTGCATTACAGGCCCTGAACGTAATTTTTAAGACATTCTCTCTGTTTTGCTGTTTTTGCATTTTGCTTTTGAAATTTATTTTTATAAGGCGGTTTAGCTGAATTTCAGTGCTGTGTTCATGCCATTATACACACACATGATTCCTTTATGGAGACATGAGAATACATATGTTTTAAAATTGTTACTAGTCAGATATATTCCTCTGCAATGAATAGGGGTTGTTGAGTCCAGTTCATTGTGCCGGGAGTAGGTGCTGTCTATTATATACTTGATTTATGGAACGGTATCTGTGCTAATTTTGGACTGTAGATTTATGTATCACCCCACCCCGCCTTTCCCCTTAATCATGCAGAAGTTTGTTTTCTAAATGTGTGACTCTGTTGTGTTTGTAATTCAGTTTATGTGTAGCCATGGGTACATTCCCGCTATGAATGATAGCTTATGATAAGTTTCATTATTCTGTTCTCTTTCCTAAATGAGTTGATGTGTAGCCACCTTTCCAGGACCTTTATAAGTGAAATCTTATGATAAGTTTCTTTTTCTCTGTGACTTATTTCACTGAGAATCATCGTACCTGAATCCACTCATTTTGCTGCTAGTGGCCTTATGACATTGATTTCTTGGCTGAGGGATATTCCATCGTACGTAAGTAACACAGTTTCTTGAACCATTTTTGTCTTTCGTGGGAAATTTAAGGTGTACCCAGTTTGAGGTTCTTGTAAGCAGTGCAGCCCTAAATTTTGGAGTGGCTCTGTCTTATTGATTTTCAGTATGCCAAAGGTATATTGCCTAGACTGGAAGTACCCTTGGCTCTGTAGCTCTGTTGTTTACTTGTTTTAGGGAACACAATGCACTCCTCCAGAGAGGCAGTTGGCAATTTACATCTTGCCCATCAGCATAACTAGGCTCCCTGTTCTCCAGGGCCTGTCTTGCCTTTCTGGTTTTTACACCTTTTGCGGATGTCCCTTTTGAACGGTGGGAATTGATAATTCTTTGTAGTGCAGATTTGCATTGCCCGCTTGCTTGCTTGGCCAAAAAGTGCGTATGAGTTTTCTCCTGAATATATTCAGGAAAAAACACTTACGCCCTTTTGGGCCAAATGCATCATTTTCGAAGTTGTGCCCCTATTCCTGTGCTGTAAAGGCAATTCCATTGTACCTCTTCATATCTGTTACCGGCTATTCTGGCTAGCTTTCATGTCCACATCGTTGCCTTCCCTCAACAGATTTTTGGAAGATAGTTGTCCTTTATTACTCTGCCAGTTTGTGAATTGCTGTGCCTCTGAGCTCCATTGTTCAACTCATTTTTTGTGAGCTGGCCGCAAGTGCAAATTTTGGTTCAGGACCTATACTGGTTCCCGGCGGGTGGCTGAGACTTTGGTTAATTCTTCTTCCGTCCAGGAAATTAGAGTGACATGTGCCCGTCCAAATGCCTAACAGCTACTCTCTCATTGGTTCTCTATCTTTCCTTTCATCCTCTGCCTAATTTTCAAACTGGGACAACCAGGAGGTTAAAGGGGTTGTCTCTCCAAGTTGGGAGATTGATAGTAAAGCAGTTGAAAATTCAAACCGAAACACCAGGAGAGGGATTATTAGCTGAGTTTTAGAAACCGTTCTTATTCACAGTGTGTCCATTCTCTTGCTTTCCCGTACATGTTGTAGCTGTAGTAATATTCCCTTCAACCTGGAGAGTTGGGATCCTTGGAATGTGTTCCACGCATTATTGCTTTAAATGTTCTGCTTTTGCTGACCCAATCTCACCAATCCTCTCAGTCCCAAGTGTCCAGACTTATGCCACATACAGCTGTCGTTGTAGATAGGGTCATTCCAGGTTTCATCAGAGACCCTGAAAGAATTGTAAAGAATTGCCCTATTTTTTGTTTGGTTTTTGAAATTCCTTTTTATAGTGGGTTTGAGCTGATTCTCACTGCCATGTTTATGCCAGTCTAGACACACTTGATTCCCTTATGGAGACATATCAATACATAGGTTTTAAGATTCTTACTAGTCAGATATATTCCTCTGCGGGAAATATGGGGTTTTGTGTCCCTTTTACTAACGAATGTGTAGGACTTGTATAATCCGTAGTTGGTTTTTGGAATGGTACCTGTAATAATATCAAACTCTGGTTTTATGCATCACCCCACCTCTCCTTCCCCCTTAGGCGGGCATAAGAGTGTTTTCTAAATTTGAGACACTGTTGTCTTTCCTAACTCAGTTCATGTGTAGCCATATTTACAGGACCTTCATAAGTGATATCTTATGATACGTTACTTTTTCTCTGTGACTTATTTCACTTAGAATCATCGTACCTGAATCCACTCATTTTGCTGCTACTGGCCTTATGACATTGATTTCATATCTGAGGGATATTCCATCGTACTATAGTAACACAATTTCTTGAACCATTTTTGTCTTTGCTGGGATATTTAAGGTGTACCCAAGTTGAGGTTCTTGTAAGCAGTGCAGCCCTAAATTTTGGGGTGGCTCTGTGTTATTGATTTTCAGTTTTCCCAAGGTATATTCCCTAGACTGGAAGTGCCCTTGGCTCTGTAGTTCTGGTTTTTACCTGTTTTAGGGAACACAGTGCACTCTTCCAGATAGTGAGTTGGCAATATTCATCCCGCCCACCAGCATAACAAGGCTCCCTGTTCTCTTGGGCCTGTCTTGCCTTTCTGTTTTTTACACATTTTGTGGATGTCCCTTTTAACCGGTGGGAAGTGATACTTCTTTGTAGTGGAGATTTGCATTGCTGGCTTGCTTGCTTGGCCAAAAAGGGCCTATGCTTTTTCTCTTGAATATATTCAGGAGAAAACGCATAAACCCTTTTTGGCCAATTGCATCATTTTCCAAGTTGTGCCCCTCTTCCTGTGCTTTGAAAGCGATTCCAATGTACCTCTTGAAATCTGTTTCCTGCTATTCCGGCTTGCATTCAGGTCCACCTCGTTGCCTTCCCCCAACAGATTTTTGGATGATATTTGTCCTTTATTACTCTGCCAGATTGTGAATTGCTGTGCCCCTGAGCTCCATTTTTCAACTAATTTTTTTGTGAGCTGACCACAAGTCCAAAATTTTGGTTCAGGACGTATAGAGGTTCACAGTGGGTGGCTGAGAATTTATTAATTCTTCTTCCTGCCGGGAAATTAGAGTGAAATGGGCCCATCCAAATGCCTAATAGCTACTCTCTCATTGGTTCTCCATCTTACCTTTCATCCTCTGCCAATTGGCAACATGTGAGAACCAGGAGGTTAAAGGGGCTGTCTCTCCAAGTTGGGAGATTGATAGTAAAGCAGTTCGAAATTCAAACCTTAGAACGAGTAGAGGGACTATTAGTTGAGTTTTAAAAACCTTTCGTATTCACAGTGTGTCCATTCTCTAGGTTTCCCGTAGATGTTATAGCTGTAGTAGTATTCCCTTCAACCTGGAGAGTTGGGACCATTTGAATGTGTGCCACATATTATTGCTTTAAATGGTCTGCATTTGCTCACCGAATCTCACCAATCCTCTCAGTCCCAAGTGTCCAGACTTATGCCACCTCCAGCTGTCATTGTAGATAGGGTCATTCCAGGTTTCATCAGAGCCCCTGAAGGAATTGTAAAGAATTTCCCTGTTTTTTTGTTTTGTTTTTGAAATTCCTTTTTATAGTGGGTTTGAGCTGATTCTCACTCCCATGTTTCTGTCAGTCTAGACACACTTGATTCCCTGATGGAGACATATCAATACATAGGTTTTAAGATTCTTACTAGTCATATATATTTCTCTGACGGAAATATGAGGTTTTGAATCCCGTTCACTGAGGAAGTTGTAAGGATTTTCTCTTCCGTAGTTGGTTTTTGGAACGGTACCTATACTAATATCAAACTCTGGTTTTATGCATCACCCCACCTCTCCTTCCCCCTTAAGTAGGCATAAGAGTGTTTTCTAAATGTGAGACTCTGTTCTCTTTCCTAACTCGGTTTATGTGTAGCCATGCTTACAGGACTTTCTTAAGTGATATCTTATGATAAGTTTCTTTTTCTCTGTGACTTATTTCACTTAGAAACATCGTACCTAAATCCACTCATTTTGCTGCTACTGGCCTTATGACATTGATTTCATGGCTGAGGGATATTCCATCGTACATAAGTAACACAATTTCTTAAACCATTTTTGTCTTTCCAGGGATATTTAAGGTGTACCCAGGTTGAGGTTCTTGTAAGCAGTGCATCCCTAAATTTTGGGGTGGCTGTGTCTTATTGATTTTCAGTTTTCCCAAGGTATATTCCCTAGACTGGAAGTGCCCTTGGCTCTGTTGCTCTGTTGTTTACTTGTTTTAGGGAACACAATGGACTCCTCCAGACAGGCAGTTGGCAATTTACATCCGGCCTATCAGCATAACTAGGCTACCTGTTCTCCAGGGCTTGTCTTGCCTTTCTGGTTTTTACACATTTTGCGGATGTCCCTTTTGACAGGTGGGAAGTGATACTTCTTTGTAGTGCAGATTTGCATTGCATCCTTGCTTGCTTGGCCTAAAAGAGCGTGTGCTTTTTCTCCTGAATATATTCAGGAGAAAACGCATATGCCCTTTTTGGCCAAGTGCATTATTGTCGAAGTTGTGCCCCTCTTCCTGTGATTTAAAGGTGATTCCAATGTACCTCTTTAAATCTGTTTCCTGCATTTCTGGATCGCTTTCAAGTCCGCCTCGTTGCCTTCCCTCAACAGATTTTTGGACGATAGTTGTCCTTTATTACTCTGCCAGTTTGTGAATTGCTGTGCACCTGAGCTCCATTTTTCTACTCGTTTTTTGTGAGCTGAACACAAGTCCAAAATTGTGCTTCAGGACCTATACTGGTTCCCGGCGGGTGGCTGAGACTTTGCTTAATTCTTCTTCCTGCCGGGAAGTTAGAGTGACATGTGCCCGTCCAAATGCCTAACAGCTACTCTCTCATTGGTTCTCCATTTTACCTTTCATCCTCTGCCAAATTGGCAACCTGTGGGAACCAGCCGGTTAAAGGGTCTGTCTCTCCAAGTTGGGAGATTAATAATAATGCAGTTGGAAAGTCAAACCGGAGCGCCAGGAGAGGGACAATTAGTTGACTTTTAGAAACCTTTCGTATTGACAGTGTGTCCTTTCTCTAGGTTTCCCGTACATGGTATAGCTGTAGTAATATTCCCTTTAACCTGGAGATTTGGGTCCTTAGGAATGTGTGCCACGCATTATTGCTTTAAATGGTCTGCATTTGCTCACCGAATCTCACCAATCCTCTCAGTCCCAAGGGTCCAGCCTTATGACAAATCCAGCTGTCGTTGTAGATAGGGTCATTCCAGGTTTCATCAGAGCCACTGAAGGAATTGTAAAAAATTTCCTTGTTTTTTGTTTTGTTTTTGAAATTCCTTTTTATAGTGTGTTTGATCTGATTCTCACTGCCATGTTTATGCCAGTCTAGACACACTAGATTCCCTTACGGAGACA
The DNA here is from genome assembly GCF_949752795.1 of Hyperoodon ampullatus. NCBI lineage: Eukaryota > Metazoa > Chordata > Mammalia > Artiodactyla > Ziphiidae > Hyperoodon > Hyperoodon ampullatus. The sequence goes on from NW_027641090.1 coordinate 3,222,170, forward strand.
TATCAATACATAGGTTTTAAGATTCTTACTAAGCAGGTATATTCCTCGGTGGGAAATAATGGGTTTTGCGTCCCTTTTATTGAGGATGGTGTAGGTCTTGCCTATTCCGTATTTGGTTTTTGGAACAGTACCTGTACTAATATCAAACTCTGGTTTTATGCATCACCCCACCTCTCCTTCCCACTTAAGCAGGCATAAGAGTGTTTTCTCAATGTGAGACTCTGTTCTCTTTCCTAACTCAGTTCATGTGTAGCCATGTTTACAGGACCTTCATAAGTGATATCATATGATAAGTTTCTTTTTCTCTGTGACTTATTTCACTTAGAATCATCATACCTGAATCCAGTGATTTTGCTGCTACTGGCCTTATGACATTGATTTCATGGCTGAGGGATATTCCAACGTACGTAAATACCACAATGTCTTGAACCATTTTTGTCTTTCCTAGGATATTTAAGGTGTACCCAAGTTGATGTTCTTGTAAGCAGTGCAGCCCTAAATTTTGTGGTGGCTCTGTCTTATTGATTTTCAATTTTCCCAAGGTATATTCACTAGACTGGAAGTGCCCTTGGCTCTGTAGCTCTGTTGTTTACTTGTTTCAGGGAACACAATGCACTCCTCCAGAGAGGCAGTTGGCAATTTACATACCGCCCATCAGCATAACTAGGCTCCCAGTTCTCCAGGGCCAGTGTTGCCTTTCTAGTTTTTACTCATTTTGCGGATGTCCCTTTTGTCCAGTGGGAAGTGATACTGCTTTGTAGTGCAGATTTGCATTGCCCACTTCCTTGCTTGACCGGAAAGGGCGTATGCGTTTTCTCCTGAATATATTCAGGAGAAAACGCATACACCCTTTTTGGCGCATTGCATAATTGTCGAAGTTGTGTCCCTCTTCCTTTGCTTTAAAGGCGATCCCATGTACCTATTGAAATCGGTTTCCTGCTATTCTGGCTCACTTTCAAGTCCACCTCGTTGCCTTCTCTCAACAGAGTTTTGGACGATAGTTTTCCTTTATTACTCTTCCCTTTTGTGAATTGCTGTGCCCCTGAGCTCCATTTTTCAACTCGTTTTTTGTGAGCTGATCGCAAGTCCAAAATTTTGGTTCAGGATCTATACTGGTTCCCGGGGAATCCTGAGAGTTTGATTAATTCTTCTTCCTGCCGGGAAATTAGAGAGACATGTGCCAGTCCAAATGCCTAACAGCAATTCTCTCTTTGGTTCTCCATCTTACCTTTCATCCTCTGCCAATTGGCAACATGTGAGAACCAGGAGGTTAAAGGGGCTGTCTCTCCAAGTTGGGACATTGATAGTAAAGCAGTTGGAAATTCAAACTGGAGCAACAGGAGCTGGATTATTAGTTGAGTTTTAAAAACCTTTCGTATTCACAGTGTGTCCATTGTCTAGGTTTCCCGTAAATGTTATAGCTCTAGTAGTATTCCCTTCAACCTGGAGAGTTCCGACCATTGGAATGTGTGCCACACATTATTGCTTTAAATGCTCTGCATTTGCTCACCGAATCTCACCAATCCTCTCAGTCCCAAGTGTCCAGACTTATGCCACATCCAGCTGTCATTGTAGATAAGGTCATTACAGGTTTCATCAGAGCCCCTGAAGGAATTGTAAACAATTTCCCTGTTGTTTTGTTTTGTTTTTGAAATTCCTTTTTATATTGGGTTTGATCTGATTCTCACCGCCATGTTTATGCCAGTTAGGGCACACTTCATTCCCTTATGGAGACATATCAATACATAGGTTTTAAGATTCTTACTAAACAGATATATTCCTCTGCGGGAAATATGGGGTTTTGAGTCCCTTTCACTGAGGAAGGTGTAGGGATTGTCTCTTCCATAGTTGGTTTTTGGAACGGTAGCTGTACTAATATCAAACTCTGGTTTTATGCATCACCCCACCTCTCCTTCCCCCTTAAGCAGGCATAAGAGTGTTTTCTAAATGTGACACTCTGTTCTCTTTCCTAACTCAGTTCATGTGTAGCCATGTTTACAGGACCTTCATAAGTGATATCTTATGATAAGTTTCTTTTTCTCTGTGACTTATTTCACTTAGAATCATCGTACCTGAATCCACTCATTTGGCTGCTACTGGCCTTATGACATTGATTTCATGGCTGAGGGATATTCCAACGTACGTAAGTACCATAATGTCTTGAACCATTTTTGTCTTTCTTGGGATATTTCAGGTGTACCCAAGTTGATGTTCTTGTAAGCAGTGCAGCCCTAAATTTTGGGGTGGCTCTGTCTTATTGATTTTCAGTTTTCCCAAGGTATATTCCCTAGACTGGAAGTGCCCTTGGCTCTGTAGCTCTGTTGTTACCTGTTTTAGGGAACACCTTGCACTCCTCCAGAGAGGCTGTTGACAGTTTACATCGTGCCCATCAGCATAACTAGGCTCCCTGTTCTCCAGGGTCAGTCTTGCCTTTCTGGTTTTTACACATTTTGCGGATGTCCCTTTTGACTGGTGGGAAGTGATACTTCTTTGTAGTGCAGATTTGCATTGCCCGCTTGCTTGCTGGGTTAAAAAGGGCATATGCGTTTTTTCCTGAATATATTCTCGGGAAAACGCATATGCAATTTTTGGCCAAGTGCATCATTGTCGACAATGAGCCCCTCTTGCTGTGCTTAAAAGGCGATTCCAAAGTACCTCTTGAAATTTGTTTCATGCTATTGTGCCTCGTTTTCAAGTCCGCCTCATTGCCAAACCTTAACAGATTTTTGGACGAGAGTTGTCCTTTATTACGCTGCCAGTTTGTGAATTGCTGTGCCCCAGAGCTCCATTTTTCAACTCGTTTTTTGTAAGCTGACAGCAAATCCACAATTTTGGTTCAGCACCTATACTGGTTCCGGGCGGGTGGCTGAGACTTTGGTTAATTTTTCTTCCTGACGGGAAATTAGAGTGACATGTGCCCGTCCAAATGCCTAACAGCTACTCTCTAATTGGTTCTCCCTGTTCCCTTTCATCCTCTGCCAAATTGGCAACCTGTGCGAACCAGGAGGTTAAAGGGTCTGTCTCTCCAATTTCGGAGATTGATAGTAAAGCAGTTGGAAACTCAAACCGGAGCACCAGGATAGGGACTATTAGTTGAGTTTTAGAATCCTTTCGTATTCACAGTCTGTCCATTCTCTACGTTTCCCATACATGTTATATCTGTAGTGATATTCCCTTTTACCTGTCGAGTTGGGACACATGGAATTGGTGGCATGCATTATTGCTTTAAACGGTCTGCATTTTCTCATCCAATTTCACCAATCCTCTCATTCCCAAGTGTCCATCCTTATGTCTCATCCAGCTGTCATTTTAGATGGGGTCATTCCAGGTTTCATCAGAACACCTGAAGGAATTGTGTTAAAATTTCGCTGTTTTTTTGTTTTGTTTTTGAAATTCATTTATATAATGAGGTTGAGCTGATTTTCACTGACGTGTTTATGCCGGTCTAGACACACTTGATTCCCTTACGGAGACATATCAATATGTAGGTATTAAGATTTTTACTAGTCAGTTATATTCCTCTGCGGGAATAGGTCTGTTGAGTCCCGTTCACTGAGGAAGGAGTAGGTCTTGTCTCTTCTGTATTTGGATTATGCAACGGTACCTGTGCTAATATCAAACACTGGTTTTGTTCATCTCCCCACCTCTCCTTTCCCCTTAAGCAGGCATAAGTACGTTTTCTAAATGTGAGACTCTGTTCTCTTTCCTAATTCTGTTCATGTGTAGCCATGTTTACATTTCCTTCATAAGTGATATCTTATGTCAGAATGCTCCACGGCTCTTGTCATCATAATGCTCCATGATGCTCATCATCACAATTATCCATGGCCTTCTCATCACAATTTTCCACGGTCTTGCCATCACATTGCTCCATGCCCTGGTCATCACAATGCTCCATGTCCCTTGTCATCACAATTCTCCACCTCTTTGTCATCACAATGCTCGATGACACTTCTCATCACAATGTTACATGCTCTTGTCATCACAATTCTCCATACACTTGTCATCGCAATGCTCCCTGACCCATGCCATAGCAAGCTCCATATGCTTGTCATCACAATGCTTCATGACATTGTTATAAAAATTCTCAATGTCCCTTGTCATCACAATGCTGCATGCCAATGTCATCACAATGCTCCAAGCCCTTGTCATCACAATGCTCCAAGCCCTTGTCATCACAATGCTCCATGACCTCTGTCATCACAATGTTCCCTGACACCTGTCATCACAATGCTCCATGCCCCTTGTCATTACAGTGCTCCATGATGCTCGTCATCACAATTACCCAATGTATTCTCATCACAATGCTTCAGGGTTTTACCATCACAATGCTCCATGCCCTGGTCATCTCAATGCTCCATATCCCTTGTCATCACAATTCTCCACGTCCTTGTCATCACAATGCTCCTTGACACTTCTCCTCACAATATTATATGCTCTTGTCATCACAATTCTGCATGCACTTGTCATCACAATGCTCCAGGACCCCTGTCATAGCAAGCTCCATGCGCTTGTCATCACAATGTTTCAAGACCTGGTCATTAAAATTCTCAATGGCCCTTGTCATCACAATGATCCATGCCCTTGTTATCACAATGCTTCTTTACATTTGTCATCACAATCCTCCATGACACTTGGCATCACAATGCTCCATGTCATTGGCATCACAATGGAACATGACATATGTCATCACAATGCTCCCTGACACCTGTCTTAACAATAATCCATGACGGTGTCATCACAATGCTCCATGCCATTGTCATCACAATGCTCCATGACACTTGTCATCACAATGCTCCAAGCCCTTGTCATCACAATACTCCATGCCCTTGTCATCACAATGCTCCATGACCTCTGTCATCACAATGTTCCCTGACACCTGTCATCACAATGCTCAATGCCCCTTGTCAGTACAGTGCTCCATGATGCTCGTCATCACAATTACCCAAGGCCTTTTCATCACAATGCTTCAGGGATTTTCCATCAAAATGCTCCATGACCGCTGTCATCACAATGCTCCGTAACTCCATTCATCACAATGCTTCATGATCTTTGTCATCACAATGGTCAATGCCCTCGTCATCACAAGGCTCTGTGACCTGTCACCACAATGCTCCATGACCCTTGTCATCACAATGCTCCATGCCTTTCTCAGCACAATACGCAAAGACACTTGTCATCACAATGCTCCATGCGCTTGTCAACACAATGCTCCACCAGGTTTTCATCACAATGCTCCATGCACTTCTCATCAAAATGCTCTGTCACCACTGATATCACAATGTTCCATAACTAGTCATCACAAGAATCCCTCACCCTTCTCATCACAATGTTCCATGACCCCTTTCACCACAATACTACATGCAATTATCATCACAGTGCTCCATGACCCCTGACCTCACATTGCTCCATAACACATGTCATCAAAATGCTCCATAACTTTTGTCATCACAAAGCTCAATGACCCTTGGCATCACAATGCTCCATGTCATTGTCATCACAATGTTCCAGGAACCTTCTCATCACATTGCTCCATGCCCTTGTCATCACAAATCTCCATGACGCTTGTCATCACAATGTTCGATGCCCTTCTCATAACAATGCTCCATGTCCTTGTCATTACAGTCCTCCATGAACTCTGTACCACAGTGTTCCAGGCCCTTGTCATCACAATGCTCCAGGCCCACTCTCATCACAATAATCCATGAAACTTTTCAGACCAATGCCCCATGGCCTTGTCATCACAATGCTCCATTACCCCTGTCATAACAATGCTCCATGATCCCAGTCATCACAATGTTCCACAGCCTTGTCATCACAAGGCTCCATGACCCTTGTCATCACAAGGCTCCATACACATGAAATCACAATGCTCCATGCCCTTGTCATCACAAAGCTCCATGATTCATGTCTTCAGAATGCTCCATGGCTTTCTCATCACAATGCACCATTCCCTTGTCATCAGAATGCTCCACGACACCTGAAATCACAATGCTCATTGCCCATTTTCATTAGAATGCTCCATGAGAATGTCATCACAAGGCTCCATGGTTTTCTCATCACAATGCTCCAGGACCTTGTCATCACAATGCTCCTTTCTCTTGTCATCACAATGCTCCATGACTCCTGTCATCACAATACTCCATGAATATTTTCAGCACAGTGTTCCATGACATTCTCATCACAGTGCTCCTTGAACCCTGTCATCACAATGCTCCATGACCAATGTCATCACAGTCCTCCATGACCCCTGACAACACAATGATCCGGGACTCTTGTCATCAAACTGCTCCATGACACTTGTCATCACAATGATCCATGCCCTTGTCATCACAATGCGTCATGCCTACTGTCATCACAATAATCCATGAAACTTGTCAGATTAATGTTCCATGCCCCTGTCATCACAATGCTCCATGCCCTTGTCATCACAATGCTCCATGACACCTGTCATCACAATGCTCCGTGACTCCAGTCATCACAATGCTTCATGACCTTTGTCATCACAATGGTCCATGCCCTGGTCACACAAGGCTCTGTGTTCTTTGTCACCACAATGCTCCATGCCCTTGTCATCACAATGCTCCTTGCCCACTGTCATCACAATAATCCATGAAAATTGTCAAACGAATGATCCTTGCCCTCGTCACACGACGCTCTGTGATCTTTGTCACCACAATGCTGCATGAACATTTCTTCAAAATGCTCTGTGTCCCTTGTCATCTCAATGCTCCATGCCTTTGTCAGCACAATGCTCCATGACACTTGTCATCACAAGGCTCCATGGCCCTCTCATCACAATGCTCCAGGACCTTCTCATTGCATTGCTACATTCCTTTCTCATCACAATGCTCCATGACAACTGTCATCACAGTACTCCATGAATATTTTCAGCCCAGTGCTCCATGCCCTTTTCATCACAATGCTCCATGCTAGTATCATCACAATACTCCACAAGCTTGTCATCAGATTGCTCCATGACCCCTGTCATCACAATGATCCATGACACCTGTCATCAAAATGTTCCATTTCCTTTGTCATTACAGTGCTCCATGACGCTCGTCATCCCAATTATCCATGACCTTCTCATCACAAAGCTCCACGGTCTTGTGATCACAATGCTCAATGCCCTGGTCATCACAGTGCTCCATGTCCCTTGTCATCACAATTCTCCACGTCCTTGTCATCACAATGCTCCATGACACCTGTCATAGCAAGTTACATGTGCTTGTCATCACAATGTTTCACGACGTTGGCATCAAAATTCTCAATGGCCTTGGTCATCACAATGCTCCATGCCCTTGTCATCACAATGCTCCATGACACTTCTCATCACAGTGCTCCAAGCGCTTGTCATCACAATGCTCCATTACCTTTGTCATCACAATCCTCCATGACACTTGTCATCACAATTCTCCATGCCATTGTCATCACAATGCACCATGACATAGGTCATGACAATGCTCCCTGACACCTGACTTCACAATACTCCATGACCTTTTCTTCACAGTGCTCCATGCCCTTGTCGTCACAATGTGCAATGCCCACTGTCATCAAAATAATCCATGAAATTTTTCAGACCGATGCTCCATGCCCCTGACATCACAATGCTCCATGCACTTGTCATCACAATGCTCCATGACACCTGTCATCACAATGCTCCTTGACTCCAGTCATCACAATGCTTCAAGACTTTGTCATCACAATGGTCCATGCCCTCATCATCACAAGTCTCTGTGACATTTGTCACCAAAATGCTCCATGAACTTTTCATCACAGTGCTCTGTGACCCTTGGCATCACAATGCTCCATGACTTTGTCAGCACAATGTTCCATGACACTTGTCATCACAATGCTCCATGCATTTCTCATGAAAATGCTCTCTCACCACTGATATCACAATGTTCAATCACTAGTCATCACAATACTCCCTCACCCCTGTCATCACAATGTTCCATGATTCCTATCATCACAATGCTACATGCCGTTATCATCACAATGCACCACTCCCTTGTCATCAAAATGCTCCATGACCTTTGTCATCACAAAGCTCCATGACACTTGGCATCACAGTGCTCCATGCCATTGTCATCACAATGCTTCATGAAGCCTCTCATCACATTGCTCCTTGCCCTTGTCATCACAATGCTCCAAGACACCTGTAATCACAATGCTCCATGTCCCTTTTCATCTTAATGCTCCATGAACCCTGTCATCACAATGCACCATGCCCATCATCATAATGCTTCATGCTATTGTCATCACAATGAAATCAAAATGCTCCATGACCTCTGTCATCACAATGCTCCAAACCCTTGTGATCACAATGTTCCATAACACTTGTCATCACAACGCCCCATGATGCTCGTCATCACAATTATCCATGGTCTTCTCATCACAATGCTCCATAACATTTGTCATCACAATGCTCAATACACTTGTCATCACAATGCTCCCTGACTCTTGCCATCAGTATGCTCCTTGAACCCTGTCATGACAAGGCTCAATGCCTTTCTCATCACAATGATCCATGCCCCTTTCATCACAATGCTCCAAGACCCCTGTAATCGCAATGCTCCATGTCCCTTTTCATCAGAATGCTCCATGAGACTTCTCATCACAAGGCTCCATGCTCCTCTCATCAGAGTGCTCCAGGACCTTGTCATCACAATGCTCTATGAGCCCTTTCATCAGAATACTCCATGAATATTTTCATATCAATGCTCCATGATCTTCTCATCACAATACTCCATGACCCCTGTCATCACAATGCTCCATGCTCCTTGATATCAAAATGATCCATGACCTCTGTCATCACAGTGCTACAAACTCTTGTGATCACATTGTTCCATAACACTTGTCATCACAATGCTCTATGATGCCTGTCATCACAATACTCCATGCCCTTATCATCAAAATGCTCCATGAACTTTGTCATCACAATGCTCAATACACTTGTCATCACAATGCTCCCTGACTCTTGTCGTCAGAATGCTTCTCGCACCCTGTCATGAAAAGGCTGTATGCCTTTTTCATCACAATGCTCCATGCCCTTTTCATCACAATGCTCCATGCCATTGTCATCACAATGCTTAATGAAGCCTCTCATCACATTTCTCCGTGCTCCTGTCATCACAAAGCTCCAAGACGCTTGTCATAACAATGCTCGATGCCCTTCTCATCACAATGGTCCATGACCTTGTCATTACAATCCTCCATGACCCATGTATCACAGGGTTCCGTGTCCTTGTCATCACAATGCTCCATGCCCACTCTCATCACAATAATCCATGAAAATTTTCAGACAAATGCTCCAGGCCCTTGTCAACACAAAGCTCCATGACACATTTAATCAGAATGCTCCATGGCCTTCTCATTCACAATGATCCATGCCCTTGTCATCACAATGCTCCAGGACACCTGTAATCACAATGCTCCATGCCCCTTTTCATCAGAATACTCCATGAACATTTTCAGCTCAATGCTCCATGATCTTCTCATCACAATGCTCCATGACCCCTGTAATCACAGTGCTCCATGCTCCTTGATATCAAAATGATCCATTACATCTGTCATCACAGTGCCCCAAACCCTTGTGATCACATTGTTCCATAACACTGGTCATCACAACGCTCCATGATGCCTGTCATCACAATACTCCATGCCCTTGTCATCACAATGCTTCATGACCTTTGTCATCACAGTTCTCAATAAACTTGTCATCACAATGCTCCCTGACACTTGTCATCAGAATGCTTCTCGAACCCTGTCATGAAAAGGCTGTATGCCTTTTTCATCACAATGCTCCATGCCATTGTAAACACAATACTCCACAAGCTTGTCTTCAGAATGCTCCATGACCTTTGTCATCACAATTCTCCATGACACCTGTCATCGCAATGCTCCAGGCCCCTTGTCATTACAGTTCTCCATGACACTCGTCATCATAATTATCCATGGTCTTCTCATCACAATGCTCCACCGTCTTGCCATCACAATGCTCCATGACACTTCAAATCACAATGTTACATGCTCTTGTAATCACATTCTCCATGCACTTGTCATCGCAATGCTCCATGACACCTGTCATAGCAAGCTCCATGTGCTTTTCAACACAGTGCTTCACGAACTTGTCATCAAAATTCTCAAAAGCCCTTGTCATCACAATGCTCCATGCACTTTTCATCACAATGCTCCATGACCATTGTCATCACAATGCTCCATTACCTTTGTCATCACAATCCTCCATGACACTTGTCATCACAATGCTCCATGCCGTTGTCATCACAGTGCACCATGACATAGGTCATCACAATGCTCCCTGATACCTGACTTCACAATACTCCATGACCTTTCCTTCATAGTGCTCCATGCCCTTGTCATCACAATGTGCAATGCCCACTCTCATCACAATAATCCATGAAATTTTTCAGACCGATGCTCCATGCCCCTGTCATCACAATGTTCATTGCACTTGTCATCACAATGCTCCATGACACCTGTCATCACAATGCTCCCTGACTCCAGTCTTCACAATGCCTCAAGTCTTTGTCATCATAATGGTCCATGCCATCATCATCACAAGTCACTGTGAATTTTGTCCCCACAACGCTCCATGAACATTTCATCACAATGCTCTGTGACCCTTGGCATCAAAATGCTCCATGCCTTTGTCAGCACAATGTTCCATGAAACTTGTCATCACAATGCTCCATGAGCTTGTCAGCACAATGCTCATTGACCGATGTGATCACAATGTGCCATGCGGTTGTCATCACAATGCTCCACATCGTTGTCATCACAATGCTCCATAAATATTGTCATCACAATGCTCCATGCACTTCTCATGAAAATGCTCTCTCACCACTGATATCACAGTGTTCCATCACTAGTCATCACAATACTCCCTCACCCCTGTCATCACAATGTTCCATGACCCCTATCATCACAATGCTACATGCCGTTATCATCACAATGCACCACTCCCTTGTCATCAAAATGCTCCATGACCTTTGTCATCACAAAGCTCCATGACCCTTGGCATCACAAAGCTCCATGCCCTTGTCATCACAAAGCTCCATGACGCTTGTCATCACAATGCTCGATGCCATTCTCATCACAGTGCATCATGACCTTGTCATTACAATCCTCCATGACCCATGTATCACAGTGTTCCGTGTCCTTGTCATCACAATGCTCCATGCCCACTCTCATCGCAATAAGCCATTAAAATTTTCAGACAAATGCTCCATGCCCTTGTCATCACAAAGCTCCATGACGCATGTCATCAGAATGCTCCATGGCCTTCTCATTCACAATGCTCCATGCCCTTGTAATCACAATGCTCCAAGACAACTGTAATCACAATGCTCCATGTCCCTTTTCATCTCAATGCTCCATGAACCCTGTCATCACAATGCACCATGCCCATCATCATAATGCTTCATGCTATTGTCATCACAATGAAATCAAAATGCTCCATGACCTCTGTCATCACAATGTTCCAAACCCTTGTGATCACAATGTTCCATCACACTTGTCATCACAACGCCCCATGACACTCGTCATCACAATTATCCATGGTCTTCTCATCACAATGCTCCATAACATTTGTCATCACAATGCTCAATACACTTGTCATCACAATGCTCCCTGACCCTTGCCATCAGTATGCTCCTTGAACCCTGTCATGACAAGGATCCATGCCTTTTTCATCACAATGCTCCATGCCCTTGTAATCACAATGCTCCAAGACCCCTGTAATCACAATTCTCCATGCCCATTTTCATCAGAATGCTCCATGAGACTTCTCATCACAAGGCTCCATGGTCTTCTCATCACAATGCTCAAGGACCTTGTCATCACAATGCTCCATGACCCCTTTCATCAGAATACTCCATGAATATTTTCAGCTCAATACTCCATGATCTTCTCATCACAATGCTCCATGACCCCTGTCATCACAATGCTCCATGCTCCTTGATATCAAAATGATCCATGACCTCTGTCATCACAGTGCTCCAAATCCTTGTGATCACATTGTTCCATAACACTTGTCATCACAACACTCCATGATGCCTGTCATCACAATACTCCATGCCCATGTCATCACAATGCTCCATGACCTTTGTCATCACAATGCTCAACACACTTGTCATCACAATGCTCCCTGACACTTGACGTCAGAATGCTCCTTGATCCCTGTCATGAAAAGGTTCCAGGCCTTTTTCATCACAATGATCCATGCCTTTTTCATCACAATGCTCCATGCCATTGTCATCACAATACTCCACAAGCTTGTCATCAGAATGCTCCATGACCCTTGTAATCACAATTCTCCATGCCCCGTGTCATTACAGTGTTCGATGACACTCGTCATCAAAATGCTCCATGGTCTTGCAATTACAATGCTCCACGGTCTTGACATCACAATGCTCCATGACCTGGACATCACAGTGCTCCATGTCCCTTTTCATCACAATGCTCCATGCGCTTCTCAGCACAATGCTCCATGACCCATGACATCACAATGCGCCATGAACTTTTCATCACAATGCTCTACATCCTTTTCATCGCTATGCTCCATAAAACTTGTCATCACAGTGCTCCATGCACTTCTCACCAAAATGCTCTCTCACCACTGATATCACAATGTTCCATCACTAGTCATCACAATACTCCCTCACCCCTGTCATCACAATGTTCCATGACCACTGTAATCACAATGCTCCATGCCCTTGTCATCACAAAGCTCCATGATGCATGTCATCAAAATGCTCCATGGACTTCTCATCACAATTCTCCATGCCCTGGCCATCACAATGCTCCATTACACATGTCATCACAATGCTCCATGACCACTGTCATCACAGCGCTCCCTGACACCAGACAACACAATGATCTGGGACTCTTGTCATCAAAATGCTCCAAGACAATTGTCATCACAATGATCCATGTGCTTGTCATCCCAATGCTCCATGACACCTGTAATCCGAATGCTCCGTGATGCTTGTCATCCCAGTGCTCCATGACCCTTGTCATCACAATGTTCCATGCCAATGTCATCACCATGCTCCATGAACCCTCTCATCACATTGCTCCATGCCCTTGTCATCACAAAGCTCCATGACACTTGTCATCACAATGTTCGATGCTCTTCTCATCACAGTGCTCCATGCCCTTGTCATTACAATCCTCCATGATCCATGTATCACCGTGTTCCTTGCCCTTGACATCACAATGCTTCATGCCCACACTCATCACAATAATCCATGAAACTTTTCACACAAATGCTCCATGCCCTTGTCATCAAAAGGCTCCATTACCCGTGTCAAAACAATGCTCCATGACCCCTGCCATCACAAGGCTCCATGACCCCTTCCATCACAATGTTCCATGGCCTCGTCATCACAAGGCTCCATGACCCTTGTCATCACAATTCTCCAAGACCCCTGTAATCACAGTGCTCCATGCCCTTGTCATCACGAAGCTCAATGACTTATGTCATCAGAATGCTCCATGGACTTCTCATCAGAATGCTCCATGTCCTTGTCATCACAGTGCTTCAAGACCGCTGTATTCACAATGCTCCATGCCCCATTTCATCTCAATGCTCAATGAACTCTGTCATTCCATTGCACCATGCCCATCATCATAATGCTTAATGCTGTTGTCATCACAATGAAATCAAAATGCTTCATGACCTCTGTCATCACAATGCTCCAAACCCTTGTGATCACAATGTTCCATAACACTTGTCATCACAATTCCCCATGATGCTCCTCATCACAATTATCCATGGTCTTCTCATCACAATGCTCCATGACCTTTGTCATCACAATGCTCATTACACTTGTCATCTCAATGCTCCCTGCCACTTGTCATCAGTATGCTTCTTGAACCCTGTCATGACAAGGCTCCATGCATTTTTCATCACAATGATCCATGCGCTTTTCATCACAATGTTCCAAGACCCCAGTAATCACAATGCTCCTTGCCCTTGTCATCACAAAGCTCCATGACCCATATCATCAGAATGCTCCATGGCCTTCTCATCACCATGCTCGATGCCCTTGTCATCACACTGCTCCCTGACACTTGTCTTCAGAATGCTCCTTGAACCCTGTCATGAAATGGCTCCATGCCTTTTTCATCACAATGCTCCATGACCTTTCATCACTATGCTCCATGCCATTGTCATCACAATACTCCAGAAGCTTGTCATCAGAATGCTCCATGACCCATGTCATCACAATGCTCCATGACCCCTGTCATCACAATGCTCCATGACCCCTGTAATCACAATGCTCCATGCCTCTTGTCATTACAGTGCTCCATGACGCTCGTCATCACAATTATCCATGGTCTTCTCATCACAATGCTGCACGGTCTTTCCATCACAATGCTCCCTGCCCTGGTCCTCACAATGCTCCATGACCCTTTTCATCACAATTCTCCAAGCAATTGTCATACAATGCTCCATTACATTTGTCATCACAATCCTCCATGACACTTGGCATCACAATGCTCCACGCCATTGTCATCACAATGCACCATGACATATGTCATCACAATGCTCCCTGACACCTGTCTTCACAATACTACATGACCTTGTCATAAAAATGTTCCATGCCCTTGTCATCACAATGTGCCATGCCCACCCTCATACCAATAATCCATGAAACTTGTCAGACCAATTCTCCATGCCCCTGTCATCACAATGCTCCATGCCCTTGTAATCACAATGCTCCATGACCCCTCACATCATAATGCTCCGTGACTCCAGTCATCACAATGCTTTATGACCTTTGTCATCACAATGGTCCATTCCCTCGTCATGACAATGCTCTGTAAAACTTGTCATCACAATGCTCCATGCCTTTGTCAGCACAATGCTCCATGACCCTTGTCATCACAATCCTACATGCGCTTCTCAGCACAATGCTCCAAGACACATGTCATCACAATGTGCCATGCACTTGTCATGACAATGCTCCACAACCTTGTCATCACAAAGCTCCATAAAACTTGTCATCACAATGCTCCATGCACTTCTCATCTAAATGCTCTCTCACCACTGATATCACAATGTTCCATCACTAGTCATCACAATACTCCCTCACCCCTGTCATCACAATGTTCCATGACACCTATCATCACAATGCTACATGCCGTTATCATCACAATGCACCACTCCCTTGTCACCAAATGCTCCATGACCTTTGTCATCACAAAGCTCCATGATCCTTGGCATCACAGTGCTCCATGCCATTGTCATCACAATGCTTCATGAAGCCTCTCATTACATTGCTCCATGCCCTTGTCATCATAAAGCTCCATGACACATGTCATCAGAATGCTCCATGGCCTTCTCATTCACAATGCTCCATGCCCTTGTCATCACAATGCTCCAAGACACCTGTAATCACAATGCTCCATGTCCCTTTTCATCTCAATGCTCCATGAACCCTGTCATCACAATGCACCATGCCCATCATCATAATGCTTCAAGCTATTGTCATCACAATGAAATCAAAATGCTCCATGACCTCTGTCATCACAATGTTCCAAACCCTTGTGATCACAATGTTCCATCACACTTGTCATCACAACGCCCCATGACGCTCCTCATCACAATTATCCATGGTCTTCTCATCACAATGCTTCATAACATTTGTCATCACAATGCTCAATACACTTGTCATCACAATGCTCCCTGACTCTTGCCATCAGTATGCTCCTTGAACCATGTCATGACAAGGCTCCATGCTTTTTCATCACAGTGCTCCATGCCCTTGTAATCAAATTGCTCCAAGACCCCTGTAATCACAATGCTCCATGCCCCTTTTCATCAGAATGCTCCATGAGACTTCTCATCACAAGGCTCCATGGTCTTCTCATCAGAGTGCTCCAGGACCTTGTCATCACAATGCTCCATGACCCCTTTCATCAGAATACTCCATGAACATTTTCAGCTCAATACTCCATGATCTTCTCATCACAATGCTCCATGACCCCTGTCATCACAATGCTCCATGCTCCTTGATATCAACATGATCCATGACCTCTGTCATCACAGTGCTCCAAACCCTTGTGATCACATTGTTCCATAACACTTGTCATCACAACGCTCCATGATGCCTGTCATCACAATACTCCATGCCCTTGTCATCACAATGCTCCATGACCTTTGCCATCACAATGCTCAATACACCTGTCATCACAATGCTCCCTGACACTTGTTGTCAGAATGCTTCTCGAACCCTGTCATGAAGAGGCTGTATGCCTTTTTCATCACAATGCTCCATGCCCTTTTCATCACAATGCTCCACGCCATTGTCATCACAATACTCCACAAGCTTGTCATCAGAATGCTCCATGACACTTGTCATCACAATTCTCCATGACCCCTGTCATCACAATGCTCCAGGCCCCTTTTCATTACAGTTGTCCATGACGCTCGTCATCACAATTATCCATGGTCTTCTCATCACAATGCTCCACCGTCTTGCCATCACAATGCTCAATGCCCTGGTCATCACAATGCTCCACGCCATTGTCATCACAATACTCCACAAGCTTGTCATCAGAAAGCTCCATGACCCTTGTCATCACAATTCTCCATGCCCCGTGTCATTACAGTGCTCGATGACACTCTTCATCAAAATGCTCCATGGTCTTGCGATTACAATGCTCCACGGTCTTGCCATCACAATGCTCCATGACCTGGACATCACAGTGCTCCATGTCCCTTTTCATCACAATGCTCCATGCGCTTCTCAGCACAATGCTCCATGACCCATGACATCACAATGCGCCATGAACTTTTCATCACAATGCTCTACATCCTTTTCATCGCTATGCTCCATAAAACTTGTCATCACAGTGCTCCATGCACTTCTCACCAAAATGCTCTCTCACCACTGATATCACAATGTTCCATCACTAGTCATCACAATACTCCCTCACCCCTGTCATCACAATGTTCCATGACCACTGTAATCACAATGCTCCATGCCCTTGTCATCACAAAGCTCCATGCCTTCGTCAGCACAATGCTCCATGACCCTTGTCATCACAATCCTACATGCGCTTCTCAGCACAATGCTCCAAGACACATGTCATCACAATGTGCCATGCACTTGTCATGACAATGCTCCAAAACCTTGTCATCACAAAGCTCCATAAAACTTGTCATCACAATGCTCCATGCACTTCTCATCTAAATGCTCTCTCACCACTGATATCACAATGTTCCATCACTAGTCATCACAATACTCCCTCACCCCTGTCATCACAATGTTCCATGACACCTATCATCACAATGCTACATGCCGTTATCATCACAATGCACCACTCCCTTGTCATCAAAATGCTCCATGACCTTTGTCATCACAAAGCTCCATGACCCTTGGCATCACAGTGCTCCATGCCATTGTCATCACAATGCTTCATGAAGACTCTCATTACATTGCTCCATGCCCTTGCCACCACAATGCTCCATTACACCTGTCATCACAATGCTCCATGAACACTGTCATCACAGCACTCCCTGACCCCAGACAACACAATGATCTGGGACTCTTGTCATCAAAATGCTCCAAGACAATTGTCATCACAATGATCCATGCGCTTGTCATCGCAATGCTCCATGACACCTGTAATCCAAATGCTCCGTGATGCTTGTCAGCCCAGTGCTCCATGACCCTTGGCATCACAATGTTCCATGCCACTGTCATCACCATGCTCCATGAACCCTCTCATCACATTGCTCCATGCACTTGTCAACACAAAGCTCCATGACGCTTGTCATCACAATGCTCGAAGCTCTTCTCATAACAGTGCTCCATGCCCTTGTCATTATAATCCTACATGATCCATGTATCACCTTGTTCCTTGCCCTTGACATCACAATGCTCCATGCCCACCCTCATCACAATAATCCATGAAACTTTTCACACAAATGCTCCATGCCTTTGTCATCAAAAGGCTCCATTACCCGTGTCAAAACAATGCTCCATGAACCCTGCCATCACAAGGCTCCATGACCCCTGCCATCACAATGTTCCATGGCCTCGTCATCAAAAGGCTCCATGACCCTTGTCATCACAATTCTCCAAGACCCCTGTAATCACAGTGCTCCATGCCCTTGTCATCACGAAGCTCAATGACTTATGTCATCAGAATGCTCCATGGCCTTCTCATCAGAATGCTCCATGTCCTTGTCATCACAGTGCTCCAAGACCGCTGTATTCAGAATGCTCCATGCCCCTTTTCATCTCAATGCTCAATGAACTCTGTCATTCCAATGCACCATGCCCATCATCATAATGCTTAATGCTGTTGTCATCACAATGAAATCAAAATGCTTCATGACCTCTGTCATCACAATGCTCCAAACCCTTGTGATCACAATGTTCCATAACACTTGTCATCACAATTCCCCATGATGCTCCTCATCACAATTATCCATGGTCTTCGCATCACAATGCTCCATGACCTTTGTCATCACAATGCTCATTACACTTGTCATCTCAATGCTCCCTGCCACTTGTCGTCAGTATGCTTCTTGAACCCTGTCATGACAAGACTCCATGCATTTTTCATCACAATGATCCATGCGCTTTTCATCACAATGTTCCAAGACCCCAGTAATCACAATGCTCCTTGCCCTTGTCATCACAAAGCTCCATGACCCATATCATCAGAATGCTCCATGGCCTTCTCATCACCATGCTCGATGCCCTTGTCATCACACTGCTCCCTGACACTTGTCTTCAGAATGCTCCTTGAACCCTGTCATGAAATGGCTCCATGCCTTTTTCATCACAATGCTCCATGACCTTTCATCACTATGCTCCATGCCATTGTCATCACAATACTCCAGAAGCTTGTCATCAGAATGCTCCATGACCCATGTCATCACAATGCTCCATGACCCCTGTCATCACAATGCTCCATGACCCCTGTAATCACAATGCTCCATGCCTCTTGTCATTACAGTGCTCCATGACGCTCGTCATCACAATTATCCATGGTCTTCTCATCACAATGCTGCACGGTCTTTCCATCACAATGCTCCCTGCCCTGGTCCTCACAATGCTCCATGACCCTTTTCATCACAATTCTCCAAGCAATTGTCATACAATGCTCCATTACATTTGTCATCACAATCCTCCATGACACTTGGCATCACAATGCTCCACGCCATTGTCATCACAATGCACCATGACATATGTCATCACAATGCTCCCTGACACCTGTCTTCACAATACTACATGACCTTGTCATAAAAATGTTCCATGCCCTTGTCATCACAATGTGCCATGCCCACCCTCATACCAATAATCCATGAAACTTGTCAGACCAATTCTCCATGCCCCTGTCATCACAATGCTCCATGCCCTTGTAATCACAATGCTCCATGACCCCTCACATCATAATGCTCCGTGACTCCAGTCATCACAATGCTTTATGACCTTTGTCATCACAATGGTCCATTCCCTCGTCATGACAATGCTCTGTAAAACTTGTCATCACAATGCTCCATGCCTTTGTCAGCACAATGCTCCATGACCCTTGTCATCACAATCCTACATGCGCTTCTCAGCACAATGCTCCAAGACACATGTCATCACAATGTGCCATGCACTTGTCATGACAATGCTCCACAACCTTGTCATCACAAAGCTCCATAAAACTTGTCATCACAATGCTCCATGCACTTCTCATCTAAATGCTCTCTCACCACTGATATCACAATGTTCCATCACTAGTCATCACAATACTCCCTCACCCCTGTCATCACAATGTTCCATGACACCTATCATCACAATGCTACATGCCGTTATCATCACAATGCACCACTCACTTGTCACCAAATGCTCCATGACCTTTGTCATCACAAAGCTCCATGATCCTTGGCATCACAGTGTTCCATGCCATTGTCATCACAATGCTTCATGAAGCCTCTCATTACATTGCTCCATGCCCTTGTCATCATAAAGCTCCATGACACATGTCATCAGAATGCTCCATGGCCTTCTCATTCACAATGCTCCATGCCCTTGTCATCACAATGCTCCAAGACACCTGTAATCACAATGCTCCATGTCCCTTTTCATCTCAATGCTCCATGAACCCTGTCATCACAATGCACCATGCCCATCATCATAATGCTTCAAGCTATTGTCATCACAATGAAATCAAAATGCTCCATGACCTCTGTCATCACAATGTTCCAAACCCTTGTGATCACAATGTTCCATCACACTTGTCATCACAACGCCCCATGACGCTCCTCATCACAATTATCCATGGTCTTCTCATCACAATGCTTCATAACATTTGTCATCACAATGCTCAATACACTTGTCATCACAATGCTCCCTGACTCTTGCCATCAGTATGCTCCTTGAACCATGTCATGACAAGGCTCCATGCTTTTTCATCACAATGCTCCATGCCCTTCTAATCAAATTGCTCCAAGACCCCTGTAATCACAATGCTCCATGCCCCTTTTCATCAGAATGCTCCATGAGACTTCTCATCACAAGGCTCCATGGTCTTCTCATCAGAGTGCTCCAGGACCTTGTCATCACAATGCTCCATGACCCCTTTCATCAGAATACTCCATGAACATTTTCAGCTCAATACTCCATGATCTTCTCATCACAATGCTCCATGACCCCTGTCATCACAATGCTCCATGCTCCTTGATATCAACATGATCCATGACCTCTGTCATCACAGTGCTCCAAACCCTTGTGATCACATTGTTCCATAACACTTGTCATCACAACGCTCCATGATGCCTGTCATCACAATACTCCATGCCCTTGTCATCACAATGCTCCATGACCTTTGCCATCACAATGCTCAATACACCTGTCATCACAATGCTCCCTGACACTTGTTGTCAGAATGCTTCTCGAACCCTGTCATGAAGAGGCTGTATGCCTTTTTCATCACAATGCTCCATGCCCTTTTCATCACAATGCTCCACGCCATTGTCATCACAATACTCCACAAGCTTGTCATCAGAATGCTCCATGACACTTGTCATCACAATTCTCCATGACCCCTGTCATCACAATGCTCCAGGCCCCTTTTCATTACAGTTGTCCATGACGCTCGTCATCACAATTATCCATGGTCTTCTCATCACAATGCTCCACCGTCTTGCCATCACAATGCTCAATGCCCTGGTCATCACAATGCTCCACGCCATTGTCATCACAATACTCCACAAGCTTGTCATCAGAAAGCTCCATGACCCTTGTCATCACAATTCTCCATGCCCCGTGTCATTACAGTGCTCGATGACACTCTTCATCAAAATGCTCCATGGTCTTGCGATTACAATGCTCCACGGTCTTGCCATCACAATGCTCCATGACCTGGACATCACAGTGCTCCATGTCCCTTTTCATCACAATGCTCCATGCGCTTCTCAGCACAATGCTCCATGACCCATGACATCACAATGCGCCATGAACTTTTCATCACAATGCTCTACATCCTTTTCATCGCTATGCTCCATAAAACTTGTCATCACAGTGCTCCATGCACTTCTCACCAAAATGCTCTCTCACCACTGATATCACAATGTTCCATCACTAGTCATCACAATACTCCCTCACCCCTGTCATCACAATGTTCCATGACCACTGTAATCACAATGCTCCATGCCCTTGTCATCACAAAGCTCCATGCCTTCGTCAGCACAATGCTCCATGACCCTTGTCATCACAATCCTACATGCGCTTCTCAGCACAATGCTCCAAGACACATGTCATCACAATGTGCCATGCACTTGTCATGACAATGCTCCAAAACCTTGTCATCACAAAGCTCCATAAAACTTGTCATCACAATGCTCCATGCACTTCTCATCTAAATGCTCTCTCACCACTGATATCACAATGTTCCATCACTAGTC
Organism: Hyperoodon ampullatus; assembly: GCF_949752795.1. Taxonomy (NCBI): domain Eukaryota; kingdom Metazoa; phylum Chordata; class Mammalia; order Artiodactyla; family Ziphiidae; genus Hyperoodon; species Hyperoodon ampullatus. The sequence goes on from NW_027641090.1 coordinate 3,244,110, forward strand.
ATCACAATACTCCCTCACCCCTGTCATCACAATGTTCCATGACACCTATCATCACAATGCTACATGCCGTTATCATCACAATGCACCACTCCCTTGTCATCAAAATGCTCCATGACCTTTGTCATCACAAAGCTCCATGACCCTTGGCATCACAGTGCTCCATGCCATTGTCATCACAATGCTTCATGAAGACTCTCATTACATTGCTCCATGCCCTTGCCACCACAATGCTCCATTACACCTGTCATCACAATGCTCCATGAACACTGTCATCACAGCACTCCCTGACCCCAGACAACACAATGATCTGGGACTCTTGTCATCAAAATGCTCCAAGACAATTGTCATCACAATGATCCATGCGCTTGTCATCGCAATGCTCCATGACACCTGTAATCCAAATGCTCCGTGATGCTTGTCAGCCCAGTGCTCCATGACCCTTGGCATCACAATGTTCCATGCCACTGTCATCACCATGCTCCATGAACCCTCTCATCACATTGCTCCATGCACTTGTCAACACAAAGCTCCATGACGCTTGTCATCACAATGCTCGAAGCTCTTCTCATAACAGTGCTCCATGCCCTTGTCATTATAATCCTACATGATCCATGTATCACCTTGTTCCTTGCCCTTGACATCACAATGCTCCATGCCCACCCTCATCACAATAATCCATGAAACTTTTCACACAAATGCTCCATGCCTTTGTCATCAAAAGGCTCCATTACCCGTGTCAAAACAATGCTCCATGAACCCTGCCATCACAAGGCTCCATGACCCCTGCCATCACAATGTTCCATGGCCTCGTCATCAAAAGGCTCCATGACCCTTGTCATCACAATTCTCCAAGACCCCTGTAATCACAGTGCTCCATGCCCTTGTCATCACGAAGCTCAATGACTTATGTCATCAGAATGCTCCATGGCCTTCTCATCAGAATGCTCCATGTCCTTGTCATCACAGTGCTCCAAGACCGCTGTATTCAGAATGCTCCATGCCCCTTTTCATCTCAATGCTCAATGAACTCTGTCATTCCAATGCACCATGCCCATCATCATAATGCTTAATGCTGTTGTCATCACAATGAAATCAAAATGCTTCATGACCTCTGTCATCACAATGCTCCAAACCCTTGTGATCACAATGTTCCATAACACTTGTCATCACAATTCCCCATGATGCTCCTCATCACAATTATCCATGGTCTTCGCATCACAATGCTCCATGACCTTTGTCATCACAATGCTCATTACACTTGTCATCTCAATGCTCCCTGCCACTTGTCGTCAGTATGCTTCTTGAACCCTGTCATGACAAGACTCCATGCATTTTTCATCACAATGATCCATGCGCTTTTCATCACAATGTTCCAAGACCCCAGTAATCACAATGCTCCTTGCCCTTGTCATCACAAAGCTCCATGACCCATATCATCAGAATGCTCCATGGCCTTCTCATCACCATGCTCGATGCCCTTGTCATCACACTGCTCCCTGACACTTGTCTTCAGAATGCTCCTTGAACCCTGTCATGAAATGGCTCCATGCCTTTTTCATCACAATGCTCCATGACCTTTCATCACTATGCTCCATGCCATTGTCATCACAATACTCCAGAAGCTTGTCATCAGAATGCTCCATGACCCATGTCATCACAATGCTCCATGACCCCTGTCATCACAATGCTCCATGACCCCTGTAATCACAATGCTCCATGCCTCTTGTCATTACAGTGCTCCATGACGCTCGTCATCACAATTATCCATGGTCTTCTCATCACAATGCTGCACGGTCTTTCCATCACAATGCTCCCTGCCCTGGTCCTCACAATGCTCCATGACCCTTTTCATCACAATTCTCCAAGCAATTGTCATACAATGCTCCATTACATTTGTCATCACAATCCTCCATGACACTTGGCATCACAATGCTCCACGCCATTGTCATCACAATGCACCATGACATATGTCATCACAATGCTCCCTGACACCTGTCTTCACAATACTACATGACCTTGTCATAAAAATGTTCCATGCCCTTGTCATCACAATGTGCCATGCCCACCCTCATACCAATAATCCATGAAACTTGTCAGACCAATTCTCCATGCCCCTGTCATCACAATGCTCCATGCCCTTGTAATCACAATGCTCCATGACCCCTCACATCATAATGCTCCGTGACTCCAGTCATCACAATGCTTTATGACCTTTGTCATCACAATGGTCCATTCCCTCGTCATGACAATGCTCTGTAAAACTTGTCATCACAATGCTCCATGCCTTTGTCAGCACAATGCTCCATGACCCTTGTCATCACAATCCTACATGCGCTTCTCAGCACAATGCTCCAAGACACATGTCATCACAATGTGCCATGCACTTGTCATGACAATGCTCCACAACCTTGTCATCACAAAGCTCCATAAAACTTGTCATCACAATGCTCCATGCACTTCTCATCTAAATGCTCTCTCACCACTGATATCACAATGTTCCATCACTAGTCATCACAATACTCCCTCACCCCTGTCATCACAATGTTCCATGACACCTATCATCACAATGCTACATGCCGTTATCATCACAATGCACCACTCCCTTGTCACCAAATGCTCCATGACCTTTGTCATCACAAAGCTCCATGATCCTTGGCATCACAGTGCTCCATGCCATTGTCATCACAATGCTTCATGAAGCCTCTCATTACATTGCTCCATGCCCTTGTCATCATAAAGCTCCATGACACATGTCATCAGAATGCTCCATGGCCTTCTCATTCACAATGCTCCATGCCCTTGTCATCACAATGCTCCAAGACACCTGTAATCACAATGCTCCATGTCCCTTTTCATCTCAATGCTCCATGAACCCTGTCATCACAATGCACCATGCCCATCATCATAATGCTTCAAGCTATTGTCATCACAATGAAATCAAAATGCTCCATGACCTCTGTCATCACAATGTTCCAAACCCTTGTGATCACAATGTTCCATCACACTTGTCATCACAACGCCCCATGACGCTCCTCATCACAATTATCCATGGTCTTCTCATCACAATGCTTCATAACATTTGTCATCACAATGCTCAATACACTTGTCATCACAATGCTCCCTGACTCTTGCCATCAGTATGCTCCTTGAACCATGTCATGACAAGGCTCCATGCTTTTTCATCACAGTGCTCCATGCCCTTGTAATCAAATTGCTCCAAGACCCCTGTAATCACAATGCTCCATGCCCCTTTTCATCAGAATGCTCCATGAGACTTCTCATCACAAGGCTCCATGGTCTTCTCATCAGAGTGCTCCAGGACCTTGTCATCACAATGCTCCATGACCCCTTTCATCAGAATACTCCATGAACATTTTCAGCTCAATACTCCATGATCTTCTCATCACAATGCTCCATGACCCCTGTCATCACAATGCTCCATGCTCCTTGATATCAACATGATCCATGACCTCTGTCATCACAGTGCTCCAAACCCTTGTGATCACATTGTTCCATAACACTTGTCATCACAACGCTCCATGATGCCTGTCATCACAATACTCCATGCCCTTGTCATCACAATGCTCCATGACCTTTGCCATCACAATGCTCAATACACCTGTCATCACAATGCTCCCTGACACTTGTTGTCAGAATGCTTCTCGAACCCTGTCATGAAGAGGCTGTATGCCTTTTTCATCACAATGCTCCATGCCCTTTTCATCACAATGCTCCACGCCATTGTCATCACAATACTCCACAAGCTTGTCATCAGAATGCTCCATGACACTTGTCATCACAATTCTCCATGACCCCTGTCATCACAATGCTCCAGGCCCCTTTTCATTACAGTTGTCCATGACGCTCGTCATCACAATTATCCATGGTCTTCTCATCACAATGCTCCACCGTCTTGCCATCACAATGCTCAATGCCCTGGTCATCACAATGCTCCACGCCATTGTCATCACAATACTCCACAAGCTTGTCATCAGAAAGCTCCATGACCCTTGTCATCACAATGCTCCATGTCCCGTGTCATTACAGTGCTCGATGACACTCTTCATCAAAATGCTCCATGGTCTTGCGATTACAATGCTCCACGGTCTTGCCATCACAATGCTCCATGACCTGGACATCACAGTGCTCCATGTCCCTTTTCATCACAATGCTCCATGCGCTTCTCAGCACAATGCTCCATGACCCATGACATCACAATGCGCCATGAACTTTTCATCACAATGCTCTACATCCTTTTCATCGCTATGCTCCATAAAACTTGTCATCACAGTGCTCCATGCACTTCTCACCAAAATGCTCTCTCACCACTGATATCACAATGTTCCATCACTAGTCATCACAATACTCCCTCACCCCTGTCATCACAATGTTCCATGACCACTGTAATCACAATGCTCCATGCCCTTGTCATCACAAAGCTCCATGCCTTCGTCAGCACAATGCTCCATGACCCTTGTCATCACAATCCTACATGCGCTTCTCAGCACAATGCTCCAAGACACATGTCATCACAATGTGCCATGCACTTGTCATGACAATGCTCCAAAACCTTGTCATCACAAAGCTCCATAAAACTTGTCATCACAATGCTCCATGCACTTCTCATCTAAATGCTCTCTCACCACTGATATCACAATGTTCCATCACTAGTCATCACAATACTCCCTCACCCCTGTAATCACAATGTTCCATGACACCTATCATAACAATGCTACATGCCGTTATCATCACAATGCACCACTCCCTTGTCATCAAAATGCTCCATGACCTTTGTCATCACAAAGCTCCATGACCCTTGGCATCACAGTGCTCCATGCCATTGTCATCACAATGCTTCATGAAGACTCTCATTACATTGCTCCATGCCCTTGCCATCACAATGCTCCATTACACCTGTCATCACAATGCTCCATGAACACTGTCATCACAGCACTCCCTGACCCCAGACAACACAATGATCTGGGACTCTTGTCATCAAAATGCTCCAAGACAATTGTCATCACAATGATCCATGCGCTTGTCATCGCAATGCTCCATGACACCTGTAATCCAAATGCTCCGTGATGCTTGTCAGCCCAGTGCTCCATGACCCTTGGCATCACAATGTTCCATGCCATTGTCATCACCATGCTCCATGAACCCTCTCATCACATTGCTCCATGCACTTGTCAACACAAAGCTCCATGACGCTTGTCATCACAATGCTCGAAGCTCTTCTCATCACAGTGCTCCATGCCCTTGTCATTATAATCCTCCATGATCCATGTATCACCTTGTTCCTTGCCCTTGACATCACAATGCTCCATGCCCACCCTCATCACAATAATCCATGAAACTTTTCACACAAATGCTCCATGCCTTTGTCATCAAAAGGCTCCATTACCCGTGTCAAAACAATGCTCCATGACCCCTGCCATCACAAGGCTCCATGACCCCTGCCATCACAATGTTCCATGGCCTCGTCATCAAAAGGCTCCATGACCCTTGTCATCACAATTCTCCAAGACCCCTGTAATCACAGTGCTCCATGCCCTTGTCATCACGAAGCTCAATGACTTATGTCATCAGAATGCTCCATGGCCTTCTCATCAGAATGCTCCATGTCCTTGTCATCACAGTGCTCCAAGACCGCTGTATTCAGAATGCTCCATGCCCCTTTTCATCTCAATGCTCAATGAACTCTGTCATTCCAATGCACCATGCCCATCATCATAATGCTTAATGCTGTTGTCATCACAATGAAATCAAAATGCTTCATGACCTCTGTCATCACAATGCTCCAAACCCTTGTGATCACAATGTTCCATAACACTTGTCATCACAATTCCCCATGATGCTCCTCATCACAATTATCCATGGTCTTCGCATCACAATGCTCCATGACCTTTGTCATCACAATGCTCATTACACTTGTCATCTCAATGCTCCCTGCCACTTGTCGTCAGTATGCTTCTTGAACCCTGTCATGACAAGACTCCATGCATTTTTCATCACAATGATCCATGCGCTTTTCATCACAATGTTCCAAGACCCCAGTAATCACAATGCTCCTTGCCCTTGTCATCACAAAGCTCCATGACCCATATCATCAGAATGCTCCATGGCCTTCTCATCACCATGCTCGATGCCCTTGTCATCACACTGCTCCCTGACACTTGTCTTCAGAATGCTCCTTGAACCCTGTCATGAAATGGCTCCATGCCTTTTTCATCACAATGCTCCATGACCTTTCATCACTATGCTCCATGCCATTGTCATCACAATACTCCAGAAGCTTGTCATCAGAATGCTCCATGACCCATGTCATCACAATGCTCCATGACCCCTGTCATCACAATGCTCCATGACCCCTGTAATCACAATGCTCCATGCCTCTTGTCATTACAGTGCTCCATGACGCTCGTCATCACAATTATCCATGGTCTTCTCATCACAATGCTGCACGGTCTTTCCATCACAATGTTCCCTGCCCTGGTCCTCACAATGCTCCATGACCCTTTTCATCACAATTCTCCAAGCAATTGTCATACAATGCTCCATTACATTTGTCATCACAATCCTCCATGACACTTGGCATCACAATGCTCCATTACATTTGTCATCACAATCCTCCATGACACTTGGCATCACAATGCTGCACGCCATTGTCATCACAATGCACCATGACATATGTCATCACAATGCTCCCTGACACCTGTCTTCACAATACTACATGACCTCGTCATAAAAATATTCCATGCCCTTTTCATCACAATGTGCCATGCCCAGCCTCATACCAATAATCAATGAAACTTGTCAGACCAATTCTCCATGCCCCTGTCATCACAATGCTCCATGCCCTTGTAATCACAATGCTCCATGACCCCTCACATCATAATGCTCCGTGACTCCAGTCATCACAATGCTTTATGACCTTTGTCATCACAATGGTCCATTCCCTCGTCATGACAATGCTCTGTAAAACTTGTCATCACAATGCTCCATGCCTTTGTCAGCACAATGCTCCATGACCCTTGTCATCACAATCCTACATGCGCTTCTCAGCACAATGCTCCAAGACACATGTCATCACAATGTGCCATGCACTTGTCATGACAATGCTCCACAACCTTGTCATCACAAAGCTCCATAAAACTTGTCATTACAATGCTCCATGCACTTCTCATCTAAATGCTCTCTCACCACTGATATCACAATGTTCCATCACTAGTCATCACAATACTCCCTCACCCCTGTCATCACAATGTTCCATGACACCTATCATCACAATGCTACATGCTGTTATCATCACAATGCACCACTCCCTTGTCATCAAAATGCTCCATGCCCTTGTCATCACAAAGCTCCATGACGCTTGTCATCACAATGCTTCATGCCATTCTCATCACAGTGCATCATGACCTTGTCATTACAATCCTCCATGACCCATGTATCACAGTGTTCCGTGTCCTTGTCATCACAATGCTCCATGCCCACTCTCATCGCAATAATCCATGAAAATTTTCAGACAAATGCTCCATGCCCTTGTCATCACAAAGCTCCATGACGCATGTCATCAGAATGCTCCATGGCCTTCTCATTCACAATGCTCCATGCCCTTGTCATCACAATGCTCCAAGACACCTGTAATCACAATGCTCCATGTCCCTTTTCATCTCAATGCTCCATGAACCCTGTCATCACAATGCACCATGCCCATCATCATAATGCTTCATGCTATTGTCATCACAATGAAATCAAAATGCTCCATGACCTCTGTCATCACCATGTTCCAAACCCTTGTGATCACAATGTTCCATCACACTTGTCCTCACAACACCCCATGACGCTCGTCATCACAATTATCCATGGTCTTCTCATCACAATGCTCCATAACATTTGTCATCACAATGCTCAATACACTTGTCATCACAATGCTCCCTGACTCTTGCCATCAGTATGCTCCTTGAACCCTGTCATGACAAGGCTCCATGCCTTTTTCATCACAATGCTCCATGCCCATTTAATCAAATTGCTCCAAGACCCCTGTAATCACAATGCTCCATGCCCCTTTTCATCAGAATGCTCCATGAGACTTCTCATCACAAGGCTCCATGGTCTTCTCATCAGAGTGCTCCAGGACCTTGTCATCACAATGCTCCATGACCCCGTTCATCAGAATACTCCATGAACATTTTCAGCTCAATACTCCATGATCTTCTTATCACAGTGCTCCATGACCCCTGTCATCACAATGCTCCATGCTCCTTGATATCAAAATGATCCATGACCTCTGTCATCACAGTGCTCCAAATCCTTGTGATCACATTGTTCCATAACACTTGTCATCAAAACGCTCCATGATGCCTGTCATCACAATACTCCATGCCCTTGTCATCACAATGCTCCATGACCTTTTTCATCACAATGCTCAACACATTTGCCATCACAATGCTCCCTGACACTTGACGTCAGAATGCTCCTTGATCCCTGTCATGAAAAGGTTCCATGCCTTTTTCATCACAATGATCCATGCCTTTTTCATCACAATGCTCCATGCCATTGTCATCACAATACTCCACAAGCTTGTCATCAGAATGCTCCATGACCCTTGTAATCACAATTCTCCATGCCCCATGTCACTACAGTGTTCGATGACACTCGTCATCAAAACGCTCCATGGTCTTGCGATTACAATGCTCCACGGTCTTGCCATCACAATGCTCCATGACCTGGACATCACAATGTTCCATGTCCCTTTTCATCACAATGCTCCATGCGCTTCTCAGCACAATGCTCCATGACCCATGACATCACAATGCGCCATGAACTTTTCATCACAATGCTCTACATCCTTTTCATCGCTATGCTCCATAAAACTTGTCATCACAGTGCTCCATGCACTTCTCAACAAAATGCTCTCTCACCACTGATATCACAATGTTCCATCACTAGTCATCACAATACTCCCTCACCCCTGTCATCACAATGTTCCATGACCACTGTAATCACAATGCTCCATGCCCTTGTCATCACAAAGCTCCATGATGCATGTCATCAAAATGCTCCATGGACTTCTCATCACAATTCTCCCTGCCCTGGCCATCACAATGCTCCATTACACCTGTCATCACAATGCTCCATGAACACTGTCATCACAGCGCTCCCTGACACCAGACAACACAATGATCTGGGACTCTTGTCATCAAAATGCTCCAAGACAATTGTCATCACAGTGATCCATGTGCTTGTCATCCCAATGCTCCATGACACCTGTAATCCGAATGCTCCGTGATGCTTGTCATCCCAGTGCTCCATGACTCTTGTCATCACAATGTTCCATGCCATTGTCATCACCATGCTCCATGAACCCTCTCATCACATTGCTCCATGCCCTTGTCATCACAAAGCTCCATGATGCTTGTCATCACAATGCTCGATGCTCTTCTCATCACAGTGCTCCATGCCCTTGTCATTAAAATCCTCCATGATCCATGTATCACCGTGTTCCTTGCCCATGACATCACAATGCTCCATGCCCACACTCATCACAATAATCCATGAAACTTTTCACACAAATGCTCCATGCCCTTGTCATCAAAAGGCTCCATTACCCGTGTCAAAACAATGCTCCATGACCCCTGCCATCACAAGGCTCCATGAACCCTGCCATCACAATGTTCCATGGCCTCGTCATCACAAGGCTCCATGACCCTTGTCATCACAATTCTCCAAGACCCCTGTAATCACAGTGCTCCATGCCCTTGTCATCACGAAGCTCAAAGACTTATGTCATCAGAATGCTCCATGGCCTTCTCATCAGAATGCTCCATGTCCTTGTCATCACAGTGCTCCAAGACCGCTGTATTCAGAATGCTCCATGTCCCTTTTCATCTCAATGCTCAATGAACTCTGTCATTCCAATGCACCATGCCCATCATCATAATGCTTAATGCTGTTGTCATCACAATGAAATCAAAATGCTTCATGACCTCTGTCATCACAATGCTCCAAACCCTTGTGATCACAATGTTCCATAACACTTGTCATCACAATTCCCCATGATGCTCCTCATCACAATTATCCATGGTCTTCTCATCACAATGCTCCATGACCTTTGTCATCACAATGCTCATTACACTTGTCATCTCAATGCTCCCTGCCACTTGTCGTCAGTATGCTTCTTGAACCCTGTCATGACAAGGCTCCATGCATTTTTCATCACAATGATCCATGCGCTTTTCATCACAATGTTCCAAGACCCCAGTAATCACAATACTCCTTGCCCTTGTCATCACAAAGCTCCATGACCCATATCATCAGAATGCTCCATGGCCTTCTCATCACCATGCTCGATGCCCTTGTCATCACACTGCTCCCTGACACTTGTCTTCAGAATGCTCCTTGAACCCTGTCATGAAATGGCTCCATGCCTTTTTCATCACAATGCTCCATGACCTTTCATCACTATGCTCCATGCCATTGTCATCACAATACTCCATGACCCATGTCATCACAATGCTCCATGACACCTGTCATCACAATGCTCCATGACCCTTGTAATCACAATGCTCCATGCCTCTTGTCATTACAGTGCTCCATGATGCTCGTCATCACAATTATCCATGGTCTTCTCATCACAATGCTGCACGGTCTTTCCATCACAGTGTTCCCTTCCCTGGTCCTCACAATGCTCCATGACACTTTTCATCACAATTCTCCAAGCAATTGTCATACAATGCTCCATTACATTTGTCATCACAATCCTCCATGACACTTGGCATCACAATGCTCCATTACATTTGTCATCACAATCCTCCATGACACTTGGCATCACAATGCTCCACGCCATTGTCATCACAATGCACCATGACATATGTCATCACAATGCTCCCTGACACCTGTCTTCACAATACTACATGACTTTCTCATAAAAATGTTCCATGCCCTTGTCATCACAATGTGCCATGCCCACCCTCATACCAATAATCCATGAAACTTCTCAGACCAATTCTCCATGCCCCTGTCATCACAATGCTCCATGCCCTTGTCATCACAAAGCTCCATGACGCTTGTCATCACAATGCTTGATGCCATTCTTATCACAGTGCATCATGACCTTGTCATTACAATCCTCCATGACCCATGTATCACAGTGTTCCGTGTCCTTGTCATCACAATGCTCCATGCACACTCTCATCGCAATAATCCATGAAAATTTTCAGACAAATGCTCCATGCCCTTGTCATCACAAAGCTCCATGACGCATGTCATCAGAATGCTCCATGGCCTTCTCATTCACAATGCTCCATGCCCTTGTCATCACAATGCTCCAAGACACCTGTAATCACAATGCTCCATGTCCCTTTTCATCTCAATGCTCCATGAACCCTGTCATCACAATGCACCATGCCCATCATCATAATGCTTCATGCTATTGTCATCACAATGAAATCAAAATGCTCCATGACCTCTGTCATCACAATGCTCCAAACCCTTGTGATCACAATGTTCCATAACACTTGTCATCACAACGCCCCATGACGCTCATCATCACAGTTATCCATGGTCTTCTCATCACAATGCTCCATAACATTTGTCATCACAATGCTCAATACACTTGTCATCACAATGCTCCGTGACTCTTGCCATCAGTATGCTCCTTGAACCCTGTCATGACAAGGCTCCATGCATTTTTCATCACAATGCTCCATGCCCTTGTAATCACAATGCTCCAAAACCCCTGTAATCACAATGCTCCATGCCCCTTTTCATCAGAATGCTCCATGAGACTTCTCATCACAAGGCTCCATGGTCTTCTCATCAGAGTGCTCCAGGACCTTGTCATCACAATGCTCCATAACCCCTTTCATCAGAATACTCCATGAACATTTTCAGCCCAATACTCCATGATCTTCTCATCACAATGCTCCATGACCCCTGTCATCACAATGCTCCATGCTCCTTGATATCAAAATGATCCATGACCTCTGTCATCACAGTGCTCCAAATCCTTGTGATCACATTGTTCCATAACACTTGTCATCACAACGCTCCATGATGCCTGTCATCACAATACTCCATGCCCTTGTCATCACAATGCTCCATGACCTTTGTCATCACAATGCTCAACACACTTGTCATCACAATGCTCCCTGACACTTGACGTCAGAATGCTCCTTGATCCCTGTCATGAAAAGGTTCCATGCCTTTTTCATCACAATGATCCACGCCTTTTTCATCACAATGCTCCATGCCATTGTCATCACAATACTCCACAAGCTTGTCATCAGAATGCTCCATGACCCTTGTCATCACAATTCTCCATGCCCCGTGTCATTACAGTGCTCGATGACACTCGTCATCAAAATGCTCCATGGTCTTGCGATTACAATGCTCCACGGTCTTGCCATCACAATGCTCCATGACCTGGACATCACAATGCTCCATGTCCCTTTTCATCCCAATGCTCCATGCGCTTCTCAGCACAATGCTCCATGACCCATGACATCACAATGCGCCATGAACTTTTCATCACAATGCTCTACATCCTTTTCATCGCTATGCTCCATAAAACTTGTCATCACAGTGCTCCATGGACTTCTCATCAAAATGCTCTGTCACCACTGATATCACAATGTTCCATCACTAGTAATCACAATACTCCCTCACCCCTGTCATCACAATGTTCCATGACCACTGTAATCACAATGCTCCATGCCCTTGTCATCACAAAGCTCCATGATGCATGTCATCAATATGCTCAATGGACTTCTCATCAAAATGCTCCATGCCCTGGCCATGCCATTGCTCCATTACACCTGTCATCACAATGCTCCATGACCACTGTCATCACAGCGCTCCCTGACCCCAAACAACACAATGATCTGGGACTCTTGTCATCAAAATGCTCCAAGACACTTGTCATCACAATGATCCATGCGCTTGTCATCCCAATGCTCCATGACACCTGTAATCCGAATGCTCCGTGATGCTTGTCATCCCAGTTCTCCATGACACTTGGCATCACAATGTTCCATGCCATTGTCATCACCATGCTCCATTAACCCTCTCATCACATTGCTCCATGCCCTTGTCATCACAAAGCTCCATGACACTTGTCATCACAATGCTCGATGCTCTTCTCATCACAGTGCTCCATGCACTTGTCATTAAAATCCTCCATGATCCATGTATCACCGTATTCCTTGCCCTTGACATCACAATGCTCCATGTCCACACTCATCACAGTAATCCATGAAACTTTTCACAGAAATGCTCCATGCCCTTGTCATCAAAATGCTACATTACCCGTGTCAAAACAATGCTCCATGACCCCTGCCATCACAATGTTCCATGGCCTCGTCATCACAAGACTCCATTACCCTTGTCATCACAATTCTCCAAGACCCCTGTAATCACAGTGCTCCATGCCCTTGTCATCACGAAGCTCAATGACTTATGTCATCAGAATGCTCCATGGCCTTCTCATCAGAATGCTCCATGTCCTTGTCATCACAGTGCTCCAAGACCGCTGTATTCACAATGCTCCATGCCCGTTTTCATCACAATGCTCAATGAACTCTGTCATTCCAATGCACCATGCCCATCATCATAATGCTTAATGCTATTGTCATCACAATGAAATCACAAAGTTCCATGACCTCTGTCATTAAAATGTTCCAAACCCTTGTGATCACAATGTTCCATAACACTTGTCATCACAACGCCCCATTACGCTCATCATCACAATTATCTATTTTCTTCTCATCACAATGCTCCATAACATTTGTCATCACAATGCTCAATACACTTGTCATCACAATGCTCCCTGACTCTTGCCATCAGTATGCTCCTTGAACACTTTCATGAAAAGGCTCCATGCCTTTTTCATCACAATGATCCATGCCCATTTCATCACAATGCTCCAAGACCCCTGTAATCACAATACTCCTTGCCCTGGTCATCACAAAGCTCCATGACGCATGTCATCAGAATGCTCCTTGGACATCTCTCACAATGCTCCATTCCCTTGTAATCACAATGCTCCAAGACCCCTGTAATCACAATGCTCCATGCCCCTTTTCATCAGAATGCTCCATGAGACTTCTCATCACAAGGCTCCATGGTCTTCTCATCAGAGTTCTCCAGGACCTTGTCATCACAATGCTGCATGACCCCTTTCATCAGAATACTCCATGAACATTTTCAGCTCAATGCTCCATGATCTTCTCATCACAATGCTCCAAGATCACTGTCATCACAATGCTCCATGCTCCTTGATATCAAAATGATCCATGACCTCTGTCATCACAGTGCTCCAAACCCTTGTGATTACATTGTTCCATAACACTTGTCATCACAACGCTCCATGATGCCTGTCATCACAGTACTCCTTGCCCTTGTCATCACAATGCTCCATGACCTTCATCATCACAATGCTCAATACACTTGTCAGCACAATGCTCCCTGACACTTGTCATCAGAATGCTTCTTGAACACTGTCATGAAAAGGCTCTCTGCCATTTTCATCACAATGCTCCATGCCCTTCTCATTACAATGCTCCATGAATTTGTCATCAAAATACTCCACAAGCTTGTCTTCAGAATGCTCCATGACCCTTGTCATCACAATGCTCCATGACTCCTGTCATCACAATGCTCCCTGACACCTGTCATCACAATGCTCCAGGCCCCTTGTCATTACACTTCTCCATGACGCTCGTCATCACAATTATCCATTGTCTTCTCATCACAATGCTCCACTGTCTTGCCATCACAATGCTCCATGACACTTCAAATCACAATGTTACATGCTCTTGTAATCACATTCTCCATGCAGTTGTCATCACAATGCTCCATGACCCCTGTCATAGCAAGCTCCATGTGCTTTTCATCACAGTGCTTCACGAACTTCTCATCAAAATTCTCAAAAGCCCTTGTCATCACAAGGCTCCATGCCATTTTCATCACAATGCTCCATGACCATTGTCATCACAATGCTCCATTACCTGTGTCATCACAATCCTCCATGACACTTCTCATCACAATGCTCCATGCCGTTGCCATCACAATGCACCATGACATAAGTCATCACAATGCTCCCTGATACCTGACTTCACAATAATCCATGACCTTTCCTTCATAGTGCTCCATGCCCTTGTCATCACAATGTGCAATGCCCACTGTCATCACAATAATCCATGAAATTTTTCAGACCGTTGCTCCATGCCCCGGTCATCAAAATGCTCCATGCACTTGTCATCACAATGCTCCATGAGCTTGTCAGCACAATGCTCCATGACCGATGTGATCACAATGTGCCATGCGGTTATCATCACAATGATCCACATCCTTGTCATCACAATGCTCCATAAACATTGTCATCACAATGCTCCATGCACTTCTCATGAAAATGCTCTCTCACCACTCATATCACAATGTTCCATCACTAGTCATCACAATACTCCCTCACCCCCATCATCACAATGTTCCATGACCCCTATCATCACAATGCTACATGCCGTTATCATCATAATGCACCATTCCCTTGTCATCAAAATGCTCCATGACGTTTGTCATCACAAAGCTCCATGACGCTTGTCATCACAATGCTCGATGCCCTTCTCATCACAATGCTCCATGACCTTGTAATTACAATCCTCCATGACCCATGTATCACAGTGTTCCGTGTCCTTGTCATCACAGTGCTCCATGCCCTCTCTCATCGCAATAATCCATGAAAATTTTCAGAAAAATGCTCCATGCCCTTGTCATCACAAAGCTCCATGACGCATGTCATCAGAATGTTCCATGGCCTTCTCATTCACAATGCTCCTTGCCCTTGTCATCACAATGATCTTAGACACCTGTAATCACAATGCTCCATGTCCCTTTTCATCTCAATGCTCCATGAACCCTGTCATCACAATGCACCATGCCCATCATCATAATGCTTCATGCTATTGTCATCACAATGAAATCAAAATGCTCCATGACCTCTGTCATCACAATGCTCCAAACCCTTGTGATCACAATGTTCCATAACACTTGTCATCACAATTCCCCATGATGCTCCTCATCACAATTATCCATGGTCTTCTCATCACAATGCTCCATAACATTTGTCATCACAATGCTCAATACACTTGTCATCACAATGCTCCCTGCCTCTTGCCATCAGTATGCTCCTTGAACCCTGTCATGACAAGGCTCCATGCCTTTTTCATCACAATGCTCCATGACCTCTGTCATCACAATGCTCCAAGACCGCTGTAATCACAATGCTCCATGCCCCTTTTCATCAGAATGCTCCATGAGACTTCTCATCACAAGGCTCCATGGTCTTCTCATCAGAGTGCTCTAGGACCTTGTCATCACAATGCTCCGTGACCCCTTTCATCAGAATACTCCATGAACATTTTCATCTCAATACTCCATGATCTTCTCATCACAATGCTCCATGACCCCTGTCATCACAATGCTCCATGCTCCTTGATATCAAAATGATCCATGATCTCTGTCATCACAGTGCTCCAAATCCTTGTGATCACATTGTTCCATAACACTTGTCATCACAACGCTCCATGATGACTGTCATCACAATACTCCATGCCCTTGTCATCACAATGCTCCATGACCTTTGTCATCACAATGCTCAACACACTTGTCATCACAATGCTCCCTGACACTTGACGTCAGAATGCTCCTTGATCCCTGTCATGAAAAGGTTCCATGCCTTTTTCATCACAATGATCCACGCCTTTTTCATCACAATGCTCCATGACATTGTCATCACAATACTCCACAAGCTTGTCATCAGAATGCTCCATGACCCTTGTCATCACAATTCTCCATGCCCCGTGTCATTACAGTGCTCGATGACACTCGTCATCAAAACGCTCCATTGTCTTGCGATTACAATGCTCCACGGTCTTGCCATCACAATGCACCATGACCTGGACATCACAATGCTCCATGTCCCTTTTCATCACAATGCTCCATGCGCTTCTCAGCACAATGCTCCATGACCCATGACATCACAATGCGCCATGAACTTTTCATCACAAAGCTCTACATCTTTTTCTTCGCTATGCTCCATAAAATTTGTCATCACAGTGCTCCATGCACTTCTCACCAAAATGCTCTCTCAACAGTGATATCACAATGTTCCATCACTAGTCATCACAATACTCCCTCACCCCTGTCATCACAATGTTCCATGACCACTGTAATCACAATGCTCCATGCCCTTGTCATCACAAAGCTCAATGATGCATGTCATCAAAATGCTCCATGGACTTCTCATTTCAATGCTCCATGCCCTTGCCATCACAATGCTCCATTACACCTGTCATCACAATGCTCCATGACCACTGTCATCACAGCGCTGCCTGACCCCAGACAACATAATGATCTGGGACTCTTGTCATCAAAATGCTCCAAGACACTTGTCATCACAATGATCCATGCGCTTGTCATCCCAATGCTCCATGACACCTGTAATCCGAATGCTCCGTGACGCTTGTCATCCCAGTGCTCCATGACCCTTGGCATCACAATGTTCCATGCCATTGTCATCACAAAACTCCATGAACCCTCTCACCACATTCCTCCATGCCCTTGTCATCACAATGCTCCATGACGCTTGTCATCACAATGCTCGATGCTCTTCTCATCACAGTGCTCCATGCCCTTGTCATTACAATCCTCCATGACCCATGTATCACAGTGTTCCGTGTCCTTGTCATCACAATGCTCCATGCCCACACTCATCACAATTATCCATGAAACTTTTCACATAAATGCTCCATGACCTTGTCATCAAAAGGCTCCATTACCCGTGTCAAAACAATGCTCCATGACCCCTGCCATCACAATGTTCCATGGCCTCGTCATCACAAGGATCAATTACCCTTGTCATCACAATTCTCCAAGACCCCTGTAATCACAGTGCTCCATGCCCTTGTCATCACGAAGCTCAATGACTTATGTCATCAGAATGCTCCATGGACTTCTCGTCAGAATGCTCCATGTCCTTGTCATCACAGTGCTCCAAGACTGCTGTATTCACAATGCTCCATGCCCCTTTTCATCTCAATGCTCAATGAACTCTGTCATTCCAATGCACCATGCCCATCATCATAATGCTTAATGCTATTGTCATCACAATGAAATCAAAATGCTTCATGACCTCTGTCATCACAATGCTCCAAACCCTTGTGATCACAATGTTCCATAACACTTGTCATCACAATTCCCCATGATGTTCCTCATCACAATTATCCATTGTCTTCTCATGAAAATGCTCCAAGACCTTTGTCATCACAATGCTCATTACACTTGTCATCTCAATGCTCCCTGCCACTTGTCGTCAGTATGCTTCTTGAACCCTGTCATGACAAGGCTCCATGCATTTTTCATCACAATGATCCATTCGCTTTTCATCACAATGTTCCAAGACCCCAGTAATCACAATGCTCCTTGCCCTTGTCATCACAAAGCTCCATGACCCATATCATCAGAATGCTCCATGGCCTTCTCATCACCATGCTCGATGCCCTTGTCATCACACTGCTCCCTGACACTTGTCTTCAGAATGCTCCTTGGACCCTGTCATGAAATGGCTCCATGCCTTTTTCATCACAATGCTCCATGACCTTTCATCACTATGCTCCAAGACATTGTCATCACAATACTCCACAAGCTTGTCATCAGAATGCTCCATGACCCATGTCATCACAATGCTCCATGACCCCTGTCATCACAATGCTCCATGACTCCTGTAATCACAATGCTCCATGCCTCTTGTCATTACAGTGCTCCATGACACTCGTCATCACAATTATCCATGGTCTTCTCATCACAATGCTGCACGGTCTTTCCATCACAATGCTCCCTGCCCTGGTCCTCACAATGCTCCATGACCCTTTTCATCACAATTCTCCAAGCAATTGTCATACAATGCTCCATTACATTTGTCATCACAATCCTCCATGACACTTGGCATCACAATGCTCCATTACATTTGTCATCACAATCCTCCATGACACTTGGCATCACAATGCTCCACGCCATTGCCATCACAATGCACCATGACATGTGTCATCACAATGCTCCCTGACACCTGTCTTCACAATACTACCTTACCTTGTCATAAAAATGTTCCATGCCCTTTTCATCACAATGTGCCATGCCCACCCTCATACCAATAATTCATGAAAATTGTCAGACCAATTCTCCATGCCCCTGTCATCACAATGCTACATGCCCTTGTTATCACAAAGCTCCATGACCCCTCACATCATAATGCTCCGTGACTCCAGTCATCACAATGCTTTATGACCTTTGTCATCAAAATGGTCCATTCCCTCTTCATGACAATGCTCTGTAAAACTTGTCATCACAATGCTCCATGCCTTTGTCAGCACAATGCTCCATGACCCTTGTCATCACAATCCTACATGCACTTCTCAGCACAATGCTACAAGACACATGTCATCACAATGTGCCATGCACTTGTCACCACAATGCTCCACAACCTTGTCATCACCAAGCTCCATAAAACTTGTCATCACAATGCTCCATGCACTTCTCATCTAAATGCCCTCTCACCACTGATATCACAATATTCCATCACTAGTCATCACAATACTCCCTCACCCCTGTCATCACAATGTTCCATGACCCCTGTCATCAAAATGCTACATGCCCTTATCATCACAATGCTCCATGACCACTGACATCACAATGTTCCATAACCCCTGTCATCAAAATGTTCCCTGACCCGTTTCATCAAATTGTTCCATGACCCTTTCATCACAATGCTCCCTGCCCTACTCATCACAATGCACCACACTCTTGTCATCAAAATGTTCCATGACATTTGTCATCACCATTCTCCATGACCTTTGGCATCACAATGCTCCATGCCATTGTCATCACAGTGCTCCATGAACACTCTCATCACATTCCTCCTTGCCCTTGTCATCACAAATCTCCATGACGCTTGTCATCACAATGATCGATGCCTTTCTCAACACAATGCTCCATTCCTTGTCATTTCAATCCTCAATGACCCATGTATCACCGTGTTCCCTGCCCTTGTCATCACAATGCTCCATGCCCACTGTCATCACAATAATCCATGAAACATTTCAAACCAATGCTCCATGCCCTTGTCATCACAATGCTCCATTAGCCCTGTCATAACAATGCTCCATGACCCCTGCCATCACAATATTCCACAGCATTGTCATCACAAGGCTCCATGTACCTTGTCATCACAATGCTCCAAGACCCCTGTAATCACAATGCTCCATGCCCCTTTTCATCTCAATTCTCCATGAACACTGTGATCACAATGCACCATGCCCATCATCATAATGCTTCATGCTATTGTCATCACAATGAAATCAAAATGTTCCATGACCTTTGTCATCACAATGCTCCAAACCATTCAGATCACAGTGTTCCATAACACTTGTCATCACAATGCCCCTGACGCTCCTCATCACAATTATCCATGGTCTTCTCATCAAAATGCTCCATGACCTTTGTCAACACAATGTTCAATACACTTGTCATCACAATGCTCCCTGACACTGGTCTTCAGTATGCTCCTTGAAACCTGTCATGACAGGGTTGCATGCTATTTCCTCACAATGATCCATGCACTTTTTATTACAATGCTCCAAGGCCCCTGTAATCACAATGCTCCATGCGCTTTCATCACAAAGCTCCAAGACGCATGTCATCAGAATGCTCCAAGGCATTGTCAGCAAAATGCTACATGATCTTGTCATCACCATGCTCCATGCCCTTGTCATCACAGTGCTCCACGAAACCTGTAATCACAATGCTCCATGCCCCTTTTCATCAGATTGCTTCATGACACCTGTCAACACAATGCTCCATGACCACTGTCACCACAACGCGCCATGACCCCTGACAATACAGTGATCCGGGACTCTTGTCATCAAAAATCTCCATGAACCTTTTCATCTCAATGATCTATACCCTTGCCTTCCCAATGCTCCATGACCCCTGTTATTACAATGCTCCATGATGCTTCTAATCCCAGTGCTCCATGACCATTGTCATCACAATGCTCCATGCCTTAGTCAGCAAAATGCTACATGACCATGTCATCACAATGCTCCATGCCCACTCTCATCACAATAATCCATGAACCTTTTCATACCAATTCTGATGCCCTTGTCAACACAGTGCTCCACTACACTGTCATAACAATGCTCCATGACACCTGACATCACAAGGTTTCACGGCCTTGTCAATACAAGTCTCCATGACCGTTGTCATCACCGTGCACCAAGACCTTGTAATCACAATGCTCAATGCACTTGTCATCACAAAGCTCCATGGTGCATGTCATCAGAATGCTCCATGGCCTTCTCATTCACAATGCTCCATGCCCTTGTCATCACAATGCTCCAAGACACATTTAATCACAATGCTCCATGCACCTTTTCAGCTCAATGCTCCATGAACCCTGTCATCACAATGCACCATGCCCATCATCAAAATGCTTCATGCTATTGTCATCACAATGAAATCAAAATGCTCCATGACCTCTGTCATCACAATGCTCCAAACCCTTGTGATCACAATGTTCCATAACACTTGTCATCACAATTCCCCATGATGCTGCTCATCACAATTATCCATGGTCTTCTCATCACAATGCTCCATGACCTTTGTCATCACAATGGTCAATACACATGTCATCTCAATGCTCCCTGCCACTTGTCGTCAGTATGCTTCTTGAACCCTGTCATGACAAGGCTCCATGCCTTTTTCATCACAATGATCCATGCGCTTTTCATCACAATGTTCCAAGTCCCCAGTAATCACAATGCTCCTTGCCCTTGTCATCACAAAGCTCCATGACACATATCATCAGAATGCTCCATGGCCTTCTAATCACCATGCTCGATGCCCTTGTCATAACACTGCTCCCTGACACTTGTCTTCAGAATGCTCCTTGAACCCTGTCATGAAAAGGCTCCATGCCTTTTTCATCACAATGCTCCATGACCTTTCATCACTATGCTCCATGCCATTGTCATCACAATACTCCACAAGCTTGTCATCAGAATGCTCCATGACCCATGTCATCACAATGCTCCATGACCCCTGTCATCACAATGCTCCATGACCCCTGTAATCACAATGCTCCATGCCTCTTGTCATTACAGTGCTCCATGACGCTCGTCATCACAACTATACATGGTCTTCTCATCACAATGCTGCACGGCCTTTCCATCACAATGCTCCCTGTCCTGGTCCTCACAATGCTCCATGACCCTTTTCATCACAATTCTCCAAGCAATTGTCATACAATGCTCCATTACATTTGTCATCACAATCCTCCATGACACTTGGCATCACAATGCTCCATTACATTTGTCATCACAATCCTCCATGACACTTGGCATCACAATGCTCCACGCCATTGTCATCACAATGCACCATGACATATGTCATCACAATGCTCCCTGACACCTGTCTTCACAATACTACATGACCTTGTCATCACAATGTTCCATGCCCTTGTCATCACAATGTGCCATGCCCACGATCATACCAATAATATATGAAAGTTGTCAGACCAATTCTCCAGGCCCCTGTCATCACAATGCTCCATGCCCTTGTAATCACAATGCTCCATGACCCCTCACATCATAATGCTCCATGACTCCATTCATCACAATGCTTTATGACCTTTGTCATCACAATGGTCCATTCCCTCGTCATGACAATGCTCTGTAAAACTTGTCATCACAATGCTCCATGACCTTTGTCATCACAAAGCTCCATGACCCTTGGCATCACAATGCTCCATGCCATTGTCATCACAATGCTTCATGAAGACTCTCATTACATTGCTCCATGCCCTTGTCATCACAAAGCTCCATGACGCTTGTCATCACAATGCTCGATGCCCTTCTCATCACAATGCTCCATGACCTTGTCATTACAATCGTCCATGACCCATGGATCACAGTGTTCCGTGTCCTTGTCATCACAATGCTCCATGCCCACTCTCATCACAATAATCCATGAAAATTTTCAGACAAATGCTCCATGCCCTTGTCATCACAAATCTCCATGAGGCATGTCATCAGAATGCTCCACGGCCTTCTCTTTCACAATGCTCCATGCTCTTGTCATCACAATGCTCCAAGGCACCTGTAATCACAATGCTCCATGTCCCTTTTCATCTCAATGCTCCATGAACCCTGTCATCACAATGCACCATGCCCATCATCATAATGCTTAATGCTATTGTCATCACAATGAAATCAAAATGCTCCATGACCTCTGTCATCACAATGCTCCAAACCCTTGTGATCACAATGTTCCATAACAGTTGTAATCACAACGCCCCATGACGCTCGTCATCAAAATTATCCATGGTCTTCTCATCACAATGCTCCGTAACATTTGTCATCACAATGCTCAATACACTTGTCATCACAATGCTCCCTCACTCTTGCCATCAGTATGCTCCTTGAACCCTGTCATGACAAGGCTCCATGCCTTTTTCATTACAATGCTCCATACCATTTTCATCTCAATGCAACATGACATATATCATCACAATGCTCCTTGACACCTGTCTTCACAATACTCCATGACCTTGTCATAACAATCCTCCATGCCCTAGTCATCACAATGTGCTATTCCCACTATCATCACAATAGTCCATGAAACTTATCAGACCAATGCTCCATGAGCCTGTCATCACAATGCTCCATGCCCTTGTCATGACAATGCTCCGTGACTCCAGTCATCACAATGCTTCATGACCTTTGTCATCACAGTGGTCCATGCACTCGTCATCACAGGGCTCGGTGAAATTTGTCACCATAATTCTCCCTGAACTTTTCATCACAATGCTCTGTGACCCTTGTCATCACAATGCTCCATGCCTTTGTCAGCAGAGTGCTCCATGACCCTTGTCATCACAAAGCTCCATGCAATTGTCAGAACAATGCTCCATGACACATGTCTTCACAATGTGCCATGTGCTTGTCATCACAATGTTCCACAACTTTGTCATCACAATGCTCCATAAACCTTGTCATCACAAAGCTCCATGCACTTCTCATCAAAATGCTCTTTCACCATTGATATCAAAATGTTTCATCACTAGTCATTACAATACTCCCTCACCTCTGTCATGACAGTGTTCCTCGGCCTTGTCATCACAAGGCTCCATGACCCTTGTCATCACAATGCTCCAAGACCCCTGTAATAACAATGCTCCATGCTCTTGTCATCACAAAGCTCCATGACGCATGTCATCAGACAGCTCCATGGTCTTCTCATCACAATTCTCCATGCCCTTTTCATCACAATGCTCCAAGACACCTGTAATCACAATGCTCCTTGCCCATTTTGATCTCAATGCACCATGAACTCTGTCATCACAATGAACCATGCCCATCATCATAATGCTTCATGCTATTGTCATCACAATGAAATCAAAATGCTCCATAACCTCTGTCATCACGATGCTCCAAACCCTTGTGTTCAGAATGTTCCATAACACTTGTCATCACAACGCCCCATGACGCTCGTCATCACAATTATCCATGGTCTTCTCATCACAATGCTCCATGAACTTTGTCATCACAATGCTCAATACACTTGTCATCACAATGCAACCTGAC
Organism: Hyperoodon ampullatus; assembly: GCF_949752795.1. Lineage (NCBI taxonomy): Eukaryota > Metazoa > Chordata > Mammalia > Artiodactyla > Ziphiidae > Hyperoodon > Hyperoodon ampullatus. The sequence goes on from NW_027641090.1 coordinate 3,268,808, forward strand.
ACTTGTCATCAGTATGCTCCTTGAACCCTCTCATGACAAGGCTCCATGCTTTTTCATCACAATCATCCATGCTCTATTCATCTCAATGCTCCAAGACCCATGTAATCACAATTCTCCAAGCCCCTTTTCATCAGAATGCACCATGATACTTTTCATCACAAGGCTCCATGGTCTTCTCCTCACAGTGCTCCAGGACCTTTTCATCACAATGCTCCATTCCATTGGCATCACAATGCTCCATTACCCCTGCCATCACAATGCTCAATGATTATTTTCAGCCCAATGCTCCATGAACTTCTGATCACAATGCTCCATGACCCGTCATCACAATGCTCCATGACCCCAGTCATCACAATGCTCCATGACCACTGTCATCACAACGCTCCATGACACCAGACAACACAATGATCCGGGACTATTGTCATCAAAATGCTCCATGACACTTGTCATCACAAGGATTCATGCCCTTTCCATCCCAATGCTCCAAGACCCCTGTAATCCCAATGCTCCCTGACGCTTGTCATCACAGTGCTCCATGACCCTTGTCATCAAAATGTAACATGCATTTGTCATCACAAAGCTCAATACACTTGTCATCACAAGGCTCCCTGACACTTGTCATCAGAATGCCCCTTGAACACTCTCATGGAAAGGCTCCATGCCTTTATCATCACAATGCTCCATGCACTTGTCATCACAATCCTCCATGACCCTTGGGATCACATTGCTTCATGCCCTTGTCATCTCCCTCTTGCCTTTGTGTTTTTTACAGATTTTCGGATATCCCTTTTTACCAGTGGGAAGTGACAATTCTTTGTAGTGTGGATTTGCATTTTGCACTTGCTTGATTGGCCAAAAAGGGCATATGCGTTTTCTCCTGACTATATTCAGGAGAAAAGTCATACGCCCTTTTTGGCCAAGTGCATCATTGTCGAAGTTGTGATGCTTTTCCTGAGCTTTAAAGGCGATTCTAATTTACCTCTTGAAATATGTTTTGTGCAATTCTGCCTCATTTTCAAGTCCACTTCTTTGCCTTTCCTCAACAGATTTTTGGAATTGAGTAGTTTGTTATAACTGCAGGTTTGTGAATTTCTGTGCCCCTGAGCTCCAATTTTGAAATCCAATTTTTGTGAGCTGACCGCAAATCCACAATATTGCTTCAGGACCTATACTGGTTCCAGGGGTGGCTATACTGGTTCCCTGCTGTTGGCTGAGGCTTTGGTTAATTCTTCTTCCTGAACGGGAAATTAGAGTGACATGTGCCCGTCCAAATGCCTTCATCTACTCTCTGATTGGTTCTCCCTCTTCCCTTTCATCCTCCGCACAATTAGCAAACTGAGCAAAACAGGAAGTTATATGGGTTGACTCTCCAAAGTTGGGAGATTGATAGTAAAGCAGTTGGAATGCCAAACTGGAGCACAAAGAGAGGAAAAATTAGGAGACTTTTAGAAACCTTTCGCCAAAACAGTGTGTTCATTCTCTAGGTTTCCCATACATGTTATAACTGTAGTGATATTCCCTTCTACCTGGAGATCTGGGACCCATGGAATGGTGACATTCATTACTACTTTAAAGGGTGTGCATTTTCTCTCCCAATCTCACCAGTCCTCTCATTCCCCGGTGTCCAGCCTTATGTCTCATCCAGCTGTCTTTGCAGATAGGATCATTCCAGGTTTCATCAGAAACCCTGAAGGAATTGTGTAAGAATTTCGCTGTTATTTTGTTTTGTTTTTGAAATTCATTTTTATAATGGGGTTGAACTGATTTTCACGGACGTGTTTATGCCGGTCTAGACACAATTGATTCCCTTACAGAGACATATCAATACATAGGTTTTAAGATTTTTACTAGTCAGATATATTCCTCTGTGGGGAATTGGGGTGTTGAGTCCCGTTCACTGAGGAAAGTGTAGGTCTTGTCTATTCTGTATTTGGTTTATGGAATGGTACCTGTGCTAATATCAAACTCTGGCTTTATGCATCACCCCACCTCTACTTTCCCCTTAAGCAGGCATAAGAGTGTTTTCTAAATGTGAGACTCTGTTCTCTTTCCTAATTCAGTTCATGTGTTGTGATGTTGACATTACCTCTATAAGTGATATCTTATGATTAGATTCTTTTTCTGTGTGACTTATTGCACTTAGAATCATCGTACCTTAATCCACTCATTATGCTGCTACTGGCCTTATGGCATTGATATCACGTATGAGTGATATTCCGTTGTACAAAATTACCGCAATTTCTTTATTAATTTCTCTTTATCATGGGATATTTTACGTGTACTGAAGTGGTGGTTCTTGTATGCAGAGCAGCCCTAAATTTTGGGGTGCCTCTATCTTGTTGATATTTAGTCTTCCCAAGTCATGTGCCCATGAGTTGAATTCCCCTTTGCTCGGGGGCTTTGTATTTTAGATGTTTTAGGAAACAGCATACACTTCTTCAGAGTGGCAATTGGATATTTATATGTCACCCATCAGCGTGACGAGGCTCCCTGTTCTACATGGCCTCTCCTGCATTTCTGGTTTGTACACATTTTTTGGATGGCCTTTCTGAGCAGTGGAAATTGAGACTTCTTTGTTGTGCGGATTTGCATTTCCCGCTTGCTTGGTTGGCCAAAAACTCTGTATGTGTTTTTTTCCTGAAGATATTCACGAAAAAAACGCATACACCCTTTTGCCCAACTGCATCATTTTAGAAATTCTGCTGCTTTTCATATGCTTTAACTGTGAGTACAATCTGCCTTTTGAAATCTGTTTCCTGCAACTCTTCCTCTCATTCAGATCCTCTTGGTTGCCTTACCTGAATATATTTTTGGACGTTGGTTATCATTTATATCTTTGCAGGTCTTTGAATTGTCTGCTCCTGAGCTCCATTTTTCAACTCGCATTTTTTGTGAGCCGGCCGCCAAACCATTGTATTGCTTCCGGCCCTATTCTGGTTCTGGGGAGGCAGCTGAGCCTTTGGTAAATTCTTCTTCCTAATGGTAAATTAGAGTGACATGTGCCTGTCAAAACTCCTACAGCTAGTCTCTCGTTGGTTCCCCCTTTTCCCGTTTATCTTCTGCACAAATTGCAAACTGTGTGAAACAGGAGGTTAAAGGTGCTGATTCTCCAAGTGGGGAGATTGTTAGTAATGTGGCTGGAATGGCGAACCCCAGCACCAGGAGATCAAAAATGAGGTGCATTTTAAACACCTTTCCTCAGCACACGGTGTACGTTCATCTTGGTTTTCCAGGCATGTTTTCACTGTCAGAAGATTCCCTTGAACCTGCAGATTTGGGAACCATGGAATGGGTACCAGGCAGTATTACTTTAAAAGGACTGCATTTCCTCACCCAGCCTCTCTAACATGTCTTAGCGTGCATAGCTTCCAGCCTTATATATCATCCTGCTGTGGGTCTACATGTGTTCAATCCATGTTACATCATAGCCCTTCAACAAAAGTTGTAAGAATTTTTGTCTGTCTCACTGTTTTTCTAAATATTTTTAAATTTATTTTTATATTGTTTTCAGCTGATTTTCAAAGCTCTGTTTTTTGCTGCTGTACATCCACTTGATTCATGTACTGTGAGACAACAATAAATTCTTTTTCAGATGCTTACCAGTCATATGTATTATTTTCCAGTGACTTGAGTGGGCTGAGTGCAGTTCTTTGAAGTACCATGTAGGCCTTGTCAGTTATTCAATTTGGTACTTGGAATGGTATCTTTGCTAATTTCAACCTCCTGGATAATACCTCACCATTCCCCACCTTTCCCATTTAGCAGCCTTATGTCTATTTTCTACATATTTGACTATGTTTCTGTTTTGTAATTTATTTCATGTGTAGCCATTTTTGATTCCACCTTTAAGTGACATATTATGATATGTGTCTTTTTCTTTCTGACATACGTCACTTAGAATGATCGTATGTATCTCCTACAGAGTTGTTACAACTGGCCTTATTTCATTCATTTCTGGGTGAGTAATAAAACACTCTACATAAGTACCCCATCTCTTGTATCCATTTTATCCTTCCAGGGACATTTATTTTATATCCAAGTTGAGGCCCATTTTAACAGAGAGGTGGTAAACGTTGGGGTGCCTGTTTTCTGTTGAATTTTGTTTTTCCCAAGGTATAAGCCCATGAGTGCAAGTGCCCTATGCTCTGTAGCTCATTTTTTAGATGTTTTAGCAAACACAATACACTTCTCCAGAGTGGCCGTTGGCAAATTACATTTCCACTATCAGCCTCACAGGGCTCCCTTTTCTCCTCACCCTGTTCTGCATTTCGGGTGTTTACACTTTATGTGGATGGCCCTTCTGACTGATGTGAACTGATACATTTTGTAGTATTGATTTCCAGTGCCCACCTGTTTGGTTGGATAAAAAGTGTGTATGGCCTTTACTTGAATATATTCAGAAAAAATGCATACGCCCTTTTTCGCCAACTGCATCATTGGCATTGTTCAGCCCCTTTTCTTTTGCTTTAATGGGGAGTCCTTTCCACCTCTTCAAATCTGTTTCCTGCCACTCTCCCTTGCTTACAAGTCTTTTTGTGGGACTTACCTCAAGACATTTTTTGACGATAGATATTTTCAACTCTGCAGTTTCATGAATTTTAGTCCCCCTGAGTTCCATTTTTCAACTTGTGTTTTTGGAAACTGGACAAAAAACAGCGGGATTTCCTCTAGCACTATTCTGTTTCCGTGGGCAATTCTAGCCTTTGATGAATTTGTCTTCCGGATTGGAAATTACAGTGGCATGTGCCTGTCCGAACACCTAGGACTTGTCTCTAAATTTTTCTCATCCTTCCGCTTCATCCTCTGGAGAAATTACAATCTGTGTGCAACAGGATGTGGACGGTGCTGATATCCCCAAGTGAGGAGATTGTTAGGAAAGATGCTGGAGTGGTGAACCCGAGCACCAGGCGATGAGGAGATGAGGTGCCTTTTCCAAACTGTTTCCGATCAAACGGTGTACCGTCCTCTAGGTGTGACAGGCATGTTTTAGCCATAGGAATGGTCCCGTGCATGTAAGGAGAACACAAGGGATTTTTCCAAATCAGTGCCTCCCTGAACCAAAAACTGCGGAATTTTTAAGCTACGGCTACATATATGTCCATTAAGGGCCTTGGGAAATAGGCAGAGTCCAAACTTTATATGATTGAAATCTTCAGAGTCAGAAGTGCTCACCATCGGCCTTGCTTAGGTTACATTTTATCTGTCATTGATAGATGATGTCAATAAAAATATCTATTCTTTTTCAGATTATTTCCCCTTATAGGTTATTGCAAAATATTCAGTGTAGTTCCCTGAGCTATACAGTAGTTCCTTGTTGATGATCTGTTTTATACATAGCAGTGTGTATGTGTTAATCCCAAACTGTTAATTTATGCCTTCTCCTACCTTTCCACTTTGGTAATAATAAATTATAAGATTTTATACTTCTCAGAAATGGGGAAGCTGAAAGAGAGGTATCATTTTCAATGGAAAAGCATTCAAAACAAGATTAAAGTTTCAGCCAAGAGTATTCGATGTACATCCTTGGGAATAAATCACTTCATTTCTCTAATGTTGACCTGACAAATAAGACAGACGTCTTCACTAAACTTGCTTATAATAAAGTGATGGAAATATCAGATGTAAGTCTTAGAATCATCTTATTTTACCCGAGCCTTATACACTGCTCTAGGTTCACTACAGTTTGGCTCACACATCTGTTCATTGAAGTTACAATGTTCTTGATTTCTATTACTGATCCTCCACAGTGGACCCCAACAGGATTCCCCGTGCCCAGTGTCATTGGAGCCAACAGATCAAGACTGAGTTTGGTGCAGAAGCAAAGGAAACTTTATATTTTGAAAACAGAATGGAGAGGTGAGAGCGTGCACTCCCCCGTAGGCTGTGGGCTGGGCTGCTGTGTAGGGATCCCGGCAGCGTCAGCAGGAGGGAGGGGATGGACCTCTCGATGCCTGGATTGGCTGCAGTTCAGGCTCTATGTCGCAGAGTCTGCATGGGACCCCGCTAGCTGAGGTGTCGACCCAGCCATTCTGCACTAGGAAATCGGGTCTGAAGTGCCGGGTGTGGGACCTCGGCATGCGGAACCCTAGGAGCACGTGAAATTAGACAAAGCACAAAGGAAAAACAGTTTAGACTTTATTTTATTGCACAGATTCTCTTTTTATCTCCCAGGTATTTTTAATGAACGTTGCCGGAGACGAACACCTCCTCTGCTTTTTGTCCCGTTCCTCATTCTTGGGGTGCTGAGGGTGAAGACCCCTCTTTTGTAACTGCTTCATGCTGAGGTGGGAGCCCTCATACACGGGGGTCGGGGCTAAACTTCTCCCCAGGAGCCTCCAGGTGAGGTTGATTGTCCCAAGGCCTACTGCCTCACTGCTCGTCCACCTGAGCACAAGCATTGGAAGTGTTATAGATTCTAATGACCTTTAAGGGTCCAGGAAAGAGATGCACAGAGATGCTGCTGTGGCAGTTTTCACCCCACCCCACATTTGTTCGGTGACCTTAGGCTGACGAATTTGCCAGCCTAGATGCTCTGACCAGTAGTCTGTGCTTTCTTTAATTAGGTCCCTGAATTAATGTACAAACAGCACCATGTGTCAGAGCCCTGCCCATCAACTCTCAGACAGTCCAGGGTCGGTGGTGATCCAGGACCATGACGTCCAATGAGTCAACGGCATTTTGAAGTAGCCAGCAGTCCAGCCAGTCATATTGGCCACCATCACTGCGGTGTCTGTAGGGTTATCTATGGTGAAATCATGATATGCTTTTCCTCCGCCAAGCTTGTTAGCTCCCGTCTGGGTGCAGTAAGTCCTGCAAGCAGTAGTCTGCTCTTTCGGGGCACAGACTTGTATTCTGAGAGAAACTCCAGGTCAAGTGATGGTCACACGAGTCATCTTGGGGGCCCATTGCCCCCGTTTGTCTCTCTGGAGGTTGGAGTTGGAGGGCCTCCTCACTCGAGGTCATTGTGTCCGCACAGTGACCCCTGCAACTTCAGGGCATGATGGGTGGTTAGGATCACCACGTGGGTTCCTTTTCCCTTAGGAGGGAGCTGGCCTTGAAGGCTGCTGATTTCCAGCTTTTTAGATACCCCAGTATCCTGGCCTGATGGGGCGGTGGGCAAAGCCCTTGGTGACCATAGTTTATCATACCTGAAGGGCATTCTTGTGTTGCTCCATTTCAAGTGGTCCCAGTTTTTGCACTAAGGCTCCAAGGGTGATTAACCTTGACCGAGTATGTAAAGGTCAAAGGGTTTAGCTAAATTAGGGAGTTCCTGGGCAAGGGCCTGAATTGACTGCTCTTTCCATTCTTGAAAGTCTGCTTCTGGATTCTATTGAAAAGGATCATCATCATTTCATGTCAGTGTTTCTTGTAGAGGCCCATGTATTAGACTGTAGTTAGGGATCCAGATGCATAAAACCTTGGCCTCCCCAGGAACCCCTAAGCTGTCTTCTAGTTTTAGAAGAGGTAAGGCTGCACATGGCTTCTTCCCTATCCTGGGATGCGTTTCTCCGAATATCTGTGAGAATGAAGCCCAGGCATGTCACCTTAGCCTGGGATTTTTGAGCCTTTTCCTTGGACACCTTCTATCCTTTCTTGGCTAGGTAGTTCAGAGGCGTCTTTAGTAGGCCTGGCGATCAGAATGTCATCTGCATATTGAAGGAGGGTTCCCTTTTACAGAGCTAGAACTTTTAGGTCTTTAGAGGACATTTCCCCAATGATGGTGTGGGGATTTTTGAACCATTGGGGCAGGACGGCCCAGCATTATTGCTTTCGTTGCATGTTGTGTCCTGCCACTCACAAGCCAAAAGTTCTTGTGACTCTGAGATGAATGGAATACAGAAGAAGGCATCATTGAAGTCTAATACTGAATGCCATGGCCTGGTGGATGGTAGAATGACCAGCAGGGTGTAGGAAATAGGAACTACTGGATGTATATCCTCGGTGGCTTCACTGACTGTCCTGATATCCTTTACCAGGTCTCCAGCAGCCCATGGGGCTCTCGTGGTCAGGCCAATACCAGGATATGGAGCTCACCTGGGCTTTGCCTCCCACCCCACAGCCCACGAGGCTATCGTGGTCGTCCCTCCCAGGGTATGGAGCTCACCTGTGCAGCTACCCAGCAGCCCATGGGGCTCTCCTAGTCAGGCCCTTCCCAGGATAGACAGCTCCCCTGGGCCTGTACCCCAGCAGGGCTGGACATATAGGAACTTTGCACATAGCCCACCTTGCAGAGAAACCCCACCTCACCTGTCGCTCACAGCTGACACAGAACACCTCAGAGCAGGACTTGAACTAACAAACTGCAGCTCTGACAGTTCTGTGACCCTGGGTATCACTCTGTGCAGCCTCTCTCTGCCCGGACTTCCAGACACTTCCACTTCAGCCAGGGCACCAGGCCTGTGTCTAGAACCACCATCACTCCTCTCCCTGACTCCTGGGTTCCTCTCATCAGGATAGGGTCTTCTTGAAGTTGTTTTCCACTCATAGACCAGATAAAATAATAAGAAAACAAGCCGCAGCTGCAGCCCCTTGTCTATCCTGACTCTCAGGAGCCCACACCTGTTCCTTGGGTTTGGCCCTTTTAGCAAGTTTCATTTTCTGAAACTGTGAGCCCCTGAGGCGTGAGGATTGGCTGATTTGGGCACCCTGACCCTGCATGCCAGCCCTCCAGAGGTGTGCCTGGGTTGAGGTCAATATAAACACCTCTCCAGTCAGCAAGAGCCCCTGTTGTTGTGCCTGATGCCATATTCTCTGCCCCATCAGCAGTGCCGGGGCTGGGGTCATGGGAGGGAGTGAGGGGCCGTGGCTTTGTGGGTGGCCCAGTGTGAGTGGGGCTCTGATGGATATTCTGCAGGAGTTGCCAGGCTGCCACCTGCTAAAGAAGAGGATGTGTCACCCATACCTGCCGCTGGAATTTCTCCCCAGGCAGAGGTGAGGATGTAAAGAAGCAGTGGGGGCCGTGGCAGGAGGGGCATCTCAGGCAGGGAATTGGAAAGCTTCCAGAAGAGCATCTGGAGCCAGGACCATCCTGGCTGGCCTGCAGGCACCAAGTCGGCCTGCGTGCTGTCGCTTGTGTGACTCCACAGCCCTTTCTCTAGGCTTGCAAGTTCTTGTACATATTCAGGTGTTTTACCTGGAAAGGTTGGGAAGATTTCAGCTGCAGCAGGACTGGGGCTCAGCTCACATTTACTCACAGACGCCTCGACACAGTCCCCCAGCTTTGCAATGAGGATGCTTCTTGTTGGGGGGAGTGCTGCTGACTGCATGGGAGACGATTACCCACCTCTGACCAACTTAAGAATTTTTACCACTGGAGCAAGTGCCCTGATACAATTTTCCTCTGTATAACTGGTAGGTTCTGTTTTTTTTTTTTTTTTTCTTTTTTTCTTTTTGGTTCAAGTAGATTTTATTTATTCCTCTTTTTTTTTTAATTTACAGATATAAACATGGAAATAATGCATTAATATAAAGACGTCTATATGAAGGGAAAAACTTTTTTCTGTTTTTTTATTAAATGTTATTTATTTATTTTTAATTTTTTTAAAATTTATTTATTTCTTTTATACAGCAGGTTCTTATTGGATATCTATTTTATACATATAAGTGTGCACATGTGAATCCCAGTCTCCCAATTCATCCCACCACCACCCTCACATGGCATTCCACCCTTGGTGTCCATATGTTTGTTCTCTACATCTGTGTCTCTATCTCTGCCCTGCAAACCGGTTCACCTGTACCATTTTTCTAGGTTCCACATATATGCATTAATATACAATATTTGTTTTTCTCTTTCTGACTTACTTCACTCTGTATGACAGTCTCTAGATCCATCAAGGTCTCTACAAATGACCCAATTTCATTCCTATGTATGGCTGAGTAATATTCCATTGTATATATGTACCACATCTTTATCCATTCGTCTGTCTGTGGGCACTTAGGTTGCTTTCATTACCTGGCTATTGTAAATAGTGCTGCAATGAACATTGTGGTGAATGTGTCTTTTTGATTTATGGTTTTCTCTGGGTATATGCCCAGTAGTGGGATTGCTGGATTATATGGTAAATATATTTTTAGTTTTTTTTTTTTTTTTTTTTTTTTTTTTGCTGTAGGTGGGCCTCTCACTGTTGTGGCCTCTCCCCTTGCGGAGCACAGGCTCCGGACGCGCAGGCTCAGTGGCCATGGCTCACGGGCCTAGCCGCTCTGCGGCATGTGGGATCTTCCCAGACCGGGGCACGAACCCGTGTCCCCTGCATCGGCAGGTGGACCATCAACCACTGCGCCACCAGGGAAGCCCTATTTTTAGTTTTTAAATGAACCTCCATACTGTTCTCCATAGAGATTGTATTGATTTACATTCCCAACAATAGTGGAAGAAGGTTCCTTTTCTCCACACCCTCTCCAGCATTTGTTGTTTGTAGATTTTCTGATGATGCCCATTCTAACAGGTGTGACGTGATACCTCATTGTAGTTTCAATTTCCATTTCTCTAATAATTAGAGATGTTGAGCAGATTTTCATGTGTGTCTTGGCCATCTCTATGTCTTCTTGGAATAAATGTTTATTTAGATCTTCTTCCATTTTTGTATTGGGTTGTTTGTTTTATTAATATTGAGCTGCATGAGCTGTTTATATATATTGGAGATAAAGCATTTGTCCATTGATTCGTTTGCAAATATTTTCTGCCATTCTGAGGGTTGTCTTTTCGTCTTGTTTGTAATTTCTTTGCTTTGCAAAAGCTTTTACGTTTCATTAGGTCCCAGCTGTTTAGTTTTCTTTTTCATTTCATTAGTATAGGAGGTGGATCAAAAAAGATCTTGCTGTGATTTACTTCAGAGTATTCTTCGTAAGTTTTCCTCTCAGAGTTTTATACTGTCCAGTCTTACATTAAGGTCTCTAATCCATTTTGAATATATTTTTATGGATGGTGTTGGGGAGTGTTCTAATTTCATTCTTTTACCTATAGCTGTCCATATTTCCCAGCACCACTGATTGAAGAGACTGTCTTATCTCCATTGTATAGTCTTGCCTCCTTTGTCATAGATTAGTTGACCATAGGTGTGTAGGTTTATCCCTAGGCTTTCTTTTATTTTTTTTCCTTTTACACCTTTATTGGAGTATAATTGCTTTACAATGGAGTGTTTGTTTCTGCTGTATGACAAAGTGAATCAGCTATACATATGGAAATGCCACCAGATCCCCTCCCTCTTGCATCTCCCTCCCACACTCCATATCCCACCCCTTTAGGTGGTCACAAAGCACCGAGCTGATCTCCCTCTTCTATGTGGTTGCATCCCAGTAGCTATCAGTGTTACATTTGGTAATGTATTTATGTCCATGCCACTCTCTCACTTCGTCCCAGCTTACCCATCCCCCTTCCGGTCTCCTCAAGTCCTTTCTCTACTTCTGTGTCCTTAATCCTATCCTGCCACTAAGTTCTTCAAAATCTTTTTTTTTCCTTCATTAGATTCCATATATCTCTGTTAACATACAGTATTTGTTTTTCCCTTTCTGACTTACTTCACTGTGTAGGACAGATTCTAAGTCCATCCACCTCAGAACAAATAAGACAGTTTTGCTTCTTTTTATGGCTGAGTAATATTCCATTGTATATATGTGCCAGATCTTCTTTATCCATTCATCTGTCGATGGACACTTAGGTTGCTTCCATGTCCTGGCTATTGTAAATAGAGCTGAAATGAACATTTTTGTACATAACTCTTTTTGAATTATGGTTTTCACAAGGCAAATGCCCAGTAGTTGGATTGTTGTGTCGTTTGGTACTTCTATTGTTAGTTATTTAAAGGAACCTCCTTACTGTTCTCTCTAGTGGCCATATCAATTTGCATTCCCACCCACAGTGCAAGTGTGTTCCCTTTTCTCCAATAAAGGCCTCTCCAGCATTTATTGTTTTGTAGATTTTTTTGATGATTGCCACTCTGACTGCTGTGAGGTGATACCTCACAGTAGTTTTGATTTGCATTTCTCTAATGATTAGTGATGTGCAGCATCCTTTCATGTGTTTCTTGGTAATCTGTATATCTTCTATGGAGAAATGTCTATTTAGGTCTTCTGCCCGTTTTTGAATTGGGTTGTTTGTTTTTGTGATATTGAGCTACATGTGGTGCTTGTAAAGTTTGGAGATTAATCCTTTGTCAATTGCTTCATTTGAAAATATATTCTCCCATTCTGAGTGTTGTTTTTGCATCTTGTTTATGTTTTCCTGTACTGTGTAAAAGCTTTTAAGTTTCATTAGGTCCCATTTGTTGATTTCTGTTTTTATTTCCATTTCTCTAGGAGGTGGATGAAAAAGTATCTTGCTGTGATTTATGTCATAGAGTGTTCTGCCTATGGTTTCCTCTAAGTGTTTTATAGTGTCTGGTCTTATATTGAGATCTCTAATCAATTTAGAGTTTATTTTTGCGTATGGTGTTATGGAGTGTTCTAATTTCATTCTTTTATGTGTAGGGGTCCAGTTTTCCCAGCACCAATTACTGAAGAGTCTGTCTTTTCTCCATTTTATATCCTTAGCTCCTTTGTCATAGATGAGATAGCCATAGGTATGTAGGTTTATCTGTGGGCTTTCTGTCCTGTTCCATTGAACTGTGTTTATGCCAATCTACTTACACTTGATTCCATTATGAAGACATAAATACATAGGTTTCAAGATTTTTACCACTCAGATATATTCCTCTTCAGTGAATAGGGTGTTTTGTGTCCAGTTCATTGAGAAAGGAGTAGGTCTTGTCTATTAGATATTTGGTATATGGAATGGTATCTGTGCTAATTTCAAACTCTGGTTTTACGCATCACCCCACGTCACCTTTCCCCTTAAGGAGGCATAAGTCTGTTTTCTAAATGTGTAACTCTGTTCTCTTTTGAAATTCAGTTCATGTGTAGCCATGTTTACATTACCTCTATAAGTGATATATTACAATAAGTTTCTTTTTCTTTGTGGCTCATTTCAATTAGCATCATCGTACCTAAAGCCACTCATTATGCTGCTATTGGCCTTATGACATTGATTTTATGTCTGAGTGACATTCCATTGTATATAAGTACCACAACACCTTTATCCATTATTTTTTCCTTTCCTGGGATATTTAAAGTTTACCGAAGTTGAGGTTCTTGTAAACAGAGCAGCCCTAAACTTTGGGGTGGCTGTGTGTTGTGGATTTTTAGTTTTCCCAAAATACACGCCCATGAGTGGAAGTGTGCTATGCTCTGTACCTCTGTTTTACAAAACAACATACAGTTCTCCAGAGAGGCTGTTGACAATTTACATTTTGCCCATCCGGGTAACCAGGCTCCCTTTTCTCCATGGCCTGTCTTGTATTTGTGGTTTTTACACTATTTGCGGATGGTCCTTTTGACAGGAGGTAAGTGACACTTCTATGTAGTGTGGATTTGCAATGCCTGATGGCTTGCTTGGCCAAAAAGTGTGTATGCATTTTTTCCCGAATATATTCAAGAAAATACACATACTCCCTTTTTGGCCATGGACAACATTGTTGAAGTTCTGACGCTTTTCATGTGCTTTAAAGACGACTCCAATCTACCTCTTGAAATCTGTTTCCTTCAATTCTGCCTTGCATTCAAATCCTCTTCACTGCCTTACCTCAATATATTTCTGTATGATAGTTGTCCCTTATAACTCTGCAAGTTTGTGAATTGCTGTGCCCCTGATTTCCATTTTTCAAATCGCCTATTTGTGAGCTGGCTGCAATACCGCAGGAAGGCTTTAGGCCCTAGTCTGGTTCCGGGGCTGCAGGCGGAGCCTGTGTTTAATTCTTCTTCCTGATGTGAAACTAGAGAGACATGTGCCCATCCAAACACCTACAGCTAATCTCTCATTTGTTTCCCCTCTTCCTGTTCATCCTCTGCACAATTTGCAAACTGTGCATAACAGGAGGGTAAAGGCGCTGACACTCCAAGTGGGGAGATTATCAGTAATGCGGATGGAATGGCGAAGCCGAGCACGATGAAATGAAAAATGAGGTACCTTTTAGAAAACTTTCCCGATTACACAGTGTACCATCCACTGGGTTTCCCATGCATGTTTTAACTGTAGGAAGATTCCCTTAAACATGGAGAGTTGGGACCACTAGAATTGGTATCACACAGTATTGCTCTAAGTGGTGTTCTTTTGCTCACACAACCTCAGCAATCTTGTCAGCTCCAAGTGTCCAGTCTTATGTCTCATCCAGCTGTGGATGTAAAGGTGGTCAATCCAGGTTGCATCACAGGCCCTGAACGTAATTTTTAAGAATTTCTCTCTGTTTCACTGTTTTTGCATTTTGCTTTTGAAATTTATTTTTATAAGGGGATTTAGCTGAATTTCAGTGCAGTGCTCATGCCGATATACACACACATGATCCCTTTATGGAGACATGAGAATACATATGTTTTAAAATTCTTAAAGTCAGATATATTCCTCTGCAATGAATAGGGGGTGTTGAGTCCAGTTCATTGTGCTGGGAGTAGGTGTTGTCTATTACATACTTGGTTTATGTAAAGGTATCTGTGCTAACTCAAAACTGTGGTTTTATGCATTACCCCACCTCACCTTTCCCCATAAGCAGGTAGAAGATTGTTTTCTAAATGTGTGACTCTGTTGTGTTTGTAATTCAGTTCATGTGTAGCCATGTGTACATTCCCACTATGAGTCATATCTTATGATATGATTTGTTACTCTGTTCTCTTTCCTAAGTAAGTTCATGTGTAGCCATCCTTACAGGACCTTCATAAGTGATATCTTATGATAACTTTCTTTTTCTCTGTGACTTCTTTCACTTAGAATCATCGTACCTGGTCCACTCATTTTGCTGCTACTGGCCTTATGACATTGATTTCATGGCTGAGGGATATTCCATCGTACATAAGTATCACAATTTCTTAAACCATTTTTGTCTTTCCTGAGATATTTAAGGTGTACCAAAGTTGAGGTTCTTGTAAGCAGAGCAGCCCTAAATTTTGGGGTGGCTCTGTCTTATTGATTTTCATTTCTCCCAAGATATATTCCATAGACTGGAAGTGCCCTCGGCTCTGTAGCTCTGTTTTTTACTTGTTTTAGTGAGCACAATGCACTCCTCCAGAGAGGCAGTTGGCAATTTACATCCTGCCCATCAGCATAACTAGGCTCCCTGTTCTCCAGGGCATGTCTTGCCTTTCTGGATTTTGCACAATTTGTGATGTCCGTTTTGACTGGTGGGTAGTGATACTTCTTTGTAGTGCAGATTTGCATTGCCCGCTTGCTTGCTTGGCCATAAAGGGCGTATGCATTTTCTGCTGAATATATTCAGGAGAAAACGCATACGCCCTGTTTGGCCAAGTGCATCATTGTCGAAGTTGTGCCCCTCTTCCTGTGCTTTAAAGGCGATTCCAATGTACATCTTGAAATCTGTTTCCTGCTATTCTGGCTCGCTTTCAAGTCCACCTCGTTGCCTTCCCTGAACAGATTTTTGGACGATAGTTTTCCTTTATTACACTGCCCGTTTGTGAATTGCTGTGCCCCTGAGCTCCATTTTTCAACTCGTTTTTTTGTGAGCTGACCGCAAGTCCAAAATTTTGGTGCAGGACCTAAACTGGTTCCTGGCGGGTGGCTGAGACATTTATTAATTCTTCTTCCTGCCAGGAAATTAGAGTGACATGTGCCCATTCAAATGCCTAACAGCTACTCTCTCATTGGTTCTCCATCTTACCTTTCATCCTCTGCCAATTGGCAACATGTGAGAACCAGGAGGTTAAAGGGGCTGTCTCCCCAATTTGGGAGATTAATAGTAAAGCAGTTGGAAAATCAGACCGGAGCACCAGGAGAGGGAATATTAGTTGAGTTTTAGAAATCTTTCATATTCACAGTGTGTCCATTCTCTAGGTTTCCCGTATATGTCACAGCCTTAGTAATATTCCCATCAACCTGGAGAGTTGGGACCCGTGGAATGTGTGGCACGCTTTATTGCTTTAAATGGTCTGCATTTGCTCACCGAATCTCACCAATCCTCTCAGTCCCAAGTGTCCTGCCTTATGCCACATCCAGTTTTATTTGTAGATAGGGACATTCCAGGTTTCATCAGAGCCCCTGAAGGAATTGTAAAGAATTTCCCTGTTTTATTGTTTTGTTTTTGAAATTCCTTTTTATACTGGGTTTGACCTGATTCTCACTGCCATGTTTATGCCAGTCTAGACACACTTGATTCCCTTACAGAGACATATCAGTACATAGGTTTTAAGATTCTTACTAATCAGATATATTCCTCGGCGGGAAATATAGGGTTTTGTGTCCCTTTCACTGAGGATGGTTTAGGTCTTGTCTATTCCTTTTTATGTTTTTGGAACGGTACCTGTACTAATATCAAACTCTGGTTTTATGCATCACCCCACCTCTCCTTCCCCCTTAAGCAGGCATAAGATTGTTTTCTAAATGTGAGACTCTTTTCTCTTTCCTAACTCAGTTCATGTGTAGCCATGTTTACAGGACCTTCATAAGTGATATCTTATGATATGTTTCTATTACTCTGTGACTTATTTCACTTAGAATCATCATACCTGAATCCACTGATTTTGCTGATACTGGCCTCATCACATTGATTTCATGGCTGAGGGATATTCCATTGTACGTAAGTACCACAATTTTTTGAACCATTTTTGTCTTTCCTGGGATATTTCAGGTGTACCCAAGTTGAGGTTCTTGTAAGCAGTGCAGCCCTAAATTTTGGGGTGGCTCTGTCTTATTGATTTTCAGTTTTCCCACGGTATATTCCCTAGACTGGAAGTGCACTTGGCTCTGTAGCTCTGTTGTTTACTTGTTTTAGGGAACACAATGCCCTCCTCCGGAGAGACAGTTGGCAATTTACATCCGGCCCATCAGCATAACTAGGCTCCCTGTTTTACAGGGCCTGTCTTGCCTTTCTGGTTTTACACATTTTGTGGATGTCCCTGTTCACCTGTGGGAAATGATACTTCTTAGTAGTGCAGATTTGCATTGCCCGCTTGGTTTCTTGGCCAAAAGGGCCTATGCCTTTTCTCCTGAATATATTCAGGAGAAAACACATATGCACTTTTTGGCCAAGTGCTTCATTGTCGAAGTTGTGCCCCTCTTCCTGTGCTTTAAAGGCGATTCCAATGTACCTCTTGAAATCTGTTTCCTGCTATTCTGCCTTGCTTTCAAGTCCGCCTCATTGTCTTCCATCAATAGATTTTTGGACGATAGTTGTCCTTTATTACTCTGCCAGTTTTTGAAATGCTGTGCCCCGGAGCTCCATTGTTCAACACGTTTTTTGTGAGCAGACCGCAAATCCACAATTCCGGTTCAGGACATATACTGGTTCCTGGCGGGTGGCTGAGACTTCGGTTAATTTTTCTTCCTTAACGGAATTTAGAGTGACAAATGCAGGTCCAAATGCCTAACAGCTACTCTCTCATTGGTTCTCCCTCTTCCCTTTCATACTCTGCCAAATTGGCAACTTCTGCGAACCAGGAGGTTAAAGGGGCTGTCTCTGCAAGTTGGGAGATTGATAGTAAAGCAGTTGGAAATTCAAACCGGAGCACCAGGAGAGGTAATATTAGTTGAGTTTTAGAAACCTTTCGTATTCACAGTGTGTCCATTCTATATGTTTCCCGTACATGTTATAGCTGTAGTAATATTCCCTTTAACCTGGAGTGTTGGGACCCTTGGAATGTGTGCCACTCATTATTGCTTTAAATGGTCTGATTTGCTCACTGAATCTCACCAAACCGCTCAGTCCCAAGTGTCCAGGCTTATGCCACATCCAGCTGTCCTTGTACACAGGGCCATTCCAGGTTTCATCAGAGCCCCTGTAGTAATTGTAAAGAATTTCCCTGTTTTTTTGTTTTGTTTTTGAAATTCCTTTTTATAGTGGCTTTGAGCTGATTCTCACTGCCATGTTTATGCCAGTCTAGACCCACTTGATTCCCTTATGGAGACATATCAATACATAAGTTTTAAGATTCTAACTAGTCAGATATATTCCTCTGTGGGAAATATGGTGTTTTGAGTCCCTTTCACTGTGGAAGGTGTAGGTCTTGTCTATTCCATATTTGGTTTTTGGAACGATAGCTGTACTAATATCAAACTCTGGTTTTATGCATCACCCAACTTCTCCTTCCCCCTTAAGCAGGCATAAGAATGTTTTTTAAATGTGAGACTCTGTTCTCTTTCCTAACTCAGTTGGTGTGTAGCCATGTTTACAGGATCTTCATAAGTGATATCTTATGATAAGTTTCTTTTTCACTGTGACTTATTTCACTTAGAATCATCGTACATGAATCCACTCATTTTGCTGCTACTGGCCTTATGACATTGATTTCATGGCTGAGGGATATTCCATCGTACATAATTACCACAATTTCTTCAACGACTTTTGCCTTTCCTTGGATATTTAAGGTGTACCCATGTTGAGATTCTTGTTAGCAGTGCAGCCCTAAATTTTGGGGTGACTCTGTCTTATTGATTTTCAGTTTTCCCAAGGTATATTGCCTAGAAATGAAGTGCCCTTGGCTCTGTAGCTCTGTTGTTTACTTGTTTTAGGGAACACAATGCACTCCTCCAGAGAGGCAGTTGGCAATTTACATGCCGCCCATCAGCATAACTAGGCTCCCTGTTCTCCAGGGCTTGTCTTGCCTTTCTGGTTTTTACACATTTTGTGCATGTCCCTGTTCACCTCTGGGAAATGATGCTTTTTGTAGTGAAGATTTGCATTGCCCGCTTGGTTGCTTGGCCAAATGGGCATATGTGTTTTCTCCTGAATATATTCAGGAGAATACGCATATGCACTTTTTGCCAAGTGCTTCATTGTCGAAGTTGTGTCCCTCTTCCTGTGCTTTATAGGCGATTCCAATGTACATCTGGAAATCTGTTTCCTGCTATTCTGCATCGCTTTCAAGTCCGCCTCGTTGCCTTCCCTCAACAGATTTTTGGACGACAGTTGTCCTTTATTAATCTGCCAGTTTGTGAATTGCTGTGTCGCTGAGCTCCATTTTTCAACTCGTTTTGTGTGAGCTGACCGCAAATCCACAATTTTGGTTCAGGACCTATACTGGTTCCTGGCGGGTGGCTGAGATTTTGATTAATTCTTCTTCCTGCCGGGAAATTAGAGTGACATGTGCCCGTCCAAATGCCGATCAGCTTCTCTGTCATAGGTTCTCCCTCTTCCCTTTCATACTCTGCCAAATTGGCAACATGTGCGAACCAGGAGGTTAAAGGGGCTGTCTCTCCAATTTGTAAGATTGATAGCAAAGCATTTGGAAAGTCGAACCGAGGCAGCAGGAGAGGGACTATTAATTGAGTTTTAGAAACCTTTGTATTCACAGTGTGTCCATTCTCTAGGTTTCCCGTACATGTTATATCTGTAGTAATATTCCCTTCAACCTGGAGATTTGGGACCCTTGGAATGTGTGCCACGCATTATTGCTTTAAATGGTCTGCATTTGCTCACTGAATCTCACCAATCCTCTCAGTCCCAAGTGTCCAGCCTTAGGCCACATCCAGCTGTCGTTGTAGATATGGTCATTCCAGGTTTCATCCGAGCCCCTGAAGGAATTGTAAAGAATTTCCCTATTTTTTTTTTTGTTTTTTTTTTGAAATTCCTTTTTATAGTGTGTTTGAGATGATTCTCACTGCCATGTTTATGCCTGTCTAGACACACTTGATTCCCTACGGAGACATATCAATACATAGCTTTTAAGATTCTTACTATTCAGATATATTCCTCTGCTTGAAATATGGGGTTTTGAGTCCCTTTCACTGAGGAAGGTGTAGGCCTTGTCTATTCTGTAGTTGGTTTTTGGAACGGTACCTGTACTAATATCAAACTCTGGTTTTATGCATCACCCGACCTCTCCTTCCCCCTTAAGCAGGCATAAGAGTGTTTTCTAAATGTGAGACTCTGTTCTCTTTCCTAACTCACTTCATGTGTATCCAGCCATGTTTACAGGACCTTCATAAGTGATATCATATGATAAGTTTCTTTTTCTCTGTGACTTATTTCACTTAGAATCATCGTACCTGAATCCACTCATTTTCGTGCTACTGCCCTTATGACATTGATTTTATGGCTGAGGGATATTCCATCATAGTAAGTAACACAATTTCTGAACCATTTTTGTCTTTCCTGGGATATTTTAGGTGGACCCAAGTTGAGGTTCTTGTAAGCAGTGCAGCCGTAAATTTTGGGGTGGCTCTGTCTTATTGATTTTCAGTTTTACCAAGGTATATTGCCTAGAGTGGAAGTGCCCTTGGCTCTGTAGCTCTGTTGTTTACTTCTTTTAGGGAACACAATACATTCCTCCAGAGAGGCAGTTGTCAATTTACATCCTGCCCATCAGCATAACTAGGCTCCCTGTTCTCGAGGGCCTGTCTTGCCTTTCTGTTTTTTACACATTTCACGGATGTCCCTTCTGACCGGTGGGAATTGATACTTCTTTGTAGTGCAGATTTGCATTGCCCGCTTGCTGGCTTGGCCAAAAAGGGCATATGCGTTTTCTCCTGAATATATTCAGGAGAAAACGCATATGCCCTTTTTAGCCAAGTGCATCACTGTCGAATTTGTGCCCCTCTTCCTGTGCTTTAAAGGTGATTCCAATGTACCTCTTGAAATCTGTTTCCTGCTATTCTATCTCGCTTTCAAGTCCGCCTCATTGCCTTCCCTCAACAGATTTTTGGACGATAGTTGTCCATTATTACTCTGCCAGTTTTTGAATTGCTGTGCCCCTGAGCACTATTTTTCAACTCGTTTTTTTTGAGCTGACCGCAAGTCCAAAATTTTGGTTCAGGACCTATATTGGTTCCCAGAGGGTGGCTGAGACTTTGGTTAATTCTCCTTCCTGCCGGGAAATTAGAGTAACATATGCCCGTCCAAATGCCTAACAGCTACTCTCTCATTGGTTCTCCCTCTTCCCTTACATACTCTGCCAAATTGGCAACGTGTGGGAACCAGGAGGTTAAAGGGGCTGTCTCTCCAAGTTGGGAGATTGATAGTAAAGCAGTTGGAAATTCAAACCAGAGCACCAGGAGAGGGACTATTAGTTGAGTTTTAGAAACCTTTCGTATTCACAGTGTGTCCATTCTCTAGGTCTCCTGTACCTGTTATAGCTGTAGTAATATTTCCTTCAACCTGGAGAGTTGGGACCCTTGGAATGTGTGCCACGCATTATTGCTTTAAATGGTCTGCATTGGCTCATCGAATCTCATCAATCCTCTCAGTCCCAAGTGTCCAGCCTTATGCCACATCCAGCTGTCGTTGTAGATAGTGTCATTCCAGGTTTCATCAGAGCCCCTGTAGGAATTGTAAAGAATTTCCCTGTTTTTTGTTTTGTTTTTGAAATTCCTTTTTATAGTGGGTTTGAGCTGATTCTCTGTGCCATGTTTATGCCAGTCTAGACACACTTGATTCCCTTACAGAGACATATCAATAGATTGGTTTTAAGATACTTCCTAGTCAGATATATTCCTCTGTGGGAAATATGGGGTTTTGAGTCCCTTTCACTGAGGAAAGTGTAGGTCTTGTCTATTCCATAGTTGGTTTTTGGAACGGTTCCTGTACTAATATCAAACTCTGGTTTTATTCATCACTCGACCTTTTCTTCACCCTTAAGCAGGCACAAGAGTGTTTTCTAAATGTGAGACTCTGTTCTCTTTCCTAACTCTGTTCTTGTGTAGCCATGTTTACAGGACCTTCATAAATGATATCTTATGTTAAATTTATTTTCCTCTGTGACTTATTTCACTTAGAATCATCGTACCTGAATCCACTCATTTTGCTGCTACTGGCCTTATGACATTTATTTCATGGCTGAGGGATATTCCATCTTACATAAGTAACACAATTTCTTGAACCATTTTTGTCTTTCCTGGGATATTTAAGGTGTACTCAAGTTGAGGTTCTTGTTAGCAGTGCAGCCCTAAATTTTGGGTTGGCTCTGTCTTATTGATTTTCAGTTTTCCCAAGGTATATTCCCTAGACTGGAAGTGCCCTTGGCTCTGTAGCTCTGTTGATTACTTGTTTTAGGGAACACAATGCACTCCTCCAGAGAGGCAGTTGGCAATTTACATCCTGTCCATCAGCATAACTAGGCTCCCTGTTCTCCAGCGCCTGTCTTGCCTTTTTGGTTTTACACATTTTGCCGATGTCCCTTTTGACCGGTGGGAAGTGACACTTCTTTGTACTGCATATTTGCATTACCCGCTTGCTTGCTTGACCAAAAAGGGCGTATGCGTTTTCTCCTGAATATATTCAGGAGAAAACGCATACGCCCTTTTTGGCCAAGTGCCTCATTGTCGAAGTAGTGCCCCTCGTCCTGTGCTTTAAATGCAATTCCATTATACATCTTGAAATCTGTTTCTTATTATTCTGCTCACTTTCAAATCGGCCTCGTTGCCTTTCCTCAACAGATTTTTGGACGATAGTTGTCCTTTATTACTCTGCCAGTATATGAATTGCTCTGTCCCTGAGCTCCATTTTTCAACTCGTTTTTTGTGAGCTGACCGCAAGTTCAAAATTTTGGGTCTGGTCCTACACTGGTTCCCGGCCGGTGGCTGAGACTTTGGTTAATTCTTCTTCCTGCTGGGAAATTAGAGTGTCATGTGCCCGTCCAAATGCCTAACAGCTACTCTCTCATTGGTTCTCCCTCTTCCCTTTCATCCTCTGCCAAATTGGCAACCAGTGTGAAACAGGAATTTAAAGGGGCTGTCACTCCAAGTTGCTAGATTGATAGTAAAGCAGTTGGAAATTCAAACCAGAGCACCAGGAGAGGGACTATTAGTTGAGTTTTAGAAACATTTCGTATTCACAGTGTGTCCATTCTGTAGGTTTCCCGTCATTGTTATAGCTGTAGTAATGTTCCGTTCAACCTGGAGAGTTGGGACCCTTGGTATGTGTGCCACACATTATTGCTTTAAATGGTCTGCATTTGCTCAACGAATCTCACCAATCCTCTCAGTCCCAAGTGTCCAGCCTTATGCCACATCCAGCTGTCGTTGTAGATAGTGTCATTCCAGGTTTCATCAGAGCCCCTGAAGAAAGTGTAAATAATTTCCCTGTTTTTTGTTTTGTTTATGAAATTCCTTTTTAGAGTGGCTTTGACAAGATTCTCCCTGCCATGTTTATGCCAGTCTGGACACACTTCATTCCCTTATGGAGACATATCAATACATAGGTTTTAACATTCTTACTAGTCAGATATATTCCTCAGTGGGAAATATTGGTTTTGAGTCCCTTTCACTGAGGAAGGTGTAGATCTTGTCTATTCCGTATTTGGTTTTTGGAACGGTACCTGTACTAATATGAAACTCTGGTTTTATGCATCACCCCACCTCTCCTTCGCCCTTAAGCAGGCATAAGTGTGTTTTCTAAAGGTGAGACTCTTTTCTCTTTCCTAACTCAGTTCATGTGTATCCATGTTTACAGGACCTTCATAAGTGATATCTTATGATAAGTTTATTTTTCTCTGTGACTTATTTCACTTAGAATCATCGTACCTGAATCCACTCATTTTGCGGCTACTGGCCTTATGACATTGATTTCATGGCTGAGGGATATTCCATCTTACGTAAATAACACAATTTCTTGAACCATTTTTGTCTTTCCTGGGATATTTAAGCTGTACCCAAGTTGAGGTTCTTGTAAGCAGTGCAGCCCTAAATTTTTGGGTTGCTCTGTCTTATTGATTCTCAGTTTTCCAAAGGTATATTCCCTAGCCTGGAAGTGCCCTTGGCTCTGGAGCTCTGTTGACTACTTGTTTTAGGGAACACAATGCACGCCACCAGAGAGGCAGTTGCCAATTTACATCCTGCCCATCAGCATAACTAGGCTCCTTGTTCTACAGGGCCTGTCTTGCCTTTCTGGTTTTACATATTTTGTGGCTCTCCCTTTTGACCGGTGGGAAGTGACACTTCTTTGTAGTGCAGATTTGCATTGCCCGCTTGCTTGCTTGGCCAAAAAGGGCCTATGTATTTTCTCCTTAATATATTCAGGAGAAAACGCATATGCCCTTTTTGGCCAAGTGCATCATTTACGAAGTTGTTCCTCTCTTCATGTGCTTTAAAGGCAACTCCAATGTACCTCTTGAAATTTGTTTCCTTCTATCCTGGCTCGCTTTCAAATCCGCCTCGTTGCCTTCCCTCAACAGATTTTTGGAAGATAACTGTCCTTTATTACTCTGCCATTTTGTGAATTGCTATGCACCTGAGCTCCATTTTTCAACTCTTTTTTAGTGAGCTGACCGCAAGTCCAAAATTTTGGTTCAGGACCTATATTTGTTCCCGGAGGGTGGCTGAGACTTTGGTTAATTCTCCTTCCTGCCTGAAAATTAGAGTGACATGTGCCCATCCAAATGCCTAACAGCTACTCTCTCATTGTTTCTCTCTCTTCCCTTACATACTCTGCCAAATTGGCAACCTTTGCGAACCAGGAGGTTAAAGGGGCTGTCTCTCCAAGTTGGGACATTGATAGTAAAGCAGTTGGAAAGTCAAACCGGAGCACCAGTAGAGGGACTATTAGTTGAGTTTTAGAAACCTTTCGTTTTCACAGTGTGTCCATTCTCTAGGTTTCCCGTACATGTTATAGCTGTAGTAATATTCCCTTCAACCTGGAGATTTGGGACCCTTGGAACGTGTGCCACACATTATTGCTTTAAATGGTCTGCATTGGCTCACCGAATGTCATCAATCCTCTCAGTCCCAAGTGTCCAGCCTTATGCCACATCCAACTGTCGTTGTAGATAGTGTCATTCCAGGTTTCATCAGAACCCCTGTAGGAATTGGAAAGAATTACCCTGTTTTTTGTTTTGTTTTTGAAATTCTTTTTTATAGTGGATTTGAGCTGATTCTCAATGCCATGTTTATGCCAGTCTAGACACACTTGATTCCCTTACAGAGACATATCAATACATTGGTTTTAAGATACTTTCTAGTCAGATATATTCCTCTGCGGGAAATATGGGGTTTTGAGTCCCTTTCACTGAGGAAAGTGTAAGTCTTGTCTATTCCGTAGTTGGTTTTTGGAATGGTACCTGTACTAATATCAAACTCTGATTTTATGCATCACCCCACCTTTCCTTCACCCTTAAGCAGGCACAAGAGTGTTTTCTAAATGTGAGACTCTGTTCTCTTTCCTAACTCAGTTCATGTGTATCCAGCCATGTTTACAGGACCTTCATAAGTGATATCTTATGATAAGTTTCTTTTTCTCTGTTACTTATGTCACTTAGAATCATCGTACCTGAATCCACTCATTTTGCTGCTACTGGCCTTATGACATTGATTTCATGGCTGAGGGATATTCCATCTTACATAAGTAACACAATTTCTTGAACCATTTTTGTCTTTCCTGGGATATTTAAGGTTTTACCCAAGTTGAGATTCTTGTAAGCAGTGCAGCCCTAAATTTTGGGGTGGCTCTGTCTTATTGAATTTCAGTTTTCCCAAGGTATGTTCCCTAGACTGGAAGTGCCCTTGGCTCTGTAGCTCTGTTGTTAACTTGTTTAAGGGAACACAATGCACTCTTCCAGAGAGGCAGTTGACAATTTACATCCTGCCCATCAGCATAACTAGGCTCCCTGTTCTCCAGGGCCTTTCTTGCCTTTCTGATTTTTACACATTTTACGGATGTCCCGTTTTACCGGTTGGAAGTGATACTTCTTTGTAGTGCAGATTTGCATTGCCCGCTTGCTTGCTTGGCCAAAAACGGCGTATGCGTTTTCTCCTGAATATATTCAGGAGAAAATGCATACACCCTTTTTGGCCAAGTGCATCATTGTCGAAGTTGTGCCCCTCTTCCTGTGTCTTAAAGGTGATTCCAATGTACCTCTTGAAATCTCTTTCCTACTATTCTGGCTCGCTTTCAAGTCCACCTCATTGCCTTCCCTCAACAGATTTTTGGAAGATTGTTTTCCTTTATTACTCTGCCAGTTTGTGAATTGCTGTGCCCCTGAGCTCCATTTTTCAACTCGTTTTTTGTGAGCTGACCGCAAGTCCCAAATGTTGGTTCAGGACCTACACTGGTTCCCGGCGATTGCATGAGACTTTGGATAATTCTTCTTCGTGCCGGGAAATTAGAGTGACATGTGCCCGTCCAAATGCCTAACAGCTACTCTCTCATTGGTACTCCCTCTTCTCTTTCATCCTTTGCCAATTTGGCAACCTGTGCGAACCAGGAAGTTAAAGGGGCTATCTCTCCAAGTTGGGAGATTGATAGTAAAGCAGTTGGAAAGTGAAACCAGAGCACGAGTAGAGGGACTATTAGTTGAGTTTTAGAAACCTTTTGTATTCACAGTGTGTCCATTCTCTAGGTTTCCCGTACATGTTATAGTTGTAATAATATTCCCTTCTATCTGGAGAGTTGGGACCCAAGGAATGGTTGCCACGCATTATTGCTTTAAATGGTCTGCATTTGCTCACCGAATCTGACGAATCCTCTCAGTCCCAAGTGTCCAGCCTTATGCCACATCCAGCTGTCATTGTAGATAGGGTCATTCCAGGTTTCATCAGAGCCCCTGAAGGAATTGTAAAGAATTTCCCTGTTTTTTTTTTGTTTTGTTTTTAAATTCCTTTTTATCATGGGTTTCAGCTGATTTTCACTGCCATGTTTATGCCAATCTAGACACATTTGATTCCCATACGGAGGCATATCAATACATAGGTTTTAATATTCTTACCAGTCAGATATATTCCTCTGCAGAGAATAGGGGTGTTGAGTACCGTGAACTGAGGAAGTAGTATGTCTTGTCTATTCTGTATTTTGATTATGGATGGTACCCGTACTAATATCAAACTCTGGTTTTATGCATCTCCCCACCTCTCCTTTCCCCTTAAGCAGGCATAAGTATGTTTTCTCTATGTGAGACTCTGTTCTCTTTACTAATTCATTTCATGTGTACCCATGTTTACATTTCCTTCATAAGTGATATCTTATGTCAGAATGCTCCATGGCTCTTGTCATCATAATGCTCCATGATGCTTGTCACCACCATTATCCATGGTCTTCTCATCACAATGCTCCACGGTCTTGCCATCACATTGCTCCATGTCCCTTGTCAACACAATTCTCCACCTCTTAGTCATCACAATATTCCATGACATTTCTCATCACAATGTTACATGCTCTTGTCATCACAATTCTCCGTGCACTTGTCATCGCAATGCTCCCTGAACCCTGTCATCACAATGCACCATGCCCATCATCATAATGATTCATGCTATTGTCATCACAATGAAATCAAAATGCTCCATGTCCTCTGTCATCACAATGCTCCAAACCTTTCTGATCACAATGTTCCATAACACTTGTCATCATATGCCCCATGACGCTCGTCATCACAATTATGCAAGGTCTTCTCATAACAATGATCCATGACCTTTGTCACCACAATGCTCAATACACTTGGCATCACAATGTTCGCTGACTCTTTTCATCAGTATGCTCCTTGAACACAGTCCTGACAAGGCTCCATGCATTTTTCATCACAATGATCCATTCCCTTTTCATCAAAATGCTCCAAGACCCCTGTTATCACAATGCTCCGTGACTGCAGTCATCACAGTGCTTCATGACATTTGTCATCACAATGCTCCAAGACCACTGTTATCACAATGCTCCGTGACTCCAGTCATCACAATGATTCATGACCTTTCTCATCACAATGGTCCATGCCCTCGTCACACAAGGCTCTGTGATATTTGTCACAACAATGCTCCATGAAATTTTCCTCACAATGCTCTGTGTCCCTTGTCATCACAATGCTCTATGCCTTTGTCATCACAAAGCTCCATGACGCATGTCATCAGAATGCTCCATTGCCTTCTCATCACAATGCTACATGCCCTTGTAAACACATTGCTTCAAAACCCCTGTAATCTCAATGCTCCATGCACCTTTTCATCAGAATGCTCCATGCCCATATCATCACAATGCTCCATAACACTTGTCATCGCAATGTTCCAAGCCCTTGTCATCAAAATGCTCCATTACCTTTGTAATCACAATCCTCCATGACACTTGGTATCACAATGCTCCATGCCATTGTCATCACAATGGACAATGACATATGTCATCACAATGCTCCCTGACACCTGTCTTCACAATACTCCATGACCTTTTCATCATAATGTTCCATGCCCTTGTAATCACAATGCACCATGCCCACTGTCATCACAATAATCCAAGAAACATGTCAGCCCAATGTTTCATGCCCCTGTCATCTCAATGCTCCATGCCCTAGTCATCACAATGCTCCATAACCCCTGTCATCACAATGCTCCGTGACTCCAGTCATCAAAATGCTTCATGGCCTTTGTCCTCACAATGGTCCATTCCCTCATCACACAAGGCTCTGTGACCTTTGTCACCACAATGCTCAATGCCCTTGTCATCTCAATGCTCCATGCCCACTGTCATCACAATAATCCATGAAACTTGTCAGACCAATGTTCCATGCCCCTGTCATCACATTGCTCCATGCCCTTGTCATCACAATGCTCCATGACACCTGTCATCAAATGCTCCGTGATTCCAGTCATCACAATGATTCATGACCTTTCTCATCACAATGGTCCATGCCCTCGTCATACAAGGCTCTGTGATAATTGTCACAACAATGCTCCATGAAACTTTCATCACAATGCTCTGTGTCCCTTGTCATCACAATGCTCCATGCCTTTGTCAGCACAATGCTCCATGACACTTGTCATCAAAATGCTCCATGCGCTTGTCAGCACAATGCTCCATGACCCATGTCATCACAATGTGCCATGCTATTTTCATCACAATACTCCACATCCTTTTCATCTCTATGCTCCATAAAACTTGTCATCACAATGCTCCATGCACTTCTCATCAAAATGCTCTCTCACCACATATATCACAATGTTCCATCACGAGTCATCACAATACTCACTCACCCCTGTCATCACAATGTTCCATGACCACTGTCATCACAGTGCTACATGCCCTTATCATCACAATGCTTCATGACCCCTGACATCACAATGTTCCATAACCCCTGTCACAAAATGCTGCATGACCCATTTCATCACAATGCTCCATGACCGCTGACATCACAATGTTCCATAACCACTGTCATCAAAATAATCCATGACACTTTTATTCAAATTGCTCCATGACCCTGACATCACAATGCTCCCAGCCCTTCTCATCACAATCCCCCACGCCCTTGTCATCAAAATGCCCCATGACATTTGTCATCACAAAGCTCCATGACCCTTGGCCTCACAATGCTCCATGCCATTGTCATCACAATGCTCAATGAAATCTCTGATCACATTGCTCCATGCCCTTGTCATCACAATGCTCCATTACACCTGTCATAACAATGCTCCATGACCCCTGCCATCACAATGATCCACGGCCTTGTCATCACAAGGCTCCATGATCCTTGTCATCACAATGCCCCAAGACCTCTGTAATCACAATTCTCCATGCCAATTTTCATCTCAATGCTCCATGAACACTGTCATCAAAATGCACCATGCCCATCATCATAATGATTCATGCTATTGTCATCACAGTGAAATCAAAATGCTCCATGTCCTCTGTCATCACAATGCTCCAAACCCTTCTGATCACAATGTTCCATAACACTTGTCATCACATGCCCCATGACTCTCGTCATCACAATTATGCAAGGTCTTCTCATCATAATGTTCCATGAACTTTGTCACCACAATGCTCAATACACTTGGCATCACAATGCTCGCTGACACTTGTCATCAGTGTGCTCCTTGAACACTGTCATGACAAGGCTCCATGCCTTTTTCATCACAATGATCCATTCCCTTTTCATCACAATGCTCCAAACCCTTATTATCACAATGCTCCGTGACTCCAGTCATCACAATGCTTCATGACATTTGTCATCACAGTGGTCCATGACCTGGTCACACAAAGCTCTGTGACATTTGTCATCACAATGCTCCATGAAATTTTTATCACAATGCACTGTGACCCTTGTCATCACAAAGCTACATGCCTTTTTCATCACAATGCTCCATGTCCTTGTCATCACAAACCTCCATGAACCCTGTCATCACAATGCTCCGTGACTTCAGTCATCACAATGCTTCATGAATTTGTCCTCACAATGGTCCATGCCCTCGTCACACAAGGCTCTGTGACCTTTGTCACCACAATGCTCCCTGCCCTTGTCATCTCAATGCTCCATGCCCACTGTTCATCACAATAATCCATGAAATTTGTCAGACCAAAGTTCCATGCCCCTATCATCACATTGCTCCATGCCCTTGTCATCACAATGCTCCATGACCCCTGTCATCACAGTGCTCCGTGACTTCAGTCATCACAATGATTCATGACCTTTCTCATCACAGTGGTCCATGCCTTCGTCACACAAGGCTCTGAGATCTTTGTCACCACAATGCTCCATGAAATTTTCATCACAATGCTCTGTGTCCCTTGTCATCACAATGCTCCATGCCTTTGTCAGCACAATGCTCCATGACACTTGTCATCAAAATGCTCCATGCACTTGTCAGCACAATGCTCCATGACACATGTCATCACAATGCGCCATGCTCTTTTCATCACAATGCTCCACATCCTTTTCATCGCCATGCTCCATAAAAGTTGTCATCACAATGCTCCATGCTCTTCTCATCAAAATGCTCTCTCACCACATATATCACAATGTTCCATCACTTGTCATCACAATACTCGCTCACCCCTGCCATCACAATGTTCCACGGCCTTGTCATCACAAGGCTCCATGATCCTTGTCATCACAATGCTCCAAGACCTCTGTAATCACAATTCTCCATGCCACTTTTCATCTCAATGCTCCATGAACACTGTCATCACAATGCACCATGCCCATCATCATAATGATTCATGCTATTGTCATCACAATGAAATCAAAATGCTCCATGTCCTCTGTCATCACAATGCTCCAAACCCTTCTGATCACAGTGTTCCATTACACTTGTCATGACATACCCCATGACGCTCGTCATCACAATTATACAAGGTCTTCTCATCACAATGCTCCATGACCTTTGTCACCACAATGCTCAATACACTTGGCATCACAATGCTCGCTGACACTTGTCATCAGTATGCTCCTTGAACACTGTCATGACAAGGCTCCACGTCTTTTTCTTCACAATGATCCATTCCCTTTTCATCAAAATGCTCCAAGACCCCTGTTATCACAATGCTCCGTGACTCCAGTCATCACAATGCTTCATGACATTTGTCATCACAATTGTCCATGACCTCTTCACAAAAAGCTCTGTGACCTTTGTCACCACAATTCTCCATGAAATTTTTATCACAATGCTCTGTGACCCTTGTCATCACAAAGCTCCATGACTTTGTCAGCACAATGCTCAATGACCCTTGTCATCACAATGCTCGATGCGCATGTCAGCACAATGCTCCATAACCCATGTCATCACAATGCACCAGGCACATGTCATCACAATGCTCCACATCCTTGTCATCAAAATGCTCCATAAAACTTGTCATCACAATGCTCCATGCCCTTCTCCTCAAAATGCCTTCTCACCACTGATATCACAATGTTCCATCACCAGTCATCACAATACTCCCTCACCCCTGTCATCACAATATTCCATGACCCCTGTAATCACAATTCTCCATGCCCTTGTCATCACAAAGCTCCATGACGCATGTCATCAGAATGCTCCATGGCCTTCTCATCACAATGCTCCATGCCCTTGTCATCACAATGCTCCAACACCACTGTAATCACAATGCTCCATGCCCCTTTTCATCTCAATGCTCCATGAACCCTGTCATTACAATGCACCGTGCCCATCATCATAATATTTCATGCTATTGTCATCACAATGAAATCAAAATTCTCAATGACCTCTGTCATCACAATGCACCAAACCCTACTGATCAAAATGTTCCATAACACTTGTCATCACAATGCCCCATGACGCTGGTCATCACAATTATCCATGGTCTTCTCATCACAATGCTCCATGATCTTTGTCATCACAATGCTCAACACACTTATCATCACAGTGCTCCCTGAGAGTTGTCATCAGTATGCTCCTTGAAACCTATCATGACAAGTCTCCATGTATTTTTCATCACAATGATCCATTCCCTTTTCATCACAATGCTCCAAGACCCCTGTAATCACAATGCTCCATGTTCTTGTCATCACAAAGCTCCATGACGCATGTCATCAGAATGCACCATTGCCTTCTCATCACTATACTCAATGCCCTTGTAATCACATTGCTTCAAAACCCCTGTAATCTCAATGCTCCATGCACCATTTCGTCAGAATGCTCCATGCCCTTGTCATCACAATGCTCCATGACCCTTGTTATCGCAATATTCCAAGCCCTTGTCATCAAAATGCTCCATTGCCTTTGTCATCACAATCCTCCATGACACTTGGTATCACAATGCTCCATGCCATTTTCATCACAATGGACAATGACATATGTCATCACAATGCTCCCTGACACCTGTCTTCACAATACTCCAGGACTTTGTCATCACAATGTTCCATGCCCTTGTCATCAAAATAATCCATGAAACTTGTCAGACCAATGTTCCATGCCCCTGTCTTCACAATGCTCCATGACCCCTCTCATCACAGTGCTCCGTGAGTCCAGTCATCACAATGATTCATGACCTTTCTCATCACAATGGTCCATGCCCTCGTCACACAAGGCTCTGTGATCTTTGTCACCACAATGCTCCATGAAATTTTCATCACAATGCTCTGTGTCCCTTGTCATCACAATGCTCCATGCCTTTGTCAGCACAATGCTTCATGACACTTGTCATCAAAATGCTCCATGCGCGTGTCAGCACAATGCTCCATGACACATGTC
The DNA here is from genome assembly GCF_949752795.1 of Hyperoodon ampullatus. Lineage (NCBI taxonomy): Eukaryota > Metazoa > Chordata > Mammalia > Artiodactyla > Ziphiidae > Hyperoodon > Hyperoodon ampullatus. The sequence continues at coordinate 3,301,671 of NW_027641090.1, forward strand.
ATCACAATGTGCCATGCTCTTTTCCTCACAATGCTCCATATCCTTTTCATCGCTATGCTCCATAAAACTTGTCTTCACAATGCTCCATGCACTTCTCATCAAAATGCTCTCTCACCACATATATCACAATGTTCCATCACTAGTCATCACAATACTCGCTCACCCCTGTGATCACAATGTTCCATGACCACTCTCAGGACAGTGCTACATGCAATTATCATCACAATGTTCCATAACCCCTGTCACAAAATGCTCCATGACCCATTTCTTCACAATGCTTCATGACCCCTGACATAACAATGTTCCATAACCCCTGTCATCAAAATATTCCATGACCCTTTTATTCAAATTTCTCCATGACCCCGTCATCACAATGCTCCCTGCCCTTCTCATCACAATGCACCACGCCCTTGTCATCAAAATGCCCCATGACATTTTTCATCACAAAGCTCCTTCACCCTTGGCCTCACAATGCTCCAACACCCTTGTAATCACAATGTTCCATGCCCCTTTTCATCTCAATGCTCCATGAACCCTCTCATCAGAATGCACCGTGCCCATCACCATAATATTTCATGCTATTGTCATCAAAACGAAATCAAAATGCTCAATGACCTCTGTCATCACAATGCACCAAACCACTCTGATCACAATGTTCCATAACACTTGTCATCACAATGCCCCATGACGCAGGTCATCACAATTATCCATGGTCTTCTCATCACAATTCTCCTTGAGCTTTGTCATCACAATGCTCAATACACTTGTCATCACAATGCTCCCTGACAGTTGTCATCAGTATGCTCCTTGAAACCTGTCATGACAAGGCTCCATGCATTTTTCATCACAATGATCCATTCCCTTTTCATCACAATGCACCATGACCCCTGTAGTCACAATGCTCCATGTCCTTGTCATCACAAATCTCCATGACGCATGTCATCAGAATGCTCCACTGCCTTCTCATCACAATGCTCCAAGCCCTTGTAATCACATTGCTTCAAAACCCCTGTAATCTCAATGCTCCATGCACCTTTTCATCAGAATGCTCCATGCCCTTGTCATCACAATGCTCCATGACCCTTGTCATCGCAATGATCCAAGCCCTTGTCATCAAAATGCTCCATTACCTTTGTCATCATTATCCTCCATGACACTTGGTATCACAATGCTCCATGCCATTGTCATCACAATGGACAATGACATATGTCATCACAATGCTCCCTGACACCTGTCTTCACAATACTCCATGACCTTGTCATCACAATGTTCCATGGCCTTGTCCTCACAATGCGCCATGCCCACTCTCATCACAATAAACCATGAAACATGTCAGACCAATGTTCCATTCCCCTGTCATCACAATGCTCCATGCCCTTGTCTTCACAATGCTCCATGACCCCTGTCATCACAATGCTCCGTGACTCCAGTCATCACAATGCTTCATGACATTTGTCCTCACAATGGTCCATGCCCTTGTCACACAAGGCTCTGTGACATTTGACACCACAATGCTCCATGCCCTTTTCTTCTCAATGCTCCATGCCCACTCTCATCACAATAATCCATGAAACATGTCAGACCAATGTTCCATTCCCCTGTCATCACATTGCTCCAAGCCCTTGTCATCACAATGCTCCATGACCACTGTCATCACAATGCTCCGTGACCCCAGTCACCACAATGATTCATGACCTTTCTCATCACAATGGTCCATGACCTCGTCACACAAGGCTCTGTGATCTTTGTCACCACAATGCTCCATGAAATTTTAATCCCAATTCTCTGTGTACATTGTCATCTCAATGCTTCATGCCTTTGTCAGCACAATGCTCCATGACACTTGTCATCAAAATGCTCCATGCGCTTGTCAGCACAATGCTCCATGACACATGTCATCACAATGTGCCATGCTCTTTTCCTCACAATGCTCCACATCCTTTTCATCGCTATGCTCCATAAAACTTGTCATCACAATGCTCCATGCACTTCTCATCAAAATGCTCTCTCACCACATATATCACAATGTTCCATCACTAGTCATCACAATACACGCTCACCCCTGTCATCACCATGTTCCATGACCACTGTCATCACAGTGCTACATGCCCTTAGCATCACAATGCTCCATGAACCCTGACATCACAATGTTCCATAACCACTGTCACAAAATGCTCCATGACCCATTTCATCACAATGCTTCATGACCCCTGACATCACAATTTTCCATAACCCCTGTCTTCAAAATATTCCATGACACTTTTATTCAAATTGCTCCATGACCCTGTCATCACAATGCTCCCTGCCCTTCTCATCACAATGCACCACGCCCTTGTCATCAAAATGCCCCATGACATTTGTCATCACATAGCTCCATGACCCTTGGCATCACAATGCTCGATGCCATTGTCATCACAATGCTCAATGAAATCTCTCTTCACATTGCTCCATGCCCTTGTCATCACAATGCTCCATTACACCTGTCATTACAATGCTCCATGACCCCTGCCATCACAATGTTCCACGGCCTTGTCATCACAAGGCTCCATGACCCTTGTCATCACAATGCTCCAAGACCTCTGTAATCACAATTCTCAATGCCACTTTTCATCTCAATGCCCCATGAACCCTGTCATCACAATGCACCATGCCCATCATCATAATGATTCATGCTATTGTCATCACAATGAAATCAAAATGCTCCATGTCCTCTGTCATCACAATGCTCCAAACCCTTCTGATCACAATGTTCCAAAACACTTGTCATCACATGCTCCATGACGCTCGTCATCACAATTATGCAAGGTCTTTTCTTCACAATGCTCCATGACATTTGTCATGACAATGCTCAATACACTTGGCATCACAATGCTCGCTGACACTTGTCATCAGTATGCTCCTTGAACACTGTCATGACAAGGCTCCATGCCTTTTTCATCACAATGATCCATTCCCTTTTCATCACAATGCTCCAAGACCCCTGTTATCACCATGCTCCGTGACTCTAGTCATCACAATGCTTCATGACATTTGTCATCAAAGTGGCCCATGACCTCGTCACACAAAGCTCTGTGACCTTTGTCACCACAGTGCTCCATGAAATTTTTATCACAATTATCTGTGACCCTTGTCATCACCAAGCTCCATGCCTTTGTCAGCACAATGCTCCATGACCCTTGTCATCACAATGCTCTATGCGCGTGTCAGCACAGTGCTCCATAACCCATGTCATCACAATGCACCATGCACTTGTAATCACAATGCTCCACATCCTTGTCATCAAAATGCTCCAAAAAACTTGTCATCACAATGCGCCATGCACTTCTCCTCAAAATGCCTTCTCACCACTGATATCACAATGTTTCATCACTAGTCATCACAATACTCCCTCACCCCTGTCATCACAATATTCCATGACCCCTGTAATCACAATTCTCCATGCCCTTGTCATCACAAAGCTCCATGACGCATGTCATCAGAATGCTCCATTGCCCTCTCATCACAATGCTCCATGCCCTTGTCATCACAATGCTCCAACAGCCCTGTAATCACAATGCTCCATGCCCCTTTTCATCTCAATGCTCCATGAACCCTGTCATCACAATGCACCGTGCCCATCACCATAATATTTCATGCTATTGTCATCACAATGAAATCAAAATGCTCAATGACCTCTGTCATCACAATGCACCAAATCCTTCTGATCACAATGTTCCATAACACTTGTCATCACAAAGCCCCATGACGCTGGTCATCACAATTATCCATGGTCTTCTCATCACAATGCTCCATGATCTTTGTCATCACAATGCTCAATACACTTATCATCACAATGCTCCCTGACAGTTGTCATCAGTATGCTCCTTGAACCCTGTCATGACAAGGCTCCATGCATTTTTCATCACAATGATCCATTCCCTTTTCATCACAATGCTCCAAGACCGCTGTAATCACAATGATCCATGTCCTTGTCATCACAAAGCTCTATGAAGCATATCATCAGAATGCTCCTTTGCCTTCTCATCACAATGCTCCTTGCCCTTGTAATCACATTGCTTCAAAACCCCTGTAATCTCAGTGCTCCAAGCACCTTTTCGTCAGAATGCTCCATGAACCTTTTCATGAAAATGCTCCATTATCCCTGACATCACAATATTCCATAACCCCTGTCATCAAAATATTCCATGACACTTTTCAACAATTTGCCTCATGACCCTGTCATCAAAATGCTCCCTGCCCTTCTCATCACAATGCACCACGACCTTGTCATCAAAATGCTCCATGACCTTTGTCATCACAAATATCCATGACCCTTGGCATCACAATGCTCCATGCCATTTCATCACAATGCTACATGAAACCTCTTATCACATTGCTCCATGCCCTTGTCACCACAATGCTCCATGACGCTTGTCATCACAATGCTCGATACTCTTCTCATCACAATGCTCCATGCCCTTGTCATTACAATCCTCCATGACACATGTATCACAGTGTTCCGTGCCCTACTCATCACAATGTTCCATGCCGAATCTCATCACAATAATCCATGAAATTTTCAGACCAATGTTCCTTGCCATTGTCATCACAATGCTCCATTACCCCTGTCATAATAATGCTCCATAACCTCTGCCATCACAATGTTCCACCGCCTTGGCATACAAGGCTCCATGACCCTTGTCATCACAATGCTCTAAGACCCCTGTAATCACAATTCTCCATGCACTTGTCATCACAAAGATCCATGACACATGTCATCAGAATGCTCCATGGCCTTCTCATCACAATGCTCCATGCCCTTGTCATCACAATGCTCCAAGACCCCTGTAATCACAATGCTCCAAGACCCCTGTAATCACAATGCTCCATGCCCCAATTCATCAGAATGCTCCATGATACTTGTCATCACAAGGCTCCATGGTCTTCTCATCACACTGCTCCAGGACCTTGTCATCACAATGCTCCATTCCATTGTCATCACAGTGCTCCATGACTCCTCTCATCACAATGCTCCATGACACCTGTCATCACAATGCTCCATGCCCCTTGTCATTACAGAGATCCATGACGCTCTTCATCATAATTATCCATGGTCTTTTCATCACAATGCTCCACGGACTTGCTATCACAATTCTCCATGGCCTGTTCATCACAATGCTCCATGTCCCATGTCATTACAATTCTCCACGTCCATGTCACCACAATGCTTCGGGACACTTCTCATCACAATGTTACATGATCTTGTCATCACAATTCTCCATGCACTTGTCATCACAATGCTCTATGACCCCTGTCATAGATAGCTCCACGCGCTTATCATCACAGTGCTTCAGGACGTTGTCATCAAAATTCTCAATGGCCATTGTCATCACAATGCTCCATGCCATTGTCATCACAATGGACAATGACATATGTCATCACAGTGCTCCCTGACACCTGTCTTCATAATACTCCATGACCTTGTCAGCACAATGTTCCATGACCTTGTCATCACAATGCGCCATGCCCACTCTCATCACAATAATCCATAAATCTTGTCAGAGCAATATTCCATGACCCCTGTCATCACAATGCACTGTGACTCCAGTCATCACAATGCTTCATGACCTTTGTCATCACAGTGGACCATCCCCTCTTCACACAAGGCTCTTTGATCATTTTCAGCACAATGCTCCATGAATATTTCATCACAATGCTCTGTGTCCCTTGTCATCAAAATGTTCCATGCCTTTGTCACTACAATGCACTATGCCCTTGTCATCACAATGCTCCATGCCCATTGTCATCACAATAATCCATGAAACTTGTCAGACCAATGTTCCATGCCCCTCTCATCACATTGCTCCATGCCCTTGTCATCACAATGCTCCATTACCCCTTTCATCACAATGCTCCTTGACTCCAGTCATCACAATGCTTCATGACCTATCTCATCACAATGGTCAATGCCCTCGTCCCACAAGGCTCTGTGATCATTTTCACCTCAATGCTCCATGAATATTTCATCACAATGCTTTGTGTCCCTTGACATCATAATGCTCCATGACTTTGTCAGCACAATGCTCCATGACACATGTCATCAAAATGCTCCATGCGCTTGTCAGCACAATGCTCCATGACCCATGTCATCACAATGCGCCAGGCGCTTGTCATCAAAATACTCCACATCCTTATCATTGCTATGCTCCATAACAATTGTCATCACAATGCTCCATGCCCCTTTTCATCTCAATGCTCCATGAAACCTGTCATCACAATGCACCCTGTCATCACAATGCACCGTGCCCATCACCATAATATTTCATGCTATTTTCATCACAATGAAATCAAAATGCTCAATGACCTCTGTCATCACAATGCACCAAACCCTACTGATCACAATGTTCCATAACACTTGTCATCACAATGCACCATGACGCTGGTCATCACAATTATCCATGGTCTTCTCATCACAATGCTTCATGATCTTTGTCATCACAATGCTCAATACACTTATCATCACAATGCTCCCTGACAGTTGTCATCAGTATGCTCCTTGAACCCTGACATGACAAGGCTCCATGCATTTTTCATCACAATGATCCATTCCCTTTTCATCACAATGCTCCATGAACCCTGTAATCACAATGCTCCATGTCCTTGTCATCACAAAGCTCCATGACGAATGTCATCAGAATGCTCCATTACCTTCTCATCACAATGCTCCATGCCCTTGTAATCACATTGCTTCAAAACCCCTGTAATCTCAATGCTCCATGCACCTTTTCATCAGCATGCTCCACGACACTTTTCATCAAAATGCTCCATGACATTTGTCATCACAATGCTCCATGATCCTTGGCATCACAATGCTCCATGCCATTTCATCACAATGCTACATGAAAACTCTCATCACATTGCTCCATGCCCTTGTCACCACAATGCTCCATGACGCTTGTCATCACATTGCTCGATACACTTGTCATCACAATGCTCCATCCCCTTGTCATTACAATCCCCCATGACACATGTATCACAATGTTCCGTGCCCTAGTCATCACAATGTTCCATGCCGAATCTCATCACAATAATCCATGAAATTTTCAGACCAACGTTCCATGCCCTTGTTATCTCAATGCTCCATTACCCCTGTCATAACAATGCTCCATGACACCTGCCATCACAATGTTCCACCGCCTTGGCATCCAAGGCTCCATGACCCTTGTCATCACAATGCTCCAAGACCCCTGTAATCACAATGCTCCATGCCCCTGTCATCACAAAAATCCATGACACATGTCATCAGAATGCTCCATGGCCTTCTCATCACAATGCTCCATGACCTTGTCATCGCAATGCTCCAAGACCCCTTTAATCACAATGCTCCATGCCCCTATTCATCAGAATGCTCCATTAGACTTGTCATCACAAGGCTCCATGGTCTTCTCATCACACTGCTCCAGGACCTTTTCATCAAAATGCTCCATTCCCTTGTCATCACAATGCTCCTTGACCACTCTAATCACAATACTCCATGAATATTTTCAGGCCAATGCTCCATGACCTTCTCATCACAATGCTCCATTAACCTTGTCATCACAATGATCCATGACCCCTCTCATCACAATGCTCCATGACACCTGTCATCACAATGCTCCATGCCCCTTGTCATTACAGTGATCCATGACGCTCTTCATCATAATTATCCATGGTCTTTTCATCACAATGCTCCACGGTCTTGCCATCACAATTCTCCATGCCCTATTCATAACAATGATCCATGTCCCAAGTCATTACAATTCTCCACGTCGTTGTCATCACAATGCTTCGTTACACTTCTCATCACAATGTTACATGATCTTGTCATCACAATTCTCCATGCACTTGTCATCACAATGCTGTATGACCACTGTCATAGCAAGCTCCATGCGCTTGTCATCACAATGCTTCACGACGTTTTCATCAAAATTTTCAATGGCCCTTGTCATCACAATGCTCCATGCCCTTGTCATCACAATGCTCCATGAACCTAGTCATCACAATGTTCCAAGCCCTTGTCATCAAAATGCTCCATTACCTTTGTCATCACAATCCTCCATGACACTTGGTATCACAATGCTCCATGCCATTGTCATCACAATGGACAATGACATATGTCATCACAATGCTCCCTGACACCTGTCTTCACAATAATCCATGACCTTGTCATCACAATGTTCCATGCCCTTGTCATCACAATGCGCCATGCCCACTCTCATCACAATAATCCATAATCTTGTGAGAGCAATGCTCCCTGACCCCTGTCATCACAATGCTCTGTGACTCCAGTCATCACAATGCTACGTGACTCCAGTCATCACAATTCTTCATGACCTTTGTCATCACTGTGGTCCATGTCTTCTTCAAACAAAGCTCTGTGATCATTTACAACACAATGCTACATGAATATTTCATCACAATGCTCTGTGAGCCTTGTCATGAAAATGCTCCATGCCTTTGTCACCACAATGCTCCATGCCCTTTTCATCACAATGCTCCATGCCCACTGTCATCACAATAATCCATGAAACTTGTCAGTCCAATGTTCCATGCCCCTGTCTTCACATTGCTGCATGCCCTCGTCATCACAAGGAGCCATTCCCATTGCCATCACAATAATCCATGAAACTTGTCAGACCAAAGCTCCATGCCCCTGTCATCACAATGCTCCATGCCATTGTCATCACAATGATCCATGACTTCAGTCATCAAAATGCTTCATGACCTTGGTCATCACAATGGTCCATGCCATCGTCATCACAAGGCTCTATGACATTTGTCACCACAATGCTCCATGAACTTTTCATCAAAATGCTTTGTGACACTTGTCATCACAATGCTCCATGCCTTTCTCAGCACAATGCTCCATGAACCTTGTCATCACAATGCTCCATGCCCTTGTCAGCACAGTGCTCCATGACCTTTGTCATCACAATGCTCCAAGCCCTTGTCATCACAATGCTCCATTACCTTTGTCATCACAATCCTCCATGACACTTGGAATCACATTGCTCCATGCCATTGTCATCACAATGGGCCATGACTTAGGTCTTCACAATGCTCCCTGACACCTGTCTTCATAATACTGCATAACATTTTCATCAAAATGCTCCGTGCCATTGTCATCACAATAATCCATGAAACTTGTAAGACCAGTGTTCCATGCCCCGGTCATCACAATGCTCCATGTCCTTGTCATCACAATGCTCCATGACCCCTGTCATCACAATGCTCTGTGACTCCAGTCATCACAATGCTTCATGACCTTTCTCACCAAAATGGTCCATGCCCTCGTCATCACAAGTCTCTGTGACCTTTGTCACCACAATGCTCCATGAACATTTCATCTCAATGCTCTGTGACCCTTGTCATCACAATTCTCTATGCCTTTCTCAGCACAATGCTCCATGACCCTTGTCATCACAATGCTCCATGCGCTTCTCAGCACAATACTCCATGACCCACGTCATCACAACGCGCCATGTGCCTGTCATCACAATGCTCCACATCCTTTTCATCACAATGCTGCTTAATCCTTGTCATTACAGCGCTCCATGCACTTCTCATCAAAATGCGCTCTCACCACTGATATCACAATGTTCCATCACTATTCATTCCAATACTCCATCACCCCTGTCATCACAATGTTCCATGACCCCTGTCATTAAAATGCTACATGCACTTATCATCACCATGTTCGATGACCCCTGACATCACAATATTCCATAACCCCTGTCATCAAAATGCTCCATGACACTTTTCATCACAAAGCTCCATGACCCCTGAAATCACAATATTCCATAACCACTGTAATCAAAATGTTCCATGACTCTTTTCAGCAAATTATTCAATGACCCTGTCATCACAATGCTCCCTGCCCTTCTCATCACAATGCACGTCACCCTTGTCATCAGAATGCTCCATGACATTTGTCATCACAAAGCTCCATAACCCTGGGCATCACAATGCTCCATGCCATTGTCATCACAATGCTCCATGAACCCTCTCATCACATTGCTCCATGACGCTTGTCATCACAATGCTCCATGCCCACTCTCATCACAATAATCCATGAAACATTTCAGACCAATGCTCCATGTCCTTGTCATCACAATGCTCCATTCCCCCTGTCATAAGAATGCTCCATGACACATGCCATCACAAGGATCCACAGCCTTGTCATCACAAGACTCCATGACCCTTTTTATCACAATGCTCCAAGACCCTGTAATGACAATGCTCCATGCAATTGTCATCAGAAAGCTCCATGACGCATGTCAACAGAATGCTCCGTGGACTTCTCATTCACTATGCTCCATGCCCTTGTCATCACAATGATCCAAGACCCATGTAATCACAATGCTCCATGCCCCTTTTAATCTCAATGCACCAAGAACCCTGTCATCCCATGCACCATGCCCATCATCATAATGATTCATGCTATTGTCATCACAATGAAATCAATATGCTCCATGACTTCTCTCATCACAATGCTCCAAACACTTGTGATCACAATGTTCCATAACACTTGTCATCACAATGCCCCATGACGCTCCTCATCACAGTTAACCATGGTCTTCTCATCACAATGCTCCATGAAATTTGTCGAGAGTATGCTTCTTTAAACCTGCCCTGACAAGGCTCCATGCCTTTTTCATCACAATGATCCATGCCCTTTTCATCACAATGCTCAAAGACCACTGTAATCACAATGCTCCAGTCCCCTTTTCATCACAAACATCCATGACACATGTCATCAGAATGCTCCATGGCCTTCTCATCACAATGCTCCATGCCCTTGTTATCACAGTGCTCCAAGACCCCTGTCATCACAATACTCCATGAATATTTTCCTCCGAATGCTCCATGATCTTCTCATTACAATGCTCCATGATCCCTGTCATCACAACGCTCCGTGCTCCTTGAAATCAAAATGATCCATGACCTTTGTCATCACAATGCTCCAAACCCTTGTTATCACATTGTTCCACAACACTTGTCATCACAACGCTCCATGATGCCTGTCATCACAATACTCCATGCCCGTGTCATCACAATGCTCCATGACCTTTGTTATCACAATGCTCAATACACTTGTCATCACAATGCTCCCTGACACTTGGCTTCACAATGCTCCATGCCATTGTCATCACAATGCACCAAGACATATGTCATCACAATGCTCCCTGACACCTGTCTGCACAGTACTACATGACCTTCTCATAACAATGCTGCATGCCCTTGTCATCACAATGCGCCATGCCCACTGTCATCTCAATAATCCATGAAACTTGTCAGACCAATGCTCCATGCCCCTGTCATCACAATGCTCCATGCCCTTGTCATCACAATGCTCCGTGATTCCAGTCATCACAATGCTTCATGACCTTTGGCATCAAAATGTTCCATGCCCTCGTCATCACAGGGCTCTCTGAAATTTGTCACCATAATGCTCCATAACTTTTCATTCACAATGCTCTGTGACCCTTGCCATCACAATGCTCCATGCCTTTGTCAGCAGAGTGCTCCATGACCGTTGTTATCACAATGCTCCATGCGCTTGTTATCAAAATTTTCCACAAACTTGTCATCAGAATGCTCTATAAAACTTGTCATCACAATGCTCCATGTACTTCTCATCAAAATGCTCTCTCACCACTGATATCAAAATGTTCCATCACTAGTCATCACAATACTCCCTCAACCCTGTCATGATAATGTTCCACGGCCTTGTCATCACAAGTCTCCATGACCCTTGTCATAACAATGCTCCAAGACCCCTGTAATCACAATGCTCCGTGCTATTGTCATCACAAAGCTCCATGACGCATGTCATCAATCTGCTCCAGGGCCTTCTCATCACAATGCTCCATGCCCTTGTCATCACAATGCTCCAAGACAACTGTAATCAAAATGCTCCATGCCACTTTTCATCTCAATGCACCATGAACTCTGTAATCACAATGAACCATGCCCATCATCATAATGCTTGATGCTATTGTCATCACAGTGAAATCAGAATGCTCCATAACCTCTGTCAACACAATGCTCCAAACCCTTGTGATCACAATGTTCCATAACACTTGTCATCACAACGCCCCATGATGCTCATCATCACAATTATCCATGGTCTTCTCATCACAATGCTCCATGACCTTTGTCATCACAATGCTCAATACACTTGTCATTATAATGCTCCCTGACACTTGTCGTCAGTATGCTCCTTGAACCCTGTCATGACAAGGCTCCATGCCCTTTGCATCACAATCACCCATGCCATTTTCATCACAATGCTCCAAGACCCATGTAATCACAATGCTCCACACCCCTTTTCATCAGAATGCTCCATGACACTTGGCATCACAAGGCTCCATGGTCTTCTCCTCACAATGCTCCAGGACCTTGTCATCACAATGCTCCATTCCATTGTCATTGCAATGCTCCATGACCACTGCCATCACAATACTCAATGAATATTGTCATTCCAATGCTCCATGAACTTCTCATCACAGTGCTCCATGACCCCTGTCATCACAATGCTCCATGCCCCTTGTCATTACAGTGCTGCATGACGCTCGACATCACAATTATCCATGGTCTTCTCATCACAGTGCTCCACGGTCTTGCCATCACAATGCTCCATGACACTTCTCATCACAATGTTACATGATCTTGTCATCACAATTCTCCATGCACTTGTCATCACAATGCTCCATGAACCCTGTCATAGCAAGCTCCAAGTGCTTTTCATCACAGTGCTTCACGATATTGTCCTCAAAATTCTCAATTGCCGTTGTCATCACAGTGCTCCATGCCCTGGTCATCACAGTGCTCCATGATCATTGTCATCAAAAGTTCCAAGCCCTTGTCATCACAATGCTCCATTACCTTTGTCATCACAATCCTCCATGACACTTGGCTTCACAATGCTCCATGCCATTGTCATCACAATGCACCAAGATATATGTCATCACAATGCTCCCTGACACCAGTCTGCACAGTATTCCATGACCTTCTCATAACAATGCTGCATGCCCTTGTCATCACAATGCGCCAAGCCCACTGGCATCTCAATAATCCATGAAACTTGTCAGACCAATGCTCCATGACACTGTCATCACAATGCTCCATGCCCTTGTCATCACAATGCTTCATGATTCCAGTCATCACAATGCTTCATGACCTTTGGCATCAAAATGTTCCATGCCCTCGTCATCACAGGGCTCTGTGAAATTTGTCACCATAATGCTCCATGAAATTTTCATTCACAATGCTCTGTGACCCTTGCCATCACAATGCTCCATGCCTTTGTCAGCAGAGTGCTCTATGACCGTTGTTATCACAATGCTCCATGCGCTTGTTATCAAAATTTTCCACAAACTTGTCATCAGAATGCTCCATAAAACTTGTCATCACAATGCTCCATGTACTTCTCATCAAAATGCTCTCTCACCACTGATATCAAAATGTTCCATAACTAGTCATCAGAATGCTCCCTCACCCCTGTCATGACAATGTTCCACGGCCTTGTCATCACCAGTCTCCATGACCCTTGTCATCACAATGCTCCAAGACCCCTGAAATCACAATGCTCCGTGCTATTGTCATCACAAAGCTCCATGACGCATGTCATCCATCTGCTCCATGGCCTTCTCATCACAATGCTCCATGCCCTTGTCATCACCATGCTCCAAGACAACTGTAATCAAAATGCTCCGTGCCACTTTTCATTCAATGCTCCGTGAACTCTGTAATCACAATGAACCATGCCCATCATCATGGAGACTTATCAATACATAGGTTTTAAGATTCCTACTAGTCAGATATATTCCTCTGCGAGAAATATGGGGTTTTGAGTCCATTTCACTGAGGAAAGTGTAGGTCTTGTCTATTCAGTATTTGGTTTTTGGAACGGTACGTGTACTAATATCAAACTCTGGTTTTATGCATCACCCCACCTCTCCTTCCCCTTTAAGCAGGCATAAGAGTGTTTTCTAAATGTGAGACTCTGTTCTCTTTCCTAACTCAGTTCATGTGTAGCCATGTTTACAGGACCTTCATAAGTGATATCTTATGATAAGTTTCTTTTTCTGTGTGACTTATTTCACTTAGAATCATCGTACTTGAATACACTCATTTTGCTGCTACTGGCCTTATAACATTGATTTCATGGCTGAGGGATATTCCATCGTACGTAAGTAACACAATTTCTTGAACCATTTTTGTCTTTCCTAGGATATTTAAGGTGTACCCAAGTTGAGGTTCTTTAAGCAGTGAAGCACTAAATTTTGCGGTGGCTCTCTCTTATTGATTTTCAGTAATCCCAAGGTATATTCCCTAGACTGTAAGTGCCCTTGGCTCTGTTGTTCTGTTGTTTCCTTGTTTTAGGGAACACAATGCACTCCTCCAGAGAGGCAGTTGGCAATTTACAACCTGCCCATCAGCATAACTAGGCTCCCTGTTCTCCAGGGCCTGTCTTGCCTTTCTGGTTTTTACATATTTTGCGGATGTCCCTTTTGACCGGTGGGAAGTGATACTTCATTGTAGTTCAGATTTGCGTTGCCCGCTTGCTTGCTTGTCCAAAAAGGACGTATGTGTTTTCTCATTAATATATTCAGGAGAAAACATATACGCCCTTTCTGGCCAAGTGCATCATTGTCGAAGTTGTGCCCCTCTTCCTGTGCTTTAAAGGTGACTGCAATGTACCTCTTGAAATATGTTTCCTGCTATTTTGGCTCGCTTTCAAGTCCTCCTCGTTGCATTCCCTCCGCAGATTTTTGGACGATTGTTGTCCTTTACTTCTCTGACAGTTTGTGCATTGCTGTGCCCCTAAGCTCCATTTTTCAACTCGTTTTTTGTGAATTGACCGCAAGTCCAAATTTTGGTTCAGGACCTATACTGGTTCCCGTCGGGTGGCTGAGACTTTGGTTAATTCTTCTTCCTTCCGGGAAATTAGAGTGACATGTGACCGTCCAAATGCCTAACAGCTACTCTCTCATTGGTTCTCCCTCTTCCCTTTCATCCTCTGCCAAATTGGCAACGTGTGCGAACAAGGAGGTTAAAGGGGCTGTCTTTCCAAGTTGGGAGATTGGTAGTAAATCTATTGGAAAGTCAAACCGGAGCACCAGGAGAGGGATTATTAGTTGAGTTTTAGAAATCTTTCATATACACAGTGTGTCCATTCTCTAGGGTTCCCGTACATGTTATTGCTGTAATAATATTCCCTTCAAGCTGGAGAATTGGGACCCTTGGAATGTGGGCCACTCGTTATTGCTTTAAAGGGTCTGCATTTGCTCACCAAATATCACCAATCCTCTCAGTCCCAAGTGTCCAGCCTTTTGCCACATCCAGCTGTCGTTGTAGACATAGTCATTCCAGGTTTCATCAGAGCCCCTGAAGGAATTGTAAAGAATTTCCCTGTTTTTTTGTTTTGTTTTTGAAATTCCTTTTTATAGTGGGTTTGAACTGATTCTCACTGCTATGTTTATGCCTGTCTAGACAAACTTGATTCCCTTATGGAGAAATATCTAATACATAGGTTTTAAGATTCTTACCAGTCAGATATATTCCTCTGCGGGAAATATGGCGTTTTGAGTCCCTTTCACTGAGGAAAGTGTAGGTATTTTCTATTCCGTAGTTGGTTTTTGGAACGGTACCTGTAATAATATCAAACTCTGGTTTTATGCATCATCCTACCCCTCCTTCCCCGTTAAGCAGGCATAAGAGTGTTTTCTAAATGTGAGACTCTGTTCTCTTTCCTACCTCAGTTCATGTGTAGCCATGTTTACAGGACCTTCATAAGTGATATCTTATGATAAGTTTCTTTTTGTCTGTAACTTATTTCATTTAGTATCATCGTAACTGAATCCACTCATTTTGAAACTACTGGCCTTATGACATTGATTTCATGGCTGACAGATATTCCATCGTACATAAGTAACACAATTTCTTGAACCATTTTTGTCTTTCCTGGGATATTTAAGGTGTACCCAAGTTGAGGTTCCTGTAAGCAGTGCAGCCCTAAATTTTGGCGTGGCTCTGTCTTATTGATTTTCAGTTTTCCCAAGGTATATTCCCTAGACTGTAATGGCCCTTGGCTCTGTTGCTCTGTTGTTTCCTTGTTTTAGGGAAGACAATGCACTCCTCCAGGGAGGTAATTGGCAATTTACATCCTTTCCGTCAGCATAACTAGGCTCCCTGTTCTCCAGGGCCTATATTGCCTTTCTGGTTTTCACATATTTTGCGGATGTCCCTTTTGACCGGTGGGATGTGATACTTCATTGTAGTGCAGATTTGCATTGCCCGCTTTCTTGCTTGGCCAAAAAGGGCGTATGCATTTTCTCCTGAATATATTCAGGAGAAAACGCATACACCCTTTTTAGCCAAGTGCATCATTGTCGAAGTTGTGCCCCTATACTTGTGCTTTAAAAGCGATTTCAATGTACCTGTTGAAATCTCTTTCCTGCTATTCTGGCTCGCATTCAAGTCTCCCTCGTTGCCTTCCCTCAACAGATTTTCAGAAGATTGTTGTCGTTTATTACTCTGCCAGTTTTTGAAATGCTGTGCCCCTGAGCTCCATTTTTCAACTCGTTTCTTGTGAGCTGAGCGCAAGTCCAAAATTTGGTTCAGGACCTATACTGGTTCCCGGCGGGTGTCTGAGACTTTGGTTAATTCTTCTTCCTGCCGGGAAATTAAAATGACATGTGCCGTCCAAATGTCTAACAGCTATTCTCTCCTTGGTTTTCCCTCTTCCCATTTATTCTGTACCAAATTGGCCACCTGTGAGAACCAGGAGCTTAAAGGGGCTGTCTCTCCAAGTTGGGAGATTGATAGTAAAGCAGTTGCAAAGTCAAAACGGAGCACCAGGAGAGGGATTATTAGTTGAGTTTTAGAAACCTTTCGTATTCACAGTGTGTCCATTCTCTAGGTCTCCCGTACCTGTTATAGCTGTAGTAATATTCCCTTCATCCTGGAGAGTTGGGTCCCTTGGAATGTGTGCCTCGCATTGTTGCTTTAAAGGGTCTGCATTTGCTCACCGAATCTCACCAATCCTCTCAGTCCCAAGTGTCCAGCCTTATGGCACATCCAGCTGTCGTTGTACATAGGGTCATTACAGGTTTCATCAGAGCCCCTGAAGGAATTGTAAAGAATTTCCCTGTTTTTTTTTGTTTTGTTTTTTAAATTCCTTTTTATAGTGGGTTTGAACTGATTCTCACTGCCATGTTTATGCCAGTCTAGACACACTTGATTCCCTTATGGAGACTTATCAATACATAGGTTTTAAGATTCTTACTAGTCAGATATATTCCTCTTCGAGAAATATGGGGTTTTGAGTCCATTTCACTGAGGAAAGTGTAGGTCTTGTCTATTCCGTATTTGGTTTTTGGAACGGTACCTGTACTAATACCAAACTCTGGTTTTATGCATCACCCCACCTCTCTTTCCACCTTAAGCAGGCACAAGTGTGTTTTCTAAATGTGAGAGTCTGTTCTCTTTCCTAACTCAGTTCATGTGTAGCCATGTTTACAGGACCTTCATAAGTGATATCTTATGATAAGATTCTTTTTCTCTGTGACTTATTTCACTTAGAATCATCATACCTGAATCCACTCATTTTGTTGCTACTGGCCTTATAATTTTGATTTCATGCCTGAGGGATATTCCATCGTACATAAGTAACACAATTTCTTGAACCATTTTTGTCTTTCCTATGATATTTAAGGTGTACCCAAGTTGAGGTTCCTGTAAGCAGTGCAGCACTAAATTTTGTGGTGGCTCTGTCTTATTGATTTTCAGTATTCCCAAGGTATATTCCCTAGACTGGAAGTGCCCTTGGCTCTGTTGCTCTGTTGTTTCCTTGTATTAGGGAAAACAATGGACTCCTCCAGAGAGGCAGTTGGCAATTTACATCCTGCCCATCAGCATAACTAGGTTCCCTGTTCTCCAGGGCCTGCCTTGCCTTTCTGGTTTTTACACATTGTGTGGATGTCACTTTTGACCGGTGGGAAGTGATACTTCATTGTAGTTCAGATTTGCATTTCCCGCTTGTTGCTTGGCCAAAATGGACGTATGTGTTTTCTCCTGAATATATTCAGGAGAAAACACATACGGCATTTCTGACCAAGTGCATCATTGTTGAAGTTGTGCCCCTCTGCCTGTGCTTTAAAGGCAATTCCAATGTACCTCTTGAAATCTGTTTCCTTCTATTCTGGCTCGCTTTCAAGTGTGCCTTGTTGCTTTCCCTCAACAGATTTTTGGACTATTGTTGTCCTTTACTCCTCTGACTGTTTGTGCATTGCTGTGCCCCTAATCTCTATTTTTCAACTCATTTTTTGTGAGCTGACAGCAAGACCAAAATTTTGGTTGAAGACCTATACTACTTCCCGGCAGGTGGCTTAGACTTTGGTTAATTCTTCTTCCTTCCGGGAAATGAGAGTGACATGTGCCCATCCAAATTCCTAACAGCTACTCTCTCATTGGTTCTCCCTCTTCCCTTTCATCCTCTGCCAAATTGGCAACCTGTGCGAACTAGGAGGTTAAAGGGGCTGTCTTTCCATGTTGGGAGATTGATAGTAAATCTGTTGGAAAGTCAAACCTGAGCACCAGGAGAGGGATTATTAGTTTTGTTTTAGTAATCTTTCATATTCACAGTGTGTCCATTCTCTAGGGTTCCCGTACATGTTATAGGTGTAGTAATATTCCCTTCAACCTGGAGAGTTGGGACCCTTGGAATGTGTGCCACACATTATTGCTTTAAATGGTCTGCATATGCTCACCAAATCTGACCATTCCTCTCAGTCCCAATTGTCCAAGCTTATGCCACATCCAGCTGTGGTTGTAGATAGGGTCATTCCAGGTTTCATCAGAGCCCTTGAAGGAATTGTAAAGAATTCCCTATTTTTTGTGTTTTGTTTTTGAAATTCCTTTTTATAGTGGGTTTGAGCGGATTCTCACTGCCATGTTTATGGCAGTCAAGACACACTTCATTCCCTTACGGAGACATATCAATACATAGGTTTTAAGTTTCTTACTAGTCAGATATATACATCTGCGGGAAATATGGGGTTTTGAGTCCCTTTCACTGAGGGAAGTGTAGGTCTTGTCTATTCCGTAGTTGGTTTTTGGAACGGTACTTGTACTAATATCAAACTCTGGTTTTATGCATCACCCCACCTCTCCTTCCCCCTTAAGCAGGCATAAGAGTGTTTTCTAAATGTGAGACTCTGTTCTGTTTCCTAACTCAGTTCATGTGTAGCCATGTTTACAGGACCTTCATAAGTGATATCTTATCATAAGTTTCTTTTTCTCTGTGACTTATTTCTCTTAGAATCATCGTACCTAAATCCAATCATTTTGCTGCTACTGGCCTTATGACATTGATTTCATGGCTGACTGATATTCCATCGTATGTAAGTAACACAATTTCTTGAACCATTTTTGTCTTTCCTGGGATATTTAAGGTGTACCCAAGTTGAGGTTCTTGTAAGCAGTGCAGCCCTAAATTTTACAGTGGCTCTGTCTTATTGATTTTCAATTTTCCCAAGGTATACTCCCTAGACTCGTAGTGCCCTTGGCTCTGTAGCTCTGTTGTTTCCTTGTTTTAGGGAACACAGTGCACTCCTCCTGAGGGGCAGTTGGCAATTTACATCCTGTCCTTCAGCATAACTAGACTCCCTGTTCTCCAGGGCCTATCTTGCCTTTCTGGATTTTACACATTTTGCGGATGTCCCTTTTGACCGGTGGGAAGTGATACTTCACTGTAGTGCAGATTTGCATTGCCCGCTTGCTTGCATGGCCAAAAAGGGCGTATGTGTTTTCTCCTGAATATATGCAGGAGAAAACGCATAAGCCCTTTTTTGCCAAGTGCATCATTGTCGAAGTTGTGTCCCTATTCCTGTGCTTTAAAGGCGATTCCAATGTACCTCTTGAAATCTGTTTCCTGCTATTCTGGTTCGCTTTCAAGTCCCCCTCGTTGCCTTCCCTCAACAGATTTTCGGAGGATTGTTGTCCTTTACTACTCTGCCAGTTTGTGCATTGCTGTGCCCCTGAGCTCCATTTTTCAACTCGTTTTTTGTGAGCTGACCGCAAGTCCAAAATTTTGGTTCAGGACCTATACTGGTTCCCGGAGGTTGTATGAGACTTTGGTTAATTCTTCTTCCTCCCGGGAAATTAGAATGACATGTGTCCGTCCAAATGCCTAACAGCTACTCTCTCTTTGGTTCTCCCTCTTCCCTTTCATCCTCTACAAAATTGGCCACCTGCGAGAAAAAGGAGGTTAAAGGGGCTGTCTCTCCAAGTTGGGAGATTGGGAGTAAAGCAGTTGGAAAGTCAAACCGGAGCACCAGGAGAGGGATTATTAGTTGAGTTTTAGAAACCTTTTGTATTCACAGTGTGTCCATTCTCTAGGGTTCCCGTACATGTTATAGCTGTAGTAATATTCCCTTCAACCTGGAGAATTGGGACCCTTGGAATGTGGGGCAATCGTTATTGCTTTAAAGGGTCTGCATTTGCTCACCGAATATCACCAATCCTCTCAGTCCCAAGTGTCTAGCCTAATGCCACATCCAGCTGTCATTGTAGATAGTGTCATTCCAGGTTTCATCAGGGCCCATGAAGGAATTGTAAAGAATTTCCCTGTTTTTTTTGTTTTGTTTTTGAAATTCCTTTTCAGAATGGGTTTGAGCTAATTCTCACTGCCATGTTTATGCCAGTCTAGACAAACTTGATTCCCTTACGGAGACATATCTAATACATAATTTTTAAGATTCTTACCAGTCAGATATATTCCTCTGCGGGAAATATGGGGTTTTGAGTCCATTTCACTGAGGAAAGTGTAGGTCTTGTCTATTCCGTATTTGGTTTTTGGAACGGTACGTGTACTAATATCAAACTCTGGTTTTATGCATCACCCCACCTCTCCTTCCCCCTTAAGCAGACATAAGAGTGTTTTCTAAATGTGAGACTCTGTTCTCTATGCTAACTCAGTTCATGTGTAGCCATGTTTACAGGACCTTCTTAAGTGATATCTTATGATAAGTTTCTTTTTCTGTGTGACTTATTTCACTTAGAATCATCGTACCTGAATACACGCATTTTGCTGCTACTGGCCTTATAACATTGATTTCATGGCTGAGGGATATTCCATCGTACATAAGTAACAAAATTTCTTGAACCATTTTTGTCTATCCTAGGATATTTAAGTTGTACCCAAGTTGAGGTTATTGTAAGCAGTGCAGCCCTAAATTTTTTGGTGGCTCTGTCTTATAGATTTTCAGTATTCCCAAGGTATATTCCCTAGACTGGAAGTGCCCTTGGCTCTGTTGCTCTGTTGTTTCCTTGTTTTAGGAAACACAATGCACTCCTCCAGAGAGGCAGTTGGCAATTTACATCCTGCCCATCAGCATAACTAGGCTCCCTGTTCTCCAGGGCCTGTCTTGCCTTTCTGGTTTTTACACATGTTTCGGATGTCCCTTTTGACCGGTGGGAAGTGATACTTCATTGTAGTGCAGATTTGCATTGCCCGCTTGCTTGCTTGGCCAAAAAGGACGTATGCGTTTTCTCCTGAATTGATTCAGGAGAAAACACATACGGCATTGCTGGCCAAGTGCATAATTCTTGAAGTTGTGCCCCTGTTCCTGTGCTTTAAAGGCGATTCCAATGTACCTCTTGAAATCTGTTTCCTGCTATTCTGGCTCACTTTCAAGTCTGCCTCGTTGCCTTCCCTCAAAAGATTTTTGGACGATTGTTGTCCTTTATTTCTCTGACAGTTTGTGCATTGTTGTGCCCCTAAGATCCATTTTTCAACTCGTTTTTTGTGAGCTGACCGCAAGTCCAAAATTTTGGTTCAGGAGCTATACTGGTTCCCGGCGGGTGGCTGAGACTTTGGTTAATTCTTCTTCCATCCGGGAAATTAGAGTGACATGTGCCCGTCCAAATGCCTAACAGCTACTCTCTCATTGCTTCTCCCTCTTCCCTTTAATCCTGTGACAAATTGGCAACCTGTGCCAACCAGGAGGTTAAAGGGTCTGTCTCTCCAAGTTGGGAGATTGATAGTAAAGCAGTTGCAAAGTCAAACCGGAGCACCAGGAGAGGGACTATTAGTTGAGTTTTAGAAACCTTTCGTATTCACAGTGTGTCCATTCTCTAGGTCTCCCATACCTATTATAGCAGTAGTAATATTCCCTTCATCCTGGAGAGTTGGGACCCTTGGAATGTGTGCCTCGCATTGTTGCTTTAAAGGGTCTGCATTTGCTCACCGAATCTCACCAATCCTCTCAGTCCCAAGTGTCCAGCCTTATGCCACATCCAGCTGTCATTGTAGATAGGGTCATTCCAGGTTTCATCAGAGCCCCTGAAGGAATTGTAAAGAATTTCCCTGTTTTTTTTGTTTTGTTTTGTTTTTTAAATTCCTTTTTATAGTGGGTTTGAACTGATACTCACTGCCATGTTTATGCCAGTCTAGACAAAGTTGATTCCCTTACGGAGACATATCAATACCTAGATTTTAAGATTCTTACCAGTCAGATGTATTCCTCTGCGGGAAATATGGCGTTTTGAGTCCCTTTCACTGAGGAAAGTGTAGGTCTTGTTTATTCCGTATTTGGTTTTTGGAATGGTACCTGTACTAACATCAAACTCTGGTTCTGTGCATCACCCCACCTCTCCTTCCCCCTTAAGCAGGCACAAGAGTGTTTTCTAAATGTGAGGCTCTGTTCTCTTTCCTAACTCAGTTCATGTGTAGCCATGTTTAGAGGACCTTCATAAGTGATATCTTATAATAAATTTATTTTTCTCTGTGACTTATTTCACTTAGAATCATCGTACTTGAATCCACTCATTTTGATTCTACTGGCCTTATGACATTGATTTCATGGCTTAGGGATATTAAATCATAGGTAAATACCACAATTTTTTGAACCATTTTTGTCTTTCCTGCTTATTTATAGTGTACCCAAGTTGAGGTTCTTGTAAGAAGTGCAGCCCTAAATTTTGAGGTGGCTCTATTTTATTGCTTTTCAGTTTTCCCAAGTTATATTCCCTAGACAGAAGTGCCGTTGGCTCTGTAACTCTGTTGTTTACTTGTTTTAGGGAACACAATGCACCCCTCCAGAGAGGAAGTTAGCAATTTATATCCTGCCCATCAGCATAACTAGGTTCCCTGTTCTCCATTGCCTGTCTTGCCTTTCTGGCTTTTACATATTTTGCGGATGTCCCATTGGACCGGTGGGAAATGATGCTTCTGTGTAGTGCAGATTTGCATTGCCCGCCTGCTTGCTTGGCCAAAAAGGGCATAAGCGTTTTCTCCTGAATATATTCAGGTGAAAACGCATACACCCTTTTTGGCCAAGTGCATCATTGTAGAAGTTGTGCCCCTCTTCCTGTGCTTTAAATGCGATTCCAATGTACCTCTTGAAATCTGTTTCCTGGTATTATGGCTCGCTTTCAAGTCCGCCTCGTTGCCTTCCCTCAACAGATAGTTGGACGATTGTAGTCCTTTATTACTCTGCCAGTTTGTGAAATGCTGTGCCACTGAGCTCCATTTTTTAACTCGTTTTTTGTGAGCTGATCGCAAGTCCAAAATTTTGGTTCAGGAACTATACTGGTTCCCGGCGGGTGGCTGAGACTTTGGTTAATATTTCCTCCTTCCGGGAAATTAGAGTGACATGTGCCCGTCCAAATGCCTAACAGCTGCTCTCTCATTGGTTCTCCCTCTTCCCTTTCATCCTCTGCCAAATGGCAACTTCTGCGATAGAGAAGGTTAAAGGGGCTGTCTTTCCAAGTTGGGAGATTGATAGTAAAGGAGTTGGAAAGTCAAACCGGAGCACCGGGAGAGAGACTATTAGTTGAATTTTAGAAACCTTTCATATTCACAGTGTGTCCATTCTATAGGTTTCCCGTACATGTTATAGCTGTAGTAAATTCCCTTCAACCTGGAGAGTTGGGACCCTTGGAATGTGTGCCACACA
Organism: Hyperoodon ampullatus; assembly: GCF_949752795.1. Classification (NCBI taxonomy): domain Eukaryota; kingdom Metazoa; phylum Chordata; class Mammalia; order Artiodactyla; family Ziphiidae; genus Hyperoodon; species Hyperoodon ampullatus. The sequence continues at coordinate 3,325,655 of NW_027641090.1, forward strand.
TTATTGCTTTAAATGATCTGCAATTGCTCACCGAATCTCACCAATCCTCTCAGTCCCAAGTGTCCAGACTTATGCCACATCCAGCTGTCATTGTAGATAGGGTCATTCGAGGTTTCATCAGAGCCCCTGAAGGAATTTTAAAGAATTTCTCTGTTTTTTTGTTTTGTTTTTGAAATTCATTTTTATAGTGGGTTTGAGCTGATTCTCACTGCCATGTTTATGGCAGTCAAGACAAACTTGTTTCCCTTACGGGGACATATCAATACATAGGTTTTAAGATTCTTATCAGTCAGATATATTCCTCTGCGGGAAATATGGGGTTTTGAGTCCATTTCACTGAGGAAAGTGTAGGTCTTGTCTATTCCGTATTTGGTTTTTGGAACGGTACCTGTACTAATATCAAACTCTGGTTTTATGCATCACCCCACCTCTCCTTCCCCCTTAAGCAGGCATAAGATTTTTTTCTAAATGTGAGACTCTGTTCTGTTTCCTAACTCAGTTCATGTGTAGCCATGTTTACAGGACCTTCATAAGTGATATCTTATGATAAGTTTCTTTTTCTCTGTAACTTTTTTCACTTAGAATCATCGTACCTGAATACACTCATTTTGAAGCTACTGGCCTTATGTCATTGATTTCATGGCTGATGGATATCCCATCGTACGTAAGTACCAAAATTTCTTGAACCATTTTTGTCTTTCCTGAGATACTTAATGTGTACGCAAGTTGTCGTTCTTGTAAGCAGTGCAGCCCTAAATTTTGTGGTGGCACTGTCTTATTGATTTTCAATTTTCCCAAGGTATATTCCCTAGACTGGAAGTGCCCTTGTCTCTGTTGCTCTGTTGTTTCCTTCTTTTAGGGAGCACAATACACTCCTCCAGAGAGGCAGTTGGCAATTTACATTCTGCCCATCATCATAACTATGCTCCCTGTTCTCCAGGGCCTGTCTTGCCTTTCTGGTTTTTACACATTTTGCGGATGTCCCTTTTGACCGGTGGGAAGTGATACTTCATTGTAGTTCAGATTTTGGTTGCCCGCTTGCTTGCTTGGACAAAAAGGACGTACGCGTTTTCTCCTTAATATATTCAGGATAAAACACATACACTCTTGCTGGCCAAGTGCATCATTGTCGAAATTGTGCCCCTCTTCTGGTGTTTTAAAGTCGATTCCAATGTACCTCTTGAAATCTGTTTCCTGCTATTCTGGCTCGCTTTCAAGTCTGCCTCGTTGCCTTCCCTCAACAGATTTTCAGACGATTGTTGTTCTTTATTACTCTGCCAATTTGTTCATTGTTGCGCCCCTGAGCTCCATTTTTCAACTCTTTTTTTGGGAGCTGACCGCAAGTCCAAAATTTTGGTTCAGGACCTATACTGGTTCCCGGCGGGTATTTGAAACTTTGGTTAATTATTCTTCCTGCCGGAAAATTAGAAGGACATGTGCCGTCCAAATGCCTAGCAGCTACTCGAACATTGGTTCTCCCTCTTCCCTTTCATTCTCTACCAAATTGGCCACCTGTGCGAACCAGGAGGTTAAATGGGCTGTCTCTCCAAGTTGGGAGATTGATAGTAAAGCAGTTGGAAAGTAAAACTGGAGCACCAGGAGAGGGATTATTAGTTGAGTTTTAGAAACCTTTCGTATTCACAGTGTGTCCATTCTCTAGGTTTCCCGTACATGTTATAGCTGTAGTAATATTCCCTTCTTCGTGTAGAGTTGGGACCCTTGGAATGTGTGCCATGCATTATTGCTTTAAAGGGTCTGCATTTGCTCACCGAATCTCACCAATCCTCTCAGTCCCAAGTGTCCAGCCTTATGCCACATCCAGCTGTCGTTTTAGATAGGGTCATTCCAGGTTTCATCAGAGCCCCTGCAGGATTGTAAAGAATTTCCCTCTTTTTTTGTTTTCTTTTTGAAATTCGTTTTTATAATGGGTTTTAGCTGATTCTCACTGCCATGTTTATGCCAGTCTAGACACACTTGATTCCCTTACGGACACATATCAATACATAGACTTTAAGATTCTTACCAGTCAGATATATTCCTCTATGGGAAATATGACGTTTTGAGTCCCTTTCACTGAGGAAAGTGTAGGTCTTTCTATTCCGTATTTGGTTTTTAGAACGGTACCTGTACTAATATCAAACTCTGGTTTTATGCATCACCCCACCTCTCCTTCACCCTTAAGCAGGAACAAGAGTGTTTTCTAAATGTGAGGCTCTGTTCTCTTTCCTAACTCAGTTCATGTGTAGCCTTGTTTAGAGGACCTTCATAAGTGATATCTTATGATAAATTTATTTTTCTCTGTGACTTATTTCACTTAGAATCATCGTACCTGAATCCACTCATTTTACTGCTACTGTCCTTATGACATTGATTTCATGGCTGACTGATATTCCATCGTACGTAAGTAACACAATTTCTTGAACCATTTTTGTCTTTCCTGGGATATTTAAGCTGTACCCAAGTTGAGGTTCTTGTAAGCAGTGCAGCCCTAAATTTTTTGGTGGCTCTGTCTTATTGATTTTCAGTTTTCCCAAGGTATATTCCCTAGACTGGAAGTCCCCTTGGCTCTGTAGCTCTGTTGTTTACTTGTTTTAGGGAACACAATTCACTGCTCCAGAGAGGGAGTTGGCAATTTACATCCTGCCCACCAGCATAATTAGGCTCCCTTTTCTCCAGGGCCAGTCTTGCCTTTCTGGTTTTTACACATTTTTCGGATGTCCCTTTTGACCGGTGGGAAGTGATATTTCATTGTAGTGTAGATTTGCATTGCCCGCTTGCTTGCTTGGAAAAAAGGGCGTATGCGTTTTCTCATGAATATATTCAGCAGAAAACACATACGCCCTTTCTGGCCAAGTACATCATTGTCAAATTTCTGCCCCTCTTCCTGTGCTTTAAAGGCGATTCCAATGTACCTCTTGAAATCTGTTTCCTGCTATTCTGGCTTGCTTTGAAGTCTCCCTCGTTGCCTTCCCTCAACAGATTTTTGGACGATTTTTGTCCTTTTTTACTCTGACTGTTTGTGCTTTGCTGTCACCCTAAGCTCCATTTTTCAACTCGTTTTTTGTGAGCTGACCGCAAGTCCAAAATTTTGGTTCAGGACCTATACTGGTTCCCAGCCGGTGGCTGAGGCTTTGGTTAATTCTTCTTCCTGCCTGGAAATTAGAGTGACATGTGCCTGTCCAAATTCCTAACAGCTACTCTCTCATTGGTTCTACCTCTTCCCTTTCAGCCTCTGCCAAATTGGCAACCTGTGCGAACCAGGAGGTTAAAGGGGCTGTCTAAACAAGTTGGGAGATTGATAGTAAAGCAGTTGGAAAGTCACAATGGATCACCAGGTGAGGGATTATTAGTTGAATTTTAGAAACCTTTCGTATTCACAGTGTGTCCATTCTCTAGGTTTCCCATACATGTTATATCTGTAGTAATGTTCCCTTCAATATGTAGAGTTGGGACCCTTGGAATATGTGCCACACGTTATTGCTTTAAATGGTATGCATTTGCTCACCGAATCTCACCAATCCTCTCAGTCCCAAGTGTCCAGCCTTATGCCACATCCAGCTGTCAGTGTAGATAGGGTCATTCCAGGTTTCATCAGAGTTCCTGAAGGAATTGTAAAGAATTTCCCAGTTTTTTGTTTTGTATTTGAAATTCCTTTTTATATTGTGTTTGAGCTGATTCTCACTGCCATGTTTATGTCAGTCAAGACACACTTCATTCCCTTACAGAGACATATCAATACGTAAGTTTTAAGTTTCTTACTAGTCAGATATATACCTCTGCGGGAAATATGGCGTTCTGAGTCCCTTTCACTGAGGAAAGTCTAGGTCTTTTCCATTCCATAGTTGGTTTTTGGAACGGTACATGTACTAATATCAAACTCTGGTTTTATGCATCACCCCACCTCTCCTTCCCCCTTAACCAGGCATAAGAGTGTTTTCTAAATGTGAGACTGTTCTCTTTCCTAACTCAGTTCATGTGTAGCCATGTTTACAGGACCTTCATAAGTGATATCTTATGATAAGTTTCTTTTTCTCTGTGACTTATTTCACTTAGAATCATCGTACCTGAATCCACTCATTTTGCTGCTACTGGCCTTATGACATTGATTTCGTGGCTGAGGGATATTCCATCGTACGTAAGTACCACAATTTCTTGAACCATTTTTGTCTTTCCTGGGATATTTAAGGTGCACCCAAGTTGAGGTTCTTGTAAGCAGTGCAGCCCTGAATTTGAGGATGGCACTGTCTTATTGATTTTCAGTTTTCCCAAGGTATCTTCTCTAGACTGGAAGTGCCTTTGTCTCTGTAGCTCTGTTGTTTACTTGTTTTAGGGAACACAAGGCACTCCTCCAGAGAGGCAGTTGTCAATTTACATCCTGCCCATCAGCATAACTAGTATCCCTGTTCTTCAGGGCCTGTCTTGTCTTTCTGGTTTTTACAGATTTTGCGGATGTCCCTTTTGACCGGTGGGAAGTGATACTTCTTTGTAGTGCAGATTTGCATTGACCGGTTGCTTGCTTTGCCAAAAATGGCGTATGCGTTTTCTTCAGGAGAAAATGCATACACCCTTTTTGGCCAAGTGCATCATTGTCGAAGTTGTACCCCTCTTCTGGTGTTTTAAAGGTGATTCCAATGTACCTCTTGAAATCTGTTTCCTGCTATTCTGGCTCGCTTTCAAGTCCGCCTCGTTGCCTTCCCTCAACAGATTTTTGGACGATAGTTGTCTTTATTACTCTGTCAGTTTGTGAATTGCTGTGCCTCTGAGCTCCATTTTTCAACTAGTTTTTTGTGAGCTGACCACAAGTCCACAATTTTGGTTAAGGACCTATACTGGTTCCCGGCGTGTGGCTGAGACTTTGGTTAATTCTTCTTCCTGCCGGGAAATTAAAGTGACATGTGCCCGTCCAAATGCCTAACAGCTACTCTCTCATTGGTTCGACCTCTTCCCTTTCAGCCTCTGCCAAATTGGCAACCTGTGCGAACCAGGAGGTTAAAGGGGCTGTCTAAACAAGTTGGGAGATTGATAGTAAAGCAGTTGGAAAGTCACACCGGAGCGCCAGGTGAGGGATTGTTAGTTGAGTTTTAGAAACCATTCGGATTCAAAGTGTGTCCATTCTGTATGTTTCCCGTACATTTTATAGCTGTATTAATATTCCCTTCAACCTTCAGAGTTGGGATTCTTGGAATGTGTGACACGCAATATTGCTTTAAGTTGTCTGCATTTGCTCACCGAATCTCACCAATCCTCTCAGTCCCAAGTGTCCAGCCTTATGCCACATCCAGCTGTCGTTGTAGATAGGGTCATTCCAGGTTTCATCAGAGCCCCTGAAGGAATTGTAAAGAATTTCCTTGTTTTTTGTTTTGTTTTTGAAATTCCTTTATATAGTGGGTTAGAGCTGATTCTCACTGCCATGTTTATGCCAGTCTACACACTCTTGATTCCCTTGTGGAGACATATCAATACATAGTTTTTAAGATTATTACTAATCAGATATATTCCTCTGCGGGAAATATGGTGTTTGGAGTCCCTTTCACTGAAGAAGGTGTAGGTTTTTTCTAATCCGTAGTTGGTTTTTGGAACGGTACCTGCACTAATATCAAACTCTGGTTTTATGCATCACCCCAAATCTCCTTCCCCTTAAGCAGGCATAAGAGTGTTTTCTAAAAGTAAGACACTGTTCTCTTTCCTAACTCAGTTCATGTGTAGCCATGTTTACAGGACCTTCATAAGTGATATCTTATGATAAGTTTCTTTTTCTCTGTTACTTATTTCACTTAGATTCATCGTACCTGAATCCACTAATTTTTCTGCTACTGGCCTTATGACATTGATTTCGTGGCTGAGGGATATTCCATCGTACGTAAGTACCACAATTTCTTGAACCATTTTTGTCTTTCATGGGATATTTAAGGTGTATCCAAGTTGAGGTTCTTGTAAGCTGTGCAGCCCTAAATTTTTTGGTGGCTCTGTCTTATTGATTTTCAGTTTTCCCAAGGTATCTCCGCTAGACTAAAAGTGCCCCTGGCTCTGTAGCTCTGTTGTTTACTTGTTTTAGGGAACACAATGCACTCCTCCAGAGAGGCAGTTGGCAATTTACATCCTGCCCATCAGCATAACTAGTCTCCCTGTTCTCCAGGGCCAGTCTTGTCTTTCTGGTTTTTAAACATTTTGTGGATGTCCCTTTTGAACGGTGGGAAGTGATACTTCTTTGTAGTGCAGATTTGCATTGCCCGCTTCCTTTCTTGGCCAAAAAGGGTGTATGCGTTTTCTCCTGAATATATTCAGGAGAAAACGCATACACCCTTTTTGGCCAAGTGCATCATTGTCGATGTTGTGACCCTCTTCCTGTTCTTTAAAGGCGATACCAATGTACCTCTTTAAATCTGTTTCTTGCTATTCTGGCTCGCTTTGATGTCTGCCTCGTTGCCTTCCCTCAACAGATTTTTGGAAGATTGTTGTCCTTTATTACTCTGCCAGTTTGTGAATTGCTGTGCCCCTGAGCTCCATTATTCTACTCGTTTCTTGTCAGCTGACCGCAAGTCCAAAATTTTGGTTCAGGACCTATACTTGTTCCTGGCGGGTGGCTGAGACTTTGGTTAATTCTTCTTCCTGCCGGGAAATTAGAGTGACATGTGCCCGTCCAAATGCCTAACAGCTACTCGCTCATTGGTTCTCCGTCTTCCCTTTCATCCTCTGTCAAATTGGCAACCTGGGCGAACCAGGATGTTAAAGGGGCTGTCTCTCCAAGTACGGAGATTGATAGTAAAGCAGTTGGAAAGTCAAACTGGAGCACCAGGAGAGGGACTATTAGTTGAGATTTAGAAAGATTTCGTATTCACAGTGTGTCCATTCTCTAGGTTTCCCGTACATGTTATAGCTGTAGTAATATTCCCTTCAACCTGGAGAGTTGAGACCCTTGGAATGTGTGCCACACATTATTGCTTTAAATGGTCTGCATTTGCTCACCAAATCTCACCAATTCTCTCAGTCCCAAGTGTCCAGCCTTATGCCACATCAAGCTGTTTATGTAGATAGGGACATTCCAGGTTTCATCAGAGCCCCTGTAGGAATTGTAAAGAATTTCTCTGTTTTATTGTTTTGTGTTTGAAATTCCTTTTTATAGTGGGTTTGAGCTGATTCTCACTGCCATGTTTATGGCAGTCAAGACACACTTCATTCCCTTACGGAAACATATCAATACATAGGTTTTAAGTTTCTTACTAGTCAGATATATACCTCTTCGGGAAATATGGAGTTTTGAGTCCCTTTCACTGAGGAAAGTATAGGTTTTTTCTATTCCATAGTTGGTTTTGGAACGGAACATGTACTAATATCAAACTCTGTTTTTATGCATCACCCCACCTCTCCTTCCCCCTTAAGCAGGCATAAGAGTGTTTTCTAAATGTGAGACTCTGTTCTCTTTCCTAAATCTGTTCATGTGTAGCCATGTTTACAGTACCTTCATAAGTGATATCTTATGATAAGCTTCTTTTTCTCTGTGACTTATTTTACTCAGAATCGTCATATCTGAATCCACTCATTTTGCTGCTACTGGCCTTATGACATTGATTTCATGGCTGACTGATATTCCATCGTACGTAAGTAACACAATTTCTTGAACCAGTTTTGTCTTTCCTGGGATATTTAATGTGTACCCAAGTTGAGGTTCTTGTAAGCAGTGCAGCACTAAATTTTGCGGTGGCCCTGTCTTATTGATTTTCAGTTTTACCAAGGTATATTCGCTAGACTGGAAGTGTCCTTGGCTCTGTCGCTCTGTTGTTTACTTGTTTTAGGGAACACAATGCAGTCCTCCAGAGAGGCAGTTGGCAATTTACATCTTTCCCACTAGCATAACTAGGCTCCCTTTTCTCCAGGGCCTGTCTTGCTTTTCTGGTTTTTACACATTTTGCGGATGTCCCTTTTGACCGGTGGGAAGTGGTACTTCATTGTAGTGTAGATTTGCATTGCCCGCTTTCTTGCTTGGAAAAAAGGGCGTATGCGTTTTCTCCTGAATATATTCAGCAGAAAACACATACGCCCTTTCTGGCCAAGTACATCATTGTCAAAATTGTGCCCCTCTTCCTGTGCTTTAAAGGCTATTCCAATGTACCTCTTGAAATCTGTTTCCTGCTATTCGGCCTCACTTTGACGTCTCCCTCGTTGCCTTCCCTCAACAGATTTTTGGACGATTTTTGTCCTTTATTACTCTGACAGTTTGTGCTTTGCTGTGCCCCTAAGCTCCATTTTTCAACTGGTTTTTTTGTGAGCTGACCGCAAGTCCAAAATTTTGGTTCATGACCTACACTGGTTCCCGGCGGGTAGCTGAGGCTTTGGTTAATTATTCTTCCTGCCTGGAAATTAGAGTGACATGTGCCCGTCCAAATGCCTAACAGCTACTCTCTCATTGATTCTACCTCTTCCCTTTCAGCCTCTGCCAAATTGGCAACGTGTGCGAACCAGGAGGTTAAAGGGGCTGTCTAAATAAGTTGGGAGGTTGATAGTAAAGCAGTTGGAAAGTCACAACGGAGCACCAGGTGAGGGATTATTAGTTGAATTTTAGAAACCTTTCGTATTCACAGTGTGTCCATTCTCTAGGTTTCCCATACTTGTTATAGCTGTAGTAATATTCCCTTCAATCTGTAGAGTTGGGACTCTTGGAATGTGTGCCACGCGTTATTGCTTTAAAGGGTCTGCATTTGCTCACCGAATCTCACCAATCCTCTCAGTCCCAAGTGTCCAGCCTTATGCCACATCCAGCTGTCGTTGTAGATAGGGTCTTTCCAGGTTTCATCAGAGCCCCTGAAGGAATTGTAAAGAATTTCCCTGTTTTTTTTTTTTGTTTTGTTTTTGAAATTCCTTTTTATAGTGGTTTTGAGTTTATTCTCACTGCCATTTTTATGCCAATCTAGACACACTTGATTCCCTTTCAGAGACATATCAATACATAGGTTTTAAGATTCTTACTACTTTGATATATTCCTCTGTGGGGAATATGGGTGTTCAGTCCCTTTCACTGAGGAAGGAGTAGGTCTTGTCTATTCTGTATTTGGATTATGGAACGGTATCTGTGCTAATATCAAACTCTGGTTTTGTACATCTTCCCACCTCTCTTTCCCCTTAAGCAGGCATAAGTATGTTTTCTCCATGTGAGACACTGTTCTCTTTCCTAATTCAGTTCATATGTAGCCATGTTTACATTTCCTTCATAAGTGATATCTTATGTCAGAATGCTCCATGGCTCTTGTCATCATTATGATCTATGATGCTCTTCATCACAATTATCCATGGTCTTCTCATCACAATGATCCACAGTCTTGCCATTACATTGCTCCATGGCCTGATCATCACAGTGCTCCTTTACCTTTGTCATCACAATCGTCCATAACACGTGTCATCACAATGCTCCATGTTATTGGCATCACAATGGACCATGAGATATGTCATCACAATGATCCCTGACACCTGTCTTCACTATAGTCCATGACGTTGTCATCACAATGTTCCATGCTCTTTTCATCACAATGCACCATGCCCACTGTCATCACAATAATCCATGAAATTTGTGAGACCAATGCTCCATGCCCCTGTCATCACAATGCTCCGTGACTCCATCCATCACAATGCTTCATGATATTTGTCAACACAATGGTCAATGCCCTCATCATCACAAGGCTCTGTGACCTGTGTAACCACAATGCACCATGAACTTTTCATCACAATGCTCCATGCCTTTCTCAGCACAAAACTCAATGACACTTGTCATCACAATGCTCCATGCGCTTGTCAGCAAAATGCTCCACCAGCTTGTCATCACAATGCTCCATGCACTTCTATCAAAATGCTCTGTCACCACTGATATCACAATGTTCCATCACTGGTCATCACAATACGCCCTCATCCTTGTCATCACAATGTTCCATGACCGCTATCATCACAATACTACATGCCATTATCATCACAGTGCTCCATGACCCCTGACATCACAATTCTCCATAACCCATGTCATCAAAATGCTCCATGACATTTTTCGTCACAATGCTCCATGACCCCTTACCTCACCATGCTCCATAACCCATATCATCAAAATGCTCCATGACCTTTGTCATCACAAATCTCCATGACGCTTGTCATCAAATGCTCGAATACCTTCTCATAACAATGTTCCATGCCCTTGTCATTACAGTCCTCCATGAACCCTGTACCACAGTGTTCTGGGCCCTTGTCATCACAAGGCGCCAGGCCCACTCTCATCACAATAATCCATGAAACATTTCAGACCAGTGTCCCATGGCCTTGTCATCACAATGCTCCATTAGCCCTGTCATAACAATGCTCCATGACCCCTGTCATCACAATGCACCGTGCCCATCATCATAATATTTCATGCTATTGTCATCACAATGAAATCAAAATGCTCAATGACCTCTGTCATCAAAATGCTCCAAACCCTTCTGATCACAGTGTTCCATAACACTTGTCATCACAATGCCCCATGAGGCTGGTCATCACAATTATCCATGGTCTTCTCATCTCAATGCTCCATGATCTTTGTCATCACAATGCTCAATACACTTATCATCTCAATGCTCCCTGACAGTTGTCATCAGTATGCTCCTTGAACCCTGTCATGACAAGGCTCCATGCATTTTTCATCACAATGATCCATTCCTTTTTCATCTCAATGCCCCAAGACCCCTGTAATCAAAATGAACCATGTCCTTTTCATCACAAATCTCCATGACGCATGTCATCAAAATGCTCCATTGCTTCTCATCACAATGCTCCATGCCCTTGTCATCACAATTCTTCCAAACCCCTGTAATCACAATGCTCCATTCACCTTTTCATCAGAATGCTCCATGACCCTTTTCATAAAAAATGTTCCATTAACCCTGATATCACAATGTTCCATAACCCCTGTCATTAAAATGTTCCATGACACTTTTCATCAATTTGCTCCATGACCCTGTCATCACAATGCTCACTTCCCTTCTCATCACAATGCACCACGACCTTGTCATCAAAATGCTCCATGACTTTTGTCATCACAAAGCTCCATGACCCTTGGCATCACAATGCTCCATGCCATTTCATCACAATGCTCCATGAAACCTCCCATGTCATTGCTCCATGCCCTTGTCACCACAATGCTCCATGACGCTTGTCATCACAATGCTCGATACTCTTCTCATCACAATGCTCCATGACCTTTTCATTATAATCCTCTAGGACACATGTATCACAGTGTTCCGTGCCCTAGTCATCACAATGCTCCATTACCCCTGTCATAATAATGCTCCATGACCCCTGCCATCACAATGATCCACGGCCTTGTCATCCAAGTCTCCATGACCCCTGTCATCAAAATTCTCCATGAACATTTTCAGCCCAATGCTCCATGACCTTCTCATCACAATGCTCATTGACTCTTGTCATCACAATGCTCCATGACCCTTCTCATCACAATGATCCATGACACCTGTCATCACTATGCTCCATGCCCTTTGTCATTACAGTGATCCATGACGCTCTTCATCATAATTATCCATGGTCTTTTCATGACAATGCTCCACGGTCTTGCCATCACAATTCTCCATGCCCTGTTCATCACAATGCTCCATGTCCCATGTCATTACAATTCTCCAAATCCTTGTCATCACAATGCACCAGGACACTTCTCATCACAATGTTATATGATCTTTTCATCACAAATCTCCATGCATTTGTCATCGCAATGCTCTATGACCCCTGTCATAGCAAGCTCCATGCGTTTGTCATCACAGTGCTTCATTACATTGTCATCAAAATTCTCAATGGCACTTGTCATCACAATGCTCCATGCCCTGTCATCACAATGCCCCTTGACCCTTGACATCACAATGTTCCAAGCCCTTGTCTTCAAAATGCTCCATTACCTTTGTCATCACAATCCTCCATGACACTTGGTGTCACAATGCTCGATGCCAGTGTCATCACAATGGACAATGGCATATGTCATCACAATGCTCCCTGACACCTGTCTTCACAATACTCCATGAGCTTGTTATCACAATGTTCCATGCACTTGTCATCACAAGGCGCCATGCCCACTGTCATCAAAATAATCCATGAAAGTTGTCAGCCCAATGTTCCATGACCCTATCATCACAAACTTCCATGCCCTTGTCATCACAATGCTCTATGACCCCTGTCATCACAATGCTCCATGACTCCAGTCATCACAATGCTTCATGACCCTTTTCATCACAGTGGTCCATGCCGTCGTCACACAAGGCTCTGTGACCTTTGTCACCACAATGCTCCATGCCCTTGTCCTCACAATGCTCCATGCCCACTGTCATCACAATAATCCATGAAACTTTTCAGCCCAATGTTCCATGCCCCTGTCATCACATTGCTCCATGCCTCTGTCATCACAATGCTCCGTGACTCCAGTCATCACAATGCTTCATGACCTTTGTCATCACAATGGTCCATGCCCTCATCATCACAAGGCTCTGTGAACATTTTCACCACTATGCTCCATGAACATTTGATCCCAATGCTCTGTGAGCCATGTCATCACAATTCTCCATGCCTTTGTTAGGACAATGCTCCATGACAATTGTCATCACAATGCTACATGCCCTTGTCAGCACAATGCTCCATGACCCATGTCATCACAGTGTGCCGTGCGCTTGTCATCACAGTGCTCCCCAACCTTGTCATCACAATGCTCCGTAAACTTGTCATCACACAGCTCCATGCACTTCACATCAAAATGCTGTCTCACCACTAATATCATAGTTTTCCAACACTAGTCATCACAATATTCCCTCTTTCCTGTCATCACAATGTTTCACGGCATTGTCATCACAAGTCTCCATGACCCAAGTAATCACAATGCTCCATGCCAATTTTCATCTCAATGCTCCATGAACCTTGTCATCACAACGAACCATGCCCATCAGCATAATGCTTCACGCTATTGTCATTACAATGAAATCAAAATGCTACATGACCTCTGTCATCACAATGCTCCAAACCCTTGTGATGACAATGCTCCATAACACTTGTCATTACAACGCCCCATGACGATCGTTACCACAATTATCCATGCACTTCTCATCACAATGTTCCATGACCTTTTTCATCACAATGTTCAATACACTTGTCATCACAATGCTCCCTGACACTTGTCGTCAGTATGCTACTTGAACCCTGTCATGACAAGGCTCCATGCCTTTTTCATCTCAATGATCCATGTCCTTTTCTTCACAATGCTCTAAGACCCCTGTGATCACAATGCTGCATGCACCTTTTCATCAGAATGCTCCATGAAATTCTCATCACAAGGCTCAGTGGGCTTCTCATCACAATGCTCCAGGACCTTCTCATCACAATGCTCCAGGACCTTGTCATCACAATGTTCCATTCCCTTGTCAACACAATGCTCCATGACCCCTGCCATCACAAAACTCCATGAACATTTTCAGCCCAATGATCTATGACCTTCTCATCACAATGTTCCATGACCACTGTCATCACAACGCTCCATGGCCACTGACAACACAATGATCCTGGACTCTTTTCATCAAACTGCTCCATGACCCTTGTCATCACAATGATCCATTCACTTGCCATCCCAATGCTCCATGAAACCTGTAATCACAATGCTCCGTGACGCTTTTCATCACAGTGCTCCATTACCCTTGTCATCAAAATGCTCCATGCATTTGTCAGCAAAATGCTACATGACCTTGTCATCACAATGCTCCATGCGCTTGTCATCAAAATACTCTATTCCCATTGTCATCAAAATCCTCCATGAACCTTGGGTTTACATTTCTTCATGCCATGTCATGACAATGCTCCATGCTACTTGAAATGAAAATGATCCATGACCTCTGTCATCACAATGCTCCAAACCCTTGTGATCACAGTGTTCCATAACACTTGTCATCACAACGCTCCATGATGCCTGTCATCACAATGCTCCATGACCATTGTCATCACAATGCTCAATACACTTGTCATGACAATGCTCCCTGACACTTGACGTCAGAATGCTCCTTGAAACCTGTCATGAAAAGGTTCCAAGACATTTTCATCACAATGCACCATGCCTTTTTCATCACAATGCTCCATGCTATTGTCATCACAATACTCCAGAAACTTGTCATCAGAATGCTCCATGACCCTTGTAATCACAATGATCCATGACACTTGTCATCACTATTCTCCATGCCCCGTGTCATTACAGTGCTCGATGACACTCGTCATCAAAATGCTCCATGTTCTTGCCATCACAATGCTCCACGGACATGCCATCACAATGCTCCATGCCCTGGACATCACAAAGCTCCATGTCCCTTGTCATCACAATGTTCCATGACACTTCTGATCACCATGATACATGCTCTTGTCATCACAATCCTCAATGACACTTGTCATCACAATGCTCCATGCCATTGTCATCACAACGGACCATGACATATGCCATCACAATGCTCCCTGACACCTGTCTTCACAATAAGCCATGAATATGTCATCACAATGCTCCATGCCGTTGTCGTCACAATGCACCATGAACTGTGTCATCACGATGCTCCGTGACTCCAGTCATCACAATGCTTCATGACCTTTGTCATCACAATGGTCCATGCCCTCGTCATCTCAAGTCTCTGTGACCTTTGTCACCACAATGCTCCATGAACTTTTCATCACAATGCTCCGTGACCCTTGTCATCGCAATGCTCCATGCCTTTGTCAGAACAGTGCTCCATGACCCTTGTCATCACAATGCTCCATGCGCTTCTCAGCACAATGCTCCATGACCCATGTCATCAAAATGGGCCATGCGCTTGTCATCACAATGCTCCACAACTTTGTCATCACAATGCTCCATAAACCTTGTTATCACAATGCTCCATGCACTTCTCATCAAAATGCTCTCTCACCACTGATATCACAATGTTCCATCACTAGTCATCACAATACTCCATCACCACTCTCATCACAATGTTCCATGACCCCAGTAATCACAGTGCTCCATGCCCTTGTCATCACAAAGCTCCATGATGCATGTCATCAGAATGCTCCATGGCCTTCTCATCACAATGCTCCATGACCTTGCCATTACAATGCTCCATTACCACTGTCATCACAATGCTCCATGACCACTGACGTCACAGCGCTCCATGACCCCTGACAACACAATGATCCGGGACTCTTGTCATCAAAATGCTCCATGACACTTGAAATCACAGTGATCCATGCGCTTGTCATCCCAATGCTCCATGACCCCTGTAATCAGAATGCTCCATCACGCTTTTCATCTCAGTGCTCCATGACCCTTGGCATCACAATGTTCCATGCCATTGTCATCACAATGCTCCATGAAATCTATCATTACATTGCTCCATGCCCTTGTCATCACAAAGCTCCATAACACTTGTCATCACAATGCTCAATGCCCTTCTCATCACAATGCTCCATTACCATTGTCATCACAATGCTCAATAAACTTGTCATCACAATGCTCCCTGACACTTGTCGTCAGAATGCTCCTTGAACACTGTCAGGAAAAGGCTCCATGCCTTTTTCATCACAATGCTCCATGCCCATTTCATCACAAAGCTCCATGCCATTGTCATCACAATAATCCTCAAGCTTGTCATCAGAATGGTCCATGACCCTTGTCATCACAATGATCCATGACACCTGTAATCACAATACTGCATGCCTCTTGTCATTACAGTGCTCCATGATGCTCATCATCACAATTATCCATGGTCTTCTCATCACAATGCTCCACGGTCTTGCCATCACAATGCTCCATGCCCTGGTCATCACAATTCTACATGTCCTTGTCATCACAGTGCTCCATGACACTTCTCATCAAAATGTTACATGCTCTTGTCAATACAATTCTCCATGCACTTGTAATCGCAATGCTCCATGACCCTTGTCATAACAATGCTCCATGACCCCTGCCATCACAATGTTCCCCGGCGTTTTCATCCAAGGCTCCATGACCCTTGTCATCACAATGCTCCAAGACCCTTGTAATCACAATGTTCCATGCCTTTGTCATCACAAAGATCCATGACGCATGTCATCAGAATACTCCATGCCCTTGTCATCACAATGGTCCAAGACCCCTGTAATCACAATGCTCCATGCCCCTTTTCATCTCAATGCTCCATGACCCCTGTCATCACAATGCTCTCTGACTCCAGTCATCAAAATGATTCATGACATTTCTCATCACAATGGTCCATGCCCCTGTCACACAAGGCTCTGTGACCTTTGTCACCACAATGCTCCATGAACTTTTCATCACAGTGCTCTGTGACCCTTGTCATCAAAATGCACCATGCCTTTGTCAGCACAATGATCCATGACACATGTCATCACAATGCTCCCTGCACTTTTCAGCACAATGCTCCTTGACCCATGCCATCACAATGCGCCATGCACTTGTCATCACAATGCTCCACATCCTAGTCATCACAATGCTCCATAAAACTTGTAATCACAATGCTCAATGCACTTCTCATCAAAATGCTCTCTCACCATTGATTTCACAATGTTCCATCACTATTCATCACAATACTCCCTCAACCCTGTCATCACAATGTTCCATAACCCCAGTCATCACAATGCTACATGCCCTTATCGTCACAATGTACCAATCCCTTGTCATCAAAATGCTCCATGACCACTGTCATCACAACGCTCCATGACCCGTGACAACACAATAATCCGGGACACTTGTCATCTGAATGCTCCATTACCCTTGTCATCAAAATGATCCATGACCTTGCAATCCCAATGCTCCATGACCCTTGTAATCACCATGCTCCGTGACGCTTGTCATCACAGTGCTCCATGACCCTTGTCATCAAAATGTTCCGTGCATTTGTCAGCAAAATCCTACATGACCCTGTCATCACAATGCTCCATGTGCTTGTCATCACAGTACTCCATTCCGATTGTCATCAAAATCCTCGATGAAACTTGGGTTCACATTGCTTCATGCCCTTGTCATCACAATGCTCCATGGTCGTTGAAATGAAAATGTTCCATGCCCTCTCTCATCACAATGCTCCAAACCCTTGTGATCACAATGTTCCATAACCCTTGTCATCACAACGCTCCATGATGCCTGTCATCACAATGCTGCATGAACTTTGTCATCACAATGCTCAATACACTTGTCATCACAAAGCTCCCTGACACTTGTCGTCAGAATGCTCCTTGAAACCTGTCATGAAAAGACTCCATGCCTTTTTCATCACAATGCTCCATGCCCTTTTCATCACAATGCTCCATGTCAGTGTCATCACAATACTCCACAAGCTGGTCATAAGAAGGCTCCATGACCCCTCTCATCAAAATGATCCATGACACCTGTCATCACAATGCTCCATTCCCCTTGTCATTACAGTGCTCCATGACGCTCGTCATCACAATTACCCATGATCTTCTCATCACAATGTTCCACGGTCTTGCCATCACAATGCTGAATGCCCTGGTCATCACAATGCTCCATGTCCCTTGTCATCACAATTCTCCACGTCCCTCTCATCACAATGCGCCATGACACTTCTCATCACAATGTTACATGCTCTTGTCATCACAATTATCCATGCACATTTCATCGCAATGCTCCATGACACCTGCCATAGCAATCTCCATGTGCTTGTCATCGCAATGCTTCAGGACGTTGTCATCAAAATTCTCAATGGCCATTGTCATCACAATGCTCCATGCCCTTATCATCACAATGTTCCATGACACTTCTCATCACAATGCTCCAAGCCCTTGTCATCACAATGCTCCATTACATTTGTCATCACAATCCTCCATGACACTTGACATCACAATGCTCCATGCCATTGTCATCACATTCCTCCATGACACTTGGCATCACAATGCTCCATGCCATTGTCATCACAATGCACCTTGACATATGTCATCACAATGCTCCCTGACACCTGTCTTCACAATAATCCATGACCTTGTCATCACAATGCTCCATTCGCTTGTTATCACAAGGCGCCATGCCCACTGTCATCACAATAATCCATGAAACTTGTCAGACCAATGTTCCATGCCCCTGTCACCACAATGCTCCATAACCCTTGACAACACAATGATCCGGGACTCTTGTCATGAAAATGCTCCATGACCATTGCCATCACAATACTCCATGCCCTTGTAATCACAATGTTCCATGCCTTTGTCATCACAAAGATCCATGACGCATGTAATCAGAATACTCCATGCCCCTTTTCATCTCAATGCTCCATGATCCCTGTCATCACAATGCTCTCTGACTCCAGTCATCAAAATGATTCATGACCTTTCTCATCACAATGGTTCATGCCCCTGTCACAAAAGGCTCTGTGACCTTTGTCACCACAATGCTCCATGAACTTTTCATCACAGTGCTCTGTGACCCTTGTCATCAAAATGCACCATGCCTTTATCAGCACAATGATCCATGACACATGTCATCACAATGCTCCATGCGCTTTTCAGCACAATGCTCCTTGACCCATGTCATCACAATGCGCCATGCACTTGTCATCACAATGCTCCACATCCTAGTCATCACAATGCTCCATAAAACTTGTAATCACAATGCTCAATGCACTTCTCATCAAAATGCTCTCTCACCATTGATTTCACAATGTTCCATCACTATTCATCACAATACTCCCTCAACCCTGTCATCACAATGTTCCATAACCCCAGTCATCACAATGCTACATGCCCTTATCGTCACAATGTACCAATCCCTTGTCATCAAAATGCTCCATGACCACTGTCATCACAACGCTCCATGACCCGTGACAACACAATGATCCGGGACACTTGTCATCTGAATGCTCCATTACCCTTGTCATCAAAATGATCCATTACCTTGCCATCCCAATGCTCCATGACCCCTGTAATCACCATGCTCCGTGACGCTTGTCATCACAGTGCTCCATGACCCTTGTCATCAAAATGTTCCGTGCATTTGTCAGCAAAATGCTACATGACCTTGTCATCACAATGCTCCATGTGCTTGTCATCACAGTACTCCATTCCGATTGTCATCAAAATCCTCGATGAAACTTGGGTTCACATTGCTTCATGCCCTTGTCATCACAATGCTCCATGGTCGTTGAAATGAAAATGTTCCATGCCCTCTCTCATCACAATGCTCCAAACCCTTGTGATCACAATGTTCCATAACCCTTGTCATCACAACGCTCCATGATGCCTGTCATCACAATGCTGCATGAACTTTGTCATCACAATGCTCAATACACTTGTCATCACAAAGCTCCCTGACACTTGTCGTCAGAATGCTCCTTGAAACCTGTCATGAAAAGACTCCATGCCTTTTTCATCACAATGCTACATGCCCTTTTCATTACAATGCTCCATGTCAGTGTCATCACAATACTCCACAAGCTGGTCATAAGAAGGCTCCATGACCCCTCTCATCAAAATGATCCATGACACCTGTCATCACAATGCTCCATTCCCCTTGTCATTACAGTGCTCCATGACGCTCGTCATCACAATTACCCATGATCTTCTCATCATAATGTTCCACGGTCTTGCCATCACAACGCTGAATGCCCTGGTCATCACAATGCTCCATGTCCCTTGTCATCACAATTCTCCACGTCCCTCTCATCACAATGCGCCATGACACTTCTCATCACAATGTTACATGCTCTTGTCATCACAATTATCCATGCACTTGTCATTGCAATGCTCCATGACACCTGCCATAGCAATCTCCATGTGATTGTCATCGCAATGCTTCACGACGTTGTCATCAAAATTCTCAATGGCCGTTGTCATCACAATGCTCCATGCCCTTGTCATCACAATGTTCCATGACACTTCTCATCACAATGCTCCAAGCCCTTGTCATCACAATGCTCCATTAGCTTTGTCATCACAATCCTCCATGACACTTGGCATCACAATGCTCCATGCCATTGTCATCACAATGCACCTTGACATATGTCATCACAATGCTCCCTGACACCTGTCTTCACAATAATCCCTGACCTTGTCATCACAATGCTCCAATCCCTTGTTATCACAAGGCGCCATGCCCACTGTCATCACAATAATCCATGAAACTTGTCAGACCAATGTTCCATGCCCCTGTCATCACAATGCTCCATGACCCTTGACAACACAATGATCCGGGACTCTTGTCATGAAAATGCTCCATGACCATTGCCATCACAATACCCCATGCCCTTGCCATCCCAATGCTACAAGATACCTGTAATCACAATGCTCCATGCCCCTTTTCATCTCAATGCTCCTTGAACCCTCTCATCACAATGCACCATGCCCATCATCATAATGCTTCATGCTATTGTCATCACAATGAAATCAAAATGCTACATGACCTCTGTCATCACAATGCTCCAAACCCTTGTGATCACAATGTTCCATATCACTTGTCATCACAATGCCCCATAACGCTCGTCATCACAATTATCCATGGTCTTCTCATCACAATGCTCCTTGACCTTCGTCATCACAATGCTCAATACAATTGTCATCACAGTGCTCCCTGGCTCTTTCCATAAGTATGCACCTTGAACCCTGTCATGACAAGGCTCCACGCCTTTTTCATCACAATGATCCAGAGCCTTTTCATCATAATGCTCCAAGACACCTGTAATCACAATGCTCTTTGCCCTGGTCATCAGAAAGCTCCATGACACATGTCATCAGAATGCTCCTTGGCCTTCTCTCACAATTCTCCATGCCCTTGTAATCACAATGCTCCAAGACCCATGTAATCACAATGCTCCATGCCCCTTTTCATCAGAATGCTCCATGAGACTTGTCATCACAAGGCTCCATGGTCTTCTCATCACAGTGCTCCAGGACACTGTCATCACAGTGCTCCATGACCCCTGTCTTCACAATACTCCATGAACATTTGCAGCCCAAAGATCCATGACCTTCTCATCTCACTTCTCCATGACCCTTGTCATCACAATGCTCCATGACCTCTGTCATCACAACCCTCCATGACCCCTGAAAACACAGTGATCCGGGACTCTTGTCATCAAAATGCTCCATAACCCTTGTCATCACAATGATCCATGCCCTTTTCATCCCAATGCTCCATGATCCATGTAATCACAATGCTCCATGAGGATTGTCATCACAGTGCTCCGTGACCCTTGTCATCAAAATGCTCCATGCCTTTGTCAGCACAATGCTACATGGCCTTGTCATCACAATCCTTCATGACAACTGGGATCACATTGCAACATGCTCTTGTCATCTCTGTCTTTATTTTCTGGATTTTACAGATTTTCGGATGTCCCTTTTTACCGGTGGGAAGTGACAATTCTTTGTAGTGTGGATTTGTATTGCGGGGTTGCTTGATTGGCCAGAAAGGGTGTATGCCTTTTCTCCTGAATATATTCAGCAGAAAATGCATACGCCCTTTTTGGCCAAGTGCATCATTGTCGAAGTTGTTACGCTTTTCCTGTGCTTTAAAGGCGATTCCAGTTTAACTCTTGAAATATGTTTTCTGCAATTCGGCCTCATTTTCAAGTCTGCTTCGTTGCCTTCCCTCAACAGGTTTTTGGAAGAGAGTTGTCCTTTATAACTCTGCAGGTTTGTGAATTGCTGTGCCCCTGAGCTCCAATTTTCAACTTGTGTTTTTGTGAGCTGACCGCAAATCTACAATTTTGCTACATGACCTATACTGGTTCCGGGGGTGCAGGCTGACGCTTTGGTTAATTCTTCCTTCCGGACGGGAAATTAGAGTGACATGTGTCTGTCCAAATGCCTACAGCTACTCTCTGATTTGTTCTCCCTCTTTCCTTTCATCCACTGCACAATTTGCAATCTGTGCGAACCGGTAGCTTATAGGGGCTGACTCTCCAAGTTGGCAGATTGATAGTAAAGCAGTTGGAATGCCAAACAGGAGCACAAGGAGAGGAAAAATTAGGAGCCTTTTAGAAATCTTTTGCCATCACAGGGTGTCCTTTCTCTAGGATTCCCATACATGTTATAACTGTATTGATATTCCCTTCTACCTGGAGAGTTGGGACACATGGAATGGGTGGCATGCATTACTGCTTTAAAGGATCTGCATTTTCTCACCCAATCTCACAAGTCCTCTCAGCCCCAAGTGTCCAGCCTTATGTCTCATCTAGCTGTCTTTGCAGATAGGGTCGTTCCAGGTTTCATCAGAACCCCTGAAGGAATTGTGTAAAATTTCGCTGTTTTTATTTGTTTTGTTTTTGAAATTCATTTTTATAAGGGGGTTGAGCTGATTTTCACCGACGTGTTTATGCCTGTCTAGACACACTTGATTCCCTTATGGAGACATATCAATATATAGGTTTTAAGATTCTTACTAGTCAGATATATTCCTCTGTGTGGAATAGGGGTGTTGAGTCCCGTTCACAGAGGAAGGTGTAGGATTTGTCTATTCTGTATTTGCTTCATGGAATGGTACCAGTGCTAATATCAAAGTGTGGTTTTATGCATCACCCCACATCTCCTTTCCCCTTATCAGGCATAAGAGTGTTTTCTCAATGTGAGACTCTGTTCTCTTTCCTAACTCAGTTCATGTGTAGCCATGTTTACAGGACCTTCATAAGTGATATCTTATGATAAGTTTCTTTTTCTGTGTGACTTATTTCACTTAGAATCATCGTGCCTAAATCCACTCATTATGCTGTTACTGGCTTTATGACATTGATTTCATGTCTGAGTGATATTCCGTTCTACAAAATTACCACAAGTTCTTTATGCAATTTTCTCTTTCCTGGAATACTTAAGTTGTACTGAAGTTGAGGTTCTTGTATGCAGAGCAGCCTTAAATTTTGGGGTGCCTGTGTCTTGTTGATATTTAGTCTTCCCAAGTTATATGCCCATGAGTGGAAGTGCCCTATGCTCGGTAGCTTTGTATTTTAGATGTTTTAGGAAACAGCATACACTTCTTCAGAGTGGGTCTTGGATATTTATACCACACCCATCAGCGTGACTAGCTCCCTGTTCTCCATGGCCTTTCCTGCATTTCTGGTTTGTACACATTTTTTTGGATGGCCTTTCTGAGCAGTGGAAATTGAGACTTCTTTGTTGTGCGGATTTGCATTTCCCGCTTGCTTGGTTGGCCAAAAACTCTGTATGTGTTTTTTTCCTGAAGATATTCACGAAAAAAACGCATACACCCTTTTGCCCAACTGCATCATGTTAGAAATTCTGCTGCTTTTCATATGCTTTAAATGTGAGTCCAATCTCCCTTTTGAAATCTGTTTCCTACAATTCTGCCTCTCATTCAGATCCTCTTCGTTGCCTTACCTGAATATATTTTTGGACGTTGGTTATCATTTTTATCTTTGCAGGTCTTTGTATTGTTTGCTCCTGAGCCCCATTTTGCAACTCGCATTTTGTGTGAGCGGGTCGCCAAACCATTGTATTGCTTCCGGCCCTATTCTGGTTCTGGGGAGGCAGGCTGAGCCTTTGGTTAATTCTTCTTCCTAATGGGAAATTAGAGTGGCATGTGCCTGTCAAAACTCCTACAGCTAGTCTCTCATTGGTTCCCCCTCTTCCCGTTTATCCTCTGCACAAATTGCAAACTGTGTGAAACAGGAGGTTAAAGGTGCTGATTCTCCAAGTGGGGAGATTGTTAGTAATTTGGCTGGAATGGCGAACCCCAGCACCAGGAGATCAAAAATGAGGTGGATTTTAGACACCTTTCCTGGTCACACGGTGTACATTCGTCTTGGTTTCCCAGGCATGTTTTCGCTGTCGGAAGATTCCCTTGAACCTGCAGATTTGGGACCCAAGGAATGGGAATCAGGCAGTATTACTTTAAAAGGTCTGCCTTTACTCACCCAGCCTCTCTAAGATCTCTTAGCGTGCATAGCTTCCTGCCTTATATATCATCCTGCTGTGGGTCTACATGTGTTCAATCCATGTTACATCGTAGCCCTTTAACAAAAGTTGTAAGAAGTTTTGTCTGTCTCACTGTTTTTATAAATAGTTTTAAATTTATTTTTATATTGGTTACAGCTGATTTTCAAAGGTCTGTTTTTTGCTGCTGTACATCCACTTGATTCATGTACTGTGAGACAACAATAAATTCTTTTTCAGATGCTTACCAGTCATTTATATTATTTTCCAGTGACTTGAGTGCGCTGAGTGCAGTTCTTTGAGGTACCATGTAGGCCTTGTCAGTTATTCAATTTGGTACTTGGAATGGTGTCTTTGCTAATTTCAACCTCCCCGATAATACCTCACCCTTCCCCACCTTTTCCGTTTAGCAGCCTTATGTTTATTTTCTACATATTTGACTATGTTTCTATTTTGTAATTTATTTCATGTGTAGCCATTTTTGATTCCACCTTTAAGTGACATATTATGATATGTGTCTTTTTCTTTCTGTCATATGTCACTTAGAATGATCGTATGTAACTCCTCCAGAGTTGTTACAACTGGCCTTATTTCATTGATTTCTGGATGAGTAATATTCCACTCTACATAAGTACCCCAACTCTTTTATCCATTTTATCCTTCCAGGGACATTTAGGTTATATCCAAGTTGAGGCCCTTTTTAACAGAGAGGTGGTAAACGTTGGGGTGCCTGTTTTCTGTCGATTTTTGTTTTTCCGAAGGTATACGCCCATGAGTGCAAGTGCCCTATGCTCTGTAGCTCATTTTTTAGATGTTTTAGCAAACACAATACAATTCTCCAGAGTGGCCGTTGGCAAATTACATTTGCACTATCAGCCTCACAGGGCTCCCTTTTCTCCTCACCCTGTCCTACATTTCTGGTGTTTACACTTTATGTGGATGGCCCTTCTGACTGATGTGAAGTGATACATTTTGAAGTATAGATTTCCAGTGCCCACCTGTTTTGTTGGATAAAATGTGTGTATGGCCTTTACTTGAATATATTCAGAAAAAAATGCATACGCCCTTTTTGGCCAACTGCATCATTGGCGATGTTCTGCCCCTTTTCTTTTGCTTTAATGGGGAGTCCTTTCCACCTCTTCAAATCTGTTTCCTGACAATCTCCCTTGCTTACAAGTCCTTTTCTGTGACTTACCTCAAGACATTTTTTGATGATAGATATTTTCAACTCTGCAGTTTCATGAATTTTAGTGCCCCTGAGTTCCATTTTTCAACTTGTGTTTTTGGAAACTGGACACAAAACAGCGGGATTTCCTCTAGCCCTATTCTGTTTCCGTTGGCAATTCTAGCCTTTGATGAATTTGTCTTCCGGATTTGAAATTAGAGTGGCATGTGCCTGTCTGAACACCTAGGACGTGTCTCTAAATATTTCTCTTCCTTCCGCTTCATCCTCCGGACAAATTCCAAACTGAGTGCAACAGGATGTTGACGGTGCTGATATCCCCAAGTGCGGAGATTGTTAGGAAAGATGCTGGAGGGGTGAACCCGAGCACCAGGCGATGAGGAGATGAGGTGCCTTTTCCAAACTGTTTCCGATCAAACGGTGTACCATCCTCTAGGTGTGACAGGCATGTTTTAGCCGTAGGAATGGTCCCGTGCATGTACGGAGAACACCAGGAATTTTGCCAAATCAGTGCCTCCCCGAACCGCAAACTGGGGAATTTTTAAGCTACGGCTACACATATGTCCATTGAGGGCCTTGGGAAATAGGCAGAGTCCAAACTTTAGATGATTGAACTCTTCGGGATCAGAAGTGCTCACCATCGGCCTTGCTTAGTTTACATTTTATCTGTCATTGATAGATGATGTCAATAAAAATATCTATTTTTTTTCAGATTATTTCCCCTTATAGGTTATTGCAAAATATTCAGTGTAGTTCCCTGTGCTATACAGTAGTTCCTTGTTGATGATCTGTTTTATACATAGCAGTGTGTATGTGTTAATCCCAAACTGTTAATTTATCCCTTCTCCTACCTTTCCCCTTTGGTAATAATAAATTATAAGATTTTATACTTCTCAGAAATGGGGAATCTGAAAGAGAGGTATCATTTTCTTTTTTTTTTTTTTTTTTTTTTTTTTTTTTTTTTTTTTTTTTTTTTTTTTTTTTTTTGTGATACGCGGGCCTCTCACTGTTGTGGCCTCTCCCGTTGCGGAGCACAGGCTCCGGATGCGCAGGCTCAGCAGCCATGGCTCACGGGCCCAGCCGCTCCGCGGCATATGGGATCCTCCCAGACCGGGGCACGAACCCGTATCCCCTGCATCGGCAGGCGGACTCTCAACCACTGCGCCACCAGGGAGGCCCGAGAGGTATCATTTTCAATGGAAAAGCATTCAAAACAAGATTGAAGTTTCAGCCAAGAGTATTCGATGTACATCCTTGGGAATAAATCACTTCATTTCTCTAATGTTGACCTGACAAATAAGACAGACGTCTTCACTGAACTTGCTTATAATAAAGTGATGGAAATATCAAATGTAAGTCTTAGAAACATCGTATTTTACCCGAGCCTTATACACTGCTCTATGTTAACTACAGTTTGGCTCACACATCTGTTCATTGAAGTTACAATGTTCTCAATTTCTGTTACTGATCCTCCAGAGTGGACCCCAACAGGAGTCCCTGTGCCCAGTGTCATTGGATCTAACAGATCAAGACTGAGTTTGGTTCAGAAGCAAAGGAAACTTTATATTTTGAAAACAGAATGGAGAGGTGAGAGCATGCACTACCCCGCGGGCTGTGGGCTGGGCTGCTTTGTAGGGATCCCATCAGCGTCAGCAGGAGGGAGGGGATGGAGCTCTCGAGGCCTGGGTTGGCTGCAGCTCAGGCTCTATGTCGCAGAGTCTGCATGGGACCCCACTAGCTGAGGTGTCAGCCCAGCCATTCTGCACTAGGAAATCGGGTCTGAAGTGCCGGGTGTGGGACCTCTGCATGTGGAACCCTAGGAGCACGTGAAATTAGACAAAGCACAAAGGAAAAACAGGTTAGACTTTATTTTATTGCCCAGATTCTCTTTTTATCTCCCAGGAATTTTTAATGAACGTTGCCGGTGATGAACACCTCCTCTGCTTTTTGTCCCGTTCCTCACTCTTGGGGTGCTGAGGGTGCAGACCCCTGTTTTGTAACTGCTTCATGCTGAGGTGGGAGACCGCATACATGGGGGGAGGGGCAAAACTTCTCCCCAGCAGCCTCCAGGTGAGTTTGATTGTCCCAAGGCTTCCTGCCTCACTGCTCGTCCACCTGAGCACCAGCATAGGAAGTGTTATAGATTCTAATGACCTTTAATGGTCCAGGAAAGACATGCACAGAGATGCTGCGGTGGCAGGTTTCACCCCACCCCACATTTGTTCAGCGACCTTAGGCTGACGGTTTTTGCCAGCCTAGATGCTC
This sequence comes from Hyperoodon ampullatus, assembly GCF_949752795.1. NCBI lineage: Eukaryota > Metazoa > Chordata > Mammalia > Artiodactyla > Ziphiidae > Hyperoodon > Hyperoodon ampullatus. Next base: position 3,353,004 of record NW_027641090.1, read on the forward strand.
TGACCAGTAGTCTGTGCTTTCTTTAATTAGGTCCCTGAATTAATGTATAAACAGCACCATGTGTCAGAGTCCTGCCCGCATAACTCCCAGACAGTCCATGGTCAGTGGTGATCCAGGACCATGACGTCCACTGAGTCAACGGCCTTTTGAAGTAGCCAGCAGTCCAGCCGGCCATATTGGCCACCATCACCGTGTTTTCTGTAGGGATTTCTATGGTGAAAGCGTGATATACGTTTCCCCCGCCAAGCTTATTAGCTCCCGTCTGGGTGCAGTAAGTCCTGCAAGCAGTAGTCTGCACTTTTGGGGCACAGACTTGTTTCCTGAGAGAAACTCCAGGTCAAGTGATGGTCACACGAGTCATCTTGGGGGCCCATTGCGCCCGTTTGTCTCTCTGGAGGTTGGAGTTGGATGGCCTCCTCAGTCGAGGTCAGTGTGTCCACAGAGCGACCCCTGCAACTTCAGGGCATGATGGGTGGTTAGGATCACCACGTGGCTTCCTTTTCCCTTAGGAGGGAGCTGGCCTTGCAGGCTGCTGATTCCCACCTTTTTAGATACCCAAGTATCCTGGCCTGATGGGGCGGTGGGCAAAGCCCTTGGTGACCATAGTTTATCATACCTGAAGGGCATTCTTGTGTTGCTCCATTTCAAGTGGTCCCAGTTTTTGCACTAAGGCTCCAAGGTCGATTAATCTTTGACCGGGTATGTAAAGGTCAAAGGGTTTAGCTAAATTAGGGAGTTCCTGGGCAAGGGCCTGAATTGACTGCTCTTTCCATTCTTGAAAGGCTGCTTCTGGATTCTATTAAAAAGGTTCATCATCTTTTCGTGTCAGTGTTTCATGTAGAGGCCCAGCTATTAGACTGTAGTTATGGATCCAGATGCAGAAAACCTTGGCCTCCCCAGGAACCCCTAAGCTGTCTTCTAGTTTTAGAAGAGGTAAGGCTGCAAATGGCTTCTTCCCTATCCTGGGATGCGTTTCTCCGAATATCTGTGAGAATTAAGCCAAGGCATGTCACCTTAGCCTGGGATATTTGAGCCTTTTTCTTGGACACCTTCTATCCTTTCTTGGCTAGGTAGTTCAGAGGTGTCTTTAGTAGGCCGGGCGATCAGAATGTCATCTGCACATTGAAGGAGGGTTCCCTTTTACAGAGGTAGAACTTTTAGGTCTTTAGAGGACATTTCCCCAATGATGGTGTGGGGATTTTTGAACCATTGGGGCAGGACGGCCCAGCATTATTGCTTTTGTTGCATGTTGTGTTCTGCCACTCACAAGCCAAAAATTCTTGTGACTCTGAGATGAGTGGAATACAGAAGAAGGCATCATTGAAGTCTAATACAGAATGCCATGGCCTGGTGGATGGTAGACTGACCAGCAGTGTGTAGGAAATAGGAGCTACTTGATGTATATCCTCAGTGGCTTCACTGACTGTCTTGATATACTTTACCAGGTCTGCAGCAGCCCATGGGGCTCTCGTGGTCAGGCCAATCCCAGGATATGGAGCTCACGTGGGCTGCACCTCCACCCCCACAGCCCACGGGGCTCTCGTGGTCAAGTCCCTCCCAGGGTATGGAGCTCACCTGTGCAGCTACCCAGCAGCCCATGAGGCTCTCATAGTCAGGCCCTTCCCAGGATATGGAGCTCCCTTTGGGCAGGTACCCAAGAAGGGCTGGAAACACAGGATCCGTGCACATAGCCCACCTTGCAGAGAACCCCCAGCTCACCTGTTGCTCACAGCTGACACAGAACACCTCAGAGCAGGACTTGAACTAACATACAGCAGCTCTGACAGGTCTGTGACCCCAGGTATCACTCTGTGCGGCCTCTCTCTGCCTGGTCTTCCAGACACTTCCACTGCATCCAGGGCCCCAGGCCTCTATCTCCACCCAACATCACTCCTCTCCCTGACTCCTGGGTTCCTCTCATTAGGATAGGGTCTTCTTGAAGTTGTTTTCCACTCATGGACCAGATAAAATGATTAGAAAACAAGCTGCAGCTGCAGCCCCTTGTCTATCCTGACTCTTAAGAGCCCACACCTGTTCCTTGGGCCTGGCCCGTTTAGCAAGGCTCATTTTTTGCAACTGTGAGCCCCTGAGGAGTGAGGACTGGCTGATTTGGGCAGCCTGACACTGCCTGCCAGCCCTCCCCAGGTGTGCCTGTGTTGAGATCAATATAAGCACCTCTCCAGTCAGCAAGAGCTCCTGTAGCTGTGCCTGACGCCATATTCTCTGCCCCGTCAGCAGTGTCGGGGCTGGGGTGGTGGGAGGGAGTGAGGGGCCGTGGCTTTGTGGGTGGCCCAGTTTGAGGGGGGCTCTGCTGGACTTCCTGCAGGAGTTGCCAGGCTGCCACCTGCTAAATAAGAGGATATGTCACCCATACCTGCCACTGGAATTTCTCCCCAAGCAGAGGTGAGGAAGTAAAAAAGCAGCGGGGGCCGTGGCAGGAGGGGTATCTCAGGCAGGGAAATGGAAAGCTTCCAGAAGAGCATCTGGGGCCAGGACCATCCTGGCTGGCCTGCTGCCACCAAGTCGGCCTGCATGCTGTCGCTGCTGTGGCTCCACAGCCCTTGCTCTAGGCTTGCAAGTTCTTGTACCTATTCAGGTATTTTACCTGGAAAGGGTGGGAAGATTTCAGCTGCAGCAGGACTGGGATACAGCTCACATTTACTCACAGACGCCTCGACATAGTCCCCCAGCTTTGCAATGAGGATGTTCCTTGTGGGGGGGAGCGCTGCTGACTGCATGGGAGATGATTTCTCACTTCTGACCAACTTAAGAATTTGTTACCACTGGAACAAGTGCCCTGATACGATTTTCCTCTGTATAAATGGTGGGTTCTGTTTTTTTTTTTTTTTTTTTTTCCTTTTTTCTTTTTGGTTCAAGGTAGGTTTTATTTATTCCTCTTTTTTTTAATTTAGAGATATAAACATGGTAATAATGCATTAATATAAAGACGTCTATATGAAGGGAAAAACTTTTTTCTGTTCTATTTTATTAAATGTTATTTATTTATTTTTAATTTTTTAAAATTTCTTTATTTCTTTTATAGAGCAGGTTCTTATTGGATATCTATGTTATACATATAAGTGTGCACATGTGAATCCCAGTCTCCCAATTCATCCCACCACCACCCACCCATGGTGTTCCCCCCTTGGTGTCCATATGTTTGTTCTCTACATCTGTGTCTCTACCTCTGCCCTGCAAACCGGTTCATCTGTACCATTTTTCTAGGTTCCACATATATGCATTAATATACAATATTTGTTTTTCTCTTTCTGACTTACTTCACTCTGTATGACAGTCTCTAGATCCATCAAGGTCTCTACAAATGACCCAATTTCATTCCTATGTATGTCTGAGTAATATTCCATTGTATATATGTACCACATCTTTATCCATTCGTCTGTCTGTGGGCACTTATGTTGCTTTCATTACCTGGCTATTGTAAATAGTGCTGCAATGAACATTGTGGTGAATGTGTCTTTTTGATTTATGGTTTTCTCTGGGTATATGCCCAGTAGTGGGATTGCTGGATTATATGGTAATTCTATTTTTAGTTTTTTAAGGAACCTCCATTCTGTTCTCCATAGAGACTGTATCGATTTACATTCCCAACAATAGTGGAAGAAGGTTCCTTTTCTCCACACCCTCTCCAGCATTTGTGGTTTGTAGATTTTCTGATGATGCCCATCTAACAGGTGTGACGTGATACCTCATTGTAGTTTCGATTTCCATTTCTCTAATAATTAATGATGTTGGGCAGATTTTCATGTGCATCTTGGGCATCTCTATGTCTTCTTGTAAGAAATGTCTATTTAGATCTGCTTCCATTTTTGTATTGGGTTTTTTGTCTTATTAACGTTGAGCTGCATGAGCTGTTTATATATATTCGAGATTAATCATTTGTCCATTGATTCGTTTGCAAATATATTCTGCCATTCTGAGGGTTGTCTTTTCATCTTGTTTGTAGTTTCCTTTGCTTTGCAAAAGCTTTTACATTTCATTAGGTCCCATCTGTTTCGTTTCTTTTTTTTATTTCATTACTATAGGAGATGGATCAAAAAAAGATCTTGCTGTGATTTACGTCAGAGTATTCATCGTAAGTTTTCCTCTCAGAGTTTTATACTGTCCGGTCTTACATTAAGGTCTCTAATCGATTTTGAATATATTTTTATGTATGGTGTTGGGGAGTGTTCTAATTTCATTCTTTTACATATAGCTGTCCACAATTCCCAGCACCACTGACTGAAGAAACTCTCTTTTCTCCATTGTAAAGTCTTGCCTCCTTTGTCATAGATTAGTTGACCATAGGTGTGTAGGTTTATCCCTGGGCTTTCTTTTTTTTTTTTTTCCTTTTCCACCTTTATTGGAGTATAATTGCTTTACAATGGAGTGTTAGTTTCTGCTGTATAACAAAGTGAATCAGCTATGCATATACAAATATCAGCAGATCCCCTCCCTCTTGCATCTCCCTCCCACACTCCATATCCCACCCCTTTAGGTGGTCACAAAGCACCGAGCTGATCTCCCTGTTCTATGTGGCTGCTTCCCAGTAGCTCTCAGTATTACATGTGGTAATGTATTTATGTCCATGCCACTCTCTCACTTCGTCCCATCTTACCCATCCCCCTTCCGGCGTCCTCACGTCCTTTGCCTATGTCTGTGTCCTTAATCCTGTCCTGCCACTAGGGTCTTCAAAATCTTTTTTTTTTCCTCATTAGATTCCGTATATCTCTGTTAACATACAGTATTTGTTTTTCCCTTTCTGACTTACTTCACTGTGTAGGACAGATTCTAAGTCCATCCACCTCAGTGCAAATAACGCAGTTTTGCTTCTTTTTATGGCTGAGTGATATTCCATTGTATATATGTGCCATATCTTCTTTATCCATTCATCTGTCGATGGACAATTAGGTTGCTTCCATGTCCTGGCTATTGTAAATAGAGTTGCAATGAACATTTTTGTACATAACTCTTTTTGAATTATGGTTTTCACAAGGCAAATGCCCAGTAGTTGTATTGTTGTGTCGTATGGTACTTCTATTGTTAGTTATTTAAAGGAACCTCCTTACTGTTCTCCCTAGTGCCCATATCAATTTACATTCCCACCCACAGTGCAAGTGTGTTCCCTTTTCTCCAATAAAGGCCTCTCCAGCATTTATTGTTTTGTAGATTTTTTTGATGATTGCCACTCTGACTGCTGTGAGGTGATACCTCACGGTAGTTTTGATTTGCATTTCTCTAATGATTAGTGATGTTCAGCATCCTTTCATGTGTTTCTTGGTAATCTGTATATCTTCTGTGGAGAAATGTCTATTTAGGTCTTCTGCCTGTTTTTGGATTGGGTTGTTTGCTTTTGTGATATTGAGCTACATGTGGTGCTTGTAAAGTTTGGAGATTAATCCTTTGTCAATTGCTTCATTTGAAAATATTTTCTCCCATTCTGAGTGTTGTTTTTGCATCTTGTTTATGTTTTCCTGTACTCTGTAAAAGCTTTTAAGTTTCATTAGGTCCCATTTGTTGATTTCTGTTTTTATTTCCATTTCTCTAGGAGGTGGGTCAAAAAGGATCTTGCTATGATTTATGTCATAGAGTGTTCTGCCTATGGTTTCCTCTAAGTGTTTTATAATGTCTGGTCTTATATTTAGATCTCTGATCAATTTAGAGTTTATTTTTGTGTATGGTGTTATGGAGTGTTCTAATTTCATTCTTTTATGTGTAGGGGTCCAGTTTTCCCAGCACCAATTACTGAAGAGACTGTCTTTTCTCCATTGTATATCCTTAGCTCCTTTGTCATAGGTGAGATAGGCATAGGTATGTAGGTTTATCTCTGCACTTTCTGTCCTGTTCCATTGAACTGTGTTTATGCCAATCTACATACACTTGATTCCATTATGGAGACATATAAATACATAGGTTTCAAGATTTTTACCAGTCAGATATATTCCTCTTCAGTGAATAGGGTGTTTTGTGTCCAGTTCATTGAGAAAGGAGTAGGTCTTGTCTGTTAGATATTTGGTATATGGAATGGTATCTGTGCTAATTTCAAACTCTGGTTTTACGCATCACCCCACGTCACCTTTCCCCTTAAGGAGGCATAAGTGTGTTTTCTAAATGTGTAAATCTGTTCTTTTTTGAAATTCAGTTCATGTGTAGCCATGTTTACATTCCGTCTATAAGTGATATATTACAATAAGTTTCTTTTTCTTTGTGGCTCATTTCACTTAGCATCATCGTTCCTAAAGCCACTCATTATGCTTCTATTGGCCTTATTACATTGATTTTATGTCTGAGTGACATTCCATTGTATATAAGTACCACAACATCTTTATCCATTATTTTTTTTCCTTGCCTGGGGTATTTAAAGTGTACCGAAGTTGAGGTTCTTGTAAACAGAGCAGCCCTAAACTTTGGGGTGGCTGTGTGTTGTGGATTTTTAGTTTTCCCAAAATACACGCCCTTGAGTGGAAGTGTGCTATGCTCTGTACCTCTGTTTTAGAAAACAACATACAGTTCTCCAGAGAAGCTGTTGACAATTTACATTCTGTACATCAGCGTAACCAGGCTCCCTTTTCTCCATGGCCTGTCCTGTATTTGTTGTTTTTACACAATTTGCGGATGGCCCTTTTGACCGGAGGTAAGTGACACTTCTATGTAGTGTGGATTTGCAATGTCTGATGGCTTGCTTGGCCAGAAAGGGCGTATGAGTTTTCTCCTGAATATATTCAGGAGAAAAGGCATACACCCTTTTAGGACAAGTGCATCATGGTCGAAGTTGTGCCCCTCTTCCTGTGTTTTAAAGGAGATTCCAATGTACCTCTTGAAATCTGTTTCCTGCTATTCTGTCTCGATTTCAAGTCCACCTCGTTGCCTTCCCTCAACAGATTTTTGGACGATAGTTGTCCTTTATGACTCTGCCAGTTTTTGAACAATTGTGCCACTGAGCTCGATTTATCAACTCGTTTTTTGTGAGTTGACCCCAAGTCCAAAATTTTGGTTCAGGACCTATACTGTTTCCCGGTGGGTGGCTGAGACTTTGGTTAATTCTTCTTCCTGCCGGGAAATTAGAGAGACATGTGCCCTTCCAAATGCCTAACAGCTACTCTCTCATTGGTTCTCCCTCTTCCCTTTCATCCTCTGCCAAATTGGCAAGCTGGGCGAAACAGGAGGTTAAAGGGGATGTCTCTCCAAGTTGGGAGATTGTGAGTAAAGCAGTTGGAAAGTCAAACCGGAGCACCAGGAGAGGGACTGTTAGTTGAGTTTTAGAAACGTTTTGTATTCAGAGTGTGTCCATTCTCTTGGTTTCCCATACATGTTATAGCTGTAGTAATATTCCCTTCAACCTGGAGTGTTGGGACCCTTGGAATGTGTGCCACGCATTATTGCTTTAAATGGTCTGCATTCGCTCACCGAATGTCACCAATACTCTCAGTCACAAGTGTCCAGCCTTATGCCACATCCAGCTGTCATTGTAGATAGGGTCATTCCAGGTTTCATCAGAGCCCCTGAAGGAATTGTAAAGAATTTCCCTGTTTTTTTGTTTTGTTTTAGAAATTCCTTTTTATAGTGGGTTTGAGCTGATTCTCACTGCCATGTTTATGTCAGTCAAGACACACATGATTCCCTTATGGAGACATATCAATACATAGGTTTTAAGATTCTTACTAATCAAATATATTCCTCTGCCGGAAATATGGGGTTTTGAGTCCCTTTCACTGAGGAAGGTGTAGGTCTTGACTATTCCATAGTTGGTTTTTGGAACGGTAACTGTACTAATATCAAACTCTGGTTTTATGCATCACCCCACCTCTCTTTCTACCTTGAGCGGGAATAAGAGTTTTTTCTACATGTGAGACTCTGCTCTCTTTCCTAACTCAGTTCATGTGTGGCCATGTTAACAGGAACTTCATAAGTGATATCTTATGATAAGTTTCTTTTTCTCTGTGACTTATTTCACCTAGAATCACCGTACCTGAATCCACTCATTTTGCAGCTACTGGCCTTATGACATTGATTTCATGGCTGAGGGCTATTCCATCGTACGTAATTAACACAATTTTTTGAACAATTTTTGTCTTTCCTGGGATATTTAAGGTGTACCCAAGTTGAGGTACTTGTAAACAGTGCAGCCATAAATTTTGGGTAGCTCTGTCTTATTGATTTTCAGTTTTACAAAGGTATATTCCCTAGACTGGAAATGCCCTTGCCTCTGTAGCTCTGTTGTTTACTTGTTTTAGGGAACACAATGCACTCCTCCAGAGAGGCAGTTGGCAATTTACATCCTGCCCATCAGCATAACTAGGCTCCCTGTTCTCCAGGGCCTGTCTTGCCTTTCTGGTTTTTACACATTTTGCGGATGTTCCTTTTGACCCGTGGGAAGTGAAACTTCTTTGTAGTGCTGATTTGCATTGACCGCTTGCTTGCTTGGCCAAAAAGGGCGTATGCCTTTTCTCCTGAATATATTCAGGAGAAAACGCATACGCCCTTTTTGGCCAAGTGCATCATTGTCGAAGTTGTGCCAATCTTCCTGTGCTTTAAAGGTGATTCCAATGTACCTCTTGAAATCTGCTTCTTGCTATTCTGGCTCGCTTTTAAGTCTGCCTCGTTGCCTTTCCTCAACAGATTTTTGGACGATAGTTGTCCTTTATTACTCTGCCAGTTTGTGAATTGCTGAGCCCCTGAGCTCCATTTTTCAACTCATTTTTTTGTGAGCTGACCCCAAGTCCAAAATTTGGTTCAGGAACTATACTGGTTCCCGGCGGGTGGCTGAGACTTTGGTTAATTCTTCTTCCTGCCGGGAAATTATAGTGACATGTGCCCGTCCAAATGCCTAACAGCTACTCTCTCATTGGTTCACCCTCTTCCCTTTCATCCTCTGCCAAATTGGCAAACTGTGCGAACCAGGAGGTTAAAGAGGCTGTCTCTCCAAGTTGGGAGATTGATAGTAAAGCAGTTGGAAATTCTAGCTGGAGAACCAGGAGAGGGACTATTAGTTGAGTTCTAGAAAACTTTCGTATTCACAGTGTGTCCATTCTCTAGGTTTCCCGTACGTGTTATAGCTGTAGTAATATTCCCTTCAACCTGGAGAGTTGGGACCCTTGGAATGTGTGCCACGCATTATTGCTTTAAAAGGTCTGCATTTGCTTACCCAATCTCACCAATCCTCTCAGTCCCAAGTGTCCAGCCTTATGCCACATCCAGCTGTCGTTGTAGATAGGGCCATTCCAGGTTTCATCAGAGACCCTGAAGGAATTGTAAAGAATTTCCCGTTTTTTTTTTTTTTTTGGTTGTTTTTGAAATTCCTTTTTATAGTGGGTTTGAGCTGATTCTCACTTCCATCTTAATGCGAGTCTAGACACACTTGTTTCCCTTATGGAGACATATAAATATATAGTTTTTAAGATTATTACTAGTCAGATATATTCCTCTGCGGGAAATATGTGGTTTTGAGTCCCTTTCACTGAGGAAGGTGTAGGTCTTGACTATTCAATATTTGGTTTTTGGAATGGTACCTGTACTAATATCAAACTCTGGTTTTATGCATCACCCCTCGTTTCCTTTCCCCTTAAGCAGGCATAAGAGTGTTTTCTACATGAGAGGCACTTTTCTCTTTCTTAACTCTGTTCATGTGTAGCCATGTTTACCGGACCTTCATAAGTGATATCTTATGATAAGTTTCTTTTTCTCTGTGACTTATTTCACTTAGAATCATCGTACATGAATCGACTCATTTTGCTCCTACTGGCCTTATGACATTGATTTCATGGCTGAGGGATAATCAATCGTACTTAAGTATCAAAATTTCTTGAACCAATTTTGTCTTTCCTTGGATATTTAAGGTGTACCCAAGTTGAGGTTCTTGTAAAGAGTGCAGCCCTAAATTTTGGGGTGGCTGTGTCTTATTGATTTTCAGTTTTCCCAAGGTATATTCCCTAGACTGGAAGTGCCCTTCGCTCTGTAGCTCTGTTGTTTAATTTTTTTAGGGAACACATTTCACTCCTCCAGAGAGGCGGTTGGCAATTTACATCCTGACAATTAACATAACTAGGCTCCCTGTTCTCCAAGGCCTGTCTTGCCTTTCTGATTTTTACACATTTTGCAGATGTCCCTTTTGATCGCTGAGAAGTGATACTTCATTGTACTGCAGAATTTCATTACCCGCTTGCTTGCTTGCCCAAAAAGAGCGTATGCGTTTCCTCCTTGTTATACTCAGGAGGAAACGCATACGCCCTTTTTGGGCAAGTGCATCATGGTCGAAATTGTGCCCCTCTTCCTGTGCTTTAAAAGTGATTCCAATGTACGTCTTGAAATCTGTATCCTGCTATTCTGGCTCCCTTTCAAGTTCACCTTGTTGCCTTCCCTCAACAGATTTTTGGACGATAGTTTCCCTTTAATACTCTGCCAATTTGTGAATTGCTCTGCCCCTGAGCTCCATTTTTCAACTCGTTTTTGTGAGCTGACCGCAAGTCCAAAATTTTGCTTCAGGATCTATACTGGTTCCCGGCGTGTGGCTGAGACTTTGGTTAATTCTTCTTCCTTCTGGGAAATTAGAGTGACATGTGCCCGTCCAAATGCCTAACAGCTACTCTCTCATTGGTTCTCCCTCTTTCCTTTCATCCTCTGCCAAATTGGCAAACTGTGCGAACCAGGATGTTAAAGGGGCTGTCTCTCCAAGTTGGGAGATTGATAGTAAAGCAGTTGGAAAGTCAAACCGGAGCACCAGGAGAGGGACTATTAGTTGAGTTTTAGAAACCTTTCATATTCACAGTGTGTCCATTCTCTAGGTTTCCCATACATGTTATAGCTGTAGTAATATTCCCTTCAACCTGGAGATTTGGGACCCTTGGAATGTGTGCCACGCAGTATTGCATTAAATGGTCTGCATTTGCTCACCGAATCTCAACAATCCTCTCAGTCCCAAGTGTCCGGCCTTATGCCACTTCCAAGTGTCGTTGTAGATAGGGTCATTCCAGGTTTCATCAGAGCCCCTGAAGGAATTGTAAAGAATTTCCCTGTATTTTTGTTTTGTTATTGAAATTCCTTTTTATAGTGGGTTTGAACTGATTCTCACTGCCATGTTTATGCGATTCTAGACACACTTGATTCCCTTACGGAGACTTATCAGTACATTGGTTTTAAGATTCTTACTAGTCAGATATATTCGTCAGCGGGAAATATGGGTTTTTGATTCCCTTTCACTGTGGAAGGTGTAGGTCTTGTCTACTTCGTAGGTGATTTTTGGAACTGTACCTCTACTAATATCAAACTCTAGTTTTATGCATCACCCCACCTCTCCTTCCCACTTAAGCAGGCATAAGAGTTTTTTCTAAATTTGAGACTCTGTTCTCTTTCCTAATTCAGTTCATGTGTAGCCATGTTTACAGGACCTTCATAAGTGATATCTTATGATAAGTTACTTTTTCTCTGTGACTTATTTCACTTAGAATCATCGTACGTGAATCCACTCATTTTGCTGCTACTGGCCTTATGACATTAATTTCATGGATGAGGGATATACCATTCTACGAAAGTAACACAATTTCTTAAACCATTTTTGTCTTTCCTGGGATATTTAAGGTGTACCCAAGTTGAGGTTCTTGTAAGCAGTGCAGCCCTAAATTTTGTGGTGGCTCTGTCTTTTTGATTTTCAGTTTTACCAAGGTATATTCCCTAGACTGGAAGTGCCCTTGGCTCTGTAGCTCTGTTGTTTACTTGTTTTAGGGAACACAATGCACTCCTCCGGAGAGGCAGTTGGCAATTTACATCCCGCCCATCAGCATAACTAGGCTCCCTGTTCTCCAGGGCCTCTCTTGCCTTTCTGGTTTTTACACATTTTGCGGATGTCCCTTTTGACCACTGGGAAGTGACACTTCTTTGTAGTGCAGATTTGCATTGCCCACTTGCTTGCTTGGGCAAAAATGTCATTTGCGTTTTATCCTGAATATATTCAGGAGAAAACGCATATGCCCTTCTTGGCCAAGTGCATCATTGTCGAAGTTCTGCCCCTCTTTCTGTGCCTTAAAGGCGATTCCAATGTACCTCTTGAAATCTGTTTCCTGCTATTCTGGCTCGCTTTCATATCCGCCTCGTTGCCTTCCCTCAACAGATTTTTGGATGATAGTTGTCCTTTATTACTCTTCCAGTTTGTGAATTGCTATGCCTCTGAGCTCCATTTTTCAACTCGTTTTTTGTGAGCTGACCACAAGTCCAAAATTTTGGTTCAGGAACTATACTGGTTCTCCGCGGATGGCTGAGACTTTGGTTAATTCTTCTTCCTGCCGGGAAACCAGAGTGACATATGCCCGTCCAAATGCCTAACAGCTTCTCTCTCATTGGTTCTCTCTTTTTCCTTTCATCCTCTGCCAAATTGGCAACCTCTGCGAACCAGGAGGTTAAAGGGTCTGTCTCACCAAGTTCGGAGATTGATTGTAAAGCAGTTGAAAATTCAAACCGGAGCACCAGGAGATGGACTATTACTTGAGTTTTAGAAACCTTTCATTTTCACAGTGTGTCCATTCTCTATGTTTCCGGTACATGTTATAGCTGTAGTAATATTTCCTTAAACCTGGGGAGTTGGGACGCTTGGAATGTGTGCCACGCATTATTGCTTTAAATGGTCTGCATTTGGTGACCAAATCTCACCAATACTCTCAGTCCCTAGTGTCCGGCCTTATGCCACATCCAGCTGTCTTTGTAGATAGGGTCATTCCAGGTTTCATCAGAGCCCCTGAAGAAATGTAAAGAATTTCCCTATTTTTCTTTTTTGTTTTTGAAATTCCTTTTTATAGTGGGTTTGAGCTGATTCTCACTGCCATTTTTATGCCAGTGTAGACACACTTGATTCCCCTATGGAGACATATCAATACAAAGCTTTTAATATTCTTACTAGTCAGATATATTCCTCTGCAGGAATATGGGGTTTTGAATCCTTTCACTGACGAAAGTGTAGGTCTTGTCTATTCCGTAGTTGGTTTCTGGAACGGTACCTGTACTAATATCAAACTCTGGTTTTATGCATCACCCCACCTCTCCTTCCCCCTTAAGCAGGCATAAGAGTGTTTTCTAAATGTGAGACTCTGTTCTCTTCCCTAACTCAGTTCATGTGTAGCCATGTGTGCGGGATAGTCATAAGTGATATCTTATGAAAAGTTTCTTTTTCTCTGTGACTTATTTCACTTAGAATCATCGTACCTGAATCCACTCATTTTGCTGCTACTGGCCTTATGACATTGATTTCATGGCTGAGGGGTATTCCATCTTACGTAAGTAACACAATTTCTTGAACCATTTGTGTCTATCCTGGGTTATTTAAGGTTTTACCCAAGTTGAGGTTCTTGTAAGCAGTGCAGCCCTAAATTTTTGGGTGGCGCTGTCCTATTGATTTTCAGTTTTCCCAAGGTATATTCCCCAGACTGGAAGTGCACTTGGCTCTGTAGCTCTGTTGTTAACTTGTTTAAGGGAACACAAAGCACTCCTCCAGAGAGGCAGTTGGCAATTTACATCCTGCCCATCAGCATAACTAGGCTCTCTGTTCTCCAGGGCCTCTCTTGCCTTTCTGGTTTTTACACATTTTACGGATGTTCCATTTCAACGGTTGGAAGTGATACTTCTTTGTAGTGCAGATTTGCATTGCCCGCTTGCTTGCTTGGCCAAAAAGGGCGTATGCGTTTTCTCCTGAATATATCGAGGAGAAAATGCATACGCACTTTTTGGCCAAGTGCATCATTGTCGAAGTTGTGCCGCTCTTCCTGTGTCTTAAAGGTGATTCCAATGTACCTCTTGAAATCTGTTTCCTACTATTCTGGCTCGCTTTCAAGTCCACCTCGTTGCCATCCCTCAACAGATTTTTGGAAGATTGTTGTCCTTTATTACTCTGCCAGTTTGTGAATTGCTGTGCCCCTGAGCTCCATTTTTCAACTCGTTTTTTGTGAGCTGACCTCAAGTCCCAAATGTTGGTTCAGGACCTATACTGGTTCCCGGCGGTTGGCTGAGACTTTGGTTTATTCTTCTTCGTGCTGGGAAATTAGAGTGACACGTGCCCGTCCAAATGCCTAACAGCTACTCTCTCATTGGTACTCCCTCTTCCCTTTCATCCTTTGCCAAATTGGCAACCTGTGCGAACCAGGAGGTTAAAGGGGCTGTCTCTCCAAGTTGGGAGATTGATAGTAAAGCAGTTGGAAAGTGAAACCGGAGCACGAGGAGAGTGACTATTAGTTGTGTTTTAGAAACCTTTCGTATTCACAGTGGGTCCATTCTCTAGGTTTCCCGTACATGTTATAGCTGTAGTAATATTCCCTTTTATTTGGAGAGTTCGGACCCAAGGAATGGTTGCCACGCATTATTGCTTTAAAGGGTCTGCATTTGCTCACCCAATCTGACCAATCGTATCAATCTCAAATTTCCAGCCTTATGCCACACCCAGCTGTCATTGTAGAAAGGGTCATTCCAGGTTAGATCAGAGCCCCTGAAGGAATTGTAAAGAATATCCCTGTTTTTTTGTTTTGTTTTTAAATTCCTTTTTATCGTGGGTTTCCGCTGATTTCCACTGCCATGTTTATGACAGTCTAGACACACTTGATTCCCTTACGGAGACATATCAATACATAGGTTTTAAGATTCTTACTAGTCAGATATATTCCTCTGCAGAGAATAGGGGTGTTGAGTCCCGTTCACTGAGGAAGGAGTTGTTCTTGTCTATTCTGTATTTGGATTATGGAATGGTAGTGGTGCTAATATGAAACTCTGGTTTTATGCATCTCGCCACATCTCCTTTCCCCGTAAGCAGGCATAAGTATGTTTTCTATATGTGAGACTCTGTTCTCTTTACAAATTCAGTTCATGTGCACACATGTTTACATTTCCTTCATAAGTGATATCTTATGTCAGAGTGCTCCATGGATCTTGTCATCATAATGCTCCATGATGCTTGTCACCAAGATTATCCATGGTCTTCTCATCACAGTGCTCCACGGTCTTGCCATCACATTGCTCCATGTCCCTTGTCATCACAATTCTCCACCTCTTTGTCACCACAATATTCCATGACATTTCTCATCAAAATGTTACATGCTCTTGTCAGCACAATTCTCCGTGCACCTGTCATCGCAATGCTCCCTGAACCCTGTCATAGCAAGCTCCATATGCTTCTCATCACAATGCTTCATGACATTGTTATAAAAATTATCAATGTCCCTTGACATCACAATGCTCCCTGCCATTGTCAACACAATTCTCCATGTCCCCGTCATCACAATCCTCTATGACACTTGTTATCACATTGTTCCATGCCCTTGTCATCACAGTGGTCCAGGCCCTATTCACAAAAGTCTCTGTGACCTTTGTCACCACACTGCTCCATGAAATTTTCATCACAATGCTCTGTGTCCCTTGTCATCACAATGCTCCTTGCCTTTGTCAGCACAATGCTCCATGACACATGTCATCACAATGTGCCATGCTCTTTTCATCACAATGCTCCACATCCTTTTCATCTCTATGCTCCATAAAACTTGTCATCACAATGCTCCATTCACTTCTCATCAAAATGCTCTCTCACCACATATATCACAATGTTCCATCACTAGTCATCACAATACTCTCTCACCCCTGTTATCACAATGTTCCATGACCCCTGTCATCACAGAGCTACATGCCCTTATCATCACAATGCTCCATGACCCCTGACATCACAATGTTCCATAACACCTGTCACAAAATGCTCCATGACCCATTTCATCACAATGCTCCATGACCATTGTCATCACAATGTTCCAAGCCCTTGTCATCAAAAGGCTCCATTACCTTTGTCATCACAATCCTCCATGACACTTGGTATCACAATGCTCCATGCCATTGTCATCACAATGGACAATGACTTATGTCATCACAATGCTCCCTGACAACTGTCTTCACAATACTCCATGACCTTGTCATCACAATGTTCATTGCCCTTGTCATCACAATGCGCCATGACCACTGTCATCACAATAATCCATGAAACATATCAGACCAATGTTCCATGACACTGTCATCACAATGCTCCATGCCCTTGTCATCAAAATGCTCCATGACCCCTGTCATCACAATGCTCCGTGACTCCAGTCATCACAATGCTTCATGACATTTGTCCTCACAATGGTCCATGCCCTCGTCACACAAGGCTCTGTGACCTTTGTCACCACAATGATCCATGCCCTTGTCATCTCAATGCTCCATGCCCACTGTCATCAAAATAATCCATGAAACTTGTCAGAACAATGTTCCATGCCCTTGTCATCATATTGCTCCATGCCCTTGTAATCACAATGCTCCATGACCCCTGTCATCACAGTGCTCCGTGACTCCAGTCACCACAATGATTCAGGACCTTTCTCATCACAATGGTCCATGCCCTCGTCACACAAGGCTCTGTGATATTTGTCACCACAATGCTCCATGAAATTTTCATCACAATGCTCAGTGTCCCTTGTCATCACAATGCTGCATGCCTTTGTCAGCACAATGCTCCATGACACTTGTAATCAAAATGCTCCATGCACTTGTCAGCACAATGCTCCATGACACATGTCATCATAATGCTCCATTGCCTTCTCATTACAATGCTCCATGCCCTTGTAATCACTTTGCTTCAAAACCCCTGTAATCTCAATGCTCCATGCACCTTTTCATCAGAATGCTCCAAGGCCCTTTTCATCAAAATGCTCCATTACCCCTGACATCACAAGGTTCCATAACCCCTGTCATCAAATTGTTCCATGACACTTTTCATCAATTTGCTCCATGACCCTGTCATCACAATGCTCCCTTCCCTTATCATCACAATGCACCACGACCTTGTCATCAAAATGCTCCATGACCTTTGTCATCACAATGCTCCATGACCCTTGGCATCACAATGCTCCATGCCATTTCATCACAATGCTACATGAAACCTCTCATCACATTGCTCCATGCCCTTGTCACCACAATGCTCCATGAGGCTTGTCATCACAACGCTCGATACCCTTCTCATCACAATGCTCCATGCCCTTGTCATTACAATCCTCCATAACACATGTATCACAGTGTTCCGTACCCTAGTCATCACAATGTTCCAGGCCGAATCTCATCACAATAATCCATGAAATTTTCAGACCAATGTTCCATGCCCTTGTCATCACAATGCTCCAAGACCCCTGTAATCACAATGCTCCATGCCCTTGTCATCAGAAAGATCGATGACACATGTCATCAGTATGCTCCAAGGCCTTCTCATCACAATGCTCCATACCCTTGTCATCACAATGCTCCAAGAGCCCTGTAATCACAATGCTCCATGCCCCTATTCATCAGAATGCTCCATGAGACTTGTCATCACAAGGCTCCATGGTCTTCTCATCACACTGCTCCAGGACTTTGTCATCACAATGCTCCATTCCCTTGTCATCACAATGCTCCTTGACCACTGTCATCACAATACTCCATGAATATTTTCAGGCCAATGCTCCATGACCTTCTCATCACAGTGCTCCATGACCCATGTCATCACAATGCTCCATGACCCCTCTCATCACAATGCTCCATGACACCTGTCATCACAATGCTCCATGCCCCTTGTCATTACAGTGATCCATGACGCTCTTCATCATAATTATCCATGGTCTTTTCATCACAATGCTCCACGGTCTTGCTATCACAATTCTCCATGCCCTGTTCATCACAATGCTCCATGTCCCAAGTCATTACAATTCTCCACGTCCTTGTCATCACAATGCTTCGTGACACTTCTCATCACAATGTTACATGATCTTGTCATCACATTTCTCCATGCACTTGTCATCGAAATGCTCTATGACCACTGTCTTAGCAAGCTCCATGCGCTTGTCATCACACTGCTTCACGACGTTGTCATCAAAATTCTCAATGGCCCTTGTCATCACAATGCTCCATGCCCTTGTCATCACAATGCTCCATGACCCTTGTCATCACAATGTTCCAAGCACTTGTCATCAAAATGCTCCATTACCTTTGTCATCACGATCTTCCATGACACTTGGTATCACAATGCTCCATGCCATTGTCATCACAATGGACAATGACATATGTCATCACAATGCTCCCTGACACCTGTCTTCACAATACTCCATGACCTTGTCATCACAATGTTCCATGCCCTTGTCAACACAATGCGCCATGCCCACTCTCATCACAATAATCCATAAATCTTGTCAGAGCAATGCTCCATGACACCTGTCATCTCAATGCTCCGTGACTCCAGTCATCACAATGCTTCATGACCATTGTCATCACACTGGTGCATGCCCTCTTCAAACAAGGTTCTATGATTTTTTTCACCACAATGCTCCATGAATATTTCATCACAATGCTCTGTGTCCCTTGTCATCAAAATGCTCCATGCCTTTGTCACCACAATTCTCCATGCCCTTGTCATCACAATGCTCCATGCCCACTGTCATCAAAATAATCCATGAAACTTGTCAGACCAAGGATCCATGCCCCTGTCATCATATTGCTCCATGCCCTTGTAATCACAATGCTCCATGACCCCTGTCATCACAGTGCCCCATGACTCCAGTCATCACAATGATTCATGACCTTTCTCATCACAATGGTCCATGCCCTCGTCACACAAGGCTCTGTGATATTTGTCACCACAATGCTCCATGAAATTTTCATCACAATGCTCTGTGTCCCTTGTCATCACAATGCTCCATGACACATGTCATCACAATGTGCCATGCTCTTTTCATCAGAATGCTCCACATCCTTTTCATTGCTATGCTCCATAAAACTTGTCATCACAATTCTCCATGCACTTCTCATCAAAATGCTCTCTCACCACATATATCACAATGTTCCATCACTAGTCATCACAATACTCGCTCACCCCTGTTATCACAATGTTCCATGACCATTGTCATCACAGTGCTACATGCCCTTATCATCACAATGCTCCATGACCCCTGACATCACAATGTTCCATAACCCCTGTCACAAAATGCTCCATGACCCATTTCATCACAATGCTTCATGACCCCTGACATCACAATGTTCCATAACCCCTGTCATGAAAATATTCCATGACACTTTTCATCAAATTGCTCCATGACCCTGTCATTACAATGCTCCCTGCCCTTCTCATCACAATGCACCACGCCCTTGTCATCAAAATGCCCCATGACATTTGTCATCACAAAGCTCCATGACCCTTGTCATCACAATGCTCCATGCAATTGTCATCACAATGCTCAATGAAATCTCTCATCACATTGCTCCATGCCCTTGTCATCACAATGCTCCATTACACCTGTCATAACAATGCTCCATGACTCCTGCCATCACAATGTTCCACGGCCTTGTCATCACAATGCTCCATGACCCTTGCCATCACAATGCCCCAAGACCTCTGTAATCACAATTCTCCATGCCACTTTGAATCTCAATGCTCCATGAACACTGTCATCACAATGCACCATGCCCATCATCATAATGATTCATGCTATTGTCATCACAATGAAATCAAAATGCTCCATGTCCTCTGTCATCACAATGCTCCAAACACTTCTGATCACAGTGCTCCATAACACTTGTCATTACTTGCCCCATGACCCTAGTCATCACAATTATGCAAGGTCTTCTCATCACAATGCTCCATGAGCTTTGTCACCACAATGCTCAATACACTCGGCATCACAATGCTCGCTGACACTTGTCATCAGTATGCTCCTTGAACAATGTCATGACAAGGCTCCATGCCTTTTTCATCACAATGATCCATTCCCTTTTCATCACAATGCTCCAAGACCCCTGTTATCACAATGCTCTGTGACTCCAGTCATCACAATGCTTCATGACATTTGTCATCACAATGGTCCATGACCTCGTCACACAAACATCTGTGACCCTTGTCAACACAATGCTCCATGATATTTTTATCACAATGCTCTGTGACCCTTGTCATCACAAAGCTCCATGCCTTTGTCAGCACAATGCTCCATGACTCTTGTCATCACAATGCTCGATGCGCGTTTCAGCACAATGCTCCATAATCGATGTCATCACAATGCACCATGCACTTGTCATCACAATGCTCCACATCCTTGTCATCAAAATGCTCCATAAACCTTGTCATCACAATGCTCCATGCACTTCTCCTCAAAATGCCTTCTCACCACTGATATCACAATGTTCCATCACTAGTCATCACAATACTCCCTCACCCCTGTCATCACAATATTCCATGACCCCTGTAATCACAATTCTCCATGCCCTTGTCATCAGAAAGCTCCATGACGCATTTCATCAGAATGCTCCAGGACCTTCTCATCACAGTGCTCCATGCCCTTGTCATCACAATGCTCCAACACCCCTGTAATCACAATGCTCCATGCCTCTTTTCATCTCAATGCTCCATGAACCCTGTCATCACAATGCACCGTGCCCATCACCATAATATTTCATGCTATTGTCATCACAATGAAATCAAAATGCTCAATGACCTCTGTCATCACAATGCACCAAATCCTTCTGATCACAATGTTCCATAACACTTGTCATCACAAAGCCCCATGACGCTGGTCATCACAATTATCCATGGTCTTCTCATAACAATGCTCCATGATCTTTGTCATCACAGTGCTCAATACACTTATCATCACAATGCTCCCTGACAGTTGTCATCAGTATGCTCCTTGAACCCTGTCATGACAAGGCTCCATGCATTTTTCATCACAATGATCCATTCCCCTTTCATCACAATTCTCCAAGACCCCTGTAATCACAATGCTCCATGTCCTTGTCATCACAAAGCTCCATGACTCATGTCATCAGAATGCTCCATTGCCTTCTCATCACAATGCTCTATGCCCTTGTAATCACATAGCTTCAAAACCCCTGTAATCTCAATGCTCCATGCAACTTTTCATCAGAATGCTCCATGACTTTGTCATCACAATGCTACATGACCATTCTCATCGCAATGTTCCAAGCCCTTCTCATCAAAATGCTGCATTACTTTGGCATCACAATCCTCCATGACACTTGGTATCACAATGCTCCATGCCAGTGTCATCACAATGGACAGTGACATATGTCATCACAATGCTCCCTGACACCTGTCTTCACAATACTCCATGACCTTGTCATCACAATGTTCCATGCCCTTGTCATCAAAATGCGCCATGCCCCCTGTCATCACAATAATCCATGAAACATATCAGACCAATGTTACATGCCCCTATCATCACATTGCTCCATGCCCTTGTCATCACAATGCTCCATGACCCCTGTCATCACAATGCTCCCTGCCCTTCTCATCACAATGCACCACACCCTTGTCATCAAAATGCCCCATGACATTTGTCATCAGAAAACTCCATGACACTTGGCATCACAATGCTCCAGGCCATTGTCATCAAAATGCTCAATGAAATCTCTCATCACATTGCTCCATGCCGTTGTCATCACAATGCTCCATTACACCTATCATAACAATGCTCCATGACCCCTGCCATCACAATGTTCCACGGCCTTGTCATCCCAAGGCTCCATGACCCTTGTCATTAAAATGCTCCCAGATCTCTGTAATCACAATTCTCCATGCCACTTTTCATCTCAATGCTCCATGAACACTGTCATCACAATGCACCATGCCCATCATCATAATGATTCATGCTATTGTCATCACAATGAAATCAAAATGCTCCATGTCCTCTGTCACCACAATGCTCCAAACCCTTCTGATCACAATGTTCCATAAAACTTGTCGTCACATGCCCAATGAAGCTCGTCATCACAATTATGCAAGGACTTCTCATCACAATGCTCCATGACCTTTGTCACCACAATGCTCAATACACTTGGCATCACAATGCTCGCTGACACTTGTCATCAGTATGCTCCTTGAACACTGTCATGACAAGGCTCCATGCCTTTTTCATCACAATGATCCATTCCCTTTTCATCACAATGCTCCATGACCCTTGTCATCACAATGTTGCAAGCACTTGTCATCAAAATGCTCCATTACCTTTGTCATCACAATCCCCCATGACACTTGGTATCACAATGCTCCATGCCATTGTCATCACAATGAACAATGGCATATGTCATCACAATGCTCCCTGACACCTGTCTTCACAATAATCCATGACCTTGTCATAACAAAGTTCCATGCCCTTGTCATCACAATGCGCCATGCCCACTCTCATCACAATAATCCATAAATCTTGTCAGAGCAATGCTCTATGATCCCTGTCATCACAATTCTCCGTGACACCAGTCATCACAATGATTAATGACTTTTGTCCTCACAATGGTCCATGCCCTCGTCACACAAAGCTCTGTGATCTTTGTCACCCCAATGCTCCATGAAATTTTCATCACAATGCTCTGTGTCCCTTGTCATCACAATGCTCCATGCCTTTGTCAGCACAATGCTCCATGACACTTGTCATCAAAATGCTCCATGCACTTGTCAGCACAATGATCCATGACACATGTCATCACAATGTGCCATGCTCTTTTCATCACAGTGCTCCACATCCTTTTCATCGCTATGCTCCATAAAACTTGTCAACACAATGCTCCATGCACTTCTCATCAAAATGCTCTCTCACCACATACATCACAATCTTCCATCACTAGTCATCACAATACTCGCTCAACCCTGTCATCACAATGTTCCATGACCACTGTCATAACAGTGCTACATGCCCTTATCATCACAATGCTGCATGACCCCTGACATCACAATGTTCCATAACCCCTGCCACAAAATGCTCCATGACACTTTTCATCACAATGCTCAAAGACCCTGTAATCACAATGCTCCATGTCCTCGTCATCACAAAGCTCCATGACACATGTCATTAGAATGCTCCATTGCCTTCTCATCACAATGCTCCATGCCCCTGTAATCACATTGCTTCAAAACCCCTGAAATCTAAATGCTCCATGCACCTTTTCATCAGAATGCTCCATGCTCTTGTCATCACAATGCAACATGACCTTTGTCATCGCAATGTTCCAAGCCCCTGTCATTAAAATACTCCATTACCTTTGTCATCACAATCCTCCATGACATTTGGTATCACAATGCTCCATGCCATTGTCATCACAATGGACAATGACATATGTCATCACAATGTTCCCGGACACCAGACTTCACAATACTCCATGACCTTGTCATCACAATGTTCCATGCCCTTGTCATCACAATGCGCCAGGCCCACTGTCATCACAATAATCCATGAAACATGTCAGACCAATGATCCATGCGCCTGTCACCACAATGCTCCATGCCCTTGTCATCACAATGCTCCTTGACCCCTGTCATCACAATGCTCCATGACTCCAGTCATCACACTGCTTCATGACCTTTGTCCTCACAATGGTCCATGCCCTCGTCACACAAGGCTCTGTGACCTTTGTCACCACAGTGCTCCATGAAATTTTCATCACAATGCTCTTTGTCCCTTGTCATCAAAACGCTCCATGTGCTTGTCAGCACAATGCTCCATGACGCATGTCATCACAATGTGCCATGCTCTTTTCATCACAATGCTACACATCCTTTTCATCGCTATACTCCATAAAACTTGTCATCCCAATGCTCCATGCACTTCTCATCAAAATGCTCTCTCACCACATATATCACAATGTTCCATCACTAGTCATCACAATACTCGCTCACCCCTGTCATCACAATGTTCCATGACCACTGTCATCACAGTGCTACATGCCCTTATCATCACAATGCTCCATGACCCCTGACATCACAATGTTCCATAAACCCTGTCATCAAAATATTCCATAACCCCTGTCATCAAAATGTTCCATGACACTTTTCATCAATTTGCTCCATGACCCTGTCATCACAATGCTCCCTGCCCTTCTCATCACAATGCACCACGACCTTGTCAACAAAATGTTCCATGACCTTTGTCATCACAAGGCTCCATTAGCCTTGGCATCTCAATTCTCCATGCCATTTCATCACAATGTTACATGAAACCTCTCATCACATTGCTCCATGCCCTTGTAACCACAATGCTCCATGACGATTGTCATCACAATGCTCGATACACTTCTCATCACAATGTTCCATGCCCTTGTCACTACAATCCTCCATAACACATGTATCACAGTGTTCCGTGCCCTAGTCATCACAATGTTCCATGCCGAAACTAATCACAATAATCCATGAAATTTTCAGACCAATGTTCCATGCCCTTGTCATCACAATGCTCCATTACCACTGTCATAACAATGCTCCATGCCCTTGTCATCACAAAGATCGATGACACATGTCATCAGAATGCTCCATGGAGTTCTCATCACAATGCTCCATGACCTTGTCATCACAATGCTCCAAGACCCCTGTAATCAAAATGCTCCATGCCACTATTCATCAGAATGCTCCATGGGATTTGTCATCACAAGGCTCCATGGTCTTCTCATCACACTGCTCCAGGACCTTGTCATCACAATGCTCCATTCCCTAGTCATCACAATGCTCCTTGACCACTGTCATCACAATACTCCATGAACATTTTCAGGCCAATGCTCCATGACCTTCTCATCACAATGCTCCATGACCCTTGTCATCACAATGCTCCATGACCCATCTCATCACAATGCTCCATGACACCTGTCATCACAATGCTCCATGCCCCTTGTCATTACAGTGATCCATGATGCTCTTCATCATAATTATCCATGGTCTTTTCATCACAATGCTCCACGGTCTTGCTATCACAATTCTCCATGCCCTGTTCATCACAATGCTCCATGTCCCAAGTCATTACAATTCTCCACGTCCTTGTCATCACAATGCTTCGTGACACTTCTCATCACAATGTTACATGATCTTGTCATCACAATTCTCCATGCACTTGTCATCGAAATGCTCTATGACCACTGTCTTAGCAAGCTCCATGTGCTTGTCATCACACTGCTTCACGACGTTGTCATCAAAATTCTCAATGGCCCTTGTCATCACAATGCTCCATGCCCTTGTCATCACAATGCTCCATGACCCTTGTCATCACAATGTTCCAAGCCCTTGTCATCAAAATACTCCATTACCTTTGTCATCACGATCCTCCATGACACTTGGTATCACAATGCTCCATGCCATTGTCATCACAATGGACAATGACATATGTCATCACAATGCTCCCTGACACCTGTCTTCACAATACTCCATGACCTTGTCATCACAATGTTCCATGCCCTTGTCAACACAATGCGCCATGCCCACTCTCATCACAATAATCCATAAATCTTGTCAGAGCAATGCTGCATGACCCCTGTCATCACAATGCTCCGTGACTCCAGTTATCACAATGCTTCATGACCTTTGTCATCACAGTGGTCGATGCCCTCTTCACACAAGGCTCTGTGATCATTTTCACCACAATGCTCCATGAATATTTCATCACAATGCTCTGTGTCCCTTGTCTTCAAAATGCTCCCTGCCTTTGTCACCACAATGCTCCATGCCCTTATGATCACAATGCTGCATGCCCAATGTCATCACAATAATCCATGAAACTTGTCAGACCAATGTTCCATGCCCCTGTCATCATATTGCTCCATGCCCTTGTCATCACAATGCTCCATGACCCCTTTCATCACAATGCTCCGTGACTCCAGTCATCACAATGCTTCATGACCGATCTCATCACAATGGTCCTTGTCTTCATCACACAAGGCTCTGTGATCTTTTTCACCACAATGCTCCATGAATATTTCATCACAGTGCTCTGTGTCCCTTGTCATCAAAATGCTCCATGCCTTTGTCAGCACAATGCTCCCTGACACTTGTCATCAAAATGCTCCATGCGCTTGTCAGCACAATGATCCATGACCCATGTCATTATAATGCGCCATGCGCTTGTCATCACAATACTCCACTTCTTTATAATTGCTATGCTCCATAACACTGGTTATAAAAATGCTCCATGCACTTCTCATCCAAATGCTGTCTCACCACCTATGTCACAATGTTACATCACTAGTCATCACAATACTCCCTCAACACTGTCATCACAGTGTTCCATGCCCACTGTCATCAGAGTGCTACATGCCATTATCATCACAATGCTCCATGACCCCTGACATCTCAATGTTCCATAAACCCTGTCACAAAATGCTCCATGACCCATTTCATCACAATGCTTCATGACCCTTTACATTACAATGTTCCATAACCCAGGTCATCAAAATATTCCATGACAGTTTTCATCAAATTGCTCCATGACCCTGTCATCACAATGCTCCCTGTCCTTCTCATCTCAATGCACCATGCCCTTATCGTCAAAATGCCCCATGACCTTTGTCATCACAAATTTCCATGACACTTGGCATCACAATGCTCCATGCCATTGTCATCAAAATGCTCAATGAAATCTCTCATCACATTGCTCCATGCCCTTGTCATCACAATACTCCATTACACCTGTCATAACAATGCTCCATGACACCTGCCATCACAATGTTCCACTGCCTTGTCATCACAAGGCTCCATGACCCTTGTCATCACAATGCACCAGGACCTCTGTAATCACAATTCTCCATGCCCATTTTCATCTCAATGCTCCGTGAACACTCTCATCACAATACTCCATGAAACATTTCAGACAAATGCTCCATGCCCTTGTCATCACAATGCTCCATTACCCCTGTCATTATAATGCTCCATGACACCTGCCATCACAAGGTTCCATGGCCTTTTCATCACAAACCTCCATGACCCTTGTCATCACAATGCTCCAAGACCCTTCTAATCACAATGCTCCATTTCTTTGTCATCACAAAGCTCCATGATGCATGCCATCAGAATGCTCCATGGCCTTCTCATCACAGTGCTCCATGCCCTTGTCATCACAATGCTCCAGCATCCCTGTAATCACAATGCTCCATTCCCCTTTTCATCTCAATGCTCCATGAACCCTGTCATCACAATGCACCATGCCCATCATCATAATGCTTCATGCTATTGTCATCACAATGAAATCAAAATGCTCCATGACCTCTGTCATCACAATGCTCCAAACACTTGTTATCACAATGTTCCATAACCCTTGTCATCACAATGCCCCATGACGCTGGTCATTACAATTATCCATGGTCTTCTCATCACAATGCTCCATGACCTTTGTCATCACAATGTTCAATACACTTGTCATCACAATGCTCCCTGACACTTGTCATCAGTATGCTACTTGAACCCTGTCATGACAAGGCTCCATGCATTTTTCATCACAATGATCCATGCCCTTTTCATCACAATCCTCCAAGACCCCTCTAATCACAATGCTCCATGTCCTTGTCATCACAAAGCTCCATTACGCATGTCATCAGAATGCTCCATGGCCTTCTCATCACAATGCTCCATGCCCTGGTCTTCACAATGCCTCAAAACCCCTGTAATCACTATGCTCCATGAACCTTTTTATCAGTATGCTCCATGACAATTGTCATCACAAGGCGCCATGGCCCTATCATCACAATGCTCCAGGACCTTCTCATCGCATTGCTTCAAAACCCCATGTAATCTCAATGCTCCATGCACCTTTTCATCAGAATGCTCCATGCCCTTGTCATCACAATGCTCCATGACTATTGTCATCGCAATGTTCCAAGCCCTTGTCATCAAAATGCTCCATTACCTTTGTCAGCAAAATCCTCCAGGTCACTATGTATCACAATGCTCCATGACATTGTCATCACAATGGACAATGACATATGTCATCACAATGCTCCCTGACACCTGTCTTCACAATACTCCATGCCCTTGTCATCAAAATGTTCCATGCCCTTGTCGGCACAGTGCGCCATGCCCACAGTCATCACAATAATCCATGAAACATGTCAGACCAATGTTCCATGCCCCTTTCATCACAATGCTCCATGCCCTTTTCATCACAATGCTCCATGACCCCTGTTATCACAATGCTCAGAGACTCCAGTCGTCACAATTCTTCTTGACCTTTGTCCTCAAATGGTCCATGCCCTCGTCACTCAAGGTTCTGTGACCTTTGTCACCACAATGCTCCATGCCCTTGTCATCTCAATTCTCCATGCCCACTGGCATCACAATAATCCATGAAACTTGTCAGAACAATGTTCCATGCCCCTCTCATCACATTGCTCCATGCCCTTGTCATCACAATGCTCCATGACCCCTGTCATCACAATGCTCCGTGACTCCAGTCATCATAATGATTCATGACCTTTCTCATCACAATGGTCCATGCCCTCGTCACACAAGGCTCTGTGATCTGTGTCACCACAACGCTCCATGAAATTTTCATCAGAATGCTGTGTGTCGCTTGTCATCACAATGCTCCATGCCTTTGTCAGCACAATGCTCCATGACACTTGTCATCAAAATGCTCCATGCGCTTGTCAGCACAATGCTCCATGACACATGTCATCACAATGTGCCATGCTGTTTTCATCACCATGCTCCACATCCTTTGCATCGCTATGCTCCATAAAACTTGTCATCACAATGCTACATGCACTTCTCATCAAAATGCTCTCTCACCACATATATCACAATGTTCCATCACTAGTCATCAAAATACTAGCTAACCCCTGTAATCACAATGTTCCATGACCACTGTCATGACAGTGCTACATGCCCTTATACTCACAATGCTCCATGACCCCTGACATCACAATGTTCCATAAACACTGTCATCAAAATATTCCATGACACATTTATTCAAATTGCTCCATGACCCTGTCATCACAATGCTCCCTGCCCTTCTCATCACAATGCACCACGCTCTTGTCATCAAAATGCCCCATGACATTTGTCATCACAATGCTCCATGACCCTTGGCATCACAATGCTCAATGCCATTGTCATCACAATGCTCAATGGAATCTCTCATCACATTGCTCCATGCCCTTGTCATCACAATGCCCCATTACACCTGTCATAACAATGCTCCATGACCCCAGCCATCACAATGTTCCACGGCCTTTTCATCACTAGGCCCCATGACCCTTGTCATCACAATGCTCCAAGACCTCTGTAATCACAATTCTCCATGCCACTTTTCATCTCAATGCTCCATGAACACTGTCATTACAATGCACCATGCCCATCATCATAATGATTCATGCTATTGTCATCACAATGAAATCAAAATGCTCCATGTCCTCTGTCATCACAATGCTCCAAACCATTCTGATCACACTGTTCCATAACACTTGTCATCACATGCCCCATGACGCTCATCATCACATTTATGCAAGGTCTTCTCATCCCAATGCTCCATGACCTTTGTCACCAGAATGCTCAATACAATTGGCATCACAATGCTCGCTCACACTTGTCATCAGTATGCTCCTTGAACACTGTCATGACAAGGATCCATGCTTTTTTCATCACAATGATCCATTCCCTTTTCATCACAATGCTCCAAAACCCGTGTTATCACAATGCTCCGTGACTCCAGTCATCACAATGCTTCATGACATTTGTCATCACAATGTTCCATGACCTCGTCACACAAAGCTCTGTGACCTTTGTCACCACAATGCTCCATGAAATTTTTACCACAATGCTCTGCGACCCTTGTCATCACAAAGCTCCATGCCTTTGTCAGCATAATGCTCCATGACCCTTGTCATCACAATGCTCGATGCGCGTGTCAGCACAATGCTCCATAACCCATGTCATTACAATGCACCATGCACTTGTCATCACAATGCTCCATATCCTTGTCATCAAAATGCTCCATAAACCTTGTCATCACAATGCTCCATGCACTTTTCCTCAAAATGCCTTCTCACCACTCATATCACAATGTTCCATCACTAGTCATCACAATACTCCCTCACCCCTGTCATCACAATATTCCATGACCCCTGTAATCACAATTCTCCATGCCCTTGTCATCACAAAGCTCCATGACGCATGTCATCAGAATGCTCCATGGCCTTCTCATCACAATGCTCCATGCCCTTGTCATCACAATGCTCCAACACACCAGTTATCACAATGCTCCATGCCCCTTTTCATCTCAATGCTCTATGAACCCTGTCATCACAATGCACCGTGCCCATCACCAAAATATTTCATGGTATTGTCATCACAATGAAATCAAAATGCTCAATGACCTCTGTCATCACAATGCACCAAACCCTTTTGATCACAATGTTCCATAACTCTTGTCATCACAATGCCCCATGACGCTGGTCATCACAATTATCCATGGTCTTCTCATCACAATGCTCCATGATCTTTGTCATCACAATGCTCAATACACTTATCATCACAATGCTCCCTGACAGTTGTCATCAGTATGCTCCTTGAACCCTGTCATGACAAGGCTCCATGAATTTTTCATCACAATGATCCATTCCCTTTTCATCACAATGCCCCAAGACCCCTATAATCACAATGCTCCATGTCCTTGTCATCACAAAGCTCCATGTTGCATGTCATCAGAATGTTCCATTGCCTTCTCATCACTATGCTCCATGCCCTTGTCATCACATTGCTTCAAAACCCCATGTAATCTCAATGCTCCATGCACATTTTCATCAGAATGCTCCATGCCCTTGTCATCACAATGCTCCATGACTATTGTCATCGCAATGTTCCAAGCCCTTGTCATCAAAATGCTCCATTACCTTTGTCAGCAAAATCCTCCAGGTCACTATGTATCACAATGCTCCATGCCATTGTCATCACAATGGACAATGACATATGTCATCACAATGCTCCCTGACACCTGTCTTCACAATACTCCATGCCCTTTTCATCAAAATGTTCCATGCCCTTGTCATCACAATGCGCCATGCCCACTGTCATCACAATAATCCATGAAACATGTCAGACCAATGTTCCATGCCCCTGTCATCACAATGCTCTATGCCCTTTTCATCACAATGCTCCATGGCCCGTTATCACAATGCTCAGAGACTCCAGTCATCACAATGCTTCTTGTCCTTTGTCCTCACAATGGTCCATGCCCTCGTCACACAAGGTTCTGTGACCTTTGTCACCACAATGCTCCATGCCCTTGTCATCTCAATTCTCCATGCCCACTGTCATCACAATAATCCATGAAACTTGTCAGACCAATGTTCCATGCCCCTCTCATCACATTGCTCCATGCCCTTGTCATCACAATGCTCCATGACCCCTGTCATCACAATGCTCCGTGAATCCAGTCATCACAAAGATTCATGACCTTTCTCATCACAATGGTCCATGCCCTCGTCACACAAGTCTCTGTGATCTTTGTGACCACAATGCTCCATGAAATTTTCATCAAAATGCTCTGTGTCCCTTGTCATCACAGTGTTCCATGCCCTTGTCATCTCAGTGCTCCATGCCCACTGTCATCACAATAATCCATGAAACTTGTCAGACCAATGTTCCATGCCCCTGTCATCACATTGCTCCATGCCCTTGTCATCACAATGCTCCATGACCCCTGTCATCACAATGCTCCGTGACTTCAGTGATCACAATGATTCATGACCATTCTCATCACAATGGTCCATGCCCTCGTCACACAAGGCTCTGTGATCTGTGTCACCACAACGCTCCATGAAATTTTCATCACAATGCTCTGTGTCCCTTGTCATCACAATGCTCCATGCCTTTGTCAGCGCAATGCTCTATGACACTTGTCATCAAAATGCTCCATGCGCTTGTCAGCACAATGCTCCATGACACATGTCATCACAATTTGCCATGCTCTTTTCAAAACAAGGCTCCACATCCTTTTCATCGCTATGCTCCATAAAACTTGTCATCACAATGCTCCATGCACTTCTCATCAAAATGCTCTCTCACCACATATATCACAATGTTCCATCACTAGTCATCACAATACAAGCTCACTCCTGTCATCACAATGTTCCATGACCACTATCATCACAGTGCTACATGCCCTTATCATCACAATGCTCCATGACCCCTGACATCACAATGTTCCATAAACCCTGTCATCAAAATATTCCATGAGCCTTTCATTCAAATTGCACAATGACCCTGTCATCACAATGCTCCCTGCCCTTCTCATCACAATGCACCATGCCCTTGTCATCAAAATGCCCCATGACATTTGTCATCACAAAGCTCCATGACCCTTGGTATCACAATGTTCCATGCCTTTGTCATCACAATGCTCCATTACACCTGTCATAACAATGCTCCATGACCCCTGCCATAACACTGTTCCACGGCCTTGTCATCACAAGGCTCCATGACCCTTTTCATCACAATGATCCAAGACCTCTGTAATCACAATTCTCCATGCCAATTTTCGTCTCAATGCTCCATGAACACTGTCATCACAGTGCACCATGCCCATCATCATAATGATTCATGCTATTGTCATCACAATGAAATCAAAATGCTCCATGTCCTCTGTCATCACAATGCTCAAAACCCTTCTGATCACAGTGTTCCATAACACTTGTCATCACATGCCCTATGACGCTCGTCATCACAATTATGCAAGGTCTTCTCATCACAATGCTCCATGACCTTTGTCACCACAATGCTCAATACACTTGGCATCACAATGCTCGCTGACACTTG
The DNA here is from genome assembly GCF_949752795.1 of Hyperoodon ampullatus. Classification (NCBI taxonomy): domain Eukaryota; kingdom Metazoa; phylum Chordata; class Mammalia; order Artiodactyla; family Ziphiidae; genus Hyperoodon; species Hyperoodon ampullatus. The sequence continues at coordinate 3,385,579 of NW_027641090.1, forward strand.
TCATCAGTATGCTCCTTGAACACTGTCATGACAAGGCTCCATGCCTTTTTCATCACAATGATCCATTCCCTTTTCATCACAATGCTCCAAGACCCCTGTTATCACAATGCTCCGTGCCTCCAGTCATCACAATGCTTCATGATATTTGTCATCACAATGGTCCATGACCTCGTCACCCAAAGCTCTGTGACCTTTGTCACCACAATGCTCCATGAAATTTTTTTCACAATGCTCTGTGACCCTTGTCATCACAAAGCTCCATGCCTTTGTCAGCACAATGCTCAATGACCCTTGTCATCACAATGCTTGATGCGCGTGTCAGCACAATCCTCCATAACCCATGTCATCACAATGCACCAAGCACTTGTCAACACAATGCTCCTCATCCTTGTCATCAAAATGCTCCATAAACCTTTTCATCACAATGCTCCATGCACTTCTCCTCAAAATGCCGTCTCACCAGTGATATCACAATGTTCCATCACTAGTCATCACAATACTCCCCCACACTTATCATCACAATTTTCCATGACCCCTGTAATCACAATTCTCCATGCCCTTGTCATCACAAAGCTCCATGACGCATGTCATCACAATGCTCCATGGCCTTCTCATCACAATGCTCCATGCCCTTGTCATCACATTGCTCCAACACACCTGTAATCACAATGCTCCAGGCCCTTGTCATCACAATGCTCCAACACCACTGTAATCACAATGCTCCTTGCCCCTTTTCATCTCAATGCTCCATGAACCCTGTCATCACAATGCACCGTGCCCATCACCATAATATTTCATGCTATTGTCATCACAATGAAATCAAAATGCTCAATGACCTCTGTCATCACAATGCAACAATCCCTTCTGATCACAATGTTCCATAACACTTGTCATCACAATGCCCCATGACGCTGGTCATCACAATATCCATGGTCTTCTCATCACAATGCTCCATGATCTTTGTCATCACAATGCTCAATACACTTATCATCACTATGCTCCCTGACATTTGTCATCAGGATGCTCCTTGAAGCCTGTCATGAAAAGGCTCCTGCATTTTTCATCAAAATGATCCATTCCATTTTCATCACAATGCTCCAAGAACCCTGTAATCACAATGCTCCATGTCCTTGTCATCAAAAAGCTCCATGACGCATGTCATCAGAATGCTCCATTGCCTTCTCATAGCAATGCTCCATGCCCTTGTAAACACATTGCTTCAAAACCCCTCTAATCACAATGCTCCATGCACCTTTTCATCAGAATGCTCCATGCCCTTGTCATCACAATGCTCCATGACCCTTGTCATCACAATGTTCCAAGCCCTTGTCATCAAAATGCTCCATTACCTTTGTCATCACAATCCTCCATGACACTTGTTATCACAATGCTCCATGCCATTGTCATCACAATGGACAATGACATATGTCATCACAATGCTCCCTGACACCTGTCTTCACAATACTCCATGACCTTGTCATCACAATGTTCCATGCCCTTGTCATCACAATGCGCCATTCCCACTCTCATCACAATAATCCATAAAACATGGCAGACCAATGTTCCATGCCCCTGTCATCACAATGCTCCATGCCCTTGTCATCACAATGCTCCATGAACCCTGTCATCACAATGCTCCGAGACTCCAGTCGTCACAATGCTTCATGACCTTTGTCCTCACAATGGTCCATGCCGTCGACACACAAGGCTCTGTGACCTTTGTCACCACAATGCTCCATGCCCTTGTCATCTCAAAGCTCCATGCCCACGGTCATCACAATAATCCATGAAACATATCAGACCAATGTTCCATGACCCTGTCATCACATTGCTCCATGCCCTTGTCATCACAATGCTCCATGACCCCTGTCATCACAATGCTCCGTGACTCCAGTGATCACAATGATTCATGACCTTTCTCATCACAATGGCCCATGCCCTCGTCACACAAGTCTCTGTGATCTTTGTCACCAGAACGCTCCATGAAATTTTCATCACAATGGTCTGTGTCCCTTGTCATCACAGTGCTCCATTCCCTAGTCATCTCAATGCTCCATGCCCACTGTCATCACAATAATCCATGAAACTTGTCAGACCAATGTTCCATGCCCCTGTCATCACATTGCTCCATGACCTTGTCATCACAGTGCTCCAGTACCTCTGTCATCACAATGCTCCGTGACTCCAGTGATCACAATGATTCATGACCTTTCCAATCAAAATGGTCCATGCCCTCGTCACACAAGGCTCTGTGAACTTTGTCACCACAACGCTCCATGAAATTTTCATCACAATGCTCTGTGTCCCTTGTCATCACAATGCTCCATTACCTTTGTCACCACAATGCTCAATACACTTGGCATCAAAATGCTCCCTGACACTTGTTATCAGTATGCTCCTTGAACACTGTCATGACAAGGCTCCATGCCTTTTTCATCACAATGATCCATTCCCTCTTCATCACAATGCTCAAAGACCCCTGTTATCACAATGCTCTGAGACTCCAGTCATCACAATGCTTCATGACATTTATCATCACAATGGTCCATGACCTCGTCACACAAAGCTCTGTGACCTTTGTCACCACAATGCTCCATGAAATTTTTATCACAATGCTCTGTGACCCTTGTCATCACAAAGCTCCATGCCTTTGTCAGCACAATGCTCCATAACCCTTGTCATCACAAAGCTCCATAACCCATGTCATCACAATGCACCATGCACTTGTCATCACAATGCTCCACATCCTTGTCATCAAAATGCTCCACATCCTTGTCATCAAAATGCTCCATAAACCTTGTCATCACAATGCTCCATGCACTTCTCCTCAAAATGCCTTCTCTCCACTGATATCACAATGGTCCATCACTAGTCATCACAATACTCCCTCACCCCTGTCATCACAATATTCCATGACCCCTGTAAACACAATTCTCCATGTCCTTGTCATCACAAAGCTCCATGACTCATGTCATCGGAATGCTCCATGGCTTTCTCATCACAATGCACCACGCCTTTGTCATCAAAATGCCTCATGACATTTGTCATCACAAATCTCCATGACCCTTGGCATCACAATGCTCAATGAAATCTGTCCTCCCATTGCTCCATGCCCTTGTCATCACAATGCTCCATTACACCTGTTATAACTGTGCTCCATGACACCTGCTATCACAATTTTCCACGGCCTTGGCATCACAAGGCTACATGTCCCTTGTCATCACAATGCTCCAAGACCTCTGTAATCACAATTCTCCATGACACTTTTTATCTCAATGCTCCATGAACACTGTCATCACAATGCACAATGTCCATCATCATAATGATTCATGCTATTGTCATCACAATGAAATCAAAATGCTCCATGTCCTCTGTCATCACAATGCTCCAAACCCTTCTGATCACAATGTTCCATGACACTCGTCATCACAATTATGCAAGGTCTTCTCATCACAATGCTCCAAGACCTTTGTCACCACAATGCTCAATACACTTGGCATCACCATGCTCGCTGACACTTGTCATCAGTATGCTCCTTGAACACTGTCATGACAAGACTCCATGCCTTTTTCATCACAGTGATCCATTCACTTTTCATCACAATGCTCCAAGACCACTGTTATCACAATGCTCCGTGATTCCAGTCATCACAATGCTTCATGACATTTGTCATCACAATGGTCCATGACCTCGTCACACAAACATCTGTGACCTTTGTCACCACAGTGCTCCATGATATTTTTATCACAATGCAATGTGACCCTTGTCATCACAAAGCTCCATGCCTTTGTCAGCACAATGCTCCATGACTCTTGTCATCACAATGCTCGATGCGCGTGTCAGCACAATGCTCCATAACCGATGTCATCACAATGCACCATGCACTTGTCATCACAATGCTCCACATCCTTGTCATCAAAATGCTCCATAAACCTTGTCATCACAATGCTCCATGCACTTTTCCTCAAAATGCCTTCTCACCACAGATATCACAATGTTCCATCACTAGTCATCACAATACTCCCTCACCCTTGTCATCACAATATTCCATGACCCCTGTAATCACAATTCTCCATGCACTTGTCATTAAAAAGCTCCATGACGCATGTCATCAGAATGCTATATGGCCTTCTCATCACAATGCTCCATGCCCTTGTCATCACAATGCTCCAACATCCCTGTAATCACAATGCTCCATGCCCCTTTTCATCTCAATGCTCCATGAACCCTGTCATCACAATGCACCGTGCCCATCACCATAATATTTCATGCTATTGTCATCACAATGAAATCAAAATGCTCAATGACCTCTGTCATCACAATGCACCAAACACTTCTGATCACAATGTTCCATAACACTTGTCATCACAATGCCCCATGATGCTGGTCATCACAATTATCCATGGTTTTCTCATCACAGTGCTCCATGATCTTTGTCATCACAATGCTCAATACACTTATCATCACAATGCTCCCTGACAGTTGTCATCAATATGCTCCTTGACCCCTGTCCTGACAAGGCTCCATGGATTTTTCATCACAATGATCCATTCCCTTTTCATCACAATGCTCCAAGTCCCCTGTAATCACAATGCTCCATGTCCTTGTCATTAGAAAGCTCCATGACGCATGTCATCAGAATGCTCCATTGCCTTCTCATCACAATGCTCCATGACCTTTTAATCACATTGCTTCAAAACCCCTGTAATCTCAATGCTCCATGCAAGTTTTCCTCAGAATGCTCCATGCCCTTGTCATCACAATGTTCCATGACCCTTGTCATAGCAATGTTCCAAGCCCTTGTCATCAAAATGCTCCATTACCCTTGTCATCGCAATCCTCCATGACACTTGGTATCACATTGCTCCATGCCATTGTCATCACAATGGACAATGACATATGTCATCACAATGCTCCCTGACACATGTCTTCACAATACTCCATGACCTTGTCATCACAATGTTTCATGCCCTTGTCATCACAATGCGCTATTCACACTGTCATCACAATAATCCATGAAACATGTCAGACCAATGTTCCATGCCCCTCTCATATTAATGCTCCATGCCATTGTCATCACAATGCTCCATTACCCCTCTCATCACAGTGCTCCGTGACTCCTGTCATTGCAATGATTCATGACCATTCTCATCACAATGGTCCATGCCCTCGTCACACAAGGCTCTGTGATCTTTGTCACCACCATGCTCCATGAAATTTACATCACAATGCTCTGTGTCCCTTGTCATCACCAAGCTCCATGCCTTTGTCAGCACAATGCTCCATGACACTTGTCATCGAAATGCTCCATGCGCTTGTCAGCACAATGTTCCATGACACATGTCACCACAATGTGCCATGCTCTTTTCATCACAGTGTTCCACATCCTTTTCATCGCTATGCTCCATAAAACTTGTCATCACAATGCTCTTTGCACTTCTCATCAAAATGCTCTCTCACTACATATATCACAATGTTCCATCACTAGTCATCACAATACTCGTTCACCGCTGTCATCACAATGTTCCATGACCACTGTCATCACAGTGCTACATGCCCTTATCATCACAATGCTCCATGACCCCTGACATCACAATGTTCCATAACCCCTGTCACAAAATGCTCCATGACCCATTTCATCACAATGCTTCATGACCCCTGATATCAAAATGTCCCATAACACCTGTCATCAAAATAAGCCATGACCCTTTTATTCAAATTGCTCCATGACCCTGTCATCACAATGCTACCTGCCCTTCTCACCACAATGCGCCACACCCTTGTAATCAAAATGCCCCATGATATTTGTCATCACAAAGCTATGACATTTGGCATCACAATGCTCCATGCCATTGTCATCACAGTGCTCAATGAAATCTCAAATCACATTGCTCCATGCCATTTTCATCACAGTGCTCCCTTACACCTGTCATAACAATGCTCCATGACCCCTGCCATCACAATGTTCCACGGCCTTGTCATCACAAGGCTCCATGACCCTTGTCATCACAATGCTCCAAGACCTCTGTAATCACAATTCTCCATGCACCTTTTCATCTCAATGCTCCATGTACACTGTCATCACAATGCACCATGCCCATCATCATAATGATTCATGCTATTGTCATCACAATGAAATCAAAATGCTCCATGTCCTCTGTCATCACAATGCTCCAAACCCTTCTGATCACAATGTTCCATGACACTCGTCATCACAATTATGCAAGGTCTTCTCATCACAATGCTCCATGACCTTTGTCACCACAATGCTCAATACAATTGGCATCACAATGCTCGCTGACACTTGTCATCAGTATGCTCCTTCAACACTGTCATGACAAGACTCCATGCCTTTTTCATCACAGTGATCCATTCACTTTTCATCACAATGCTCCAAGACCCCTGTTATCACAATGCTCCGTGACTCCAGTCATCACAATGCTTCATGACATTTGTCATCACAATGGTCCATGACCTCGTCACACAAACATCTGTGACCCTTGTCAACACAATGCTCCATGATATTTTTATCACAATGCTCTGTGACCCTTGTCATCACAAAGCTCCATGCCTTTGTCAGCACAATGCTCCATGACTCTTGTCATCACAATGCTCGATGCGCGTTTCAGCACAATGCTCCATAATCGATGTCATCACAATGCACCATGCACTTGTCATCACAATGCTCCACATCCTTGTCATCAAAATGCTCCATAAACCTTGTCATCACAATGCTCCATGCACTTCTCCTAAAAATGCTTTCTCACCACTGATATCACAATGTTCCATCACTAGTCATCACAATACTCCCTCACCCCTGTCATCACAATATTCCATGACCACTGTAATCACAATTCTCCATGCCCTTGTCATCAAAAAGCTCCATGACGCATGTCATCAGAATGCTATATGGCCTTCTCATCACAACGCTCCATGCACTTGTCATCACAATGCTCCAACATCCCTGTAATCACAATGCTCCATGACCCTTTTCATCTCAATGCTCCATGAACCCTGTCATCACAATGCACCGTGCCCATCACCATAATATTTCATGCGATTGTCATCACAATGAAATCAAAATGCTCAATGACCTCTGTCATCACAATGCACCAAACCCTTCTGATCACAATGTTCCATAACACTTGTCATCACAATGCCCCATGATGCTGGTCATCACAATTATAAATGGTTTTCTCATCACAATGCTCCATGATCTTTGTCATCACAATGCTCAATACACTTATCATCACAAAGCTCTCTGACAGTTGTCATCAATATGCTCCTTGACCCCTGTCATGACAAGGCTCCATGGATTTTTCATCACAATGATACATTCCCTTTTCATCACAAGGCTCCAAGTCCCCTGTAATCACAATGCTCCATGTCCTTGTCATCACAAAGCTCCATGACGCATGTCATCAGAATGCTCCATTGCCTTCTCATCACAATGCTCCATGACCTTTTAATCACATTGCTTCAAAACCCCTGTAATCTCAATGCTCCATGCAACTTTTCCTCAGAATGCTCCATGCCCTTGTCATCACAATGTTCCATGACCCTTGTCATAGCAATGTTCCAAGCCCTTGTCATCAAAATGCTCCCTTACCTTTGTCATCGCAATCTCCATGACACTTGGTATCACAATGCTCCATGCCATTGTCATCACAATGGACAATGACATATGTCATCACAATGCTCCCTGACACCTGTCTTCACAATACTCCATGACCTTGTCATCACAATGTTCCATGCCCTTGTCATCACAATGTGCCATGCTCTTTTCATCACAGTGTTCCACATCCTTTTCATCGCTATGCTCCATAAAACTTGTCATCACAATGCTCCATGCACTTCTCATCAAAATGCTCTCTCACCACATATATCACAATGTTCCATCACTAGTCATCACAATACTCGTTCACCCCTGTCATCACAATGTTCCATGACCACTGTCATCACAATGCACCATGCCCATCATCATAATGATTCATGCTATTGTCATCAAAATGAAATCAAATTGCTCCATGTCCTCTGTCATCACAATGCTCCAAACCCTTCTGATCACAATGTTCCATAACACATGTGATCACATGCCCCATGACGCTCATCATCACAATTATGCAAGGTCTTCTCATCACAATAGTCCATGACCTTTGTCACCACAATGCTCAAACACTTGGTATCACAATGCTCGCTGACACTTGTCATCAGTATGCTCCTTGAACACTGTCATGACGAGGCTCCATGCCTTTTTCATCACAATGATCCATTCCCTTTTCATCACAATGCTCCAAGACCCCTGTTACCACAAAGCTCCGTGACTACAGTCATCACAATGCTTCATGATATTTGTCCTCACAAAGGTCCATGACGTCGTCACACAAAGCTCTGTGACCTTGGTCACCACAATGCTCCATGAAATTTTTATTACAATGCTCTGTGACCCTTGTCATCAAAAAGCTCCATGCCTTTGTCATCACAATGCTCCATAACCCATGTCATCACAATGCACCATGCACTTGTCATCACAATGCTCCACATCCTTGTCATCAAATGCTCCATAAACCTTGTCATCACAATGCTCCATGCACTTCTCCTCAAAATGCCTTCTCACTACTGATATCACAATGTTCTATCACAATACTCCCACACCCCTGTCATCACAATATTCCATGACACCTGTAATCACAATTCTCCATGCCCTTGTCATCACAAAGCTCCATGACGCATGACATCAGAATGCTCCATGCCCCTTTTCATCTCAATGCTCCATGAACCCTGTCATCACAATTCACCGTGCCCATCACCATAATATTTCATGCTATTGTCATCACAGTGAAATCAAAATGCTCAATGACCTCTGTCATCACAATGCAACAAACCCTTCTGATCACAATGTTCCATAACACTTGTCAACACAATGCCCCATGATGCTGGTCATCACAATTATCCATGGTCTTCTCATCACAATGCTCCATGATCTTTTTCATCACAATGCTCAATACACATATCATCACAATGCTCCCTGACAGTTGTCATCAGTATGCTCCTTGAACCCTGTCATGACATGGCTCCATGCATTTTTCATCACAATGATCCATTCCCTTTTCATCACAATGCTCCAAGACCCCTGTTATCACAATGCTCTGTGACTCCAGTCATCACAATGCTTCATGACACTTGTCATCACAATGGTCCATGACCTCGTCACACAAAGCTCTGTGACCTTTGTCACCACAATGCTCCATGAAATTTTTATCTCAATGCTCTGTGACCCTTGTCGTCACAAAGCTCCATGCCTTTGTCAGCACAATGCTCCATGACCCTTTTCATCACAATGCTCGATGCATGTGTCAGTACAATGCTCCATAACCCATGTCATAACAGTGCACCATGAACTTGTCATCACAATGCTCCACATCCTTGTCATCAAAATGCTCCATAAACATTGTCATCACAATGCTCCATGCACTTCTCCACAAAATGCCTTCTCACCACTGATATCACAATGTTCCATCACTAGTAATCACAGTATTCTCTCAACCCTGTCATCACAATATTCCATGACCCCTGTAATCACAATTCTCCATGCCCTTGTCATCACAAAGCTCCATGACGCTGGTCAACATAATTATCCATGGTCTTCTCATCACAATGCTCCATGATCTTTGTCATCACAATGCTCAATACATTTATCATCACAATGCTCCCTGACAGTTGTCATCAGTATGCTCCTTGAACACTGTCATGACAAGGCTCCATGCATTTTTCATCACAATGATCCATTCCCTTTTCATCACAATGCTCCAAGACCCCTGTAATCACAATGCTCCATGTCCTTGTCATCACAAAGCTCCATGACGCATGTCATCAGAATGCTGCATTGCCTTCTCATCACAATGCTCCATGCCCTTGTAATCTCATTGCTTCAAAACCCTTGTAATCTCAAAGATCCATGCAGGTTTTCATCAGAATGCTCCATGCCCTTGTCATCACAATGCTCCATGACCCTTTTCATCGCAATGATCCAAGCCCTTGTCATCAAAATGCTCCATTACCTTTGTCATCACAATCCTCCATGACACTTGGTATCACAATGCTCCATGCCATTGTCATCACAATGGACAATGACATATGACATCACAATGCTCCCTCACACCTGTCTTCACAGTACTCCATGACCTTGTCATCACAATGTTCCATGCCCTTGTCATCACAGTGTGCCATGCCCACTGTCATCACAATAATCCATGAAATATGTCAGACCAATGTTCCATGCCCCTGTCATCAAAATGCTCCATGCCCTTGTCATCACAATGCTCCATGAGCCCTGTCATCACAATGCTCCTTGACTCCAGTCATCACAATGCTTCATGACCATTGTCCTCACAATGGTCCATGCACTCGTCACAAAAGGCTCTGTGACCTTTGTCACCACAATGCTCCATGCCCTTGTCATCTCAATGCTCCATGACCTTTGTCATCACAAAGGTCCATGACCCTTGGCATCACAATGCTCCATTCCATTTTCATCACAATGCTCCATGAACCCTCTCATCACCTTGCTCCATGAACTTGTCATCCAAATCTCCATGACGCTTTTAATCACAATGCTCGATGCCCTTCTCATCACAATGATCCTTGCCCTTGTCATTACAATCCTGCATGATCGAGGTATCACAGTGTTCCGTGCCCTTGTAATCACAATGCTCCATGCCCATACTCATCACAAAAATCCATGAAAATTTTCAGACCAATTCCCCATTCCCTTGTCATCACAAGCCTCGATGACACTTGGTATCAAAATGCTCCAAGAACACTGTAATCACAATGCTCCATGCCCTTAACATCACAAAGCTCCATGACGCATGTCATCAGAAAGTTCCATGGCCTTCTCATCAAAATGGTCCATTCCCGTGTAATCACAATGTTCCAACACCACTGTAATTACAATGCTCCATGCTCATTTTCATCTCAATGCTCCATGAACCCTGTCATCACAATGAACCGTGCCCATCACCATAATATTTCATGCTATTGTCATCACAATAAAATCAAAATGCTCATTGACCACTGTCATCAAAATGCACCAAACCCTTCTGATCAAAATGTTCCATAACACTTCTCATAACAATGCCCCATGACGCTGGTCATCACAATGATCCATGCCCTTTTCATCACAATGCTCCAAGAACCCTGTAATCACAATGCTCCATGTGCTTGTCATCACAAAGCTCCATGACACATGTCATCAGAATGCTCCATTGCCTTCTCATCACAATGCTCCATCACTAGTCATCACAATACTCCCTCACCCCTGTCATCACAATATTCCATGACCACTGTAATCACAATTCTCCATGCCCTTGTCATCACAAAGCTCCATGACGCATGTCATCAGAATGCTCCATGGCCTTCTCATCACAATGCTCCATGCCCTTGTCATCACAATGCTCCACACGCCTGTAATCACAATGCTCCATGCCCCTTTTCATCTCAATGCTCCATGAACCCTGTCATCACAATGCACCGTGCCCATCACCATAATATTTCATGCTATTGTCATCACAGTAAAATCAAAATGCTCAATGACCTCTGTCATCACAATGCACCAAACCCTTCTGATCACAATGTTCCATAACACTTGTCATCACAATGCCCCATGACTCTGTTCTTAACATTTATCCATGACCTTCTCATCACAATGCTCCATGATCTTTGTCATCACAATGCTCAATACACTTATCATCACAATGCTCCGTGACAGTTGTCATCAGTATGCTCCTTGAAACCTGTCACGACAAGGCTCCATTCATTTTTCATCACCATGATCCATTCCCTTTTCATCACAATGCTCCAAATCCCCTGTAATCACAATGCACCATGTCCTTGTCATCACAAAGCTCCATGATGCATGTCATCATAATGCTGCATTGCCTTCTCATCACAATGCTAAATGCCCTTGTAATCACATTGCTTCAAAACCCCTGTAATCTGAATGCTCCATGCACCTTTTCATCAGAATGCTCCATGCCCTTTTCATCACAATGTTCCATGACCCTTGTCATCGCAATGTTCCAAGCCCTTGTCATCAAAATGCTCCATTACATTTGTCATCACAATCCTCCATGACACTTGGTATCACAATGCTCTATGCCATTGTCATCACAATGGACAATGACATATGTCATCACAATGCACCCTGACAAATGTCTTCACAATACTCCATGACCTTGTCATCACAATGTTCCATGTCCTTGTCATCACAATGCACCATGCCCACTGTCATCACAATAATCCATGAAACATGTCAGACCAATGTTCCATGGCCCTGTCATCACAATGCTCCATGCCCTTGTCATCACAATGCTCCATGACCCCTGTCATCACAATGCTCCGTGACTCCAGTCATCACAATGCGTCATGACATTTGTCCTCACAATGGTCCATGCCCTCTTCACAAAAGGCTCTGTGACCTTTGTCACCACAATGCTCCATGCCCTTGTCATCTCAATGCTCCATGACCACTGTCATCACAATAATCCATGAAACTTTTCAGACAAATGTTCCATGACACTGTCATCATATTGCTCCATGCCCTTATCCTCACAATGCTCCATGACCCCTGTCATCACAGTGCTCCGTGACTCCAGTCATCACAATGATTCATGACCTTTCTCATCACAGTGGTCCATGCCCTCGTCAGACAAGGCTCTGTGATCTTTGTCACCATAATGCTCCATGAAATTTTCATCACAATGCTCTGTGTCCCTTGTCATCACAATGCTCCATGCCTTTGTCAGTACAATGCTCCATGACGGTTGTCATCACAAGGCTCGATACTGTTCTCATCACAATGCTCCATGCCCTTGTCATTACAATACTGCATGACACATGTACCACAGTGTTCCGTGCCCTAGTCATCACAATGCTCCATGCCCTTTTCATCACAATGCTCCAAGACCCCTGTAATCACAATGCACCATGCCCCTTTTCATCACAATGCTCCATGAGACTTGTCATCACAAGGCTCCATGGTTTTCTCATCACAATGCCCCAGGACCTTGTCAACACAATGCTCCATTACCCTGTCATCACAATACTCCATGAACATTTTCAGCCCAATGCTCCATGACCTTCTTATCACAATGCTCCATGACCCTGTCATCACAATGCTCCATGACCACTGTCATCACAGAGCTCCATGACCCCTGACAACACAATGATATGGGAATCTTGTATTCAAAATGCTCCATGTCCCCTGTCATCACAATGCTCCATGCCCTTGTCATCACAATGCTCCATGAAGCCTCTCATCACATTGCTCCATGCCCTTGTCATTACAAACCTCCATGATCCATGTATCACAGTGTTCCGTGCCCTTGCCATCACAAAGCTCTATGCCCACTCTCATCACAGTAATCCATGAAAATTTTCAGACCAATGCTTGATACCCTTGTCCTCACAATCCTCCATTGCCCATGTCATATCCATGCTCCTTGAACCCTGCCATCACAATGTTCTAGGGTCTTGTCATCAGAAGGATCCAATACCCATGTAATCACAATGCTCCATGCCCCTTTTCATCAGAATGCTCCATGAGAATTGTCACCAAAAGGCTCCATGGTCCTCTCATCACAATGCTCCAGTACCTTGTCATCACAATGGTCCATGCCCACTTCATCAAAAGGCTCTGTGAAATTTGTCACCACAATGCTCCATGAAAATTTCATCACAATGCTCTTTTACCCATGTCTTCACTATGCTCCATGCATTTGTCAGCAAATGCTCCATGATGCTTGTCATCACAATGCTCGATACTCTTCTCATCACAATGCTCCATGCCCTTGTCATTACAATCCTCCATGACACATGTATCAAGTGTTCGGTGCCCTAGTCATCACAATGCTCCATGCCGAATCTCATCACAATAATCCATGAAATTTTCAGACCAATGTTCCATTCACTTTTCATCACAATGCTCCATTACCCCTGTCATAACAATGCTCCATGACCCCTGCCATCACAATGTTCCACGGCCTTGTCATCCAAAGCTCCATGACCCTTGTCATCATAGTGCTCCAAGACCTCTGTAATCACAGTGCTCCATGCCCTTGTCGTCACAATGATTCATGACGCATATCATCAGAATGCTCCATGGCCTTCTCATGAAAATGCTCCATTCCCTTGTCATCACAATGCTCCAGGAACCCTGGATTCACAATGCTCCATGCCCCTTGTCATTACAGTGCTCCATGACGCTCGTCATCACAATTATCCGTGATCTTCTCATCACAATGCTCCACGGTCTTGCCATCACAATGCTCCATGCCCTGGTCATCACAATGCTCCATGTCCAATGTCATCACCATTCTCCACATCCCTGTCATCACAATGCTCCATGACACTTCTTATCACAATGTTACATGATCTTGTGATCACAATTCTCCATGCACTTGTCATCGCAATGCTCTATGATCCCTGTCATAGCAAGCTCCATGAGCTTGTCATCACAATGCTTCACGACATTGTCATCAAAATCCTCAATGGCACTTGTCATCACAATTCTCCAGACCTTGTAATCACAATGCTCCACGACCCTTGTCATCACAATGTTCCAAGCCCTTGTCATCAAAATGCTCCATTACCTTTGTCATCACAATCCTCCATGACACTTGGTATCACAATGCTCCATGCCATTGTCATCACAATGGACAATCACATATATCATCACAATGCTCCCTGACACCTGTCTTCACAATATTCCATAACCTTGTCATCACAATGTTCCATGCCCTTGTCATCACAATGCACCATGCCCACTGTCATCACAATAATCCATGAATCATGTCAGACCAATGTTCCATGCCCCTGTCATCACAATGCTCCATGCCATTGTCATCACAATGCTCCATGACCCCGGTCATCACAATGCTCCGTGACTCCAGTCATCACAATGCTTCATGGCCTTTGTCATCACAATGTTCCATGCCCTCGTCACACAAGTCTCTGTGACCTTTGTCACCACAATGCTCCATGTCCTTGAATTCACAAAGCTCCCTGACGCATGTCATCAGAATGCTCCATTGCTTTCTCATCACAATGCTCCTTGCCCTTGTCATCACAATGCATCAAAACCCCTGTAATCACAATGCTCCAGGCACCTTTTCATCAGAATGTTCCATGGCCCTTTTCATCCAAATGCTCCATGACCCCTGACATCACAGTGTTCCATAAACACTGTCATCAAAATATTCCCTGATACTTTTCATCAAATTGCTCCATGACACTGTCATCAAAATGCTCCCTGCCCTTCTCATCACAATGCACCACGACCTTGTCATCAAAATGCTCCATGAACTTTGTCATCACAAAAATCCATGACCCTTGACATCACAATGCTCCATGCCATTTTCATCACAATGCTTCATGACCCCTGTAATCACAATGCTCCATGCACCTTTTGATCAGAATGCTCCATGAGACTTGTCATCTCAAGGCTTCATGGTTTTCTCATCACAATGCCCCAGGACCTTGTCATCACAATGCCCCATAACCGTGTCATCACAATACTCCATGAACATTTTCAGCCCAATGCTCCATGACCTTCTTATCACAATGCTCCATGACCCTGTCATCACAATGCTCCATGACCACTGTCATCACAGAGCTCCATGACCCCTGACAACACAATGATATGGGAATCTTGTATTCAAAATGCTCCATGACCCTTGTCATCACAATGCTCCATGCCCTTGTCATCACAATGCTCCATGAAGCCTCTCATCACATTGCTCCATGCCCTTGTCATTACAAACATCCATGATCCATGTATCACAGTGTTACGTGCCCTTGTCATCACAATGCTCTATGCCCACTCTCATCACAGTAATCCATGAAAGTTTTCAGACCAATGCTCGATACCCTTGTCTTCACAATCCTCCATTGCCCATGTCATAACCATGCTCCATGAATCCTGCCATCACAATGTTCTACGGTCTTGTCATCAGAAGGATCCAATACCCCTGTAATCACAAAGATCCATGCCCCTTTTCATCAGAATGCTCCATGAGAATTGTCACCAAAAGGCTCCATGGTCCTCTCATCACAATGCTCCAGTACCTTGTCATCTCACTCGTCCATGCCCACTTAATCAAAAGGCTCTGTGAAATTTGTCACCACAATGCACCATGAAAATTTCATCAAAATGCTCTTTTACCCATGTCTTCACTATGCTCCATGTCTTTGTCAGCACAATGCTCCATGACGCTTGTCATCACAATGCTCGATACACTTCTCATCACAATGCTCCATGCCCTTTTCATTACAATCCTCCATGACACATGTATCAAGTGTTCGGTGCCCTAGTCATCACAATGCTCCATGCCGAATCTCATCACAATAATCCATGAAACTTTCAGACCAAGGTTCCATGCACTTTACACCACAATGCTCCATTACCCCTGTCATAACAATGCTCCATGACCCCTGCCATCACAATGTTCCACGGCCTTGTCATCCAAAGCTCCATGACCCTTGTCATCATAGTGCTCCAAGACCTCTGTAATCACAATGCTCCATGCCCTTGTCGTCACAATGATTCACGACGCAGGTCATCAGAATGCTCCATGGCCTTCTCATGAAAATGCTCCATTCCCTTGTCATCACAATGCTCCAGGAACCCTGGATTCACAATGCTCCATGCCCCTTGTCATTACAGTGCTCCATGACGCTCGTCATCACAATTATCCGTGATCTTCTCATCACAATGCTCCACGGTCTTGCCATCAAAATGCTCCATGCCCTGGTCATCACAATGCTCCATGTCCAATGTCATCACAATTCTCCACGTCCTTGTCATCACAATGCTCCATGACACTTCTTATCACAATGTTACATGATCTTGTGATCACAATTCTCCATGCACTTCTCATCAGAATGCTCTATGATCCCTGTCATAGCAAGCTCCATGAGCTTGTCATCACAATGCTTCACGACATTGTCATCAAAATTCTCAATGGCACTTGTCATCACAATGCTCCAGCCCTTGTAATCACAATGCTGCATGACCCTTATCATCACAATGTTCCAAGCCCTTGTCATCAAAATGCTCCATTACCTTTGTCATCGCAATCCTCCGTGACACTTGGTATCACAATGCTCCATGCCATTGTCATCACAATGGACAATGACATATGTCATCACAATGCTCCCTGACACCTGTTTCCACAATACTCCATAACCTTCTCATCACAATGTTCCATGACCTTGTCATCACAATGCACCATGCCCACTGTCATCACAATAATCCATGAAACATGTCAGACCAATGTTCCATGCCCCTGTCATCACAATGCTCCATGCCCTCGTCATCACAATGCTCCATGACCCCGGTCATCACAATGCTCCGTGACTCCAGTCATCAAAATGCTTCATGACCTTTGTCATCACAATGTTCCATGCCCTCGTCACACAAGGCTCTGTGACCTTTGTCACCACAATACTCCATGTCCTTGTCATCACAAAGCTCCATGACGCATGTCATCGGAATGCTCCATTGCTTTCTGATCACAATGCTCCTTGCCCTTGTCATCACAATGCTTCAAAACCCCTGTAATCACAATGCTCCATGCACCTTTTCATCAGAATGCTCCATGGCCCTTTTCATCAAATGCTCCATGACCCATGACATCACAGTGTTCCATAACCCTTGTCATCAAAATGATCCATGATACTTTTCATCAATTTGCTCCATAACCCTGTCATCACAATGCTCCCTGCCCTTCTTATCACAATGCACCACGACCTTGTCATCAAAATGCTCCATGACCTTTGTCATCACAAAGCTCCATGACCCTTGGCATCACAATGCTCCATGCCATTTCATCACAATGCTCCATGAAACTTCTCATCACATTGCTCCATGCCGTTGTCAGCACAATGCTCCATGACGCTTGTCATCACAATGGTCGATACTCTTCTCATCACAATGCTCCATGCCCTTGTCACTACAATCCCACATGACACAGGTATCACAGTGTTCCGTGCCCTAGTCATCACAATGCTCCATGCCTAATCTCATCACAATAATCCATGAAATTTTCAGACCAATGTTCCCTGCTCTTGTCATCAAAATGCTAAATTACCCCTGTCATAACAATTCTCCATGACCCCTGCCATCACAATGTTCCACCGCCTTGGCATCCAAGGCTCCATGACCTTTGTCATCACAATGCTCCAAGACCCCTGTAATCACAATGCTCCATGCCCTTGTCATCACAAAGATCCATGACACATGTCATCAGAATGCTCCATGGCCTTCTCATCAAAATGCTCCATGCCCTTGTCATCACAATGCTCCAAGACCCCTGTAATCACAATGCTCCATGCCCCTATTCATCAGAATGCTACATGAGACGTGTCATCAAAAGGCTCCATGGTCTTCTCATCACACTGCTCCAGGACCTTGTCATCACAATGCTCCATTCCCTTGTCATCACAATGCTCCTTGACCACTGTCATCACAGTACTCCATGAATATATTCTGGCCAATGCTCCATGACCTTCTCATCACAATGCTCCATGATACTTCTCATCACAATGTTACATGATCTTTTCATCACAATTCTCCATGCACTTGTCATCGCAATGCTTTATGACCCCTGTCATTGCAAGCTCCATGCGCTTGTCATCACAATGCTTCACGACGTTGTCATCAAAATTCTCGATGGCACTTGTCATCACAATGCTCCATGACCATTGTCATCACAAAGTTCCAAGCCCTTGTCATCAAAATGCTGCATTACCTTTGTCATCACAATCCTCCATCACACTTTGTATCACAAAGCTCCATGCCATTGTCATCACAATGGACAATGACATATGTCATCACAATGCTCCATGACTCCAGTCATCACAATGCTTCATGACATTTGTCATCACAATTGTCCATGCCCTCGTCACAAGGCTATGTGACCTTTCTCACCACAATGCTCCATGCCCTTGTCATCACAATGCTCCATGCCCACTGTCATCACAATAATCCATGAAACTTTTCCGACCAATGATCCATGCCCTCTTCACAGAAGGCTCGGTGGTCATTGTCACCACAATGATCCATGAACTTTTCATCACGATGCTCTTTGTCCCTTGTCATCACAATGCTCCATGCCTTTGTCAGCACAATGCTCCCTGACCCATGTCATCTCAATGAGCTATGCGCTTGTCATCACAATGCTCCACATCCTTTTCATCGCTATGCTCCATAAAACTTGTCATCACAATGCTCCATGCACTTCTCATCAAAATGTTCTCTCAACACATATATCACAATGTTCCATCTCTAGTAATCACAATACTCCCTCACCGCTGTCATCACAATGTTCCATGACCCCTGTCATCATAGTGCTACATGCCCTTATCATCACAATGCTCCATGACCCCTGACATCACAATGTTCCATAACCCTTGTCATCAAAATATTCCATGACCCGTTTCATCAAATTGCTCCATGACACTGTTATCACAATGCTCCGTGCACTTCTCATCACAATGCACATCGCCCTTGTCATCAAAATGCCCCATGACCTTTGTCATCACAAAGCTCCATTAGCCCTGTCATAACAATGATCCATGAACCCTGCCATCACAAGGTTCCGCGGCCTTGTCATCACAAGCATCCATGACCCTTGTCATCACAATGCTCCAAGACCACTGTAATCACAATGCTCCATGCCCTTGTCATCACAAAGCTCCATGACGCCTGTCATCTGAATGCTCCATGGCCTTCTCATCACAATGCTCCATGCCCTTGTCATCACAATGCTCCAACAGCCCTTTAATCACAATGCTCCATGCCCCTTTTAATCTCAATGCTCCATGAACACTGTCATCACAATGCACCGTGTCCATCACCATAATATTTCATGCTATTGTCATCAAAATGAAATCAAACTGCTCAATGACCTTTGTCACCACAATGCTCCATGAAATTTTTATCACAATGCTCTGTGACACTTGTCATCACAAAGCTCCATGCCTTTGTCAGCACAATGCTGCATGACCCCTTTCATCAAAATGCTCCATGAACCCTGACATCACAATGTTCCATAACCCCTGTCATCACAATGTTCCATGACACTTTTCATTAAATTGCTCCATGGACCTCTCATCACAATGCTCCCTTCCCTTCACAACATAAAGCAACACGCCCTTGTCATCAAAATGCCTCATGACCTTTGTCATCACACATCACCATGACACTTGGCATCACAATGCTACATACCATTGTCATCACAATTCTCCATGAACCCTCTCATCATATTGTTCCATGTCCTTGTCAGCACAAATCTCTATGACGCTTGTCATCACAATGCTCCAGGCCCTTGTCATTACAGTCCTCCATGACCCATGTATCACAGTGTTCCTTGCCCTTGTAATCACAATGCTCCATGCCCACTCTCATCACAATAATCCATGAAAATTTTCAGACCAATTCTCCATGCCCTTGTCATCACAATGCTCCATTACACTTGTCATAACAATGCTCCATGACCCCTGCCATCACAATATTGCACGGCCTTCTCATCACAAGGCTCCAGACCCTTGTCATCACAATGCTCCAAGACCCCTGTAATCACAATGCTCCATGCCCTTGTCATCACAAAGCTCCATGACGCATGTCATCAGAATGCACCTCGGCCTTCTCATCACATTTCTCCATGTCCTTGTCATCACAATGCTCCAAGAACCCTGTCATCACAATGCATCATGCCCATCATCATAATTCTTCACGCCATTGTCATCACAATGCACCATGACATATGTCATCACAATGCTCCCTGACACCTGTCTTCACAATACTACATGACCTTGTCATAACAATGTTCCATTCCTTTGTTATCACAATGTGCCATGCCCACCCTCATAGCAATAATCCATGAAACTTTTCAGACCAATTCTCCATGCCCCTGTCATCACAATGCTCCATGCCCTTGTAATCACAATGCTCCATGAAACCTCACATCATAATGCTCCGTGAATCCAGTCATAACAATGCTTTATGACCTTTGTCATCATAATGGTCCATTCCCTCGTCATCACAATGCTCTGTAACACTTGTCATCACAATGCTCCATGCCTTTGTCATAACAGTGCTCCATGACCTTGTCATCACAATGGACAATGACATATATCATCACAATGCTCCCTGGCACCTGTCTTCACAATATTCCATGACCTTGTCATCACAATGTTCCATGCCCTTGTCATCAAAATGCGCCATACCCACTGTCATCACAATATTCCATGAAACATGTCAGACCAATGTTCCATGCCCCTGTCATCACAATGCTCCATGCCCTTGTCATCACAGTGCTCCAAGACCCGTGTAATCACAATGCTCCATGTCCTTGTCATCACAAAGCTTCATGACGCATGTCATCAGAATGCTCCATTGATTTCTCATCACAATGCTCCATGCCCTTGTAATCACATTGCTTCAAAACCCCTGTAATCTCAATGCTCCATGCACCTTTTCATCAGAATGCTCCATGCCCTTGTCATCACAATGCTCCATGACCCTTGTCATCACAGTGTTCCAAGCCCTTGTCATCAAAATGCTCCATTACGTTTATCATCACAATCCTCCATGACACTTGGTATCACAATGCTCCATGCCCTTGTCATCACAATGCTCCATGACCCCTGTCATCACAATGTTCCGTGACTCCAGTCATCACAATGATTCATGACCTTCCTCATCACAATGGTCCATGCCCTAGTCACACAAGGCTCTGTGATCTTTGTCACCACAATGCTCCATGAAATTTTCATCACAATGCTCTGTGTCCCTTGTCATCACAATGCTCCATGCCTTTGTCAGCACAATACTCCATGACACTTGTCATCAAAAAGCTCCATGCACTTGGCAGCACAATACTCCATGACACATGTCATCACAATGTGTCATGCTCTTTTCATCACAGTGCTCCACATCCTTTTCATCGCTATGCTCCATAAAACTTGTCATCACAATGCTCCATGCACTTCTCATCAAAATGCTCTCTCACCACATATATCACAATGTTCCATCACTCGTCATCACAATACTCGCTCACCCTTGTCATCACAATGTTCCATGACCACTGTCATCACAGTGCTACATGCCCTTATCATCACAATGCTCCATGACCCCTGACATCACAATGTTCCATAACCCCTGTCATCAAAATGTTCCATGACTCTTTTCATCAATTTGCTCCATGACCCTGTCATCACAATGCTCCCTGCCCTTCTCATCACAATGCACCACGACCTTGTCATCAAAATGCTCCATGACCTTTTTCATCACAAAGCTCCATGACTCTTGGCATCACAATGCTCCATGCCATTTCATCACAATGCTACATGAAAGCTCTCATCATATTGCTCCATGCCCTTGTCAGCACAATGCTCCATGACCCCTGTCATCACAATGCTCGATACACTTCTCATCACAATGCTCCATGCCCTTGTCATTACAATCCTCCATGACACATGTATCACAGTGTTCCGTGCCCTAGTCATCACAGTGTTCCATGCCGAATCTCATCACAATAATCCATGAAATTTTCAGACCAATGTTCCATGCCCTTGTCATCACAATGCTCCATTACCCCTGTCATAACAATGCTCCATGACCCCTGCCATCACAATGTTCCACCGCCTTGTCATCCAAGGCTCCATGACCCTTGTCATCACAATGCTCCAAGACCCCTGTAATCACAATGCTCCTTGCCCTTGTCGTCACAAAGATCCATGACCCATGTCATCAGAATGCTCCATGGCCTTCTCATCACAATGCTCCATGCCCTTGTAATCACAATGCTCCAAGACCCCTGTAATCACAATGCTCCATGCCCCTATTCATCAGAATGCTCCATGAGACTTGTCATCAAAGGCTCCATGGTCTTCTCATCACACTGCTCCAGGACCTTGTCATCACAAGGCTCCATTCCCTTGTCATCACAAAGCTCCTTGACCACTGTCATCACAATACTTCTTGAACATTTTCAGGACAATGCTCCATGACCTTCTCATCACTATGCTCCATGACCCTTGTCATCACAATGCTCCAAGAACCCTGTAATCACAATGCTCCATGTCCTTGTCATCACAAAGCTCCATGACGCATGTCATCAGAATGCTCCATTGCCTTCTCATCACAATGCTCCATGCCCTTGTCATCACATTGCTTCAAAACCCCTGTAATCTCAATGCTCCATGCACCTTTTCATCATAATGCTCCATGCCCTTGTCATCACAATGCTCCATGACCCTTGTCATAGCAATGTTCCAAGCCCTTGTCATCAAAATGCTCCATTACATTTGTCATCACAATCCTCAATGACACTTGGTATCACAATGCTCCATGCCATTGTCATCACAATGGACAATGACATATGTCACCACAATGCTCACTGACACCTGTCTTCACAATACTCCATGACATTGTCATCACAATGTTCCATGCCCTTGTCATCACAATGCGCCATGCCCACTGTCATCACAATAATCCATGAAAAATGTCAGACCAATGCTCCATGCCCCTGTCATCACAATGCTCCATGTCCTTGTCATCACAATGCTCCATGACCCCTGTCATCACAGTGCTCCGTGACTCCAGTCATCACAATGCTTCATGACTTTGTCCTCACAATGGTCCATGCCCTCGTCACACAAGGCTCTGTGACCTTTGTCACTACAATGATCCATGCCCTTGTCATCTCAATTCTCCATGCCCACTGTTCTCACAGTTATCCATGAAACTTGTCAGACCAATGTTCCATGCCCCTGTCATCACATTGCTCCATGCCCTTGTCATCACAATGCTCCATGACCCCTGTCATCACAGTGCTCCGTTACTCCACTCATCACAATGATTCATGACCTTTCTCATCTCAATGGTCCATGCCCTCGTCACACAAGGCTCTGTGATCTTTGTCACCACAATGCTCCATGGAATTTTCATCACAATGCTCTGTGTCCCTTGTCATCACAATGCTCCATGCCTTTGTCAGCACAATGCTCCATGACACTTGTCATCAAAATGATCCATGTGTTTCTCAGCACAATGCTCCCTGACAAATGTCATCACAATGTGCCATGCTCTTTTCATCACAATGCTCCACATCCTTTTCATCGCTATGCTCCATAAAACTTGTCATCACAATGTTCCATGCACTTCTCATCAAAATGCTCTCTCACCACATATATCAAAATGTTCCATCACTAGTCATCACAATACTCGCACACCCCTGTCATCACAATGTTCCATGACCACTGTCATCACAGTGCTACATGCTCTTATCATCACAATGCTCCATGACCGGTGACATCACAATGATCCATAACCCCTGTCATCAAAATGTTCCATGATACATTTCATCAATTTTCTCCATGACCCTGTCATCACAATGCTCCATGCCCTTCTCATCACAATGCACCACGACCTTGTCATCAAAATGCTCCTTGACCTTTGTCATCACAAAGATCCATGACACTTGGCATCACAGTGCTCCTTGCCATTTCATCACAATGCTACATGTAACCTCCCATCACATTGCTCCATGCCCTTGTCAGCACAATGCTCCATGAAACATGTCATCACAATGTGCCATGCTCTTTTCATCACAATGCTCCACATCCTTTTCATCACTATGCTCCATAAAACTTGTCATCACAATGCTCCATGAACTTCTCATCAAAATGCTCTCTCACCACATATATCACAATGTTCCATCACTAGTCATCACAATACTCGCTCACCCCTGTCATCACAATGTTCCATGACCACTGTCATCACAGTGCTACATGCCCTTATCATCACAATGCTCCATGACCCCTGACATCACAATGTTCCATAACCCCTGTCATCAAAATGTTCCATGACACTTTTCATCAATTTGCTCCATGACCCTGTCATCACAATGCTCCCTGCCCTTCTCATCACAATGCACCACGACCTTGTCATCAAAATGCTCCATGACCTTTTTCATCACAAAGCTCCATGACTCTTGGCATCACAATGCTCCATGCCATTTCATCACAATGCTACATGAAAGCTCTCATCACATTGCTCCATGCCCTTGTCAGCACAATGCTCCATGACCCCTGTCATCACAATGCTCGATACACTTCTCATCACAATGCTCCATGCCCTTGTCATTACAATCCTCCATGACACATGTATCACGGTGTTCCGTGCCCTAGTCATCACAGTGTTCCATGCCGAATCTCATCACAATAATCCATGAAATTTTCAGACCAATGTTCCATGCCCTTGTCATCACAATGCTCCATTACCCCTGTCATAACAATGCTCCATGACCCCTGCCATCACAATGTTCCACCGCCTTGTCATCCAAGGCTCCATGACCCTTGTCATCACAATCCTCCAAGACCCCTGTAATCACAATGCTCCTTGCCCTTGTCGTCACAAAGATCCATGACCCATGTCATCAGAATGCTCCATGGCCTTCTCATCACAATGCTCCATGCCCTTGTAATCACAATGCTCCAAGACCCCTGTAATCACAATGCTCCATGCCCCTATTCATCAGAATGCTCCATGAGACTTGTCATCAAAGGCTCCATGGTCTTCTCATCACACTGCTCCAGGACCTTGTCATCACAAGGCTCCATTCCCTTGTCATCACAATGCTCCTTGACCACTGTCATCACAATACTTCTTGAACATTTTCAGGCCAATGCTCCATGACCTTCTCATCACTATGCTCCATGACCCTTGTCATCACAATGCTCCAAGAACCCTGTAATCACAATGCTCCATGTCCTTGTCATCACAAAGCTCCATGACGCATGTCATCAGAATGCTCCATTGCCTTCTCATCACAATGCTCCATGTCCTTGTCATCACATTGCTTCAAAGCCCCTGTAATCTCAAAGCTCCATGCACCTTTTCATCATATGCTCCATGCCCTTGTCATCACAATGCTCCATGACCCTTGTCATAGCAATGTTCCAAGCCCTTGTCATCAAAATGCTCCATTACATTTGTCATCACAATCCTCAATGACACTTGGTATCACAATGCTCCATGCCATTGTCATCACAATGGACAATGACATATGTCATCACAATGCTCACTGACACCTGTCTTCACAATACTCCATGACATTGTCATCACAATGTTCCATGCCCTTGTCATCACAATGCGCCATGCCCACTGTCATCACAATAATCCATGAAAAATGTCAGACCAATGCTCCATGCCCCTGTCATCACAATGCTCCATGTCCTTGTCATCACAATGCTCCATGACCCCTGTCATCACAGTGCTCCGTGACTCCAGTCATCACAATGCTTCATGACTTTGTCCTCACAATGGTCCATGCCCTCGTCACACAAGGCTCTGTGACCTTTGTCACTACAATGATCCATGCCCTTGTCATCTCAATTCTCCATGCCCACTGTTCTCACAGTTATCCATGAAACTTGTCAAACCAATGTTCCATGCCCCTGTCATCACATTGCTCCATGCCCTTGTCATCACAATGTTCCATGACCCCTGTCGTCACAGTGCTCCGTTACTCCACTCATCACAATGATTCATGACCTTTCTCATCTCAATGGTCCATGCCCTCGTCACACAAGGCTCTGTGATCTTTGTCACCACAATGCTCCATGAAATTTTCATCACAATGCCCTGTGTCCCTTGTCATCACAATGCTCCATGCCTTTGTCAGCACAATGCTCCATGGCACTTGTCATCAAAATGATCCATGTGTTTCTCAGCACAATGCTCCCTGACAAATGTCATCACAATGTGCCATGCTGTTTTCAGCACAATGCTCCACATCCTTTTCATCGCTATGCTCCATAAAACTTGTCATCACAATGTTCCATGCACTTCTCATCAAAATGCTCTCTCACCACATATATTAAAATGTTCCATCACTAGTCATCACAATACTCGCACACCCCTGTCATCACAATGTTCCATGACCACTGTCATCACAGTGCTACATGCTCTTATCATCACAATGCTCCATGACCGGTGACATCACAATGATCCATAACCCCTGTCATCAAAATGTTCCATGATACATTTCATCAATTTTCTCCATGACCCTGTCATCACAATGCTCCATGCCCTTCTCATCACAATGCACCACGACCTTGTCATCAAAATGCTCCTTGACCTTTGTCATCACAAAGATCCATGACACTTGGCATCACAGTGCTCCTTGCCATTTCATGACAATGCTACATGTAACCTCCCATCACATTGCTCCATGCCCTTGTCAGCACAATGCTCCATGAAACATGTCATCACAATGTGCCATGCTCTTTTCATCACAATGCTCCACATCCTTTTCATCACTATGCTCCATAAAACTTGTCATCACAATGCTCCATGAACTTCTCATCAAAATGCTCTCTCACCACATATATCACAATGTTCCATCACTAGTCATCACAATACTCGCTCACCCCTGTCATCACAATGTTCCATGACCACTGTCATCACAGTGCTACATGCCCTTATCATCACAATGCTCCATGACCCCTGACATCACAATGTTCCATAACCCCTGTCCTCAAAATGTTCCATGACACTTTTCATCAATTTGCTCCATGACCCTGTCATCACAATGATCCCTGCCCTTCTCATCACAAAGCAAAACGACCTTGTCATCAAAATGCTCCATGAACTTTTTCATCACAAACCTCCATGAACCTTGGCATCACAATGCTCCATGCCATTTCATCACAATGCTACATGAAAGCTCTCATCATATTGCTCCATGCCCTTGTCAGCACAATGCTCCATGACCCCTGTCATCACAATGCTCGATACTCTTCTCATCACAATGCTCCATGCCCTTGTCATTACAATCCTCCATGACACATGTATCACAGTGTTCCGTGCCCTAGTCATCACAATGTTCCATGCCGAATCTCATCACAATAATCCATGAAATTTTCAGACCAATGTTCCATGCCCTTGTCATCACAATGCTCCATTACCCCTGTCATAACAATGCTCCATGACTCCTGCCATCACAATGTTCCACCGCCTTGTCATCCAAGGCTCCATGACCCTTGTCATCACAATGCTCCAAGACCCCTTTAATCACAATGCTCCTTGCCCTTGTCGTAACAAAGATCCATGACCCATGTCATCAGAATGCTCCATGGCATTCTCATCACAATGCTCCATGCCCTTGTAATCACAATGCTCCAAGACCCCTGTAATCACAATGCTCCATGCCCCTATTCATTAGAATGCTCCATGAGACTTGTCATCAAAGGCTCCATGGTCTTCTCATCTCACTGCTCCAGGACCTTGTCATCACAAGACTCCATTCCCTTGTCATCACAATGCTCCTTGACCACTGTCATCACAATACTCCATGAACATTTTCAGGCCAATGCTCCATGACCTTCTCATCACAATGCTCCATGTCCTTGTCATCACAAAGCTCCATGACGCATGTCATCAGAATGCTCCATTGCCTTCTCATCACAATGCTCCATGCCCTTGTCATCACATTGCTTCAAAACCCCTGTAATCTCAATGCTCCATGCATCTTTTCATCAGAATGCTCCATGCCCTTGTCATCACAATGCTCCATGACCATTGTCATAGCAATGTTCCAAGCCCTTGTCATCAAAATGCTCCATTACATTTGTCATCACAATCCTCAATGACACTTGGTATCACAATGCTCCATGCCATTGTCATCACAATGGACAATGACATATGTCATCACAATGCTCACTGACACCTGTCTTCACAATACTCCATGACATTGTCAACACAATGTTCCATGCCCTTGTCATCACAATGCGCCATGCCCACTGTCATCACAATAATCCATGAAAAATATCAGACCAATGCTCCATGCCCCTGTCATCACAATGCTCCATGTCCTTGTCATCACAATGCTCCATGACCCCTGTCATCACAGTGCTCCATGACTCCAGTCATCACAATGCTTCATGACTTTGTCCTCACAATGGTCCATGCCCTCGTCACACAAGGCTCTGTGACCTTTGGCACTACAATGATCCATGCCCTTGTCATCT
This sequence comes from Hyperoodon ampullatus, assembly GCF_949752795.1. Classification (NCBI taxonomy): domain Eukaryota; kingdom Metazoa; phylum Chordata; class Mammalia; order Artiodactyla; family Ziphiidae; genus Hyperoodon; species Hyperoodon ampullatus. The sequence goes on from NW_027641090.1 coordinate 3,414,676, forward strand.
CAATTCTCCATGCCCACTGTTCTCACAGTAATCCATGAAACTTGTCAGACCAATGTTCCATGCCCCTGTCATCACATTGCTCCATGCCCTTGTCATCACAATGCTCCATGACCACTGTCATCACAGTGCTCCGTTACTCCAGTCATCACAATGATTCATGACCTTTCTCATCTCAATGGTCCATGCCCTCGTCACACAAGGCTCTGTGATCTTTGTCACCACAATGCTCCATGAAATTTTCATCACAATGCTCTGTGTCCCTTGTCATCACAATGCTCCATGCCTTTGTCAGCACAATGCTCCATGACACTTGTCATCAAAATGCTCCATGTGCTTCTCAGCACAATGCTCCCTGACAAATGTCATCACAATGTGCCATGCTCTTTTCATCACAATGCTCAACATCCTTTTCATCGCTATGCTCCATAAAACTTGTCATCACAATGTTCCATGCACTTCTCATCAAAATGCTCTCTCACCACATATATCACAATGTTCCATCATTAGTCATCACAATACTCGCCCACCCCTGTCATCACAATGTTCCGTGAACACTGTCATCACAGTGCTACATGCTCTTATCATCACAATGCTCCATGACCCCTGACATCAAAATGTTCCATAACCCTTGTCATCAAAATGTTCCATGATACATTTCATCAATTTTCTCCATGACCCTGTCATCACAATGCTCCATGCCCTTCTCATCACAATGCACCACTACCTAGTCATCAAAATGCTCCTTGACCTTTGTCATCACAAAGATCCATGACACTTGGCATCACAATGCTCCTTACCATTTCATCACAATGCTACATGTAACCTCTCATCACATTGCTCCATGCCCTTGTCACCACAATGCTCCATGACACTTGTCATTACAATGCTCGATACACTTCTCATCACAATGCTCCATGCCCTTGTCATTACAATCCTCCATGACACATGTATCACAGTGTTCCGCTCCCTAGTCATCACAATGCTCCATACCGAATCTCATCACAATAATCCATGAAATTTTCAGACCAATGTTCCATGTCCTTGTCATCACAATGCGCCATGCCCACTCTCATCACAATAATCCATTAATCTTGTCAGAGCAATGCTCCATAACCCCTGTCATCACAATGACCCGTGACTCCAGTCATCACAATGCTTCATGACCTTGTCATCACAGTGGTGCATGCCCTCTTCACACAAGGCTCTGTGATATTTTTCAGCACAATGCTCCATGAATATTTCATCACAATGCTCTTTGTCCCTTGTCATCAAAATGCTCCATGCCTTTCTCACCACAATGCTCCATGCCCTTGTCATCACAATGCTCCATGCCCACTGTCATCACAATAATCCATGAAACTTGTCAGACCTATGTTAAATGCCCCTGTCATCACATTGCTCCATGCCCTTGTCATCACAATGCTCCATGACCCCTTTCATCACAATTCTCCGTGACTCCAGTCATCACAATGCTTCATGACCTATCTCATCACAATGGTCCATGCCCTCGTCACACAAGGCTCTGTAATCTTTTTCACCACAATGCTCCATGAATATTTCATCACAATGCCTGTGTCCCTTGTCATCAAAATGCTCCATGACTTTTTCAGCAAAATGCTCCATGACACTTGTCATCAAAATGCGCCATGTGCTTGTCATCACAATAATCCACATCCTTAATATTGCTATGCTCCACAACACTTGTCATCACAATGCTCCATGCACTTCTCATCAAAATGCTCTCTCACCACATATATCACAATGTTTCATCACTAGTCATCACAATACTCCCTCACCCCTGTCATCACAGTGTTCCATTACCCCTGTCATCACAGTGCTACATGCCCTTATCATCACAATGCTCCATGAACCATGACATCAAACTGCTCCATAACCCCTGTCACAAAATGCTCCATGACCCATTTCATCACAATGCTTCATGACCCCTGACATCACAATATTCCATAACCCCTGTCATCAAAATATTCCATGACACTTTTATTCAAATTGCACCATGTCCCTGTCATCACAATTCTCCCTGCCATTCTCATCACAATGCACCACGCCCTTGTCATCAAAATGCCCCATGACATTTGTCATCACAATGCTCCATGACCCTTGGCATCACAATGCTCCATGACATTGTCATCACAATGCTCAATGAAATCTCTCATCACATTGCTCCATGCTCTTGTCATCACAATGCTCCATGAACCCTGTCATCCCAATGCACCGTGCCCATTACCATAATATTTCATGCTATTGTCATCACAATGAAATCAAAATGCTCAATGACCTCTGTCATCACAATACACCAAACCCTTCTGATCACAATGTTCCATAACACTTGTCATGACAATGCCCCATGACGCTGGTCATCACTATTATCCATGGTCTTCTCATCACAATGCTCCATGATCTTTGTCGTCACAATGCCCAATACACTTATCATCACAATGCTCCCTGACAGTTGTCATCAGTATGCTCCTTGAACCCTGTCATGACAAGGCTCCATGCATTTTTCATCACAATGATCCATTCCCTTTTCATCACAATGCTCCAAGACCCATGTAATCACAATGCTCCATGTCCTTGTCATCACAAAGCTCCATGACGCATGTCATCAGAATGCTCCATTGTTTTCTCATCACAATGCTCCATGCCCTTGTAATTACATTGCTTCAAAACCCCTGTAATCTCAATGATCCATGCACCATTTCATCAGAATGCTCCATGCCCTTGTCATCGCAATGTTCCAAGCACTTGTCATCAAAATGCTCCATTACCTTTGTCATCACAATCCTCCATGACACTTGGTATCACAATGCTCCATGCCATTGTCATCACAATTGACAATGACATATGTCATCACAATGCTCCCTGACACCTGTCTTCACAATACTCCATGACCTTGTCATCACAATATTCCATGCCCTTGTCATCACAATGCGCTATGCCCACTGTCATCAGAATAATCCATGAAACATGTCAGACCAATGTTCCATGCCCCTGTCATCAAAATGCTCCATGCCCTTGTCATCACAATGCTCCATGACCCCTGTCATCACAATGCTCCGTGACTCCAGTCATCACAATGCTTCATGACCTTTGTCCTCACAATGGTCCATGCCCTCGTCACACAAGGCTCTGTGACCTTTGTCACTACAATGATCCATGCCCTTGTCATCTCATTGCTCCATGCCCACTGTCATCACAATAATCCATGAAACTTGTCAGACCAATGTTCCATGCCCCTGTCATCACAATGCTACATGCCCTTGTCATCACAATGCTCCATGACCACTGTCATCACAATGCTCCGTGACTCCAGTCATCACAAAGATTCATGAACTTTGTCCTCACAATGGTCCATGCCCTCATCACACAAGGCTTTGTGATCTTTGTCAACACAATGCTCCATGAAATTTTCATCACAATGCTCTGTGTCCCTTGTCATCACAATGCTCCATGCCTTTGTCAGCACAATGCTCCATGACACTTGTCATCAAAATGCTCCATTCACTTGTCAGGACAATGCTCCATTGACATGTCATCACAATGTGCCATGCTATTTTCATCACAATGCTCCACATCCTTTTCATCGCTATGCTCCATAAAACTTGTCATCACAATGCTCCATGCACTTCTCATCAAAATGCTCTCTCACCACATATATCACAATGTTCCATCACTAGTCATCACAATACTCGCTCACCCCTGTCATCACAATGTTCCATGACCACTGTCATCACAGTGCTAAATGCCCTTATCATCACAATGCTCCATGAACCATGACATCACAATGTTCCATAACCCCTGTCACAAAATGCTCCAGGACCTATTTCTTCACAGTGCTTCATGACCCCTGACATCACAATGTTCCATAACCCCTGTCATCAAAATATTCCATTACACTTTTATTCAAATTGCTCCATGACCCTGTCATCACAATGTTCCCTGCAATTCTCATCACAATGCACCACTCCCTTTTCATCAAAATGCCCCATGACATTTGTCATCACAAAGCTCCCTTACCCTTGGCATCACAATGCTACATGCCCTTATCATCACAATGCTCCATGAAATCTCTCATCACATTGCTCCATGCCCTTGTCATCACAATGCTCCATTACACCTGTCATAACAATGCTCCATGACCCCTGACATCACAATGTTCCACGGCCTTGTCATCGCAAGGCTCCATGACCCTTGTCATCACAATGCTCCAAGACCTCTGTAATCACAATTCCCCATGCCACTTTTCATCTCATTGCTCCATGAACACTGTCATCACAATGAACCATGCCCATCATCATAATGATTCATGCTATTGTCATCACAATGAAATTAAAATGCTCCATGTCCTCTGTCACCAGAATGCTCCAAACCCTTCTGATCACAATGTTCCATAACACTTGTCATCACATGCCCCATGACGCTCGTCATCACAATTATGCAAGGTCTTCTCATCACATTGCTCCATGATCTTTGTCACCACAGTGCTCAGTACACTTGGCATCACAATGCTCGCTGACACTTGTCATCAGTATGCTCCTTGAACACAGTCATGACAAGGCTCCATGTCTTTTTCATCACAATTATCCATTCCCTTTTCATCACAATGCTCCAAGACCCCTGTTATCACAATTCTCCTTGACTCCAGTCACCACAATGCTTCATGACATTTGAAATCACAATGGTCCATGACGTGGTCACACAAAGTTCTGTGACCTTTGTCACCACAATGCTCCATGAAATTTTTATCACAATGCTCTGTGACCCTTGTCATCACAAAGCTCCATGCCTTTGTCAGCACAATGCACATGACCCTTTTCATCACAATGCTCCATGACCCCTGTCATCACAATGCTCCAAGACCTCTGTAATCACAATTCCCCATGCCACTTTTCATCTCATTGCTCCATGAACACTGTCATCACAATGAACCATGCCCATCATCATAATGATTCATGCTATTGTCATCACAATGAAATCAAAATGCTCCATGACCTCTGTCATCACAATGCTCCCAACCCTTGTGATCACAATGCTCCATAACACTTGTCATCACAATGCCCCATGAGGCTCGTCATCACAATTATCCATGCACTTCTCATCACAAAGTGCCATGACCTTTGTCATCACAATGCACAATACACTTGTCATCACAATGCTCCCTGACACTTGTCGTCAGTATGCTCCTTGAACCCTGTCATGACAAGGCTCCATGCCTTTTTCATGATAATGATCCATGCATTTTTCATCACAATGCTCCAAGACGCCTGTAATCACAATGCTCCATGCCGTGGTCATCACAAAGCTCCATGACGAATATCATCAGAATGCACCTTAGACATCCCTCACAATGCTCCATGCACTTTTCATCACAATGCTGCAAGACCCCTGTAATCACAATGCTCCATGCCCCTTTACATCAGAATGCTCCATGAGACTTCTCATCATAGGGCTCCATGGGCTTCTCATCACAATGCTCCAGGACCTTGTCATCACAATGCTCCATGACCCCTTTCATCAGAATACTCCATGAACATTTTCAGCTCAATGCTCCATGATCTTCTCATCACAATGCTCCATGACCCCTGTCATCACAATGCTCCATGCTCCTTGATATCAAAATGATCCATGACCTCTGTCATCACAGTGCTCCAAACCCTTGTGATCACATTGTTCCATAACACTTGTCATCACAACGCTCCATGATGCCTGTCATCACAATACTCCATGCACTTGTCATCACAATGCTCCATGACCTTTGTCATCACAATGCTCAATACACTTGTCATCACAATGCTCCCTGACACTTGTCGTCAGAATGCTTCTCGAACCCTGTCATGGAAAGGCTCTATGCCTTTTTCATCACAATGCTCCATGCCCTTTTCATCACAATGCTCCACGCCATTGTCATCACAATACTCCACAAGCTTGTCATCAGAATGCTCCATGACACTTGTCATCACAATGCTCCATGACGCTTGTCATCACAGTGCTCCATGACACTTGTCATCAAAATGCTCCATTCCTTTGTCAGCAAAATGCTTCATGACATTGTCATCATAATGCTCCATGCGCTTGTCATCACAATACTCCATTCCCATTGTCATCAAAATCCTCGTTGAACCTTGGGTTCACATTTCTTCATGCCCTTGTCATTACAATGCTCCATGCTCCTTGAAATCAAAATGATCCATGACCTCTGTCATCACAATGCTACAAACCCTTGTGATCACAATGTTCCATAAGACTTGTCATCACAACGCTCCATGATGCCTGTCATTACAATGCTGCATGAACTTTGTCATCACAATGCTAAATACACTTGTCAACACAATGCTCCCTGACACTTATCTTCAGAATGCTCCTTGAACCCTGTAATGAAAAGGCTCCATTCCTTTTTCATAACAATGCTCCATGCCCTTTTCATCACAATGCTCCATGACAGTGTCATCACAATACTCCGCAAGCTTGTCATCAGAATGCTCCATGACCCCTGTCATCACAATGATCCATGACACCTGTCATCAAAATGCGCCATTTCCCTTGTCATTACAGTGCTCCATGACGCTCGTCATCACAATTATCCATGACCTTCTCATAACAATGCTCCACGGTCTTGCGATCACAATGCTCAATGCCCTGGTCATCACAGTGCTCCATGTCCCTTGTCATCACATTTCTCCACGTCCATGTCATCACAATGCTCCATGACACCTGTCATAGCAAGCTCCATGTGCTTTTCATCACAGTGCTTCACGAACTTGTCATCAAAATTCTCAAAAGCCCTTGTCATCACAATGCTCCATGCCCTTTTCATCACAATGCTCCAAGACCCCTGTAATCACAATGCACCATGCCCCTTTTCATCAGAATGCTCCATGAGACTTCTCATCACAAGGCTCCATGGTCTTCTCATCACAATGCTCCATGACCCCTTTCATCAGAATACTCCATGAACATTTTCAGCTCAATGCTCCATGATCTTCTCATCACAATGCTCCATGACCCCTGTCATCACAATGCTCCATGCTCCTTGATATCAAAATGATCCATGACCTCTGTCATCACAGTGCTCCAAACCCTTGTGATCACATTGTTCCATAACACTTGTCATCACAATGCTCCATGATGCCTGTCATCACAATACTCCATGCCCTTGTCATCACAATGCTCCATGACCTTTGTCATCACAATGCTCAATACACCTGTCATCACAATGCTCCCTGACACTTGTCGTCAGAATGCTTCTCGAACCCTGTCATGAAAGGGCTGTATGCCTTTTTCATCACAATGCTCCATGCCCTTTTCATCACAATGCTCCACGCCATTGTCATCACAATACTCCACAAGCCTGTCATCAGAATGCTCCATGACACTTGTCATCACAATTCCCCATGACCCCTGTCATCACAATGCTCCAGGCCCCTTGTCATTACAGTTCTCCATGACGCTCGTCATCACAATTATCCATGGTCTTCTCATCACAATGCTCCACCGTCTTGCCATCACAATGCTCCATGACACTTCAAATCACAATGCTACATGCTCTTGTAATCACATTCTCCATGAACTTGTCATCACAATGCTCCATGACCCCTGTCATAGCAAGCTCCATGTGCTTTTCATCACAGTGCTTCACGAACTTGTCATCAAAATTCTCAAAAGCCCTTGTCATCACAATGCTCCATGCCCTTTTCATCACAATGATCCATGACCATTGTCATCAAAATGTTCCATTACATGTTTCATCACAATCATCCATGACACTTGTTATCACAATGCTCCATGCCGTTGTCATCACAATGCACCATGACATAGGTCATCACAATGCTCCCTGACACCTGACTTCACAATACTCCATAACCTTTTCTTCACAGTGCTCCATGCCCTTGTCATCACAGTGTGCAATGCCCACTGTCATCACAATAATCCATGAAATTTTTCAGACCGATGCTCCATGCCCCTGTCATCACAATGATCCATGCACTTGTCATCACAATGCTCCATGACACCTGTCATCACAATGCTCCGTGTCTCCAGTCATCACAATGCTTCAAGACTTTGTCATCAGAATGGTCCATGCCCTCATCATCACAAGTCTCTGTGACCTTTGTCACCACAATGCTCCATGAATATTTCATCACAATGCTCTGTGACACTTGGCATCACAATGCTCCATGCACTTCTCATGAAAATGCTCTCTCACCACTGATATCACAATGTTCCATCACTAGTCATCACCATACTCCTTCACCCCTGTCATCACAATGTTCCATGACCCCTATCATCACAATGCTACATGCCATTATCATCACAATGCACCACTCGCTTGTCATCAAAATGCTCCATGACTTTTGTCATCACAAAGCTCCATGACCCTTGGCATCACAATGCTCCATGCCATTGTCATACAATGCTTCATGAAGCCTCTCATCACATTGCTCCATTCCCTTATCATCGCAAAGCTCCATGACGCTTTTCATCACAATGCTCGATGCCCTTCTAATCACAATGCTCCATGATCTTGTCATTACAATCCTCCATGACCCATGTATCACAGTGTTCCGTGTCCTTTTCATCACAATGCTCCATGCCCACTATCATCACAATAATCCATGAAAATTTTCAGACAAATGCTCCATGCCCTTGTCATCACAAAGCTCCATGACGCATGTCATCAGAATGCTCCATGGCCTTCTCATTCACAATGCTCCATGCCCTTGCCATCACAATGCTCCAAGACACCTGTAATCACAATGCTCCATGTCCCTTTTCATCTCAATGATCCATGAACCCTGTCATCACACTGCAACATGCCCATCATCATAATGCTTCATGCTATTGTCATCCCAATGAAATCAAAATGCTCCATGACCTCTGTAATCACAATGCTCCAAACCCTTGTGATCACAATGTTCCATAACATTTGTCATCACAATGCTCAATACACTTGTCATCACAATGCTCCCAGACTCTTGCCATCAGTGTGCTCCTTGAACACTGTCATGACAAGGCTCCATGCCTTTTTCATTACAATGATCCATGCCTTTTTCATCACAATGCTCCAAGACCCGTGTAATCACAATGCTCCTTGCCCTGGTCATCACAAAGCTCCATGACACATGTCATCAGAATGCTCCTTGGACATCTCTCACAATGCTCCATGCCCTTGTAATTACAATGCTCCAAGACCCCTGTGATCACAATGCTCCATGCCCCTTTTCATCAGAATGCTCCATGAGACTTCTCATCACAAGGCTCCATGGTCTTCTCATCAGAGTGCTCCAGGACCTTGTCATCACAATGCTCCATGACCCATTTCATCAGAATACTCCATGAATATTTTTAGCTCAATGCTCCATGATCTTCTCATTACAATGCTCCATGACCCCTGTCATCACAATGCTCCATGCTCCTTGATATCAAAATGATCCATGACCTCTGTCATCACAGTGCTCCAAACCCTTGTGATCACATTGTTCCATAACACTTGTCATCACAACGCTCCATGATGCCTGTCATCACAATACTCCATGCCCTTGTCATCACAATGCTCCATGACCTTTGTCATCACAATGCTCAATACACTTGTCATCACAATGCTCCCTGACACTTGTTGTCAGAAGGCTTCTCGAAACCTGTCATGGAAAGGCTCTATGCCTTTTTCATCACAATGTTCCATGCCCTTTTCATCACAATGCTCCATGCCATTGTCATCACAATACTCCACAAGCTTGACATCAGAATGCTCCATGACCCTTGTCATCACAATGCTCCATGAACCCTGTCATCACAATTCTCCATGCCACTTGTCATTACAGTTCTCCATGACGCTCATCATCAAAATTATCCATGGTCTTCTAGTCACTATGTTCCACCGTCTTTCAATCACAATGCTCCATGACCCTTGAAATCACAATGTTACATGCTCTTGTAATCACATTCTCCATGCACTTGTCATCGCATTGCTCCATGACCCCTGTCATAGCAAGCCTCATGTGCTTTTCATCACAGTGCTTCACGAACTTGTCATCAAAATTCTCAAAAGCCCTTGTCATCACAATGCTCCATGCCCTTTTCATCACAATGCTCCATGACCATTGTCATCACAATGCTCCAAGCCCTTGTCATCACAATGCTCCATTACCTTTGTCGTCACAACCCTCCATGACAATTGGCATCACAATTCTCCATGCCATTGTCATCACAATGGAACATGACATATGCCATCACAATGAACCCTGACACCTGTCTTCACAATACTCCATGACCTTGTCATCACTATGCTCCATGCCCTTGTCATAACAATGCTCCATGCCTTTGTCAGCACAATGCTCCATGACCCTTGTTATCACAATGCTCCATGCGCTTGTCAGAACAATGCTCCATGACCCATGTCATCACAGTGTGCCATGCACTTGTCATCACAATGCTCCCCAAACTTGTCATCACAATGCTCCATAAACGTTGTCATCACAAAGCTCCATGCACTTCGAATCAAAATGCTCTCTCACCACTGATATCTCAATTTTCCATCACTAGTCATCACAATACTCCCTCACCCCTGTCATCACAATGTTACACGGCCTTGTCATCACAAGGCTCCATGACCCGAGTAATCACAATGCTCCATACCCCTTTTCATCTCAATGCTCCATGAACCCTGTCATCACAACGAACCATGCCCATCATCATAATGCTTCATGCTATTGTCATCACAATGAAATCAAAATGCTCCATGACCTCTGTCATCACAATGCTCCCAACCTTTGTGATCACAATGCTCCATAACACTTGTCATCACAACGCCCCATGAGGCTCGCCATCACAATTATCCATGCACTTCTCATCACAATGTGCCATGACCTTTGTCATCACAATGCTCAATACACTTGTCATCACAATGCTCCCTGACACTTGTCGTCAGTATGCTTCTTGAACCCTGTCATGAAAAGGCTCCATGCCTTTTTCATGATAATGATCCATGCCTTTTTCATCACAATGCTCCAAGACCCCTGTAATCACAATGCTCCATGCCCTGGTCATCACAAGGCTCCATGACGAATGTCATAAGTATGCTCCTTAGACATCTCTCAGAATGTTCCATGCCCTTTTCATCACAATGTTCCAAGACCCCTGTAATCACAATGCTCCATGCCCCTTTACATCAGAATGCTCCATGAGACTTCTCATCACAGGGCTCCATGGGCTTCTCATCACAATGCTCCAGGACCTTGTCATCACAATGCTCCATGACCCCTTTCATCAGAATACTCCATGAACATTTTCAGCTCAATGCTCCATGATCTTCTCATTACAATGCTCCATGACCCCTGTCATCACAATGCTCCATGCTCCTTGATATCAAAATGATCCATGACCTCTGTCATCACAGTGCTCCAAACCCTTGTGATCACATTGTTCCATAACACTTGTCATCACAACGCTCCATGATGCCTGTCATCACAATACTCCATGCACTTGTCATCACAATGCTCCATGACCTTTGTCATCACAATGCTCAATACACTTGTCATCACAATGCTCCCTGACACTTGTCGTCAGAATGCTTCTCGAACCCTGTCATGGAAAGGCTCTATGCCTTTTTCATCACAATGCTCCATGCCCTTTTCATCACAATGCTCCACGCCATTGTCATCACAATACTCCACAAGCTTGTCATCAGAATGCTCCATGACACTTGTCATCACAATGCTCCATGACGCTTGTCATCACAGTGCTCCATGACACTTGTCATCAAAATGCTCCATGCCTTTGTCAGCAAAATGCTTCATGGCATTGTCATCATAATGCTCCATGCGCTTGTCATCACAATACTCCATTCCCATTGTCATCAAAATCCTCGGTGAACCTTGGGTTCACATTTCTTCATGCCCTTGTCATTACAATGCTCCATGCTCCTTGAAATCAAAATGATCCATGACCTCTGTCATCACAATGCTACAAACCCTTGTGATCACAATGTTCCATAAGACTTGTCATCACAACGCTCCATGATGCCTGTCATTACAATGCTGCATGAACTTTGTCATCACAATGCTAAATACACTTGTCAACACAATGCTCCCTGACACTTATCTTCAGAATGCTCCTTGAACCCTGTAATGAAAAGGCTCCATTCCTTTTTCATAACAATGCTCCATGCCCTTTTCATCACAATGCTCCATGACAGTGTCATCACAATACTCCGCAAGCTTGTCATCAGAATGCTCCATGACCCCTGTCATCACAATGATCCATGACACCTGTCATCAAAATGCACCATTTCCCTTGTCATTACAGTGCTCCATGACGCTCGTCATCACAATTATCCATGACCTTCTCATAACAATGCTCCACGGTCTTGCGATCACAATGCTCAATGCCCTGGTCATCACAGTGCTCCATGTCCCTTGTCATCACATTTCTCCACGTCCATGTCATCACAATGATCCATGACACCTGTCATAGCAAGCTCCATGTGCTTTTCATCACAGTGCTTCACGAACTTGTCATCAAAATTCTCAAAAGCCCTTGTCATCACAATGCTCCATGCCCTTTTCATCACAATGCTCCAAGACCCCTGTAATCACAATGCACCATGCCCCTTTTCATCAGAATGCTCCATGAGACTTCTCATCACAAGGATCCATGGTCTTCTCATCACAATGCTCCAGGACCTTGTCATCACAATGCTCCATGACCCCTTTCATCAGAATACTCCATGAACATTTTCAGCTCAATGCTCCATGATCTTCTCATCACAATGCTCCATGACCCCTGTCATCACTATGCTCCATGCTCCTTGATATCAATATGATCCATGACCTCTGTCATCACAGTGCTCCAAACCCTTGTGATCACATTGTTCCATAACACTTGTCATCACAATGCTCCATGATGCCTGTCATCACAATACTCCATGCCCTTGTCATCACAATGCTCCATGACCTTTGTCATCACAATGCTCAATACACCTGTCATCACAATGCTCCCTGACACTTGTCGTCAGAATGCTTCTCGAACCCTGTCATGAAAGGGCTGTATGCCTTTTTCATCACAATGCCTCATGCCCTTTTCATCACAATGCTCCACGCCATTGTCATCACAATACTCCACAAGCCTGTCATCAGAATGCTCCATGACACTTGTCATCACAATTCCCCATGACCCCTGTCATCACAATGCTCCAGGCCCCTTGTCATTACAGTTCTCCATGACGCTCGTCATCACAATTATCCATGGTCTTCTCATCACAATGCTCCACCGTCTTGCCATCACAATGCTCCATGGCACTTCAAATCACAATGCTACATGCTCTGGTAATCACATTCTCCATGAACTTGTCATCACAATGCTCCATGACCCCTGTCATAGCAAGCACCATGTGCTTTTCATCACAGTGCTTCACGAACTTGTCATCAAAATTCTCAAAAGCCCTTGTCATCACAATGCTCCATGCCCTTTTCATCACAATGATCCATGACCATTGTCATCAAAATGTTCCATTACATGTGTCATCACAATCATCCATGACACTTGTCATCACAATGCTCCATGCCGTTGTCATCACAATGCACCATAACATAGGTCATCACAATGCTCCCTGACACCTGACTTCACAATACTCCATAACCTTTTCTTCACAGTGCTCCATGCCCTTGTCATCACAGTGTGCAATGCCCACTGTCATCGCAATAATCCATGAAATTTTTCAGACCGATGCTCCATGCCCCTGTCATCACAATGCTCCATGCCGTTGTCATCACAATGCACCATGACATAGGTCATCACAATGCTCCCTGACACCTGACTTCACAATACTCCATAACCTTTTCTTCACAGTGCTCCATGCCCTTGTCATCACAGTGTGCAATGCCCACTGTCATCACAATAATCCATGAAATTTTTCAGACCGATGCTCCATGCCCCTGTCATCACAATGATCCATGCACTTGTCATCACAATGCTCCATGACACCTGTCATCACAATGCTCCGTGTCTCCAGTCATCACAATGCTTCAAGACTTTGTCATCAGAATGGTCCATGCCCTCATCATCACAAGTCTCTGTGACCTTTGTCACCACAATGCTCCATGAATATTTCATCACAATGCTCTGTGACACTTGGCATCACAATGCTCCATGCACTTCTCATGAAAATGCTCTCTCACCACTGATATCACAATGTTCCATCACTAGTCATCACCATACTCCTTCACCCCTGTCATCACAATGTTCCATGACCCCTATCATCACAATGCTACATGCCATTATCATCACAATGCACCACTCGCTTGTCATCAAAATGCTCCATGACTTTTGTCATCACAAAGCTCCATGACCCTTGGCATCACAATGCTCCATGCCATTGTCATACAATGCTTCATGAAGCCTCTCATCACATTGCTCCATTCCCTTATCATCGCAAAGCTCCATGACGCTTTTCATCACAATGCTCGATGCCCTTCTAATCACAATGCTCCATGATCTTGTCATTACAATCCTCCATGACCCATGTATCACAGTGTTCCGTGTCCTTTTCATCACAATGCTCCATGCCCACTATCATCACAATAATCCATGAAAATTTTCAGACAAATGCTCCATGCCCTTGTCATCACAAAGCTCCATGACGCATGTCATCAGAATGCTCCATGGCCTTCTCATTCACAATGCTCCATGCCCTTGCCATCACAATGCTCCAAGACACCTGTAATCACAATGCTCCATGTCCCTTTTCATCTCAATGATCCATGAACCCTGTCATCACACTGCAACATGCCCATCATCATAATGCTTCATGCTATTGTCATCCCAATGAAATCAAAATGCTCCATGACCTCTGTAATCACAATGCTCCAAACCCTTGTGATCACAATGTTCCATAACATTTGTCATCACAATGCTCAATACACTTGTCATCACAATGCTCCCAGACTCTTGCCATCAGTGTGCTCCTTGAACACTGTCATGACAAGGCTCCATGCCTTTTTCATTACAATGATCCATGCCTTTTTCATCACAATGCTCCAAGACCCGTGTAATCACAATGCTCCTTGCCCTGGTCATCACAAAGCTCCATGACACATGTCATCAGAATGCTCCTTGGACATCTCTCACAATGCTCCATGCCCTTGTAATTACAATGCTCCAAGACCCCTGTGATCACAATGCTCCATGCCCCTTTTCATCAAAATGCTCCATGAGACTTCTCATCACAAGGCTCCATGGTCTTCTCATCAGAGTGCTCCAGGACCTTGTCATCACAATGCTCCATGACCCATTTCATCAGAATACTCCATGAATATTTTCAGCTCAATGCTCCATGATCTTCTCATTACAATGCTCCATGACCCCTGTCATCACAATGCTCCATGCTCCTTGATATCAAAATGATCCATGACCTCTGTCATCACAGTGCTCCAAACCCTTGTGATCACATTGTTCCATAACACTTGTCATCACAACGCTCCATGATGCCTGTCATCACAATACTCCATGCCCTTGTCATCACAATGCTCCATGACCTTTGTCATCACAATGCTCAATACACTTGTCATCACAATGCTCCCTGACACTTGTTGTCAGAAGGCTTCTCGAAACCTGTCATGGAAAGGCTCTATGCCTTTTTCATCACAATGCTCCATGCCCTTTTCATCACAATGCTCCATGCCATTGTCATCACAATACTCCACAAGCTTGTCATCAGAATGCTCCATGACCCTTGTCATCACAATGCTCCATGACCCCTGTCATCACAAAGCTCCATGACACCTGTCATCACAATTCTCCATGCCCCTTGTCATTACAGTTCTCCATGACGCTCGTCATCAAAATTATCCATGGTCTTCTAGTCACAATGTTCCACCGTCTTTCAATCACAATGCTCCATGACCCTTGAAATCACAATGTTACATGCTCTTGTAATCACATTCTCCATGCACTTGTCATCGCATTGCTCCATGACCCCTGTCATAGCAAGCCTCATGTGCTTTTCATCACAGTGCTTCACGAACTTGTCATCAAAATTCTCAAAAGCCCTTGTCATCACAATGCTCCATGCCCTTTTCATCACAATGCTCCATGACCATTGTCATCACAATGCTCCAAGCCCTTGTCATCACAATGCTCCATTACCTTTGTCGTCACAACCCTCCATGACAATTGGCATCACAATTCTCCATGCCATTGTCATCACAATGGAACATGACATATGCCATCACAATGAACCCTGACACCTGTCTTCACAATACTCCATGACCTTGTCATCACTATGCTCCATGCCCTTGTCATAACAATGCTCCATGCCTTTGTCAGCACAATGCTCCATGACCCTTGTTATCACAATGCTCCATGCGCTTGTCAGAACAATGCTCCATGACCCATGTCATCACAGTGTGCCATGCACTTGTCATCACAATGCTCCCCAAACTTGTCATCACAATGCTCCATAAACGTTGTCATCACAAAGCTCCATGCACTTCGAATCAAAATGCTCTCTCACCACTGATATCTCAATTTTCCATCACTAGTCATCACAATACTCCCTCACCCCTGTCATCACAATGTTACACGGCCTTGTCATCACAAGGCTCCATGACCCGAGTAATCACAATGCTCCATACCCCTTTTCATCTCAATGCTCCATGAACCCTGTCATCACAACGAACCATGCCCATCATCATAATGCTTCATGCTATTGTCATCACAATGAAATCAAAATGCTCCATGACCTCTGTCATCACAATGCTCCCAACCCTTGTGATCACAATGCTCCATAACACTTGTCATCACAACGCCCCATGAGGCTCGCCATCACAATTATCCATGCACTTCTCATCACAATGTGCCATGACCTTTGTCATCACAATGCTCAATACACTTGTCATCACAATGCTCCCTGACACTTGTCGTCAGTATGCTTCTTGAACCCTGTCATGAAAAGGCTCCATGCCTTTTTCATGATAATGATCCATGCCTTTTTCATCACAATGCTCCAAGACCCCTGTAATCACAATGCTCCATGCCCTGGTCATCACAAGGCTCCATGACGAATGTCATAAGAATGCTCCTTAGACATCTCTCACAATGTTCCATGCCCTTTTCATCACAATGTTCCAAGACCCCTGTAATCACAATGCTCCATGCCCCTTTACATCAGAATGCTCCATGAGACTTCTCATCACAGGGCTCCATGGGCTTCTCATCACAATGCTCCAGGACCTTGTCATCACAATGCTCCATGACCCCTTTCATCAGAATACTCCATGAACATTTTCAGCTCAATGCTCCATGATCTTCTCATCACAATGCTCCATGACCCCTGTCATCACAATGCTCCATGCTCCTTGATATCAAAATGATCCATGACCTCTGTCATCACAGTGCTCCAAACCCTTGTGATCACATTGTTCCATAACACTTGTCATCACAACGCTCCATGATGCCTGTCATCACAATACTCCATGCCCTTGTCATCACAATGCTCCATGACCTTTGTCATCACAATGCTCAATACACTTGTCATCACAATGCTCCCTGACACTTGTCGTCAGAATGCTTCTCGAACCCTGTCATGGAAAGGCTCTATGCCTTTTTCATCACAATGCTCCATGCCCTTTTCATCACAATGCTCCACGCCATTGTCATCACAATACTCCACAAGCTTGTCATCAGAATGCTCCATGACACTTGTCATCACAATGCTCCATGACGTTTGTCATCACAGTGCTCCATGACACTTGTCATCAAAATGCTCCATGCCTTTGTCAGCAAAATGCTTCATGGCATTGTCATCATAATGCTCCATGCGCTTGTCATCACAATACTCCATTCCCATTGTCATCAAAATCCTCGGTGAACCTTGGGTTCACATTTCTTCATGCCCTTGTCATTACAATGCTCCATGCTCCTTGAAATCAAAATGATCCATGACCTCTGTCATCACAATGCTACAAACCCTTGTGATCACAATGTTCCATAAGACTTGTCATCACAACGCTCCATGATGCCTGTCATTACAATGCTGCATGAACTTTGTCATCACAATGCTAAATACACTTGTCAACACAATGCTCCCTGACACTTATCTTCAGAATGCTCCTTGAACCCTGTAATGAAAAGGCTCCATTCCTTTTTCATAACAATTCTCCATGCCCTTTTCATCACAATGCTCCATGACAGTGTCATCACAATACTCCGCAAGCTTGTCATCAGAATGCTCCATGACCCCTGTCATCACAATGATCCATGACACCTGTCATCAAAATGCGCCATTTCCCTTGTCATTACAGTGCTCCATGACGCTCGTCATCACAATTATCCATGACCTTCTCATAACAATGCTCCACGGTCTTGCGATCACAATGCTCAATGCCCTGGTCATCACAGTGCTCCATGTCCCTTGTCATCACATTTCTCCACGTCCATGTCATCACAATGCTCCATGACACCTGTCATAGCAAGCTCCATGTGCTTTTCATCACAGTGCTTCACGAACTTGTCATCAAAATTCTCAAAAGCCCTTGTCATCACAATGCTCCATGCCCTTTTCATCACAATGCTCCAAGACCCCTGTAATCACAATGCACCATGCCCCTTTTCATCAGAATGCTCCATGAGACTTCTCATCACAAGGCTCCATGGTCTTCTCATCACAATGCTCCAGGACCTTGTCATCACAATGCTCCATGACCCCTTTCATCAGAATACTCCATGAACATTTTCAGCTCAATGCTCCATGATCTTCTCATCACAATGCTCCATGACCCCTGTCATCACAATGCTCCATGCTCCTTGATATCAAAATGATCCATGACCTCTGTCATCACAGTGCTCCAAACCCTTGTGATCACATTGTTCCATAACACTTGTCATCACAATGCTCCATGATGCCTGTCATCACAATACTCCATGCCCTTGTCATCACAATGCTCCATGACCTTTGTCATCACAATGCTCAATACACCTGTCATCACAATGCTCCCTGACACTTGTCGTCAGAATGCTTCTCGAACCCTGTCATGAAAGGGCTGTATGCCATTTTCATCACAATGCCTCATGCCCTTTTCATCACAATGCTCCACGCCATTGTCATCACAATACTCCACAAGCCTGTCATCAGAATGCTCCATGACACTTGTCATCACAATTCCCCATGACCCCTGTCATCACAATGCTCCAGGCCCCTTGTCATTACAGTTCTCCATGACGCTCGTCATCACAATTATCCATGGTCTTCTCATCACAATGCTCCACCGTCTTGCCATCACAATGCTCCATGGCACTTCAAATCACAATGCTACATGCTCTGGTAATCACATTCTCCATGAACTTGTCATCACAATGCTCCATGACCCCTGTCATAGCAAGCACCATGTGCTTTTCATCACAGTGCTTCACGAACTTGTCATCAAAATTCTCAAAAGCCCTTGTCATCACAATGCTCCATGCCCTTTTCATCACAATGATCCATGACCATTGTCATCAAAATGTTCCATTACATGTGTCATCACAATCATCCATGACACTTGTCATCACAATGCTCCATGCCGTTGTCATCACAATGCACCATAACATAGGTCATCACAATGCTCCCTGACACCTGACTTCACAATACTCCATAACCTTTTCTTCACAGTGCTCCATGCCCTTGTCATCACAGTGTGCAATGCCCACTGTCATCGCAATAATCCATGAAATTTTTCAGACCGATGCTCCATGCCCCTGTCATCACAATGATCCATGACACTTGTCATCACAATGCACCATGACATAGGTCATCACAATGCTCCCTGACACCTGACTTCACAATACTCCATAACCTATTCTTCACAGTGCTCCATGCCCTTGTCATCACAGTGTGCAATGCCCACTGTCATCACAATAATCCATGAAATTTTTCAGACCGATTCTCCATGCCCCTGTCATCACAATGATCCATGCACTTGTCATCACAATGCTCCATGACACCTGTCATCACAATGCTCCGTGTCTCCAGTCATCACAATGCTTCAAGACTTTGTCATCAGAATGGTCCATGCCCTCATCATCACAAGTCTCTGTGACCTTTGTCACCACAATGCTCCATGAATATTTCATCACAATGCTCTATGACCCTTGGCATCACAATGCTCCATGCACTTCTCATGAAAATGCTCTCTCACCACTGATATCACAATGTTCCATCACTAGTCATCACCATACTCCTTCACCCCTGTCATCACAATGTTCCATGACCCCTATCATCACAATGCTACATGCCATTATCATCAAAATGCACCACTCGCTTGTCATCAAAATGCTCCATGACTTTTGTCATCACAAAGCTCCATGACCCTTGGCATCACAATGCTCCATGCCATTGTCATACAATGCTTCATGAAGCCTCTCATCACATTGCTCCATTCCCTTATCATCGCAAAGCTCCATGACGCTTTTCATCACAATGCTCGATGCCCTTCTAATCACAATGCTCCATGATCTTGTCATTACAATCCTCCATGACCCATGTATCACAGTGTTCCGTGTCCTTTTCATCACAATGCTCCATGCCCACTATCATCACAATAATCCATGAAAATTTTCAGACAAATGCTCCATGCCCTTGTCATCACAAAGCTCCATGACGCATGTCATCAGAATGCTCCATGGCCTTCTCATTCACAATGCTCCATGCCCTTGCCATCACAATGCTCCAAGACACCTGTAATCACAATGCTCCATGTCCCTTTTCATCTCAATGATCCATGAACCCTGTCATCACACTGCAACATGCCCATCATCATAATGCTTCATGCTATTGTCATCCCAATGAAATCAAAATGCTCCATGACCTCTGTAATCACAATGCTCCAAACCCTTGTGATCACAATGTTCCATAACACTTGTCATCACAATGCTCAATACACTTGTCATCACAATGCTCCCAGACTCTTGCCATCAGTGTGCTCCTTGAACACTGTCATGACAAGGCTCCATGCCTTTTTCATTACAATGATCCATGCCTTTTTCATCACAATGCTCCAAGACCCGTGTAATCACAATGCTCCTTGCCCTGGTCATCACAAAGCTCCATGACACATGTCATCAGAATGCTCCTTGGACATCTCTCACAATGCTCCATGCCCTTGTAATTACAATGCTCCAAGACCCCTGTGATCACAATGCTCCATGCCCCTTTTCATCAAAATGCTCCATGAGACTTCTCATCACAAGGCTCCATGGTCTTCTCATCAGAGTGCTCCAGGACCTTGTCATCACAATGCTCCATGACTCATTTCATCAGAATACTCCATGAATATTTTCAGCTCAATGCTCCATGATCTTCTCATTACAATGCTCCATGACCCCTGTCATCACAATGCTCCATGCTCCTTGATATCAAAATGATCCATGACCTCTGTCATCACAGTGCTCCAAACCCTTGTGATCACATTGTTCCATAACACTTGTCATCACAACGCTCCATGATGCCTGTCATCACAATACTCCATGCCCTTGTCATCACAATGCTCCATGACCTTTGTCATCACAATGCTCAATACACTTGTCATCACAATGCTCCCTGACACTTGTTGTCAGAAGGCTTCTCGAAACCTGTCATGGAAAGGCTCTATGCCCTTTTCATCACAATGCTCCATGCCCTTTTCATCACAATGCTCCATGCCATTGTCATCACAATACTCCACAAGCTTGTCATCAGAATGCTCCATGACCCTTGTCATCACAATGCTCCATGACCCCTGTCATCACAAAGCTCCATGACACCTGTCATCACAATTCTCCATGCCCCTTGTCATTACAGTTCTCCATGACGCTCGTCATCAAAATTATCCATGGTCTTCTAGTCACAATGTTCCACCGTCTTTCAATCACAATGCTCCATGACCCTTGAAATCACAATGTTACATGCTCTTGTAATCACATTCTCCATGCACTTGTCATCGCATTGCTCCATGACCCCTGTCATAGCAAGCCTCATGTGCTTTTCATCACAGTGCTTCACGAACTTGTCATCAAAATTCTCAAAAGCCCTTGTCATCACAATGCTCCATGCCCTTTTCATCACAATGCTCCATGACCATTGTCATCACAATGCTCCAAGCCCTTGTCATCACAATGCTCCATTACCTTTGTCGTCACAACCCTCCATGACAATTGGCATCACAATTCTCCATGCCATTGTCATCACAATGGAACATGACATATGCCATCACAATGAACCCTGACACCTGTCTTCACAATACTCCATGACCTTGTCATCACTATGCTCCATGCCCTTGTCATAACAATGCTCCATGCCTTTGTCAGCACAATGCTCCATGACCCTTGTTATCACAATGCTCCATGCGCTTGTCAGAACAATGCTCCATGACCCATGTCATCACAGTGTGCCATGCACTTGTCATCACAATGCTCCCCAAACTTGTCATCACAATGCTCCATAAACGTTGTCATCACAAAGCTCCATGCACTTCGAATCAAAATGCTCTCTCACCACTGATATCTCAATTTTCCATCACTAGTCATCACAATACTCCCTCACCCCTGTCATCACAATGTTACACGGCCTTGTCATCACAAGGCTCCATGACCCGAGTAATCACAATGCTCCATACCCCTTTTCATCTCAATGCTCCATGAACCCTGTCATCACAACGAACCATGCCCATCATCATAATGCTTCATGCTATTGTCATCACAATGAAATCAAAATGCTCCATGACCTCTGTCATCACAATGCTCCCAACCCTTGTGATCACAATGCTCCATAACACTTGTCATCACAACGCCCCATGAGGCTCGCCATCACAATTATCCATGCACTTCTCATCACAATGTGCCATGACCTTTGTCATCACAATGCTCAATACACTTGTCATCACAATGCTCCCTGACACTTGTCGTCAGTATGCTTCTTGAACCCTGTCATGAAAAGGCTCCATGCCTTTTTCATGATAATGATCCATGCCTTTTTCATCACAATGCTCCAAGACCCCTGTAATCACAATGCTCCATGCCCTGGTCATCACAAGGCTCCATGACGAATGTCATAAGAATGCTCCTTAGACATCTCTCACAATGTTCCATGCCCTTTTCATCACAATGTTCCAAGACCCCTGTAATCACAATGCTCCATGCCCCTTTTCATCAGAATGCTCCATGAGACTTCTCATCACAAGGCTCCATGGTCTTCTCATCAGAGTGCTCCAGGACCTTGTCATCACAATGCTCCATGACCCATTTCACCAGAATACTCCATGAATATTTTCAGCTCAATGCTCCATGATCTTCTCATTACAATGCTCCATGACCCCTGTCATCACAATGCTCCATGCTCCTTGATATCAAAATGATCCATGACCTCTGTCATCACAGTGCTCCAAACCCTTGTGATCACATTGTTCCATAACACTTGTCATCACAACGCTCCATGATGCCTGTCATCACAATACTCCATGCCCTTGTCATCACAATGCTCCATGACCTTTGTCATCACAATGCTCAATACACTTGTCATCACAATGCTCCCTGACACTTGTCGTCAGAATGCTTCTCGAACCCTGTCATGGAAAGGCTCTATGCCTTTTTCACCACAATGCTCCATGCCCTTTTCATCACAATGCTCCATGCCATTGTCATCACAATACTCCACAAGCTTGTCATCAGAATGCTCCATGACCCTTGTCATCACAATGCTCCATGACCCCTGTCATCACAAAACTCCATGACACCTGTCATCACAATTCTCCATGCCCCTTGTCATTACAGTTCTCCATGACGCTCGTCATCACAATTATCCATGGTCTTCTAATCACAATGTTCCACCGTCTTGCAATCACAATGCTCCATGACCCTTGAAATCACAATGTTACATGCACTTGTAATCACATTCTCCATGCACTTGTCATCGCATTGCTCCGTGACACCTGTAATAGCAAGCCTCTTGTGCTTTTCATCACAGTGCTTCACGAACTTGTCATCAAAATTCTCAAAAGCCCTTGTCATCACAATGCTCCATGCCCTTTTCATCACAATGCTCCATGACCATTGTCATCACAATGCTCCAAGCCCTTGTCATCACAATGCTCCATTACCTTTGTCGTCACAATCCTCCATGACAATTGGCATCACAATTCTCCATGCCATTGTCATCACAATGGAACATGACATATGCCATCACAATGAACCCTGACACCTGTCTTCACAATACTCCATGACCTTGTCATCACTATGCTCCATGCCCTTGTCATCACAATACGCCATGCCGACTGTCATCACAATAATCCATGAAACTTGCCAGACCAATGTTCCATGCCACTGTCATCACAATGCTCCATTCCCTTGTCATCACAATGCTCTGTGACTCCAGTCATCACAATACTTCATGACATTTTTCATCACAATGATCCATGCCCTCGTCATCACAAGGCTCTGTGAACTTTGTCACCACAATTCTCCATGATCTTTTCATCCCAATGCTCTCTGAGCCTTGTCATAACAACGCTCCATGCCTTTTTCAGCACAATGCTCCATGACCCTTGTTATCACAATGCTCCATGCGCTTGTCAGAACAATGCTCCATGACCCATTTCATCACAGTGTGCCATGCACTTGTCATCACAATGCTCCCCAAACTTGTCATCACAATGCTCCATAAACATTGTCATCACAAAGCTCCATGCACTTCGAATCAAAATGCTCTCTCACAACTGATATCTCAATTTTCCATCACTAGTCATCACAATACTCCGTCACCCCTGTCATAACAATGTTACACGGCCTTGTCATCACAAGGCTCCATGACCCGAGTAATCACAATGCTCAATACCCCTTTTCATCTCAATGTTCCATGAACCCTGTCATTACAACGAACAATGCCCATCATCATAATGCTTCATGCTATTGTCATCACAATGAAATCAAAATGCTCCATGACCTCTGTCATCACAATGCTCCCAACCCTTGTGATCACAATGCTCCATAACACTTATCATCACAACGCCCCATGAGGCTCGTCATCACAATTATCCATGCACTTCTCATCACAATGTGCCATGACCTTTGCCATCACAATGCTCAATACACTTGTCATCACAATGCTCCCTGACACTTGTCGTCAGTATGCTCCTTGAACTCTGTCATGACAAGGCTCCATGCCTTTTTCATCACAATGCTCCAGACCCCTGTAATCACAATGCTCCATGCACTGGTCATCACAAAACTCCATGACGAATGTCATCAGAATGCTCCTTAGACATATCTCACAATGCTCCATGCCCTTTTCATCACAACGCTCCAAGGCTCCTGTAATCAAAATGCACCATGCCCCTTTTCATCAGAATGCTACATGAGACTTCTCATCACAACGCTCCATGGTCTTCTCATCACAATGCTCCAGGACCTTGTCATCACAATGCTCCATGACCCCTTTCATCAGAATACTCCATGAACATTTTCAGCTCAATGCTCCATGATCTTCTCATCACAATGCTCCATGACCCCTGTCATCATTATGCTCCATGCTCCTTGATATCAAAATGATCCATGACCTCTGTCATCACAGTGCTCCAAACACTTGTGACCACATTGTTCCATAACACTTGTCGTCACAACGCTCCATGATGCCTGTCATCACAATACTCCATGCCCTTGTCATCACAATGCTCCATGACCTTTTTCATCACAATGCTCAATACACTTGTCATCACAATGCTCCCTGACACTGGTCATCAGAATGCTTCTCGAACCCTGTCATGAAGAGGCTGTATGCCTTTTTAATCACAATGCTCCATGCCCTTTTCATCACAATGCTCCAGGCCATTGTCATCAAAATACTCCACAAGCTTGTAATCAGAATGCTCCATGACACTTGTCATAACAATTCTCCATGACCTCTGTCATCACAATGCTCCAGGCCCCTTGTCATTACAGTTCTGCATGACGCTCGTCATCACAATTATCCATGGTCTTCTCATCACAATGCTCCACCGTCTTGCCATCACAATGCTCCATGACACTTCAAATCACAATGTTACATGCTCTTGTAATCACATTCTCCATGAACTTGTCATCGCAATGCTCCATGACCCCTGTCATAGCAAGCTCCATGTGCTTTTCATCACAGTGCTTCACGAACTTGTCATCAAAATTCTCAAAAGCCCTTGTCATCACAATGCTCCATGCCCTTTTCATCACAATGATCCATGACCATTGTCATCAAAATGCTCCATTACATTTGTCATCACAATCATCCATGACACATGTCATCACAATGCTCCATGCCGTTGTCATCACAATGCACCATGACATAGGTCATCACAATGCTCCCTGACACCTGACTTCACAATAATCCATAACCTTTTCTTCACAGTGCTCCATGCCCTTGTCATCACAATGTGCAACGCCCACTGTCATCACAATAATCCATGAAATTTTTCAGACCGATGCTCCATGCCCCTGTCATCACAATGATCCATGCACTTGTCATCACAATACTCCAAGACACCTCTCATCACAATGCTCTGTGTCTCCAGTCATCACAATGCTTCAAGACTTTGTCATCAGAATGGTCCATGCCCTCATCATCACAAGTCTCTGTGACCTTTGTCACCACAATGCTCCATGAACATTTCATCACAATTCTCTGTGACCCTTGGCATAACAATGCTCCATGCACTTCTCATGAAAATGCTCTCTCACCACTGATATCACAATGTTCCATCACTAGTCATCACCATACTCCTTCACCCCTGTCATCACAATGTTCCATGACCCCTATCATCACAATGCTACATGCTGTTATCATCACAATGCACCACTCCCTTGTCATCAAAATGCTCCATGACCTTTGTCATCACAAAGCTCCATGACCCTTGGCATCACAATGCTCCATGCCATTGTCATCACAATGCTTCATGAAGCGTCTCATCACATTGCTCCATGCCCTTGTCATCGCAAAGCTCCATGACGCTTGTCATCACAATGCTCGATGCCCTTCTCATCACAATGCTCCATGACCTTGTCATTACAATCCTCCATGACCCATGTATCACAGTGTTCCGTGTCCTTTTCATCACAATGCCCCATTCCCTTGTAATCACATTGCTTGAAAACCCCTATAATCTCAATGCTCCATGCACATTTTCATCAGAATGCTCCATGACTTTGTCATCACAATACTCCATGACCCTTGTCATCGCAATGTTCCAAGCCCTTGTTATCAAAATGCTCCATTACCCTTGTCATCACAATCCTCCATGACACTTGTTATCACAATGCTCCATGCCATTGTCATCCCAATGGACAATGACATATGTCATCACAATGCTCCCTGACACCTGTTTTCACAATACTCCATGACCTTGTCATCACAATGTTCCATGCCCTTGTCATCACAATGCGCCATGCACACTGTCATCACAATAATCCATGAAACATGTCAGACCAATGTTCCATGTCCCTGTCATAACAATGCTCCATGCCATTGTCATCACAATGCTCCATGACCACTCTCATCACAGTGCTCCGTGACTCCAGTCATCGCAATGATTCATGACCTTTCTCATCACAATGGTACATGCCCTCGTCACACAAGGCTCTGTGATCCTTGTCACCACAAAGCTCCATGAAATTGTCATCACAATACTCTTTGTCCCTGTCATCACAATGCTCCATGCCTTTGTCAGCACATTGCTCCATGACACTTGTCATCAAAATGCTCCATGCTCTCGTGAGCACAATGCTCCATGACATGTCATCACAATGTGCCATGCTCTTATCATCACAATGCTCCATGACCCCTGACATCACAATGTTCCATATCCCCTGTCATCAAAATGATCCATGACACTTTTCATCAATTTGCTCCATGACCCTGTCATCACAATGCTCCCTGCCCTTCTCATCACAATGCACCATGACCTTGTCATAAAAATGCTCCATGACCTTTGTCATCACAAAGCTCCATGACCCTTGGCATCACAATACTCCATGCAATTTCATCACAGTGCTGGATGAAACCTCTCATCACATTGCTACATGCCCTTGTCAGCACAGTGCTCCATGAAGCTTGTCATCACAATGCTCGATACTCTTCTCATCAAAATGCTCCATGCCCTTGTCATTACAATCGTCCATGACACATGTATCACAGTGTTCCGTGCCCTAGTCATCACAATGTTCCATGCCGAATCTCATCACAATAATCCGTGAAATTTTCAGACCAATGTTCCATGCCCTTGTCATCACAATGCTCCATTACCCCTGTCATAACAATGCTCCATGACCCCTGCCATCACAATATTCCACCTCCTTGGCATCAAAGGCTCCATGACCCTTGTCATCACAATGCTCCAAGAACCCTGTAATCACAATGTTCCATGCCCCTATTCATCAGAATGCTCCATGAGACTTGTCATCACAAGGCTCCATGGTCTTCTCATCACACTGCTCCAGGACCTCGTCATCACAATGCTCCATTCCCTTGTCATCACAATGCTCCTTGACCACTGTCATCACAATACTCCATGAACATTTTCAGGGCAACGATCCATGACCTTGTCATCACAAGGCTCCATGACCCTTGTCAAGAAAATGCTCTATGACCCCTCTCATCACAATGCTCCATGACACCTGTCACCACAATGCTCCATGCCCCTTGTCATTACAGTGATCCATGACGCTCTTCATCATAATTATCCATGGTCTTTTCATCACAATGCTCCACTGTCTTGCCATCAGAATTCTCCATGCCCTGTTCATCACAATGCTCCATGTCCCATGTCATTACAATTCTCCACGTCCTTGTCATCACAATGCTTCGTGACACTTCTCATCACAATGTTACATGATCTTGTCAACACAATTCTCCATGCACTTGACATCTCAATGCTCTATGACCCCTGTCATAGCAAGCTCCATGCACTTATCATCACAATGCTTCATGACGTTGTCATCAAAATTCTCAATGGTCCTTGTCATCACAATGCTCCATGCCCTTGTCATCACAATGCTCCATGGCCCTTGTCATCACATTGCTCCATGCCCTTGTCATCACAATGCTCCATGACCCTTGTCATCACAATGTTCCAAGCACTTGTCATCACAATGCTCCTTGACCACTGTTATCACAATACTCCATGAACATTTTCAGGCCAATGCTCCATGACTTTCTCATCACAGAGCTCCATGACCCTTGTCATCACAATGCTCCATGACCCCTGTCATCACAATGCTCCATGTCACCTGTCATCACAATGCTCCATGCCCCTTGTCATTACAGTGATAGATGACGCTCTTCATCATATTTATCCATGGTCTTTTCATCACAATGCTCCACGGTCTTGCTATCACAATACTCCATGCCCTGTTCATCACAATGCTCCATGTCCCATGTCATTACAATTCTCCACGTACTTGTAATCACAATGCTTCGTGACACTTCTCATCACAATGTTACATGATCTTGTCATCATAATTCTCCATGCACTTGTCATTGCAATGCTCTATGACCCCTGTCATAGCAAGCTCCATGTGCTTGTCATCACAATGCTTCACGAAGTTGTCATCAAAATTCTCAATGGCCCTTGTCATCACAATGCTCCATGCCCTTGTCATCACAATGCTCCATGACACTTGTCATCACAATGTTCCAAGCCCTAGTCAACAAAATGCTCCATTACATTTTTCATCAGAATCCTCCATGACACATGGTATCACAATGCTTCATTCAATTGTCATCACAACGGACAATGATATATGTCATCACAATGCTCCCTGACACCTGTCTTCACAGTACTCCATGACCTTGTCATCACAATGTTCCATGCCCTTGTCATCACAATGCGACATGCCCACTCTCATCACAATAATCCATAAATCTTGTCAGAGCAATGCTCCATGATCCCTGTCATCACAATGCCCCGTGACACCAGTCATCACAATGATTCATGACCTTTGTCCTCACAATGGTCCAGGCCCTCGTCACACAAGGCTCTGTGATCATTTTCACAACAATGCTTCATGAAATTTTCATCACAATGCTCTGTGTCCCTTGTCATCACAATGCTCCATGCCTTTGTCAGCACAATGCTCCATGACACTTGTCATCAAAATGCTCCATGCGCTTGTCAGCACAATGCTCCATGACACATGTCATCACAATGTGCCATGCTCTTTTCATCACAATGCTCCACATCATTTTCATCGCTATGCTCCATAAAACTTGTCATCACAATGCTCCATGCACTTCTCATCAAAATGCTCTCTCACCACATATATCACTATGTTCCCTCACTACTCATCACAATACTCGCTCAACCCTGTCATCACAATGTTCCATGACCACTTTCATCACAGTGTTACATGCCCTTATCATCACAATGCTCAAAGACACCTGTAATCACAATGCTATATTGCCTTCTCATCACAATGCTCCATGCCCCTGTAATCACATTGCTTCAAAACCCCTGTAATCTCAATGCTCCATGTACCTTTTCATCAGAATGCTCCATGCCCTTGTCATCACAATGTTCCATGACTATTGTCATCGCAATGTTCCAAGCCCCTGTCATTAAAAGGCTCCATTAACATTGTCATCACAATCCTCCATGACACTTGGTATCACAATGCTCCATGCCATTGTCATCACAATGGACAATGACATATGTCATCACAATGTTCCCGGACACCTGTCTTCACAATACTCCATGACCTTGTCATCACAATGTTCCATGGCCTTGTCATCACAATGCACCATGCCCACTGTCATCACAATAATCCACGAAACATGTCAGACCAATGTTCCATGCCCCTGTCATCACATTGCTCCATGCCCTTGTCATCACAATGCTCCATGACCCCTGTCATCACAATGCTCCATGACTCCAGTCATCACAATGATTCAGGAAATTTCTCATCACAATGGTCCATGCCCTCGTCACACAAGGCTCTGTGATCTTTGTCACCGCAATGCTCCAAGAAATTTTCATCACAATGCTCTGTGTCCCTTGTCATCACAATGCTCCATGCCTTTGTCAGCACAATGCTCCATAACACTAGTCATCAAAATCCTCCATGCGTTTGTCAGCACAATGCTCCATGACACATGTCATCACAATGCGCCATGCTCTTTTCATCACAATGCTCCACATACTTTTCATCACTATACTCCATAAAACTTGTCATCACAATGCTCCATGCACTTCTCATCAAAATGCTCTCTCACCACATATATCACAATGTTCCATCACTAGTCATAACAATACTCGCTCAACCCTGTAATCACAATGTTCAATGACCACTGTCATCACAGTGCTACATGCCCTTATCATCACAATGCTCCATGACACCAAACATCACAATGTTCCACGGCCTTGTCATCTCAAGTCTCCAAGACCCTTGTCATCACAATGCTCCAAGACCTCTGTAATCACAATTCTCCATGCCACTTTTCATCTCAATTCTCCATGAACACTGTCATCACAATGCACCATGCCCATCATCATAATGATACATGCTATTGTCATCACAATGAAATCAAAATGCTCCATGTGCTCTGTCATCACAATGCTCCAAACCCTTCTGATCACAATGTTCCATAACACTTGTCATCACATGCCCCATGACGCTCGTTATCACAATTATGCAAGGTCTTCTCATCACAATGCTCCATGACCTTTGTCACCACAATGCTCAATACACTTGGCATCACAATGCTCGCTGACACTTGTCATCAGTATGCTCCTTGAACACTGTCATGACAAGGCTCCATGCCTTTTTCATCACAATGATCCATGCCCTTTTCACCACAATGCTCCAAGACCCCCGTTATCACAATGCTCAGTGACTCCAGTCATCACAATGCTTCATGACCTTTGTTATCACAATGGTCCATGACCTGGTCACACAAAGCTCTGTGACATTTGTCACCACAATGCTCCATGAAATTTTTATCACAATGCTCTGTGACACTTGTCATCACAAAGCCCCATGCCTTTGTCAGCACAATGCTCCACGTCCTTGTCATCAAAATGCTCCATAAATTTTGTCATCACAGTGCTCCTTGCACTTCTCCTCAAAATGCCTTCTCACCACTGATATCACAATGTTCCATCACTAGTCATCACAATACACCCTCACCCCTGTCATCACAATATTCCATGACCCCTGTAATCACAATTCTCCATGCCCTTGTCCTCACAAAGCTCCATGACCCATGTCATCAGACTGCCCCATGGCCTTCTCATCACAATGTTCCATGCCCTTGTCATCACAATGCTCCAACACCCCTGTAATCACAATGCTCCATGCCCCTTTTCATCTCAATGCTCCATGAACCCTACCATCACAATGCACCGTGCCCATCACCATAATATTTCATGCTATTGTCATCACAATGAAATCAAAATGCTCAATGACCTCTGTCATCACAATGCACCAAACCATTCTGATCACAATGTTTCATAACACTTGTCATCACAATGCCCCATGACGCTGGTCATCACAATTATCCATGGTCTTCTCATCACTAGGCTCCATGATCTTTGTCATCACAATGATCAATACACTTATCATCACAATGCTTCCTGACAGTTGTCATCAGTATGCTCTTTGAAACCTTTCATGACAAGGCTCCATGCATTTTTCATCACAATGATCCATTCGCTTTTCATCACATTGCTCCAAGACCGCTGTAATCACAATGCTCCATGTCCTTGTCATCAGAAAGCTCCATGACGCATGTCATCAGAATGCTCCATTGCCTTCTCATCGCAATGTTCCATGCCCTTGTCATCACATTGCTTCAAAACCCCTGTAATCACAATGCTCCATGCAACTTTTCTTCAGAATGCTCCATGCCTTGTAATCACAATGCTTCAAAACCCCTGTAATCTCAATGCTCCATGCACCTTTTCATCAGAATGCTCCATGACCCTTTTCATCAAAATGCTCCATTACCCCTCACATCACAATGTTCCATAACCCCTGTTATCAAAAAGTTCCATGACACTTTTCATCAATTTGCTCCATGACCCTGTCATCACAATGCTCCCTGCCTTTCTCATCACAATGCACCACGACCTTGTCATCAAAATGCTCCATGACCTTTCTCATCACAAAGCTCCATGACCCTTGGCATCACAATACTCCATGCAATTTCATCACAATGCTGGATGAAACCTCTCATCACATTGCTCCCTGCCCTTGTCAGCACAATGCTCCATGAAGCTTGTCATCACAGTGCTCGTTACTCTTCTCATCACAATGCTCCATGCCCTTGTCATTACAATCGTCCATGACACATGTATCACAGCGTTCCGTGCCCTAGTCATCACAATGTTCCATGCCGAATCTCATCAAAATAATCCATGAAATTTTCAGACCAATGTTCCATGCCCTTGTCATCACAATGCTCCATTACCCCTGTCATAACAATGCTCCATGACCCCTGCCATCACAATATTCCACCTCCTTGGCATCAAAGGCTCCATGACCCTTGTCATCACAATGCTCCAAGACCCCTGTAATCACAATGATCCATGCCCCTATTCATCAGAATGCACCATGAGACTTGTCATCACAAGGCTCCATGGTCTTCTCATCACACTGCTCCAGGACCTCGTCATCACAATGCTCCATTCCCTTGTCATCACAATGCTCCTTGACCACTGTCATCACAATACTCCATGAACATTTTCAGGGCAACGCTCCATGACCTTGTCATCACAATGCTCCATGACTCTTGTCATGAAATTGTTCCATGACCCCTCTCATCACAATGCTCCATGACACCTGTCACCACAATGCTCCATGCCCCTTGTCATTACAGTGATCCATGACGCTCTTCATCATAATTATCCATGGTCTTTTCATCACAATGCTCCACTGTCATGCCATCACAATTCTCCATGCCCTGTTCATCACAATGCTCCATGTCCCATGTCATTACAATTCTCCACGTCCTTGTCATCACAATGCTTCGTGACACTTCTCATCACAATGTTACATGATCTTGTCATCACAATTCTCCATGCACTTGTCATCGCAATGCTCTATAACCCCTGTCATAGCAAGCTGCATGCACTTATCATCACAATTCTTCATGACGTTGTCATCAAAATTCTCAATGGCCCTTGTCATCACAATGTTCCATGCCCTTGTCATCACAATGCTCCATGATCCTTGTCATCACAATGTTCCAAGCTCTTGTCATCACCATGCTCCTTGACCACAGTTATCACATTACTCCATGAACATTTTCAGGCCAATGCTCCATGACTTTCTCATCACAATGCTCCATGACACTTGTCATCACAATGCTCCATGACCGCTCTCATCACAATGCTCCATGACACCTGTCATCACAGTGCTCCATGCCCCTTGTCATTACAGTGATCCATGACGCTCTTCATCATATTTATCCATGGTCTTTTCATCACAATGCTCCACGGTCTTGCTATCACAATTCTCCATGCCCTGTTCATCAAAATGCTCCATGTCACATGTCATTACAATTCTCCACGTCCTTGTCATCACAATGCTTCGTGACACTTCTCATCACAATGTTACATGATTTTGTCATCACAATTCTCCATGCACTTGTCATCGCAATGCTCTATGACCCCTGTCATAGCAAGCTCCATGTGCTTGTCATCACAATGCTTCACGACGTTGCCATCAAAATTCTCAATGGCCCTTGTCATCACAATGCTCCATGCCCTTGTCGTCACAATGCTCCATGACACTTGTCATCACAATGTTCCAAGCCCTTGTCAACAAAATGCTCCATTACCTTTGTCATCAGAATCCTCCATGACACTTGGTATCACAATGCTCCATGCCATTGTCATCACAATGGACAATGATATATGTCATCACAATGCTCCCTGACACCTGTCTTCACAGTACTCCATGACCTTGTCATCACAATGTTCCATGCCCTTGTCATCACAATGCGACATGCCCACTCTCATCACAATAATCCATAAATCTTGTCAGAGCAATGCACCATGATCCCTGTCATCACAATGCCCTGTGACACCAGTCATCACAATGATTCATGACCTTTGTCCTCACAATGGTCCAGGCCCTCGTCACACAAGGCTCTGTGATCTTTTTCACCATAATGCTCCATGAAATTTTCATCACAATGCTCTGTGTCCCTTGTCATCACAATGCTCCATGCCTTTGTCAGCACAATGCTCCATGACACTTGTTATCAAAATGCCCCATGCGCTTGTCAGCACAATGCTCCATGACACATGTCATCACAATGTGCCATGCTCTTTTCATCACAATGCTCCACATCCTTTTCATTGCTATGCTCCATAAAACTTGTCATCACAATGCTACATGCACTTCTCATCAAAATGCTCTCTCACCACATATACCACAATGTTCCATCACTAGTCATCACAATACTGGCTCACCCCTGTCATCACAATGTTCCATGACCACTGTCATCACAGTGCTACATGCCCTTATCATCACAATGCTCCATGACCCCTGACATCACAATGTTCCATAACCCCTGTCACAAAATGCTCCATGACCCATTTCATCACAATGCTCAAAGACCCCTGTAATCACAATGCTCCATTGCCTTCTCATCACAATGCTCCATGCCCCTGTAATCTCATTGCTTCAAAACCACTGTAATCTCAATGCTCCATGCACATTTTCATCAGAATGCTCCATGCCCTTGTCATCACAAGGCTCCATGACCATTGTCATCGCAATGTTCCAAGCCCCTGTCATTAAAAGGCTCCATTACCATTGTCATCACAATCCTCCATGACACTTGGTATCACAATGCTCCATGCCATTGTCATCACAATGGACACTGACATATGTCATCACAATGTTCCTGGACACCTGTCTTAACAATACTCCATGACCTTGTCATCACAATGTTCCATGCCCTTGTCATCACAATGCGCCATGCCCACTCTCATCACAATAATCCATAAATCTTGTCAAAGCAATGCTCCATGACCCCTGTCATCACAATGATCCGTGACTCCAGTCATCACAATGCTTCATGACCTTTGTCATCACAGTGGTCCATGCCCACTTCACACAAGGCTCTGTGATCTTTTTCAACACACTGCTCCATGAATATTTCATCACAATGCTCTGTGTCCCTTGTCATCCAAATGCTCCATGCCTGTGTCACCACAATGCTCCATGTCCTTGTCATCACAATGCTCCATGCCCAGTGTCATCACAATAATCCATGAAACTTCTCAGACCAATGTTCCATGCCCCTGTCATCACATTGCTCCAAGCCAATTTCATCACAGTGCTCCATGACCACTTTCATCACAATACTCCGTGACTCCAGTCATCACAATGCTCCATGACCTCTGTCATCACAATGCTCCAAACCCTTCTGATCACAATGTTCCATAACACTTGTCATCACAATACCCCATGACGCTTGTCATCACAATTATGCAAGGTCTTCTCATCACAATGCTCCATGACCTTTGTCACCACAATGCTCAATACACTTTTCATCACAATGCTCCCTGACACTTGTCATCAGTATGCTCCTTGAACACTGTCATGACAAGGATCCATGCCTATTTCATCACAATGATCCATTCCCTTTTCATGACAATGCTCCAAGACCACTGTTATCACAATGCTCTGTGACTTCAGTCATCAGAATGCTTCATGACATTTGTTATCCCAATGGTCCATGACCTGCTCACACAAAGCTCTATGACCTTTGTCACCACAATGCTCCATGAAATTTTTATCACAATGCTCTGTGACCCTTGTCATCACAAAGCTCCATGCCTTTGTCAGCACAATGCTCCATGACCCTTGTCATCACAATGCTCGATGCGCATGTCAGCACAATGCTCCGTAACACATGTCATCACAATGAACCATGCACTTGTCATCACAATGATCCACATCCTTGTCATCAAAATGCTCCATAAAACTTGTCATCACAATGCTCCATGCACTTCTCCTCAAAATGCCTTCTCACCACTGATATCACAATGTTCCATCACAAGTCATCACAATACTCCCTCACCCCTGTCATCACAATATTCCATGACCCCTGTAATCACAATTCTCCATGCCCTTGTCATCACAAATCTCCATGACACATGTCTTTAGAGTGCTCCATTGCCTTCTAATCACAATGCTCCATGCCCTTGTCATCACAATGCTCCAACACCCCTGTCATAACAATGCTCCATGCCGCTTTTCATCTCAATGCTCCATGAACCCTGTCATCACAATTCACCGTGCCCATCACCATAATATTTCATGCTATTGTCATCACAATGAAATCAAAATGTTCAATGACCTCTGTCATCAAAATGCACCAAAGCCTTCTGATCACAATGTTCCATAACACTTGTCATCACAATGCCCCATGACGCTGGTCATCACAGTTATCCATGGTCTTCTCATCAAAATGCTCCATGATCTTTGTCATCACAATGCTCAATACACTTATCATCACAATGCTCCCTGACAGTTGTCATCAGTATGCTCCTTGGACACTGTCATGACAAGGCTCCATGCATTTTTCATCACAATGATCCATTCCCTTTTCATCACAATGCTCCAAGACCCCTGTAATCACAATGTTCCATGTCAGTGTCATCACAAAGCTCCATGACGCATGTCATCAGAATGCTCCATTGCCTTCTCATCACAATGCTCCATGCCCTTGTAATCACATTTCTTCAAAACCCCTGTAATCTCTATGCTCCATGCACCTTTTCATCAGAATGCTCCATGCCCTTGTCATCACAATGCTCCATGACCCTTGTCATTGCAATGTTCCAAGGCCTTGTCATCAAAATGCTCCATTACATTTGTCTTCACAATACTCCATGACCTTGTCACCACAATGTTCCATGCCTTTGTCATCACAATGCGCCATGCCCACTCTCATCACAATAATCCATGAAAGATGTCAGGCCTATGTTCCATGCCCCTGTCATCACAATGCTCCATGACCTTGTAATTACAATGCTCCATGATCCCTGTCATCACAATGCTCCGTGACTCCAGTCATCACAATGCTTCATGACCTTTGTCCTCACAATGGTCCATGCCCTCGTCACACAAGGCTCTGTGACCTTTGTCACCACAATGCTCCATGCCCTTTTCATCTCAATGCTCCATGCCCACTGTCATCACAATAATCCATGAAACTTGTCAGACCAATATTCCATGCCCTTGTCATCACATTGTTCCATGCCCTTTTCCTCACAATGCTCCATGACCCCTGTCATCACAATTCTCCATGACTCCAGTCATCTCAATGATTCATGACCTTTCTCATCACAATGATCCATGCCCTCGTCACACAAGGCTCTGAGATCTTTGTCACCACAATGCTCCATGAAATTTTCATCACAATGCTCCACGTCATTTTCATCGCTACGCTCCATGAAATTGTCACCACAATGCTCCATGCACTTCTCATCAAAATGCTCTCTCACCACATATATCACAATGTTCCCTCACTAGTAATCACAATACTCCCTCACCCCTGTCATCACAGTGTTCCATGACACCTTTCATCAGAGTGCTACATGCCCTTATTTTCACAATGCACCATGACCACTGACATCACAATGTTCCATAAACCCTGTCACAAAAGGCTCCATGACCCATTTCATCACAATGCATCATGACCCCTGACATCACAATGTTCCATTACCCCTGTCATCAAAATATTCTATGACGCTTTTCATCATATTTCTCGATGACCCTGTCATCACAATGCTCCCTGCACTTCTCATCTCAATGCACCACGCCCTTGTCACCTAAAACACATATCTTTGTCGTCACAAAGCTCCAAGACCCTTTGCATCACAATGCTCCATGCCATTGTCATCACAATGCTCAATGAAATCTCTCATCACATTGCTCCATGCCCTTGTCATCACAATGCTCCAT
This sequence comes from Hyperoodon ampullatus, assembly GCF_949752795.1. Taxonomy (NCBI): domain Eukaryota; kingdom Metazoa; phylum Chordata; class Mammalia; order Artiodactyla; family Ziphiidae; genus Hyperoodon; species Hyperoodon ampullatus. The sequence continues at coordinate 3,453,634 of NW_027641090.1, forward strand.
TACAACTGTCATAACAATGCTTCATGACCCCTGCACTCACAGTGTTCCACGGCCTTGTCATCACAAGGCTCCATGACTCTTGTCATCACAATGCTCCAAGACCCCTGGAATCACAATGCTCCATGCCCTTGTCATCACAATGCTCCAACACCACTGTAATCACAATGCTCCATGCCCCTTTTCATCTCAATGCTCCATGAACCCTGTCATCACAATGCACCATGCCCATCATCGTAATGCTTCATGCTATTGTCATCACAATGAAATCAAAATGCTCCATGACATCTGCCACCACAATGCTCCAAATCCTTGTGATCACAGTGTTCCATAACACTTGTCATAAACATGCCCCATGACGCTCGTCATCACTATTATGAATGGTTTTTTCATCACAATGCTTCATGACCTTTGTCACCACAATCCTCAGTACATTTATCATTACAATGCTCCCTGACACTTGTCATTAGTATGCTTCATGAACCGTGTCGTTAAAAGGCTCTATGCCTTTTTTATCACAATGATCCATTCCCTTTTCATCACAATGCTCCAAGACCCCTGTAATCACAATGCTCCCTGCCCCTGTCATCACAAAGCTCCATGACACATGTCATCAGAATGCTCCATGGCATTCTCATCACAATGATCCATGCCCTTGGCATCACAATGCTCCAAGAACCCTGTAATCACAATACTCCGTGACTAGAGTCATTGCAGTGCTTCATGACATTTGTCATCACAGTGTTCCAGGACCTCGTCACAGAAGGATCTGTGACCTTTGTCACCACAATGCTCCATGAACTTTTCATCACAATTCTCTGTCACCCTTGTCATCACAATGCTCCATGCGTTTGGCAGAACAATGCTCAATGACCCTTGCCATCACAATGCTCCATGCGCTTGTCAGCACAATGCTTCATAACCCATGTCAACACAATACACCATGTGCTTGTCATCACAATGCTCCACATCCTTGTCATCAAAATGCTCCATAAACTTTGTCATCACAATGTTGCATGCAGTTCTCATCAAAATGCTCTCTCACAAATGATATCACAGTGTTCCATCACTAGTCATCACAATACTCCCTCAACCCTGTCATCACAATGTTCCATGACCCGTGTCATCAAAATGCTATATGCCCTTATAATCACAATGCTCCATGAGCCCTGACATCACAATGTTCCACAACACCTGTCATCAAAATGCTCCATGACCCGTTTCATCACAATGCTCCATGCCACCTGACATCAGAATGTTCAATAATCCCTGTCACAAAATGCTCCATGACCCTTTTGATCACAATGCTCCATGACACCTGACATCACAATTTTCCATAACCCCTCTCATCAAAATGTTCCATGACACTTTTGATCAAATTGCTCCATGACCCTGTCATCACAATGCTCCCTGCACTTCTCATCACAATGCACCACGGCCTTGTCATCAAAATGCTCCATGACATTTGTCATCACAAAGCTCCATGACCAATGGCATCACAATGCTCCATGCCATTATCATCAAATGCTCCTTGAACACTCTCATCACATTGCTCCATGCCCTTGTCATCACAAAGCTCCATGACGCTTGTCATCACATTGCTCGATGCCCTTCTCATCACAATGCTCCATGCCCTTATCATTACAATCCTCCATGACCTATGTATCATAGTGTTCCGTACCCTTGTCATCACAATGCTCCATGCCCACTCTCATCACAATAATCCATGAAACATTTCAGACGAATGCTCCATGCCCTTGTCATCACAATGCTCCATTACTCCTGTCATTATAATGCTCCATGACACCTGCCATCACAAGGTTCCATGGCCTTGTCATCACAAGCCTCCATGACCCTTGTCATCACAATTCTCCAAGACCCCTCTAATCACAATGCTCCATGTCTTTGTCATCACAAAGCTCCATGATGCATGTCATCAGAATGCTCCATGGCCTTCTCATGACAATGCTCCATGCCCTTGTTATCACAATGCTCCAACACCCCTGTAATCACAATGCTCCATTCCCCTTTTCATCTCAATGCTCCATGAACCCTGTCATCACAATGCACCATGCCCATCATCATAATGCTTCATGCTATTGTCATCACAATGAAATCAAAATGCTCCATGACCTCTGTCATCACAATGCTCCAAAACCTTGTGATCACAATGTTCCATAACACTTGTCATCACAATGCCCCATGACGCTGGTCATTACAATTATCCATGGTCTTCTCATCACAATGCTCCATGATCTTTGTCATCACAATGCTCAATACACTTGTCATCACAATGCTCCCTGACACTTGTCGTCAGTATGCTCCTTGAACCCTGTCATGACAAGGCTCCATGCATTTTTCATCACAATGATCCATGCCCTTTTCATCATAATGCTCCAATACCCCTGTAATCACAATGCTCCATGTCCTTTTCATCACAAAGCTCCATGACGCATGTCATCAGAATGCTCCATGGCCTTCTTATCACAATGCTCCATGCCCTGTTCTTCACAATGCTACAAAACCCCTCTAATCACAATGCTCCATGAACCTTTTTATCAGTATGCTCCATGACAGTTGTCATCACAAGGTGCCATGTCCCTCTCATCACAATGCTCCAGGACCTTCTCATCGCATTGCTCCATTCCCTTCTCATCACAATGCTCCATGACCCCTGTCATCACAGTACTCCATGAATATTTTCAGCCCAATGCTCCATGACCTTCTCTTCACAATGCTCCATGACCCATGTCATCACAATGCTACATGACCCCAGTCATCAAAATGATCCATGCCACTTGTCATCAGAATATTCCATGCGCTTGTCATCCCCATGCTCCATGACCCCTGTAATCACAATGGTCCTTGACGCTTGTCGTCACAGAGCTCCATGACACTTGTCATCACGGTGCTCCATGCCTTTGTCAGCAAAATGCTACATGACCTTGTCACCACAATGCTCCATGAACTATTCATCACAGTGCTCTGTGACCCTTGTCATCACAAAGCTCCATGCCATTGTCATCGCAATGTTCCAAGCCCCTGTCATTAAAAGGCTCAATTAACATTGTCATCACAATCCTCCATGACACTTGGTATCACAATGCTCCATGCCATTGTCATCACAATGGACAATGACATATGTCATCACAATGTTCCCGGACACCTGTCTTCACAATACTCCATGACCTTGTCATCACAATGTTCCATGTCCTTGTCATCACAATGCTCCATGACCGTTGTCAGCACAATGCTCGATGCACGTGTAAGCACAATGCTCCATAACCCATGTCATTACAATGCTCCCTGCACTTCTCATCACAATGCACCACGCACTTGTTATCAAAATGCTCCATGACCTTTGTCATCACAAAGTTCCATGACACTTGGCATCACAATGCTCCATTCCATTGTCATCACAATGCTCCATGAACACTATCATCACATTGCTCCATGCATTTGTAAACACAAATCTCCATGAGGCTGGTCATCACAACGCTCGATGCCCTTCTCATCACAATGCTACATGTCCTTGTTATTACAATCCTGCATGATCTATGTATTACCGTGTTCCGTGCCCTTGTCATAACAATGCTCCATGACCACTGCCATCACAAAGTTCCATGGCCATGTCATCACAAGCCTCCATGAACCTTGTCATCACAATGCTCCAAGTCCCCTCTAATCAAAAGCTCCATGCCCTTGTCATCACAAAGCTCCATGACGCAAGTCACCAGAATGCTCCATGTCCTTCTCATCACAATGCTCCATGCCCTTGTGATCACAATGCTCCAAGACCACTGTAATCACAGTGCTCCATGCCCCTTTTCATCTCAATGCGCCATGAACCCTGTCATCACAATGCACCGTGTCCATCACCATAATATTTCATGCTATTGTCATCACAATGAAATCAAAATGCTCAATGACCTCTGTCATCACAATGCTCCAAACCCTTGTGGTCACAATGTTCCATAACCATTGTCATCACAATGCCCCATGAGGCTGGTCATCACAATTATCAATGGTCTTCTCATCACAATGTTCCTTGATCTTTGTCATCACAATGCTCAATACACTTATCATCACAATGCTCCCTGACACTTCTCATCAGTATGCTCTTTGAACCCTGTCATGACAAGGCTCCATGCAATTTTCATCACAATGATCCATGCCCTTTTCATCACAATGCTCCAAGACTCCTCTAATCACAATGCTCCATGTCCTTGTCATCACAAAGCTCCATGACGCATGTCATCAGAATGCTCCATGGCCTTCGCATCACAATTCTCCATGCCCTTGTCATCACAATGCTACAAAACCACTGTAATCACAATGCTCCATGCACCTTTTCATCAGAATGCTCCATGACCTTTGTCATCACAAGGCCCCATGTTCCTCTCATCACAATGCTCCAGGACCTTGTCATCACAGTGCTCCATTCCCTTGTCATCACAAAGCTCCATGACCCCTATCATCACAATACTACATGTACATTTTCAGCCCAATGCTCAATGACCGTCTCATTACAATTCTCAATGACCCATGTCTTCACAATGCTCCATGACCCCTGTCATCAAAATGGTCCATGCCCTCGTCATCAAAAGGCTCTGTGTCATTTGTCACCACAATTCTCCATGAAATTTTCATCACAATGTTCTCTTACTCATGTCATAACTATGCTAAATGCCTTTGTCAGCACAATGCTCCATGCGATTTTCCGCAAAATGCCCCATGACCTGTGTCATCACAATGCGACATGTTCTTGTCATCACAATGCTCCACAACTTTGTCATCACAGTTCTCGATAAACCTTGTTGTCACAATGCTCCATGCACTTCCCATCAAAATGCTTTCCCATCACTGATATCATAATGTTCCATCACTTGTCATCACAATACTCACTCACACCTGTCATCACAATGTTCCATGACCCCTGTCATCACAATGCTCCATGACCCTTTTCATCACAATGCTCCCTGACCCCTGACATCACAATGTTCCATAACCCCTGTCATCAAAATGTCCCATGACACTTTTCATCAAATTGCTCCATGACCCTCTCATCACAATGCTCACTGCCCTTCTCATCACAGTACACCACGCCCTTGTCATCAAAACCCTCCATGACCTTTGTCATCACAAAGCTCCGTGACCCTTGGCATCACAATGCTCCATGCCATTGTCATCAAAATGCTCCATGAACCCTCTCATCACATTGTTACATGTCCTTGTCATCACAGGCTCCATGATGCTTTTCATCACAATGCTCGATGCTCTTCTTAACACAAAGCTCCAAGGCTTGTCATTACAATCCTCCATGACCCATGTATCACAGTGTTCCGTGTCCTTCTCATCACAAAGCTCCATGCCCCCTCTCATCACAATAATCCATGAAAATTTTCAGACCAATGCTCCATGCCCTTGTCATGAAAATGCTCCATTACACCTGTTATAACAATGCTCCATTAAAACTGCCATTACAATGTTCCACGGCCTTCTCATCACAAGGCTCCATGACCCTTGTCATCACAATGCTCCAAGACACCTGTAATCACAATGCTCCATGCCTCTGTCATCACAAAGCTCCATGACGCATGTCATCAGAATGTGCCTTCGCCTTCTCATCACAATGCTCCATGACCTGGTCATCGCAATGCTCCAAGACCCCTGTAATCACAATGCTCGATGCCCCTTTTCATCTCAATGCTCCATGAACCCTGTCATCACAGTGCACCATGCCCATCATCATAATGCTTCATGCTATTGTCATCACAATGAAATCAAAATGCTCCATGACCTCTGTCATCACAATGCTCTAAACCCTTGTGATCACAATGTTCCATAACACTTGTCATCACAACGCCCCATGACGCTCATCATTACAATTATCCATGGTATTTTATTCACAATACTCCATGACCTTTGTCATCACAATGCTCAATAAACTTGTCATCACAATGCTCCCTGACAATGGTCGTCAATATGCTCCTTTAAACCTGTCATGACAAGGCTCCATGCATTTTTCATCACAATAATCCTTGCACTTTTCCTCACAATACTCCAAGACCCCTGTAATCACAATGCTCCATGCCCTTGTCATCACAATGCTTAATGAAGCATGTCTTCAAAATGCTCCATTGCCTTCTCATCAACATGCTCCATGCACTTTTCATCACAATGCTCCATTTCCTTGTCATCAAAATGCTCCATGACTCGTGTCATCACAATACTCAATGAATATTTACAGCCCAATGCTCCATGACCTTCTCTTCACAATGCCCCATGAACCCAGTCATCATTAGGCTCCATGACCACTGTCATCACAACGATCCATGACCCCTGTCAACACAATGATACTGGACTCTTGTCATCAAAATGCCCCATGACACTTGTCATCACAATGATCCATTCCCTTGTCATCACAATGCTCCATAACCCTTGTCATCACAAGGCTCCAAGCCCTTGTAATCAAAATGCTCCATTATATTTGTCATCACATTTCTCCATGACACTTGACATCACAGTGCTCCATGCCATTGTCATCACAATGGATCATGACATATGTCACCACAATGCTCCCTGACACCTGTCTTCACAATAATCTATGACCTTGTCAAAATAATGCTTCATGCCCTTTTTATCACAATGCGCCATGCCCACTGTCATCACAATAATCCAAGATATTTATCAGACCAATGCCCCATGAACCCTGTCATCCCAATGCTCCATGACCCCTGTAATCAGAATGCCCCATGACGCTTTTCATCACATATCTCCATGATCGTTGTCATCACAATGCTCCATGACCCATGCCATCACAATACTCCATGAATATTTTCAGCCCAATGTTCCATGACCTTCTCATCACAATGCTCCATGATCCCTTTAATCACAATGCTCCTTGCCCCTTTTCATCTCAATGCTCCATGAACCCTGTCATCACAATGAACCATGCCCATCATCATAAGGTTTCATGCTATTTTCATCACAATGAAATCAAAATGCTCCATGACCTCTGTCATCACAATGTTCCAAACCCTTGTGATCACAATGTTCCATAACATTTGTCATCACAACGCCCCATTACGCTAGTCATCACAATTATCAATGGTCTTCTCATCACAATGCTCCATGACATTTGTCATCACAATGCTCAATACACTTGTCATCACAATGCTGCATGAGCTGGTCAGCACAATGCTCCCTGACACTTGTCATCAGTATGCTCCTTGAACACTGTCATGACAAGAATCCATGCCTATTTCATCACAATGATCCATTCCCTTTTCATCACAATGCTCGAAGACCACTGTTATCACAATGCTCCGTGACTTCAGTCATCACAATGCTTCATGACATTTGTCATCACAATGGTCCATGACCTCGTCATACAAAGCTCTGTGACCTTTGTCACCACAATGTTCCATGAACTTTTAATCACAATGCTCTGTGACCCTTCGCATCACAACGCTCCATGCCTTTGTCAGCACAATGCTCCATGACCCTTGTCATCACAATGCTCCATGAGATTGTCAGCACACTGCTCCATGGCTGATGTCATCACAAGGCGCCATGCGCTTGTCAACACAATGCTTCACATCTTTGTCATCACAATACTCCATGCACTTCTCAAGAAAATGCTCTCTCACCACTGATATCACAATGTTCCATCCCTAATCATCACAATACTCCCTCACCACATTCATCACAATGTTCCATGACCCCAGTCATCACAATGCTACATGCCCTTATCGTCACAATGTACCACTCCCTTGTCATCAAAATGCTACATGACCTTTGTCATCACAAAGAACCATGACCCTTGGCATCAAAATGCTCCATGCCATTGTCATCACAATGCTCCATGAAGCCTCTCATCATATTGCTCCATGCCCTTGTCATCACAAAGCTCCAAGACTCTTGTCATCACAATGCTCGATGCCCTTCTCATCACAATGCTCCATGCCCTTGTCATTACAATCCTCCATGACCCATGTATCAAAGTGTTCCTTGCCCTTGTCATCATAATGCTCTATGCACACTCTCATCACAATAATCCATGAAACATTTCAGACCAATGCTCCATGCCCTTGTCATCACAATGCTCCATTACTCCTGTCATAACAATGCTCCATGACCCCTTGCATCACAAGGTTCCACGGCCTTGTCATCACAAGACTCCATTACACTTGTCATCACAATGCTCTAAGACACTGTAATCACAATGCTCCATGCCCTTGTCATCACAAAGCTCCATGACGCATGTCATCAGAATGCTCCATGGCCTTCTCATTCTCAATGCACCATGCCCTTGTCATCACAATGCTCCATGACCCCTGTCATCACAATGCTCCATGACCACAGTCATCACAACGATCCATCACCCCGCACAACACAATGATCCGGGACTGTTGTCATCAAAATGCTCCATGACCCTTGTCACCACAATGATCCATGCCCTTGTTATCCCAATGCTCCATGACCCCTGTAATCACAATGATCAGTGACGCTTGTCATCACAGTGCTCCATAACCGTTGTCATCAAAATGTTCCATGCATTTGTCAGCAAAATGCTTCATGAAGTTGTCATCACAATGTTCCATTTCCATTGTCATCAAAATCCTCGATGAAACTTGGGTTCACATTGCTTGATGCCCTTGTCATCACAATGCGCCATGGTCCTTGAAATGGAAATGATCCATGACCTCTGTCATCACAATGCTCCATGCCCACTGTCATAGCAATAATCCATGAAACTTGTCAGACCAAAGCTCCATGCCCTTTTAATCACAATGCTCCATTACCCCTCACATCATAATGTTCCTTGACTCCAGTCATCACAATGCTTTATGACCTTTGTCATCACAATGGTCCATTCCCTCGTCATCACAATGCTCTGTAACACTTCTCATCACAATGCTCCATGCCTTTGTCAGCACAATGCTCCATGACCCTTGTCATCACAATGCTCCATGTGCTTCTTAGCACAATGTCCCAAGACACATGCCATCACAATGAGCCATGCACTTGTCATCACAATGCTCCACAACCTTGTCATCACAATGCTCCATAAACCTTTTTATCACAATGCTCCATGCACTTCTCATCTAAATGCTCTCTCACCACTGATATCACAATGTTCCATCACTAGTCATCACAATACTCCTTCACCCCTGTCATCACAATGTTCCATGATCCCTGTCATCAAAATGCTACATTCACTTATCATCACAATGCTCCAGGACCACTGACATCACAATGTTCCATGACCCTGTCATCACAATGCTCCCTGCCCTTCTCATCACAATGCACCACGCACTTGTCATCAAAATGCTCCATGACCTTTGTCATCACAAAGCTCCATGACCCTTGCCATCACAATACTCCATGCCATTGTCATCACAATGCTCCATGACCACTCTCATCACATTACTCCTTGCCCTTGTCATCACAATGCCCAATGGCATTTTCATCACAATGATCCATGCAATTGTCATCATAATACTCCACAAGCTTGTTGTCCAAATGCTCCATGAACCTTTTCATCACAATGCTACATGACCCCTGTCATCACAATGCTCCATGACACCTGTTATCACAATGCTCCATGCCCCTTGTCACTACAGTGCTCCCTGACGCCCGTCATCACAATTATCCATGGTCTACACATCACAATGCTCCGAGGTCTTGCCATCACAATGCTCCATGCCCTGGTCATCAGTATTCTCCACGTCTTTGTCATCACAATGCTCTTTGACACATCTCATCACAATTTTACATGCTCTTTTCATCAAAATTCTCCATGCCCTTGTCATTGCAATGCTCCATGACCACTGTCAGAGCAAGCTTCATGCGCTTGTCATCACAATGCTTCACGAATTTGTCATCAAAATTCTCAATGGCCATTGTCATCACAATTCTCCAAGCCCTTGTCATCACAATGCTCCATTACATTTGTCATCACAATCCGCCATGACACTTGGCATCACAATGCTCCATGCCATTGTCATCACAATTGTCCATGACATAGGTCATCACAATGCTTCCTGACACCTGTCTTCACAATTCTGCATGATGTTGTCATCACCATACTCCATGCCCTTGTCATCACAAGGAGCCATGCCCATTGCCATCACAATAATCCATGAAAGTTGTCAGACCAAAGCTCCATGCCCCTGTCATCACAATGCTCCATGCCATTGTCATCACAATGATCCGTGACTCCAGTAATCAAAATGCTTCATGACCTTGGTCATCACAATGTTCCATGCCCTCGTCATCACAAGGCTCTGTGACATTTGTCCCCACAATGCTCCATGAACTTTGTCATCACAATGCTCCATGCCCTTGTCAGCACAGTGCTCCATGACCTTTGTCATCACAATGTTCCAAGCCCTTGTCATCACAATGCTCCATTACCTTTGTCATCACAGTCCTCCATGACACTTGGAATCACAATGCTCCATGCCATTGTCATCACAATGGGCCATGACTTAGGTCTTCACAATGTTCCCTGACAAATGACTTCATAATACTGCATGACTTTGTCATCACAATTCTCCGTGCCATTGTCATCACAATGCGTCATTCCTACTGTCATTACAATAATCCATGAAACTTGTAAGACCAATCCTCCATGCCCCTGTCATCACAATGCCCCATGCCCTTGTCATCACAATGCTCCATGACCCCTGTCATCACAATGCTCTGTGACTCCAGTCATCACAATGCTCATGACTTTTCTGATCAAAATGGTCCATGCCCTCGTCATCACAAGTCTCTGTGACGTTTGTCACCACAATGCTCCATGAACTTTTCATCACAATGCTCTGTGACCCTTGTCATCACAATGCTCCATGCCCTTGTCATCACAATGCTCCATGACCCGTGTCATCACAATGCTCTATGCCTTTCTAGCACAGTGCTCCATGACCCTTGTCATCACAATGCTACATGCGCTTCTCAGCACAATACTCCATGACCCACGTCATCACAACGCGACATGTGCTTGTCATCACAATGCTCCACATCCTTTTCATCACAATGCTGCTTAAACCTTGTCATTACAGCGCTCCATGCACTTCTCATCAAAATGCTCTCTCACCACTTATATCACAATGTTCCATCACTATTCATTCCAATACTCCATCACCACTGTCATCACAATGTTCCATGACCCCTGTCATTAAAATGCTACATGCGCTTATCATCACAATTTTCGATGACCCCTGACATCACAATATTCCATAAACCCTGTCATCAAAATGCTCCATGACACTTTTCATCACAAAGCACCATGACCCCTGACATCACAATATTCCATAACCACTGTAATCAAAATGTTCCATGACCCTTTTCACCAAATTACTCAATCACCCTGTCATCACAATGCTCCCTGCCCTTCTCATCACAATGCACCTCACCCTTGTCATCAGAATGCTCCATGACATTTGTCATCACAAAGCTCCATAACCCTGGGCATCACAATGCTCCATGCCATTGTCATCACAATGCTCCATGAAACCTCTCATCACATTGCTCCATGACATTGTCATCACAAAGCTCCATGACGCTTGTCATCACAATGCTCCATGCCCAATCTCATCACAATAATCCATGAAACTTTTCAGACCAATGCTCCATTCCCTTGTCATCACAATGCTCCATTCCCCCTGTCATAACAATGCTCCATGACACCTGTCATCACAAGGATCCACAGCCTTGTCATCACAAGACTCCATGGCCCTTTTCATCACAATGTTCGAAGACCCTGTACTCACAATGCTCCATGCAATTGTCATCAGAAAGCTCCATGACGCATGTCATTAGAATGCTCCGTGAACTTCTCATTCACTATGCACCATGCCCTTGTCATCACAATGCTCCAAGACCCATGTAATCACAAAGCTCAATGCCCCTTTTAATCTCAATGCTCCAAGAAACCTGACATCCCATGCACCATGCCCATCATCATAATGATTCATGCTATTGTCATCACAATGAAATCAATATGCTCCATGACTTTTGTCATCACAATGCTCCAACACTTGTGATCACAATGTTCCATAACACTTGTCATCACAATGCCCCATGACGCTCCTCATCACAGTTAACCATGGTCTTCTAATCACAATGCTCCATGAACTTTGTCATCACAATGCTCAATACACTTGTCATCACAATGCTCCCTGACATTTGTCGAGAGTATGCTCCTTGAAACCTGCCCTGACAAGGCTCCATGCCTTTTTCATCACAATCCTCAAAGACCCCTGTAATCACAATGCTCCATTCCCCTTTTCATCAGAAACATCCATTACACATGTCATCAGAATGCTCCATGGCCTTCTCATCACAATGCTCCATGCCCTTGTTATCACAGTGCTCCAAGAACCCAGTCATCACAATACTCCATGAATATATTCTGCCCAGTGCTCCATGATCTTCTCATCACAATGCGCCATGATCCCTGTCATCACAACGCTCCGTGCTCCTTGAAATCAAAATGATCCATGACCTGTGTCATCACAATGCTCCAAACTCTTGTGATCACATTGTTCCACAACACTTGTCAGCACAACGCTCCATGATGCCTGTCATCACAATAATCCATGCCCGTGTAATCACAATGCTCCATGACCTTTGTCATCACAATGCTCAATACACTTGTCATCACAATGCTCCCTGACACTTGTCATCAGAATTCTCCTTGAACGCTGTCATGAAAAGCCTCCATGCCTTTTACATCACAATACTCCATGCACTTTTCATCACAATGCTCCATGCCATTGTCATCACATTACTCCACAAGCTTGTCATCAGAATGCTCCACGACACTTGTCATCACAATGCTCCATGACCCCAGTCTTCACAATGCTCCATGATCCCTGTCATCACAATGCTCCATGCCCCTTGTCATTACAGTGCTGCATGACGCTCGACATCACAATTATCCATGGTCTGCTCATCACAGTGCTCCATGGTCTTGCCATCACAATGCTCCATGCACTGGTCATCAAAATTCTACATGTCCTTATCATCAAAATGCTCCATGACACTTCTCATCACAATGTTACATGCTCTTGTCATCACAATTCTCCATGCACTTGTCATCGCAATGCTCCATGACCCCTGTCATAGCAAGCTCGGTGCGCTTTTCATCACAATGCTTCACGACCATCTCATCAAAATTCTCAATGGCCCTTCTCCTCACAATGCTCCAAGATCTTGTCATCACAGTGCTCAATGACCCTTGTCATCACGATGCTCCAAGCCCTTGTCATCACAATGCTCCATTACTTTGTCATCACAATCCTCCATGACACTTGGTATCGCAATGCTCCATGACATTGTCATCTCAATGGACCATGACATATGTCATCACAACACTACCTGTCATCTGTCTTCACAATATTCCATGACCTTGAAATTACAATGCTCCATGCCCTTGTCATGAAAATGCACCATGTCCACCGTCATCACAATAATCCATGAAACTTGTTAGACCAATTTTGAATGCCACTCTCATCACAATGCTCCATGACATGTCATAACAAAGCTCCATGACGCATGTCATCGGAATGCTCAATTGCCTTCTCATCACAATGCTCCATGCCCTTGTCATCACATTGCTCCAAGACAACTTTAATCACTATGTGCCATGCCCCTTTTCATCTCAATGCTCCATGAACCCTGTCATCACAATGCACCATGCCCATCATCATAATGCTTCATGCTATTGTCATCACAATGAAATCAAAATGCTCCATGACCTCTGGCATCACAATGTTCCAAACCCTTGTGATCACAATGTTCCATAACACTTGTCATCACAACGCCCCATGACGCTCGTCATCACAATTATCCATGGTATTCTCATCACAATGCTCCATGATCTTTGTCATCACAATGCTCAATACACTTGTCATCACAATGCTCCCTGACACTTGTCATCAGTATGCTCCTTGAACCCTGTCATGACAAGGCTCCATGCCTTTTACATCACAATGATCCATGCCCTTTTCATCACAGTGCTCCAAGACCCCTGTAGTCACAATGCTCCATGCCCTTGTCATCACAAAGCTCCATGACGCATGTCATCAGAATGCTCCATGGTCTTCTCATCCAAATGCTCCATGCCCTTGTCATCACAATGCTCCAAGACCCCTATAATCACAATTCTCCATGCACATTTTCATCAGAATGCTCCATGAGACTTGTCATCACAAGGCTCCATGGTCTTCTCATTACAATGCTCCAGGACCTTGTCATCACAATGCTCCATGACCCAAGTCATCACAATACTCCATGAATATTTTCATCCCAAAGCTCCATGACCTTCTCTTCTCACTTCTACATGACCCTTGTCATCACAATGCTCCATGACCACTCTCATCACAACCCTCCATGACCCCTGACAACACAGTGATCTGGGACTCTTGTCATCAAAATGCTCCATAACCCTTGTCATCAAAATGATCCATGCCCTTGTCATCCCAATGCTCCATGACCCCTGTAATCACAATGCTCTGTGACGCTTGTCATCACAGTGCTCCGTGACCCTTGTCATCACAATGCTCCATGTCTTTGTCAGCAAAATGCTCCATGAGCTTGTCACCACAGTCCTCCATGACCCTTGGGATCACATTGCAACATGCTCTTTTTATCTCTGTCTTTATTTTCTGGTTTTTACAGATTTTCAGATGTCCCTTTTTACCGGTGGGAAGTGACAATTCTTTGTAGTGTGGATTTGCATGCGGGCTTGCTTGATTGGCCAAACAGGGCGTATTCATTTTCTCCTGGATATATTCAGCAGAAAATGCATACGCCCTTTTTGGCCAAGTGCATCATTGTCGAAGTTGTTACGCTTTTCCTGTGCTTTAAAGGTGATTCCAATTTACCACTTGAAATATGTTTTGTGCAATTCTGCCTCATTTTCAAGTCTGCTTCGTTGCCTTCCCTCAACAGATTTTTGGAAGAGAGTTGTCCTTTATAACTCTGCAGGTTCGTGAATTGCTGTGCCCCTGAGCTCCAATTTTCAACTCGTGTTTTTGTGAGCTGAACACAAATCCACAATTTTGCTACAGGACCTATACTGGTTCCGGGGGTGCAGGCTGACGCTTTGGATAATTCTTCCTTCCAGACGGGAAAATAGAGTGACATGTGTCCGTCCAAATGCCTACAGCTACTCTCTGTTTGGTTCTCCCTCTTCCCTTTCATCCACTGCACAATTTGCAAACTGTGCGAAGCAGGAGCTTATAGGGGCTGACTCTCCAAGTTGGGAGATTGATAGTAAAGCAGTTGGAATGCCAAACTGGAGCACAAGGAGGGGAAAAATTAGGTGCGTTTTAGAAATCTTTTGCCATCACATGGTGTCCATTCTCTAGGTTTCCCATACATGTTATAACTGTAGTGATATTCCCTTCTACCTGGAGAGTTGGGACCCATGGAATGGGTGGCATGCATTACTGCTTTAAAGGGTCTGCATTTTCTCACCCAATCTCACCAGTCCTCTCAGCCCCAAGTGTCCAGCCTTATGTCTCACCTAGCTGTCTTTGCAGATTGGGTCATTCCAGGTTTCATCAGATCCCCTGAAGTAATTGTGTAAGAATTTCGCTGTTATTTTTTTGTTTTGTTTTTGAAATTCATTTGTATAATGGGATTGAGCTGATTTTCACCGACATGTTTATGCCGGTCTAGACACACTTGATTCCCTTATGGAGACATATCAATATATAGGTTTTAAGTTTCTTACTAGTCAGATATATTCCTGTGCTGGGAATTGGGGTTTTGAGTCCCGTTCACTGAGGAAGGTGTAGGTTTTGTCTATTCTGTATTTGCTTCATGGAATGGTACATGTGCTAATATCAAACTATGGTTTTATGCATCACCCCAACTCTCCTTCCCCCTTAAGCGGTCATAAGACTGTTTTCTCAATGTGAGACCCTGTTCTCTTTTCTCAGTTCATGTGTAGCCATGTTTACAGGATCTTCATAAGTGATATCTTATGATAAGTTTCTTTTTCTGTGTGACTTATTTCACTTAGAATCATCGTACCTAAATCCACTCATTATGCTGCTACTGGCCTTATGACATTGATTTCATGTCTGAGTGATATTCAATTGTACAAAATTACCACAAGTTCTTTACGCAATTTTCTCTTTCCTGGAATATTTAAGTTGTACTGATGTTGAGGTTCTTGTATGCAGAGCAGCCATAAACTTTAGGGTGCCTGTGTCTTGTTGATATTTAGTCTTCCCAAGTTATATGCCCATGAGTGGAAGTGCCCTATGCTCGGTAGCTTTGTATTTTAGATGTTTTAGGAAACAGCATACACTTCTTCAGAGTGGCTCTTGGATATTTATACCCCACCCATCAGCGTGACTAGCTCCCTGTTCTCCATGGCCTCTCCTGCATTTCTGGTTTGTACATTATTTTTGGATGGCCTTTCTGAGCAGTGGAAATTGAGACTTCTTTGTTGTGCAGATTTGCATTTCCCACTTGCTTGGTTGGCCAAAAACTCTGTGTGTGTTTTTTTCCTGAAGTTATTCATGAAAAAAACGCATACACCCTTTTGCCCAACTACATCATTTTAGAAATTCTGCTGCATTTCATATGCTTTAAATGTGAGTCCAATCTCCCTTTTGAAATCCGTTTCCTGCAATTATGCCTCTCATTCAGATCCTCTTCGTTGCCGTACCTGAATATATTTTTGGACGTTGGTTATCATTTTTATCTTTGCAGGTCTTTTAATTGTCTGGTCCTGAGCTCCATTTTGCAACTCGCATTTTTTGTGAGCTGGCCGCCAAACCATTGTATTGCTTCCGGGCCTATTCTGGTTCTGGGGAGGCAGGCTGAGCCTTTGGTTAATTTTTCTTCCTAATGGGAAATTAGAGTGACATGTGCCTGTCAAAACTCCTACAGCTAGTCTCTCATTGGTTGCCCCTCTTCCCGTTTATCCTCTGCACAAATTGCAAACTGTGTGAAACAGGAGGTTAAAGGTGCTGATTCTCCAAGTGGGGAGATTGTTAGTAATTTGGCTGGAATGGCGAACCCCAGCACCAGGAGATCAAAATTGAGGTGCATTTTAGACCCCTTTCCTGATCACACGGTGTACATTCGTCTCGGTCTCCCAGGCATGTTTTCGCTGTCAGAAGATTCCCTTGAACCTGCAGATTTGGGACCCATGGAATGGGAATCAGGCAGTATTTATTTTAAAGTTCTGCATTTCCTCACCCAGCCTCTTTAACATCTCTTAGTGTGCATAGCTTCCAGCCTTATATATCATCCTGCTGTGGGTCTACATGTGTTCAATCCATGTTACATCATAGCCCTTCAACAAAAGTTGTAAGAATTTTTGTCTGTCTCACTGTTTTTATAAATATTTTTTAATTTATTTTTATATTGGTTACAGCTGATTTTCAAAGCTCTGTTTTTTGCTGCTGTACATCCACTTGATTCATGTACTGTGAGACAACAATAAATTTTTTCAGATGCTTACCATTCATATGTATTATTTTCCAGTGACTTGAGTGGGCTGAGTGCAGTTCTTTGAGGTACGGTGTAGGCCTTGTCAGTTATTCAATGTGGTACTTGGAATGGTATCTTTGCTAATTTCAACCTCCTGGATAATACCTAACCCTTCCTCACCTTTTCATTTGGCAGCCTTAAGTCTATTTTCTACATATTTGACTATGTTTCTGTTTTGTAATTTATTTCATGTGTAGCCATTTTTGATTCCACCTTTAAGTGACATCTTATGATATGTGTCTTTTTCTTTCTGACATACGTCACTTAGAATGATCATATGTAAATCCTCCAGAGTTGTTACAACTGGCCTTATTTCATTGATTTATGGATGAGTAATATTCCCCTCTACATAAGTAAACCATCTACATAAGCAGCCCTAAATTTTGGGGTGGCTCTATCTTATTGATTTTCAGTTTTCCCAAGGTATATTCCCTAGACTGGAAGTGCCCTTGGCTCTGTATATCTGTTGTTTCCTTGTTTTAGGGAACACAATGCACTCTTCCAGAGAGGCAGTTGGCAATGTACATCCTGTCCATCAGCATAACTAGGCTCCCTGTTCTCCAGGGCCTATCTTGCCTTTCTGGTTTTTACACATTTTGCGGATGGCCCTTTTGACGGGTGGGAAGTGACACTTCATTGTAGTGCAGATTTGAATTGCCCGCTTGCTTGCTTGGCCAAAAAGCGCGTATGCGTTTTCTCCTGAATATATTCAGGAGAAAACACATACACCCTTTTTGGCCAAGTGCATCATTGTCGAAGTTGTGCCCCTATTCCTGTGCTTTAAATGTGATTCCAATGTACCTCTTGAAATCTGTTTCCTGCTATTCTGGCTCGCTTTCAAGTCTGCCTCGTTGCCTTCCCTCAACATATTTTCGGATGATTGTTGTCCTTTACTACTCTGCCAGTTTGTGCATTGCTGTGCCCCTGAGCTCCATTTTTCAACTCGTTTTTTGTGAGCTGACCGCAAGTCCAAAATTTTGGTGCAGGACCTATACTGGTTCCCAGCGGGTGTCTGAGACTTTGGTTAATTCTTCTTCCTGCTGGGAAATTAGAATGACATGTGCCCGTCCAAATGCATAACAGCTAGTCTCTCATTAGTTCTCCGTCTTCCCTTTCATCCTCTACAAAATTGGCCACCTGTGAGAACCAGGAGGTTAAAGGGCCAGTCTCTCCAAGTTGGGAGATTGATAGTAAAGCAGTTGGAAAGTCAACCTGGAGCACCAGGAGAGGGAATATTAGTTGAGTTTTAGAAACCTTTCGTATTCACAGTGTGTCCATTCTCTAGGTTTCCAGTACATGTTATAGCTGTAGTAATATTCCCTTCAACCTGGAGAGTTGGGACCCGTGGAATGTGTGCCACGCATTATTGCTTTAAATGGTCTGCATTTGCTCACCAAATCTCACCAATCCTTTCAGTCCCAAGTGTCCAGCCTTATGCCACATCCAGCTGTCATTGTAGATAGGGTCATTCCAGGTTTCATCAGAGCCCTTGAAGGAATTGTAAAGAATTTCCCTGTTTTTTTGTTTTGTTTTTGAAATTCCTTTTTATAGTCGGTTTGAACTGATTCTCACTGCCATGTTTATGCCAGTCTAGACAAACTTGATTCCCTTACGGAGACATATCAATACATAGGTTTTAAGATTCTTACCAGTCAGATATATTCCTCTGCGGGAAATATGGCGTTTTGAGTCCCTTTCACTGAAGAAAGTGGAGGTCTTTTCTATTCCGTAGTTGGTTTTTGGAACGGTACCTGTACTAATATCAAACTCTGGTTTTATGCATCACCCTACTTCTCCTTCCTCCTTAAGCAGGCATAAGAGTGTTTTCTAATTGTGAGACTCTGTTCTCTTTCCTAACTAAGTTCATATGTAGCCATGTTTACAGGAACTTCATAAGTGATATCTTATGATAAGTTTCTTTTTCTCTGTGACTTTTTTCACTTAGAATCATCGTACCTGAATCCACTCATTTTGAAGCTACTGGCCTTATGACATTGATTTCATGGCTGACTGATATTCCATCGTACGTAAATAACACAATTTCTTGAACCATTTTTGACTTTCCTGGGATATTTAAGGTGTACCCAAGTTGAGGTTCTTGTAAGCTGTGCAGCACTAAATTTAGTGCTGGCTCTTTCTTATTGATTTTCAGTTTTCCCAAGGTATACTCCCTAGACTGGTAGTGCCCTTGGCTCTGTAGCTCTGTTGTTTCCTTGTTTTAGGGAACACAGTGCACTCCTCCAGAGAGGCGGTTGGCAATTTACATCCTGTCCATCAGCAAAACTAGGCTCCCTGTTCTCCAGGGCCTATCTTGCCTTTCTGGATTTAAACATTTTGCAGATGTCCTTTTGACCGCTGGGAAGTGATACTTCTTTGTAGTGCAGATTTGCATTGCCCGCTGGTTGCATGGCCAAAAAGCGCGTATGCTTTTTCTGCTGAATATATTCAGGAGGAAACGCATAAGCCCTTTTTGGCCAAGTGCATCATTGTCGAAGTTGGGCCCCTATTCCTGTGCTTTAAAGGCGATTCCAATGTACCTCTTGAAATCTGTTTCCTGCTATTCTGGCTCGCTTTCAACTCCGCCTCGTTGCCTTCCCTCAACAGATTTTCGGACGATTGTTGTCCTTTACTACTCTGCCAATTTGTGCATTGCTGCCCCTGAGCTCCATTTTTCAACTCGTTTTTGGTGAGCTGACCGCAAGTCTATAATTTTGGTTCCGGACCTATACTGGTTCCAGGCGGGGGTCTGAGAATTTGGTTAATTCTTCTTACTGCCGGGAAATTAGAATGACATGTGCCCGTTCATATGCCTAACAGCTACTCTCTCATTGGTTCTCCCTCTTCCCTTTCATCCTCTACAAAGTTGGCCACCTGTGAGAACCAGGATGTTAAAGGGGATATCTCTCCAACTTGGGAGATTGATAGTAAAGGAGTTGGAAAGTCAAACCGGAGCAACAGGAGAGGGATTATTAGTTGAGTTTTAGAAACCTTTCGTATTCAAAGCGTGTCCATTCTCTAGGTTTCCCGTACCTGTTATTGCTGTAGTAATATTCCCTTCAACCTCGTGAGTTGGGACCCTTGGAAAGTGTGCCACGCCTTATTGCTTTAAAGGGTCTGCATTTGCTCACCAAATCTCACCAATCCTCTCAGTCCCAAGTGTCCAGCCTTATGCCACATCCAGCTGTCGTTGTAGATAGTGTCATTCCAGGTTTCATCAGAGCCACTGAAGAAATTGTAAAGAATTTCCCTGTTTTTTTTGTTTTGTTTTTGAAATTATTTTTTATAGTGGGTTTGAACTGATTCTCACTGCCATGTTTATGCCAGTCTAGACAAACTTGATTCCCTTACAGAGACATATCAATACATAGGTTTTAAGATTCTTACCTGTCAGATATATTCCTCTGCGGGAAATATGGGGTTTTGAGTCCCTTTCACTGAGGAAAGTGTAGGTCTTGTGTATACCGTATTTGGTTTTTGAAACGGTACATGTACTAATATCAAACTCTGGTTTTATGAATCACCCTACTTCTCCTTCCCCCTTAAGCAGGCATAAGAGAGTTTTCTAAATGTGAGACTCTTTTCTCTATCCTAACTCAGTTCATGTGTAGCCATGTTTACAGGAACTTCATAAGTGATATCTTATGATAAGTTTCTTTTTCTCTTTGACTTATTTCACTTAGAATCATCGTACCTGAATCCACTCATTTTGAAGCTACTGGCCTTATGACATTGATTTCATGGCTGACTGATATACCATCGTACGTAAGTAACACAATTTCTTGAAACATTTTTGTCTTTCCCGGGATATTTAAGGTGTACCCAAGTTGAGGTTCTTGTAAGCAGTGCAGCCGTAAATTTTGGGGTGGCTATATCTTATTGATTTTCAGTTTTCCCAAGGTATATTCCCTAGACTGGAAGTGCCCTTGGCTCTGTAGCTCTGTTGTTTACTTGTTTTGGGGAACACAATGCATTCCTCCAGAGAGGCAGTTGGCAATTTACATCCTGCCCCTCAGCATAAATAGGCTCCCTGTTCTCCATTTCCTGTCTTGCCTTTCTGGCTTTTACACATTTTGCGGATGTCCCTTTTGACCGGTGGGAAATGATACTTCTTTGTAGTGCAGATTTGAATTGCCCCCTTGCTTGCTTGGCCAAAAAGGGCGTATGCGTTTTCTCCTGAATATATTCAGGAGAAAACGCATACGCCCTTTTTGGGCAAGTGCATCATTGTCGAAGTTGTGCCCCTCTTCCTGTGCTTTAAAGGCGATTACAATGTACCTCTTGAAGTCTGTTTCCTGCTATTCTGGCTCGCTTTCAAGAATGCCTCGTTGCCTTCCCTCAACAGATATTTGGACGATTGTTGTCCTTTATTTCTCTGCCAGTTTGTGAATTGCTGTTGCCCTGAGCTCCATTTTTCAACTCGTTTTTTGTGAGCTGACCGCAAGTCCAAAATTTTGGTTCAGGACCTATACTGGTTCCCGGCGGGTGGCTGAGACTTTGGTTAATTCTTCTTCCTGCTGGGAAATTTGTGTGACATGTGCCCGTCCAAGTGTCTAACAGCTACTCTCTCATTGGTTCTCCCTCTTCCCTTTCATCCTCTGCCATATTGGCAACCTGTGCGAACCAGGAGGTTAAAGGGGTTGTCTCTCCAAGTTGGGAGATTGATAGTAAAGCAGTTGGAAATTCAAACCGGGGCACTAGGAGAGGGACTATTAGTTTAGTTTTAGAAACCTTTTGTATTCACACTGTGTCCATTCTCTAGGTTTCCCGTAAATGTTATAATTGTACTAATATTCCCTACAACCTGGAGAGTTGGGACCCTTGGAATGTGTGCCACGCATTATTGCTTTAAATGGTCTGCATTTGCTCACAGAATCTCACGAATCCTCTCAGTCCCAAGTGTCCAACCTTATGCCACATCCAGCTGTCATTGTCGATAGGGTCATTCCAGGTTTCATCAGAGCCCCTGAAGGAATTGTAAAGAATTTCCCTGTTTTTTTTTTGTTTTTGAAATTCCTTTTTATAATCGGTTTGAACTGATTCTCACTGCCATGTTTATGCCAGTCTAGACACACTTGATTCCCTTATGGAGACTTATCAATACATAGGTTTTAAGATTCTCACTAGTCAGATATATTCCTCTGCGAGAAATATGGGGTTTTGAGTCCATTTCACTGAGGAAAGTGTAGGTCTTGTCTCTTCCATATTTGGTTTTTGGAACGGTACCTGTACTAATATCAAACTCTGGTTTTATACATCACCCCACCTCTCCTTCTCCCTTAAGCAGGCATAAGTGTGTTTTCTAAATGTGAGACTCTGTTCTCTTTCCTAACTCAGTTCATGTGTAGCCATGTTTACAGGACCTTCATAAGTGATATCTTATGATAAGTTTCTTTCTCTCTGTGACTTATTTCTCTTAGAATCATCGAACCTGAATCCACTCATTTTGCTGCTACTGGCCTTATAACATTGATTTCATGGCTGAGGGATAGTCAATCGTACGTAATTAACACAATTTTTTGAACCATTTTTGTCTTTCCTAGGATATTTAAGGTGTACCCAAGTTGAGGTTCTTGTAAGCAGTGCAGCACTAAATTTTGCCGTGGCTCGTTCTTATTGATTTTCAGTATTCTCAAGGTATATTCCCTAGACTGGAAGTGCCCTTGGCTCTGTTGCTCTGTTGTTTCCTTGTTTTAGGGAACACAATGCACTCCTCCAGAGAGGCAGTTGGCAATTTATATCCGGCCCATCAGCATAATTAGGCTCCCTGTTCTCCAGGGCCTGTCTTTCCTTTCTGGTTTTTACACATTTTGCGGATGTCCCGTTTGACCGGTGGGAAGTGATACTTCAATGTAGTTCAGATTTGCGTTGCCCACTTGCTTGCTTGTCCAAAAAGGACGTATGCATTTTCTCCTTAATATATTCAGGAGAAAACACATACGCCCTTTCTGGCCAAGTGCATCATTGTCGAAGTTGTGCCCCTCTTCCTGTGCTTTAAAGGCGATTCCAATGTACCTCTTGAAATCTGTTTCCTGCTATGTTGGCTCGCTTTCCAGTCTGCCTCGTTGCCTTCCCTCAACAGATTTTTGGACGATTGTTGTCCTTTACTTCTCTGACAGTTTGTGCATTGCTGTTACCCTAAGCTCCATTTTTCAACTCGTTTTTTTTGAGCTGACCGCAAGTCCAAATTTTTGTTCAAGACCTATAATGGTTCCCGGCCGGTGGCTGAGACTTTGGCTAATTCTTCTTCCTTCTGGGAAATTAGAGTGACATGTGCCCGTCCAAATGCCTAACAGCTACTCTCTCATTGGTTCTCCCTCTTCCCTTTCTACCTCTGCCAAATTGGCAACCTGTGCGAACCAGGAGCTTAAAGGGGCTGTCTTTCCAAGTTGGGAGATTGGTAGTAAATCTGTTGGAAAGTCAAACCGGAGCACCGGGAGATGGATTATTAGTTGAATTT
Source organism: Hyperoodon ampullatus (assembly GCF_949752795.1). NCBI lineage: Eukaryota > Metazoa > Chordata > Mammalia > Artiodactyla > Ziphiidae > Hyperoodon > Hyperoodon ampullatus. The sequence continues at coordinate 3,477,617 of NW_027641090.1, forward strand.
TAGAAATCTTTCATATTCACTGTGTGTCCATTCTCTAGGTTTCCCGAACATGTTATAGCTGTAGTAATATTCCCTTCAACCTGGAGAATTGGGACCCTTGGAATGTGGGCCACCCGTTATTGCTTTAAAGGGTCTGCATTTGCTCACCGAATCTCACCAATCCTCTCAGTCCCAAGTGTCCAGCCTTATGCCACATCCAGCTGTCGTTGTAGATAGGGTCATTTCAGGTTTTATCAGAGCCCCTGAAGGAATTGTAAAGAATTTCCGTGTTTTTTTGTTTTGTTTTTGAAATTCCTTTTTATAGTGGGTTTGAACTGATTCCCACTGCCATGTATATGCCAGTCTAGACAAACTTGATTCCCTTACGGAGACATATCAATACATAGGTTTTAAGATTCTTACCAGTCAGATATATTCCTCAGCGGGAAATATGGCATTTTGAGTCCCTTTCACTGAGGAAAGTGTAGGTCTTTTCTATTCCGTAGTTGGTTTATGGAACAGTACATGTAGTAATATCAAACTCTGGTTTTATGCATCACCCCACCTCTCCGTCCCCCTTAAGCAGGCATAAGGGTGTTTTGTAAATGTGAGACTCTGTTCTCTTTCCTAACTCAGTTCATGTGTAGCCATGTTTACAAGACCTTCATAAGTGATATCTTATGATCAGTCTCTTTTTCTCTGTGACTTATTCCACTTAGAATCATCGTACCTGAATCCACTCATTTTGAAGCTACTGGCCTTATGACATTGATTTCATGGCTGACTGATATTCCATCGTACGTAAGTAACACAATTTCTTGAACCATATTTGTCTTTCCTGGGTTATTTAAGGTGTACCCAAGTTGAGGTTCTTGTAAGCAGTGCAGCCCTAAATTTTGGGGTGGCTCTATCTTATTGATTTTCAGTTTTCCCAATGTATATTCCCTAGACTGTATTTGCCCTTGGCTCTGTAGCTCTGTTGTTTCCTTGTTTTAGGGAACACAATGCACTCCTCCAGAGAGACAGTTGACAATTTACATCCTTTCCGTCAGCATATCTAGGCTCCTTGTTCTCCAGGGCCTATCTTGCCTTTCTGGTTTTTACACATTTTGCAGATGTCCCTTTTGACCGGTCGGATGTGATACTTCATTGTAGTGCAGATTTGAATTGCCCGCTTTCTTGCTTGGCCAAAAAGGGCGTATGCATTTTCTCCTGAATATATTCACGAGAAAATGCATACGCCCTTTTTGGTCAAGTGCATCATTGTCGAAGCTGTGCCCCTATTCCTGTGCTTTAAAGGCGATTCCAATGTACCTCTTGAAATCTGTTTCCTGTTATTCTGGCTCGGTTTTAGGTCTGCCTCGCTGCCTTCCCTCAACAGATTTTCGGACGATTGTTGTCCTTTATTACTCTGCCAGTTTGTGCAATGCTGTGCCCCTGAGTACCTTTTTTCAACTCGTTTTTTTTTGAGCTGACCCCAGGTCCAAAATTTTGGTTCAGGACCTATAATGGTTCCCAACGGGTGTCTGAGACTTTGGTTAATACTTCTTCCTTCCGGGAAATTAGAATGACATGTGCCCGTCCAAATGCCTAACAGCTATTCTCTCATTGGTTCTCCCTCTTCCCTTTCATCATCTACAATATTGGCAACCTGTGAGAAACAGGAGGTTAAAGGGGCTGTCTCTCCAAGTTGGGAGATTGATAGTAAAGCAGTTGGAAACTCAAACCGGAGCACCAGGAGAGGGATTTTTGATGAGTTTTAGAAACCTTTCATATTCACACTGTGTCCATTCTCTAGGTTTCCCGTACATGTTATAGCTGTAGTAATATTCCCTTCAACCTGGAGAGTTGGGACCCTTGGAATGTGTTCCCCACATTATTGCTTGAAATGGTCTGGATTGCTCACCGAATCTCACCAATCCTCTCAGTCCCAAGTGTCCAGCCTTATGCCACATCCAGCTGTCGTTGTAGAAAGGGTCATTCCAGGTTTTTTCAGAGCCCCTGAATGAATTGTAAAGAATTTCCCTTATTTTTGTTTTGTTTTTGAAATTCCTTTTTATACTGGGTTTGAAGTGATTCTCACTGCCATGTTTATGCCAGTCTAGACAAACTTGATTCCCTTACGGAGACATATCAATACATAGACTTTAAGATTCTTACCAGTCAGATATATTCCTCTGCGGGAAATATGGCGTTTTGAGTCCCTTTCACTGAGGAAAGTGTAGGTCTTGTCTATTCCGTATTTGCTTTTTGGAACGGTATCTGTACTAATATCTAACTCTGGATTTATGCATCACTCCACCTCTCCTTCCCCCTTAAGGAGGCACAAGAGTGTTTTCTAAATGTGAGGCTCTGTTCTCTTTCCTAAATCAGTTCATGTGTAGCCATGTTTCGAGGACATTCATAAGGGATATCTTATGATAAATTTCTTTTTCTCTGTGACTTATTTCTCTTAGAATCATCGTACCTGAATCCAATCATTTTGCTGTTACTGGCATTATGACATTGATTTCATGGCTGAGGGATATTACAACGTATGTAAATACCACAATTTTTTGAACCATTTTTGTCTTTGTGGGATATTTAAGGTGTACCCAAGTTGAGATTCTTGTAAGCAGTGCAGCCCTAAATATTGGGGTGGCTCTATCTTATTGATTTTCAGTTTTCCCAATGTATATTCCCTAGCCTGGAAGTGCCCTTGGCTCTGTAGCTCTGTTGTTTACTTGTTTTAGGGAACACAATGCACTCCTCCAGAGAGGCAGTTGGCAATTTACATCCCGCCCATTAGCATAACTAGGCTCCCTGTTCTCCATTTCCTGTCTTGCCTTTCTGGCTTTTAAATATTTTGCGGATGTCCCTTTTGACCGGGGGAAATGATACTTCTTTGTAGTGCAGATTTGCATTGCCCGCTTGCTTGCTTGGCCAAAAAGGGCGTATGCGTTTTCTCCTGAATATATTCACGAGAAAACGCATAAGTCCTTTTTGGCCAAGTGCATCATAGTCGAAGTTGTGCTCCAATTCCTGTGGTTTAAAGGCGATTCCAATGTAACTCTTGAAATCTGTTTCCTGCTATTCTGGCTCGCTTTCAAGTCCGCCTCGTTGCCTTCACTCAACAGATATTTGGACGATTGTTGTCCTTTATTACTCTGCCAGTTTGTGAATTGCTGTGGCTCTGAGCTCCATTTTTCAACTCGTTTTTTGTGAGCTGACCGCAAGTCCAAAATTTTGGTTCAGGAACTATACTTGTTCCCGGCGGGTGTCTGAGACTTTGGTTAATTCTTCTTCCTGCCGGGAAATTAGTGTGACATGTGCCCGTCCAAATGCCTAACAGCTATTCTCTCATTGGTTCTCCCCCTTCCCTTTAATCCTCTGCCAAATTGGCAACCTATGCGAACCAGGAGGTTAAAGGGGCTGTCTTTCCAAGTTTGGAGATTGATAGTAAAGCAGTTGGAAAGTCAAACAGGAGCACCAGGAGAGGGACTATTAGTTGAGTTTTAGAAACCTTTCGTATTCACATTGTGTCCATTCTCTACGGTTCCCGTGCATGTTATACCTGTAGTAATATTCCCTTCAACCTGGAGAGTTGGTACCCTTGGAATGTGTGCCACACATTATTGCATTAAAGGGTCTGCATTTGCTCACCGAATCTCACCAATACTCTCAGTCCGAAGTGTCCAGCCTTATGCCACATCCAGCTGTCATTGTAGATAGGGTCATTCCAGGTTTCATCAGATCCCCTGAAGGAATTGTAAAGAATTTCTCTGTTTTTTAGTTTTGTTTTTGAAATTCCTTTTTATAGTGGGTTTGAGCTGATTCTCACTGCCATGTTTATGGAAGTCAAGACACACTTCATTCCCTTATGGAGACATATCAATACATAGGTTTTAAGTTTCTTACTAGTCAGATATATACCTCTGTGGGAAATATGGGGTTTTGAGTCCCTTTCACTGAGGAAAGTGTAGGTCTTTTCTATTCCGTAGTTGGTTTTTGGAACGGTACCTGTACTAATATCAAACTCTGGTTTTATGCATCACCCCACCTCTCCTTCCCCCTTAGTCAGGAATAAGAGTGTTTTCTAAATGTGAGACTCTGTTCTCTTCCCTAACTCAGTTCATGTGTAGCCATGTTTACAGGACCTTGATATCTTATGATAAGTTTCTTTTTCTCTGTGTCTTATTTCACTTAGAATCATCGTACCTGAATCCACTCATTTTGCTGCCACTGGCCTTATGACATTGATTTCATGTCTGAGCGATATTCCATCGTACTATATTAACACAATTTCTTGAACCATTTTTGTCTTTCCTAGGATATTTAAGGTGTACCCAAGTTGAGGTTCTTGTAAGCAGTGCAGCCCTAAATTTTGGGGTGGCTCTATCTTATTGATTTTCAGTTTTCCCAAGGTATATTCCGTAGACTGGAAGTGCCCTTGCCTCTGTAGCTCTGGTTTTTACCTGTTTTAGGGAACACAATGCACTCCTCCAGAGAGGGCGTTGGCAATTTACATCCCGCCCATCAGCATAACAAGGCTCCCTGTTCTCTTGTGCCTGTCTTGCCTTTCTGATTTTTACACATTTTGCGGATGTCCCTTTTGACTGGTGGGATGTGAAACTTCTTTGTAGTGCAGATTTGCATTGCTGGCTTGCTTGCTTGGACAAAAAGGGCGTATGCGTTTTCTCCTTAATATATTCAGGAGAAAACTCATACGCTCTTTTTGGCCAAGTGCATCATGGTCGAAGTTGTGCCCCTCTTCCTGTGCTTTGAAGGCGATTTCAATGTACCTCTTGAAATCGGTTTCCTGCTATTCCGGCTCACATTCAGGTCCACCTCGTTGCCTTCCCCCAACAGATTTTTCGATGATATTTGCCCTTTAGTACTCTGCCAGTTTGTGAATTGCTGTGCCCCTGATCTCCATTTATCAACTCATTTTTTGTGAGCTGACGACCACAAGTCCAAAATTTTGGTTCAGGAACTCTACAGGTTCCCAGTGGGTGGCTGAGAATTTGATTAATTTTTCTTCCTGCCACGCAATTAGATTGACATGTGCCCGGCCAAATGCCTAACAGCTATTCTCTCATTGGTTCTCCCACATCCCTTTCATCCTCTGCCAAACAGGCAACCTGTGAGAACCAGGAGGTTTAAGGGGATGTCCCTCCAAGTTGGGAGATTGATAATAAAGCAGTTGGAAATTCAAACTGGAGCACCATAAGAGGGACTCTTAGTTGAGTTTTAGAAACGTTTCGTATTCACAGTGTGTCCATTCTCTAGGTTTCCCATACATGTTATAGCTGTAGTAATATTCCCTTCAACCTAGAGAGTTGGGACCCTTGGAATGTGTGCCACGCATTATTGCTTTGAATGGTCTGCATTTGCTCACTGAATCTCAACAAACCTCTCAGTCCCAGGTGTCCAGGCTTATGCCACATCCAGCTGTCCTTGTAGAGAGGGCCATTCCAGGTTTCATCAGAGCCCCTGTAGGAATTGTAAAGAATTTCCCTGTTTTTTTGTTTTGTTTTTGAAATTCCTTTTTATTGTGGGTTTGAGCTGATTCTCACTGCCATGTTTATGCCAGTCTAGACCCACTTCATTCCATTACGGACACATATGAATACATAGGTTTTGAGATTCTTACTAGTCATATATATTCCTCTGCGGAAAATATGGGGTTTTGTGTCCCTTTAACTGAGGAAGGTGTAGGTCTTGTCTATTCCATATTTGGGTTTTGGAACGGTAGCTGTACGAATATCAAACTCTGGTTTTATGCATCACCCCTCCGCTCCTTTCCCCTTAAGCAGGCATAAGAGTGCTTTCTAAATGTGAGACTCTGTTCTCTTTCCTAACTCAGTTCATGTGTAGCCATGCTTACAGGAACTTCATAAGTGATATCTTATTATAAGTTTCTTTTTCTCTGTGACTTATTTCACTTAGAATCATCGTACCTGAATCCAATCATTTTGCTGCTACTGGCCTTATGACATTGATTTCATGGCTGAGGGATATTCCATCGTACGTAAGTACAATTTCTTGAACCAATTTTGTCTTTCCTGGGATATTTAAGGTGTACCCAAGTTGAGGTTCTTGTAGGCAGTGCAGACCTAAATTTAGGGGTGGCTCTGTCTTATTGATTTTCAGTTTTCCCAAGGTATATTCCCTAGACTTGAAGTGCCCTTGGCACTGTAGCTGTGTTGTTTACTTGTTTTAGGGAACACAATGCCCTCCCCCTTACAGGCAGTTGGAAATTTACATCCCACCCATCAGCATAACTAGGCTCCCTGTTCTCCAGGACCTGCCTTGCCTTTCTGGTTTTTACACATTTTGCGGATGTCCCTTTTGACCCGTGGGAAGTGACACTTCTTTGTACTGCAGATGTGCATTGCCTGCTTGCTTGCTTGGCCAAAAAGGGTGTATGCATTTTCTCCTGAATATATTCAGGAGAAAACGCATACGACCTTTTTGGCCAAGTGTATCATTGTCGAAATTGTGTCCCTCTTCCTGTGCATTGAAGGCAATTCCAATGTACCTCTTGAAATCTGTTTCCTGCTATTCTGGCTCGCATTCAAGTCTGCCTCGTTGCCTTTCCTCAACAGATTTTTGTCGATAGTTGTCCTTTATTACTCTGCCAGTTTGTGAATTGCTGTGCCCCTGATCACCGTTTTTCAACTGTTTTTTTGTGAGCTGACGCCAAGTACAAAATTTTGGTTCAGGACCAAAACTGGTTCCCGGAGGGTGGCTGAGACTTTGGTTAATTCTTCTTCCTGCCGGCAAATTGGAGAGACATGTGCCCGTCCAAATGCCTAACAGCTATTCTCTCATTGGTTCTCCATCTTCCCTTTCATCCTCTGCCAAATTGGCAACCTGTGAGAACCAGGAGGTTAAAGGGGCTGTCTCTCCAAGTTGGGAGATTGATAGTAAAGCAGTTGGAAACTCAAACCGGAGCACCAGGAGAGGGCCTTTTTGATGAGTTTTAGAAACCTTTCATATTCACACTGTGTCCATTCTCTAGGTTTCTCGTACATGTTATATCTGTAGTAATATTCCCTTGAACCTGGAGAGTTGGGACCCTTGGAATGTGTTCCACGCATTATTGCTTTAAATGGTCTGCATTTGCTCACTGAATCTCGCAAATCCTCTCAGTCCCAAGTGTCCAGCCTTATGCCAAATCCAACTGTCGTTGTAGATAGGGTCATTCTTGGTTTCATCAGAGCCCCTGAAGGAATTGTAAAGAATTTCCCGGTTTATGTGTTTTGTTTTTGAAATTCCTTTTTATAGTGGGTTTGAGCTGATTCTCACTGCCATGTTTATGCCAGTCTAGACACACTTGATTCCCTTACAGAGACATATCAATACAAATGTTTTAATATTCTTACTAGTCAGATATATTCCTCTGCAGGAATATGGGGTTTTGAGTCCCTTTCACTGACGAAAGTGTAGCTCTTGTCTATTCTGTAGTTGGTTTTTGGAACGGTACCTGTACTAATATCAAACTCTGGTTTTATGCATCACCCCACCTCTCCTTCCCCTTTAAGCAGACATAAGAGTGTTTTCTAAATGTGAGACTCTGTTCTGTTTCCTAACTCAGTTCATGTGTAGCCATTTACAGGACCTTCATAAGTGATATCTTATGATAAGTTTCTTTTTCTCTGTGACTTAATTCACTTAGAATCATCATACCTGAATCCACGCATTTTGCTGCTACTGGCCTATGACATTGATTTCATGGCTTAGGGATATTCCATCGTACGTTAGTAACACATATTCCTGAAGCATTTTTGGCTTTCCTGCGATATTTAAGGTGTACCCAAGTTGAGGTTCGTGTAAGCAGTGCAGCCCTAAATTTTGGGGTGGCTCTGTCTTATTGATTTTCTGTATGCCCAAGGTATATTCCCTAGACTGGAAGTGCCCTTGGCTCTGTAGCTCTGTTGTTTACCTGTTTTAGGGAACACAGTGCACTCCTCCAGAGAGGGAGTTGGCAATTTACATCCCGCACATCAGCATAAAATGGCTCCCTGTTCTCCAGGGCCTGTCTTGCCTTCCTGGTTTTTACACATTTTGCAGATGTCCCTTTTGACCGCTGGGAAGTGGTACTTCTTTTTAGTGCAGATTTGCTTTGCCCGCTTGCTTGCTTGGCCAAAAAGGGCGTTTGCGTTTTCTCCTGAATATATTCAGGAGAAAACGCATACACACTTTTTTGCCAAGTGCAACATTGTCGAACTTGTGCCCCTCTTCCTGTGCTTTGAAGACGATTCCAATGTACCTCTTGAAATCTGTTTCCTGCTATTCCGGCTTGCTTTCAAGTCCGCCTCGTTGTCTTCCCTCAACAGATTTTTGGACGATAGTTGCCCTTTAGTCCTCTGCCATTTTGTGAATTGCTGTGCGCTGAGCTCCATTTTTCAACTCGTTTTTTGTGAGCTGACCGCAAGTCCAAAATTTTGGTGCAGGACCTATACTGGTTCCCAGCGGGTGTCTGAGACTTTGGTTAATTCTTCTTCCTGCTGGGAAATTAGAATGACATGTGCCCGTCCAAATGCATAACAGCTAGTCTCTCATTAGTTCTCCGTCTTCCCTTTCATCCTCTACAAAATTGGCCACCTGTGAGAACCAGGAGGTTAAAGGGCCAGTCTCTCCAAGTTGGGAGATTGATAGTAAAGCAGTTGGAATGTCAACCTGGAGCACCAGGAGAGGGAATATTAGTTGAGTTTTAGAAACCTTTCGTATTCACAGTGTGTCCATTCTCTAGGTTTCCAGTACATGTTATAGCTGTAGTAATATTCCCTTCAACCTGGAGAGTTGGGACCCGTGGAATGTGTGCCACGCATTATTGCTTTAAATGGTCTGCATTTGCTCACCAAATCTCACCAATCCTTTCAGTCCCAAGTGTCCAGCCTTATGCCACATCCAGCTGTCATTGTAGATAGGGTCATTCCAGGTTTCATCAGAGCCCTTGAAGGAATTGTAAAGAATTTCCCTGTTTTTTTGTTTTGTTTTTGAAATTCCTTTTTATAGTCGGTTTGAACTGATTCTCACTGCCATGTTTATGCCAGTCTAGACAAACTTGATTCCCTTACGGAGACATATCAATACATAGGTTTTAAGATTCTTACCAGTCAGATATATTCCTCTGCGGGAAATATGGCGTTTTGAGTCCCTTTCACTGAAGAAAGTGGAGGTCTTTTCTATTCCGTAGTTGGTTTTTGGAACGGTACCTGTACTAATATCAAACTCTGGTTTTATGCATCACCCTACTTCTCCTTCCTCCTTAAGCAGGCATAAGAGTGTTTTCTAATTGTGAGACTCTGTTCTCTTTCCTAACTAAGTTCATATGTAGCCATGTTTACAGGAACTTCATAAGTGATATCTTATGATAAGTTTCTTTTTCTCTGTGACTTTTTTCACTTAGAATCATCGTACCTGAATCCACTCATTTTGAAGTTACTGGCCTTATGACATTGATTTCATGGCTGACTGATATTCCATCGTACGTAAATAACACAATTTCTTGAACCATTTTTGACTTTCCTGGGATATTTAAGGTGTACCCAAGTTGAGGTTCTTGTAAGCTGTGCAGCACTAAATTTAGTGCTGGCTCTTTCTTATTGATTTTCAGTTTTCCCAAGGTATACTCCCTAGACTGGTAGTGCCCTTGGCTCTGTAGCTCTGTTGTTTCCTTGTTTTAGGGAACACAGTGCACTCCTCCAGAGAGGCGGTTGGCAATTTACATCCTGTCCATCAGCAAAACTAGGCTCCCTGTTCTCCAGGGCCTATCTTGCCTTTCTGGATTTAAACATTTTGCAGATGTCCTTTTGACCGCTGGGAAGTGATACTTCTTTGTAGTGCAGATTTGCATTGCCCGCTGGTTGCATGGCCAAAAAGCGCGTATGCTTTTTCTGCTGAATATATTCAGGAGGAAACGCATAAGCCCTTTTTGGCCAAGTGCATCATTGTCGAAGTTGGGCCCCTATTCCTGTGCTTTAAAGGCGATTCCAATGTACCTCTTGAAATCTGTTTCCTGCTATTCTGGCTCGCTTTCAACTCCGCCTCGTTGCCTTCCCTCAACAGATTTTCGGACGATTGTTGTCCTTTACTACTCTGCCAATTTGTGCATTGCTGCCCCTGAGCTCCATTTTTCAACTCGTTTTTGGTGAGCTGACCGCAAGTCTATAATTTTGGTTCCGGACCTATACTGGTTCCAGGCGGGGGTCTGAGAATTTGGTTAATTCTTCTTACTGCCGGGAAATTAGAATGACATGTGCCCGTTCATATGCCTAACAGCTACTCTCTCATTGGTTCTCCCTCTTCCCTTTCATCCTCTACAAAGTTGGCCACCTGTGAGAACCAGGATGTTAAAGGGGATATCTCTCCAACTTGGGAGATTGATAGTAAAGGAGTTGGAAAGTCAAACCGGAGCAACAGGAGAGGGATTATTAGTTGAGTTTTAGAAACCTTTCGTATTCAAAGCGTGTCCATTCTCTAGGTTTCCCGTACCTGTTATTGCTGTAGTAATATTCCCTTCAACCTCGTGAGTTGGGACCCTTGGAAAGTGTGCCACGCCTTATTGCTTTAAAGGGTCTGCATTTGCTCACCAAATCTCACCAATCCTCTCAGTCCCAAGTGTCCAGCCTTATGCCACATCCAGCTGTCGTTGTAGATAGTGTCATTCCAGGTTTCATCAGAGCCACTGAAGAAATTGTAAAGAATTTCCCTGTTTTTTTTGTTTTGTTTTTGAAATTATTTTTTATAGTGGGTTTGAACTGATTCTCACTGCCATGTTTATGCCAGTCTAGACAAACTTGATTCCCTTACAGAGACATATCAATACATAGGTTTTAAGATTCTTACCTGTCAGATATATTCCTCTGCGGGAAATATGGGGTTTTGAGTCCCTTTCACTGAGGAAAGTGTAGGTCTTGTGTATACCGTATTTGGTTTTTGAAACGGTACATGTACTAATATCAAACTCTGGTTTTATGAATCACCCTACTTCTCCTTCCCCCTTAAGCAGGCATAAGAGAGTTTTCTAAATGTGAGACTCTTTTCTCTATCCTAACTCAGTTCATGTGTAGCCATGTTTACAGGAACTTCATAAGTGATATCTTATGATAAGTTTCTTTTTCTCTTTGACTTATTTCACTTAGAATCATCGTACCTGAATCCACTCATTTTGAAGCTACTGGCCTTATGACATTGATTTCATGGCTGACTGATATACCATCGTACGTAAGTAACACAATTTCTTGAAACATTTTTGTCTTTCCCGGGATATTTAAGGTGTACCCAAGTTGAGGTTCTTGTAAGCAGTGCAGCCGTAAATTTTGGGGTGGCTATATCTTATTGATTTTCAGTTTTCCCAAGGTATATTCCCTAGACTGGAAGTGCCCTTGGCTCTGTAGCTCTGTTGTTTACTTGTTTTGGGGAACACAATGCATTCCTCCAGAGAGGCAGTTGGCAATTTACATCCTGCCCCTCAGCATAAATAGGCTCCCTGTTCTCCATTTCCTGTCTTGCCTTTCTGGCTTTTACACATTTTGCGGATGTCCCTTTTGACCGGTGGGAAATGATACTTCTTTGTAGTGCAGATTTGAATTGCCCCCTTGCTTGCTTGGCCAAAAAGGGCGTATGCGTTTTCTCCTGAATATATTCAGGAGAAAACGCATACGCCCTTTTTGGGCAAGTGCATCATTGTCGAAGTTGTGCCCCTCTTCCTGTGCTTTAAAGGCGATTACAATGTACCTCTTGAAGTCTGTTTCCTGCTATTCTGGCTCGCTTTCAAGAATGCCTCGTTGCCTTCCCTCAACAGATATTTGGACGATTGTTGTCCTTTATTTCTCTGCCAGTTTGTGAATTGCTGTTGCCCTGAGCTCCATTTTTCAACTCGTTTTTTGTGAGCTGACCGCAAGTCCAAAATTTTGGTTCAGGACCTATACTGGTTCCCGGCGGGTGGCTGAGACTTTGGTTAATTCTTCTTCCTGCTGGGAAATTTGTGTGACATGTGCCCGTCCAAGTGTCTAACAGCTACTCTCTCATTGGTTCTCCCTCTTCCCTTTCATCCTCTGCCATATTGGCAACCTGTGCGAACCAGGAGGTTAAAGGGGTTGTCTCTCCAAGTTGGGAGATTGATAGTAAAGCAGTTGGAAATTCAAACCGGGGCACTAGGAGAGGGACTATTAGTTTAGTTTTAGAAACCTTTTGTATTCACACTGTGTCCATTCTCTAGGTTTCCCGTAAATGTTATAATTGTACTAATATTCCCTACAACCTGGAGAGTTGGGACCCTTGGAATGTGTGCCACGCATTATTGCTTTAAATGGTCTGCATTTGCTCACAGAATCTCACGAATCCTCTCAGTCCCAAGTGTCCAACCTTATGCCACATCCAGCTGTCATTGTCGATAGGGTCATTCCAGGTTTCATCAGAGCCCCTGAAGGAATTGTAAAGAATTTCCCTGTTTTTTTTTTGTTTTTGAAATTCCTTTTTATAATCGGTTTGAACTGATTCTCACTGCCATGTTTATGCCAGTCTAGACACACTTGATTCCCTTATGGAGACTTATCAATACATAGGTTTTAAGATTCTCACTAGTCAGATATATTCCTCTGCGAGAAATATGGGGTTTTGAGTCCATTTCACTGAGGAAAGTGTAGGTCTTGTCTCTTCCATATTTGGTTTTTGGAACGGTACCTGTACTAATATCAAACTCTGGTTTTATACATCACCCCACCTCTCCTTCTCCCTTAAGCAGGCATAAGTGTGTTTTCTAAATGTGAGACTCTGTTCTCTTTCCTAACTCAGTTCATGTGTAGCCATGTTTACAGGACCTTCATAAGTGATATCTTATGATAAGTTTCTTTCTCTCTGTGACTTATTTCTCTTAGAATCATCGAACCTGAATCCACTCATTTTGCTGCTACTGGCCTTATAACATTGATTTCATGGCTGAGGGATAGTCAATCGTACGTAATTAACACAATTTTTTGAACCATTTTTGTCTTTCCTAGGATATTTAAGGTGTACCCAAGTTGAGGTTCTTGTAAGCAGTGCAGCACTAAATTTTGCCGTGGCTCGTTCTTATTGATTTTCAGTATTCTCAAGGTATATTCCCTAGACTGGAAGTGCCCTTGGCTCTGTTGCTCTGTTGTTTCCTTGTTTTAGGGAACACAATGCACTCCTCCAGAGAGGCAGTTGGCAATTTATATCCGGCCCATCAGCATAATTAGGCTCCCTGTTCTCCAGGGCCTGTCTTTCCTTTCTGGTTTTTACACATTTTGCGGATGTCCCGTTTGACCGGTGGGAAGTGATACTTCAATGTAGTTCAGATTTGCGTTGCCCACTTGCTTGCTTGTCCAAAAAGGACGTATGCATTTTCTCCTTAATATATTCAGGAGAAAACACATACGCCCTTTCTGGCCAAGTGCATCATTGTCGAAGTTGTGCCCCTCTTCCTGTGCTTTAAAGGCGATTCCAATGTACCTCTTGAAATCTGTTTCCTGCTATGTTGGCTCGCTTTCCAGTCTGCCTCGTTGCCTTCCCTCAACAGATTTTTGGACGATTGTTGTCCTTTACTTCTCTGACAGTTTGTGCATTGCTGTTACCCTAAGCTCCATTTTTCAACTCGTTTTTTTTGAGCTGACCGCAAGTCCAAATTTTTGTTCAAGACCTATAATGGTTCCCGGCCGGTGGCTGAGACTTTGGCTAATTCTTCTTCCTTCTGGGAAATTAGAGTGACATGTGCCCGTCCAAATGCCTAACAGCTACTCTCTCATTGGTTCTCCCTCTTCCCTTTCTACCTCTGCCAAATTGGCAACCTGTGCGAACCAGGAGCTTAAAGGGGCTGTCTTTCCAAGTTGGGAGATTGGTAGTAAATCTGTTGGAAAGTCAAACCGGAGCACCGGGAGATGGATTATTAGTTGAATTTTAGAAATCTTTCATATTCACTGTGTGTCCATTCTCTAGGTTTCCCGAACATGTTATAGCTGTAGTAATATTCCCTTCAACCTGGAGAATTGGGACCCTTGGAATGTGGGCCACCCGTTATTGCTTTAAAGGGTCTGCATTTGCTCACCGAATCTCACCAATCCTCTCAGTCCCAAGTGTCCAGCCTTATGCCACATCCAGCTGTCGTTGTAGATAGGGTCATTTCAGGTTTTATCAGAGCCCCTGAAGGAATTGTAAAGAATTTCCGTGTTTTTTTGTTTTGTTTTTGAAATTCCTTTTTATAGTGGGTTTGAACTGATTCCCACTGCCATGTATATGCCAGTCTAGACAAACTTGATTCCCTTACGGAGACATATCAATACATAGGTTTTAAGATTCTTACCAGTCAGATATATTCCTCAGCGGGAAATATGGCATTTTGAGTCCCTTTCACTGAGGAAAGTGTAGGTCTTTTCTATTCCGTAGTTGGTTTATGGAACAGTACATGTAGTAATATCAAACTCTGGTTTTATGCATCACCCCACCTCTCCGTCCCCCTTAAGCAGGCATAAGGGTGTTTTGTAAATGTGAGACTCTGTTCTCTTTCCTAACTCAGTTCATGTGTAGCCATGTTTACAAGACCTTCATAAGTGATATCTTATGATCAGTCTCTTTTTCTCTGTGACTTATTCCACTTAGAATCATCGTACCTGAATCCACTCATTTTGAAGCTACTGGCCTTATGACATTGATTTCATGGCTGACTGATATTCCATCGTACGTAAGTAACACAATTTCTTGAACCATATTTGTCTTTCCTGGGTTATTTAAGGTGTACCCAAGTTGAGGTTCTTGTAAGCAGTGCAGCCCTAAATTTTGGGGTGGCTCTATCTTATTGATTTTCAGTTTTCCCAATGTATATTCCCTAGACTGTATTTGCCCTTGGCTCTGTAGCTCTGTTGTTTCCTTGTTTTAGGGAACACAATGCACTCCTCCAGAGAGACAGTTGACAATTTACATCCTTTCCGTCAGCATATCTAGGCTCCTTGTTCTCCAGGGCCTATCTTGCCTTTCTGGTTTTTACACATTTTGCAGATGTCCCTTTTGACCGGTCGGATGTGATACTTCATTGTAGTGCAGATTTGAATTGCCCGCTTTCTTGCTTGGCCAAAAAGGGCGTATGCATTTTCTCCTGAATATATTCACGAGAAAATGCATACGCCCTTTTTGGTCAAGTGCATCATTGTCGAAGCTGTGCCCCTATTCCTGTGCTTTAAAGGCGATTCCAATGTACCTCTTGAAATCTGTTTCCTGTTATTCTGGCTCGGTTTTAGGTCTGCCTCGCTGCCTTCCCTCAACAGATTTTCGGACGATTGTTGTCCTTTATTACTCTGCCAGTTTGTGCAATGCTGTGCCCCTGAGTACCTTTTTTCAACTCGTTTTTTTTTGAGCTGACCCCAGGTCCAAAATTTTGGTTCAGGACCTATAATGGTTCCCAACGGGTGTCTGAGACTTTGGTTAATACTTCTTCCTTCCGGGAAATTAGAATGACATGTGCCCGTCCAAATGCCTAACAGCTATTCTCTCATTGGTTCTCCCTCTTCCCTTTCATCATCTACAATATTGGCAACCTGTGAGAAACAGGAGGTTAAAGGGGCTGTCTCTCCAAGTTGGGAGATTGATAGTAAAGCAGTTGGAAACTCAAACCGGAGCACCAGGAGAGGGATTTTTGATGAGTTTTAGAAACCTTTCATATTCACACTGTGTCCATTCTCTAGGTTTCCCGTACATGTTATAGCTGTAGTAATATTCCCTTCAACCTGGAGAGTTGGGACCCTTGGAATGTGTTCCCCACATTATTGCTTGAAATGGTCTGGATTGCTCACCGAATCTCACCAATCCTCTCAGTCCCAAGTGTCCAGCCTTATGCCACATCCAGCTGTCGTTGTAGAAAGGGTCATTCCAGGTTTTTTCAGAGCCCCTGAATGAATTGTAAAGAATTTCCCTTATTTTTGTTTTGTTTTTGAAATTCCTTTTTATACTGGGTTTGAAGTGATTCTCACTGCCATGTTTATGCCAGTCTAGACAAACTTGATTCCCTTACGGAGACATATCAATACATAGACTTTAAGATTCTTACCAGTCAGATATATTCCTCTGCGGGAAATATGGCGTTTTGAGTCCCTTTCACTGAGGAAAGTGTAGGTCTTGTCTATTCCGTATTTGCTTTTTGGAACGGTATCTGTACTAATATCTAACTCTGGATTTATGCATCACTCCACCTCTCCTTCCCCCTTAAGGAGGCACAAGAGTGTTTTCTAAATGTGAGGCTCTGTTCTCTTTCCTAAATCAGTTCATGTGTAGCCATGTTTCGAGGACATTCATAAGGGATATCTTATGATAAATTTCTTTTTCTCTGTGACTTATTTCTCTTAGAATCATCGTACCTGAATCCAATCATTTTGCTGTTACTGGCATTATGACATTGATTTCATGGCTGAGGGATATTACAACGTATGTAAATACCACAATTTTTTGAACCATTTTTGTCTTTGTGGGATATTTAAGGTGTACCCAAGTTGAGATTCTTGTAAGCAGTGCAGCCCTAAATATTGGGGTGGCTCTATCTTATTGATTTTCAGTTTTCCCAATGTATATTCCCTAGCCTGGAAGTGCCCTTGGCTCTGTAGCTCTGTTGTTTACTTGTTTTAGGGAACACAATGCACTCCTCCAGAGAGGCAGTTGGCAATTTACATCCCGCCCATTAGCATAACTAGGCTCCCTGTTCTCCATTTCCTGTCTTGCCTTTCTGGCTTTTAAATATTTTGCGGATGTCCCTTTTGACCGGGGGAAATGATACTTCTTTGTAGTGCAGATTTGCATTGCCCGCTTGCTTGCTTGGCCAAAAAGGGCGTATGCGTTTTCTCCTGAATATATTCACGAGAAAACGCATAAGTCCTTTTTGGCCAAGTGCATCATAGTCGAAGTTGTGCTCCAATTCCTGTGGTTTAAAGGCGATTCCAATGTAACTCTTGAAATCTGTTTCCTGCTATTCTGGCTCGCTTTCAAGTCCGCCTCGTTGCCTTCACTCAACAGATATTTGGACGATTGTTGTCCTTTATTACTCTGCCAGTTTGTGAATTGCTGTGGCTCTGAGCTCCATTTTTCAACTCGTTTTTTGTGAGCTGACCGCAAGTCCAAAATTTTGGTTCAGGAACTATACTTGTTCCTGGCGGGTGTCTGAGACTTTGGTTAATTCTTCTTCCTGCCGGGAAATTAGTGTGACATGTGCCCGTCCAAATGCCTAACAGCTATTCTCTCATTGGTTCTCCCCCTTCCCTTTAATCCTCTGCCAAATTGGCAACCTATGCGAACCAGGAGGTTAAAGGGGCTGTCTTTCCAAGTTTGGAGATTGATAGTAAAGCAGTTGGAAAGTCAAACAGGAGCACCAGGAGAGGGACTATTAGTTGAGTTTTAGAAACCTTTCGTATTCACATTGTGTCCATTCTCTACGGTTCCCGTACATGTTATACCTGTAGTAATATTCCCTTCAACCTGGAGAGTTGGTACCCTTGGAATGTGTGCCACACATTATTGCATTAAAGGGTCTGCATTTGCTCACCGAATCTCACCAATACTCTCAGTCCGAAGTGTCCAGCCTTATGCCACATCCAGCTGTCATTGTAGATAGGGTCATTCCAGGTTTCATCAGATCCCCTGAAGGAATTGTAAAGAATTTCTCTGTTTTTTAGTTTTGTTTTTGAAATTCCTTTTTATAGTGGGTTTGAGCTGATTCTCACTGCCATGTTTATGGAAGTCAAGACACACTTCATTCCCTTATGGAGACATATCAATACATAGGTTTTAAGTTTCTTACTAGTCAGATATATACCTCTGTGGGAAATATGGGGTTTTGAGTCCCTTTCACTGAGGAAAGTGTAGGTCTTTTCTATTCCGTAGTTGGTTTTTGGAACGGTACCTGTACTAATATCAAACTCTGGTTTTATGCATCACCCCACCTCTCCTTCCCCCTTAGTCAGGAATAAGAGTGTTTTCTAAATGTGAGACTCTGTTCTCTTCCCTAACTCAGTTCATGTGTAGCCATGTTTACAGGACCTTGATATCTTATGATAAGTTTCTTTTTCTCTGTGTCTTATTTCACTTAGAATCATCGTACCTGAATCCACTCATTTTGCTGCCACTGGCCTTATGACATTGATTTCATGTCTGAGCGATATTCCATCGTACTATATTAACACAATTTCTTGAACCATTTTTGTCTTTCCTAGGATATTTAAGGTGTACCCAAGTTGAGGTTCTTGTAAGCAGTGCAGCCCTAAATTTTGGGGTGGCTCTATCTTATTGATTTTCAGTTTTCCCAAGGTATATTCCGTAGACTGGAAGTGCCCTTGCCTCTGTAGCTCTGGTTTTTACCTGTTTTAGGGAACACAATGCACTCCTCCAGAGAGGGCGTTGGCAATTTACATCCCGCCCATCAGCATAACAAGGCTCCCTGTTCTCTTGTGCCTGTCTTGCCTTTCTGATTTTTACACATTTTGCGGATGTCCCTTTTGACTGGTGGGATGTGAAACTTCTTTGTAGTGCAGATTTGCATTGCTGGCTTGCTTGCTTGGACAAAAAGGGCGTATGCGTTTTCTCCTTAATATATTCAGGAGAAAACTCATACGCTCTTTTTGGCCAAGTGCATCATGGTCGAAGTTGTGCCCCTCTTCCTGTGCTTTGAAGGCGATTTCAATGTACCTCTTGAAATCGGTTTCCTGCTATTCCGGCTCACATTCAGGTCCACCTCGTTGCCTTCCCCCAACAGATTTTTCGATGATATTTGCCCTTTAGTACTCTGCCAGTTTGTGAATTGCTGTGCCCCTGATCTCCATTTATCAACTCATTTTTTGTGAGCTGACGACCACAAGTCCAAAATTTTGGTTCAGGAACTCTACAGGTTCCCAGTGGGTGGCTGAGAATTTGATTAATTTTTCTTCCTGCCACGCAATTAGATTGACATGTGCCCGGCCAAATGCCTAACAGCTATTCTCTCATTGGTTCTCCCACATCCCTTTCATCCTCTGCCAAACAGGCAACCTGTGAGAACCAGGAGGTTTAAGGGGATGTCCCTCCAAGTTGGGAGATTGATAATAAAGCAGTTGGAAATTCAAACTGGAGCACCATAAGAGGGACTCTTAGTTGAGTTTTAGAAACGTTTCGTATTCACAGTGTGTCCATTCTCTAGGTTTCCCATACATGTTATAGCTGTAGTAATATTCCCTTCAACCTAGAGAGTTGGGACCCTTGGAATGTGTGCCACGCATTATTGCTTTGAATGGTCTGCATTTGCTCACTGAATCTCAACAAACCTCTCAGTCCCAGGTGTCCAGGCTTATGCCACATCCAGCTGTCCTTGTAGAGAGGGTCATTCCAGGTTTCATCAGAGCCCCTGTAGGAATTGTAAAGAATTTCCCTGTTTTTTTGTTTTGTTTTTGAAATTCCTTTTTATTGTGGGTTTGAGCTGATTCTCACTGCCATGTTTATGCCAGTCTAGACCCACTTCATTCCATTACGGACACATATGAATACATAGGTTTTGAGATTCTTACTAGTCATATATATTCCTCTGCGGAAAATATGGGGTTTTGTGTCCCTTTAACTGAGGAAGGTGTAGGTCTTGTCTATTCCATATTTGGGTTTTGGAACGGTAGCTGTACGAATATCAAACTCTGGTTTTATGCATCACCCCTCCGCTCCTTTCCCCTTAAGCAGGCATAAGAGTGCTTTCTAAATGTGAGACTCTGTTCTCTTTCCTAACTCAGTTCATGTGTAGCCATGCTTACAGGAACTTCATAAGTGATATCTTATTATAAGTTTCTTTTTCTCTGTGACTTATTTCACTTAGAATCATCGTACCTGAATCCAATCATTTTGCTGCTACTGGCCTTATGACATTGATTTCATGGCTGAGGGATATTCCATCGTACGTAAGTACAATTTCTTGAACCAATTTTGTCTTTCCTGGGATATTTAAGGTGTACCCAAGTTGAGGTTCTTGTAGGCAGTGCAGACCTAAATTTAGGGGTGGCTCTGTCTTATTGATTTTCAGTTTTCCCAAGGTATATTCCCTAGACTTGAAGTGCCCTTGGCACTGTAGCTGTGTTGTTTACTTGTTTTAGGGAACACAATGCCCTCCCCCTTACAGGCAGTTGGAAATTTACATCCCACCCATCAGCATAACTAGGCTCCCTGTTCTCCAGGACCTGCCTTGCCTTTCTGGTTTTTACACATTTTGCGGATGTCCCTTTTGACCCGTGGGAAGTGACACTTCTTTGTACTGCAGATGTGCATTGCCTGCTTGCTTGCTTGGCCAAAAAGGGTGTATGCATTTTCTCCTGAATATATTCAGGAGAAAACGCATACGACCTTTTTGGCCAAGTGTATCATTGTCGAAATTGTGTCCCTCTTCCTGTGCATTGAAGGCAATTCCAATGTACCTCTTGAAATCTGTTTCCTGCTATTCTGGCTCGCATTCAAGTCTGCCTCGTTGCCTTTCCTCAACAGATTTTTGTCGATAGTTGTCCTTTATTACTCTGCCAGTTTGTGAATTGCTGTGCCCCTGATCACCGTTTTTCAACTGTTTTTTTGTGAGCTGACGCCAAGTACAAAATTTTGGTTCAGGACCAAAACTGGTTCCCGGAGGGTGGCTGAGACTTTGGTTAATTCTTCTTCCTGCCGGCAAATTGGAGAGACATGTGCCCGTCCAAATGCCTAACAGCTATTCTCTCATTGGTTCTCCATCTTCCCTTTCATCCTCTGCCAAATTGGCAACCTGTGAGAACCAGGAGGTTAAAGGGGCTGTCTCTCCAAGTTGGGAGATTGATAGTAAAGCAGTTGGAAACTCAAACCGGAGCACCAGGAGAGGGCCTTTTTGATGAGTTTTAGAAACCTTTCATATTCACACTGTGTCCATTCTCTAGGTTTCTCGTACATGTTATATCTGTAGTAATATTCCCTTGAACCTGGAGAGTTGGGACCCTTGGAATGTGTTCCACGCATTATTGCTTTAAATGGTCTGCATTTGCTCACTGAATCTCGCAAATCCTCTCAGTCCCAAGTGTCCAGCCTTATGCCAAATCCAACTGTCGTTGTAGATAGGGTCATTCTTGGTTTCATCAGAGCCCCTGAAGGAATTGTAAAGAATTTCCCGGTTTATGTGTTTTGTTTTTGAAATTCCTTTTTATAGTGGGTTTGAGCTGATTCTCACTGCCATGTTTATGCCAGTCTAGACACACTTGATTCCCTTACAGAGACATATCAATACAAATGTTTTAATATTCTTACTAGTCAGATATATTCCTCTGCAGGAATATGGGGTTTTGAGTCCCTTTCACTGACGAAAGTGTAGCTCTTGTCTATTCTGTAGTTGGTTTTTGGAACGGTACCTGTACTAATATCAAACTCTGGTTTTATGCATCACCCCACCTCTCCTTCCCCTTTAAGCAGACATAAGAGTGTTTTCTAAATGTGAGACTCTGTTCTGTTTCCTAACTCAGTTCATGTGTAGCCATTTACAGGACCTTCATAAGTGATATCTTATGATAAGTTTCTTTTTCTCTGTGACTTAATTCACTTAGAATCATCATACCTGAATCCACGCATTTTGCTGCTACTGGCCTATGACATTGATTTCATGGCTTAGGGATATTCCATCGTACGTTAGTAACACATATTCCTGAAGCATTTTTGGCTTTCCTGCGATATTTAAGGTGTACCCAAGTTGAGGTTCGTGTAAGCAGTGCAGCCCTAAATTTTGGGGTGGCTCTGTCTTATTGATTTTCTGTATGCCCAAGGTATATTCCCTAGACTGGAAGTGCCCTTGGCTCTGTAGCTCTGTTGTTTACCTGTTTTAGGGAACACAGTGCACTCCTCCAGAGAGGGAGTTGGCAATTTACATCCCGCACATCAGCATAAAATGGCTCCCTGTTCTCCAGGGCCTGTCTTGCCTTCCTGGTTTTTACACATTTTGCAGATGTCCCTTTTGACCGCTGGGAAGTGGTACTTCTTTTTAGTGCAGATTTGCTTTGCCCGCTTGCTTGCTTGGCCAAAAAGGGCGTTTGCGTTTTCTCCTGAATATATTCAGGAGAAAACGCATACACACTTTTTTGCCAAGTGCAACATTGTCGAACTTGTGCCCCTCTTCCTGTGCTTTGAAGACGATTCCAATGTACCTCTTGAAATCTGTTTCCTGCTATTCCGGCTTGCTTTCAAGTCCGCCTCGTTGTCTTCCCTCAACAGATTTTTGGACGATAGTTGCCCTTTAGTCCTCTGCCATTTTGTGAATTGCTGTGCGCTGAGCTCCATTTTTCAACTCGTTTTTTGTGAGCTGACCACAAGTCCAAAATTTTGTTTCAGGGCCTATTCAGTTTCCCAGGGTGTGGCTGAGAATTTTATTAATTCTTCTTCCTGCCTGGAAATTAGAGTGACATGTGCCCGTCCAAATGCCTAACAGCTATTCTTTTATTGGTTCTACGTCTGCCCTTTCAGCCTCTGCCAAATTGGCAACCTGTGCGAACCAGGAGGTTAAAGGGGCTGTCTCTCCAACTAGGGAGATTGATAGTAAAGCAGTTCGAAAGTCAAACCGGACCAGCAGGTGAGGGATTATATGTTGAATTTTAGAAACCGTTCATATTCACAGTGTGTCCATTCTCTAGGTTTGCCGTACATGTTATAGCTGTAGTAATATTCCCTTCAATCTGGAGAGTTGGGACCCTTGGAATGTGTGACACGCATTATTGCTTTAAATGGTGTGCATTTGCTCACTGAATCTCACCAATTCTCTCAGTCCCAAGTGTCCAGCCTTATGCCAAATCCAGCTGTTGTTTTAGATATGGTCATTCCATGTTTCATCAGAGCCCCTGAAGGAATTTTAAAGAATTTCCCTGTTTTTTGTTTTGTTTTTGAAATTACTTTTTATACTGGGTTTGAGCTGATTCTCACTGCCATGTTTATGCCAGTATACACACTCTTGATTCCCTTATGGAGACGTATCAATACATAGGTTTTAAGATTATTAATAATCAGATATATTCCTCTGAGGGAAATATGTGGTTTGGAGTCCCGTTCCCTGAAGGAGGTGTAGGTCTTGGCTATTCCATAGTTGGTTTCTGGAACGGTACCTGTACTAATATCAAACTCTTGTTTTATGTATCACCCCACCTATCCTTCCCCCTTAAGCAGGGATATGAGTGTTTTCTAAATGTAAGACACTGTTCTCTTTCCTAACTCAGTTCATGTGTATCCATGTTTACAGGACCTTCATAAGTGATATCTTATGATAAGTTTCTTCTTCTCTGTGACTTATTTCACTTAGATTCATCGTACCTGAATCCACTCATTTTGCTGCTACTGGCCTTATGACATTGATTTTGTGGCTGAGGGATATTCCATCGTACGTAAGTACCACAATTTCTTGAACCATTTTTGTCTTTCCTGGGATATTTAAGGTGCACCCACGTTGAGGTTCTTGTAAGCAGTGCAGCCCTGAATTTTGCGGTGGCTCTGTCTTATTGATTTTCAGTTTTCCCAAGGTATCTTCTCTAGACTGAAAGTGCCCTTGGCTCTGTAGCTCTGTAGTTTACTTGTTTTAGGGAAGAAAATCCACTCCTCCTGAGAGGCATTTGGCACTTTACATCCTGCCCATCAGCATAAATAGGATCCCTGTTCTTCAGGGCCTGTCTTGTCTTTCTGGTTTTTACAGATTTTGCGGATGTCCCTTTTGACCGGTGGGAAGTGATACTTCTTTGTAGTGCAGATTTGCATTGCCCGCTTGCTTGCTTGGACAAAAAGGGCGTATGCGTTTTCTCCTGAATATATTCAGGAGTAAACGCATACGCCCTTTTTGGCCAAGTGCATCATTGTCGAAGTTGTGCCCCTCTTCCGGTGTTTTAAAGGCGATTCCAATGTACCTCTTAAATCTGTTTCCTGCTATTCTGGCCCGCTTTCAAGTCCGCCTCGTTGCCTTCCCTCAAAAGATTTTTGGACGATAGTTGTCCTTTATTACTCTGCCAGTTTGTGAATTGCTTTGCCCCTGAGCTCCATTTTCAACTTGTTTTTTCTGAGCTGACGCCAAGTACAAAATTTTGGTTCACGACCTATATTGGTTCCTGGAGGGTGGCTGAGACTTTGGTTAATTCTTCTTACTGCCGGGAAATTAGAGTGACATGTGACCATCCAAATGCGTAACAGCTACTCTCTCTTTGATTCTACCTCTTCCCTTTCAGCCTCTGCCATATTGGCAACCTGTGTGAACCAGGAGGTTAAAGGGGCTGTCACTCCAATTTGGGAGATTGATAGTAAAGCAGTTGGAAATTCAAACCAGAGCACCAGGAGAGGGATTATTAGTTGAGTTTTAGAAACCTTTCGTATTCACAGTGTGTCCATTCTCTAGGTTTCCCGTACATGTTATATCTGTAGTAAAATTCCCTTCAACCCGCAGAGTTGGGACGCTTGGAATGTGTGCCACGCATTATTGCTTTAAATGGTCTGCATTTGCTCACCGAAGCTCACCAATCCTCTCAGTCCCAGGTGTCCAGCCTTATGCCACATCCAGCTGTCACTGTAGATAGGATCATTCCAGGTTTCATCAGAGCCCCTGAAGGAATTGTAAAGAATTTCCGTGTTTTTTTCTTTTGTTTTTGAAGTTCCTTTTTATACTGGATTTGAACTGATTCTCTCTGCCATATTTATGCCAGTCTAGACACACTTGATTCCCTTAAAGAAACATATCAATACATAGGTTTTAAGATTCTTACTAGACATATATATTCCTCTGCTGGAAATATGGGGTTTTGAGTCCCTTTCATTGAGGAAGGTGTAGGTCTTGTCTAATCCGTAATTGGTTTTTTTAACGGTACCTGTACTAATATCAAACTCTGGTTTTATGCATCACCCAACCTCTCTTTCCCCCTTGAGAAGGCATAAGAGTGTTTTCTAAATGTGAGACTCTATTCTCTTTCCTAACTCAGTTCATGTGTAGCCATGTTAACAGGACTTTCATAAGGGATATCTTATGATAAGTTTCTTTTTCTCTGTGACTTATTTCACTTAGGATCATCGTACATGAATCCACTCATTTTGCTGCTACTGGCCTTATGACATTGATTTCATGGCTGAGGGATAATCCACCGTACGTAAGTACCAAAATTTCTTGAACCAATTTTGTCTTTCCTGTATTATTTAAGTTGTACCCAAGTTGAGGTTCTTGTAAACAGTGCAGCCCTAAATTTTGGGGTGGCTCTGTCTTATTGATTTTCAGTTTTCCCAAGGTATATTCCCTAGACTGGAAGTGCCCTTGGCTCTGTAGCTCTGTTGTTTAATTGTTTTAGGGAACACATTGCACTCCTCCAGAGAGGCGGTTGGCAATTTACATCCTGCCCTTCAGCATAACTAAGCTCCCTGTTCTCCAGGGCCTGTCTTGCCTTTCTGGTTTTTACACATTTTGCGGATATACCTTTTGACCGGTGCGAAGTGATACTTTTTTGGAGTGCAGATTTGCATTGCCCGCTTGCTTGCTTGGCCAAAAAGGGCGTTTGCCTTTTCTCCTGAATATATTCAGGAGAAAACACATACGACCTTTTTGGGCAAGTGTATCATTGTCGACGTTGTGCCCTTCTTCCTGTGCTTTAAAGGCGATTCCAATGTACCTCTTGAAATGTTTTTCCTGCTATTCAGGCTAACTTTCAAGTCCGCCTCGTTGCCTTCCCTCAACAGATTTTTGGACAATAGTTGTTCTTTATTACTCTGCCAGTTTGTGAATTGCTGTGCCCCTTAGCTCCATTTTTCAACTTGTTTTTTGTGAGCTGACCGCGAGTCCAAAATATTGGTTCAGGACCTGTACTGATTCCCAGTGGGTTCCTGAGACTTTGGTTAATTCTTCTTACTGCCGGGAAATTAGAGTCACATGTGACCGTCCAAATGCATAACAGCTACTCTCTCATTGGTTCTCCCTCTTCCCTTTCAATTTCTACCAAATTGGCAACCTGTGCGAACCAGGATGTTAAAGGGGCTGTCTCTCCAAGTTGCGAGATTGATAGTAAAGCAATTTGAAAATCAAACCGGAGCAACAGGAGAGGGATTATTAGTTGAGTTTTAGAAACCTTTCGTATTCACAGTGTGTCCATTCTCTAGGTTTCTTGTACATGTTATAGCTGTAGTAATATTCCCTTCAACCTGGAGAGTTGGGACCCTTGGAATGTGTGCCAAGCACTATTGCTTTAAATGGTCTGCATTTGCTCAACGAATCTCACCAATCCTCACAGTCCCAAGTTTCCAGCCTTATGCCACATCAAGCTGTCGTTGTAGATAGGATCATTCCAGGTTTCATCAGAGCCCCTGAAGGAATTGTAAAGAATTTCCCTGTTTTTTTTGTTTTTGTTTTTGAAATTCCTTTTTATAGTCGGTTTGAGCTGATTGTCACTGCCATGTTTATGCCAGTGTACACACACTTGATTCCCTTAAGGAGGCATATCAATACATAGGTTTTAAGATTCTTCCTAGTCAGATATATTCTTCTGCGGGAAATATGGGGCTTTTAGTCCCTTTCACTGAGGAAGTTGTAGTTCTTGTCTATTCCGTAGTTTCTTTTTGGAACGGTACCTGTACTAATATCAAACTCTGGTTTTATGCATCACCCCACCTATCCTTCCCCCTTAAGCAGGCATAAGAGTTTTTTTTTTCTAAATGTGAGACTCTGTTCTCTTTCCTAACTTAGTTCATGTGTAGCCATGTTTACAGGACCTTCATAAGTGATATCTTATGATAAGTTTCTTTTTCTCTGTGACTTATTTCACTTAGATTCATCGTACCTTAATCCACTCATTTTCCTGTTACTGGCCTTATGTCAATGATTTCGTGGCTGAGGGATATTCCATCGTACGTAATTACCACAATTTCTTGAACCATTTTTGTCTTTCCTCGGATATTTAAGGTATACCCAAGTTGAGGTTCTTGTAAGCAGTGCAGCCCTAAATTTTGGGGTGGCTCTATCTTATTGAATTTCAGTTTTCCCACAGTATATTCCCTAGACTGGATGTGCACTTGGCTCTGTAGCTCTGTCGTTTACTGGTTTTAGGGAACACAATGCACTCTTCCAGAGAGGAAGTTGACAATTTACATCCAGCCCATCAACATAACTAGGCTCCCTGTTCTCCAGGGCCTGTCTTTCCTTTCCGGTTTTTACACATTTTGCGGATGTCCCTTTTGCCCGGTTGGAAGTCATACTTCTTTGTAGTGCAGATTTGCATTGCCGGCTTGCTTGTTTGGCCAAAAAGGGCATATGCGTTTTCTCCTGAATATATTCAGGTGAAAACGCATACGCCCTTTTTGGCCAAGTGCATCATTGTTGAAGTTGTGTCCCTCTTCCTGTTCTTTAAAGGCGATTCCAATGTACCTCTTGAAATCTGTTTCCTGCTATTCTGTCTCGCATTCAAGTACACCTCGTTGCCTTCCCTCAACAGATTTTTGGACGATAGTTGTCCTTTATTACTCTGCCAGTTTGTGAATTATTGTGCCCCTGAGCTCCATTTTTCAACTCGTTTTTTGTCAGCTGACCACAAGTCCAAAATTTTGGTTCAGGACCTATACTTGTTCTCGGCGTGTAGCTGAGACTTTGGTTAATTCTTCTTCCTGCCGGGAAATTAGAGTGACATGTGCCAGTCCAAATGCCTAACAGCTACTCTCTCAATGGTTCTCCCTCTTCCTTTTCATCCTCTGCCAAATTGGCAAACTGTGCGAACCAGGAGGTTAAAGGGGATGTCTCTACATTTTGGGAGATTGATAGTAAAGCAGTTGGAAATTCAAACAGGAGCACCAGGAGAGGGACTATTATTTGAGTTTTAGAAACCTTTTGTATTCACAGTGTGTCCATTCTCTGGGTTTCCCGTAAATGTTATAGCTCTAGTAATATTCCCTTCAACCTGTAGATTTGGGACCCTTGGAATATGTGCCACGCATTATTGCTTTAAATGGTCTGCATTTGCTCACCGAATCTCACCAATCCTCTCAGTCCCAAGTGACCAGCCTTATGCCACATCCAGCTGTCGTTGTAGATAGGGTCATTCCAGGTTTCATCAGTGCCCCTGAAGGAATGGTAAAGAATTACCCTGTTTTTTTTTGTTTTGTTTTTGAAATTACTTTTTATAGTGTGTTTGAGCTGATATTCACTGCCATGTTTCTGCCAGTCTAGACACACTTGATTCCCTTACGGAGACATATCAATACATAGGTTTTAACGTTCTTACTAGTCAGATATATTCCTCTGCAGGAAATATGGTGTTTTGTGTCCCTTCACTGAGGAATGTTTAGGTCTTGACTATTCCATATTTGGTTTTTGGAACGGTACCTGTACTACTATCAAAATCTGGTTTTATGCATCACCCCACATCCCCTTCCCCCTTAAGCAGGCATAAGAGTGTTTCCTAAATCTGAGACTCTGTTCTCTTTCCTAACTCAGTTCATGTGAAGCCATGTTTACAGGACCTTCATAAGTGATATCTTATGATAAGTTTCTTTTTCTCTGTGACTTATTTCACTTAGAATCATCGTACCTTAATACACTAATTTTGCTGCTACTGGCCTTATGACATTGATTTCATGGCTGAGGGATATTCCATCATACGTAAGTAACACTATTTCTTGAAACATTTTTGTCTTTCCTCGGATATTTAAGGTGTACCCAAGTTGAGGTTCTTGTAAGCAGTGCAGCCCTAAATTTTGGGGTGGCTCTGTCTTATTGATTTTCAGTTTTCCCAAGGTATATTCCCTAGAGAAGAAGTGCCCTTGGCTCTGTAGCTCTGTTGTTTACTTGTTTGATGGAACACAATGCACTCCTCCAGAGAGGCAGTTGGCAGTTTACATCCTGCCCATCAGCATAACTAGGCTTCCTGTTCTCCAGGGCCTGTCTTGCCTTTCTGATTTTTACACATTTTGCAGATATCCCTTTTGACCGGTGAGAAGTGATACTTCATTGTTCTGCAGATTTGCAGTGCCCGCTTGCATGCTTGGCCAAAAAGTGCGTATGCGTTTTCTCCTAAATATATTCAGGAGAAAACTTATACGCCCTTTTTGGACAAGTGCATCATTGTCGAAGTTGTGCCCCTCTTCCTGTGCTTTAAAGGCGATTCCAATGTACCTCTTGAAATCTGTTTCCTGCTATACTGGCTCGCTTTCACGTCCGCCTGCTTGCCTTTCCTCAACAGGTTTTTGGACAATAGTTGTCCTTTATTACTCTGCAAGTTTGTGAATTGCTGTGCCCCTTAGCTCCATTTTTCAACTTGTTTTTTTGTGAGGTGAACGCAACTCCAAAATTTTGGTTCAACACCTATACTGGTTCCCGTTGGGTGGCTGAGGTTTTGCTAATTCTTCCTCCTGCTGGGAAATTAGAGTGACATGTGCCCGTCCAAATGCCTAACAGCTACTCTCTCATTGTTTCTCCCTCTTCCCTTTCATCCTCTGCCAAATTGCCAAACTGTGCGAACCAGGAGGTTAAAGGGGCTGTCTCTCCAAGTTGGGAGATTGAGAGTAAAGCAATTGGAAAGTCAAACAGGAGAACCAGGAGTGGGACTATTAGTTGAGTTTTAGAAACTTTTTGTATTCACATTGTGTCCATTCTCTAGGTTTCCCGTACATGTTATAGCTATAGTAATATTCCCTTCAACCTGGAGAGTTGGGACCCTTGGAATGTGTGCCACGCATTATTGCTTTAAATGGTTTGCATTTGCTCACCAAATCTCAGCAATCCTCTCAGTCCCATGTGTACAGCCTAATGCCACATCCAGCTGTCGTTTTAGGTAGGGTCATTCCAGGTTTCATCAGAGCCCCTGAAGGAATTGTAAAGAATTTCCCTGTTTTTTTGTTTTGTTTTTGAAATTCCTTTTTATAGTGTGTTTGAGCTGATTCTCACTGCCATGTTTATGCCAGTCCAGACACACTTGATTCCTTTATGGAAACATATCAATACATAGGTTTTAAGATTCTTACTAGTCAGATATATTCCTCTGCGGGAAATATGGGATTTTGAGTCCCTTTCACTGAGGAGGCTGTAGGTCTTGACTATTCCGTTCTTGGTTTTTGGAACTGTACCTGTGCTAATATCCAACTCTGGTTTTATGCATCACCCCACCTCACTTTCCACCTTGAGGAGGCATAAGAGTGTTTTCTAAATGTGAGACTCTGTTCTCTTTCCTAAATCAATTTATGTGTAACCATGTTTACAAGACCATCATAAGTGATATCTTATGATAAGTTTCTTTATGTTTGTGACTTATTTCACTTAGAATCATCGTACCTGAATCCACTCATTTTGCTGCTACTGGCCTTATGACATTGATTTCATGGCTGAGGGATATTCCATCATACGTAATTAACACAGTTTCTTGAATCATTTTTGTCTTTCGTGGGAAATTTAAGGTGTACCCAATTTGAGGTTCTTGTAAGCAGTGCAGCCCTAAATTTTGAGGTGGCTCTTTCTTATTGATTTTCAGTTTTCCCAAGGTATATTCCCTAGACTGGAAGTGCCCTTGGCTCAAGCTCTGTTGTTTACTTGTTTTAGGGAACACAATCCACTCCTCCAGAGAGGCAGTTGGCAATTTACATCCTGCCCATCAGCATAACTAGACTCCCTGTTCTCCAGGGCCTGTCTTGCCTTTCTGGTTTTTACACATTTTGCAGATGTCCCTTTTGACCGGTGGGAAGTGATACTTCTTTCTAGTGCAGATTTGCATTGTCCGCTTGCTTGCTTGGCCAAAAAGGGCGTATGTGTTTTCTCCTGAATATATTCAGGAGGAAACACATACGCCCTTTTTGGCCAAATGCATCATTGTCGAAGTTGTGCCCCTCTTCCTGTGATTTAAAAGCAATTCCATTGTACCTCTTCATATCTGTTTTCTGTTATTCTGGCTCTCTTTCAAGTCCCCATCGTTGCCTTCCCTCAACAGATTTTTGGACTATAGTTGTCCTTTATTACTCTGCCAGTTTGTGAATTGCTGTGCCCCTGAGCTCCATTATTCAACACGTTTTTTGTGAGCTAACCGCAACTCCAAACTTTTGGTTCAGGACCTATACTGGTTCCCGGCTGGTGGCTGAGACTTTGTTTAATTCTTCTTCCTCCCGGGAAATTAGAGTGACATGTGCCCGTCCATATTCCTAACAGCTAATCTCTCATTGGTTCTCTCTCTTCCCTTTCATCCTCTGTCAATTTGGCAAACTGTGCAAACCAGGAGGTTAAAGGGGCTGTCTCTGCAAGTTGGGAGATTGATAGTAAAGCAGTTGGAAATACTAGCTGGAGAACCAGGAGAGGGACTATTGGTTGAGTTCTAGAAACCATTCGTATTCAGAGTGTGTCCATTCTCTACGTTTCCCGTACATGTTATAGCTGTAGTAATATTCCCTTCAACCTGGAGAGTTGGGACCCTTGGAATGTGTGCCACACATTATTGCTTTATTTGGTCTGCATTTGCTGACCCAGTCTCACCAATCCTCTCAATCCCAAGTGTCCAGCTTTATGCCACATCCAGCTGTCATTGTAGATATGGTCATTCCAGGTTTCATCAGAGCCCCTTAAGGAATTGTAAAGAATTTCCTGTTTTTTTGTTTTCTTTTTGAAATTCAATTTTATAGTGGATTTGAGCTGATACTCACTGCCATGTTTATGCCAGTCTAGACACACTTGATTCCCTTACGGAGACATATCAATACATAGGTTTTAAGATTTTTACTAGTCAGATATATTCCTCTGTGGGATATATGGTGTTTTGAGTCCCTTTCACTGAGGAAGGTGTAGGTTTTGTGTATTCCTTAGTTGGTTTTTGGAACGGTACATGTACTAATATCAAACTCTGGTTTTATGCATCACCCCATGTCCCCTTCCCCCTTAAGCAGGCATAAGAGGGTTTTCTAAATGTGAGACTCTGTTCTCTTTCCTAATTCAGTTCATGTGTAGCCGTGTTTACAGGACCTCATAAGTGTTATCTTATGATAAGTTTCTTTTTCTCTGTGACTTATTTCACTTAGAATCATCGTACCTGAATCCGCTCATTTTGCTGCTACTGGCCTCATGACATTGATTTCATGGCTGGTGGATATTCCATCGTCCATAAGTAATACAATTTCTTAAACCATTTTTGTCTTCCCTGGGATATTTTAGGTGTACCCAAGTTGAGGTTCTTTTAAGCAGTGCCGCCCTAATTTTGGGGTGGCTCTGTCCTATTGATTTTCAGTTTTCCCAAGGTATATTCCCTAGACTGGAAGTGCCCTTGGTTCTGTAGCTCTCTTGTTTACTTGTTTTAGGGAACACAGTGAACTCCTCCACAAAGGCAGTTCGTAATTTACATCCCGCCCATCAGCATAACTGGGCTCTCTGTTCTCCAGGGCCTGTCTTGCCTTTCTGATTTTTACACATTTTGCGGCTCTCCCTTTTGACCGGTGGGAAGTGATACATTTTGTAGTGCAGATTTGCATTGCCCGCTTGCTTGCTTGTCCAAAAAGGGCGTATGCGTTTTCTCCTAAATATATTCAGGAGAAAACGCATACGCGCTTTTTGGCCAAGTGCATTATTGTCGAAGTTGTGCCCCTCTTCCTGTGCTTTAAAGGCGATTCCAAGGTACCTCTTGAAATGTGTTTCCTGCTGTACTGGCTCGCTTTCAAGTCCGCCTGGTTGCCTTCCCTCAGCAGGTTTTTGGACTATAGTTGTCCTTTATTACTCGGCCAGTTTGTGAATTGCTGTGCCCCGAGCTCCATTTTTCAACTTGTTTTTTGTGAGCTGACCGCAACTCCAAACTTTTGGTTCAGGACCTATACTGGTTCCCGGCGTGGTGGCTGAGACTTTGGTTAATTCTTCTTCCTGCTGGGAAATTAGAGTGACATGTCCCCGTCCAAATGCCTAACAGCTAATCTCTCATTGGTTCTCCCTCTTCCCTTTCATCTTCTGCCAAATTGGCAAACTGTGCGAACCAGGAAGTTAAAGGGGCTGTCTCTCCAATTTGGGAGATTGATAGTAAAGGAGTTGGAAATTCTAGCTGGAGAACCAGTAGAGGGACAATTAGTTGAGTTCTAGAAACCTTTCGTATTCAGAGTGTGTCCATTCTCTAGGTTTCCCGTACATGTTATAGCTCTAGAATATTACTACTTCAACCTGGAGAGTTGGGACCCTTGGAATGTGTGCCACGCATTATTGCTTTAAATGGTCTGCATTTGCTCACCCTATCTCACCAATCCTCTCAGTCCCAAGTGTCCAGCCTTATGCCACACCCAGCTGTTGTTGTAGATAGGGTCATTCTATGTTTCATCAGAGCCCCTGAAGGAATTGTAAAGAATTTCCCGGTTTTTTTTTGTTTTTGTTTTTGAAATTCCTTTTTATAGTGGGTTTGAGCTGATTCTCGCTGCCATGTTAATGCCAGTATAGAAACACTTGATTCCCTTATGGAGACATATCAATATATAGGTTTTAAGATTCTTACT
The DNA here is from genome assembly GCF_949752795.1 of Hyperoodon ampullatus. Taxonomy (NCBI): domain Eukaryota; kingdom Metazoa; phylum Chordata; class Mammalia; order Artiodactyla; family Ziphiidae; genus Hyperoodon; species Hyperoodon ampullatus. The sequence goes on from NW_027641090.1 coordinate 3,511,022, forward strand.
AGTCAGATATACTCCTCTGCGGGAAATATGGGGTTTGGAGTCCCTTTCACTGAGGAAAGTGTAGGTCTTGTTTATTACGTATTTGGTTTTTGGAACGGTACCTGTACTAATATCAAACTCTGGTTTTATGAATCACCCCACCTCTCCTTCCCCCTTAAGCTGTCATAAGAGTGTTTTCTAAATGTGTGACTCTGTTCTCTTTCCTAACTCAGTTCATGTTTAGCCATGTTACAGGACCTTCATAAGTGATATCTTATGATTACTTTCTTTTTCTCTGTGACTTATTTCAGTTAGAATCATGGTACCTGAATCCACTTATTTTGCTGCTACCGGCCTTATGACATTGATTTCATGGCTGAGGGATATTCCATCTTACGTAAGTAACACAATTTCTTGAACCATTTTTGTCTTTCCTGGTGTATTTATGGTGTACCCAAGTTGAGGATATTGTAAGCAGTGCAGGCATAAATTTTGGTGTGGCTGTGTCTTATTGATTTTCAGTTTTCCCAAGTTATATTCCCTAGACTGGAAGTGCCCTTGGCTCTGTACCTCTTTTGTTTACCTGTTTTAGGGAGGACAATGCACTCCTCCAGAGAGGCAGTTGGAAATTTACATCCTGCCCTACAGCATAACGAGGTTCCCTGTTCTCCATGGCCTGTCTTGCCTTTCTGGTTTTTACATATTTTGCAGATTTCCCTTTTGAATAGTGGGAAGTGATACTTCTTTGTAGTGCAGATTTGCATTGCCTGCTTACTTGCTTGGCCAAAGAGGGCGTAGGCGTTTCCTCCTGAATATATTCAGGAGAAAATGCATACGCACTTTTTCGGCAAGTGCATCATTGTCGAATTTGTGCCCCTCTTCCTATGCTTTGAAGGTGATTCCAATGTACCTTTTGAAATCTGTTTCCTGCTATTCTGGCGCGCTTTCAAATCTGCCTCTTTGCCTTCCCTCAACAGATTTTTGGACGATAGTTGTCCTTTATTACTCTGCCATTTTGTGAATTGCTGTGCCCCTGAGTTCCATTTTTCAACTCGTTTTTTTGTGAGCTGACCGCAAGTAGAAAATTTTGGTGCAGGACCTATACTGGTTCCCGGCGGGTGTCTGAGACTTTGGTTAATTCTTCTTCCTGCCGGGAAATTAGAGTGACATGTGCCCGTCCAAATGCCTAACAGCTACTCTCTCATTGGTTCTCCCTCTTCACTTTGATCCTCTGCCAATTTGGCAACCTGTGCGAACCAGGAGGTTAAAGGGGCTGTCTCTCCAAGTTGGGAGATTGATAGTAAAGCAGTTGGAAATTCAAACCGGAGCACCAGGAGTGGGACTATTAGTTGAGTTTTAGAAACCTTTCATATTCATACTGTGTCCATTCTCTAGGTTTGCTGTACATGTTATAGCTGTAGTAATATTCCCTTCAACCTGGAGAGTTGGGACCCTTGGAATGGGTGCCACGCATTATTGCTTTAAAGAGTCTGCATTTTCTCACCCAATCTCATCAATCTTCTCAGTCCCAATTATCCAGGCTTATGCCACATCCAGCTCTCATTGTAGATTGGGTCATTCAAGGTTTCATCAGAGCCCCTGAAATAATTGTAAAGAATTTCCCTGTTTTTCTGTTTTGTTTTTGAAATTCCTTTATAACTTGGGTTTGAGCTGATTATCCCTGCCATGTTTATGCCAGTGTAGACACAATTGATTCCCATACGGAGACATATGAATACATAGGTTTTAAGACTCTGACTAGTGAGATCTATTCCTCTGCGCAAATTATGGGGTTTTGAGTCCCTTTCACTAAGGAAAGTGTAGGTCTTGTCTATTACGTATTTGGTATTTGAAACGGTACCTGTACTAATATCAAACTCTGGTTTTATGCATCACCCCACCTCTCCTTCCACCTTAAGCAGTCATAAGTGTGTTTTCTAAATGTGAGACTCTGCTCTCTTTCCTAACTCAGTTCATGTTTAGCCATGTTACAGGACCTTCATAAGTGATATCTTATGAATAGTATCTTTTTCTCTGTGACTTATTTCATTTAGAATCATCTTACCTGAATCCACTCATTTTGCTGCTACTGGCCTTATGACATTGATTTCATGGCTGAGGGATATTCCATCCTATGTAAGGAACACAATTTCTTGAACCATTTTTTCTTTCCTGGGATATATATGGTGTACCCAAGTTGAAGTTATTGTAAGCAGTGCAGCCCTAAATTTTGGGGTGGCTCTGTCTTATTGATTTTCAATTTTCCCAAGTTATATTCCCTAGACTGGAAGTGACCGTGGCTCTGTACCTCTTTTGTTTACCTGTTTTAGGGAGCACAATGCACTCCTCCAGAGAGGCAGTTGGAAATTTATATCCTGCCTATCAGCATAATGAGGCTCCCTGTTCTCCAGGGCCTTTCTTGCCTTTCTTGTTTTTCCAGATTTTGCGGATGTCACTTTTGAACGGTGGGAAGTGATACTTCTTTGCAGTGCCGAATTGCATTGCCCGCTTGCTTGCTTGGCCAAACAGGGCGTATGCGTTTCCTCCTGAATATATTCAGGAGGAAACGCATACGCCCTGTTTGGCCAAGTGCAACATTGTCGAAGTTGTGCCCCTCTTCTTGTGCTTTAAATGTGATTCCAATGTACCTCTTGAAATCTGTTTCCTGCTATTCTGGCTCGCTTTCAATTCTGCCTCGTTGCCTTCCATCAACAGATTTTTGGACGATAGTTGTCCTTTATTACTCTGCCAGTTTGTGAATTGCTGTGCCCCTGAGCTCCATTTTTCAACTCTTTTTTTGTGAGCTGACCACAAGTCCAAAATTTTGGTTCAGGACCTATACTGGTTGCCGGCGGCTGGCTGAGTCTTTGGTTAATTCTTCTTCCTGCCGGGAAATTAGAGTGACATGTGTCCGTCCAAATGCCTAACAGCTACTCTCTCATTAGTTCTCCCTCTTCCCTTTCATCCTCTGCCAAATTGGCAACCTGTGCGAACCAGGAGATTAAAGGGGCTGTCTCTCCAATTTGGGAGATTGATAGTAAAGCAGTTGGAATATCAAACTGGAGCACCAGGAGAGGGACTATTAGTTGAGTTTTAGAATCCTTTAGAATTCACAGTGTGTTCTTTCTCTACGTTTCCCATACATGTTATAACTGTAGTGATATTCCCTTCTACCTGGAGAGTTGGAACCAATGGAATTGGTGGAATGCATTATTGCTATAAAGCGTCTGCATTTTCTCACCCAATTTCACCAGTCCTCTTTGTCCCAAGTGACCAGCCTTATGTCTCATCCAGCTGTCGTTTTATATAGGGTCATTACAGGTTTTATCATAACACCTGAAGGAATTGTGTTAGAATTTCGCTGTTTTTTTGGGTTTTGTTTTAGAAATTCATTTTTATAATGAGGTTGATCTGATTTTCACTGACGTGTTTATGCCGGTCAAGACACACTTGATTCCCTTACGGAGACATATCGATACATAGGTTTTAAGATTCTTACTAATCAGGGGCTTCCCTGGTGGTGCAGTCGTTGAGAGTCCACCTGCCGATGCAGGGGACACGGGTTCGTGCCCCTGTCTGGGAGGATCCCACATGCCGCGGAGCAGCTTGGCCCATGAGCCATGGCCATTGAGCCTACGTGTCCGGTGCCTGTGCTCCGCAACGAGAGAGGCCACAACAGTGAGAGGCCCACATACCGCAAAAAAAAAAAAAAAAAAAAAAAAAGATTCTTACTAATCAGATATATTCCTCTGCGGGGAATAGGGGTGTTGAGTCCCGTTCACTGAGGAAGGAGTAGGTCTTGTCTATTCTGTATTTGGATTATTGAACGGTACCTGTGCTATTATCCAACTCTGGTTTTGTGCATCTTCCCACCTTTCTTTCCCCTAAGCAGCCATAAGTATGTTTTCTAAATGTGACACTCTGTTCTCTTTCCTAATTCAGTTCATGTTTAGCCATGTTTACATTTCCTTCATAAGTGATATCATATGTCAGAACGCTCCATGGCTCTTTTCATCATAAAGCTCCATGATGCTCGTCATCACAATTATCCATGGTCTTCTCATCACAATGCTCCACGGTCTTGCCATCACATTGCTCCATGTCCTGATCATCACAATGCTCCGTTACCTTTGTCATCACAATCCTCCATGACACTTGGCATCACAATGCTCCATGTCATTGGCATCACAATGGACCGTGACATATGTCATCACATTGTTCCCTGACACCTGTCTTCACAATAATCCATGACGTTGTCATCACAATGTTCCATGCTCTTTTCATCACAATGCACCATGCCTACTGTCATCACAATAATCCATGAAATTTGTGAGACCAATGCTCCATGCCCTTGACATCCCAATGCTCCATGACCCCTGTCATCACAATGCTCCGTGACTCCATTCACCACAATGCTTCATGATCTTTGTCATCACAATGGTCAATGCCCTCGTCATCACAAGGCTCTGTGACCTGTGTCACCACAATGCTCCATGAACTTTTCCTCACAATGCTCCATGACCCTTGTCATCACAATGCTCCATGCCTTTCTCAGCACAATACTCAATGACCCTTGTCATCACAATGCTCCATGCGCTTGTCAGCAAAATGCTCCACCAGCTTGTCATCACAATGCCGCATGCACTTCTCATCAAAATGATCCATCACCACTGATATCACAATGTTCCATCACTAGTCATAACAATACTCCCTCACCCTTGTCATCACAATTTTCCCTGACCTCTGTCATCACAATACTACATGCCCTTATCATCACAGTGCTCCATGACCCCTGATATCACAATGCTCCATAACCCATGTAATCAAAATGCTCTGTGACCCTTTTCATCACAATGCTCCATAACACATGTCAACAAAATGCTCGATGATATTTGTCATCACAAAACTCCATGACCATTGGCATCACAATGCTCCATTCCAATGTCATCACAATGCTCCATGAAACCTCTCATCACATTGCTCCATGCACTTATCATCCCAAATCTCCATGACCCTTGTAATCACAATGCTCGATGTCCTTCTCAACACAATGCTACATGCCCTTGTCATTACAATCCAGCATGATCTATGTATCACCGTGTTTCGTGCCCTTGTCATCACAATGTTCCATGCCTACTCTCATCAAAATAATCCATGAAACTTTTCAGACCAATGTCCCATACACTTGTCATCACAAGCCTCCTTGACCCTTGTCATCACAATGCTCCAAGACCCCTGTAATCACAATGCTCCATGCCACATTTCTTCTCGATGCTTCATGAACCATGTCATGACAATGCACCGTGCCCATCACCATAATATTTCATGCTATTGTCATCACAAGGAAATGAAAATGCTCAATTACCTCTGTCATCACAATGCTCCAAACCCTTCTGATCACAATGTTCCATGCCCCTTTTATCACAATGCTCCATGCCCTTGTCATCACAATGCTCCCTGACCCATGTCATCACAATGCTCCGTTACTCCAATCATCACAATGCTTCATGACCTTTGTCATCACAATGGTCCATGCCCTCTTCACACAAGGCTCTGTGACATTTGTCATCACAATGCTCCATGATCTTGTCATCACAATGCTCCATGACCCTTGTCATCACGATGTTCTAAGCCCTTGTCATCAAAATGCTCCATTACATTTGTCATCACAATCCTCCATGACACTTGGCATCACAACACTCCATGCCATTGTCATCGCAATGGACAATGACATATGTCATCAAAATGCTCCCTGACATCTGTCTTCACAATAATCCATAACCTTGTCATCACAATGCTCCATGCCCTTGTCATCACAATGCGTCATGCGCACTGTCATCACAATAATCCATGAAACTGGTCAGACCAATGTTCCATGCCCCTGTCATCACAGTGCTCCATGCCCTTGTCATCACAGTGCTCCGTGCCTCCAGTCATCACAATGAATCATTACCTTTGTCATCACAATGGTCCATGCCCTCGTCACACAAGGCTCTGTGACCTTTGTCACCACAATGCTCCATGAACTTTTCATCACAAAACCCTATGAGCCTTGTCATCACAATACTACATGCCTTTGTCAGCACAATGCTCCATGACGCTTGTCATCACGATGCTCCATGCACTTGTCAGCACAATGCTCCATGACCCATGTCATAACAATTCGCCAAGCGCTTGTCATCACAATGCTCCACATCCTTTTCATCGCTATGCTCCATAAAACGTGTCATCACAATTCTCCATGCACTTCTCATCTAAATGCTCTCTCACCACATATATCACAATGTTCCATCACTAGTCATCACAATACTCCCTCACCCCATCATCACCATGTTCCATGAACCCTGTCATCAAAATGCTACATGCCCATATCATCACAATGCTACATGCCCGTATCTGCACAATGCTCCATGACCCCTGACATCACAATGTTCCATAACCCCTGTCACAAAATGCTCCATGACACTCTTCATCACAATGCTCCATGACCCCTGACATCACAATGTTCCATAACCCCTGTCATCAAAATGTTCCATGATACCTTTCATCAGATTGCTCCATGTCTGTCATCGCAATGCTCCATGAACTATTCATCACAATGCTCTGTGACGCTTGTCATCACAAAGCTCCATGCAATTTTCAGTACAATGCTCCATGACATTTGTCATCACAATGCTCGATGCGCATGTAAGCACAATGCTCCATAACCCATGTCATCACAATGCTCCCTGCACTTCTTATCACAATGCACCACGCCCTTGTCATCAAAATGCTCCATGACATTTGTTATCACAAAGCTCCATGACCCTTGGCATCACAATGCTCCATTCCATTGTCATAACAATGCTCCATGAACCCTCTCATCACATTGCTCCATGCATTTGTCATCACAAATCTCCATGAGGCTTGTCATCACAACGCTCGATGGACTTCTCCTCACAATGCTCCATGCCCTTGTCATCACAAAGCTCCATGACGCATGTCATCAGAATGCTCCATGCCATTGTCATCAAAATACATCTCAAGCTTTTCATCAGAGTGCAGCATGACACTTGCCATCACAATTCTCCATGCACTTGTCAGTACAATGCTCCCTGACCCTTGTCATCACAATGCTCCAAGCGATTGTCATCACAATGCTCCATTACCTTTGTCATCAGAATCCTCCATGACACTTGTAATCAAAATGCTCCATGCCCTTGTCGTCACAATGCTCCATGACCCCTGTCATCACAATGCTCCGTGACTCCAGTCATCTCAATTCTTCATGACCTTTGTCGTCACAATGGTACATGCCCTCGTCATCACCAATCTCTGTGACATTTTTCACCAAAATGCTCCATGAACTTTTCATCACAATGCTATTTGACCCTTGTCATCACAATGCTCTATGCCCTTCTCAGCACAATGCTCCATGACCCATGTCATCACAATGTGCCATGCACTTGTCACCACAGTGCTCCACAATCTTTTCATCACAGTGCTCCATAAACCTTGTCATCACAATGCTCCATGCACTTCTCATCAAAATGATCTCTCACCACTGATATCACAATGTTACATCACTATTCATCACAATACTCCCTCACCCCTGTCATCACAATGTTCCATGACTCCTGTCATCACAATGCTACATGCACTTATCATCACAATGTTCGATGACCCCTGACATCACAATGTTCCATAACCCCTGTCATCAAAATGCTCCATCACCCTTTTCATCAAAATGCTCCAGGACCCCTGACATCACAACGTTCCATAACCACTTTCATCAAAATGTTCCATGAGAATTTTCATCAAATTTCTCCATGACCCTGTCATCACAATGCTCCCCGCCCTTCACAACAGAGTGCACCACACACTTGTCATCAAAATGCTCCATGACCTTTGTCATCACAAAGCTCCATGACCCTTGGCATCACAGTGCTGCATGCAATTGTCATCACAATGCTCCATGAACCCTCTCATCACATTCCTCCATGGCCTTGTCATCACAAAACTCCATGATGCTTGTCCTCACAATGCTCGATGTCCTTCTCATCACAATGCTCCATGCGCTTGTCATTACAATCCTGCATGACCAATGTATCTCAGTATTCTGTGCCCTTGTCATCACAATGCTCCTTCCCCCTCTCATCACAATAATCCATGAAATTTTTCAGATGAATGCTCCATGCTCTTGTCATCACAATGCTCCATTACCCCTGTCATAACAATGCTCCATGACCCCTGCCATCACAATGTTCCACAGCCTTGTCATCACAAGGCTCCATGACCCTTGTCATCATAATGCTCCAAGGCCCCTGTAATCACAATGCTGCATGCCCTTGTCATCACAATGCTCCAAGACTGCTGTTATCACAGTGTCCCATGTCCCTTTTCATCTCACTGCTCCATGAACCCTGTCATCAACATGCACCATGCCCATTATCATAATGCTTCATGCTATTGTCATAACAAAGAAATCAAAATGCTCTATGACCTCTGTCATCACAATGCTCCCAATCCTTCTGATCACAATGTTCCATAACACTTATCATCACAACGCCCCATGATGCTCGTCATCACAATTATCCATGGTCTTCTCATCACAATGCTCCATGACCTTTGTCATCACAATGCTCAATACCCTTGTCATCACAATGCTCCTAGACACTTGTCGTCAGTATGCTCCTTGAAAACTGTCATGACAAGGCTCCATGCCTTTTTCATCACAATGATCCATGCCCTTTTCATCACAGTGCTCCAAGACCACTGTAATCACAATGCTCCATACCCTTGTCATCACAGTGCTCCGTGATGCATGTCATCAGAAGGCTCCATGGCCTTCTCATCCCAATGCTCCATGCCCTTGTCATCACAATGCTCCAAGACCCCTGTAATCACAATGCTCCATGCCCCTTTTCATCAGAATGCTCCATGAGACTTGTCATCACAAGGCTCCATGGTCTTCTTATCACTATGCTCCAGGACCTTGTCATCAAAATGCTCCATTCCCTTGTCATCACAATGCTCCTTGACCACTGTAATCACAATACTCCATGAACATTTTCAGGCCAATGCTCCATGACGGTCTCATCACAATGCTCCATTACACTTGTCATCACAATGCTCCATGACCCCTCTCACCACAATGCTCCATGACACCTGTCATCACAATGCTCCATGCCCCTTGTTATTACAGTGATCAATGACGCTCTTCATCATAATTATCCATGGTCTTTTCATCACAATGCTCCAAGGTCTTGCTATCACAATTCTCCATGCCCTGTTCATCACAGTGCTCCATGTCCCAAGTCATTACAGTTCTCCACGTCCTTGTCATCACAATGCTTCGTGATACTTCTCATCACAATGTTACATGATCTTGTCATCACAATTCTCGATGCACTTGTCATCGCAATGCTGTATGACCACTGGCATAGCAAGCTCCATGCGCTTGTCATGACAATGCTTCACGTCGTTGTCATCAAAATTCTCAATGGCCCTTGTCATCACAATTCTCCATACCCTTGTCATCACAATGCTCCATGACCCTTGTCATCACAATGTTCCAAGCCCTGGTCACCAAAATGCTCCATTACCTTTGTCATCACAATCCTCCATGACACTTGGTATCACAATGCTCCATGCCATTGTCATCACAATGGACAATGACATATGTCATCACAATGCTCCCTGACACCTGTCTTCACAATACTCCATGACCTTGTCATCACAATGTTCCATGCCCTTGTCATCACAATGCGCCATGCCCACTCTCATCACAATAATCCATAATTTGTCAGAGCAATGCTCCATGACCCCTGCCATCACAATGCTCCGTGACTCCAGTCATCACAATGATTCATGAACTGTGTCATCACAGTGGTCCATGTCCTCTTCAAACAAGTCTCTGTGATCTTTTACACCACAGTGCTCCATGAATATTTCATCACAATGCTCTGTGTCCCTTGTCATCAAAATGCTCCTTGCCTTTGTCACCAAAATGCTCCATGCCCTTGTCATCACAATGCTCCATGCCCACTGTCATCACAATAATCCATGAAACTTTTCAGACCAATGTTCCATGCCCTTGTCATCACATTGCTCCATACCCTTGTCATCACAATGCTCCATGACCCCTTTCATCACAATGCTCCGTGACTCCAGTCATCACAATGCTTCATGAACTATCTCATCACTATGGTCCATGCCCTCGTCACACAAGGCTCTGTGATCTTTTTCACCACAATGCTCCATGAATATTTCATCACAATGCTCTGTGTCCCTTGTCATCAAAATGCTCCATGCATTTGTCAGCACAATGCTCCATGATACTTGTCATCAAAATGCTCCATTTGCTTGTCAGCACAATGCTCCATGACCCAGGACATCACAATGTGCCATGCATTTGTCATCACAATACTCCACATCCTTTTCATTGCTATGCACCATAACATTTATCATCACAATGCTCCATGACCCCTGACATCAAAATGTTCCCTAACCCCTGTCACAAAATGCTCCATGACCCATTTCATGACAATGCTTCATGACCCCTGACATCACAATGTTCCATAACCCCTGTCATCAAAATATTCCATGACACTTTTCATCAAATTGCTCCATGACCCATGGCATCACAATGCTCCATGCCATTGTCATCACAATGTTCAATGAAATCTCTCATCACAATGCTCCATGCCCTTGTCATCACAATGCTCCATTACAACTGTCATAAAAATCCTCCATGACCCCTGCCATCACAATGTTCCACGGCCTTGTCATCACAAGGCTCCATGACCCTTGTCATCACAATGCTCCAAGACCTCTGTAATCACAATTCTCCATGCCACTTTTCATCTCAATGCGCCATGAACACTGTCATCACAATGCACCATGCCCATCATCATAATGATTCATGCTATTGTAATCACAATGAAATCAAAATGCTCCATGTCCTCTGTCATCACAATGCTCCAAACCCTTCTGATCACAATGTTCCATAAAACTTGTCATCACATGCCCCATGACGCTTGTCATCACAATTATGCAAGGTCTTCTCATCACAATGCTCCATGACCTTTTTCACCGCAATGCTCAATACACTTGGCATCACAATGCTCGCTGACACTTGTCATCAGTATGCTCCTCGAACACTGTCATGACAAGGCTCCATGCCTTTTTCATCACAGTGATCCATTCCCTTTTCATCACAATGCTCCAAGACCCCTGTTATCACAATGCTCCGTGACTCCAGTCATCACAATGCTTCATGACATTTGTCATCACAGTGGTCCATGACCTGTTCACACAAAGCTCTGTGACCTTTGTCACCACAATGCACCATGAAATTTTTATCACAATGCTCTGTGACCCTTGTCATCACAAAGTTCGATGCGCGTTTCAGCACAATGCTCCATAACCCATGTCATCACAATGCACCATGCACTTGTCATCACAATGCTCCACATCCTTGTCATCAAAATGTTCCATAAATCTTTTCATCACAATGCTCCATGCACTTCTCCTCAAAATGCTTTGTCACCACTGATATCACAATGTTCCATCACTAGTCATCACAATACTCCCTCACCCCTGTCATCACAATATTCCATGACCCCTGTAATCACAATTCTCCATGCCCTTGTCATCACAAAGCTCCATGACGCATGTCATCACAATGTTCCACGGCCTTGTCATCACAAGGCTCCATGACCCTTGTCATCACAATGCTCCAAGACATCTGTAATCACTATTCTCCATGCCACTTTTCATCTCAATGCTCCATGAACCCTGTCATCACAATGCACCATGCCCAACACCATAATATTTCATGCTAATGTCATCACAATGAAATCAAAATGCTCCATGTCCTCTGTCATCACAATGCTCCAAACCCTTCTGATCACAATGTTCCATAACACTTGTCATCACATGCCCCATGACGCTCGTCATCACAATTATGCAAGGTCTTCTCATCACAATGCTCCATGACCTTTGTCACCACAATGCTCAATACACTTGGCAACACAATGCTCGCTGACACTTGTCATCAGTATGCTCCTTGAACACGGTCATGACAAGGCTTCATGCCTTTTTCATCACAATGATCCATTCCCTTTTCATCACAATGCTCCAAGACCCCTGTTATCAAAATGCTCCGTGACTCCAGTCATCACAATGCTTCATGACATTTGTCATCACAATGGTCCATTTCCTCATCACACAAAGCTCTGTGACATTTGTCACCACAATGCTCCATGAAATTTTTATCACAATGCTCTGTGACCCTTGTCATCACAAAGCTCCATGCCTTTGTCAGCACAATGCTCAATGATCCTTGTCATCACAATACTCGATGTGCGTGTCAGCACAATGCTCCATAACCCATGTCATCACAATGCACCATTCACATGTCATCACAATGTTCCACATCCTTGTCATCAAAATTCTCCATAAACTTTGTCATCACAATGCTCAATGCACTTCTCCTCAAAATGCCTTCTCACCACTGATATCACAATGTTCCATCACTAGTCATCACAATACTCCCTCACCCCTGTCATCAAAATATTCCATGACACCTGTAAACACAATTCTCCCTGCCCTTGTCATCACAAAGCTCCATGACGCATGTCATCAGAATGATCCATGGCCTCCTCATCACAATGCTCCATGCCCTTGCCATCACAATGCCCCAACACCCCTGTAATCACAATGCTCCATGCCCCTTTTCATCTCAATGCTCCATGAACCCTGTCATCACAATGCACCATGCCCATCACCATAATATTTCATGCTATTGTCATCACAATGAAATCAGAATGCTCAATGACCTCTGTCATCACAATGCACCAAACCCTTCTGATCACAATGTTCCATAACACTTGTCATCACAATGCCCCATGACGCTGGTCATCACAATTATTCATGGTCTACTCATCACAATGCTCCATGTTCTTTGTCATCACAATGCTGAATAAACTTATCATCAAAATGCTCCCTGACAGTGGTCATAAGTATGCTCCTTGAACCCTGTCATGACAAGGATCCATGCATTTTTCATCACAATGACCCATTCCCTTTTCATCACAATGCTCCAAGACCCCTGTAATCACAATGCTCCATGTCCTTGTCATCACAAATCTCCATGACGCATGTCATCAGAATGCTCCATTGCCTTCTCATCACAATGCTCCATGCCCTTGTAATCACATTGCTTCAAAACCCCTGTAATCTCAATGCTCCATGCAAATTTTCATCAGAATGCTCCATGCCCTTGTCATCACAATGCTCCATGACCCCTGTCATCACAATGCTCCGTGACTCCAGTCATCACAATGCTTCTTGACCTTTGTCCTCACAATGGTCCATGCCCTCGTCACACAAGGCTCTGTGACCTTTGTCACCACATTCCTCCATGCCCTTATCATCTCAATGCACCATGCCCACTGTCATCACAATAATCCATGAAACTTGTCAGACCAGTGTTCCATGCCGTTGTCATCACATTGCTCCATGTCCTTGTCCTCACAATGCTCCATGACCCCTGTCATCACAATGCTCCGTGACTCCCGTCATCACAATGATTCATGACCTGTGTCCTCACAATGGTCCATGCCCTCGTCACACAAGGCTCTGTGATCTTTGTCACCACAATGCTCCATGAAATTTTCATCACAAGGCTCTGTGTACCTTGTCATCCCAATTCCCCATGCCTTTGTCAGCACAGTGTTCCATGACACTTGTCATCAAAATGCTCCATGCGCTTGTCAGCACAATGCTCAATGACACATGTCATCACAATATGCCATGCTCTTTTCATCACAGTGCTCCACATCCTTTTCATCGCTGTGCTCCATAACACTTGTCATCACAATGCTCCATCCACATCTCATCAAAATGCTCTCTCACCACATATATCACAATGTTCCATCACTAGTCATCACAATACTCACTCACTCCTGTCATCACAATGTTCCATGACCACTATCATCACATTGCTACATGCCCTTATCATCACAATGCTTCATCACCACTGACATCACAATTTTCCATAACCCCTGTCTTCAAAATATTCCATGACACTTTTATTCAAATTGCTCCATGACCCTCTCATCACAATGCTCCCTGCCCTTCTTATGACAATGCACCACGCCCTTGTCATCAAACTGCCCCTTGACATTTGTCATCACAAAGCTCCATGACACTTGGCCTCACAGTGCTCCATGCCATTGTCATCACAATGTTCAGTGAAATCTCTCATCACATTGCTCCATGCCCTTGTCATCACAATGCTCCATTACACCTGTCATAACAATGCTCCATGACCCCTGCCATCACAGTGTTCCACGGCCTTGTCATCACAAGGCTCCATGACCCTTGTTATCACAATGCTCCAAGACCTCTGTAATCACAATTCTCCATGCCGCTCTTCATCTCAGTGCTCCATGAACACTGTCATCACAATGCCCCATGCTCAACACCATAATATTTCATGCTGTTTTCATCACAATGAAATCAAAATGCTCCATGACCTCTGTCATCACAATGCTCCAAACCTTTCTGATCACAATGTTCCATAACACTTGTCATCACATGCCCCATGACGCTCGTCATCACAATTATGCAAGGTCTTCTCATCACAGTGCTCCATGACCTTTGTCACCACAATGCTCAATACACTTGGCATCACAATGCTCGCTGACACTTGTCATCAGTATGCTCCTTGAACACTGTCATGACAAGGCTTCATGCCTTTTTCATCACAATGATCCATTCCCTTTTCATCACAATGCTCCAAGACCCCTGTTATCACAATGCTGCGTGACTCCAGTCATCACAATGCTTCATGAAATTTGTCATCACAATGGTCCATGACCTCGTCACACAAAGCTCTGTGACCTTTGTCACCACAATGCTCCATGAAATTTTTATCACAATGCTCTGTGACCCTTGTCATCACAAAGCTCCATGCTTTGTCAGCACAATTCTCCATGACCCTTGTCATCACAATGCTCGATGTGCGTGTCAGCACAATGCTCCATAACCCATGTCATCACAATGCACCATTCACATGTCATCACAATGTTCCACATCCTTGTCATCAAAATTCTCCATAAATCTTGTCATTACAATGCTCCATGCACTTCTGCTCAAAATGCCTTCTCACCACTGATATCACAATGTTCCATCACTAGTCATCACAATATTCCCTCACCCCTGTCATCACAATATTCCATGACCCCTGTAATCACAATTCTCCATGCCCTTGTCATCACAAATCTCCATGACGCATGTCATCAGAATGATCCATGGCCTCCTCATCACAATGCTCCATGCCCTTGCCATCACAATGCCCCAACACCCCTGTAATCACAATGCTCCATGCCCCTTTTCATCTCAATGCTCCATGAACACTGTCATCACAATGCACCATGCCCATCACCATAATATTTCATGCTATTGTCATCACAATGAAATCAAAATGCTCAGTGACCACTGTCATCACAATGCACCAAACCCTTCTGATCAAAATGTTCCATAACACTTGTCATCACAATGCCCCATGACGCTGGTCATCACAATTATCCATGGTCTTCTCATCACAATGCTCCATGATCTTTGTCATCACAATGCTCAATACCCTTATCATCACAATGCTCCCTGACAGTTGTCATCAGTATGCTTCTTGAACCCTGTCATGACAAGGCTCCATGACTTTTTCATCACAATGATCCATTCCCTTTTCATCACAATGCTCCAAGACCCCTGTAATCACAATGCTCCATGTCCTTGTCATCAGAAAGCTCCATGACGCATGCCATCAGAATGCTCCATTGCCTTCTCATCACAATGCTCCATGCCCTTGTCATCACATTGCTTCAAAACCCCTGTAATCTCAATGCTCCATGCACATTTTCATCAGAATGCTCCATGCCCTTGTCATCAAAATGCTCCATTACCTTTGTCATAAAAATCCTCCATGACACTTGGTATCACAATGCTCCATGCCATTGTCATCACAATGGACAATGACATATGTCATCACAATGCTCCCTGACACCTGTCTTCACTATACTCCATGACCTTGTCATCACAAGGTTCCATGCCCTTGTCATCACAATGTGCCATGCCCACTGTGATCACAATAATCCATGAAACATGTCAGACCAATGTTCCATGCCCCTGTCATCACAATGATCCATGCCCTTGTCATCACAATGCTCCATGACCCCTGTCATCACAATGCTCCGTGATTCCAGTCATCACAGTGCTTCATGAACTTTGTCCTCACAATGGTCCATGCCCTCGTCACACAAGGCTCTGTGACCTTTGTCCCCACAATGCTCCATGCCCTTGTCATCTCAATGTTCCATGCCCACTGTCTTCACAATAATCCATGAAACTTGTCAGACAAATGTTCCATGCCCCTGTCATCATATTGCTCCATGCCCTTGTCATTACAATGCTCCATGGCCCCTGTCATCACAGTGCATCGTGACTCCAGTCACCACAATGATTCATGACCTTTCTCATCACAATGGTCCATGCCCTCGTCACACAAGGCTCTGTAATCTTTGTCAACACAATGCTCCATGCAATTTTCATCACAATGCTCTGTGTCCCTTGTCAACACAGTGCTCCATTCCTTTGTCAGCACAATGCTCCATGACACTTGTCATCAAAATGCTCCATGCGCTTGTCAGCACAATGCTCCATGACACATGTCATCACAATGTGCCATGCTCTTTTCATCACAATGCTCCACATCCTTTTCATCGCTATGCTCCATGAAACTTGTCATCACAATGCTCCATGAACTTCTCTTCAAAATGCTGTCTCAACACATAAATCACAATATCCCATCACTAGTCATCATAATACTCCCTCACCTCTGTCATCACAATGTTCCATGACCACTGTCATCACAGTGCTACATGCTCTTATCATCACAATGCTCCATGACACTGACATCACAATGTTCCTTAACCCCTGTCACGAAATGCTCCATGACCCATTTCATTACAATGCTTCATGACCCCTGACTTCACAATGTTCCATAAACACTGTCATCAAAATATTCCATGAACTTTTATTCAAATTGTTCCATGACACTGTCACCACAATGCTCCCTCCCCTTCTCATCACAATGCACCACGCCCTTGTCATCAAAATGCCCCATGACATTTGTCATAACAAATCTCCATGACCTTTGGCATCACAATGCTGCATGCCATTGTCATCACAATGTTCAATGAAATCTCTCATCACATTGCTCCATGCACTTGTCATCACAATGCTCCTTTACACCTGTCATAACAATGCTCCATGAACCCTGCCATCACAATGTTCTACGGCCTTGTCATCACAAGGCTCCATGACCCTTGTCATCACAATGCTCCAAGACCTCTGTAATTGCAATTCTCCATGCCACATTTCATCTCAATGCGCCATGAACACTGTCATCACAATGCACAATGCACATCATCATAATGATTCATGGTATTGTCATCACAATGAAATCAAAATGCTCCATGTCCCCTGTCATCACAATGCTCCAAACCCTTCTGATCACAATGTTCCATAACACGTGTGATCACATGCCCCATGACGCTCGTCATCACAATTATGCAAGGTCTTCTCATCACAATGCTCCATGACCTTTGTCACCACAATGCTCGCTGACACTTGTCATCAGTATGCTCCTTGAACACTGTCATGACAAGGCTCCATGCCATTTTCATCACAATGATCCATTCCCTTTTCATCACAATGCTCCAAGACCCCTGTTATCACAGAGCTCCGTGACTCCAGTCATCACGATGCTTCATGACGTTTATCATCACAAGGGTCCATGACCTCGTCACACAAAGCTCTGTGACCTTTGTAACCACAATGCTCCATGAAATTTTTATCACAATGCTCTGTGACCATTGTCATCACAAAGCTCCATGCCTTTTTCAGCACAATGCTCCATGACCCTTGTCATCACAATGCTCGATGCGTGTGTCAGCACAATGCTCCATAAGCCATGTCATCACAATGCTCCATGCCCTTGTCATCGCAATGCTCCATGACCCCTGTCATCACAATAATCCATGAAACTTGTCAGACCAATGTTCCATGCCCCTGTCATCATATTCCTCCATGCCCTTGTCATCGCAATGCTCCATGACCCCTGTCATCACAGTGCTCCGTGACTCCAGTCACCACAGTGATTCATGACGTTTCTCATGACAATGGTCCATGCCCTCGTCACACAAGGCTCTGGAATCTTTGTCACCACAATGCTCCATGAAATTTTAATCACAATGCTCTGAGTCCCTTGTCATCACAGTGCTCCAAGCTTTTGTCAGCACAATGCTCCATGACACTTGTCATCAAAATGCTCCATGCGCTTGTCAGCACAATGATCCTTGACACATGTCATCACAATGTGCCATGCTCATTTCATCACAATGCTCCACATACTTTTCATCGCTCTGCTCCATAAAACTTGTCATCACAATGCTCCATGCACTTCTCATCAAAATCCTCTCTCCACACATATATCACAATGTTCCATCACTAGTCATCACAATACTCCCTCACACCTGTGATCACAATATTCCATGACCCCTGTAATCACAATTCTCCATGCCCGTGTCATCACAAAGCTCCATGACGCTTGTCATCAGAATGCTCCATCGCCTTCTCATCACAATGGTCCATGCCCTTGTCATCACAATGCTCCAACACCCCTGTAATCACAATGCTCCATGCCCCTTTTCATCTCAATGCTCCATGAACCCTGTCATCACAATGCACCGTGCCCATCACCATAATATTTCATGCTATTGTCATCACAATGAAATCAAAATGCTCAATGACCTCTGTCATCACAATGCACCAAACCCTTCTGATCACAATGTTCCATAACACTTTTCATCACAATGCCCCATGACGCTGGTCATCACAATTATCTATGGTCTTCTCATCACAATGCTCCATGATCTTTGTCATCACAATGCTCAATACACTTATCATCACAATGCTCCCTGACAGTTGTCATCAGTATGCTCCTTGAACACTGTCATGACAAGGCTCCATGCATTTTTCATCACAATGATCCATTCCCTTTTCATCACAATGCTCCAAGACCCCTGTAATGACAATGCTCCATGTTCTTGTCATCACAAAGCTCCATGACGCATGTCATCAGAATGCTCCATTGCCTTCTCATCACAATGCTCCATGCCCTTGTCATCACATTGCTTCAGAACCCCTGTAATCTCAATGCTCCATGCACCTTTTCATCAGAATGCTCCATGACCCTTTTCATCAAAATGCTCCATGACCCCAGACATCGCAATGTTCCATAACCCCTGTCATCAAATTGTTCCATGACACTTTTCATCAATTTGCTCCATGACCTTGTCATCACAATGCTCGCTGCCCTTCTCATCACAATGCACCACGACCTTGTCATCAAAATGCTCCATGACCTTTGTCAGCACAAAGCTCCATGACCCTTGGCATCACAATGCTCCATGCAATTTCATCACAATGCTACATGAAACCTCTCATCACATTGCTCCATGCCCTTGTCACCACAATGCTCCATGACGCTTGTCATCACAATGCTCGATACTCTTCTCATCACAATGCTCCATGCCCTTGTCATTACAATCCTCCATAACACATGTATCACAGTGTTCCGTGCCCTAGTCATCACAGTGTTCCATGCCGAATCTCATCACAATAATCCATGAAATTTTCAGACCAATGATCCATGCCCTTGTCATCACAATGCTCCATTTCCCCTGTCATAACCAGGCTCCATGACCCTTGCCATCACAATGTTCCACCGCCTTGGCATCCAAGGCTCCATGACCCTTGTCATCACAATGCTCCAAGACCCCTGTAATCACAATGCTCAATGCCCTTGTCATCACAAAGATCCATGACACATGTCATCAGAATGCTCCATGGCATTCTCATCACAATGCTCCATGCCCTTGTCATCACAATGCTCCATGACCCCTGTAACCACAATGCTCCATGCCCCTATTCATCAGAATGCTCCATGAGAATTTTCATCACAAGGCTCCATGGTCTTCTCATCACACTGCTCCAGGACCTTGTCATCACAATACTCCATTCCCTTGTCATCACATTGCTCCTTGACCACTGTCATCACAAGACTCATGGACATTTTCAGGCCAATGCTCCATGAACTTCTCATCACAGTGCTCCATGACACTTGTCATCACAATGCTCCATGACCCCTCTCATCACAATGCTCCATGACACCTGTCATCACAATGCTCCATGCCCCTTGTCATTACAGTGATCCATGACGCTCTTCGTCATAATTATCCATGGTCTTTTCATCACAATGCTCCATGCCATTGTCATCACAATGGACAATGACATATGTCATCACAATGCTCCCTGACAACTGTCTTCACAATATTCCATGACCTTGTCATCACAATGTTCCATGCCCTTGTCATCACAATGCGCCATGCCCACTCTCATCACAATAATCCATAAATCTTGTCAGAGCAATGCTCCATGACCCCTGTCATCACAATGCTCCGTGACTCCAGTCATCACAATGCTTCATGACCTTTGTCATCACAGTGGTCCATGCCCTCTTCACACAAGGCTCTGTGATCTTTTTCACCACAATGCTCCATGAATATTTCATCACAATGCTCTGTGTCCCTTGTCATCAAAATGATCCATGCCTTTGTCACCACAATGCTCCATGCTCTTGTCATCACTATGCTCCATGCCCACTGTCATCACAATAATCCATGAAACTTGTCAGACCAATGATCCATGCCCCTGTCATCACATTGCTCCATAACCTTGTCATCACAATGCTCCATGACCCCTTTAATCACAATGCTCCGTGACTCCAGTCATCACAATGCTTCATGACCTATCCCATCAAAATGGTCCATGCCCTCGTCACCCAAGTCTCCGTGATAATTTTCACCACAATGCTCCATGAATATTTCATCACAATGCTCTGTGTCCCTTGTCATCAAAATGCTCAATGCCTTTGTCAGCACAATCCTCCCTGACACTTGTCATCAAAATGCTCCATGCACTTGTCAGCACAATGCTCCATGACCCATGTCATCAAAATGCGCCATGCACTTGTCATCACAATAATCCGCATCCTTATCATTGCTATGATCCATAACACTTCTCATCACAATGCTCCATGCACTTCTCATCAAAATGCTCTCTCACCACATATATCACAATGTTACATCACTAGTCATCACAATACTCCCTCACCCCTGTCATCACAGTGTTCCATAACCCCTGTCATCACAGTGCTACATGCCCTTATCATCACAATGCTCCATGACCCCTGACATCACGATGTTCCATAACCCCTGTCTCGAAATGCTCCATGACCCATTTCATCACAATGCTTCATGACCCCTGACATCACAATGTTCCATAACCCCTGTCATCAAAATATTCCATGACCCTTTTCATCAAATTGCTCCATGACCATGTCATCACAATGCTCCCTGTCCTTCTCATCTCAATGCACCATGCCCTTGTCGTCAAAATGCCCCATGACACTTGGCATCACAATGCTCCATGCCATTGTCATCACAATGCTCAATGAAATCTCTCATCACATTGCTCCATGCCCTTGTCATCGCAATGCTCCATTACACATGTCATAACAACGCTCCAAGAACCCTGCCATCAAAATGTTCCATGGCCTTGTCATCACAAGGCTCCATGACCCTTGTCATCACAATGCTCCAAGACCTCTGTAATCACAATTCTCCATGCCACTTTTCATCTCAATGCTCCATGAACACTGTCATCACAATGCACTAAGCCCATCATCATAATGATTCATGCTATTGTCATCACAATGAAATCAAAATGCTCCATGTCCTCTGTCATCACAATGCTCCAAACCCTTCTGATCACAATGTTCCATAACACTTGTCATCACATGCCCCATGACGCTCCTCATCACAATTACGCAAGGTCTTCTCATCACAATGCTTCATGACCTTTGTCACCAGAGTGCTCAATACACTTGTCATCACAATGCTCCGTGACACTTGTCATCAGTATGCTCCTTGAACACTGTCATGACAACGATCCATGCCTATTTCATCACAATGATCCATTCCCTTTTCATTACAATGCTCCAAGACCACTGTTATCACAATGCTCTGTGACTTCAGTCATCAGAATGCTTCATGACATTTGTCATCACAATGGTCCATGACCTGGTCACACAAAGCTCTGTGACATTTGTCACCACAATGCTCCATGAAATTTTTATCACAATGCTCTGTGACCCTTGTCATCACAAAGCTCCATGCCTTTGTCAGCACAATGCTCCATGACCCTTGTCATCACAATGCTCTATGCACATGTCAGCACAATGCTCCATAACCCATGTCATCACAATGCACCATGCACTTGTCATCACAATGCTCCACATCCTTGTCATCAAAATGCTCCATAAACCTTGTCATCACAATGCTCCATGCACTTCTCCTCACAATGCCTTCTCACCACTGATATCACAATGTTCCATCACTAGTAATCACAGTATTCTCTCAACCCTGTCATCACAATATTCCATGACCCCTGTAATCACAATTCTCCATGCCCTTGTCATCACAAAGCTCCATGACTCTTGTCATCAGAATGCTCCATGGCCTTCTCATCACAATGCTCCATGCCCTTGTCATCACAATGCACCAAAACCCTTGTAATCACAATGATCCATTTTCCTTTTCATCTCAATGCTCCAAGAACCCTGTCCTCACAATGCACCATGCCCATCACCATAATATTTCATGCTATTGTCATCACAATGAAATCAAAATGCTCAATGACCTCTGTCATCACAATGCACCAAAGCCTTCTGATCACAATGTTCCATAACACTTGTCATCACAATACCCCAAGACGCTCGTCATCACAATTATGCAAGGTCTTCTCAACAAAATGCTCCATGATCTTTGTCATCACAATGCTCAATACACTTATCATCACAATTCTCCCTGACAGTTGTCATCAGTATGCTCCTTTAACCCTGTCATGACATGGCTCCATGCATTTTTCATCACAATGATCCATTCATTTTTCATCACAATGATCCAAGACCTCTGTAATCATAGTGCTCCATGTCATTGTCATCACAAAACTCCATGAGGCATGTCATCAGAATGCTCCATTGCCTTCTCATCACAATGCTCCATGACCTTGTAATCACATTGTTTCAAAAATCCTGTAATCACAGTGCTCCGTGCACCTTTTCATCAGAATGCTCCATGCCCTTGTCATCAAAATGCACCATGACATTTGTCATCACAAAGCTCCATGACCCTTGGCATCACAATACTCCATGCCATTTCATCACAATGCTACATGAAACCTCTCATCACATTGTTCCATGCCCTTGTCACCACAATGCTCCATGACGCTTGTCATCACAATGCTCGATACACTTCTCATCACAATGCTCCATGCCGTTGTCATTACAATCCTCCATGACACATGGATCACAGTGTTCCGTGCCCTAGTCATCACAATGTTCCATGCCAAATCTCATCAAAATAATCCATGAAATTTTCAGACCAATGTTCCTTGCCCTTGTCATCACAATGCTCCATTGCCCCTGTCATAACAATGCTCCATGACCCCTGCCATCACAATGTTCCACCGCCTTGGCATCAAAGGCTCCATGACCCTTGTCATCACAATGTTCCAAGCCCTTGTCTTCAAAATGCTCCATTACCTTAGTCATCACAATCCTCCATGA
Source organism: Hyperoodon ampullatus (assembly GCF_949752795.1). Taxonomy (NCBI): domain Eukaryota; kingdom Metazoa; phylum Chordata; class Mammalia; order Artiodactyla; family Ziphiidae; genus Hyperoodon; species Hyperoodon ampullatus. The sequence goes on from NW_027641090.1 coordinate 3,534,798, forward strand.
CACTTGGTATCACAATGCTCCATGCCATTGTCATCACAATGCACAATGACATATGTCATCACAATGCTCCCTGACACCTGTCTTCACATTACTCCATGACCTTGTCATCACAATGTTCCATGCCATTGTCTTCACAATGCGCCATCCCCACTGTCATCACAATAATCCATGAAACATGTCAGACCAATGTTCCATGCCCCTGTCATCACAATGATCCATGCCCTTGTCATCACAATGCTCCATGACCCCTGTCATCACAATACTCCGTGACTCCAGTCATCAAAATGCTTCATGACATTTGTCTTCACAATGGTCCATGCCCTTGTCACACAAGGCTCTGTGACCTTTGTCACTACAATGCTCCATGCCCTTGTCATCTCCATGCTGCATGCCCACTGTCATCACAATAATTCATGAAAATTGTCAGACCAATATTCCATGCCCCTGTCATCACATTGCTTCATGCCCTTGTCATCACAATGCTCCATGCCACTCTCATAACAGTGTTCCCTGACTACAGTAATCACAATGATTCATGCCCTTTCTCCTCACAGTGGTCCATGCCTTCGTCACACAAGGCTCTGTGATCTTTGTCACCATAATGCTCCATGAAATTTTCATCACAATGCTCTGTGTCCCTTGTCATCATAATACTCCATGCCTTTTTCAGCACAATGCTCCATGACACTTGTCATCAAAATGCTCCATGCGCATGTCAGCACAATGCTCCATGACACATGTCATCACAATGTGCCAAGCTGTTTTCATCACAATGCTCCACATCGTTTTCATCGCTATGCTTCATATAACTTGTCATCACAATGCTCCATGCACTTCTCATCAAAATGCTCTCTCACCACATATATCACAATATTCCATCACTAGTCATCACAATACTCGCTCACCCCTGTCATCTCAATGTTCCATGACCACTGTCATTACAGTGCTACATGCCCTTATCATCACAATGCTCCATGACCCCTGACATCACAATACTCCATGTCCTTGTCATCACAAAGCTCCATGACACATGTCATCAGAATGCTCCATTGCCTTCTCATCACAATGCTCCTTGCCCTTGTAATCACATTACTCCAAACCCCTGTAATTCAATGCTCCATGCACCTTTTCATCAGAATGCTTCATGACCCTTTTCATCAAAATGCTGCATGACACCTGACATCACAATGTTCCATAACCCCTGTCATCAAAATGATCCATGACACTTTTCATCAATTTGCTCCATGACACTGTCATAACAATGCTCCCTGCTCTTCTCATCACAATGCACCATGACCTTGTCATCAAAATGCTCCATGACCTTTGTCATCACAAAGCTCCATGACCCTTGGCATCACAATACTCCATGCTATTTCATCACAATGCTACATGAACCTTTCATCACATTGCTTCATGCACTTGTCACCACAATGCTCCATGACGCTTGTCATCACATTGCTCGATACACTTCTCATCACAATGCTCCATGCCCTTGTCATTGCAATCCTGCATGACACATGTATCACAGTGTTCCGTGCCCTAGTCATCACAGTGTTCCATGTCGAATCCCATCACAATAATCCATGAAATTTTCAGACCAATGTTCCATGCCCTTGTCATCACAATGCTCCATTACCCCTGTCATAACAATGCTCCATGACCCCTGCCATCACAATGTTCCACCGCCTTGGCATCCAAGGCTCCATGACCCTTGTCATCACAATGCTCCAAGACCCCTGTAATCACAATGCTCCATGCCCTTGTCATCACAAAGATCCATGACACATGTCATCAGAATGCTCCATGGCCTTCTCATAACAATGCTCCTTGCCCTTGTCATCACAATGATCCAAGACCCCTGTAATCACAATGTTCCATGCCCCTATTCATCAGAATGCTCCATGAGACTTGTAATCACAAGGCTCCATGGACTTCTCATCACACTGCTCCAGGACCTTGTCATCAAAATGCTCAATTCCCTTGTCATCACAATGCTCCTTGACCACTGTCATCACAATACTCCATGAACATTTTCAGGCCAATGCTCCATGACCTTCTCATCACAATGCTCCATGACACTTGTCTTCACAATGCTCCATGACCACTCTCATCACAATGCTCCATGACACCTGTCATCACAATGTTCCATGCCCCTTTTCATTACAGTGATCCATGACGCTCTTAATCATAATTATCCATGGTCTTTTCATCACAATGCTCCACGGTCTTGCTATCACAATTCTCCATGCCCTGTTCATCACAATGCTCCATATCCCATGTCATTACAATTCTCCACGTCCTTGTCATCACAATGCTTCTTGACACTTGTCATCACAATGTTACATGATCTTGTCATAACAATTCTCCATGCACTTGTCATCGCAATGCTCTATGACCCCTGTCATAGAAAGCTCCATGCGCTTTTCATCACAATGCTTCAAGACGTTGTCATCAAAATTCTCAATGGCCCTTGTCATCACAATGCTCCATGCCCTTGTCATCACAATGCTCCATGACCCCTGTCATCACAATGCTCCGTGACTCCAGTCATCACAATGCTTCATGACCTTTGTCATCACAGTGGTCCATGCCCTCTTCAAACAAGGCTCTGTAATATTTTTCACCACAATGCTCCATGAATATTTCTTCTCAATGCTCTGAGTCCCTTGTCATTAAAATGCTCCAGGCCTTTGTAACCACAATGCTCCATGCCCTAGTCATCACAATGCACCATGCGCTTGTCCTCACAATACTCCTCATCCTTATCATTGCTATCCTCCATAACACTTGTCATCACAATGCTCCATGCACTTCTCATCAAAATGCTCTCTCACCACATATATCACAATGTTCCATCACTAGTCATCACAATACTCGCTCACCCCTGTCATCACAATGTTCCAAAACCCCTGTCATCAAAATGTTCCATTACCTTTGTCATCACAATCCTCCATGACACTTGGTATCACAATGCTCCATGCCATTGTCATCACAATGGACAATGACATATGTCATCACAATGCTCCCTGAAACCTGTCTTCACAATATTCCATGACCTTGTCATCACAATGTTCCATGCCCTTTTCATCACAATGCGCCATGCCCACTGTCATCACAATAATCCAGGAAACTTGTCAAACAAATATTCCATGCCACTGTCATCACAATGCTCCATGCCCTTGTCATCACAATGCTCCATCACCCCTGTTATCACAATGCTCCGTGACTCCAGTCATCACAATGCCTCATGACCTTTGTCATCACAATGGTCCATGCCCTCGTCACACAAGGCTCTGTGACCTTTGTCAACACAGTGCTCCATGCCCTTGTCATCACAGTGATCCATGCTCACTGTCAACACAATAATCCATGAAACTTGTCAGACCAATGTTCCATGACCTCGTCACACAAGGCTCTGTGATCTTTGTCACCACAATGCTCCATGAACTTTTCATCACAATGCTCTGTGTCCCTTGTCAGCACAATGCTCCATGCCTTTGTCAGCACAATGCTCCATGACACTTGTCATCAAAATGCTCCATGCGCTTTTCAGCACAATGCTCCATGACCCCTGTCATCACAATGCTCCGTGACTCCAGTCATCACAATGCTTCATGACCTATCTCATCACTATGGTCCATGCCTTCGGCACACAAGGCTCTGTGATCTTTGTCACCACAATGCTCCATGAATATTTCATCACAATGCTCTGTGTACCTTGTCATCAAAATGCTCCATGCCTTTGTCAGCACAATGCTCCATGACACTTGCCATCAAAATGCTCCATGCGCTTATCAGTACAATGCTCTATGACACATGTCATCACAATGTGCCAAGCACTTGTCATCACAATACTCCATATCCTTATCATTGCTATGCTCCTTAACATTTGTCATCACAATGATCCATGCACTTCTCATCAAAATGCTCTCTCACCATATATATCACACTGTTCCATCACTAGTCATCACAATACTCCCTCACCCCTGTCACCACAGTGTTCCATGTCCCCTGTCATCACACTGCTACATGCCCTTATCATCACAATGCTCCATGAGCCCTGACATCACAATGTTCCATAACCCCTGTCACAAAATGCTCCATGACCCATTTCATCACAATTCTTCATGACCCCTGACATCACAATGTTCCATAACCCCTGTCATCAAAATATTCCATGACACTTTTATTCAAATTGCTCCATGACCCTGTCATCACAATGCTCCCTGCCCTTCTCATCACAATGCACCACGCCCTTGTCTTCAAAATGCCCCATGACCTTTGTCATCACAAAGCTCCATGACCCTTGGCATCGCAATGCTCCTTCTCATTGCCATCACAATGCTCAATCAAATATCTCATCACATTGCTCCATGCACTTGTCATCACAATGTTCCATTACACCTGTCATAACAATGTTCCATAACCCCTGTCATCACAATGTTCCACGGCCTTGTCATCACAAGGCTCCATGACCCTTGTCATCAAAATGCACCAAGACCTCTTTAATCATAATTCTCCATGCCCCTTTTCATCTCAATGCTCCATGAACCCTGTCATCAAAATGCACCATGCCCATCATCATAATGATTCATGCTATTGTCATCACAATGCAATTAAAATGCTCCATGACCTCTGTCATCACAATGCTCCAAACCTTTCTGATCACAATGTCCGATAACACTTGTCATCACAATACCACATGACGCTCATCATCACAATTATGAAAGGTCTTCTCATCACAATGCTCCATGACCTTTGTCAACACAATGCTCAATACACTTGTCATCACAATGCTCCGTGACACTTGTCATCAGTATGCTCCTTGAACACTGTCATGACAAGGATCCATGCCTATTTCATCACAATGATCCATTCCCATTTCATGACAATGCTCCAAGACCACTGTTATCACAGTGCTCTGTGACTTCAGTCATTTCAATTCTTCATGACATTTGTCATCACAATGGTCCATGACCTCATCACACAAAGCTCTGTGACATTTGTCACCACATGGCTCCATGAACTTTTAATCACAATGCTCTGTGATCCTTGGCATCGCACTGCTCCATGCCTTTGTCAGCACAATGCTCCATGACCCTTGTCATCACAATGCTCGATGCGTGTGTCAGCACAAAGCTCCATAACCCATGTCATCACAATGCGCCATGCACTTGTCATCACATTGCTCCACATCCTTGCCATCAAAATGCTCCATAAACCTTGTGATCACAATTCTCCATGCACTTCCCCTCAAAAGGGTCTCTCACCACTGATATCACAATGTTCCATCCCTAGTCATCACAATACACCCTCACCCCTGTCATCACAATGTTCCATGACCCCTGTCATCACAATGCTACATGCCCTTATCATCACAATGCTCCATGACACCTGACATCATAATGTTCCATAACCCCTGTAAACAAAATGCTCCATGACCCTTTTCATCACAAAGCTCCATGACCACTGACATCACAATGTTCTATATCCTCTATCATCAAAATATTCCATGACCCTTTTCATCAAATTGTTCCATGACCCTGTCATCACAATGCTCCCTGCCCTTCTCATCACAATGCACCACGCCCTTGTCATCAAAATGCTCCATGACCTTTGTCATCACAAAGGTCCATGACACTTGGCATCACAATGCTCCATTCCATTGTCATCACAATGTTCCATGAACCCTCTCATCACATTGCTCCATGCACTTGTCATCCAAATCTCAATGACGCTTGTAATCACAATGCTCGATGCCCTTCTCATCACAATGCTCCATGCCCTTGTCATTACAATCCTCCATGATCGATGTATCACAGTGTTCCGTACCCTTGTCATCACAAAGCTCCATTACACCTCTCATAACAATGCTCCATGATCCCTGCCATCACAAGGTTCCACGGCCTTGTCATCACAAGCCTCGATGACCCTTGGTATAAAAATGCTCCAAGACCACTGTAATCACAATGCTCCATGCCCTTGTCATCACTAAGCTCCATGATGCATTTCATCAGAATGTTCCATGGCCTTCTCATCACAATGGTCCTTGCCCTTGTAATCACAATGTTCCAACACCACTGTAATTACAATGCTCCATGCTCCTTTTCATCTCAATGCTCCATGAACCCTGTCATCACAATGAACCGTGCCCATCACCATAATATTTCATACTGTTGTCATCACAATGAAATCAAAATTCTCAATGACCACTGTCATCACAATGCACCAAACCCTTCTGATCAAAATGTTCCATCACACTTCTCATCACAATGCCCCATGACGCTGGTCATCACAATGATGCATGCCCTTTTCATCACAATGCTCCAAGAACCCTGTAATCACAATGCTCCATGTGCTTGTGATCACAAAGCTCCATGACGCATGTCATCAGAATGCTCCATTGCGTTCTCATCACAATGCTCCATGCCCTTGTCACCACAATGCTTCAAAACCCCTGTAATCATAATGCTCCATGCACCTTTTCATCACAATGCTCCATGACCCTTTTCATCACAATGCTCCATGACCCCTGACATCACAATTTTCCATAACCCCTGTCATCAAAATGTTCCATGACACTTTTCATCAATTTGCTCCATGACCCTGTCATCACAATGCTCTCTGCCCTTTTCATCACAATGCACCACGACCTTGTCATCAAAATGCTCCATGACCTTTGTCATCACAAAGCTCCATGACACTTGGCATCACAATGCTCCATGCCATTTCATCACAATGCTACATGAAATCTCTCATCACATTGCTACATGCCCTTGTCATCACAAGCCTCCATGACCCTTGTCATCACAGTGCTCCAAGACACCTGTAAACACAATGCTCCATGACCCTTGTCATCACAATGTCCCAAGCCCTTGTCATCAAAATTCTCCATTACCCTTGACATCACAATCCTCCATGACACTTGGTATCACAATGGTACATGCCATTGTCATCACAATGGACAATGACATATGTCATCACAATGCTCCCTGACACCTGTCTTCACAATACTCCATGACCTTGTCATCACAATGTTCCATGCCCTTGTCATCACAATGTGCCATGCCCACTGTCATCACAATAATCCATGAAACTTGTCAAACCAATGTTCCATGCCCCTGTCATCACAATGCTTGGTGACTACAGTCATCACATTGCTTCATGACATTTGTCCTCACAAAAGTCCATGCCCTTGTCATCACAATGCTCCATGCCCACTGTCATCACAATAATCCATGAAACTTGTCAGACCAATGATCCATGCCCTCTTCACACAAGGCTCGGTGATCTTTGTCACCACAATGCTCCATGAAATATTCATCACAATGATCTCTGTCCCTTGTCATCACAATTCTCCATGCCCTTGTCAGCACAATGCTCCAGGACACTTGTCATCAAAATGCTCCATGCGCTTCTCAGCACAATGCTCCATAACCCATGTCATCACAATGCGCTATGGGCTTGTCATCACAATGCTCCACATCTTTTTCAACTCTATGCTCCATTAAACTTGTCATCACAATGCTCCATGCACTGCTCATCAAAATGCTCTCTCACCACATATATCACAATGTTCAATCACTAGTCATCACAATACTCCCTCACCCCTGTCATCACAATGTTCCATGACCCCAGTCATCACAGTGCTACATGCCCTTAACATCACAATGCTCCATGACCCCTGACATCACAATATTCCATAACCCCTGTCACAAAATTCTCCATGAGCCATTTCATCACAATGCTTCATGACTACTGACATCACAATGTTCAATAATCCCTGTCATCAAAATGTTCCATGACACTTTTCATCAAATTGCTCCATGACGCTGTCATCACAATGCTCCCTGCCTTTCTCATCACAATGCACCACGCCCTTGTCATCAAAATGCCCCATGACCTTTGTCATCACAAAGCTCCATTATCCCTGTCATAACAATGATCCATAACCCCTGCAATCACAAGGTTCCATGGCCTTGTCATCACAAGCCTCCATGACCCTTGTCATCACAATGCTACAAGACACCTGTAATCACAATGCTGCATGCCCTTGTCATCACAATGCTCCAACACCCCTGTAATCACAATGCTCCATGCCCCTTTTTATCTCAATGCTCCATGAACACTGTCATCAAAATTCACCGTGTCCATCACCATAATATTTCATGATATTGTCATCACAATGAAATCAAACTGCTCAATGACCTCTGCCATCACAATGCACCGAACCCTTCTGATCACAATGTTCCATAACACTTGTCTTCACAATGCCCCATGACGCTGGTCATCACAATTATCCATGGACTTCTCATCACAATGCTTCATGATCTTTGTCATCACAATGCTCAATACACTTATCATCACAATGCTCCCTGACACTTCTCATCAGTATGCTCCTTGAACCCTGTCATGACAAGGCTCCATGCATTTTTCCTCACAATGATCCATTCCAATTTCATCACAATGCTCCAAGACCCCTGCAATCACAATTCTCCATGTCCTTGTAATCACAAAGCTCCATGACGCATGTCATCAGAATGCTCCATTGCCTTCTCATCACAATACTCCATGCCCTTGCAATCACAATGCTTCAAAACCCCTGTAATCACAATGCTCCATGCACATTTTCATCACAATGCTCCATGACCCTTTTGATCAAAATGCTCCATGACCCCTGACATCACAATGTTCCATAACCCCTGTAATCAAAATGTTCCAGGACACTTTTCATCAATTTGCTCCATGACCCTGTCATCACAATGCTCCCTGCCCTTCTCATAACAATGCACCACGACCTTGTCATCAAAATGCTCCATGACCTTTGTCAGCACAAAGCTCCATGACCCTTGGCATCACATTGCTCCATGCCATTTCATCACAATGCTACATGAAACCTCTCATCACATTGCTCCATGCCCTTGTCACCACAATGCTCCATGACGCTTGTCATCATAATGCTAGATACTCTTCTCATCACAATGCTCCGTGCTCTTGTCATTACAATCCTCAATGACACATTTATCACAGTGTTCCATGCCCTAGTCATCACAATGCTCCATGCCGAAACTCATCACAATAATCCATGAAATTTTCAGACCAATGATTCATGCCCTTGTCATCACAATGCTCCATTTCCCCTGTCATAACAATGCTCCATGACCCCTGCCATCACAAGGTTCCACGGCCTTGTCATCCAAGGCTCCATGACCCTTGTAATCACAATTCTCCAAGACCCCTGTAATCACAATGCTCCATGCCCTTGTCGTCACAAAGATCCATGACGCATGTCATCAGAATGCTCCATGGCCTTCGAATCACAATTCTCCATTCCCTTCTCATCACAATGCTCCAAGACCCCTCTAATCACAGTGCTCCATACCACTTTCATCTCAATGCTCCATGAACACTGTCATCACAATGCACCATGCCCATCATCATAATGCTTCATGCTATTGTCATCACAATGAAATCAATATGCTCCATTACCTCTGTCATCACAATGTTCTAATCCCTTGTGATTACAATGTTCCATAACACTTGTCATCACAATGCCCCTTGACGCTGGTAATCACAATTATCCATGGTCTTCTCATCACAATGCTCCATGACCTTTTTCATCACAATGCTCAATACACTTATCATCACAATGCTCCCGGACACTTATCATCAGTATGCTCCTTGAACACTGTCATGACAAGGCTCCATGCATTTTTAATCAAATGATCCATTCCCTTTTCATCACAATCCTCCAAGACCCCTCTAATCACAATGCTCCATGTCCCTGTCATCACAAACCTCCATGGCACATGTCATCAGAATGTTCCATGGCCTTCTCATCACAATGCTCCATGCCCTGGTCTTCACAATGCTACAAAACCCCTGTAATCACAATGCTCCATGAACCTTTTTATCAGTATGCTCCATGACACTTGTCATCACAAGGCGCCATGGCACTCTCATCACAATGCTCCAGGACCTTCTCATCAAAATGCTCTCTCCCCCCGTCATCACAATGTTCCATGATCCCTGTCATTACAATGCTACATGACCTTATCATCACAATGCTCCATGAACCCTGACATCACAATGTCCCATAACCCCTGTCATCAAAATCCTCCATGACCCTTTTCATCACAATGCTCCATGACCCCTGACATAACAGTGTTCCATAACCACTGTCATCAAAATATTCCATGATACTTTTCATCAAATTGCTCCATGACACTGTCATCAAAATGCTCCCTGCCCTTCTCATCACAATGCACCACAATCTTGTCATCAAAATGCTCTATGAACTTTGTTATCACAAAGCGCCATGACACTTGGCATCACAATGCTCCATGCCATTTTCATCACAATGCTCCATGACCCCTGTAATCACAATGCTCCATGCACCTTTTCATCAGAATGCTCCATGAGACTTGTCATCACAAGGCTCCATGGTTTTCTCATCACAATGCCCCAGGACCTTGTCATCACAATACTACATTCCCTTGTCATCACAATGCCCCATTACCCCTGTCATCACAATACTCCATGAATATTTTCAGCCCAATGTTCCATGACCTTCTTATCACAATGCTCCTTGACCCTGTCATCACAATGCTCCATGATCACTGTCATCACAGCGCTCCATGACCCCTGACAACACAATGATCTGGGAATCTTGTCATGAAAATGCTCCATGACCCTTGTCATCACAATGCTCCATGCCCTTGTCATCACATTGCTCCATGAAGCCTCTCATCACATTGCTCCATGCCCTTGTCATTACAATCCTACATGACCCATGTATCACAGTGTTCCGTGCCCTTGTCATCACAATGCTCCTTGCCCACTCTCATCACAATAATCCATGAAACTTTTCAGACCAATGCTCGATGCCCTTGTCATCACAATGCTCCATTTCCCATGTCATAACCATGCTCCATGACCGCTGCCATCACAATGTTCTACGGCCTTGTCATCACAAGGATCCAATACCACTGTAATCACAATGCTCCATGCCCCTTTTCATCAGAATGCTCCATGAGAATTGTCATCACAAGACTCCATAGTCCTCTCATCACAATGCTCCAGGACCTTGTCATCACAATGGTCCATGCCCACGTCATCAAAAGGCTCTGTGAAATTTGTCACCACAATGCTCCATGAAATTTTCATCACAATGCTCTTTTACCCATGTCATCACTATGTTCCATGCCTTTGTCAGCACAATTCCCCATGACAATTTTCATCACAATGCTCCATGCGCTTGTCCGCACAATGCCCCATGACCTGTGTCATCACAATGCGCCATGTGCTTGTCATCACAATGCTCCACAAGCTTGTCATCGCAGTGCTCCATAAACCTTGTCATCACAATGCTACATGAACTTCACATCAAAATGCTCTCTCCCCACTGATATCATTATGTTCCATCAGTAGTCATCACAATACTCCCTCACCCCTGTCATCACAATGATCCAGGACCCCTGTCATCAAAATGTTACATGACCCTTTTCATCATAATCCTCCATGACCCCTGACATCACAATGTTCCATAACCCCTGTCATCAAAATGTCCCATGACAATTTTCATCAAATTGCTCCATGACCCTTTCATCACAATGATCCCTGTCCTTCTCAACACAGTTCACCACGTGCTTGTCATCAAAATGCTCCATGACCTTTGTCATCACAAAACTACATGACCCTTGGCATCACAATGCTCCATGCCATTGTCATCAAAATGCTCCATGAACACTCTCATCACATTGTTCCATGCCCTTGTCATCACAGGCTCCGTGATGCTTTTCATCACAATGCTCGATGCTCTTCTTAACACAATGCTCCATGCCCTTGTCATTACAATCCGCCGTGACCCATGTATCACAGTGTTCCCTGCCCTTGTCATCACAATGCTCCATGCCCCCTCTCATCACAATAATCCATGAAGCTTTTCAGACCAATGCTCCATGCCCTTCTCATCAAAATGCTCCATTACCCCTGTTATAACAATGCTCCATGACACCTGCCATTACAATATTCCACGGCCTTGTCATCACAAGGCTGCATAACCCTTGTCTTTACAATGCTCCATGTCCTTGTCATCAAAAAGCTCCATGACGCATGTCATCAGAATGCTCCATGGCCTTCTCATTCACGATGCTCCATGCCCTTGTCATCACAATTCTCCTAGACCTCTGTAATCACAATGCTCAATGCCCCTTTTCATCTCAAATCTCCATGAACCGTGTCATCACAATGCACCATGCCCATCATCATAATGCTTCATGCTATTGTCATCAAAATGAAATCAAAATGCTCCATGACCTCTGTCATCACAATGCTCCAAACCCTTGTGATCACAATGTTCCATAACACTTGTCATAACAACGCCCCATGATGCTCATCATCACAATTATCCATGGCCTTCTATTCACAATACTCCATGAACTTTGTCATCACAATGCTCAATACACTTGTCATCACAATGCTCGCTGACACTTGTCATCAGTATGCTCCTTGAACCCTGTCATGACAAGTCTCCATGAATTTTGCATCACAATGATCAATGTCCTTTTCATCACAATGCCCTGTGACCCTTGTCATCACAATGCACCTTGCCTTTGTCAGCACAATGATCCATGACACTTGTCATCACAATGCTCCATGTTCTTTTCAGCACAATGCTCCTTGAAACATGTCATCACAATGCACCATGCCCTTGTCATCACAATGCTCCATGCACTTCTCATCAATATGCTCTCTCACCACTGATATCACAATGTTCCATCACTAGTCTTCACAATACTCCATCAACGCTGTCATCACAATGTTCCATGAGCCCTATCATCACTATGCTACATGCACTTATCATCAAAATTCTCCATGACCAATGACATCACAATGCTCCATAATCCCTGTCATCAAAATGCTCCATTACCATTTTCATCACAATGCTCCATGACCCCTGACATCACAATTTTCCATAACCACTCTCATCAAAATATTCCATGACTTTTTCACCAAATTGCTAAATGACCCTGTTAGTACAATGTTCCCTGCCCTTCTCATCACAACACACCACGAACTTGTCATCAAAATGCTCCATGACCTTTGTCATCACAAAACTCCATGACACTTGGCATCACAATGCTCCATGCCATTGTCATCACAATGCTCCATGAGGCCTCTCATCACATTGCTCCATGCCCTTGTCATCACAAACCTCCATGTCGCTTGTCATCACAATGCTCGATGCCCTTCTCATCACAATGATCCATGTCCTTGTCATTACAATCCTCCATGACCCATGTATCAAAGTGTTCTGTGCCCTTGTCATCACAATGCTCCATGCCCACTCTCATCACAATAATCGATGAAACATTTCAGAACAATGCTCCATGCCCTTTTCATCACAATGCTCCATTACCCCTGTCATAACAATGCTCCATGACACCTGCCTTCACAAGTTTCCACGGCCTTGTCATCACAAGACTCCATGACACTTGTCATCACAGTGCTCCAAACACTGTAATCACAATTCTGCATACACTTGTCATCACAAAGCTCCATGACGCATGTCATCAGAATGCTCCATGGCCTTCTCATTCACGATGATCCATGCCCTTGTCATCACAATGGTCCAAAACACCTGTAATCACAATGCTCCATGCCACTTTTAATCTCAATGCTCTATGAACCGTGTCATCAGAATGCACCATGCACATCATCATAATGTTTCATGCTATTGTCATCAAAATGAAATCAATATGCTCCATGACCTCTGTCATCACAATGCTCCAAACACTTGTGATCACAATGTTCCATAACACTTGTCATCACAACGCCCAATGACGCTCATCATCACAGTTATCCATGCGCTTCTATTCACAGTACTCCATTACCTTTGTCATCACAATGCTCAATACACTTGTCATCACAATGCTCCATGACACTTGTCGTCAGTATGCTCCTTGAACCCTGTCATGACAAAGCTCCATGCATTTTTCAACACAATGATCCATGCGCTTTTCCTCACAATGCTCCAAGACCCCTGGAATCACAATGCTCCATGCCATTGTCATCACAAAGCTTCATGACTCATGTCTTCAGAATGCTCCATGGCCTTCTAATCACCATGTTCCATGCCCTTTTAATCACAATGCTCCATTCCCATGTCATCAAAATGCCCCATGACCCCTGTCATCACAATACTCCATGAATATTTACAGCCCAATGCTCCAAGACCTTCACTTCACAATGCCCCATGAACCCTGTCATCACTATGCTCCATGACCACTGTCATCACAACGATCCATGACCCCTGAAAACACAATGATCCTGGACTCTTGTCATCAAAATGCTCCATGACCATTTTCATCACAATGATCCATTCCCTTTTCATCACAATGCTCCATAACCCTTGTCATCACAAGGCTCCAAGCCCTTGTTATCACAATGCTCCATTATATTTGTCATCACATTTCTCCATGACACTTGGCATCACAATGGGCTATGACATATGTCACCACAATGCTCCCTGACAACTGTCTTCACAATAATCTACGACCTTGTCATCACAATGCTCCATGCCCCTGTCATCACAATGTTCCATGCCCTTGTCATCACAATGATCCATTCCCTTGTTATCACAATGCTCCATGACCCCTGTAATCACAATGTTCAGTGACGCTTGTCATCACAGTGCTCCATGACACTTGTCATCAAAATGTTCCATGCATTTGTCAGCAAAATGCTTCATGAACTTGTCATCACAATGCTCCATTCCCATTGTCATCAAAATCCTCGATGAAACTTGGGTTCACATTGCTTGATGCCCTTGTCATCACAATGCGCCATGGTCCTTGAAATGAAAATGATCCATGACCTCTGTCATCAAAATGCTCCATGCCCACTGTCATAGCAATAATCCATGAAGCTTCTCAGACCAATGCTTCATGCCGCTGTCATCACAATGCTCCATGCCCTTTTAATCACAATGCTCCATTACCCCTCACATCATAATGTTCCTTGACTCCAGTCATCACAATGCTTTATGACCTTTGTCATCACAATGGTCCATTCCCTCGTCATCACAATGCTCTGTAACACTTCTCATCACAATGCTCCATGCCTTTGTCAGCAAAATGCTCCATGACCCTTGTCATCACAATGCTCCATGTGCTTCTCAGCACAATGCTCCGAGACACATGTCATCACAATGTGCCATGCACTTGTCATCACAATGCTCCACAACCTTGTCATCACAATGCTCCATAAACCTTTTTATCACAATGCTCCATGCACTTCTCATCTAAATGCTCTCTCACCACTGATATCACAATGTTCCATCACTAGTCATCACAATACTCCCTCACCCCTGTCATCACAATGTTCCATGACCCCTGTCATCAAAATGCTACATGCCCTTATCATCACAATGCTCCATGACCACTGACATCACAATGTTCCATGACCCCTGTCATCAAAATGTTCCCTGACCCTTTTCATCAAATTGCTCCATGACCTTGTCATCACAATGCTCCCTGCCCTTCTCATTACAGTGCACCACGCACTTGTCATCAAAATGCACCATGACCTTTGTCATCACAAAGCTCCATGACCCTTGGCATCACAATACTCTATGCCATTGTCATTACAATGCTCCATGAACGCTCTCATCACATTGCTCCCTGCCCTTGTCATTACAATGCTCAATGGTCTTTTCATCACAATGCTCCATGCAATTGTCATCATCATATTCCTCAAGCTTGTCGTCCGAATGCTCCATGAACCTTGTCATAACAATGCTCCATGACCCCTGTCATCACAATGCTCCATGACACCAGTTATCACAATGCTCCATGCCCCTTGTCACTACAGTGCTCCATGATGCCCGTCATCACAATTATCCATGGTCTACTCATCACAATGCTCCCCGGTCTTGCCATCACAATGCTCCATGCCCTTGTCATCACAGTGCTCCAAGACCACTTTAATCACAATGCTCCATGCCCCTTTTCATCTCAATGCTCCATGAACCCTGTTATCACAATGCACCATGCCCATCATCATAATGCTTCATGCTATTGTCATCACAATGAAATCACATTGCTCCATGACCTCTGTCATCACAATGTTCCAAACCCTTGTGATCACAATGTTCCATAACACTTGTAATCACAATGCCCCATGACGCTCGTTATCACAATTATCCATGGTTTTCTCATCACAATGCTCCATGACCTATGTCAGCACAATGCTCAATACACTTGTCATCACAATGCTCCCTGACACTTGTCGTCAGTATGCTCCTTGAACCCTGTCATGACAAGGCTCCATGCCTTTTCCATCCCAATGTTCCATGCCCTTGTCATCACAATGCTCCAAGACCCCTGTAATCACAATTCTCCATGCCCCTTTTCATCAGAATGCTCCATGAGACTTGTCATCACAAGGCTCCATGGTCTTCTCATTACAATGCTCCAGGACCTTGTCATCACAATGCTCCATGACCCATGTCATCACAATACTCCATGAACATTTTCAGCCCAAAGCTCCATGACCTTCTCATTTCACTTCTCCATGACCCTTGTCATCACAACCCTCCATGACCCCTGACAACACAGTGATCCGGGACTCTTGTCATCAAAATACTCCATAACCCTTGTCATCACAGTGATCCATGCCCTTGTCATCCCAAATCTCCATGACCCCTGTAATCACAATGCTCCGTGACACTTGTCATCACAGTGCTCCGTGACCCTTGTCATCACAATGCTCCATGCCTTTGTCAGCAAAATGCTACATGACCTTGTCATCACAGTCCTCCATGACCCTAGGGATCACATTGCAACATGCTCTTGTTATCTCTGTCTTTATTTTCTGGTTTTTACAGATTTTCGGATGTCCCTTTTGAGTGGTGGGAAGTGACAATTCTTTGTAGTGTGGATTTGCATTGCGGGCTTGCTTGATTGGCCAAAAAGGGCGTATGCATTTTCTCCTGAATATATTCAGCAGAAAATGCATACACCGTTTTTGGCCAAGTGCATCATTGTCGAAGTTGTTATGCTTTTCCTGTGCTTTAAAGGCGATTCCAATTTACCACTTGAAATATGTTTTGTGCAATTCTGCCTCATTTTCAAGTCTGCTTCGTTGCCTTCCCTCAACAGATTTTTTGAAGAGAGTTGTCCTTTATAACTCTGCAGGTTTGTGAATTGCTGTGCCCCTGAGCTCCAATTTTCAACTCGTGTTTTTGTGAGCTGACAGGAAATCCACAATTTTGCTACAAGACCTATACTGGTTCCGGGGGTGCAGGCTGACGCTTTGGTTAATTCTTCCTTCCAGAGGGGAAATTAGAGTGACATGTGTCCGTCCAAATGCCTACAGCTACTCTCTGATTGGTTCTCCCTCTTCCCTTTCATCCACTGCACAATTTGCAAACTGTGCGAAGCAGGAGCTTATAGGGGCTGACTCTCCAAGTTGGGAGATTGATAGTAAAGCAGTTGGAATGCCAAACTGGAGCACAAGAAGAGGAAAAAATTAGGGTCCATTTAGAAATCTTTTGCCATCACAGGGTGTCCATTCTCTAGGTTTCCCATACATGTTATAACTGTAGTGATATTCCCTTCTACCTGGAGAGTTGGGACCCATGGAATGGGTGGCATGCATTACTGCTTTAAAGGGTCTGCATTTTCTCACCCTATCTCACCAGTCCTCTCAGCCCCAAGTGTCCAGCCTTATGTCTAATCTAGCTGTCTTTGCAGACGGGGTCATTCCAGGTTTCATCAGAACCCCTGAAGGAATTGTGTAAGAATTTCGCTGTTTTTTTTTGTCTTGTTTTTGAAATTCATTTTTTAATGGGGTTGAGCTGATTTTCACCGACATGTTTATGCTGGTCTAGACACACTTGATTCCCTTATGGAGACATATCAATATATAGGTTTTAAGTTTCTTACTAGTCAGATATATTCCTGTGCTGGGAATTGGGGTTTTGAGTCCCGTTCACTGAGGAAGTTGTAGGTTTTGTCTATTCTGTATTTGCTTCATGGAATGCTACATGTGCTAATATCACACTCTGGTTTTATGCATCACCCCACCTCTCCTTCCCCCTTAAGCAGGCATAAGAGTGTTTCCTCAATGTGAGACTCTGTTCTCTTTCCTCAGTTCATGTGTAGCCATGTTTGCAGGACCTTCATAAGTGATATCTTATGATAAGTTTCTTTTTCTGTGTGACTTATTTCACTTAGAATCATCGTACCTAAATCCACTCATTATGCTGCTACTGGCCTTATGACATTGTTTTCATGTCTGAGTGATATTCCATTGTACAAAATTACCACAAGTTCTTTACGCGAATTTCTCTTTCCTGGAATATTTAAGATGTACCGAAGTTGAGGTTCTTGTATGCACAGCAGCCCTAAACTTTGGGGTGCCTGTGTCTTGTTGATATTTAGTCTTCCCAAGTTATATGCCCATGAGTGGAAGTGCCCTATGCTCGGTAGCTTTGTATTTTAGATGTTTTAGGAAACAGCATACACTTCTTCAGAGTGGCTCTTGGATATTTATATCCCACCCATCAGCGTGACTAGCTCCCTGTTCTCCATGGCCTCTCCTGCATTTCTGGTTTGTACACATTTTTTGGATGGCCTTTCTGAGCAGTGGAAATTGAGACTTCTTTGTTGTGCAGATTTGCATTTCCCGCTTGCTTGGTTGGCCAAAAATTCTGTATGTGTTTTTTTCCTGAAGTTATTCATGAAAAAAACGCATACACCGTTTTGCCCAACTACATCATTTTAGAAATTCTGCTGCTTTTCATAATCTTTAAATGTGAGTCCAATCTACCTTTTGAAATCTGTTTCCTGGAATTCTGCCTCTCATTCAGATCCTCTTCGTTGCCTTACCTGAATATATTTTTGGACGTTGGTTATCATTTTTATCTTTGCAGGTCTTTGAATTGTCTGCTCCTGAGCTCCATTTTGCAACTCGCTTTTTTTGTGAGCTGGCCGCCAAACCATTGTATTGCTTCCGGCCCTATTCTCGTTCTGGGGAGGCAGGCTGCGTCTTTGGTTAATTTTTCTTCCTAATGGGAAATTAGAGTGACATGGGCCTGTCAAAACTCCTACAGCTAGTCTCTCATTGGTTCCCCCTCTTCCCGTTTATCCTCTGCACAAATTGCAAACTGTGTGAAACAGGAGGTTAAAGGTGCTGATTCTCCAAGTGGGGAGATTGTTAGTAATTTGGCTGGAATGGCGAACCCCAGCACCAGGACATCAAAAATGAGGTGCATTTTAGACCTCTTTCCTGATCACACGGTGTACATTCGTCTCGGTCTCCCAGGCATGATTTTGCTGTCAGAAGATTCCCTTGAACCTGCATATTTGGGACCCATGGAATGGGAATCAGGCAGTATTTCTTTTAAAGGTCTGCATTTCCTCACCCAGCCTCTCTAACATCTCTTAGTGTGCATAGCTTCCTGCCTTATATATCATACTGCTGTGGGTCTACATGTGTTCAATCCATGTTACATCATAGCCCTTCAACAAAAGTTGTAAGAAATTTTGTCTGTCTCACTGTTTTTCTAAATATTTTTAAATTTATTTTTATATTGGTTACAGCTGATTTTCAAAGCTCTGTTTTTTGCTGCTGTACATCCACTTGATTCATGTACTGTGAGACAACAATAAATTCTTTTTCAGATGCTTACCATTCATATGTATTATTTTCCAGTGACTTGAGTGGGCTGAGTGCAGTTCTTTGAGGTACCGTGTAGGCCTTGTCAGTTATTCAATATGGTACTTGGAAAGGTATCTTTGCTAATTTCAACCTCCTGAATAATTCCTCACCCTTCCTCACCTTTCCCATTTAGCAGCCTTATGTCTATTTTCTACATATTTGACTATGTTTCTGTTTTGTAATTTATTTCATGTGTAGCCATTTTTGATTCCACCTTTAAGTGACATCTTATGATATGTGTCTTTTTCCTTCTGACATACGTCACTTAGAATGATCATATGTAACTCCTCCAGAGTTGTTACAACTGGCCTTATTTCATTGATTTCTGGATGAGTAATATTCCACTCTACATAAGTACCCCATCTCTTTTATCCATTTTATCCTTCCAGGGACATTTAGGTTATATCCAAGTTGAGGCCCTTTTTAACAGAGAGGTGGTAAACGTTGGGGTGCCTGTTTTCTGTCGATTTTTGTTTTTCCCAAGGTATACGCCCATGAGTGCAAGTGCCCTATGCTCTGTAGCTCATGTTTTAGATGTTTTAGCAAACACAATACACTTCTCCAGAGTGGCCGTTGGCAAATTACATTTCCACTATCAGCCTCACAGGGCTCCCTTTTCTCCTCACCCTGTCCTGCATTTCGTGTGTTTACATTTTATGTGGATGGCCCTTCTGAATGATGTGAAGTGATACATTTTTTAGTATTGATTTCCAGTGCCCACCTGTTTGGTTGGATAAAATGTGTGTATGGCCTTTACTTGAATATATTCAGAAAAAATGCATACGCCCTTTTTGGCCAACTGCATCATTGGCGATGTTCAGCCCCTTTTCTTGTGCTTTAATGGGGAGTCCTTTCTAACTCTTAAAATCTGTTTCCTGCCACTCTCCCTTGCTTACAAGTCCTTTTCTGTGACTTACCTCAAGACATTTTTTGACGATAGATATTTTCAACTCTGCAGTTTCATGAATTTTAGTGCCCCTGAGTTCCATATTTCAACTTGTGTTTTTGGAAACAGGACACAAAACAGTGGGATTTCCTCTAGTCCTATTCTGTTTCCATGGGCAATTCTAGCCTTTGATGAATTTGTCTTCTTGATGGGAAATTAGAGTGGCATGTGCCTGTCCGAACACCTAGGACTTGTCTCTAAATTTTTCTCATCCTTCCGCTTCATCCTCTGGACAAATTCCAAACTGTGTGCAACAGGATGTTGATGGTGCTGATATCCCCAAGTGAGGAGATTGTTAGGAAAGATGCTGGGGGGTGAACCCGAGCACCAGGCGATGAGGAGATGAGGTGCCTTTTACAAACTGTTTCCGATCAAATGGTGTACCATCCTCTAGGTGTGACAGGCATGTTTGAGCCGTAGGAATGGTCCCGTGCATGTAAGGAGAACACCAGGGATTTTTCCAAATCAGTTCCTCCCCGAAACACAAACTGGGGAATTTTTAAGCTATGGCTACACATATGTCCATTAACGGCCTTGGGAAATAGGCAGAGTCCAAACTTTAGATGATTGAAATCTTCAGAGTCAGAAGTGCTCACCATCGGCCTTGCTTAGGTTACATTTTATCTGTCATTGATAGATGATGTCAATAAAAGTATCTACTCTTTTTCAGATTATTTCCCCTTATAGGTTATTGCAAAATATTCAGTGTAGTTCCCTGTGCTATACAGTAGTTCCTTGTTGATGATCTGTTTTATACATAGCAGTGTGTATGTGTTAATCCCAAACTGTTAACTTATCCCTTCTCCTACCTTTCCCCTTTGGTAATAATAAATTATAAGATTTTATACTTCTCAGAAATGGGGAAGCTTAAAGAGAGGTATCATTTTCAATGGAAAAGCATTCAAAACAAGATTGAAGCTTCAGCCAAGAGTATTCGATGTACATCCTTGGGAATAAATCACTTCATTTCTCTAATGTTGACCTGACAAATAAGACAGATGTCTTCACTGAACTTGCTTATAATAAAGTGATGGAAATATTAAATGTAAGTCTTAGAAACATCTTATTTTACCCGAGCCTTATACACTGCTCTATGTTGACTACAGTTGGGCTCACACATCTGTTCATTGAAGTTACAATGTTCTCAATTTCTGTTACTGATCCTCCAGAGTGGAGCACAACAGGAGTCCCCGTGCCCAGTGTCATTGGAGCCAACAGATCAAGACTGAGTTTGGTTCAGAAGCAAAGGAAACTTTATATTTTGAAAACAGAATGGAGAGGTGAGAGCGTGGACTCCCCCGTGGGCTGTGGGCTGGGCTGCTGTGTAGGGATCCCGGCAGCGTCAGCAGGAGGGAGGGGATGGAGCTCTCGAAGGCTGGGTTGGCTGCAGCTCAGGCTCTATGTCGCAGAGTCTGCATGGGACCCCGCTAGCTGAGGTGTTGGCCCAGCCATTCTGCACTAGGAAAACGGGTCTGAAGTGCCGGGTGTGGGACCTCTGCATGCGGAACACTAGGAGCACGTGACATTGGACAAAGCACAAAGGAAAAACAGGTTAGACTTTATTTAATGCCCAGATTCTCTTTTTATCTCGCAGGAATTTTTAATGAACGTTGCCGGAGACGAACACCTCCTCTGCTTTTTGTCCCGTTCCTCATTCTTGGGGTGCTGAGGGTGCAGACCCCTCTTTTGTAACTGCTTCATGCTGAGGTGGGAGCCCTCATACACGGGCGGAGAGGCAAAACTTCTCCCCAGCAGCCTCCAGGTGAGGTTGATTGTGCCCAGGACTCCTGCCTCACTGGTCTTCCACCTAAGCACCAGCATTGGAAGTGTTATAGATTCTAATGACCTTTAAGTGTCCAGGAAAGAGATGCACAGTGATGCTGTGGTGGCAGGTTTCACCCCACCCCACATTTGTTCGGCGACCTTATGCTGACGGTTTTTGCCAGCCTAGATGCACTGTCCAGTAGTCTGTGCTTTCTTTAATTAGGTCCCTGAATTAATGTACAAACAGCACCATGTGTCAGAGCCCTGCCCGCTCAACTCCGAGACAGTCCAGGTTCGGTGGTGATCCAGGACCATGACGTCCACTGAGTCAACGGCCTTTTGAAGTAGCCAGCAGTCCAGCTGGTCATATTGGCCACCATTACCGCGGTGTCTGTAGGGTTTTCTATGGTGAAATTGTGATATACGTTTCCTCCGCCAAGCTTGTTAGCTCCCGTCTGTGTGCAGTAAGTCCTCCAAGCAGTAGTCTGCTCTTTTGGGGTACAGACTTGTTTTCTGAGAGAAACTCCAGGTCAAGTGATTGTCACACGTGTCTTCTTGGGGGCCCATTGCCCCCGTTTGTCTCTCTGGAGGTTGGAGTTGGAGGGCCTCCTCACTCGAGGTCAGTGTGTCCACAGAGCGACCCCTGCAAATTCAGGGCATGATGGGTGGTTAGGATCACCACGTGGGGTCCTTTTCCCTTAGGAGGGAGCTGTCCTTGTGGGCTGCTGATTTCCAGCTTTTTAGATATCCCAGGATCCTGGCCTGATAGGGCAGGGGGCAAAGCCCTTGGTGACCATAGTTTATCATACCTGAAGGGCATTCTTGTGTTGCCCCATTTCAAGTGGTCCCAGTTTTTGCACTAAGGCTCCAAGGGCGTTTAACCTTTGACCGGGTATGTAAAGGTCAAAGGGTTTAGCTAAATTAGGGAGTTCCTGGGCAAGGGTCTGAATTGACTGCTCTTTCCATTCTTGAAAGGCTGCTTCTGGATTCTATTCAAAAGGATCATCATCTTTTCGTGTCAGTGTTTCATGTAGAGGCTCAGCTATTAAACTGTAGTTAGGGATCCAGATGCAGAAAACCTTGGCCTCCCCAGGAACCCCTAAGTTGTCTTCTAGTTTTAGAAGAGGTAAGGCTGCAAATGGCTTCTTCCCTTTCCTGGGATGCGTTTCTCCGAATATCTGTGAGAATGAAGCCCAGGCATGTCACCTTAGCCTGGGATATTTGAGCCTTTTTCTTGGACACCTTCTATTCTTCCTTGGCTAGGTAGTTCAGAGGCGTCTTTATTAGGCCTGTAGATCAGAATGTCATCTGCATATTGATGGAGGGTTCCCTTTTACAGAGGTAGAACTTTTAGGTCTTTAGAGGACATTTCCCCAATGATGGTGTGGCGATTTTTGAACCATTGGGGCAGGACGTCCCAGCATTATTGCTTTTGTTGCATGTTGTGTCCTGCCACTCACAAGCCAAAAATTCTTGTGACTCTGGGATGAATGGAATACAGAAGAAGGCATCATTGAAGTCTAATACAGAATGCCATGGCCTGGTGGATGTTAGAATGACCAGCAGGGTGTAGGAAATAGGAGCTACTTGATGTATATCCTCCGTGGCTTCACTGACTGTCCTGATATACTTTACCAGGTCTCCAGCAGCCCATGGGGCTCTCGTGGTCAGGCCAATCCCAGGATATGGAGCTCACCTGTGCAGCTACCAAGCAGCCCATGGGGCTCTCATAGTCAGGCCCTTACCAGGATACGGAGCTCCCCTGGGCATGTACCCCAGCAGGGCTGGACACACAGGAACCGTGCACATATCCCACCTTGCAGAGAACCCCCAGCTCACCTGTCGCTCACAGCTGACACAGAACACCTCAGAGCAGGACTTGGACTAACAAACAGCAGCTCTGACAGGTCTGTGTCCCTGGGTATCACTCTGTGTGGCCTCTCTCTGCCTGGTCTTCCAGACACTTCCACTGCAGCAACGGCAACAGGCCTCTGTCTCCACCCACCATCACTCCTCTCCCTGACTCCTGGGTTCCTCTCGTTAGGATAGGGTCTTCTTGAAGTTTTTTCCAATCATGGACCACATAAAATGATAAGTAAATAAGCCGCAGCTGCAGCCCCTTGTCTATCCTGACTCTCAAAGCCCACACCTGTTCCTTGGGCCTGGCCCGTTTAGCAAGGCTCATTTTCTGCAACTGTGAGCCCCGGAGGGGTGAGGATTGGCTGATTTGGGCAGCCTGACAACGCCTGCCAGCCCTCCCCAGGTGTGCCTGGGTTGAGGTCAATATAAACACCTCTCCAATCTGCAAGAGCTCCTGTAGCTGTGCCTGACGCCATATTCTCTGCCCCGTCAGCAGTGTCGGTGCTGGGGTGTTGGGATGAAGTGAAGGGCCGTGGCTTTGTGGGTGGCCCAGTGTGAGTGGGGCTCTGCTGGACTTTCTGCAGGAGTTGCCAGGCTGTCACCTGCTAAAGACGAGGATGTGTCACCCATACCTGCCGCTGGAATTTCTCCCCAGGCAGAGGTGAGGAAGTAAAAAAGCAGTGGGGGCCGTGGCAGGAGGGGTATCTCAGGCAGGGAAATGGAAAGCTTCCAGAAGAGCATCTGGGGCCTGGACCATCCTGGCTGGCCTGCTGGCACCAAGTCGGCCTGCATGCTGTCGCTGCTGTGGCTCCACAGCCCTTCCTCTAGGCTTGCAAGTTCTTGTATATATTCAGGAGTTTTACCTGGAAAGGGT
The DNA here is from genome assembly GCF_949752795.1 of Hyperoodon ampullatus. Classification (NCBI taxonomy): domain Eukaryota; kingdom Metazoa; phylum Chordata; class Mammalia; order Artiodactyla; family Ziphiidae; genus Hyperoodon; species Hyperoodon ampullatus. The sequence continues at coordinate 3,559,967 of NW_027641090.1, forward strand.
GGGAAGATTTCAGCTGCAGCAGGACTGGGGCTCAGCTCACATTTACTCACAGACGCCTCGACATAGTCCCCCAGCTTTTCAATGAGGATGCTCCTTGTGGGGGGGAGCGCTGCTGACTGCTTGGGAGATGATTTCCCACTTCTGACCAACTTAAGAATTTTTTACCACTGGAGCAAGTGCCCTGATACGATTTTCCTCTGTATAAATGGTGGTTTCTGGTTTTTGTTTTTTTTTTTTCCTTTTTCCTTTTTGGTTCAAGGTAGGTTTTATTTATTCCTCTTTTTTTTTTAATTTAGAGATATAAACATGGAAATAATGCATTTATATAAAGACGTCTATATGAAGGGAAAAACTTTTTTTCTGTTTTATTTTATTAAATGTTATTTATTTATTTTTAATTTTTTAAAATTTATTTATTTCTTTTATACAGCAGGTTCTTATTGGATATCTATTTTATACATATAAGTGTGCACATGTGAATCCCAGTCTCCCAATTCATCCCACCACCACCCTCACATGGCGTTCCCCCCTTGGTGTCCATATGTTTGTTCTCTACATCTTTGTCTCTATCTCTGCCCTGCCAACCGGTTCATCTGTACCAATTGTCTAGGTTCCACATATATGCATTAATATACAATATTTGTTTTTCTCTTTCTGACTTACTTCACTCTGTATGACAGTCTCTAGATCCATCAAGGTCTCTACAAATGACCCAATTTCATTCCTATGTATGGCTGAGTAATATTCCATTGTATATATGTACCATATCTTTATCCATTGGTCTGTCTCTGGGCACTTAGGTTGCTTTCATTACCTGGCTATTGTAAATAGTGCTGCAATGAACATTGTGGTGAATGTGTCTTTTTGATTTATGCTTTTCTCTGGGTATATGCCCAGTAGTGGGATTGCTGGATTATATGGTAATTCTATTTTTAGTTTTTTAAGGATCCTCCATTCCGTTCTCCATAGAGACTGTATCGATTTACATTCCCAACAATAGTGGAAGAAGGTTCCTTTTCTCCACACCCTCTCCAGCATTTGTTGTTTGTAGATTTTCTCATGATGCCCATTCTAACAGGTGTGACGTGATACCTCATTGTAGTTTTGATGTCCATTTCTCTAATAATTAGTGATTTTGAGCAGATTTTCATGTGCGTCTTGGCCATCTCTATGTCTTCTTGGAAGAAATGTCTATTTAGATCTGCTTCCATTTTTGTATTGGGTTTTTTGTCTTATTAATGTTGACCTGCATGAGCTGTTTATATATATTGGAGATTAATCACTTGTCCATTGATTCGTTTGCAAATATATTCTGCCATTCTGAGGGTTGTCTTTTCGTCTTGTTTGTAGTTTCCTTTGCTTTGCAAAAGCTTTTACGTTTCATTAGGTCCCATCTTTTTAGCTTCTTTTTTTTTTATTTCATTACTATAGGAGGTGGATCAAAAAAGATCTTGCTGTGATTTACGTCAGAGTATTCTTCATAAGTTTTCCTCTCAGAGTTTTATACTCTCCGGTCTTACATTAAGGTCTCTAATCGATTTTGAATATATTTATATGTATGGTGTTGGGGAGTGTTCTAATTTCATTTTTTACATGTAGCTTTCCATATTTCCCAGCACCACTGATTGAAGAGGCTGTCTTATCTCCATTGTATAGTCTTGCCTCCTTTGTCATAGATTAGTTGACCATAGGTGTGTAGGTTTATCCCTGGGCTTTCTTTTTTTTTTTTTTTTCCTTTTACACGTTTATTGGAGTATAATTGCTTTACAATGGAGTGTTAGTTTCTGCTGTATAACAAAGTGAATCAGCTATACATATACAGATATCACCAGATCCCCTCCCTCTTGCATCTCCCTCCCACACTCCATATCCCACATCTTTATGTGGTCACAAAGCACCGAGCTGATCTCCCTGTTCTATATGGCTGCTTCCCAGTATCTATCAGTGTTACATGTGATAATGTATTTATGTCCATGCCAATCTCTCACTTCGTCCCAGCTTACCCATACCCTTTCCGGTGTCCTCAAGTCCTTTCTCTACATCTGTGTCCTTAATCCTGTCCTGCCACTAGGTTCTTCATAATCTTTTTTTTTTTCTTCATTAGATTCCGTATATCTCTGTTAACATACAGTATTTGTTTTTCCCTTTCTGACTTACTTCACTGTGTAGGACAGATTCTAATCCATCCACCTCAGTACAAATAACTCAGTTTTGCTTCTTTTTATGGCCGAGTAATATTCCATTGTATATATGTGCCAGATCTTCTTTATCCATTCATCTGTCGATGGACACTTAGCTTGCTTCCATGTCCTGGCTATTGTAAATAGAGCTGCAATGAATATTTTTGTACATAACTCTTTTTGAATTATGGTTTTCGTAAGGCAAATGCCCAGTAGTTGGATTGTTGTGTCGTATGGTACTTCTATTGTTAGTTATTTAAAGGAACCTCCGTACTGTTCTCCCTAGTGCCCATATTAATTTACATTCCCACCCACAGTACAAGTGTGTTCCCTTTTCTCCAATAAAGGCCTCTCCATCATTTATTGTTTTGTAGATTTCTTTGATGATTGCCACTCTGACTGCTGTGAGGTGATACCTCACGGTAGTTTTGATTTGCATTTCTCTAATGATTAGTGATGTTCAGCATCCTTTCATGTCTTTCTTGGTAATCTGTATATCTTCTTTGGAGAAATGTCTATTTAGGTCTTCTGCCCGTTTTTGGATTGGGTTATTTGTTTTTGTGATATTGAGCTACATGAGGTGCTTGTAAAATTTGGAGATTAATCCTTTATCAATTGCTTCATTTGAAAATATTTTCTCCCATTCTGAGGGTTGTTTTTGCATCTTGTTTATGTTTTCTTGTACTGTGTAAAAGCTTTTAAGTTTCATTAGGTCCCATTTGTTGATTTCTGTTTTTATTTCCATTTCTCTAGGAGGTGGGTCAAAAAGGATCTTGCTGTGATTTATGTCATAGAGTGTTCTGCCTATGGTTTCCTCTAAGTGTTTTATAGTGTCTGGTCTTATATTTAGATCTCTAATCAAATTAGAGTTTATTTTTGTGTATCATGTTATGGAGTGTTCTAATTTCATTCTTTTATGTGTAAGGGTCCAGTTTTCCCAGCACCAATTACTGAAGAGACTGTCTTTTCTCCATTGTATATCCTTAGCTCCTTTGTCATAGATGAGATAGCCATAGGTATGTAGGTTTATCTCTGAGCTTTCTGTCCTGTTCCATTGATCTGTGTTTATGCCAATCTACATACACTTGATTCCATTATGGAGACATATAAATACATAGGTGTCAAGATTATTACCAGTCAGATATATTCCTCCTCAGTGAATAGGGTGTTTTGTGTCCAGTTCATTGAGAAAGGAGTAGGTCTTGTCTATTACATATTTGGTATATGGAATGGTATCTCTGCTAATTTCAAACTCTGCTTTTACACATCACCCCACATCACCTTTCCCCTTAAGGAGGCATAAGTGTGTTTTCTAAATGTGTAACTCTGTTCTCTTTTGAAATTCAGTTCATGTGTAGCCATGTTTACATTCCCTCTATAAGTGATATATTACAATAAGTTTCTTTTTCTTTGTGGCTCATTTCCCTTAGCATCATCATACCTAAAGCCACTCATTATGCTGCTATTGGCCTTAGGACATTGATTTTATGTCTGAGTGACATTCCATTGTATATAAGTACCACAACATCTTTATTAATTATTTTCCCTTTCCTGGGATATTTAAAGTGTACCAAAGTCGAGGTTCTTGTATACAGAGCAGCCCTAAACTTTGGACTGGCTGTGTTTTGTGGATTTTTAATTTTCCCAAAATGCACGCCCATGAGTGGAAGTGTGCTATGCTCTGTAGCTCTGTTTTAGAAAACAACATACAGTTTTCCAGCGAGGCTGTTGGCAATTTACATCCTGTCCATCGGCGTAACCAGGCTCCCTTTTCTCCATGGCCTGTCCTGTATTTGTGGTTTCTACACTATTTGCGGATGGCCCTTTTGACCAGAGGTAAGTGACACTTCTATGTAGGGTGGATTTGCAATGCCTGATGGCTTGCTTGGCCAAAAAGGGCATATGCATTTTTTTCCCGAATATATTCAAGAAAATACACATACTCCCTTTTCAGCGAAGGGCAACATTGTCAAAGTTCTGTCGTTTTCATGTGCTTTAAAGACGACTCCAATCTACCTCTTGAAATCTGTTTCCTTCAATTCTGCCTTGCTTTCAAATCCTCTTCACTGCCTTACCTCAATATATTTCTGGATGATAGTTGTCCTTTATAACTCTGCAAGTTCGTGAATTGCTGTGCCCCTGATTTCCATTTTTCAACTTGCTTATTTGTGAGCTGTCTGCAATACCGCAGGATGGCTTTAGGCCCTAGTCTGGTCCCGGGGTTGCAGGCTGAGCCTGAGTTTAAATCTTCTTCCTGATGGGAAACTACAGAGACATGTGCCCATCCAAACACCTACAGCTAATCTCTCATTTGTTTCCCCTCTTCCTTTTCATCCTCTGCACAATTTGCAAACTGTGCATAACAGCAGGGTAAAGGCCCTGACACTCCAAGTGGGGAGATTTTTAGTAATGCAGATGGAATGGCGAAGCCGAGCACGAGGAAAGGAAAAATGAGGTACCTTTTAGAAAACTTTCCGGTTTACACAGTGTACCATCCACTGGGTTCCCCAAGCATGTCTTAACTGTCGGAAGATTCCCTTAAACCTGGAGAGTTTGGGCCACTAGAATGGGTAGCACACAGTATTGCTCTAAGTGGTGTTCTTTTGCTCACACAACCTCAGCAATCTTGTCAGACCCAAGTGTCCAGTCTTATGTCTCATCCAGCTGTGGATGTAAAGGTGGTCAATCCAGGTTGCATCACAGGCCCTGAACGTAATTTTTAAGACTTTCTCCCTGTTTCGCTGTTTTTCCATTTTGCTTTTGAAATTTATTTTTATAAGGGGGTTTAGCTGAATTTCAGTGCTGTGTTCATGTCATTATACACACACATGATTCATTTATGGTGACATGAGAATACATATGTTTTAAAATTCTTACTAGTCAGATATATTCCTCTTCAATGAATAGGGGTTGTTGAGTCCAGTTCATTTTGCCGGGAGTAGGTGCTGTCCATTACATACTTGGTTTATGGAACGATATCTGTGCTAATTAAGGACTGTGGATTTATGCATCACCCCAACTCGCCTTTCCCCTTAATCAGGAAGAAGTTTGTTTTCTAAATGTGTGACTCTGTTGTGTTTGTAATTCAGTTCATGTGTAGCCATGTGTACATTCCCGCTATGAGTGATATCTTATGATAAGTTTCATTGTTCTGTTGTCTTTCCTAACTCAGATCACGTGTAGCCATATTTACAGGACCTTCATAAGTGATATCTTCTGATAAGTTTCTTTTTCTCTGTGACTTATTTCACTTAGAATCATCGTACCTGAATCCACTCATTTTGCTGCTACTGGCCTTATGACATTGATTTCATGGCAGAGGTATATTCCATCGTACGTAAGTACCACAATTTCTTGAAGCATTTTTGTCTTTCCTGGGATATTTAAGGTGTTCCCAAGTTGAGGTTCTTGTAAGCAGTGAAGCCCTAAATTTCGGGGTGGCTCTGACTTATTGATTTTCAGTTTTCTCAAGGTATCTTCACTAGACTGGAAGTGCCCTTGGCTCTGTAGCTCTGTTGTTTACTTGTTTTAGGGAACACAATGCACTCCTCCAGAGAGGCAGTTGGCAATTTACATCCTGCCCTTCAGCATAACTAGGCTCCCTGTTCTCCAGCGCCTGTCTTGCCTTTGTCGTTTTTACACATTTTGCGATGTCCCTTTTGACCTTTGGGAAGTGATACTTCTTTGTAGTGCAGATTTGCATTGCCTCCCTAGTTGCTTGGCCAAAATGGGCATAAGCGTTTTCTCCTAAATATATTCAGGAGAAAACGCATATGCTCTTTTTGGCCAAGTGAATCATTGTCGAAGTTGTGCCCCTCTTCCTGTGCTTTAAAGGCGATTCCAATGTACCTCTTGAAATCTGTTTCCTGCTATTCTGGCTCGCTTTCAAGTACGCCTCGTTGCCTTCCCTCAACAGATTTTTGGACGATAGTTATCCTTAATTACTCTGCCAGTTTGTGAATTGCTGTGCCCCTGAGCTCCATTTTTCAACTCGTTTTTTGTGAGCTGACCGCAAGTCCAAAATTTTGGTTCAGGATCTACACCGGTTTCCGGCAGGTTGCTGAGACTTTGGTTAATACTTCTTCCTGCCGGGAAATTAGAGTGACATGTGCCCGTCCAAATGTCTAACAGCTATTCTCTCATTCGTTCTCCCTCTTCCCTTTCATCCTCTAATAAATTGGCAACCTGTGCGAACCAGGAGTTTAAAGGGGCTGTCTCTCCAAGTTGGGAGATTGATAATAAAGCAGTTGGAAAGTCAAACCGGATCACCAGGAGAGGGACAATTTGTTGAGTTTTAGAAACATTTCGTATTCACAGTGTGTCCATTCTCTAGGTTTCCCGTACATGTTATTGCTGTAGTAATATTCCCTTCAACCTGGAGAGTTGGGACCCTTGGAATGTGTGCCACGCATTATTCCTTTAAATGGTCTGCATTTGCTCACGGAATCTCACCAATCCTCTCAGTCCCACGTGTCCAGACTTATGCCACATCCAGCTGTCGTTGTAGATAGGGTCATTCCAGGTTTCATCAGAGACCCTGAAGGAATTGTAAAGAATTTCCCTGTTTTTTTGTTTTGTTCTTGAAATTCCTTTTTATAGTGGGTTTGAGCTGATTTTCACTGCCATGTTTATGCCAGTCTAGACACACTTGATTCCCTTACGGAGACATATCAATACATAGGTTTTAAGATTCTTACTAGTCAGATATATTCCTCTGCGGATAATACTGGTGTTGAGTCCCGTTCACTGAGGAAGGAGTAGGTCTTGTCTATTCTGTATTTGGATTATGGAATGGTACCTGTGCTGTTATCAAACTCTGGTTTTATGCATCTCCCCACCACTCCTTTCCCCTTAAGCAGGCATAAGTATATTTTCTCTATGTGAGACTCTGTTCTCTTTACTAATTCAGTTCATGTGTACCCATGTTTGCATTTCCTTCATAAGTGATATCTTATGTCAGAATGCTCCATGGCTCTTGTCATCATAATGCTCCATGACGCTTGTCACCACGATTATCCATGGCCTTCTCATCACAATACTCCACAGTCTTGCCATCACATTGCTCCATGCCCTGGTCATCACAATGCTCCATGTCCCTTGTCATCACAATTATCCACCTCTTTGTCATCACAATGTTCCATGACACTTCTCATCACCATGTTACATGCTCTTGTCATCACAATTCTCCATGCATTTCTCATCGCAATGCTCCCTGAACCCTGTCATAGCAAGCTCCATATCCTTGTCATCACAATGCTTCATGACATTGTTATAAAAATTCTCAATGTCCGTTGTCATCACAATGCTCCCTGCCATTGTCATCACAATGCTTCATGACACTTGTCATCACAGTGCTCCAAGCTCTTGTCATCACAATGCTCCATGCCCTTTTCATCACAATGCTACATGACCCATGTCATCACAATGTTCCTTGACACCTGTCATCACAATGCTCCTTGCCCCTTGTCAGTACAGTGCGCCATGATGCTCGTCATCACAATTACCCAAGGTCTTCTCATCACAATGCTTCACGGTTTTACCATCACAGTGGTCCATGCCCTGGTCATCTCAATGCTCCATGTCCCTTGTCATCACAATTCTCCACGTCCTTGTCATCACAATGCTTCTTGACACTTCTCATCACAATGATATATGCTCTTGTCATCACAATTCTGCATGCACTTGTCATCACAATGCTCCATGACCCATGTCATAACAAGCTCCATGTGCTTGTCATCACGATGTTTCAAGACCTGGTCATTAAAATTCTCAATGGCCCTTGTCATCACAATGATCCATGCCCTTGTCATCACAATCCTCCTTTACCTTTGTCATCACAATCCTCCATGACACTTGGCATCACAATGCTCCATGGCATTGACATCACAATGGACCATGACATATGTCATCAAAATGCTCCCTGACACCTGTCTTCACAATAATCCATGACGTTGTCATCACAATGTTCCATGCTCTTGTCATCACAATGCACCATTCCCACTGTCATCACAATAATCCATGAAACTTGTCAGACGAATGCTCCATGCCCCTGTCATCACAATGCTCCATGCCCTTGAAATCCCAATGCTCCATGAACCCTGTCATCACAAGGCTCCGTGACTCCATTCATCACAATGCTTCATGATCTTTGTCATCACAATGGTCAATGCCCTCGTCATCAAAAGTCTCTTTGACTTATGTCACCACAATGCTCCATGAACTTTTCATCACAATGCTCCGTGACTCTTGTCATCACAATGCTCCATGCCTTTCTCAGCACAATACTCAATGAGACTTGTCATCACAATGCTCCATGCGCTTGTCAACACAATGCTCCACCAGCTTGTCATCACAATGCTCCATGCACTTCTCATCAGAATGCTCTGTCACCACTGATATCACAATGTTCCATCAGTAGTCATCACAATACTCCCTCACCCTTGTCATCACAATGTTCCAGTACCCCTGTCATCACAATACTACATGCCCTTATCATCACAGTGCTCCATGACGCCTGACATCACAGTGCTCCATTACCCATGTCATCAAAATGCTCCATGACCCTTTTCATAACAATGTTCCATGACCCCTGACCTCACAATGATCCATAACACATGTCATCAAAATGCTCCATGACTTTTGCCATAAACAAGCTCCATGACCCTTGGCATCACAATGCTCCATGTCATTGTCATCACAATGCTCCATTAACCTTCTCGTCACATTGCTCCATGCCCTTGTGATCACAAATCTCCATGACGCTTGTCATCAAAATGCTCGATGGCCTTCTCATAACACTGCTCCATGCCCTTGTCATTACAGTTCTCCATGAACCCTGTACCACAGTATTCCGGGCCCTTTTCATCACAATGCTCCATGCCCACTCTCATAACAATAATCCATGAAACTTTTCTGACCAATTCCACATGGCCTTGTCATCACAATGCTCCATTACCCCTGTCATAACAATGCTCCATGACCCTTGTCATCACAAGGCTCCAAGACCCATGTACTCACAGTGCTCCATGCCCTTGTCATCACAAAGATCCATGATGGATGTCATCAGAATGCTCCATGGCTTTCTAATCGCAATGCTCCTTTCCCTTGTCATCAGAATGCTCCAAGACCCCTGTAATCACAATGCTCCATGCCCATTTACATCAGAATGCTCCAGGACCTTGTCATCACAATGCTCCATTCCCTTGTCATCACAATGCTCCATGACTGCTGTCATCACAGTAATCCATGAACATTTTCAGCCCAGTGTTCCATGACATTCTCAACACAATGCTCCATGACCACTGTCATCACAGTGCTCCATGACCCCTGACAAAACAGTGATCCGGGACTCTTGTCATCAAAATGCTCCATGACACTTGTCATCACAATGATCCTGCCCTTGTCATCCCAATGCTCCATGAACCCGTAATCACAATGCTCCGTGATGCATGTCATCACAGTGCTCCATGACACTTGTCATCACATTGCTCCATGTCTTTGTCATCAAAATGCTCCATGACCTTGTCATCACAATGCTCCATGCCCTTCTCATCACAATGCACCACGACCTTGTCATCAAAATGCTCCAGGACCTTTGTCATCACAAAGCTCCATGACCATTGGCATCACAATGCTCCATGCTCCTTTAAATCAAAATGATCCATGACCCCTGTCATCACAATACTCCAAACGCTTGTGATCACAATGTTCCATAATTCTTGTCATCACAGCGCTCAATGATGTCTGTCATCACAATACACCATGCCCTTCTCATCACAATGCTCCATGACCTTTGTCATCACAATTCTCAATACACTTGTCATCACAATGCTCCCTAACACTTGTCGTCAGAATGCTCCTTGAACCCTGTCATGAAAAGGCTCCATGCCTTTTTCATCACAATGCTCCATGTCATTTTCATCACAATGCTCCATGCCATTGCCATCACAATACTCCACAAGCTTGTCATCAGAATGCTCCATGACCCTTGTCATTACAGTGCTCCATCACCGCTGTCACCAGAATTCTCTATAACACCTGCCATCACAATGCTCCATGCCCCTTGTCATTACAGTGCTCCATGACACTCGTCATCACAATTATCCATGGTCTTCTCATCACAATGCTCCACGGTCTTGCCATTACCATGCTGCATGCCCTGGTCATCACAATGCTCCATGTCTTTGGTGATCACAGTTCTCCACGTCCTTGGAATCACTATGATCCATGACACTTCTCCTCACAGTGTTAAATGCATTGTCATCACAATTCTCTATGCACTTTTCATCACAATGCTCCATGACCCCTGTCATAGCCAGCTCCATGCGGTTGTCATCACAATGCTTCATGAATTGTCATCAAAATTATCAATGGCCCTTGTTATCACAATGCTCCATGCCCTTGTCAACACAGTGCTCCAAGCCCTTGTCATCACAATGCTCCATTACCTTTGTCATCACAATCCTCCATGACACTTGGTATCACAATGCTCCATGGCATTGTCATCACAAGGGACCATGACATATGTCATCACAATGCTCCCTGACACCGGTCTTCACAATAATCCATGACCTTGTCATCACAATGATCCATGCCCTTGTCATAACAATGCACCATGCCCACTGTCATCACAATAATCCATGAAACTTGTCAGACCAAAGCTCCATGCCCCTGTCATCAAATGCTCCATGCCCTTTTCATCACAATGCTCCAAGAACCCTGTAATCACAATGCTCTATGCCCCTTTTCATTAGAATGCTCCATGAGACTTGTCATCACAAGGCTCCATGCTCTTCTCATCATAATGCTCCACGACCATGTCATCACAATGCTCCATTCCCTTGTCGTCACAATGTTATATGACACCTGTAATCACAATACTCCATGAACATTTTCAGCCCAGTGTTCCATGACCTTCTCATAACAGTGCTTCATGACCCATGTCATCAAAATGCTCCATGACCACTGTCATCAAAATGCTCCATGACCATTGTCATCACATTGATCCATGCCGTTGTCATCCCAGTGGTCCATGGCCCCTGTAATCACAATGCTCTGTGACACTAGTCATCACATTGCTCCGTGACCCTTGTCATCACAATGCTCCATGTTTGTCAGCAAAATGCTACATGACATTGTCATCACAATGCTCCATGCGTTTGTCATCATAATTCTCCATTACCATTGTCATCAAAATCCTCCATGAATCTTGGGATCACATTGCTTCAAGCCCTTGTCATCAAAATGCTCCATGTTCCTTGAAATCAAAATGATCCATGATCTCTGTCATCACAATGCTCCAAACACTTGTGATCACAATGTTCCATAACACTTGTCATCACAACACACTTTGATGCCTGTCATCACAATTATCTATGGACTTCTCATGACAATGCTCCATGAACTTGGTCATCACAATGCTCAATACACTTATCATCACAATGCTCCCTGTCATTTTTCATAAGAATGCTCCTTGAACCGTGTCATGAAAAGGCTCCATGCACTTTTCATCACAATGCTCCATGCCATTTTCATCACAACACTTCACAAGCTTGTCATCAGTATCCTCCATGACCCTTGTCATCACAATGCTCCATGACACTTGTCATCACAATGCTCCACGCCCATGTCATTAGAGTGCTCCATGACGCTCGTCATCACAATTATCCATGGTTTTTCCATCACAATGCTCCACGGTCTTGCCATCACAATGCTCCATGACACTTCTCATCACAATGTTACATGATCTTGTCATCACAATTCTCCATGCGCTTGTCATCGCAATGCTCCATGACCGGTCATAGCAAGCTCCATGTGCTTTTCATCACAATGCTTCACGAACTTGTCATCAAAATTCTCAATTGCGCTTGTCATCATAGTGCTCCATGCCCTTGTCATCACAATGCTACATGACCCTTGTCATCGCAATGTTCCAAGGCTTTGTCATCAAAACGCTCCATTACCTTTGTCATCACAATCCTCCATGACACTTGGTATCACAATGTGCCATGCCATTGTCATCACAATGGACAATGACATATGTCAACACAATGCTCCCTGACACCTGTCTTCAAAATACTCCATGACCTTGTCATCACAATGTTCCCTGCCCTTTTCATCACAATGCGCCATGCCACTGTAATCACAATAATCCATTTAATATGTCGGACCAAAGTTCCATGCCCCTGTCATCACAATGCTCCATGCCCTTGTCATCACAATGCTCCATGACCCCTGTCATCACAATGCTCCGTGACTCCTGTCATCACAATGCTACAAAACCTTTTTCCTCACAATGGTCCATGCCCTCGTCACACAAGGCTCTGTGACCTTTGTCACCACAATGCTCCATGCCCTTGTCATCTCAGTGCTCCATGCCAACTGTCATCAAAATAATCCATGAACTTGTCAGACCAATGTTCCATGCCCCAGTCATTATATTGCTCCATGCCATTGTCATCACAATGCTCCATGACCCCTGTCATCACAATGCTCCGTGACTCCAGTCATCACAATGATTCATGACCTTTCTCATCACAATGGTCCATGTCCTCGTCACACAAGGCTCTGTGATCTTTGTCACCACAATGCTCCATAAAATTTTCATCACAATGCTCTCTGTCACTTGTCATCACAATGCTCCATGCATTTGTCAGCACAATGCTCCATGACACTTGTCATCAAAATGCTCTATGCGCTTGTCAGCACAATGCTCCATGACACATGTCATCACAATGTGCCATGCTCTTTTCATCACAGTGCTCCACATCCTTTTCATTGCTATGCTCCATAAAACTTATCATCACAATGCTCCATGCACATCTCATCAAAATGCTCTCTCACCACATATATCACAATGTTCCATCACTAGTCATCACAATACTCGCTCACCCTTGTCATCACAATGTTCCATGACCACTGTCATCACAGTGCTACATGCCCTTATCATTACAATGTTCCATGACCCTTGTCATCACAATGCTCGATGAGCGTGTCAGCATAAAGCTCCATAAGCCATGTCATCACAATGCACTATGCGCTTGTTATCACAATGCTCCACATCCTTGTCATTAAAATGCTCCATAAACTTTGTCATCACAATGCTCCATACACTTCTCCTCAAAATGTCTTATCACCACTGATATCACAATGCTCCATCACTAGTCATCACCATACTCCCTCACCCCTGTCATCACAATATTCCATGACCCCTGTAATCACAATTCTCCATGCCCTGGTCATCACAAAGCTCCATGACGCATGTCATCAGAATGCTCCATGGCCTTCTCATCACAATGCTCCATGCCCTTGTCATCACAATGCAACAACACCCCTGTAATCACAATGCTCCATGCCCCTTTTCATCTCAATGCTCCATGAACCCTGTCATCACAATGCACCGTGCCCATCACCATAATATTTCATGCTTTTGTCATCACAATGAAATCAAAATGCTCAATGACCTCTGTCATCACAATGCACCAAACCCTTCTGATCACAATGTTCCATAACACTTGTCATCACAATGCCCCATGACACTGGTCATCACAATTATCCATGGTCTTCTCATCACAATGCTCCATGATCTTTGTCATCACAATGCTCAATACACGTATCATCACAATGCTCCCTGACAGTTGTCATCAGTATGCTCCTTGAACCCTGTCATGACAAGGCTCCATGCATTTTTTATCACAATGATCCATTCCCATTTCATCACAATGCTCCAAATCCCCTGTAATCACAATGCTCCATGTCCTTGTCATCACAAAGCTCCATGACGCATGTCATCATAATGCAGCATTGCCTTCTCATCACAATGCTCCATGCCCATGTAATCACATTGCTTCAAAACCCCTGTAATCTCAATGCTCCATGCACCTTTTCATCAGAATGCTGCATGCCCTTTTCATCACAATTTTCCATGACCCTTGTCATCGCAATGTTCCAAGCCCTTGTCATCAAAATGCTTCATTACCTTTGTCATCACAATCCTCCTTGACACTAGTTATCACTATGCTCCATGCCATTGTCATCACAATGGACAATGACATATGTCATCACAATGCACCCTGACACCTGTCTTCACAATACTCCATGCCATTGTCATCACAATGTTCCATGCCCTTGTCATCAAAATGCGCCATGCCCACTCTCATCACAATAATCCATGAAACATGTCAGACCAATGTTCCATGGCCCTGTCATCACAATGCTCCATGCCCTTGTCATCACAAAGCTCCATGACCCTTGGCATCACAATGTTCCATGCTATTTCATCACAATGCTACATGAAACCTCTCATCACATTGCTCCATGCTCTTGTCAGCACAATGCTCCATGACGCTTGCCATCACAATGCTCAATACTCTTCTCATCACAATGCTCCATGCCCTTGTCATTACAATCCCCCATGACACATGTATCACAGTGTTCCGTGCCCTAGTCATCACAATGCTCCATGCCGAATCTCATCAAATTAATCCATGAAATTTTCAGACTAATGTTCCATGCCCTTGTCATCACAATGCTCCATTACCCCTGTCATAACAATGCTCCATGAACCCTGCCATCACAATGTTCCACGGCCTTGTCATCCAAGTCTCCATTTCCCTTGTCATCACAGTGATCCAAGACCCCTGTAATCACAATTTTCCATGCCCTTGTCGTCACAAAGATTCATGACACATGTCATCAGAATGCTCCGAGGACTTCTCATCACAATGCTCCATGCCCTTGTCATCACAATTTTCCATAACACCTGTTCTCAAAATGTTCCATGACACTTTTCATCAATTTGCTCCAAGACCCTGTCATCACAATGCTCCCTGCCCTTCTCATCACAATGCACAACGAGCTTGTCATCAAAATGCCGCATGACCAATGTCATACACAAATATCCATTACCCCTCTCATAACAATGATCCATGCCCCATGTCATCACAATTCTCCACGTCCTTGTCATCACAATGCTCCATGACACTTCTTACCACAATGTTACATGATATTTTCATCACAATTCTTCATACACTTGTCATTGCAGTTCTCTATGACGACTGTCATAGCAAGCTCCATGCGCTTGTCATCACAAAGCTTCACGACGTTGTCATCAAAATTCTCAGTGGCCCTTGTCATCACAATGCTCCATGCACTTGTCATCACAATGCTCCATTACCCTTGTCATCACAATTTCCCAAGCTCTTGTCATCAAAATGCTCCATTACCTTTGTCATCACAATCCTCCATGACATTTGGTATCACAATGCTCCATGCCATTGTCATCACAATGGACAATGTCATATGTCATCACAATGCTCCCTGACACCTGTCTTCACAATACTCCATGACCTTGTCATCACAATGTTCCATGCCCTTCTCATCAGAATGTGCCATGCCCACTGTCATCACAATAATCCATGAAACTTGTCAAACCAATGTTCCATGCCCCTGTCATCACAATGCACCATGCCCTTGTCATCACAATGCTCAGTGACCCCTTTCATCACAATGCTCCGTGACTCCAGTCATCACAATGCTTCATGACCTTTGTCATCACAATGGTCCATTCCCTCGTCACACAAGGCTCTATGACCTTTGTCACCACAATGCTCCATGTCCTTGTCATCACAAAGCTCCACGACGCATGTCATCAGAATGCTCCATTGCCTTCTCATCACAATGCTCCTTGCCCTTGTCATCACAATGCTTCAAAACCCCTGTAATCACAATGCTCCATGCACCTTTTCATCAGAATGCTCCATGACCATTTTCATCAAAATGCTCCATGACCCCTGACATCACAATGTTCCATAACCCTTGTAATCAAAATATTCCATGACACTTTTCATCAGTTTGCTCCATGACCCTGTCATCACAATGCTCCCTGCCCTTCTCATCACAATGCACCACGACCTTGTCATCAAAATGCTTCATGACGTTTGTCATCACAATGCTCCATGACCCTTGTCATCACAATGCTCCATGCTTTGTCAGCAAAATGCTACATGACATTGTCATCACAATGCTCCATGCGTTTGTCATCATAATTCTCCATTACCATTGTCATCAAAATCCTCCATGAACCTTGGGATCACATTGCTTCAGGCCCTTGTCGTTAAAATGCTCCATGTTCCTTGAAATCAAAATGATCCATGACCTCTGTCATCACAATGCTCCAAACACTTGTGATCACAATGTTCCATAACACTTGTCATCACAACACACTTTGATGCCTGTCATCACAATTATCCATGGACTTCTCATGACAATGCTCCATGAAATTTGTCATCACAATGCTCAATACACTTATCATCACAATGCTCCCTGTCATTTCTCGTCAGAATGCTCCTTGAACCGTGTCATGAAAAGGCTCCATGCACTTTTCATCACAATGCTCCATGCCATTTTCATCACAACACTTCACAAGCTTGTCATCAGTGTCCTCCATGACCCTTGTCATCACCATGCTCATTGACACTTGTCATGACAATGCTGCACGCCCATGTCATTAGAGTGCTCCATGACGCTCGTCATCACAATTATCCATGGTTTTCTCATCAAAATGCTCCACGGTCTTGCCATCACAATGCTCCATGACACTTCTCATCACAATGTTACATGATCTTGTCATCACAATTCTCCATGCACTTGTCATCGCAATGCTCCATGACCCGTCATAGCAAGCTCCATGTGCTTTTCATCACAATGCTTCACAACATTGTCATCAAAATTCTCAATGGCGCGTGTCATCACAATGCTCCGTGCCCTTTTCATCACAATGCTCCATGCCCTTGTCATCACAATGCTCCATGACCCCTGTCATCACCATGCTCCGTGACTCCAGTCATCACAATGCTTCATGACCTTTGTCCTCACAATGGTCCATGCCCTCGTCACACAAGGCTCTGTGACCTTTGTCACCACAATGCTCCATGCCCTTGTCATCTCAATGCTCCATGCCCACTGTCATCACAATAATCCATGAAATTTGTCAGACCAATGGTACATGACACTGTCAGCATATTGCTCCATGCCCTTGTCCTCACAATGCTCCATGACCAATGTCATCACAGTGCTCCGTGACTCCAGTCATCACAATGATTCATGACATTTCTCATCACAGTGGTCCATGCCCTCGTCACACAAGGCTCTGTGATCTTTGTCACCATAATGCTCCATGAAATTTTCATCACAATGCTCTGTGTCCCTTGTCATCACAATGCTCCATGCCTTTGTCATTACAATGTTCCAAGACCCTTGTAATCACAATGCTCCATGACCCTTTTCATCAGTATGCTCCATGAGACTCGTCATCACAAGGCTCCATGGTCTTCTCAGCACAATGCTCCAGGACCTTCTCATCACAATGTTTCAGGAACTTCTCATCAAAATTCTCAATGGCCCTTGTCATCATAATGTTCCAAGCCCTAATCATCATAATGACCCATTATCTTTCTCATCACAATCCGCCATGAAACTTGGCATCACAATGCTCCATGCCATTGTCATCGCAATGGACCATGACATATGTCATCACATGCTCCCTGACACCTGTCTTCACAATACTCCGTGACCTTGTCATCACAATGCTCCATTCCCTTGTCATCACAATCCGCCATGCCCACTCTCATCACAATAATCCATGAAACTTGTCAGACCAATGCTCCATGCCACTGTCATCACAATGGTCCATGCCCTTGTCATCACAATGTTCCGTGACTCCAGTCATCACAATGCTTCATGACCTTAGTCATCACAGTTGTCCATGCCCGCGTCATCACAATGCTCTGTGACCCTTGTCATCGCAATGCTCCTTGCCTTTGTCAGCACAATACTCCATGACCCTTGTCAAAACAATGTGCCACATGCTTTTCATCACAATAGTCCACAACCTTGTTATCACAATGCTCCATAAACATTGTCATCACAATGCTCCATGCACATCTCATCAAAATGCTCTCTCACCACTTATATCACAATGTTCCATCACTAGTCATCACAATACTCGCTCACCCCTGTCATCACAATGTTCCAGTACTCCGTCATCACCATGCTACATGCACTTATCATCACAATGCGCCATGACGCCTGATATCACAACGTGCCATAACACCCGTCATCAAAATGTTCCATGACCCTTTCATTAAATTGCTCCATGACCCTGTCATCACAATGCTCCCTGCCCTTCTCATCACAATGCACAACGCCCTTGTCATCAAAATACTCCATGACATTTGTCATCTCAAAGCTCGATGAGCCTTGGCATCACAATGCTCCATGTCATTGTCATCACAGTGCTCCATGAACCCTCTCATCACATTGATCCATGCCCTTGTCATCACAAAGCTCCATGACGCTTGTCATCACAATGTTCGATGCCTTTCTCATCACAATGCTCCAAGCCCTTTTCATTACAATCCTCCATGACCAATGTATCACAGTGTTCCGTGACCTTGTCATCACAATTCTCCATGCCCACTCTCATCACAATAATCCATGAAACATTTCAGACCAATGCTCAATACCCTTCTCCTCACAAAGATCCATTGCCCCTGTCATAGCAATGCTCCATGACCACTGCCATCACAATGTTCTACAGCCGTGTCATCATAATGCTCCATGACACTTGTCATCACAATGCTCCAAGTCCCTGTAGTCACAATGCTCCATGCCCTTGTCATCACAAAGCTCAATGACCCATGTCATCAGAATGCTCCATGGCCTTCTCATCGCATTGCTCCATGTCCTTTTCATCACAATGCTCCAAGAACCCTGTAATCACAATACTCCAAGAACCCTGTAATCACAATGCATCATGCCCATCATCATAATTCTTCACGCCATTGTCATCACAATGCACCATGACATATGTCATCACAATGCTCTCTGACACCTGTCTTCACAATACTACATGACCTTGTCATAAAAAGGTTCCATTCCTTTGTTATGACAATGTGCCATGCCCAACTTCATAGCAATAATACATGAAACTTTTCAGACCAATTCTCCATGCCCCTGTCATCACAATGCTCCATGCCCTTGTAATCACAATGCTCCATGAATCCTCACATCATAATGCTCCGTGAATCCAGTCATAACAATGCTTTATGACCTTTGTCAACACAATGGTCCATTCCCTCCTCATCACAATGCTCTGTAACAATTGTAATCACAATGCTCCATGCCTTTGTCAGCACAGTGCTCCATGACCTTGTCATCACAATGCTCCATGCGCTTGTCACCACAACGCTCCAGGACACATGTCATCACAATATGCCATGCACTTCTCATCACAATGCTCCACAACCTTGTCATCACAATGCTCCATAAACCTTGTCATCAAAATGCTCCATGCACTTCTCATCTAAATGCTCTCTCACCACTGATATCACAATGTTCCATCACTAGTCATCACAATACACCCTCACCCCTTTCATCACAATGTTCCATGACCACTGTCATCAAAATGCTACATGCCCTTATCATCACAATGCTCCATGACCACTGACATCACAATGTTCCATAACACCTGTCATCAAACTGTTCCCGGACACTTTTCAACAAATTGCTCCATGACCCTGTCATCACAATGCTCCCTGCCCTTCTCATCACAATGCACAAAGCTCTTGTCATCAAAATGCTCCATGACCTTTGTCATCACAAAGCTCCATGACCCTTGGCATCACAATGCTCCATGACATTGTCATCACAATGCTCCATGAAACCTATCATCACATTGCTCCTTGCCCTTGTAATCACAAAGCTCTATGACGCTTGTTATCACAATACTCAATGCCTTTCTCATCACAATGATCCATGCCCTTGTCATTCCAATCCTACATGACCCATGAATCACCATGTTCTGTGACCTTGTCATCACAATGCTGCATGCCCACTCTCATCACAATAATCCATGAAACATTTCTAACCAAAGCTCCATGCCCTTGTCATCACAATGCTCCATTACACCTGTCATAACAATGCTCCATGACCCCTGCCATCACAATATTGCATGGCGTTGTCATCACAAGGCTCCATGACCCTTGTCATAACAATGATCCATGACCCCTGTAATTACAAGGCTCCATGCCCCTTTTCACCTCAATTCTCCATGAACACTGTCATCACAATGCACCATGCCCATCATCATAAAGCTTCATGCTATTGTCATCACAATGAAATCAAAATGCTCCATGACCACTATCATCACAATGCTCCAAACAATTGTGATCACAATGTTCCATAACACTTGTCATCACAATGCCCCATGACGCTCCTCATCAGAATTATCCATGGTCTTCACACCACAGTGCTCCATGACCTTTGTAATCACAATGCTCCTTGACATTGGTCATCAGTATGCACCTTGAACCCTGTCATGACAAGGCTCCATGTCTTTTTCATCACAGTGATCCATAGACTTTTCATCACAATGCTCCAAACCCTTGTAATAACAATGCTCCATGCCCTTGTCATCACAAAGCTTCATGACGCATGTCATCAGCATGCTCCATGGCTTTCTCAGCACAATGCTCCATGCCCTTGTCATCACAATGCTCCAAGGCTCCTGTAATCACAGTGCTCCATGCCCCTTTTCATCAGAATGCTCCATGACACTTGTCATCACAAGGTTCTATGGTCTTCTCCTCACAATGCTCCATTGCTTTTGTCATCACAATCCTCTATGACACTTGGCATCATAATGCTCCATGCCGTTGTCATCACAATGCACCACGACATATGTCATCACAATGCTCACTGACACCTGTCTTTACAATACTACATGACCTTGTCATAACAATGCTCCATGCCCTTGTCATCACAAAGATCCATGACCCTTGTCATCGCAATGTTCCAAGCCCTTGTCATCAAAATGCTCCATAACCTTTGGCATCACAATCCTCCATGACACTTGGTATCACAATGCTCCATGCCCTTGTCATCACAATGGACAATGACATATGTCATCACAGTGCTCCCTGACACTTGTCTTCTCAATATTCCATGACCTTGTCATCACAATGTTCCATGCCCTTGTCATCAAAATGCGCCATGCCCACTGTCATCACAATATTACATGAAACATGTCAGACCAATGTTCCATGCCCCTGTCACCACAATGCTCCATGCCCTTGTCATCACAATGCTCCATGACCCCTGTCATCACAATGCTCCGTGACTCCAGTCATTACAATGCTTCATGACCTTTGTCCTCACAGTGGTCCATACCCTCGTCACACAAGGCTCTGTGACCTTTGTCACCACAATGCTCCCTGCCCTTGTCATCTCTATGCTCCATGCCCACTGTCATCACAATAATCCATGAAACTTGTCAGACCAATGTTCCTTGCCCCTGTCATCACATTGCTCCATGCCCTTGTCATCACAATGCTCCATGACCCCTGTCATCACAATGCTCCGTGACTCCAGTCATCACAATGATTCATGACATTTGTCCTCACAATGATCCATGCCCTCGTCACACAAGGCTCTGTCATCTTTGTCACCACAATGCTCCATGAATATTTCATCACAATGCTCTCTGATCCTTGTCATCACAATGCTCCATGACTTTGTCAGCACAATGCTCCATGACACTTGTCATCAAAATGCTCCATGCACTTGTCAGCACAATGCACCATGACACATGTCATCACAATGTGTCCTGCTATTTTCATCACAATGCTCCACACCCTTTTCATCGCTATGCTCCATAAAACTTGTCATCACAATGTTTCATGCACTCCTCATTAAAATGGTCTCTCACCACATATATCACAATGTTCCATCACTAATCATCACAATACTCCCTCACCCATGTCATCACAATGTTCCATGACAACTGTTATCACAGTGCTACATGCCCTTATCATCACAATGCTCAATGAACCCTGTCATCACAATGCACCGTGCCCATCACCATAATATTTCATGCTATTGTCATCACAATGAAATCAAAATGCTCAATGACCTCTGTCATCACAATGCACCAAACCCTTCTGATCACAATGTTCCATAACTCTTGTCATCACAGTGCCCCATGACGCTGGTCATCACAATTATCCATGGTCTTCTCATCACAATGCTCCATGATCTTTGTCATCACAATGCCCAAAACACTTATCATCACAATGCTCCCTGACAGTTGTCATCAGTATGCTCCTTGAACCCTGTCATGACAAGGCTCCATGCATTTTTCATCACAATGATCCATTCCCTTTTCATCACAATGCTCCAATACCACTGTAATCACAATGCTCCATGTCCTTGTCATCACAAAGCTTCATGATGCATGTCATCAGAATGCTCCATTGACTTCTCATCACAATGCTCCATGCCCTTGTCATCACATTGCTTCAAAACCCCTGAAATCTCAATGCTCCATGCACCTTTTCATCAGAATGCTCCATGACGCTTGTCATCGCAATGTTCCAAGCCCTTGTAATCAAAATGCTCCATTACCTTTGTCATAAAAACCCTCCATGACACTTGGTATCACAATACTCCATGCCATTGTCATCACAATGGACAATGACATATGTCATCACAATGCTCCCTGACACCTGTCTTCACAGCACTCCATGACCTTGTCATCACAATGTTCCATGCCCTTGTCATCACAATGCACCATGCCCACTGTCATCACAATAATCCATGAAATATATCAGACCAAAGTTCCATGCCCCTGTCATCACAGTGCTCCATGCCCTTGTTATCACAATGCTCCATGACAACTCTCATCACAATGCTCGTGACTCCAGTCATCACAATGCTTCATGACATTTGTCCTCACAATGGTCCATGCCCTCGTCACACAAGGCTCTGTGACCTTTGTCACCACAATGTTCCATGCCCTTGTCATCTCAATGCTCCATGCCCACTGTCATCACAATAATCCATGAAACTTGTCAGACCAAAGTTCCATGCCCCTGTCATCACATTACTCCATGCCCTTGTCGTCACAATGCTCCATGAGCCCTGACATCACAATGTTCCATAACCCCTGTCACAAAATTCTCCATGACCCATTTCATCAAAATGCTTCATTACCCCTGACATCTCAATGTTCCATAACCCCTGTTATCAAAATATTCCATGACTTTTTATTCATATTGCTCCATGACCCTGTCATCACATTGCTCCCTGCCCTTCTCATCACAATGCACCACACCCTTGTCATCAAAATGCCCCATGACATTTGTCATTCCAAAGCTCCATGACCCTTGGCATCACACTGCTCCATGCCATTGTCATCAAAACACTCAATGAAATTTCTCATCACATTAATCCAGGCCCTTTTCATCACAATGCTCCATTACACCTGTCATAACAACGCTCCATGACCCCTGCCATCACAATGTTCCACGGACTTGTCATCACAAGGCTCCATAACCCTTGTCATCACAATGCTCCAAGACCTCTGTAATCACAATTCTCCATGCCACTTTTCATCTCAATGCTCCTTGAACACTGTCATCACAATGTACCATGCCCATCATCATAATGATTCATGCTATTGTCATCACAATGAAATCAAAATGTTCCATGTCCTCTGTCATCACAATGCTCCAAACCCTTCTGATCACAGTGTTCCATAACACTTGTCATCACATGCCCCATGACGCTCATCATCACAATTATGCAAGGTCTTCTCATCACAATGCTCCATGACCTTTGTCACCACAGTGCTCAATACACTTGGCATCACAATGCTCGCTGACACTTGTCATCAGTATGCTCCTTGAACACTGTCATGACAAGGCTCCATGCCTTTTTCATCACAATGATCCATTCACTTTTCATCGCAATGCTCCAAGAACCCTGTTATCACAATGCTCCGTGACTCCAGTAATCACAATGCTTCATGATATTTGTCATCACTATGGTCCATGACTTCGTCACACAAAGCTCTGTGACCTTTGTCACCACAATGCTCCATGAAATTTTTATCACAATGCTCTGTGACCCTTGTCATCACAAAGCTCCATGCCTTTGTCAGCACAATGCTCCATGACCCTTGTCATCACAATGCTCGATGGGCATGTCAGCACAATGCTCCATAACCTATGTCATCACAATGCACCATGCACTTGTCAACACAATGCTCCACATCCTTGTCATCAAAATGCTCCATAAAATTTGTCATCTCAATGATCCATGCACTTCTCCTCAAAATGCCTTATCACTACTGATATCACAATGTTCCATCACTAGTCATCACAATACTCCCTCACCCCTGTCCTCACAATATTCCATGACCCCTGTAATCACAATTCTCCATGCCCTTGTCTTCACAAAGCTCCATGACGCATGTCATCAGAATGCTCCATGGCCTTCTCATCACAATGCTGCATGCCCTTATCATCACAATGCTCCAACACCCCTGTAATCACAATGCTCCATGCCCCTTTTCATCTCAATTCTCCATGAACCCTGTCATCACAATTCACCGTGCCCATCACCATAATATTTCATGCTACTGTCATCACAGTGAAATCAAAATGCTCAATGACCTCTGTCATCACAATGCACCAAACCCTTCTGATCACAATGTTCCATAACACTTGTCATCACAATGCCCCATGACGCTGGTCATCACAATTATCCATGGTCTTCTCATCACAAAGCTCCATGCCTTTGTCACCACAATGCTCCATGCCCTTGTCATCACATTGCTCCAAAACCCCTGTAATCTCAATGCTCTATGCACCTTTTCATCAGAATGCTCCATGCCCTTGTCATCACAATGCTCCATGACCCTAGTCATCGCAATGTTCCAAGCCCTTGTCATCAAAATGCTCCATTACCTTTGTCATAAAAACCCTCCACGACACTTGGTATCACAATGCTCCATGCCATTGTCATCACAATGGACAATGACATATGTCATCACAATGTTCCGTGACACCTGTCTTCACAATAATCCATGACCTTGTCATCAGAATGTTCCATGCCCTTGTCATCACAATGCGCCATGCCCACTGTCATCACAATAATCCATGAAACATGTCAGACAAATGCTCCATGCCCCGGTCATCACAATGCTCCCTGCCCTTTTCATCACAATGCTCAATGACACCTGTCATCACAATGCTCCGTGACTCCAGTCATCACAATGCTTCATGACCTTTTTCCTCACAATGGTCCATGCCCTCATCACACAAGGCTCTGTGACCTATGTCACCACAGTGCTCCATGCCCTTGTCATCTCAATGCTCCATGCCCACTGTCACCACAATAATCCATGAAACTGTTCAGACAAATGATCCATGCCCCTGTCATCACATTGCTCCATGTCCTTGTCATCACAATGCTCCATGAACCCTGTCATCTCAGTGCTCTGTGACTCCAGTCTTTACAATGATTCATGACCATTCTCATCACAATGGTCCATGCCCTCGTCACACAAGGCTCTGTGATATTTGTCACCACAATGCTCCATGAAATTTTCATCACAATGCTCTGTGTCCCTTGTCATCACAATGCTCCATGCCTTTGTCAGCACAATGCTCCCTGACACTTGTCATCAAAATGCTCCATGCGCTTGTCAGCACAATGCTCCATGACACATGTCATCACAATGTGCCATGCTCTTTTCATCACAATGCTCCATATCCTTTTCATCGCTATGCTCCATAAAACTTGTCATCACAATGCTCCATGAACTTCTCATCAAAATGCTCTCTCACCAAATATATCACAATATTCCATCACTAGTCATCACAATACTCGCTCACCCCTTTCATCACAATGTTCCATGACCACTGTCATCACAGTGCTACATGCCCTTATCATCACAATGCTCCATAACCCCTGACATCAAAATGTTCCATGACACTTTTCATCAATTTGTTCCATGACCCTGTCATCACAATGCTCCCTGCACTTCTCATCACAATGCACCACGACCTTGTCATCAAAATGCTCCTTGACGTTTGTCGTCACAAAGCTCCATGACCCTTGGCATCACAGTGCTCCATGGCATTTCATCACAATGCTACATGAAACCTCTCATCACATTGCTCCATGCCCTTGTCACCACAATGCTCCATGACGCTTGTCATCAGAATGCTCGATACTCTTCTAATCACAATGCACCATGCCTTTGTCATTACAGTCCTCCATGACACGTGTATCACTGTGTTCCGTGCCCTAGTCATCACAATGCTCCATGCCGAATCTCATCACAATAATCCATGAAAATTTCAGAAAAATGTTCCATGCCCTTGTCATCAAAATGCTCCATTACCCCAGTCATAACAATGCTCCATGACCCCTGCCATCACAATGTTTCACCTTTTGGCATTCAAGGCTCCATGATCCTTGTCATCACGATGCATCAAGACCCCTGTAATCACAATGCTCCATGCCCTCTTCGTCAGAATGATCCATGACACAAGTCATCAGAATGCTCCATGGACTTCTCATCACAATGCTCCATGCCCTTGTCATCACAATGCTCCAAGACCCTTGTAATCACAATGCTCCATTCCCCTATTCATAGGAATGCTCCATGAGACTTGTCATCACAATGCTCCTTGACCACTGTCATCACAATACTCCAGGAATATATTCAGGCCAATGCTCCATGACCATCTCATCACAATGCTCCATGACCCTTGTCATCACAATGCTCCAAGAACCCTGTAATCACAATGCTCCATGTCCTTGTCATCACAAAGCTCCATGATGCATGTCATCAGAATGCTCCGTTGCCTTCTCATCACAATGCTCCATGCCCTTGTAATCACATTGCTTCAAAACCCCTGTAATCTCAATGGGCCATGCACGTTTTCATCAGAATGTTCCATGCCCTTGTCATCACAATGCTCCATGACCCTTGTCATCGCAATGTTCCAAGCCCTTGTCATCAAAATGCTCCATTGCCTTTGTCATCACAATCCTCCATGACACTTGGTATAACAATGCTCTATGCCATTGTCATCACAATGGACAATGACATATGTCATCACAATGCTCCCTGACACCTGTCTCCACAATATTCCATGACATTGTCGTCACAATGTTCCATGCCCTTGTCATCACAATGCGCCATGACCCCACTCATCACAAAGCTCCATGACACCTGTTATCACAATGCTCCATGCCCCTTGTCATTACAGAGATCCATGACGCTCCTCATCATAATTATCCATGGTCTTTTCATCACAAGGCTCCACGGTCTTGCTATCACAATTCTCCATGCCCTGTTCATCCAAATGCTCCATGTCCCATGTCATTATAATTCTCCAAGTCCTTGTCATCACAATGCTTCGTGACACTTCTCACCACAATGTTACATGATTTTGTCATCACAATGCTCCATGCCCTTGTCATCACAATGCTCCATGACGCTTGTCATCACGATGCTCGATACACTTCTCATCACAATGCTCCATGCCCTTGTCATTACAATCCTCCATGACACATGTATCACAGTGTTCCGTGCCCTAGTCATCACAATTTTCCATGCCGAACCTCATCACAATAATCCATGAAATTTTCAGACCAATGTTCCATTCCCTTGTCATCACAATGCTCCATTACCCCTGTCATAACAATGCTCCATGACCCCTGCCATCACAATGTTCCACCGCCTTGTCATCCAAGGCTCCATTACCCTTGTCATCACGATGCTCCAAGACCCATGTAATCACAATGCTCCCTGCCCTTGTCATCACAAAGATCCATGACACATGTCATCAGAATTCTCCATGGCCTTCTCATCACAGTGCTCAATGCCCTTGCCATCAAAATGCTCCAAGACCCCTGTAATCACAATGCTCCATGACCCAATTCATCAAAATGCTCCATGAGACTTGTCATCCCAAGGCTGCATGGTCTTCTCATCACACTGCTCCAGGAAGTTGTCATCACAATGTTCCATTCCCTTGTCATCACAATGCTCCTTGACCACTGTCATCACAATACTCCATGAACATTTTCAGGCCAATGCTACATGACCTTCTCATCACAATGCTCCATGACCCTTGTCATCACAATGCTCCAAGGACCCTGTAATCACAATGATCCATGTCCTTGTCATCACAAAGCTCCATGACGCATGTCATCAGAATGCTCCATTGCCTTCTCATCACAATGCTCCATGCCCTTGTCATCACATTGCTTCAAAACCCCTGTAATCTCAATGCTCCATGCACCCTTTCATCAGAATGCTCCTTGCCCTTGTCATCACAATGCTCCATGACCCTTGTCATCGCAATGTTCCAAGCCCTTGTCATCAAAATTCTCCATTACATTTGTCATCACAATCCTCAATGACACTTGGTATCACAATGCTCCATGCCATTGTCATCACAATGGACAATGACATATGTCATCACAATGCTCCCTGACACCTGTCTTCACAATACTCCATGACATTGCCATCACAATATTCCATGCCCTTATCATCACAATGTGCCATGCCCACTGTCATCACAATAATCCATGAAACATGTCAGACCAATGCTCCATGCCCCTGTCATCACAATGCTCCATGCCCTTGTCATCACAATGCTCCATGACCCCTGTCATCACAATGCTCTGTGACTCCAGTCATCACAATGCTTCATGACCTTTGTCCTCACAATGGTCCATGCCCTCGTCACACAAGGCTCTGTGACCTTTGTCACTTCAATGCTCCATGTCATTGTCATCTCAATGCTCCATGCCCACTGTCATCACAGTAATCTATGAAACTTGTCAGACAAAAGTTCCATGCCACTGTCATCACATTGCTCCATGCCCTTGTTAACACAATGCTCCATGAACCCTGTCATCACAGTGCTCCGTTACTCCAGTCATCACAATGATTCATGACCTTTCTCATCTCAATGGTCCATGCTCTCGTCACACAAGGCTATGTGATCTTTGTCACCACAATGCTCCATGAAATTTTCATCACAATGCTCTGTGTCCCTTGTCATCACAATGTGCCATGCCTGTGTCAGCACAATGCTCCATGACACTTGTCATCAAAATGCTCCATGCGCTTGTCAGCACAATGCTCCATGACACATGTCATCACAATGTGCCATGCTCTTTTCATCACAATTCTCCACATCCTTTTCATCGCTATGCTCCATAAAACTTGTCATCACAATGCTCCATGCACTTCTCATCAAAATGCTCTCTCACCACATATATCACAATGTTCCATCACTAGTCATCACAATACTCGCTCACCCCTGTCATCACAATGTTCCATGACCACTGTCATCACAGTGCTACAT
Organism: Hyperoodon ampullatus; assembly: GCF_949752795.1. Taxonomy (NCBI): domain Eukaryota; kingdom Metazoa; phylum Chordata; class Mammalia; order Artiodactyla; family Ziphiidae; genus Hyperoodon; species Hyperoodon ampullatus. The sequence continues at coordinate 3,589,380 of NW_027641090.1, forward strand.
GCCCTTATCATCACAATGCTCCATGACCCCTGACATCACAATGTTCCATAACCCCTGTCACAAAATTCTCCATGACCCATTTCATCACAATGCTTCATGAACCCTGACATCACAATGTTCCATAACCCGTGTCATCAAAATATTCCATGACCCTTTTATTCAAATTGCTCCATGACCCTGTCATCACAATGCTCCCTGCCCTTCTCATCACAGTGAACCTCGCCCTTGTCATCAAAATGCCCCATGACATTTGTCACCACAAAGTTCCATGACCCTTGGAATCACAATTCTCCATGCCATTGTCATCACAATGCTCAATGAAATCTCTCATCACATTGCTCCATGCCCTTGTCGTCACAATGCTCCATTACTCCTGTCATAACAATGCTCCATGACCCCTGCCATCACAATGTTCCACGGCCTTGTCATCACAAGGCTCCATGACCCTTGTCATCACAATGCTCCAAGACCTCTGTAATCACAATTCTCCATGCCACTTTTCATCTCAATGCTCCATGAACACTGTCATCACAATGCACTAAGCCCATCATCATAATGATTCATGCTATTGTCATCACAATGAAATCAAAATGCTCCATGTCCTCTGTCATCACAATGCTCCAAACCCTTCTGATCACAATGTTCCATAACACTTGTCATCACATGCCCCGTGACGCTCCTCATTACAATTACGTAAGGTCTTCTCATCACAATGCTCCATGACCTTTGTCACCACAGTGATCAGTGCACTTGGCATCACAATGCTCGCTGACACTTGTCATCATTATGCTCCTTGAACACTGTCATGACAAGGCTCCATGCATTTTTCATCACACTGATCCATTCCCTTTTCATCACAATGCTCAAAGACCTCTGTTATCACAATGATCCGTGACTCCAGTCATCACAATGCTTCATGACATTTGTCATCACAATGGTCTCTGACGTGGTCACACAAAGCTCTGTGACCTTTGTCACCACAATGCTCCATGAAATTTTTATCACAATGCTCTGTGACACTTGTCATCACAAAGCTCCATGCCTTTGTCAGCACAATGTTCCATGACCCTTGTCATCACAATGCTCGATGCGCGTGTCAGCACAATGCTCCATAACCCATGTCATCACAATGCACCATGCACTTGTCATCACAATGCTCCACATCCTTGTCATCAAAATGCTCCATAAACCTTGTCATCACAATGCTCCATGCACTTCTCCTCAAAATGCTTTCTCACCACTGATATCACAGTGTTCCATCACTAGTCATCACAATACTCCCTCACCCCTGTCATCACAATATTCCATGACCCCTGTAATCACAATTCTCCATGCCCTTGTCATCACAAAGCTCCATGACGCATGTCATCAGAATGCTCCATGGCCTTCTCATCACAATGCTCCATGCCCGTGTCATCACAATGCTCCAACACCCCTGTAATCACAATGCTCCATGCCCCTTTTCATCTCAATGCTCCCTGAACCCTGTCATCACAATGCACCGTGCCCATCAACATAATATTTCATGCTATTGTCATCACAATGAAATCAATATGCTCAATGACTTGTGTCTTCACAATGCACCAAACCCTTCTGATCACAATGTTCCATAACACTTGTCATCACAATGCCACATGACGCTGGTCATCACAATTATCCATGGTCTTCTCATCACAATGCTCCATGATCTTTGTCATCACAATGCTCAATACACATATCATCACAATGCTCCCTGACAGTTGTCATCAGTATGCTCCTTGAACCCTGTCATGACAAGACTCCATGCATTTTTCATCACAATGATCCATTCCCTTTTCATCAAAATGCTCCAAGACTCCTGTAATCACAAGGCTCCATGTCCTTGTCATCACAAAGCTCCATGACACATGTCATCTGAATGCTCCATGGCCTTCTCATCAAAATGCTCCATGCCCTTGTCATCACAATGCTCCATGACCCCTCTCATAACAGTTTTCCGTGACTCCAGTCATCACAATGATTCATGACCTTTCTCATCTCAATGGTCCATGCCCTCGTCACACAAGGCTCTGTGATCTTTGTCACCACAATGCCCCATGAAATTTTAATCACAATGCTCTGTGTCCCTTGTCATCACAATGCTCCATGCCTTTGTCAGCATAATGCTCCATGACACTTGTCATCAAAATGCTCCATGTGCTTGTCAGCACAATGCTCCATGACACATGTCATCACAATGTGCCATGCTCTTGTCATCACAATGCTCCACATCCTTTTCATCGCTATGCTCCATAAAACTTGTCATCACAATACTCCACGCACTTCTCATCAAAATGCTCTCTCACCACATATATCACAATGTTCCATCACTAGTCATAACAATACTCCCTCACACCTGTCATCACAAGGTTCCATGACCACTGTCATCACAGTGCTCCATGCCCTTATCATCACAATGCTCCATGACCCCTGACATCACAATGTTCCATAACCCCTGTCATCAAAATATTCCATGACCCTTTTATTCAAATTGCTCCATGACCCTTTTCATCACAATGCTCCAAGACCTCTGTAATCACAATTCTCCATGCCACTTTTCATCTCAATGCTCCATGAACACTGTCATCACAATGCACTATGACCATCATCATAATGATTCATGCTATTGTCATCACAATGAAATCAAAATGCTCCATGTCCTCTGTCATCACAGTGCTCCAAACCCTTCTGATCACAATGTTCCATAACACTTGTCATCAAATTCCCCATGACGCTCGTCATCACAATAATGCAAGGTCTTCTCATCACAATGCTCCATGAGCTTTGTCACCACAATGCTCAATACACTTGGCATCACAATGCTCGCTGACACTTGTCATCAGTATGCTCCTTGAACACTGTCATGAAAAGGCTCCATGCCTTTTTCATCACAATGATCCATTCCCTTTTCATCACAATGCTCCAAGACCCCTGTTTTCACAATGCCCCGTGACTACAGTCATCACAATGCTTCATGACATTTGTCATCACAATGGTCCATGACCTCATCACACAAAGCTCTGTGACCTTTGTCACCACAATGCTCCATGAAATTTTTATCACAATGCTCTGTGGCCCTTGTCATCACAAAGCTCCATGCCTTTGTAAGCACAATGCTCCATGACCCTTGTCATCACAATGCTTGATGCACGGGTCAGCACAATGCTCCATAACCCATGTCATCACAATGCACCATGCACTTGTCATCACAATGCTCCACATCCTTGTCATCAAAATGCTCCATAAACCTTGTCATCACAATGCTCCATGCACTTCTCCTCAAAATGCCTTCTCACTACTGATATCACAATGTTCCATCACTAGTCATCACAATACTCCCTCACCCCTGTCATCACAATCTTCTCATCACAGTGCTCCATGACCTTTGTCATCACAACGCTCAATACACTTGTCATCACAATGCTCCCTGACACTTGTCATCAGTATGCTCCTTAAACCCTGTCATGACAAGGCTCCATGCCTTTTTCATCACAATGATCCATACCATTTTCATCACAATGCTCCAAGACTCCTGTAATCACAATGCTCCATGACCTTTAATCACAAAGCTCCATGATGCATGTCATCAGAATGCTCCATGGCCTTCTCATCACATTGCTCCATGTCCTTGTCATCACAGTGCTCCAAGACCCCTGTCATCTCAATGTTCTGTGACTCCAGTAATCACAAGGCTTCATGACATTTGTCATCACAATGGTCCATGTCCTCGTCACACAGGGCTCTGTGACCTTTCTCACCAAAATGCTCCATGAACTTTTCATCACAGTGCTCTGTGATCCTTGTCATCACCATGCTCCCTGCCTTTGTCAGCACAATGCTCCATGCGCTTGTGAGCACAATGATCCACAACCCATGTCATCACAATGCGCCGTGCACTTGTCATCACAATGCTCCACATCCTTGTCATTACAGTGCTCCAAAAACCTTGTCATCACAATGCTCCATGCACTTCTCATTAAAATGCTCTCTCCCCCCTGTCATCACAATGTTCCATGATCCGTGTCATGACACTGCTACATGACCTTATATTCACAATGCTCCATGAACCCTGACATCACAATGTTCCATAATCCCTGTCATCAAAATGCTCCATGACCCTTTTAATCACAATCCTCCATGACACCTGACATCACAATGTTCCATAACCACTGTCATCAAAATAGTCCATGATACTTTTCATCAAATTGCTCCATGACCCTGTCGTCAAAATGCTCCCTGCCCTTCTCATCACAATGCACCACGACCTTGTCATCAAAATGCTCCATGAACTTTGTCATCACAAACTCCATGACCCTTGGCATCACAATGCTCCATGCCATTTTCATCACAATGTTTCATGACCCCTGTAATCACAATGCTCCATGCACATTTTCATCAGAATGCTCCATGAGAATTGTCATCACAAGGCTCCATGGTTTTCTCATCACAATGCCCCAGGACCTTGTCATCACAGTGCCCCATTACCCTGTCATCACAATACTCCATGAACATTTTCAGCCCAATGCTCCATGACCTTCTTATCACAATGCTCCATGACCCTGTCATCACAATGCTCCATGACCACTGTCATCACAGAGCTCCATGACCCCTGACAACACAATGATATTTGAATCTTGTATTCAAAATGCTCCATGACCCTTGTCATCACAATGCTCCATGCCCTTGTCATCACAATGCTCCATGAAGCCTCTCATCACATTGCTCCATGCCCTTGTCATTACAAACATCCATGATCCATGTATCACAGTGTTCCGTGCCCTTGTCATCACAATGCTCTATGCCCACTCTCATCACAGTAATCCATAAAAGTTTTCAGACCAATGCTCGATGCCCTTGTCATCACAATCCTCCATTGCCCATGTCATAACCATGCTCCTTGAACCCTGCCATCACAATGATCTACGGTCTTGTCATCACAAGGATCCAATACCCCTGTAATCACAATGCTCCATGCCCCAATTCATCAGAATGGTCCATGAGAATTGTCACCAAAATGCTCCATGGTCCTCTCATCACAATGCTCCAGTACCTTATCATCACACTGGTCCATGCCCACTTCATCAAAAGGCTCTGTGAAATTTGTCACCACAATGCTCCATGAAAATTTCATCACAATGCTCTTTTACCCATGTCTTAACTATGCTCCATGACTTTGTCAGCACAATGCTCCATGACGCTTGCCATCACAATGCTCGATACTCTTCTCATCACAATGCTCCATGCCCTTGCCATTACAATCCTCCATGACACATGTATCAAGTGTTCCATGCACTAGTCATCACAATGCTCCATGCCAAATCTCATCACAATAATCCATGAAATTTTCAGACCAATGTTCCATGCACTTGTCATCACAATGCTCCATTACCCCTGTCATAACAATGCTCCATGACCCCTGCCATCACAATGTTCCACGGCCTTATCATCCAAAGCTCCATGAACCTTGTCATCATAGTGCTGCAAGACCTCTGTAATCACAATGCTCCATGCCCTTGTCGTCACAATGATTCATGACGCATGTCATCAGAATGCTCCATGGCCTTCGCATGAAAATGCTCCATTCCCTTGTCATCATAATGCTCCAGGAACCCTGGATTCACAATACTCCATGCCCCTTGTCATTACAGTGCTCCATGACGCTCGTCATCACAATTATCCGTGATCTTCTCATCACAATGCTCCACGGTCTTGCCATCGCAATGCTCCATGCCCTGGTCATCACAATGCAACATGTCCCATGTCATCACAATTCTCCACGTCCTTGTCATCACAATGCTACATGACACTTCTTAACACAATGTTACATGATCTTGTCATCAAAATTCTCCATGCACTTGTCATCGTAATGCTCTATGATCCCTGTCATAGCAAGCTCAATGAGCTTGTCATCACAATGCTTCACTACATTGTCATCAAAATTCTCAATGGCCCTTGTCATCACAATGCTCCATGCCCTTGTCATCACAATGTTCCATGACCCTTGTCATCACAAGGTTCCAAGCCCTTGTCATCAAAATGCTCCATTACCTTTGTCATCACAATCCTCCATGACACTTGGTATCACAATGCTCCATGCCATTGTCATCACAATGGACAATGATATATGTCATCACAATGCTCCCTGACACCTGTCTTCACAATACTCCATAACCTTGTCATCACTATGTTCCATGCCCTTGTCATCACAATGCACCATGCCCACTGTCATCACAATAATCCATGAAACATGTCAGACCAATGTTCCATGCCCCTATCATCTCAATGCTCCATGACCTTGTCATCACAATGCTCCATGACACCGGTCATCACAATGCTTCATGACTTTTGTCATCACAATGTTCCATGCCCTCGTCACACAACTCTCTGTGACCTTGGTCACCACAATGCTCCATGTCATTGTCATCACAAAGCTCCATGATGCATGTCATCAGAATGCTCCATTGCCGTCTCATCAAAATGCTCCTTGCCCTTGTCATCACAATGCTTCAAAACCCCTGTATTCACAATGCTCCATGAAACTTTTCATCACAATGCTCCATGACCCTTTTCATCAAAATGCTCCATGACCCCTGACATCACAATGTTCCATAACCCCTGTAATCAAAATGTTCCATGACACATTTCATCAATTTGTTCCATGACACTCATCACAATGCTCCCTGCCCTTCTCAACAAAATGCACCACGACCTTGTCATCAAAATGCTCCATGAGCTTGTCATCACAAAGCTCCATGACCCTTGGCATCACAATTCTCCATGCCATTTCATCAAAATGCTACATGTAACCTCTCATCACTTTCTTCCATGCCCTTGTCAGCACAATGCTCCATGACGCTTGTCAGCACAATGCTCGATACACTTCTCATCACAATGCTCCATGCCCTTGTCATTACAATCCCACCTGACACATGTATCACAGTGTTCCGTGCCCTAGTCTTCACAGTGCTCAATGCCGAATCTCATCACAATAATCCATGAAATTTTCAGACTAATATTCCATGCCCTTGTCATCACAATGCTCCATTACCGATGTCATGACAATGCTCCATGACCCGTGCCATCACAATGTTCCACGGCCTTGTCATCCAAGGCTCCATGACCCTTGTCATCACAGTGCTCCAAGACCACTGTAATCAAAATGCTCCATGCCCTTGTCATCACAATGCTCCAAGACCCCTGTAATCACAATGCTCCATGCCCCTTGTCATTACAGTGCTCCATGACGCTCGTCATCACAATTATCCGTTATCTTCTCATCACAATGCTCCACGGTCTTGCCATCACAATGCTCCATGCCCTGGTCATCACAATGCTCCATGTAACATGTCATCACAATTCTCCATGTATTTATCATCAAAATGCTCGTTGACACTTCTTATCACAAAGTTACATGATCTTGTCATCACAATTCTCCATGCACTTTTCATCGCAATGCTCTATGACACCTTTCATAGCAAGCTCCATGTGCTTGTCATCACAATGCTTCACGACGTTGTCAACAAAATTCTCAATGGTCATTGTCATCACAATGCTCCACGCCCTTGTCATCACAATGCTCCATGATGCTTGTAATCACAGTGTCCCAAGCCCTTGTCATCAAAATGCTCCATTACCTTTGTCATCACAATCCTCCATGACACTTGGTATTACAATGCTCCATGCCATTGTCATCACAATGGACAATGACATTTCATCAAAGTGCTCCCTGACACCTGTCTTCCCAATACTCCATGAGCTTGTCATCCCAATGTTACATGCCCTTGTCATCACAATGTGCCATGCCCACAGTCATCACAATAATCCATGAAACTTGTCAGACCAATGATCCATGCCCCTGTCATCACAATGCTTCATGCCCTTGTCATCACAAAGCTCCATGACGCATGTCATCAGAATGCTCCATGGGCTTCTCATTCACGATGCTCCATGCCGTTGTTATCACAATTCTCCTAGACACCTGTAATCACAATGCTCCATGTCCCTTTTCATCTCAATGCTCCCTGACCCTGTCATCACAATGCTCCCTGCCCTTCTCATTACTATGCACCATGACCTTGTCATCAAAATGCTCCATGACTTTTATCATCACAAAACTTCATGACCCTTGGCAACACAATGCTCCATGCCATTTCATCACAATGCTACATGAAACCTCTCATCACACTGCTCCATGCCCTTGTCAGCACAATGCTCCATGAAGCTTGTCATCACAATGCTCGATACTCTTCTCATCACAATGCTTCATGCCCTTGTTATTACAATCCTTCATGACACATGTATCACAGTATTCCTTGCCCTAATCATTACAATGATCCATGCCGAATCTCATCACAATAATCAATGAAATTTTCAGACCAATGTTCCATGCCCTTGTCATCACAATGCTCCATTACCCCTGTCATAACAATGCTCCATGACCCCTGCCATCACAATGTTCCACCGCCTTGTCATCCAAGGCTCCATGACCCTTCTCATCACAATGCTCCAAGACCCATGTAATCACAATGCTCCATGCCCTTGTCGTCACAAAGATGCATGACGCATGTCATCAGAATGCTCCATGGCCTTCTCATCACAATGCTCCTTGCCCTTGTCGTCACAATGCTCCAAGACCCCTGTAATCACAATGCTCCATGCCCCTATTCATCAGAATGCTCCATGAGACTTGTCATCACAAGGCTCCATGGTCTTCTCATCACACTGCTCCAGGACCTTTTCATCACAATGCTCCATTCCCTTGTCATCACAATGCTCCTTGACCACTGTCATCACAATATTCCATGAACATTTTCAGCCCAATGCTCCATGACCTTCTAATCACAATGCTCCATGACCCTTGTCATCACAATGCTCCATGTAGACTCTCATCACAATGCTCCATGACACCTGTCATCACAATGCTCCATGCCCCTTGTCATTACAGTGATCCATGACGCTCTTCATAATAATTATCCAAGGTCTTTTCATCACAATGCTCCACGGTCTTGCCATCACAATTCTCCATGCCCTGTTCATCAAATTGATCCCTGTCCCATGTCATTACAATTCTCCACGTCTTTGTCATCACAGTGCTCCTTTACACTTCTCATCACAATGTTACATGATATTGTCAACACAATTCTCCATGCACTTGTCATCGCAATGCTCTATGACCCCTGCATAGCAAGCTCCATGCGCTTGTCATCACAATGCTTCACGACGTTGTCATCAAAATTCTCAATGGCCCTTGTCATCCCAATGCTCCATGCCCTTTTCATCACAACGCTCCATGACCCTTGTCATCACAATGTTCCAAGCACTTGTCATCAAAATGCTCCATTACCTTTGTCATCACAATCCGCCATGACACTTTGTATCACAATGCTCCATGCCATTGTCCTCACTATGGACAATGACATATGTCATCACAATGCTCCCTGACACCTGTCTTCACAATACTCCATGAACTTGTCATCACAATGTTCCATGCCCTTGTCATCACAATGAGCCATGCCCACTGTCATCACAATAATCCATGAGAATTGTCAGACCAATGTTCCATGCCTGTGTCATCACAATGCTCCATGCCTTTGTCATCACAATGCTCCATGACCCCTGTCATCACAATGCTCCATGACTCCAGTCATCACAATGCTTCATGACATTTGTCATCACAAAGGTCCATGCCTTCGTCACACAAGGCTCTGTGACCATTGTCACCACAATGCTCCATATCATTGTCAATACAATTTTCCATGCCCACTGTCATCACAATAATCCATGAAACTTGTCAGACCAATGATCCATACTGTCTTCACACAAGGCTCTGTGATCTTTGTCACCACAATGCTCCATGAACTTTTCATCAAAATGCTGTGTGTCCCTTGTCATCCCAATGCTCTATGCCTTTGTCAGCACAATGCTCCATGACACATTTCATCAAAATGTTCCATGTGCTTGTCAGCACAATGTTCCATGACCCATGTCATCACATTGCGCCATGCGCTTTTCATCACAATGCTCCACATCCTTTTCATCGCTATGCTCCATAAAACTTGTCATCACAATGCTCCATGCACTTCTCATTAAATGCTCTCTCACCACATATATCACAATGTTCCATCACTAGTCATCACAATACTCTCTCACACCTGTCATCACAATGTTCCATGACCACCGTCATCACAGTGCTCCATGCCCTTATCATCACAATGCTCCATGACCACTGACATCACAATGTTCCATAACCCCTGTCACAAAATGTTCCATGACCCATTTCATCACAATGCTTCAGGACCCCTGACATCACAGTGTTCCATAACCCCTATGATCAAAATATTCCTTGACGCTTTTCATCAGATTGCTCCATGATGCTGTCACCACAATGTGCCCTGAACTTCTCATCACAGTGCACCATGCACTTGTCATCAAAATGCCCCATGACCTTTATCATCACAAAGCTCCATTACCCCTTGCATAACAGTGCTCCAAGACACCTGCCATCACAAGTTTCCACGGCCTTGTCATCACAAGCCTCCATGACCCTTGTCATCACAATGCTCCAAGCCCTCTGTAATCACAATTCTCCATGCCACTTTTCATCTCAATGCTCCATGAACAGTGTCATCACAATGCACCATGCCCATCATCATAATGATTCATGCTATTGTCATCACAATGAAATCAAAATGCTACATGACCTCTGTCATCACAATGCTGAAAACCCTTCTGATCACAATGTTCCATAACACTTGTCATTACTTGCCCCAGGACGCTCGTCATCACAATTATGCAAGGTCTTCTCATCACAATGCTCCATGACCTTTGTCACCACAATGCTCAATACACTTGGCATCACAATGCTCGCTGACACTTGTCATCAGTGTGCTCCTTGAACACTGTCATGACAAGGCTCCATGCCATTTTCATCACAGTGATCCATTCCCTTTTCATCACAATGCTCCAAGACCCCTGTTATCACAATGCTCCATGACTCCAGTCATCACAATGCTTCATGACATTTGTCATCACAATGGTCCATGACCTCATCACAAAAAGCTCTATGACCTTTGTCACCACAATGCTCCATGAAATTTTTATCACAATGCTCTGTGACCCTTGTCAACACAAAGCTCCATGCCTTTGTCAGCACAATGCTCCATGACCCTTGTCATCACAATGCTCGATGCGCGTGTCAGCACAATGCTCCATGACCCATGTCATCACAATGCACCATGCACTTGTCATCACAATGCTCCACATCCTTGTCATCAAAATACTCCAAAAACCTTGTCATCACAATGCTCCATGCACTTTTCATCAGAATGCCTTCTCACCACTGATATCACAATGTTAGATCACTAGTCATCACAATACTCCCTCACCCCTGTCATCACAATATTCCATGACCCGTGTAATCACAATTCTCCATGCCTTTGTCATCACAAAGCTCCATGACGCATGTCATCAGAATGCTCCACTGCCTTCTCATAACAATGCTCCATACCCTTGTCATCACAATGCTCCATGCCCCTTTTCAGCTCAATGCTCCATGAACCCTGTCATCACAATGCACCGTGCCCATCACCATAATATTTCATGCTATTGTCATCAAAATGAAATCAAAATTCTCAATGACCTCTGTCATCACAATGCACCAAACCCTTCTGATCACAATGTTCCATAACACTTGTCATCACAATGCCCCGTGACGCCGGTAATCACAATTATCCATGGTCTTCTCATCACAATGCTCCATGATCTTTGTCATCACCATGCTTAATACACTTATCATCACAATGCTCCCTGACAGTTGTCATCAGTATGCTCCTTTAACCCTGTTATGACAAGGCTCCATGCATTTTTCATCACAGTGATCCATTCCCTTTTCATCACAATGCTCCAAGACTCCTGTAATCACAATGCTCCATGTCCTTGTCATCACAAAGCTCCATGACGCATGTCATCAGAATGCTCCATTGCCTTCTCATCACAATGCTCCATGCCCTTGTCATCACATTGCTTGAAAACCCCTGTAATCTCAATGCTCCATGCACTTTTTCATCAGAATGCTCCATGACCCTTTTCATCAAAATGCTCCATTACCCCTGACATCACAATGTTCCATAAAACCTGTCATCAAAATGTTCCATGACACTTTTCTTCAATTTGCTCCATGACCCTGTCATCACAATGCTCCCTGCCCTTCTCATCACAATGCACTACGACCTTGTCATCAAAATGCTCCATGACGTTTGTCATCACAAAGCTCCATGACACTTGGCATCACAATGCTCCATGCCATTTCATCACAATTCTACAAGAAACCTCTCATTATATTGCTCCCTGCCCTTGTCACCACAATGCTCCATGACACTTGTCATCACAATGCTCGATACTCTTCTCATCACAATGCTCTATGCCCTTGTCATTACAATCCTCCATGACACATGTATCACAGTGTTCCGTGCTCTAGTCATCACAATGTTCCATGCCGAATCTCATCACAGTAATCCATGAAATTTTCAGACCAATATTCCATGCCCTTGTCATCACAATGCTCCATTACCCCTGTCATAACAATGCTCCATGACCCCTGCCATCACAATGTTCCACCGCCTTTGCATCCAAGGCTCCATGACCCTTGTCATCACAATGCTCCAAGACCCCTGTAATCACAATGCTCCATGTCCCTGTCATCACAAAGATCCATGACACATGTCATCAGAATGCTCCATGGCCTCTCATCACTATGCTAAATGACCTTGTCATCACAATGCTCCAAGACCCCTGTAATCACAATGCTCCATGCCCCTATTCATCAGAATGCTCCATTAGACTTTTCATCACAAGGCTCCATGGTCTTCTCATCACACTGCTCCAGGACCTTGTCATCAAAATGCTCCATTCCCTTGTCATCACAATGCTCCTTGACCACTGTCATCACAATACTCCATGAACATTTTCAGGCCAATGCTCCATGACCGTCTCATCACAATGCTCCATTACACTTTTCATAACAATGCTCCATGACCCCTCTCATCACAATGCTCCATGACACCTGTCATCACAATGCTCCATGCCACTTGTCATTACAGTGACGCATGACGCTCTTCATCATAATTATACATGGGCTTTTCATCACAATGTTCCACGGTCTTGTTATCACAATTCTCCATGCCCTGTTCATCACAGTGCTCCATGTCCCAAGTCATTACAATTCTCCAAGTCCTTGTCATCACAATGCTTCGTGACACTTCTCATCACAATGTTACATGATCTTGTCATCACAATTCTCCATGCACTTGTCATCACAATGCTCTATGACCACTGTCATAGTAAGCTCCATGCGCTTGTCATCACAATGCATCACGACGTTGTCATCAAAATTCTCAATGGCCTTTGTCATCACAATTTTCCATGCCCTTGTCATCACAATGCTCCTTGACCCTTGTCATCACAATGTTCCAAGCCCTTGTCATCAAAATGCTCCATGACCTTTGTCATCACAATCCTCCATGATACTTGGTATCACAATGCTCCATGCCATTGTCATCACAATGGACAATGACATATGTCATCACAATGCTCCCTGACACCTGTCTTCAGAATACTCCATGACCTTGTCATCCCAATGTTCCATGACCTTGTCATCATAATGTGCCATGCCCACTCTCATCACAATAATCCATAATCTTGTCAGAGCAATGCTCCAAAACCCCTGTCATCAAAGTGCTCCGTGACTCCAGTCATCAAAATGCTCCATGACCTTTGTCATCACAATCCTCCAAGACAATTGTCATCACAATGATCCATGCGCTTGTCATCCCAATACTCCATGACACCTGTAATCTGAATGCTGCGTGACGCTTGTCATCCCAGTGCTCCATGACCCTTGGCATCACAATGTTCCATGCCATTGTCTTCACCATGCTCCATGAACCCTCTCATCACATTGCTCCATGCCCTTGTCATCACAAAGCTCCATGACGCTTGTCATCACAATGCTCGATGCTCTTCTCATCACAGTGCTCCATGCCCTTGTCATTACAATCCTCCATGATCCATGTATCACTGTGTTCCTTGACCTTGACATCACAATGCTCCATGCCCACACTCATCACAATAATCCATGAAACTTTTCACACAAATGCTCCATGCCCTTTTCATCAAAAGGCTCCATTACCCGTGTCAAAACAATGCTCCATGACCCCTGCCATCACAATGTTCCACGGCCTCGTCATCACAAGGCTCCATGACCCTTGTCATCACATTCTCCAAGACCCCTGTAATCACAGTGCTCCATGCCCTTGTCAAAACGAAGCTCAATGACTTATGTCATCAGAATGCTCCATAGATTTCTCATCAGAATGCTCCATGCCCTTGTCATCACAGTGCTCCAAGACCGCTGTATTCACAATGCTCCATGCCCCTTTTCATCTCAATGCTCAATGAACTCTGTCATTCCAATGCACCATGCCCATCATCATAATGCTTAATGCTATTGTCATCACAATGAAATCAAAATGCTCCATGACCTCTGTCATCACAATGCTCCAAACCAGTGTGATCACAATGTTCCATAACACTTGTCATCACAACTCCCCATGATGCTCCTCATCACAATTATCCATGGTCTTCTCATCACAATGCTCCATGACCTTTGTCATCACAATGCTCAATACACTTGTCATCTCAATGCTCCCTGCCACTTGTCATCAGTATGCATCTTGAACCCTGTCATGACAAGGCTCCATGCCTTTTTCATCACAATGATCCATGCGCTTTTCAACACAATGTTGCAAGACACCAGTAATCACAAGGCTCCTTGCCCTTCTCATCACAAAGCTCCATGACCCATATCTTCAGAATGCTCCATGGCATTCTCATCACCATGCTCGATGCCCTTGTCATCACACTGCTCCCTGCCACTTGTCTTCAGAATGCTCCTTGAACCCTGTCATGAAAAGGCTCCATGCCTTTTTCATCACAATGCTCCATGACATTTCATCACTATTCTCCATGCCATTGTCATCACAATACTCCACAAGCTTGTCATCAGAATGCTCCATGACCCATGTCATCACAATGCTCCATGACCCCTGTCATCACAATGCTCCATGAACCCTGTAATCACAATGCTCCTTGCCTCTTGTCATTACAGTGCTCCATGACGCTCGTCATCACAATTATCCATGGTCTTCTCATCACAATGCTGCACTGTCTTTCCATCACAATGCTCCCTGTCCTGGTACTCACAATGCTCCATGACCCTTTTCATCACAATTCTCCAAGCAATTTTCATACAATGCTCCATTACATTTGTCATCACAATCCTCCATGACACTTGGCATCACAATGCTCCTCGCCATTGTCATCACAATGCACCATGACATGTGTCATCACAATGCTCCCTGACACCTGTCTTCACAATACTACATGACCTTGTCATAAAAAGGTTCCATGCCCTTGTCATCACAATGTGCCATTCCCACCCTCATACCAATAATCCATGAAACTTGTCATACCAATTCTCCATGCCCCTGTCATCACAATGCTCCATGCCCTTGTAATCACAATGCTCCATGACACCTCACATCATAATGCTCCGTGACTCCAGTCATCACAATGCTTTATGACCTTTGTCATCACAATGGCCCATTACCTCGTCATGACAATGCTCTGTAAAACTTGTCATCACAATGCTCCATGCCTTTGTCAGCACAATGCTCCATGACCCTTGTCATCACAATCCTACATGCGCTTCTCAGCACAATGCTCCAAGACACATGTCATCACAATGTACCATGCACTTGTCATGACAGTGCTCCACAAACTTGTCATCACAAAGCTCCATAAAACTTGTCATCACAATGCTCCATGCACTTCTCATCTAAATGCTCTCTCACCACTGATATCACAATGTTCCATCACTAGTCATCACAATACTCCCTCACCCCTGTCATCACAATGTTCCATGACCCCTGTCATCAAAATGCTACATGCCCTTATCAACACAATGCTCCATGACCACTGACATCACAATGTTCCATAACCCCTGTCATCAAAATGTTCCCTGACCGAGTCCGGGAAAACTCTGGAGCTGCCGAAGAGGCAAGAGACTTTTTCTACCCTCTTGGTTTCCTGGTGCGCGAGGAGAGGGGATTAAGAGCGCTGCTTAAAGGGGCTCCACAGACGGGCGCGAGTCGCGACTGAAAGCGCGGAGCCCAGTGACGGGCGTGGGAGGCTGGGGCTGCTTCTGCCGCCGCCAAGAAGCCTGTGTGCGAGCGCAGGTCACTGTCCACACCGCTCTTCCGGGAGCCTGTGCAGCCCGCCACTGCCGGGGCCCCGGGATCCAGGCGCGGCTTCCCTGGGAGAATGCACAGCACGCCTCGGGCTGGTGCAACGTCACACCGACCTCTGCCGCTGCAGGCTCGCCCCGCACTCCGTGCCCCTCCCTCCCGCCCGGCCTGAGTGAGCCAGAGTCCCAGAAGAGGCTGCTCCTTTAACCCTGTCTTGTCTGAGGGAAGAACAGATGCCCTCCGGCGACTTACACTCAGAGGCGGGGCCATATCCAAAGCTGAGACCCGGGAGCTGTGAGAACAAAAAAGAGAAAGGGAAACCTCTCCCAGCAGCCTCAGAAGCAGCGGATTAAAGCTCCACAATCAACTTGATGTACCCTGCATCTGTGGAATACATGAATAGACAACAAATCATCCCAAATTGAGGAGCCAGGATTCAGTGCTGTGCCTCTGAGGTGGGAGAGCCAACTTCAGGACACTGGTCCACAAGACACCTCTCAGCTCCACATAATATCAAACGGCGAAAATCTTCCAGAGATCTCCATCTCAACACCAGCACCCAGCTTCACTCAACGACCAGCAAGCTACAGTGCTGGACACCCTATGCCAAACAACTAGCAAGACAGGAACACAACGCCACCCATTAGCAGAGAGGTGGCCTAAAATCATAAAAAGTCCACAGACACCCCAAAACACACCACCAGACGTGGACCTGCCCACCAGAAAGACAAGATCCAGCCTCATCCACCAGAACACAGGCACTAGTCCCCTCCAACAGGAAGCCTACACAACCCACTAAACCAACCTTAGCCACTGGGGACAGACACCAAAAACAACGGGAACTACGAACCTGCAGCCTGCAAAAAGGAGACCCCAAACACAGTAACATAAGCAAAATGAGAAGACAGAAAAACACACAGCAGGAGAAGGAGCAAGATAAAAACCCACCAGACCTAACAAATGAAGAGGTAATAGGCATTCTACCTGAAAAAGAATTCAGAATAATGATGGTAAAGACGATGCAAGATTCTATTTCCCAGATCCAAAATCTTGGAAATAGAATAGACAAAATGCAAGAAACAGTTAACAAGGACCTAGAAGAACTAAAGATGAATCAAGCATCGATTAAAAACACAATAAATGAAATGAAAAATACTCTAGATGGGATCAATAGCAGAATAACTGAGGCAGAAGAACAGATAAGTGAGGTGGAAGATAAAATAGTGGAAATAACTAATGCAGAGCAAAATAAAGAAAAAAGAATGAAAAGAATTGAGGACAGTCTCAGAGACCTCTGGGACAACATTAAACGCACCAACATTCGAATCATAGGGGTTCCACATGAAGAAGAGAAAAAGAAAGGGACTGAGAAAATATTTGAAGAGATTATAGTTGAAAACTTCCCTAATATGGGAAAGGAAATAGTTAATCAAGTCCAGGAGGCACAGAGAGTCCCATACAGAATAAATCCAAGGAGAAATACGCCAAGACACATATTAATCAAACTGTCAAAAATTAAACACAAAGAAATCATATTAAAAGCAGCAAGGCAAAAACAACAAATAACACACAAGGGAATCCCCATCAGGATAACAGCTGATCTCTCAGCAGAAACTCTACAAGCCAGAAGGGAGTGGCAGGACATAATTAAAGTGATGAAGGAGAAAAACCTGCAACCAAGATTACTCTACCCAGCAAGGATCTCATTCAGATTTGATGGAGAAATTAAAACGTTTACAGACAAGCAAAAGCTGAGAGAGTTCAGCACCACCAAACCAGCTTTACAACAAATGCTAAAGGAACTTCTCTAGGCAAGAAACACAACAGAAGGAAAAGACCTACTAATAACGAACCCAAAACAATTAAGAAAATGGGAATAGGAACATACATATCGATAACTACCTTAAATGTATATGGACTAAACGCTCCCACCAAAAGACACAGATTGGCTGAATGGATACAAAAACAAGACCCATATATATGCTGTCTACAAGAGACCCACTTCAGACATAGAGACACATACAGACTGAAAGTAAGGAGATGGAAAAAGATATTCCATGCAAATGGAAACCAAAAGAAAGCTGGAGTAGCAATTCTCATATCAGACAAAATAGACTTTAAAATAAAGACTACTAGAAGAGACAAAGAAGGACACTACATAATGATCAAGGGATCGATCCAAGAAGAAGATATAACAATTGTAAATATTTATGCACCCAACATAGGAGCACCTCAATACATAAGGCAAACACTAACAGCCATAAAAGGAGAAATCGACAGTAACACAATCATAGTAGGGGACTTTAACACCCCACTTTCACCAATGGACAGATCATCCAAAATGAAAATAAATAAGGAAACACAAGCTTTAAATGATACATTAAACAAGATGGACTTAATTGATATTTATAGGACATTCCATCCAAAAACAACAGAATACACATTTTTCTCAAGTGCTCATGGAACATTCTCCAGGATAGATCATATCTTGGGTCACAAATCAAGCCTTGGTAAATTTAAGAAAATTGAAATTGTATCAAATATCTTTTCCGACCACAATGTTATGAGACTAGATATCAATTACAGGAAAAGAGCTATAAAAAATACAAACACATGGAGGCTAAACAATACATTACTTAATAATGAAGTGATCACTGAAGAAATCAAAGAGGAAATTAAAAAATACCTAGAAACAAATGACAATGGAGACACGATGACCCAAAACCTATGGGATGCAGCAAACGCAGTTCTAAGAGGGAAGTTTATAGCAATACAATCCCACCTTAAGAAACAGGAAATATCTCGACTAAACAACCTAATCTTGCACCTAAAGCAATTAGAGAAAGAAGAACAAAAACATCCCAAAGTTAGCAGAAGGAAAGAAATCATAAAAATCAGATCAGAAATAAATGAAAAAGAAATGAAGGAAACAATAGCAAAGATCAATAAAACTAAAAGCTGGTTCTTTGAGAAGATAAACAAAATTGATAAACCATTAGCCAGACTCATCAAGAAAAAAAGGGAGAAGACTCAAATCAATAGAATTAGAAATGAAAAAGGAGAAGTAACAACTGACACTGGAGAAATACAAAGGATCATGAGAGATTACTATAAGCAACTCTATGCCAATAAAATGGACAACCTGGAAGAAATGGACAAATTCTTAGAAATGCACAACCTGCCAAGACTGAATCAGGAAGAAATAGAACATATGAACAGACCAATCACAAGCACTGAAATTGAAACTGTGATAAAAAATCTTCCAACAAACAAAAGCCCAGGACCAGGTGGCTTCACAGGCGAATTCTATCAAGCATTTAGAGAAGAGCTAACACCTATCCTTCTCAAACTCTTCCAAAATATAGCAGAGGGAGGAACATTCCCAAACTCATTCTACGAGGCCACCATCACCTTGATACCAAAACCAGACAAGGATGTCACAAAGAAAGAAAACTACAGGCCAATATCACTGATGAACATAGATGCAAAAATCCTCAACAAAATACTAGCAAACAGAATCCAACAGCACATTAAAAGGATCATACACCATGATCAAGTGGTGTTTATCCCAGGAATGCAAGGATTCTTCAATATACGCAAATCAATCAACGTGATACACCATATTAACAAATTGAAGGAGAAAAACCATATGATCATATCAATAGATGCAGAGAAAGCTTTCGACAAAATTCAACATCCATTTATGATAAAAACCCTGCAGAAAGTAGGCATAGAGGGAACTTTCCTCAACATAATAAAGGCCATATATAACAAACCCACAGCCAGCATCGTCCTCAATGGTGAAAAACTGAAACCATTTCCACTAAGATCAGGAACAAGACAAGGTTACCCACTCTCACCACTCTTATTCAACATAGTTTTGGAAGTTTTAGCCACAGCAATCAGAGAAGAAAAGGAAAAAAAAAGGAATCCAAATCGGAAAAGAAGAAGTAAAGCTGTCACTGTTTGCAGATGACATGATACTATTCATAGAGAATCCTAAAGATGCTACCAGAAAACTACTAGAGCTAATCAATGAATTTGGTAAAGTGGCAGGATACAAAATTAATGCACAGAAATCTGTGGCATTCCTATATACTAATGATGAAAAATCTGAAAGTGAAATCAAGGAAACACTCCCATTTACCATTGCAACAAAAAGAATAAAATATCTAGGAATAAACCTACCTAAGGAGACAAAAGACCTGTATGCAGAAAATTATAAGACACTGATGAAAGAAATAAAGATGATACAAATAGATGGAGAGATGTACCATGTTCTTGGATTGGAAGAAACAACATTGTGAAAATGACTCTACTACCCAAAGCAATCTACAGATTCAATGCAATCCCTATCAAACTACCACTGGCATTTTTTACAGAACTAGAACAAAAAATTTCACAATTTGTATGGAAACACAAAAGACCCCGAATAGCCAAAGCAATCTTGAGAACGAAAAATGGAGCTGGAGGAATCAGGCTCCCTGACTTCAGACTATACTACAAAGCTGCAGTAATCAAGACAGTATGGTACTGGCACAAAAACAGAAAGATAGATCAATGGAACAGGATAGAAAGCCCAGAGATAAACCCACGGACATATGGTCACCTTATCTTTGATAAAGGAGGCAGGAATGTACAGTGGAGAAAGGACAGTCTCTTCAATAAGTGGTGTTGGGAAAACTGGACAGGGACATGTAAAAGTATGAGATTAGATCACTCCCTAACACCATACACAAAAATAAGCTCAAAATGGATTAAAGACCTAAATGTAAGGCCAGACACTATCAAACTCTTAGAGGAAAACATAGGCAGAACACTCTATGACATAAATCACAGCAAGATCCTTTTTGACCCACCTCCTAGAGAAATGGAAATAAAGACAAAAATAAACACATGGGACCTAATGAAACTTAAAAGCTTTGGCACAGCAAAGGAAACCATAAACAAGACCAAAAGGCAACCCTCAGAATGGGAGAAAATATTTGCAAATGAAGCAACTGACAAAGGATTAATCTCCAAAATTTATAAGCAGCTCATGCAGCTCAATAACAAAAAAACAAACAACCCAATCCAAAAATGGGCAGAAGACCTAAATAGACATTTCTCCACAGAAGATATACAGACTGCCAAAAAACACATGAAAGGATGCTCAATATCTTTACTCATTAGAGAAATGCAAATCAAAACTACAATGAGATATCATCTCACACCAGTCAGAATGGCCATCATCAAAAAATCTAGAAACAATAAATGCTGGAGAGGGTATGGAAAAAAGGGAACACTCTTGCACTGCTGGTGGGAATGTGAATTGGTACAGCCACTATGGAGAAAGGTATGGAGGTTCCTTAAAAAAATACAAATTGAACTACCATATGACCCAGCAATCCCACTACTGGGCATATACCCTGAGAAAACCATAATTCAAAAAGAGACATGTACCAAAATGTTCATAGCAGCCCTATTTACAATAGCCCGGAGATGGAAACAACCTAAGTGTCCATCATCGGATGAATGGGTAAAGAAGATGTGGCACATATATACAATGGAATATTACTCAGCCATAAAAAGAAATGAAATTGAACTATTTGTAATGAGGTGGATGGACCTAGAGTGTGTCATACAGAGTGAAGTAAGTCAGAAAGAGAAAGACAAATACTGTATGCTGACACATATATATGGAATTTAAGAAAAAAAAGGTCATGAAAAACACAGGGGTAAGACAGGAATAAAGACACAGACCTACTAGAGAATGGACTTGAGGATATGGGGAGGGGGAAGGGTAAGCTGTGACAAAGTGAAAGAGCGGCATGGACATATATACACTACCAAACGTAAGGTAGATAGCTAGTGGGAAGCAGCCGCATAGCACAGGGAGATCAGCTCGGTGCTTTGTGACCGCCTGGAGGGGTGGGATAGGGAGGGTTGGAGGGAGACGCAAAAGGGAGGGGATATGGGAACATATGTATACATATAACTGATTAAATTTGTGATAAAACAAAAAATAAAAAAATAAAAAAAAAATGTTCCCTGACGCTTTTCATCAAATTGTTCCATGACCCTTTCATCACAATGCTCCCTGCCCTACTCATCACAATGCACCACACTCTTGTCATCAAAATGCTCCATGACCTTTGTCATCACCATTCTCCATGACCTTTGGCATCACAATGCTCCATGCCATTGTCATCACAGTGCTCCATGAACACTCTCATCACATTCCTCCTTGCCCTTGTCATCACAAAGCTCCATGAAGCTTGTCATCACAATGATCGATGCCTTTCTCAACACAATGCTCCATTCCTTGTCATTTCAATCCTCAATGACCCATGTATCACCGTGTTCCCTGCCCTTGTCATCACAATGCTCCATGCCCACTGTCATCACAATAATCCATGAAACATTTCAAACCAATGCTCCATGCCCTTGTCATCACAATGCTCCATTAGCCCTGTCATAACAATGCTCCATGACCCCTGCCATCACAATATTCCACAGCATTGTCATCACAAGGCTCCATGTACCTTGTCATCACAATGCTCTAAGACCCCTGTAATCACAATGCTCCATGCCCCTTTTCATCAGATTGCTCCATGAGACTTGTCATCACAATGCTCCATGGTCTTCTCCTCACAATGCTTCACGACACCTGTCATCACAATTCTCCATTTCCACTGTCACCACAACGCACCATGACCCCTGACAATACAGTGATCCGGGACTCTTGTCATCAAAAATCTCCATGACCCTTTTCATCTCAATGATCTATACGCTTGCCTTCCCAATGCTCCATGACCCCTGTTATCACAATGTTCCATGATGCTTCTAATCCCAGTGCTCCATGACCATTGTCATCACAATGCTCCATGCCTTTGTCAGTAAAATGCTACATGACCTTGTCATCACAATGCTCCATGCACTTGTCATCACAATCCTCCATTACCATTGTCATCACAATCCTCCATGAACCTTGGGTTCACATTGATTCATGCCATTGTCCTCACATTTCTCATGCTCCTTGAAATCAAAATGATTCATGACCTCTGTCATCACAATGCTCCAAACACCTGTGAACACAATGTTCCATAACACTTGTCATCACAATGCTCCATGATGTCTGATATCACAATACTCCATGCCTTGTCATCACAATGCTCCATGATCATTGTCATGACAATTCTCAATACACTTGTCATCACAATGCTTCCTGACACTTGTCGTCAGAATGCTCCTTGAAACCTTTCATGAAAAGACTCCATGCTTTTTTCATCACAATGCTCCATGCCATTGTCATCACAATACTCCACAAGCTTGTCATCAGAATGCTCCATGACCCTTGTCATCACAGTGCTCCATGACCCCTGTTATCACAATGCTCCATGACACCTGTCATCACAATGCTCCTTGCCCCTTGTCATTACAGTGCTCCATGACGCTCGTCATCACAATTATCATTGGTCTTCTCATCAAAGTGATCCACGGACTTGCCATCACAATGATCCATGACACTTCTCATCACAATGCTCCATGACCGATGTCATCACAAGGCACCATGCGCTTGTCATCACAATGCTCCACATCCTTCTCATCACAATGCTCCATAAAACTTGTCATAACAATGTTCCATGCACTTCTCATGAAAATGGTCTCTCACCACTGATATCACAATGTTCCATCACTAGTCATCACAATACTCCCTCAGGCATGCCATCACAATGTTCCATGACCCCAGTCATCACAATGATCCATGCACTTTTCATCACAATGCTCCATGCCATTGTCATCACAATACTCCACAAACTTGTCATCAGAATGCTCCATGACCCTTGGCATGACAATGCTCCATGACCCCTGTCATCACAATGCTCCATGACCCCTGTCATCACAATGCTCCATGCCCCTTGTCATTACAGAGCTCCATGACGCCCGTCATCACAATTATCCATGGTCTTCTCATCACAATGCTCCCCGATCTTGCCATCACAATGCTCCATGCCCTGGTTATCAGTATTCTCCACGTCCTTGTCATCACAGTTCTCCATGACACATCTCATCACAATGTTCCGAGCACTTTTCATCACAATTATCCATGCACTTGTCATCGCAATGCTCCATGACCCCTGTCATAGCAAGCTCCATGCGCTTGTCATCACAATGCTTCACGACCTTGTCATCAAAATTCTCAATGGCCCATGTCATCACAATGCTCCAAGCCCTTGTCATCACAATGCAACATTACCTTTGTCATGACAATCCTCCATTTCACTTGGCATCACAATGCTCCTTGCCATTGTCATCACAATGGTCCATGACATATGTCATCACAATGCTCCCTGACCCCTGTCTTCACAATTCTACATGACCTTGGCATCACAATGATCCATGCCCTTGTCATCAGAGTGCGCCTTGCACACTGTCATCACAATAATCCATGAAACTTGTCAGACCAATGCTCCATGCCCCTGTCATCACATTGTTCCACGCACTTGTCATCACAATGCACCATGACCCCTGTCATCACAATGCTCCGTGACTCCAGTCATCACAATGATTCATGACCTTTGTCATCACAATGGTCCATAGCCTCGTCATCACAAGGTTCTGTGACATTTGTTACCACAAAGCTCCATAAACATTGGCATCACAATGCTCCATGCCATTGTCATCACAATGCTCCATGAACCCACTCATCAAATGCTCCATGCACTTGTCATCACAAAGCTCCATGACGCTTGTGATACCAATGCTCGATGCACTTCTCATCACAATGTTCCATGCCCTTGTCATTACAATCCTCCATGACCCATGTAACACAGTGTTCCGTGACCTTGTCATCACAATGCTCCATGCCCACACTCATCACAATAATCCATGAAACTTTTCATACCAATTCTGATGCCCTTGTCAACACAATGCTCCACTACCCTGTCATAACAATGCTCCATGACACCTGACATCACAAGGTTTCACGGCCTTGTCAATACAAGTCTCCATGACCGTTGTCATCACCGTGCACCAAGACCCTGTAATCACAATGCTCAATGCACTTGTCATCACAAAGCTCCATGGCGCATGTCATCAGAATGCTCCATGGCCTTCTCATTCACAATGCTCCATGCCCTTGTCATCACAGTGCTCCAATACACATTTAATCACAATGCTCCATGCCCCTTTTCATCTCAATGCTCCATGAACCCTGTCATCACAATGCACCATGTCCATCATCATAATGCTTCATGCTATTGTCATCACAATGAAATCAAAATGCTCCATTACCTCTGTCATCACAATGCTCCAAACCCTTGTGATCACAATGTTCCATAACACTTGTCATCACAATTCCCCATGATGCTCCTCATCACAATTATCCATGGTCTTCTCATCACAATGCTCCATGACCTTTGTCATCACAATGCTCAATACACTTGTCATCTCAATGCTCCCTGCGACTTGTCGTCAGTATGCTTCTTGAACCCTGTCATGACAAGGCTCCATGCCTTTTTCATCACAATGATCCATGCGCTTTTCATCACAATGTTCCAAGACCACAGTAATCACAATGCTCCTTGCCCTTCTCATCACAAAGCTCCATGCCCCACATCATCAGAATGCTCCATGTCCTTCTCATCACCATGCTCGTTGCCCTTGTCATCACACTGCTCCCTGCCACTTGTCTTCAGAATGCTCCTTGAACCCTGTCATGACAAGGCTCCATGCCTTTTTCATCACAATGCTCCATGCCCTTTTCATCACAATGTTCCATGCCATTGTCATCACAATACTCCATAAGCTTGTCATCAGAATGTTCCATGACACTTGTCGTCACAATGCTCCATGACCCCTGTCATCACAATGCTCCATGACACCTTTCATCACAATGCTCCACGCCCCTTGTCATTACAGTGCTCCATGACGCTTGTCATCACAATTATCCATGGTCATCTCATCACAATGCTCCACGGTCTTGCCATCACAATGCTCCATGACACTTCTCATCTCAATGTTACTTGCTCTTGTCATCACAATTCTCCATTAACTTGTCATCGCAATGCTCCATGACCCCTGTCATAGCAAGCTCCATATGCTTGTCATCACAATGCCTCCCGACCTTGTCATCCAAATTCTCAATGGCCCTTGTCATCACAATGCTCCATGCCCTTGTCATCACAATGCTCCTTGACCATTGTCATCACAATGCTCCAAGCCCTTGTCATCACAATGGTCCCTTACCTTTTTCATCAAAATCCTCCATGACACTTGGCGTCACAATGCTCCATGCCATTGTCATCACAATGCACCATGACATATGTGATCACAATGCTCCCTGATACCTGTCTTCACAATACTCCATGACCTGGTCATAACAATCCTCCATGCCCTAGTCATCACAATGTGCTATTCCCACTATCATCACAATAATCCATGAAGCTTGTCAGACCAATGCTCCATGCCCCTGTCATCACAATGCTCCATGCCATTGTCATGACAATGCTCCATGACTCCAGTCATCACAATGCTTCATGACCTTTGTCATCACAGTGGTCCATGCACTCGTCATTACAGGGCTCTGTGAACTTTGTCTACGTAATTCTCCCTGAACTTTTCATCACAATGCTCCTTGCCATTGTCATCACAATGGACAATGACATATGTCATCACAATGCTCCGGGACTCCTGTCTTCACAATTCTGCATGACCTTGTCATCACAATGCTCCATGCCCTTGTCATCACAGTGCGCCATGTGCACTGTCATCACATTAAACCATGAAACTTGTCAGTCCAATGCTCCATGCCCCTGTCATCACAATGCTCCACGCATTTGTCATGACAATGCTCCATGACCCCAGTCATCACAATGCTCCGTGACTCCAGTCATCACAATGCTTCATGACTTTTGTCATCACAATGGTCCATGCCCCCGTCATCACAAGGCTCTGTGACATTTGTCACCACAATGCTCCATGAACTTTTCATCATAGTGGTCTGTGACCGTTGTCATTACAGTTCTCCAAGCCTTTCTCAGCAGAATGCACCAGGACCACTGTCATCACAGTGCTCCATGCCCGTCTCAGCACAGTGCTCCATGACCCTTGTCATCACAATGCTCCAAGCCCTTGTCATCACAATGCTCCTTTACCTTTGTCATCACAAACCTCCATGACAATTGGCATCACAATGCTCCATGGCATTGTCATCACAATGGGCCATGACTTATGTCTTCACAATGCTCCCAGACACCTGTTTTCACAATACTGCATGACCTTGTCATCACAATGCCCCATGCCCTTGTCATCACAATGCGCCATTCCCAATGTCATCGCAATAATGCATGAAAATTGTAAGACCAATGCTCCACGCCCCTGTAATCACAATGCTCCATGCCCTTGTCATAACAGTGCTTCATGAGCCGTCATCACAATGCTCCGTGACTCCAGTCATCACAATGCTTCATGACCTTTGTCCTCACAATGGTCCATGCCCTCGTCACACAAGGCTCTGTGACCTTTGTCACCACAATGCTCCATGAATTTTTCATCACAATGCTCTGTGACCCTTGTCATCACAATGCTCCCTGCCTTTCTCATCACAATGCACCACGCCCTTGTCATCAAAATGCCCCATGAAGTTTGTCATCACAAAGCTCCATGACCCTTGGCATCACAATGCTCAATGCCATTGTCATCACAATGCTCAATGAAATCTCTCATCACATTGCTCCATGCCCTTGTCATCACAATGCTCCATTACACCAGTCATAACAATGCTCCATGAACCCTGCCATCACAATGCTCCATTACACCTGTCATAACAATGCTCCATGACAACTGCCATCACAATGTTCCATGGCCTTGTCATCACAAGGCTCCATGACCCTTGTCATCACAATGCTCCAAGACCTCTGTAATCACAATTCTCCATGCCACTTTTCATCTCAATGCTCCATGAACACTGTCATCACAATGCACCATGCCCATCATCATAATGAATCATGCTATTGTCATCAGAATGAAATCAAAATGCTCAATGACCTCTGTCCTCACAATGCACCATTACTTCTGATCACAATGTTCCATAACACTTGTCATAACATGCACCATGACGCTCATCATCACAATTATGCAAGGTCTTCTCATCACAATGCTCCATGACCTTGTCACCACAATGCTCAATACACTTGGCATCACTGTGCTCGCTGACACTTGTCATCAGTATGCTCCTTGAACACTGTCATGACAAGGCTCCATGCCTTTTTCATCACAATGATCCATTCCCTTTTCATCACAATGCTCCAAGGCCCATGTTATCACAATGCTCCGTGACTCCAGTCATCACAATGCTTCATGACACTTGTCATCCCAATGGTCCATGACCTCCTCACACAAAGCTCTGTGACCTTTGTCACCACAATGCTCCATGAAATTTTTATGACAATGCGCTGTGACACTTGTCATCACAAAGCTCCATGCGTTCGTCAGCACAATGCTCCATGACACTTGTCATCAAAATGCTCCATTAACCCTGATATCACAATGTTCCATAACCCCTGTTATCAAAATGTTCCATGACATTTTTCATCACTTTGCTCCATCAACCTGTCATCACAATGCTCCCTGCCCTTCTCATCACAATGCACCACGACCTTGTCATCAAAATGCTCCAGGACCTTTGTCATCACAAAGATCCATGATACTTGGCATCACAATACTCCATGCCATTTCATCACAATGCCACATGAAAAATCTCATCACATTGCTCCATGCCCTTGTCACCACAATGCTCCATGATGCTTGTCATCACAATCCTCGATACTCTTCTCATCACAATGCTCCATGCCCTTGTCATTACAATCCTCCATGACACATGTATCACAGTGTTCCGTGCCCTAGTCATCACAATGTTCCATGCCGAATCTCATCACAATAATCCATGAAATTTTCATACAAATGTTCCATGCCCTTGTCATCACAATGCTCCAAGACCCCTGTAATCACAACGCTCCATGCCCCTATTCATCAGAATGCTCCATGAGACTTGTCATCACAAGGCTCCATGGTTTTCTCATCACACTGCTCCAGGACCTTTTCATCACAATGCTCCATTCCCTTGTCATCACAATGCTCCATGACCCCTCTCATCACAATGCTCCATGACACCTGTCATCAGAATGCTCCATGCCCCTTGTCATTAAAGAGATCCATGATGCTCTTCATCATAATTATCCATGGTCTTTTCATCATAATGCTCCACAGTCTTGGTATCCCAATTCTCCATGCCCTGTTCATCACAATGCTCCATGTCCCATGTCATTACAATACTCCACGTCCTTGTCATCACAATGCTTCGTGACACTTCTCATCACAATGTTACATGATCTTGTCATCACAATTCTCCATGCACTTGTCATCGCAATGCTCTATGACCCCTGTCATAGCAAGCTCCATGAGCTTGTCATCACAATGCTTCACGACGTTGTCATCAAAATTCCCAATGGCCCTTGTCATCACATTGCTCCATGCCATTGTCATCAAAATGCTCCATGCCTTTGTCAGCACAATGCTCCATGACACTTGTCATCAATATGCTCCATGCGCTTGTCAGCACAATGGTCCATGACACATGTCATCACAATGTGCCATGCTCTTTTCATCACAATGCTCCACATCCTTTTCATCGCTATGCTCCATAAAACTTGTCATCACAATGCTCCATGCACTGCTCATCAAAATGCTCTCTCACCACATATATCACAATGTTCCATCACTAGTCATCACAATACTCACTCACCCCTGTCATCACAATGTTCCATGACCACTCTCATCACAGTGCTGCATGCCCTTATCATCACTATGCTCCATGACCCCTGACATCACAATGTTCCATAACCCCTGTCCCAAAATGCTCCATGACCCATTTCATCACAATGCTTCATGACCCCTGACATCACAATGTTCCATAACCCGTGTCATCAAAATATTCCATGACACTTTTATTCAAATTGCTCCATGACCCTGTCATCACAATGCTCCCTTCCCTTCTCATCACAATGCACCACGCCCTTGTCATCAAAATGCCCCATGACATTTGTCATCACAAAGCTCCATGACCCTTGGCATCACAATGCTCCATGCCATTGTCATCACAATGCTCAATGAAAACTCTCATCACATTGCTCCATGCCCTTGTCATCACAATGCTCCATTACACCTGTCATAAAAATGCTCCATGATCCCTGCCATCACAATGTTCCACGGCCTTGTCATCACAAGGCTCCATGACCCTTGTCATCACAATGCCCCAAGACGTCTGTAATCACAATTCTCCATGCCACTTTTCATCTCAATGCTCCAAGAATACTGTCATCACAATGCACCATGTCCATCATCATAATGCTTCATGCTATTGTCATCACAATGAAATAAAATTGCTCCATGTCCTCTGTCATCACAATGCTCCAAACCCTTCTGATCACAATGTTCCATAACACTTGTCATCACATGCCTGGTGACGCTCGTCACCACAATTATGCAGGGTCTTCTCATCACAGTGCTCCATGACCTTTGTCACCACAATGCTCAATACACTTGGCATCACAATGCTCGCTGACACTTGTCATCAGTATGCTCCTTGAACGCTGTCATGACAAGGATCCATGCCTTTTTCATCACAATGATCCATTCCCTTTTCATCACAATGCTCCAAGACCCCTGTTATCACAATGCTCCGTGACTCCGGTCATCAAAATGCTTCATGACATTTGTCATCACAATGGTCCATGACCTGGTCAAACAAAGCTCTGTGACCTTTGTCACCACAATGCTCCATGAAATTTTTATCACAGTGCTCTGTGACCCTTGTCATCACAAAGTTCCATGCCTTTGTCAGCACAATGCTCCATGCCCTTGTCATCACATTGCTTCAAAACCCCTGTAATCTCAATGCTCCATGCACCTTTTCATCAGAATGCTCCATGCCCTTGTCATCACAATGCTCCATGACCCTTGTCATCGCAATGTTCCAAGCCCTTGTCATCAAAATGCTCCATTACCATTGTCATCACAATCCTCCATGACACTTGGTATCACAATGCTCCATGACATTGTCATCACAATGGACAATGACATATGTCATCACAATGCTCCCTGACAACTGTATTCACAAAATTACATGATCTTGTCATCACAATGTTCCATGCCCTTGTCATCACAATGTGCCATGCCCACTGTCATCACAATAATCCATGAAACATATCAGACCAATGTTCCATGCCACTGTCATCACAATGCTCCATGTCCTTGTCATCACAATGCTCCATGACCCCTGTCATCACAGTGCTCCGTGACTCCAGTCATCACAGTGCTCCGTGACTCCAGTCATCACAATGATTCATGACCTTTCTCATCACAATGGTCCATGCCCTCGTCACACAAGGCTCTGTGATCTTTGTAACCACAATGTTTCATGAAATTTTCATCACAATGCTCCGTGTCCCTTGTCATCACAATGCTCGATGTCTTTGTCAGCACAATGCTCCATGACACTTGTCATCAAAATGCTCCATGCACTTGTCAGCACAATGCTCCATGACACGTCATCGAAATGCGCCATGCTCTTTTCATCACAATGCTCCACATCCTTTTCATCGCAATCCTCCATAAAACTTGTCATCACAATGCTCCATGCACTTCTCATCAAAATGCTCTCTCACCACATATATCACAATGTTCCATCACTAGTCATCACAATACTCACTCAACCCTGTCATCACAATGTTCCATGACCACTCTCATCACAGTGCTACATGCCCTTATCATCACAATGCTCCATGACCCCTGACATCACAATGTTCCATAACCCCTGTCCCAAAATGCTCCATGACTCATTTCATCACAATGCTTCATGACCCCTGACATCACAATGTTCCATAACCCCTGTCATCAAAATATTCCATGACACTTTTATTCAAATTGCTCCATGACCCTGTCATCACAATGCTCCGTGCCCTTCTCATCACAATGCACCACGCCCTTGTCATCAAAATGCCCCATGACATTTGTCATCACAAAGCTCCATGACACTTGGCATCACAATGCTCCATGCCATTGTCATCACAATGCTCAATGAAAAGTCTCATCACATTGCTCCATGCCCTTGTCATCACAATGCTCCATTACACCTGTCATAACAATGCTCCATGACCCCTGCCATCACAATGTTCCACGGCCTTGTCATCACAAGGCTCCATGACCCTTGTCATCACAATGCTCCAAGACCTCTGTAATCATAATTCTCCATGCCACTTTTCATCTCAATGCTCCATGAACACTGTCATCACAATGCACCATGTCCATCATCTTAATGATTCATGCTATTTTCATCACAGTGAAATCAAAATGCTCCATGTCCTCTGTCATCACAATGCTCCAAACCCATCTGATCACAATGTTCCATAACATTTGTCATCACATTCCCCATGACGCTCGTCATCACAATTATGCAAGGTCTTCTCATCACAATGCTCCATGAGCTCTGTCACCACAATGCTCAATACACTTGGCATCACAATGCTCGCTGACACGTCAACAGTATGCTCCTTGAACACTGTCATGACAAAGCTCCATGCCTTTTTCATCACAATGATCCATTCCCTTTTCATCACAATGCTCCAAGACCCCTGTTATCACAATGCTCCGTGACTCCAGTCATCACAATGCTTCATGACATTTGTCATCACAATGGTACATGACCTCGTCACACAAAGTTCTGTGACCTTTGTCACCCCAGTGCTCCATGAAATTTTTATCACAATGCTCTGTGACACTTGTCATCACAAAGCTCCATGCCTTTGTCAGCACAATGCTCCATGACCCTTGTCATCACAATGCTCGATGCGCGTGTCAGCACAATGCTCCATAACCCATGTCATCACAATGCACTTGTCATCACAATGCTCCACATCCTTGTCATCAAAATGCTCCATAAATCTTGTCATCACAATGCTCCACGCACTTCTCCTCAAAATGCCTTCTCACCACTGATATCACAATGTTCCATCACTAGTCATCACAATACTCCCTCACTCCTGTCATCACAATATTCCATGACCCCTGTAATCACAATTCTCCATGTCCTTGTCATCACAAAGCTCCATGACGCATGGCATCAGAATGCTCCATGGTCTTCTCATCACAATGCTCCATGCCCTCTTCATCAAATGCTCCAACACCCCTGTAATCACAACGCTCCATGCCCCTTTTCATCTCAATGCTCCATGAACCCTGTCATCACAATGCACCATGCCCATTACCATAATATTTCATGCTATTTTCATCAGAGTGAAATCAAAATGCTCAATGACCTCTGTCATCACAATGCACCAAACCCTTCTGAGCACACTGTTCCATAACACTTGTCATCACAATGCCCCATGACGCTGATCATCACAATTTTCCATGGTCTTCTCATCACAATGCTCCATGATCTTTGTCATCACAATGCTCAATACACTTATCATCACAATGCTCCCTGACAGTTGTCATCAGTATGCTCCTTGAACGCTTTCATGACAAGGCTCCATGCATTTTTCATCACAATGATCCATTCCCTTTTCATCACAATGCTCCAAGAAACCTGTAATCACAATGCTCCATGTCCTTGTCATCACAAAGCTCCATGACGCATGTCATCAGAATGCTCCATTGCCTTCTCAACACAATGCTCCATGCCCTTGTCATCACATTGCTTCAAAACCCCTGTAATCTCAATGCTCCATGCACATTTTCATCAGAATGCTCCATGCCCTTGTCATCACAATGCTCTATGACCCTTGTCATCGCAATGTTCCAAGCCCTTGTCATCAAAATTCTCCATTACATTTGTCATCACAATCCTCCATGACACTTTGTATCACAATGCTCCATGCCATTGTCATCAAAATGGACAATGACATATGTCATCACAATGCTCCCGGACACCTGTCTTCATAATACTCCATGACCTTGTCATCACAATGTTCCATGCCCTTGTCATCACAATGTGCCATGCCCACCATCATCACAAGAATCCATGAAATATGTCAGACCAGTGTTCCATGCCCCTGTCATCACAATGCTCCATGCCCTTGTCATCACAATGCTCCATGAACCCTGTCATCACAATGCTCCGTAACTCCATTCATTACAATGCTTCATGACATTTCTCCTAACAATGGTCCATGCCCTCCTCACACAAGGCTCTGTGACCTTGGTCACCACAATGCTCCATGCCCTTGTCATCTCAATGTTCCATGCCCACTGTCATCACAATGATCCATGAAACATGACAGACCAATGTTCCATTCCACTGTAATCACATTGCTCCATGCCAATGTCATCACAGTGCTCCATGACCCCTGTCATCACAATGCTCTGTGACTCCAGTCATCACAATGATTCATGACGTTTCTCATCACAATGGTCCATGCCCTCGTCACACAAGGCTCTGTGACATTTGTCACCACAATGCTCCATGAAATTTTCATCACAATGTTCTGTGTCCCTTGTCATCACAATGCTCCATGACACATGTCATCACGATGTGCCATGCTCTTTTCATCACAATGCTCCACATCCTTTTCATCGCTATGCTCCATAAAACTTGTCATCACAATGCTCCATGCACTTCTCATCAAAATGCTCTCTCACCTCATATATCACAATGTTCCATCACTAGTCATCACAATACTCGCTCACCCCTGTTATCACAATGTTCCATGACCACTGTCATCACAGTGCTACATGCCCTTATCATCACAAAGCTCCATGACCCCTGACATCACAATGTTCCATAACCCCTGTCACAAAATGCTCAATGACCCATTTCATCACAATGCTTCATGACGCCTGACATCACAATGTTACATAAGCCCTGTCATCAAAATATTCCATGACACTTTTATTAAAATTGCTCCATGACCCTCTCATCACAATGCTCCCTGCCCTTCTCATCACAATGCACCACGCCCTTGTCATCACAGTGCTCAATGAAAACTCTCATCACATTGCTCCATGCCCTTGTCATCACAATGCTCCATTACACCTGTCATAACAATGCTCCATGACCCCTGCCATCACAATGTTCCACGGACTTGTCATCACAAGGCTCCATGACCCTTGTCATCACAATGCTCCAAGACCTCTGTAATCACAATTCTCCATGCCACTTTTCATCTCAATGCTCCATGAACACTGTCATCACAATGCACCATGCCCATCATCATAATGATTCATGCTATTGTCATCACAATGAAATCAAAATGCTCCATGTCCTCTGTCATCAAAATGCTCCAAACCCTTTTGATCACAATGCTCCATAACACATGTCATCACATGCCCCATGACGCTCATCATCAAAATTATGCAGGGTCTTCTCATCACAGTGTTCCATGACCTTTGTCACCACAATGCTCAATACACTTGGCATCACAATGCTCGCTGACACTTGTCATCTGTATTCTCCTTGAACACTGTCATGACAAGGCTCCATGCCTTTTTCATCACAATGATCCATTCCCTATTCATCACAATGCTCCAAGACCCCTGTTATCACAATGTTCCGTGACTCCGGTCATCACAATGCTTCATGACATTTGTCATCACAATGGTCCATGACTTGGTCAAACAAAACTATGTGACCTTTGTCACCACAGTGCTCCATGAAATTTTTATCACAATGCTCTGTGACCATTGTCATCACAAAGCTCCATGCCTTTGTCAGCACAATGCTCCATGACCCTTGTCATCACAATGCTCGATGTGCGTGTCAGCACAATGCTCCATAACCCATATCATCACAATGCACCATGCACTTGTCATCACAATGCTCCACATCCTTGTCATCAAAATGCGCCATAAACCTTGTCATCACAATGCTCCATGCACTTCTCCTCAAAATGCCTTCTCACCACTGATATCACTATGTTCCATCACTAGTCATCACAATACTCCCTCACCTCTGTCATCACAATATTCCATAACCCCTGTAATCACAATTCTCCATGCCCTTGTCATCACAAAGCTCCATGACGCATGTCATCAGAATGCTCCATGGTCTTCTCATCACAATGCTCCATGCCCTTGTCATCACAATGCTCCAACACCCCTGTAATCACAATGCTCCATGCCCCTTTTCATCTCAATGCTCCATGAAACATGCTATCACAATGCACCGTGCCCATCACCATAATATTTCATGCTATTGTCATCACAGTGAAATCAAAATGCTCAATGACCTCTGTCATCACAATGCACCAAACCCTTCTGATCACAATGTTCCATAACACTTGTCATCACAATGCCCCATGACGCTGGTCATCACAATTATCCATGGTCTTCTCATCACAATGCTCCATGATCTTTGTCATCACAATGCTCAATACACTTATCATCACTATGCTCCCTGACAGTTGTCATCAGTATGCTCCTTGAACCCTGTCATGACAATGCTCCATGCATTTTTCATCACAATGATCCATTCCCTTTTCATCACAATGTTCCAAGACACCTGTAATCACAATGCTCCAAGTTCTTGTCATCACAAAGCTCCATGACACATGTCATCAGAATGCTCCATTGCATTCTCATCACAATGCTCCATGCCCTTGTCATCACATTGCTTCAAAACCCCTGTAATCTCAATGTTCCATGCACCTTTTCATCAGAATGCTCCATGCCCTTGTCATCACAATGCTCCATGACCCTTGTCATCACAATGTTCCAAGTGCTTGTCATCAAAATTCTCTATTACCTTTGTCATCACATTCCTCCATGACACTTGGTATCACAATGCTCCATGCCATTTTCATCCCAATGTACAATGACATATGTTATCACAATGCTCCCTGACAACTGTCTTCACAATACTCCATGAACTTGTCATCACAATGTTACATTCCCTTGTCATCACTATGCGCCATGCCCACTGTCTTCACAATAATCCATGAAACATGTCAGACCAATGATCCATGCCCCTGTCATCACAATGCTCCATGACCCCTGTCATCACAATGGTCCGTGACTCCAGTCATCACAATGCTTCATGACCTTTCTCCTCACAATGGTCCATGCCCTTGTCACACAGGCTCTGTGACCTTGGTCACCACAATGCTCCATGCCCTTGTCATCTCAATGCTCCATGCCCACTCTCATCACAGTAATCCATGAAACTTGTCAGACCAATGATCCATGCCCCTGTCATCACATTGCTCCATACCATTGTCATCACAATGCTCCATGCCTTTGTCAGCACAATGCTCCATGACACTTGTCATCAATATGCTCCATGCGCTTGTCAGCACATTGCTCCATGACACATGTCATCACAATGTGCCATGCTCTTTTCATCACAATGCTCCACATCCTTTTCATCGCTATGCTCCATAAAACTTGTCATCACAATGCTCCATGCACTTCTCATCAAAATGCTCTCTCACCTCATATATAACAATGTTCCATCACTAGTCATCACAATACTCGCTCACCCATGTCATCACAATGTTCCATGACCACTGTCATCACAGTGCTACATGCCCTTATCATCACAATGCTCCATGACCCCTGACATCACAATGTTCCATAACCCCTGTCCCAAAATGCTCCATGACCCATTTCATCACAATGCTTCATGACCCCTGACATCACAATGTTCCATAAACCATGTCATCAAAATATTCCATGGCACTTTTATTCAAATTTCTCCATGACCCTGTCATCACAATGCTCCCTGCCCTTCTCATCACAATGCACCACGCCCTTGTCATCAAAATGCCCCATGACATTTGTCATCACAAAGCTCCATGACCCTTGGCATCACAATGCTCCATGCCATTGTCATCACAATGCTCAATGAAAACTCTCATCACATTGCTCCATGCCCTTGTCATCACAATGCTCCATTAAACCTGTCATAAAAATGCTCCCTGACCCCTGCCATCACAATGTTCCACGGCCTTGTCATCACAAGGCTCCATGACCCTTGTCATCACAATGCTCCAAGACGTCTGTAATCATAATTCTCCATGGCACAGTTCATCTCAATACTCCAAGAATACTGTCAACACAATGCACCATGTCCATCATCATAATGCTTCATGCTATTGTCATCACAATGAAATCAATATGCTCCATGTCCTCTGTCATCACAATGCTCCAAACCCTTCTGATCACAATGTTCCATAACACTTGTCATCACATGCCCCATGACGATCGTCACCACAATTATGCAGGGTCTTCTCATCACAGTGCTCCATGACATTTGTCACCACAATGCTCAATACACTTGGCATCACAATGCTCGCTGACACTTGTCATCAGTATGCTCCTTGAACGCTGTCATGACAAGGCTCCATGCCTTTTTCATCACAATGATCCATTCCCTTTTCATCACAATGCTCCAAGCCCACTGTTATCACAATGCTCCGTGAAACCGGTCATCACAATACTTCATGACATTTGTCATCACAGTGGTCCATGACCTGTTCACACAAAGCTCTGTGACCTTTGTCACCACAATGCTCCATGAATTTTTATCACAATGCTCTGTGACACTTGTCATCACAAAGTTCCATTCCTTTGTCTGCACAATGCTCCATGCCCTTGTCATCACATTGCTTCAAAACCCCTGTAATCTCAATGCTCCATGCACCTTTTCATCAGAATGCTCCATGCCCTTGTCATCACAATGCTCCATGACCCTTGTCATCGCAATGTTCCAAGCCCTTGTCATCAAAATGCTCCATAAAACTTGTCATCAGAATGCTCCATGCACTTCTCCTCAAAATGCCTTCTCAACACTGATATCACAATGTTCCATCACTAGTCATCACAATCCTCCCTCACCCCTGTCATCACAATATTCCATGACCCGTGTAATCACAATTCTCCATGCCCTTGTCATCACAAAGCTCCATGACGCATGTCATCAGAATGCTCCATGGTCTTCTCATCACAATGCTCCATGCCCATGTCTTCACAATGCTCCCACACCCCTGTAATCACAATGCTCCATGCCACTTTTCATCTCAATGCACCATGAACCCTGTCATCACAATGCACCGTGCCCATCACCATAATATTTCATGCTATTGTCATCACAGTGAAATCAAAATGCTCAATGACCTCTGTCATCACAATGCACCAAACCCTTCTGATCACAATGTTCCATAACACATGTCATCACAATGCCCCATGACGCTGGTCATCACAATTATCCATGGTCTTCTCATCACAATGCTCCATGATCTTTGTCATCACAATGCTCAATACACTTATCATCACAATGCTCCCTGACAGTTGTCATCAGTATGCTCCTTGAACCCTGTCATGACAAGGCTCCTTGCATTTGTCATCACAATAATCCATTCCCTTTTCATCACAATGCCCCAAGACACCTGTAATCACAATGTTCCATGTCCTTGTCATCACAAATCTCCATGACACATGTCAACAAAATGCTCCATTGCCTTCTCATCACAATGCTCCATGCCCTTGTCATCACATTGCTTCAAAACCCCTGGAATCTCAGTGCTCCATGCACCTTTTCATCAGAATGCTCCATGCCCTTGTCATCTCAATGCTCCATGACACTTCTCATCGCAATGTTCCAAGCCGTTGTCATCAAAATGCTCCATGACCTTTGTCATCACAATCCTCCATGACACATTGTATCACAATGCTCCATGCCACTGTCATCACAATGGACAATGACATACGTCATCACAATGCTCCCTGACACCTGTCTTCACAATACTCCATGACCTTGTCATCACAGTGTTCCATAGCCTTGTCATTACAATGCGCCATGCCCAATGTCTTCACAATAATCCATGAAACATGTCAGACCAATGTTCCATGCCCCTGTCATCACAATGCTCCATGGCCTTGTCATCACAATGCTCCATGAACCCTGTCATCACAATGCTCCATGACTCCAGTCATCACAATGATTCATGACCTTTCTCATCACAATGGTCCATGCCCTCGTCACACAAGGCCCTGTGATATTTGTCACCACAGTGCTCCATGAAATTTTCATCACAATGCTCTGTGTCCCTTGTCATCACAATGCTCCATGCCTTTGTCAGCACAATGCTCCATGACACTTGTCATAAAAATGCTCCATGCGCTTGTCAGCACAATGCTCCATGACACATGTCATCAGAATGCGCCATGCTCTTTTCATCACAATGCTCCACATCCTTTTCATCGCTATGCTCCATAAAACTTCATCACAATGCTCCATGCACTTCTCATCAAAATGCGCTCTCACCTCATATATCACAATGTCCATTACTAGTCATCACAATCCTCGCTCACCCCTGTCATCACAATGTTCCATGACCACTGTCATCACAGTGATACATGCCCTTATCATCACAATGCTCCATGACCCCTGACATCACAATGTTCCATAACCCCTGTCACAAAATGCACCATGACCCATTTCATCACAATGCTTCATGAGCCCTGACATCACAATGTTCAATAACCAATGTCATTAAAATATTCCATGACACTTTTATTGAAATTGCTCCATGAACCTGTCATCACAATGCTCCCTGCCCTTCTCATCACAATGCACCACGACCTTGTCATCAAAATGCCCCATGACATTTGTCATCACAAAGCTCCATGACCCTTGGCATCACAATGCTCCATGCCATTGTCGTCACAATGCTCAATGAAATCTCTCATCACATTGCTCCATGCCCTTTTCATCACAGTGCTCCATTACACCTGTCATAACAATGCTCCATGACCCCTGCCATCACAATGTTCCATGGCCTTGTCATCACAAGGCTCCATGACCCTTGTCATCACAGTGCTCCATGACCCTTGTCATCACAATGCTCCAAGACCTCTGTAATCACAATTCTCCATGCCACTTTTCATCTCAATGCTCCATGAACACTGTCATCACAATGCACCATGCCCATCATCATAATGATTCATGCTTTGGTCATCACAATGGAATCAAAATGCTCCATGCCCTCTGTCATCACAATGCTCCAAACCCTTCTGATCACAATGTTCCATAACACTTCTCATCACATGCCCAATGACGCTCGTCATCACAATTATGCAAGGTCTTCTCATCACAATGCTCCATGACCTTTGTCACCACAATGCTCAATACACTTGGCATCACAATGCTTGCTGACACTTGTCATCAGTATGCTCCGTGAACACTGTCATGACAAGGCTCCATGCCTTTTTCATCACAATGATCCATTCCCTTTTCATCACAATGCTCCAAGACCCCTGTTATCACAATGCTCCGTGACTCCAGTCATCACAATGCTTCATGACATTTGTCATCACAGTGGTCCATGACCTTGTCACAGAAAGCTGTGTGACCTTTGTCACCACAATGTTCCATGAAATTTTTATCACAATGCTCTGTGACCCTTGTCATCACAAAGCTCCATGCCTTTGCCTGCACAATGCTTCATGACCCTTGTCAACACAATGCTCGATGCGCGTGTCAGCACAGTGCTCCATTACCCAAGTCATCACAATGAACCATGTACTTGTCATCAAAATGCTCCACATCCTTGTCATCAAAATGCTCCATAAACCTTGTCATCACAATGCTCCATGCACTTCTCCTCAAAATGCCTTCTCACTACTGATATCACAATGTTCCATCACTAGTCATCACAATACTCCCTTACCCCAGTCATCACAATATTCCATGACCCTTGTAATCACAATTCTCCATGCCCTTGTCATCACAAAGCTCCATGACGCATGTCATCAGAATGCTCCATGGCCTTCTCATCACAATGCTCCATGCCCTTGTCATCACAATGCGCCAAAACCCCTGTAATCACAATGCTCCATGCCCCTTTTCATCTCAATGTTCCATGAACCCTGTCATCACAATGAACCGTGACCATCACCATAATATTTCATGCTATTTTCATCACAATGAAATCAAAATGCTCAATGACCTCTGTCATCACAATGCACCAAACCCTTCTGATCACAATGTTCCATAACACTTGTCATCACAATGCCCCATGACGCTGGTCATCACAATTATCCATGGTCTTCTCATGACAACGCTCCATGATCTTTGTCATCACAATGCTCAATACACTTATCATCACAATGCTCCCTGACAGTTGTCATCAGTATGCTCCTTGAACCCTGTCATGACAAGGCTCCATGCATTTTTCATCACAATGATCCATTCCCTTTTCATCACAATGCTACAAGACCCCTGTAATCACAATGCTCCATGTCCTTGTCATCACAAAGCTCCATGACGCATGTCATCAGAATGCTCCATTGCCTTCTCATCTCAATGCTCCATGCCCTTGTCATCACATTGCTTCAAAAC
This sequence comes from Hyperoodon ampullatus, assembly GCF_949752795.1. Lineage (NCBI taxonomy): Eukaryota > Metazoa > Chordata > Mammalia > Artiodactyla > Ziphiidae > Hyperoodon > Hyperoodon ampullatus. The sequence goes on from NW_027641090.1 coordinate 3,632,076, forward strand.
CCGTCTAATCTCAATGCTCCATGCACCTTTTCATCAGAATGCTCCATGCCCTTGTCATCAAAATGCTCCATGACCCTTGTCATCGCAATGTTCCAAGCCCTTGTTATCAAAATGCTCCATTACCTTTGTCATCACAATCCTCCATGACACTTGGTATCACAATGCTCCATGCCACTGTCATCACAATGGACAATGACATATGTCATCACAATGCTCCCTGACACCTGTCTTCACAATACTCCATGACCTTGTCATCACAATGTTCCATGCCCTTGTCATCACAATGCGCCATGCTCACTGTCTTCACAATAATCCATGAAACATGTCAGACCAATGTTCCATGCCACTGTCATCACAATGCTCCATGGCCTTGTCATCACAATGCTCCATGACCCCTGTCATCACAATGCTCCGTGTCTCCAGTCATCAAAATGCTTCATGACCTTTCTCCTCACAATGGTCCATGCCCTTGTCACACAGGCTCTGTGACCTTGGTCACCACAATGCTCCATGCCCTTGTCATCTCAATGCTCCATGCCCACTCTCATCACAGTAATCCATGAAACTTGTCAGACCAATGATCCATGCCCCTGTCATCACATTGCTCCATACCATTGTCATCACAATGCTCCATGCCTTTGTCAGCACAATGCTCCATGACACTTGTCATCAATATGCTCCATGCGCTTGTCAGCACATTGCTCCATGACACATGTCATCACAATGTGCCATGCTCTTTTCATCACAATGCTCCACATCCTTTTCATCGCTATGCTCCATAAAACTTGTCATCACAATGCTCCATGCACTTCTCATCAAAATGCTCTCTCACCTCATATATAACAATGTTCCATCACTAGTCATCACAATACTCGCTCACCCATGTCATCACAATGTTCCATGACCACTGTCATCACAGTGCTACATGCCCTTATCATCACAATGCTCCATGACCCCTGACATCACAATGTTCCATAACCCCTGTCCCAAAATGCTCCATGACCCATTTCATCACAATGCTTCATGACCCCTGACATCACAATGTTCCATAAACCATGTCATCAAAATATTCCATGGCACTTTTATTCAAATTTCTCCATGACCCTGTCATCACAATGCTCCCTGCCCTTCTCATCACAATGCACCACGCCCTTGTCATCAAAATGCCCCATGACATTTGTCATCACAAAGCTCCATGACCCTTGGCATCACAATGCTCCATGCCATTGTCATCACAATGCTCAATGAAAACTCTCATCACATTGCTCCATGCCCTTGTCATCACAATGCTCCATTAAACCTGTCATAAAAATGCTCCCTGACCCCTGCCATCACAATGTTCCACGGCCTTGTCATCACAAGGCTCCATGACCCTTGTCATCACAATGCTCCAAGACGTCTGTAATCATAATTCTCCATGGCACAGTTCATCTCAATACTCCAAGAATACTGTCAACACAATGCACCATGTCCATCATCATAATGCTTCATGCTATTGTCATCACAATGAAATCAATATGCTCCATGTCCTCTGTCATCACAATGCTCCAAACCCTTCTGATCACAATGTTCCATAACACTTGTCATCACATGCCCCATGACGATCGTCACCACAATTATGCAGGGTCTTCTCATCACAGTGCTCCATGACATTTGTCACCACAATGCTCAATACACTTGGCATCACAATGCTCGCTGACACTTGTCATCAGTATGCTCCTTGAACGCTGTCATGACAAGGCTCCATGCCTTTTTCATCACAATGATCCATTCCCTTTTCATCACAATGCTCCAAGCCCACTGTTATCACAATGCTCCGTGAAACCGGTCATCACAATACTTCATGACATTTGTCATCACAGTGGTCCATGACCTGTTCACACAAAGCTCTGTGACCTTTGTCACCACAATGCTCCATGAATTTTTATCACAATGCTCTGTGACACTTGTCATCACAAAGTTCCATTCCTTTGTCTGCACAATGCTCCATGCCCTTGTCATCACATTGCTTCAAAACCCCTGTAATCTCAATGCTCCATGCACCTTTTCATCAGAATGCTCCATGCCCTTGTCATCACAATGCTCCATGACCCTTGTCATCGCAATGTTCCAAGCCCTTGTCATCAAAATGCTCCATAAAACTTGTCATCAGAATGCTCCATGCACTTCTCCTCAAAATGCCTTCTCAACACTGATATCACAATGTTCCATCACTAGTCATCACAATCCTCCCTCACCCCTGTCATCACAATATTCCATGACCCGTGTAATCACAATTCTCCATGCCCTTGTCATCACAAAGCTCCATGACGCATGTCATCAGAATGCTCCATGGTCTTCTCATCACAATGCTCCATGCCCATGTCTTCACAATGCTCCCACACCCCTGTAATCACAATGCTCCATGCCACTTTTCATCTCAATGCACCATGAACCCTGTCATCACAATGCACCGTGCCCATCACCATAATATTTCATGCTATTGTCATCACAGTGAAATCAAAATGCTCAATGACCTCTGTCATCACAATGCACCAAACCCTTCTGATCACAATGTTCCATAACACATGTCATCACAATGCCCCATGACGCTGGTCATCACAATTATCCATGGTCTTCTCATCACAATGCTCCATGATCTTTGTCATCACAATGCTCAATACACTTATCATCACAATGCTCCCTGACAGTTGTCATCAGTATGCTCCTTGAACCCTGTCATGACAAGGCTCCTTGCATTTGTCATCACAATAATCCATTCCCTTTTCATCACAATGCCCCAAGACACCTGTAATCACAATGTTCCATGTCCTTGTCATCACAAATCTCCATGACACATGTCAACAAAATGCTCCATTGCCTTCTCATCACAATGCTCCATGCCCTTGTCATCACATTGCTTCAAAACCCCTGGAATCTCAGTGCTCCATGCACCTTTTCATCAGAATGCTCCATGCCCTTGTCATCTCAATGCTCCATGACACTTCTCATCGCAATGTTCCAAGCCGTTGTCATCAAAATGCTCCATGACCTTTGTCATCACAATCCTCCATGACACATTGTATCACAATGCTCCATGCCACTGTCATCACAATGGACAATGACATACGTCATCACAATGCTCCCTGACACCTGTCTTCACAATACTCCATGACCTTGTCATCACAGTGTTCCATAGCCTTGTCATTACAATGCGCCATGCCCAATGTCTTCACAATAATCCATGAAACATGTCAGACCAATGTTCCATGCCCCTGTCATCACAATGCTCCATGGCCTTGTCATCACAATGCTCCATGAACCCTGTCATCACAATGCTCCATGACTCCAGTCATCACAATGATTCATGACCTTTCTCATCACAATGGTCCATGCCCTCGTCACACAAGGCCCTGTGATATTTGTCACCACAGTGCTCCATGAAATTTTCATCACAATGCTCTGTGTCCCTTGTCATCACAATGCTCCATGCCTTTGTCAGCACAATGCTCCATGACACTTGTCATAAAAATGCTCCATGCGCTTGTCAGCACAATGCTCCATGACACATGTCATCAGAATGCGCCATGCTCTTTTCATCACAATGCTCCACATCCTTTTCATCGCTATGCTCCATAAAACTTCATCACAATGCTCCATGCACTTCTCATCAAAATGCGCTCTCACCTCATATATCACAATGTCCATTACTAGTCATCACAATCCTCGCTCACCCCTGTCATCACAATGTTCCATGACCACTGTCATCACAGTGATACATGCCCTTATCATCACAATGCTCCATGACCCCTGACATCACAATGTTCCATAACCCCTGTCACAAAATGCACCATGACCCATTTCATCACAATGCTTCATGAGCCCTGACATCACAATGTTCAATAACAAATGTCATTAAAATATTCCATGACACTTTTATTGAAATTGCTCCATGAACCTGTCATCACAATGCTCCCTGCCCTTCTCATCACAATGCACCACGACCTTGTCATCAAAATGCCCCATGACATTTGTCATCACAAAGCTCCATGACCCTTGGCATCACAATGCTCCATGCCATTGTCGTCACAATGCTCAATGAAATCTCTCATCACATTGCTCCATGCCCTTTTCATCACAGTGCTCCATTACACCTGTCATAACAATGCTCCATGACCCCTGCCATCACAATGTTCCATGGCCTTGTCATCACAAGGCTCCATGACCCTTGTCATCACAGTGCTCCATGACCCTTGTCATCACAATGCTCCAAGACCTCTGTAATCACAATTCTCCATGCCACTTTTCATCTCAATGCTCCATGAACACTGTCATCACAATGCACCATGCCCATCATCATAATGATTCATGCTTTGGTCATCACAATGGAATCAAAATGCTCCATGCCCTCTGTCATCACAATGCTCCAAACCCTTCTGATCACAATGTTCCATAACACTTCTCATCACATGCCCAATGACGCTCGTCATCACAATTATGCAAGGTCTTCTCATCACAATGCTCCATGACCTTTGTCACCACAATGCTCAATACACTTGGCATCACAATGCTTGCTGACACTTGTCATCAGTATGCTCCGTGAACACTGTCATGACAAGGCTCCATGCCTTTTTCATCACAATGATCCATTCCCTTTTCATCACAATGCTCCAAGACCCCTGTTATCACAATGCTCCGTGACTCCAGTCATCACAATGCTTCATGACATTTGTCATCACAGTGGTCCATGACCTTGTCACAGAAAGCTGTGTGACCTTTGTCACCACAATGTTCCATGAAATTTTTATCACAATGCTCTGTGACCCTTGTCATCACAAAGCTCCATGCCTTTGCCTGCACAATGCTTCATGACCCTTGTCAACACAATGCTCGATGCGCGTGTCAGCACAGTGCTCCATTACCCAAGTCATCACAATGAACCATGTACTTGTCATCAAAATGCTCCACATCCTTGTCATCAAAATGCTCCATAAACCTTGTCATCACAATGCTCCATGCACTTCTCCTCAAAATGCCTTCTCACTACTGATATCACAATGTTCCATCACTAGTCATCACAATACTCCCTTACCCCAGTCATCACAATATTCCATGACCCTTGTAATCACAATTCTCCATGCCCTTGTCATCACAAAGCTCCATGACGCATGTCATCAGAATGCTCCATGGCCTTCTCATCACAATGCTCCATGCCCTTGTCATCACAATGCGCCAAAACCCCTGTAATCACAATGCTCCATGCCCCTTTTCATCTCAATGTTCCATGAACCCTGTCATCACAATGAACCGTGACCATCACCATAATATTTCATGCTATTTTCATCACAATGAAATCAAAATGCTCAATGACCTCTGTCATCACAATGCACCAAACCCTTCTGATCACAATGTTCCATAACACTTGTCATCACAATGCCCCATGACGCTGGTCATCACAATTATCCATGGTCTTCTCATGACAACGCTCCATGATCTTTGTCATCACAATGCTCAATACACTTATCATCACAATGCTCCCTGACAGTTGTCATCAGTATGCTCCTTGAACCCTGTCATGACAAGGCTCCATGCATTTTTCATCACAATGATCCATTCCCTTTTCATCACAATGCTACAAGACCCCTGTAATCACAATGCTCCATGTCCTTGTCATCACAAAGCTCCATGACGCATGTCATCAGAATGCTCCATTGCCTTCTCATCTCAATGCTCCATGCCCTTGTCATCACATTGCTTCAAAACCCGTCTAATCTCAATGCTCCATGCACCTTTTCATCAGAATGCTCCATGCCCTTGTCATCAAAATGCTCCATGACCCTTGTCATCGCAATGTTCCAAGCCCTTGTTATCAAAATGCTCCATTACCTTTGTCATCACAATCCTCCATGACACTTGGTATCACAATGCTCCATGCCACTGTCATCACAATGGACAATGACATATGTCATCACAATGCTCCCTGACACCTGTCTTCACAATACTCCATGACCTTGTCATCACAATGTTCCATGCCCTTGTCATCACAATGCGCCATGCTCACTGTCTTCACAATAATCCATGAAACATGTCAGACCAATGTTCCATGCCACTGTCATCACAATGCTCCATGGCCTTGTCATCACAATGCTCCATGACCCCTGTCATCACAATGCTCCTTGTCTCCAGTCATCAAAATGCTTCATGACCTTTCTCCTCACAATGGTCCATGCCCTCGTCACACAAGGCTCTGTGACCTTGGTCACCACAATGCTCCATGCCCTTGTCATCTCAATGTTCCAGGCCCACTGTCATCACAATGATCCATGAAACTTGTCAGACCAATGTTTCATGCCCGTGTCATCACATTGCTCCATGCCCTTGTCATCACAATGCTCCATGACCCCTGTCATCACAATGCTCCGTGACTCCAGTCATCACAATGATTCATGACCTTTCTCATCACAATGGTCCATGCCCTCCTCACACAAGGTTCTGTGATATTTGTCACCACAATGCTCCATGAAATTTTCATCACAATGCTCTGTGTCCCATGTCATCACAATGCTCCATGCCTTTCTCAGCACAATGCTCCATGACACTTGTCATCAAAATGCTCCATGCGCTTGTCAGCACAATGCTCCATGACACATGTCATCACAATGTGCCATGCTCTTTTCATCACAATGCTCCACATCCTTTTCATCGCTATGCTCCATAAAACTTGTCATCACAATGCTCCATGCACTTCTCATGAAAATGCTCTCTCACCTCATATATCACAATGTTCCATCACTAGTCATCACAGTACTCACTCAACCCTGTCATCACAATGTTCCATGACCACTGTCATCACAGTGCTACCTGCCCTTATCATCACAATGCTCCATGACCCCTGACATCACAATGTTCCATAACCCCTGTCACAAAATGCTCCATGTCCCATTTCATCACAATGCTTCATGACCCATGACATCACAGTATTCCATAACCCCTGTCATCCAAATATTCCATGACCCTTTTATTCAAATTGCTCCATGACCCTGTCATCACAATGCTCCCTGCACTTCTCATCACAATGCACCAAGCCCTTGTCATCAAAATGCCCCATGACATCTGTCATCACAAAGCTCCATGACCCTTGGCATCACAATGCTCCATGCCATTGTCATCACAATGCTCAATGAAATATCTCATCACATTGCTCCATGCCCTTGACATCAAAATGCACCATTACACCTGTCATAACAATGCTCCATGACCCCTGCCATCACAATGTTCCACGGGCTTGTCATCACAAGGCTCCATGACCCTCGTCATCACAATGCAACAAGACCTCTGTAATCACAATTCTCCATGCCACTTTTCAACTCAATGCTCCATGAACACTGTCATCACAATGCACCATGCCCATCATCATAATGATTCATGCTATTGTCATCACAATGAAATCAAAATGCTCCATGTCCTCTGTCATTACAATGCTCCAAACCCTTCTGATCACAATGTTCCATAACACTTGTCATCACATGCCCCATGACGCTCGTCATCACAATTATTAAAGGTCTTCTCATCACAATGCTCCATGACTTTGTTACCACAATGCTCAATACACTTGGCATCACAATGGTCGCTGACACTTGTCATCAGTATGCTCCTTGAACACTGTCATGACAAGGTTCCATGACTTTTTCATCACAATGATGCATTCCCATTTCATCACATTGCTGCAAGACCCCTTTTATCACAATGCTCCATGTCCTTGTCATCACAAATCTCCATGACGCATGTCATCAGAATGCTCCATTGCCTTCTCATCACAATGCTCCATTCCCTTGTCATCACATTGCTTCAAAATCCCTGTAATCTCAATGCTCCATGCACCTTTTCATCAGAATGCTCCATGCCCTTGTCATCACAATGCTCCATGACCCTAGTCATCACAATGTTCCAAGCCCTTGTCATCAAAATGCTCCATTACCTTTGTCATCACAATCCTCCATGACACTTGGTATCACAATGCTCCATGACATTGTCGTCACAATGGATAGTGACCTATGTCATCACAATGCTCCCTGACAGCTGTGTTCACAATACTCCATGACCTTGTCATAACAATGTTCCATGCCCTTGTCATCACAATGCGCCATGCCCACTGTCATCACAATAATCCATGAAACATGTCAGACCAATGTTCCATGACCCTGTCATCACAATGCTCCATGCCCTTGTCATCACAATGCTCCATGACCCCTGTCATCACAATGCTCCGTGACTCCAGTCATCTCAATGATTCATGACTTTTGTCCTCACAATGGTCCATGCCCTCGTCACACAAGGCTCTGTGATCTTTGTCACCACAGTGCTCCATGAAATTTTCATCACAATGCTCTGTGTCCCTTGTCATCACAATCCTCCATGTCTTTGTCAGCACAATGCTCCATGACACTTGTCATCAAAATGCTACATGCGCTTGTCAACACAATGCTACATGACACATGTCATCACAATGTGCCATGCCCTTTTCATTACAATGCTCCATGACCCCTGACATCACAATGTTCCATAACCCCGGTCACAAAATGCTCCATGACCCTTTTCATCACAATGCTTCATGACCCCTGACATCACAGTGTTCAATAACCCCTGTCATCAAAATATTCCATGACCCTTTTATTCAAATTGCTCCATGACCCTGTTATCACAATGCTCCCTGCCCTTCTCATCACAATGCAACACGCCCTAGTCATCAAAATGCCCAAAGACATTTGTCATCACAAAGCTCCATGACCATTGTCCTCACAATGCTCCATGCCATTGTCATCACATTGCTCAGTGAAATCTCTCATCACATTGCTCCATGCCGTTGTCATCACAAAGCTCCATGACACTTGTCATCACAATGCTCCATAACCCTGGGCATCACAGTGCTCCATGCCATTATCATCACAATGCTCCATGAACCCTCTCATCACATTGCTCCATGCCGTTGTCATCACAAAGCTCCATGACGCTTGTCATCATAATGCTCCATGCCCACTCTCATCACAATAATCTATGAAACTTTTCACACCAATGCTCCATGCCCTTGTCATCACAATGCCCCATTCCCCCTGTCATAACAATGCTCCATGACACCTGCCATCACAAGGATCCACAGCCTTGTCATCACAAGACTCCATGACCCTTTTCATCACAATGCTCCAAGACACTGTAATCACAATGCTCCATGCAATTGTCATCAGAAAGCTCCATGATGCATGTCATCAGAATGCTCCGTGAACTTCTCATTCACTATGCTCCATGCCCTTGTCATCACAATGCTCCAAGACACATGTAATCACAATGCTCAATGCCCCTTTTAATCTCAATGCTCCAAGAACCCTGTCATCCCATGCACCATGCCCATCATCTTAATGATTCATGCTATTGTCATCACAATGAAATCAATATGCTCCATGACTTCTGTCATCACAATGCTTCAAACACTTGTGATCAGAATGTTCCATAACACTTGTCATCACAATGCCCCATGACGCTCCTCATCACAGTTAACCATGGTCTTCTCATCACAATGTTCCATGAACTTTGTCATCACAATGCTCGATACAATTGTCATCACAATGCTCCCTGACATTTGTCGAGAGTATGCTCATTGAACCCTGCCATGACAAGGCTCCATGCCTTTTTCAACAAAATGATCCATGCCCTTTTCATCACAATGCTCAAAGACCCCTGTAATCACAATGCTCCATTCCCCTTTTCATCACAAACATCCATGACACATGTCATCAGAATGCTCCATGGCCTTCTCATCACAATGCTCCATGCCCTTGTTATCACAGTGCTCCAAGACCCCTGTCATCACAATACCCCATGAATATTTTCAGCCCAATGCTCCATGAACTTCTCATCACAATGCTCCATGATCCCTGTCATCACAACGCTCCGTGCTCCTTGAAATCAAAATGATCCATGACCTCTGTCATCACAATACTCCAAACCCTTGTGATCACATTGTTCCACAACACTTGTCATCACAACGCTCCATGATGCCTGTCATCACAATACTCCATGACCGTGTTATCACAATGCACTATGACCTTTGTTATCACAATGCTCAATACACTTGTCATCACAATGCTCCCTAACACTTGTCGTCCGAATGCTCCTTGAACGCTGTCATGAAAAGCCTCCATGCCTTTTACATCACAATGCTCCATGCCCTTTTCATCACAATGCTCCATGACATTATCATCACATTACTCCACAAGTTTGTCATCAGAATGCTCCTCGACCCTTGTCATCACAATGCTCCATGACCCCTGTCATCAAAATGCTCCATGATACCTGTTATCACAATGCTCCATGCCCCTTGTCATTACAGTGCTGCATGAGGCTCAACATCACAATTATCCATGGTCTTCTCATCACAGTGCTCCACGGTCTTGCTATCACAATGCTCCATGACACTTCTCATCACAATGTTACATGATCTTGTCATCACAATTCTCCATGCACTTGTCATCGCAATGCTCCATGACCCCTGTCATAGAAAGCTCCAAGTGCTTTTCATCACAGTGCTTCACGACATTGTCATCAAAATTCTCAATGGCCGTTGTCATCACAGTGCTCCATGCCCTTGTCATCACAGTGCTCCATGACCATTGTCATCAAAAAGCTCCAAGACCTTGTCATCACAATGCTCCATTACCTTTGTCATCACAATCCTCCATGACACTTGGCTTCACAATGCTCCACGCCATTGTCATCACAATGCACCAAGACATATGTCATCACAATGCTCCCTGACACCTGTCTGCAGAGTACTCCATGACCTTCTCATAACAATGCTGCATGACCTTGTCATCACAATGCGCCATGCACACTGTCATTTCAATAATCCATGAAACTTGTCAGACCAATGCTCCATGCCCCCGTCATCACAATGCTCCATGCCCTTGTCATCACAAAGCTCTGTGATTCCAGTCATCACAATTCTTCATGACCTTTGCCATCAAAATGGTCCATGCCCTCGTCATCACAGGGCTCTGTGAAATTTGTCACCATAATGCTCCATGAACTTTTCATTCACAATGCTCTGTGACCCTTGCCATCACAATGCTCCATGCCTTTGTCAGCAGAGTGCTCCATGACCCTTGTTATCACAATGCTCCATGCGCTTGTTATCAAAATTTTCCACAAACTTGTCATCAGAATGCTCCATAAAACTTGTCATCACAATGCTCCATGTACTTCTCATCAAAATGCTCTCTCACCACTGATATCACAATGTTCCATCACTAGTCATCACAATACTCCCTCACCCCTGTCATGACAATCTTACACGGCCTTGTCATCACAAGGCTCCATGACCCTTGTCATCACAATGCTCCAAGACCCCTGTAATCACAATGCTCAATGCTATTGTCATCACAAAGCTCCATGACGCATGTCATCAATCTGCTCCATGCCCTTCTCATCACAATGCTCCATGCCCTTGTCATCACAAGGCTCCAAGACAACTTTAATCAAAATGCTCCATGCCACTTTTCATCTCAATGCTCCATGAACTCTGTAATCACAATGAACCATGCACATCATCATAATGTTTCATGCTATTGTCATCACAATGAAATCAGAATGCTCCATAACCTCTGTCAACACAATGCCCCAAACCCTTGTGATCACAATGTTCCATAACACTTGTCATCACAACGCCCCATGATGCTCATCATCACAATTATCCATGGACTTCTCATCACAATGCTCCATGACCTTTGTCATCACAGTGCTCAATACACTTGTCATTACAATGCTCCCTGACACTTGGCGTCACTATTCTCCTTGAAACCTGTCATGACAAGGCTCCATGCCTTTTGCATCACAATCACCCATGCCATTTTCATCACAATGCCCCAAGACCCATGTAATCACAATGCTCCACACCCCTTTTCATCAGAATGCTCCATGACACTTGTCATCACAAGGCTCCATGGTCTTCTCCTCACAATGCTCCAGGACCTTGTCATCACAATGCTCCATTCCATTGTCATCGCAATGCTCCATGACCACTGCCATCACAATACTCAATGAATATTGTCAGCGCAATGTTCCATGAACTTCTCATCACAGTGCTCCATGACCCCTGTCATCACAATGCTCCATGCCCCTTGTCATTACAGTGCTGCATGACGCTCAACATCACAATTATCCATGGTCTTCTCATCACTGTGCTCCACGGTCTTGTCATCACAATGCTCCATGACCACTGTCATCACAGTGCTCCATGACAACGGACAACACAATGATCCGGGACTCTTGTCATCAAAATGCTCCATGACCCTTGTCATCACAATGATCAATGCCATTGCCATCCCAATGCTCCGTGACCTCTGTAATCACAATGCTCCATGAAGATTGTCATCACAGTGTTCCATGACCCTTGTCATTAAAATGCTCCATGCATTTGTCAGCAAAATGCTACATGACCTTGTCATCACAATGCTCCATGCGCTTGTCATCACAATACTCCATTCCCATTGTCATCAAAACCCTCCATGAATCTTGGGTTCACAATGCTTCATGCTCTTGTCATCACAATGCTCCATGCACCTTGAAATGAAAATGATACATGACTTCTGTCATCACAATGCTCAAAACCCTTGTGATCACAATGTTCCATAACATTTGTCATCACAACGCTCCATGATGCATGTCATCACAATGCTCCATGACCTTTGTCATCACAATGCTCAATACACTTGTCATCACAATGCTCCCTGACACTTGTTGTCAGAATGCTCCTTGAACCCTGTCATGAAAAGGCTCCAAGCATTTTTCATCACAATGCTCCATGCCCTTTTCCTCACAATGCTCCATGCCATTGTCATCACAATACTCCACAAGTTTGTCATCAGAATGGTCCATGACACTTGTCATCACAATGATCCATGACACCTGTCATCACAATGCTCTATGCCCCTTGTCATTACATTGCTCCATGACGCTCATCATCACAATTATCCATGGTCTTCTCATCACAGTGCTCCACCGTCTTTCCATCACAATGCTCCATGCACTGGTCATTACAATTCTACATGTCGTTATCATCAAAGTGCTCCATGACACTTCTCATCACAATGTTACATGCTCTTGTCAATACAATTCTCCATGCACTTGTAATCACAATGCTCCATGACACCTGTCATAGCAAGCTCGGTGTGCTTTTCATCACAATGCTTCACGAACTTCTCATCAAAATTCTCAATAGCCCTTCTCCTCAAAATGTTCCAAGAACTTGTCATCACAATGCTCCATGCCCTTGTCATCACAGTGCTCCAAGACAACTTTAATCACAATGTTCCATGCCCCTTTTCATCTCAATGCTCCATGAACCCTGTCATCACAATGCACCATGCCCATCATCATAATGCTTCATGCTATTGTCATCACAATGAAATCAAAATGCTCCATGACCTCTGTCATCACAATGTTCCAAACCCTTGTGATCACAATGTTCCATAACACTTGTCATAACAACGCCCCATGACGCTCATCATCACAATTATCCATGGTATTCTCATCACAATGCTCCATGAACTTTGTCATCACAATGCTCAATACACTTGTCATCACAATGCTCCCTGACACTTGTCATCAGTATGCTCCTTGAACCCTGTCATGACAAGGCTCCTTGCCTTTTCCATCACAATGATCCATGCCCTTTTCATCACAATGCTCCAAGACCCCTGTAATCACAATGCTCCATGCCCTTGTCATCACAAAGATCCATGACGCATGTCATCAGAACGCTCCATGGTCTTCCTTCCAAATGCTCCATGCCCTTGTCATCACAATGCTCCAAGTCCCCTGTAGTCACAATTCTCCATGCCCATTTTCATCAGAATGCTCCATGAGACTTGTCATCACAAGGATCCATGGTCTTCTCATTACAATGCTCCAGGACGTTGTCATCACAATGCTCCATGACCCATGTCATCACAATGCTCCATGAACATTTTCAGCCCAAAGCTCCATGACCTTCTCATCTCACTTCTACATGACCCTTGTCATCACAATGCTCCATGACCACTGTCATCACAACCCTCTGTGACCACTGACAGCACAGTGATCCTGGACTCTTGTCATCAAAATGCTCCATAACCCTTGTCATCACAATGATCCATGCCCTTGTCATCCCAATGCTCCATGACCCATGTAATCACAATGCTCCGTGACGCTTGTCATCACAGTGCTCCGTGGCCCTTGTCATCACAATGCTCCATGCCTTTGTCAGGAAAATGCTCCATGACCTTGTCATCACAGTCCTCCATGAACCTTGGGACCACATTGCAACATGCTCTTGTTATCTCTGTCTTTATTTTCTGGTTTTTACAGATTTTTGGATGTCCCTTTTGACCGGTGGGAAGTGACAATTCTTTGTAGAGTGGATTTGCATTTCGGGCTTGCTTGATTGGCCAAAAAGGGCGTATTCATTTTCTCTTGGATATATTCAGCAGAAAATGCATACGCCCTTTTTGGCCAAGTGCATCATTGTCGAAGTTGTTACGCTTTTCCTGTGCTTTAAAGGCGATTCCAATTTACCACTTGAAATATGTTTTGTGCAATTCTGCCTCATTTTCAAGTCTGCTTCGTTGCCTTCCCTCAACAGATTTTTTGAAGAGAGTTGTCCTTTATAACTCTGCAGGTTTGTGAATTGCTGTGCCCCTGAGCTCCAATTGTCAACTTGTGTTTTTGTGAGCTGACCGCAAATCCACAATTTTGCTACAGGACCTATACTGTTTCCGGGAGTGCAGGCTGACGCTTTGGATAATTCTTCCTTCCAGACGGGAAATTAGAGTGACATGTGTCCGTCCAAATGCCTACAGCTACTCTCTGATTGGTTCTCCCTCTTCCCTTTCATCCACTGCACAATTTGCAAACTGTGTGAAGCAGGAGCTTACAGGGGCTGACGCTCCAAGTTGGGAGATTGATAGTAAAGCAGTTGGAATGCCAAACTGGAGCACAAGGAGGGGAAAAATTAGGAGCATTTTAGAAATCTTTTGCCATCACAGGGTGTCCATTCTCTAGGTTTCCCATACATGTTATAACTGTAGTGATATTCCCTTCTACCTGGAGAGATGGGACCCATGGAATGGATGGCATGCATTACTGCTTTAAAGGGTCTGCATTTTCTCACCCAATCTCACCAGTCCTCTCAGCACCAAGTGTCCAGCCTTATGTCTCATCTAGCTGTCTTTGAAGATGGGGTCATTCCAGGTTTCATCAGATCCCCTGAAGGAATTGTGTAAGAATTTCACTGGTTTTTTTTGTTTTGTTTTTGAAATTCATTTTTATAATGGGGTTGAGCTGATTTTCACCGACATGTTTATGCCATTCTAGACACACTTGATTCACTTATGGAGACATATCAATATATAGGTTTTAAGTTTCTTACTAGTCAGATATATTCCTGTGCTGGGAATTGGGGTTTTGAGTCCCGTTCACTGAGGAAGGTGTAGGTTTTGTCTATTCTGTATTTGCTTCATGGAATGGTACATGTGCTTATATCAAACTCTGGTTTTATGCATCACCCCAACTCTCCTTCCCCCTTAAGCAGGCATAAGAGTGTTTTCTCAATGTGAGAATCTGTTCTCTTTCCTCAGTTCATGTGTAGCCATGTTTGCAGGACCTTCATAAGTGATATCTTATGATAAGTTTCTTTTTCTGTGTGACTTATTTCACTTAGAATCATCGTACCTAAATCCACTCATTTTGCTGCTACTGGCCTTATGACATTGATTTCATGTCTGAGTGATATTCATTTGTACAAAATTACCACAAGTTCTTTACGCAATTTTCTCTTTCCTGGAATATTTAAGTTGTACTGATGTTGAGGTTCGTGTATGCAGAGCAGCCCTAAACTTTGGGGTGCCTGTGTTTGTTGATATTTAGTCTTCCCAAGTTATATGCCCATGAGTGGCAGTGCCCTATGCTCGGTAGCTTTGTATTTTAGATGTTTTAGGAAACATCATACACTACTTCAGAGGGGCTCTTGGATATTTATACCACACCCATCAGCGTGACTAGCTCCCTGTTCTCCATGGCCTCTCCTGCATTTCTGGTTTGTACATATTTTTTGGATGGCCTTTCTGAGCAGTGGAAATTGAGACTTCTTTGTTGTGCAGATTTGCATTCCCCGCTTGCTTGGTTGGCCAAAAACTCTGTATGTGTTTTTTTCTTGAAGTTATTCATTAAAAAAACGCATACACCCTTTTGCCCAACTACATCATTTTAGAAATTCTGCTGCTTTTCATATGCTTTAAATGTGAGTCCAATCTGCCTTTTGAAATCTGTTTCCTGAAATGCTGCCTCTCATTCAGATCCTCTTCGTTGCCTTACCTGAACATATTTTTGGACGTTGGTTATCATTTTTATCTTTGCAGGTCTTTTAATTGTCTGGTCCTGAGCTCCATTTTGCAACTCGCATTTTTTGTGAGTTGGCCGCCAAACCATTGTATTGCTTCCGGCCCTATTCTGGTTCTGGGGAGGCAGGCTGAGCCTTTGGTTAATTTTTCTTCCTAATGGTAAATTAGAGTGACATGTGCCTGTCAAAACTCCTACAGGTATTCTCTCATTGGTTCCCCCTCTTCCCGTTTATCCTCTGCACAAATTGCCAACTGTGTGAAACAGGAGGTTAATGGTGCTGATTCTCCAAGTGGGGAGATTGTTAGTAATTTAGCTGAAAAGGCGAACCCCAGCACCAGGAGATCAAAAATTAGGTGCATTTTAGACCCGTTTCCTAATCACACGGTGTACATTAGTCTCGGTCTCCCAGGCATGTTTTCGCTGCCAGAAGATTCCCTTGAACCTGCAGATTTGGGACCCATGGAATGGGAATCAGGCAGTATTTCTTTTAAAGGTCTGCATTTCCTCACCCAGCCTCTCTAACATCTCTTAGCGTGCATAGCTTCCTGCCTTATATATCATCCTGCTGTGGGTCTACATGTGTTCAATCCATGTTACATCATAGCCCTTCAACAAAAGTTGTAAGAATTTTTGTCTGTCTCACTGTTTTTCTAAATATTTTTAATTTATTTTTATATTGGTTACAGCTGATTTTCAAAGCTCTGTTTTTTGCTGCTGTGCATCCACTTGATTCATGTACTGTGAGACACAAATAAATTCTTTTTCAGATGCTTACCATTCATATGTATTATTTTCCAGTGACTTGAGTGGGCTGAGTGCAGTTCTTTGAGGTACCGTGTAGGCCTTGTCAGTTATTCATTTTGGTACTTGGAATGGTATCTTTGCTCATTTCAACCTCCTGCATAATACTTCACCCTTCCTCAAATTTCCATTTAGCAGCCTTATGTCTATTTTCTACATATTTGCCTATGTTTCTGTTTTGTAATTTATTTCATGTGTAGCCATTTTTGATTCCACCTTTAAGTGACATCTTATGATATGTGTCTTTTTCTTTCTGACATACGTCACTTAGAATGATCGTATGTAAATCCTCCAGAGTTGTTACAACTGGCCTTATTTCATTGATTTCTGGATGAGTAATATTCCACTCTACATAAGTAAACCATCTACATAAGCAGCCCTAAATTTTGGGGTGGCTCTATCTTATTGACTTTCAGTTTTCCCAAGGTATATTCCCTAGACTGGAAGTGCCCTTGGCTCTGTAGCTCTGTTGTTTCCTTGTTTTAGGGAACACAATGCACTCCTCCAGAGAGGCAATTCGCAATTTACATCCTGTCCATCAGCATAACTAGGCTCCCTGTTCTCCAGGGCCTATCTTGCCTTTCTGGTTTTACACATTTTGCGGATGGCCCATTTGACCGGTGGGAAGTGATACTTAATTGTAGTACAGAATTGCATTGCCCGCTTGCTTGCTTGGCCAAAAAGGGCGTATGCGTTTTCTCCTGAATATATTCAGGAGAAAACGCATACGCCCTTTTTGGCCAAGTGCATCATTGTCGAAGTTGTGCCCCTATTCCTGTGCTTTAAATGTGATTCCAATGTACCTCTTGAAATCAGTTTCCTGCTATTCTGGCTCGCTTTCAAGTCCTCCTCGTTGCCTTCCCTCAACAGATTTTCGGACGATTGTTGTCCTTTACTACTCTGCCTGTTTGTGCATTTCTGTGCCCCTGAGCTCCATTTTTCAACTCGTTTTTTGTGAGCTGACCGCAAGTCCAAAATTTTGGTTCAGGACCTATACTGTTTCCCGGCGGGTGTCTGAGACTTTGGTTAATTCTTCTTCCTGCCGGGAAATTAGAATGACATGAGGCCGTCCAAATGCCTAACAGCTACTCTCTCATTGGTTCTCCCTATTCCCTTTCATCCTCTACAAAATTGGCCACCTGTGCGAACCAGGAGGAAAAAGGGGCTGTCTCTCCATGTTGGGACATTGATTGTAAAGCAGTTGGAAAGTCAAACCGGATCACCAGGAGAGGGACTATTAGTTGAGTTTTAGAAACCTTTCGTATTCACAATATGTCCATTCTCTAGGTTTCACATACATGTTATAGCTGTAGTAATATTCCCTTCAACCTGGAGAGTTGGGACCCTTGGAATGTGTGCCACGCATTATTGCTTTAAAGGGTCTGCATTTTCTCACCGAATCTCACAAATCCTCTCAGTCCCAAGTGTCCAGCCTTATGCCACATCCAGCTGTCATTGTAGACACGGTCATTCCAGGTTTCATCAGAGACCCTGAAGGAATTGTAAAGAATTTCCCTGTTTTTTTGTTTTGATTTTGAAATTCCTTTTTATAGGGGGTTTGAACTGATTCTCACTGCTATGTTTATACCAGTCTAGACACACTTCATTCCCTTACGGAGACATATTAATACATAGGTTTTAAGTTTCTTACTAGTAAGATATATACCTCTGCTAGAAATATGGGGTTTTGTGTCCATTTCACTGAGGAAAGTGTAGGTCTTGTCTATTCCGTAGTTGGTTTTTGGAACGGTACCAGTACTAATATCAAACTCTGGTTTTATGCATCACCCCACCTCTCCTTCCCCCTTAAGCAGGCATAAGAATGTTTTCTAAATGTGAGACTCTGTTCTCTTTCCTAACTCAGTTCATGTGTAGCCATGTTTACAAGACCTTCATAAGTGATATCTTATGATAAGTTTTTTTTTTTCTCTGTGACTTATTTCACTTAGAATCATCGTACCTGAATCCACTCATTTTGAAGCTACTGGCCTTATGACATTGATTTCAAGGCTGACTGATATTCCATCGTACGTAAGTAACACAATTTCTTGAAACATTTTTGTATTTCCTGGGATATTTAAGGTGTACCCAAGTTGAGGTTCTTGTAAGCAGTGTAGCCCTAAATTTTTGGGTGGCTCTGTCTTATTGATTTTCAGTATTCCCAAGGTATATCCCCTAGAATGGAATTGCCCTTGGCTCTGTAGCTCTGTTGTTTCCTTGTTTTAGGGAACACAATGCACTCCTCCAGAGAGGCAGTTTGCAATTTACATTCTTTCCATCAGCATAACTAGGCTCCCTCTTCTCCAGGGCTTATCTTGCCTTTCTGGTTTTTACACATTTTGCGGATGTCCGTTTTGACCGGTGGTATGTGATACTTCATTGTAGTTCATATTTGCCTTAGCCGCTTGCTTGCTTGGCGAAAAAGCGCCTATGCGTATTCTCTTGAATATATTCAGGAGAAAACACATACGCACTTGTGGACAAAGTGCATCATTGTCGAAGTTGTGCCCCTATTCCTGTGCTTTAAAGGCGATTCCAATGTACCTCGTGAAATCTGTTTCCTGCTATTCTGCTCGCTTTCAAGTCCGCCTCGTTGCCTTCCGTCAACAGATTTATGGACGATTGTTGTCCTTTATTACTCTGCAAGTTTGTGCATTGCTGTGCCCTTGAGCTCAATTTTTCAACTTGTTTTTTGTGAGCTGACCGCAAGTCCAAAATTCTGGTTCAGGACCTATACTAGTTCCCGGCGGGTGTCTGAGACTTTGGTTAATTCTTCTTTCTGCCGGGAAATTACAATGACATGTGCCCGTCCAAATGCCTAACAGCTACTCTCTCATTGGTTCTCCCTCTTCCCTTTCATCCTCTCCCAAATTGGCCACCGGTGAGAACCAGGATCTTAAAGGGGCTGTCTCTCCAAGTTGGGAGATTGATACTAAAGCAGTTGGAAAGTCAAACCGGCGCACCAGGAGAGGGATTATTAGTTGAGTTTTAGAAACCTTTCGTATTCACAGTGTGTTCATTCTCTAGGTTTCCCGTACATGTTATCGCTGTAGTAATATTCCCTTCATCCTGGAGAGTTGGCACCCTTCGAATGTGTGCCACACATTATTGCTTTAAAGGGTCTGGATTGCTCACTGAATCTCACCAATCCTCTCAGTCTCAAGTGTCCAGCCTTATGCCACATCCAGCTGTCGTTGTGGATAGGGTCATTCCAGGTTTCATCAGAGCCCCTGAAGGAATTTTAAAGAATTTCCCTGATTTTTGTTTTGTTTTTGAAATTCCTTTTTATAGTGGGTTTGAACTGATTCTCACTGCCATGTTTATGCCAGTCTAGACAAACTTGATTCCCTTACGGAGACATATCAATACATAGATTTTAAGATTCTTACCAGTCAGATATATTCCTCTGCGGGAAATATGGCGTTTTGAGTCCCTTTCACTGAGGAAAGTGTAGGTCTTGTCTATTCCGTATTTGGTTTTTGGAACGATATCTGTACTAATATCTAACTCTGGTTTTATGCATCACTCCACCTCTCCTTCCCCCTTAAGCAGGCACAAGAGTGTTTTCTAAATGTGAGGCTCTGTTCTCTTTCCTAACTCAGTTCATGTGTAGCCATGTTTAGAGGACCTTCATAAGTGATATCTTATGATAAATTTCTTTTTCTCTGTGACTTATTTCACTTAGAATCATCGTACCTGAATCCACTCATTTTGCTGCTACTGGCCTTATGACATTGATTTCATGGCTGAGGGTTATTACATTGTATGTAAATACCACAATTTTTTGAAACATTTTTGTCTTTCCTGGGATATTTAAGGTGTACCCAAGTTGAGGTTCTTGTAAGCAGTGCAGCCCTAAATGTTGGGGTGGCTCTATCTTATTGATTTTCAGTTTTCCCAATGTATATTCCCTAGACTGGAAGTGCCCTTGGCTCTGTATCTCTGTTGTTTACTTGTTTTAGGGAACACAGTGCATTCCTCCAGAGAGGCAGTTGGCAATTTACATCCTGCCCATCAGCTTAACTAGGCTCCCTATTCTCCATTGCCTGTCTTGCCTTTCTAGCTTTTACACATTTTGCAGATGTCCCTTTTGACCGCTGGGAAGTGATAATTCTTTGTACTGCAGAATTTCATTGCCCGCGTACTTGCTTGGTCAAAAAGGGCGTATGCGTTTCCCCCTGATTATATTCAGCACGAAACGCATACGCCATTTTTGGGCAAGTGCATCATGGTCAAAATTGTGCCCCTCTTCCTGTGCTTTAAAGGCGATTCCAATGTACCTCTTGAAATCTGTTTCCTGCTATTCTGGCGCGCTTTCAAGTCGGCCTCGTTGCCTTCCCTCAACAGATTTTTGGACGATAGTTGCCCTTTATTTCTCTGCCAATTTGTGAATTGCTGTGCCCCTGAGCTCCATTTTTCAAGTCGTTTTTTGTGAGCTGACCGCAAGTCCAAAATTTTGCTTCAGGATCTATAATTGTTCCTGGCGGGTGGCTGAGAGTTTGGTTAATTTTTCTTCCTGCCGGGAAATTAGAGTGACATGTGCCCGTCCAAATGCCTAACAGCTATTCTCTCATTGGTTCTCCATCTTCCCTTTCATCCTCTGCCAAACTGGCAAACTGTGAGAACCAGGAGTTTAAAGGGTCTGTCTCTCCAAGTTGGGAGATTGATAGTAAAGCAGTTGGAAATTCAAACCGGAGCACCAGGAGAGGGACTACTAGTTGAGTTTTAGAAACCTTTCGTATTCACAGTGTGTCCACTCTCTAGGTTTCCCTTATATGTTATAGCTGTAGTAATATTGCCTTCAACCTGGAGAGTTGTGAACCTTGGAATGTGTGCCACGCATTATTGCTTTATTTGGTCTGCATTTGCTGACCCAATCTCACCAATCCTCTCAGTCCCAAGTGTCCAGCCTTATGCCACATCCAGCTGTCATGGTAGATAAGGTCATTCCAGGTTTCATCAGAGCCCCTGAAGGAATTATAAAGAATTTCCCTGTTTTTTTGTTTTGTTTTTGAAATTCAATTTTATAGTGGATTTGAGCTGATTCTCACTGCCATGTTTATGCCAGTCTAGACACACTTGATTCCCTTACGGAGACATATCATTACATAGGTTTTAAGATTTTTAGTAGTCAGATATATTCCTCTGCGGGAAATATGGGGTTTTGAGTCCCTTTCTCTGAGGAAGGTGTAGGTTTTGTCTATTCCGTAGTTGGTTTTTGGAACGGTACATGTACTAATATCAAACTCTGGTTTTATGCATCACCCCACCTCTCCTTCCCCCTTGAGCAGGCATAAGAGTTTTTTCTAAATGTGAGACTCTGTTCTCTTTCCTAACTCATTCCATGTGTAGCCATGTTTACCAGTCCTTCATAAGTGATATCTTATGATAAGTTTCTTTTTCTCTGTGACTTATTTCACTTAGAATCATCGTAACTGAATCCACTCATTTTGCTGCTACTGGCCTCATGACATTGATTTCATGGCTGAGGGATATTCCATCATACATAAGTAACACAATTTCTTGAACTATTTTTGTCTTTCCTGGGATATTTAAGGTGTACCTAAGTTGTGGTTCTTGTAAGAAGTTCAGCCCTAAATTTTGGGGTGGATCTGTCTTCTTGATTTCAGTTTTCCCAAGGTATATTACCTAGACTGGAAGTGCACTTTGTTCAGTAGCTCTGTTGTTTACTTGTTTTAGGGAACACAATGCCCTCCTCCAGTGAGGCAGTTGGCAATTTACATCCTGCCCATCAGCATAACTTGGCTCCATGTTCTCCATGGCCTGTCTTGCCTTTCTGGTTTTTACACATTTTGCGGATGTCCCTTTTGATCAGTGGGAAGTGATACTTCTTTGTAGTGCAGATGTGCATTGCCCACTTGCTTGATTGGCCAAAAACGGCGTATGTGTTTTCTCCTGAATATATTCAGGCGAAAACGCATACGCCGTTTTTGGCCAAGTGCATCATTGTAGAAATTGTTCCCCACTTCCTGTGCTTTAAAGGCAATTCCAATGTACCGCTTGAAATCTGTTTCTTGCTATTCTGGCTCGCTTTCAAGTCTGCCTCGTTGCCTTCCCTCAACAGATTTTTGGACGATAGTTGTCCTTTATTACTCTGCCAATTTGTGAATTGCTGTGCCCCTGAGTTCCATTTTCCAACTCTTTTTTTGTGAGCTGACCACAAGTCCAAAATTGTGGTTTAGGACCTATACTGGTTGCCGGCGGCTGGCTGAGACTTTGGTTAATTCTTCTTCCTGCCGGGAAATTAGAGTGACATGTGCTCGTCCAAATGCCTAACAGCTACTCTCTCATTGGTTCTTCCTCTTCCCTTTCATCCTCTGCCAAATTGGCAACCTGTGTGAACCAGGAGGTTAAAGGGGCTGTGTCTCCAATTTGGAAGATTTATAGTAAAGCAGTTTGAATGTCAAACTGGAGCACCAGGAGAGGGACTATTAGTTGAGTTTTAGAATCCTTTAGAATTCACAGTGTGTACTTTCTCTACGTTTCCCATACATGTTATAACTGTAGTGATATTCCCTTCCACCTAGAGAGTTGGGACCCATGGAATTGGTGGAATGCATTATTGCTTTAAAGCGTCTGCATTTTCTCACCCAATTTCACCAATCCTCTCAGTCCCAAGTGACCAGCCATATGTCTCATCCTGCTGTCGTTTTGGATAGGGTAATTACAGGTTTTATCATAACACCTGAAGGAATTTTGTTAGAATTTCGCTGTTTTTTTTTGTTTTGTTTTTGAAATTCATTTTTATAATGAGGTTGAGCTGATTTTCACTGACGTGTTTATGCCGGTCTAGACAGACTTGATTCCCTTACGGAGACATATCGATAAATAGGTTTTAAGATTCTTACTAATCAGGGGCTTCCCTGGTGGCGCATTGGTTGAGAGTCCGCCTGCCGCTGCAGGGGACACGGGTTCGTGCCCCGCTCTGGGAGGATCCCACATGCTGCGGAGCGTCTTGGCCCATGATCCATGGCCATTGAGCCTGCGTGTCCGGAGCCTGTTCTCCGCAACCGGAGAGGCCACAACAGTGAGAGGCCCACATACCGCAAAAAAAAAAAAAAAAAAAACAAAAAAAAACAAAAAAACATTCTTACTAATCAGATATATTCCTCTGCGGGGAATAAGGGTGTTGAGTCCCGTTCACTGAGGAAAGTGTAGGTCTTGTCTATTCTGTATTTGGATTATTGAACGGTACCTGTGCTAATATCAAACTCTGGATTTGTGCATCTTCCCAACTTTCTTTCCCCTAAGCAGCCATAAGTATGTTTTCTAAATGTGAGACTCTGTTCTCTTTCCTAATTCAGTTCATGTTTAGCCATGTTTACATTTCCTTCATAAGTGATATCTTATGTCAGAAGGCTCCATGGCTCTTTTCATCATAAAGCTCCATGATGCTCGTCATCACAATTATCCATGGTCTTCTCATCACAATGCTCCACGGTCTTGCCATCACATTGCTCCATGTCCTGATCATCACAGTGCTCCTTTACCTTTGTCATCACAATCCTCCATGACACTTGGCATCACAATGCCCAAGTCATTGTCATCACAGTGCTCCGTGCCTCCAGTCATCACAATGATTCATGACCTTTGTCATCACAATGGTCCATGCCCTCGTCACACAAGGTTCTGTGACCTTTGTCACCACAATGCTCCATGAACTTTTCATCACAAAACCCTATGAGCCTTGTCATCACAATGCTACATGCCTTTGTCAGCACAATGCTCCATGACGCTTGTCATCACGATGCTCCATGCGCTTGTCAGCACAATGCTCCATGACCCATGTCATAACAATTTGCCATGCGCTTGTCATCAAATGCTCCACATCCTTTTCATCGCTATGCTCCATAAAACGTGTCATCACAATTCTCCATGCACTTCTCATCTAAATGCTCTCTCACCACATATATCACAATGTTCCATCCCTAGTCATGAAAATACTCCCTCACATCGTCATCACCATGTTCCATGAACCCTGTCATCAAAATGCTACATGCCCATATCATCACAATGCTACATGCCCATATCTTCACAATGCTCCATGACCCCTGACATCACAATGTTCCATAACCCCTGTCACAAAATGCTCCATGACACTTTTTATCACAAAGCTCCATGACCCCTGACATCACAATGTTCCATAAACCCTGTCATGAAAATGTTCCATGATACATTTCATCACATTGCTCCATGACTGTCATCACAATGCTCCATGAACTATTCATTACAATGCTCTGTGACCCTTGTCATCACAAAGCTCCATGCAATTTTCAGCACAATGCTCCATGACATTTGTCATCACAATGCTCGATGCACATGTAAGCACAATGCTCCATAACCCATGTCATCACAATGCTCCCTGCACTTCTCATCACAATGCACTACGACCTTGTCATCAAAATGCTCCATGACCTTTGTCATTACAAAGCTCCATGACCCTTGGCATCACAATGCTCCATTCCATTGTCATAACAATGCTCCATGACCCCTGTCATCACAATGCTCCGTGACTCCAGTCATCTCAATGCTTCATGACCTTTGTCGTCACAATGGTACATGCCCTCGTCGTCACCAATCTCTGTGACATTTTTCACCACAATGCTCCATGAACTTATCATCACAATGCTATTTGACCCTTGTCATCACAATGCTCTATGCCTTTCTCAGCACAATGCTCCATGACCCATGTCATCACAATGTGCCATGCAGTTGTCATCACAGTGCTCCACAATCTTTTCATCACAGTGCTCCATAAACCTTGTCATCACAATGCTCCATGCACTTCTCATCAAAATGATCTCTCACCCCTGTCATCACAATGTTCCATGACTCCTGTCATCACAGTGCTACATGCACTTATCATCACAATGTTCGATGACCCCTGACATCTCAATGTTCCATAACCCCTGTCATCAAAATGCTCCATGACCCTTTTCATCAAAATGCTCCAGGACCGCTGACATCACAACGATCCATAACCACATTCATCAAAATGTTCCATGACAATTTTCATCTAATTTCTCCATGACCCTGTCATCACTATGCTCCCCGCCCTTCACAACAGAGTGCACCACACACTTGTCATCAAAATTCTCCATGACCTTTTTCATCACAAAGCTCCATGACCCTTGGTATCACAATGCTGCATGCCATTGTCATCACAATGCTCCATGAACCCTCTCATCACATTACTCCATTCCCTTGTCATCACAAAGCTCCATGACGCTTTTCCTCACAATGCTCGATGTCCTTCTTATCACAATGCTCCATGCGCTTGTCATAACAATCCTGCATGACCCATGTATCTCAGTATTCCATGCCCTTGTCATCACAATGCTCCTTCCCCCTCTCATCACAATAATCCATGAAATTTTTCAGATGAATGCTCCATGCCCTTGTCATCCCAATGCTCCATTACCCCTGTCATAACAATGCTCCATGACCCCTGCCATCACAATGTTCCACAGCCTTGTCATCACAAGGCTCCATGACCCTTGTCATCACAATGCTCCACGGCCCCTGTAATCACAATGCTCCATGCCCTTGTCATCACAATGCTCCAAGACTGCTGTTATCACAATGCTCCATGCCCCTTTTCATCTCAGTGCTCCATGAACCCTGTCATCAAAATGCACCATGCCCATCATCATAATGCTTCATGCTCTTGTCATAACAATGACATCAAAATGCTCTATGACCTCTGTCATCACAAGGCTCCCAATCCTTCTGATCAAAATGTTCCATAACACTTATCATCACAACGCCCCATGACGCTCGTCATCACAATTATCCATGGTCTTCTCATCACAATGCTCCATGACCTTTGTCATCACAATGCTCAATACCCTTGTCATAACAATGCTCCCTGACACTTGTTGTCAGTATGCTCCTTGAACCCAGTCATGACAAGTCTCCATGCCTTTTTCATCACAATGATCCATGCCCTTTTCATCACAGTGCTCTAAGACCCCTGTAATCACAATGCTCCATACCCTTGTCATCACAGTGCTCCGTGATGCATGTCATCAGAACGCTCCATGTCCTTCTCATCCCAATGCTCCATGCGCTTCTCATCACAATGCTCCAAGACCCCTGTAATCACAATGCTCCATGCCCCTTTTCATCAGAATGCTCCATGAGACTTGTCATCACAAGGCTCCATGGTCTTCTTATCACAATGCTCCAGTACCTTGTCCTCACAATGCTCCATGACCCCTGTCATCACAATACTCCATGAACATTTTCAGCCCAATGCTCCATGACCTTCTCATCACAATGCTCCATGACCCCTGTCATCACAATGCTCCAGGACCACTGTCATCACAACGCTCCATGAACCCTGACAACACAATGATCCGGGACTCTTGTGATCAAAATGCTCCATGACCCTTGTCATCACAATGATCCATGCCCTTGTCATCCCAATGCTCCATGACCACTCTAATCACAGTGCTCCTTGAGGCTTGTCATCACAGAGCTCCATGAACCTTGTCATCACAATGCTCCATGCCTTTGTCAGCAAATGCTACATAATCTTGTCATCACAGTGCTCCATGCACTTGTCATCACAATCCTCCATGACCCTTGGGATCATATAGCTTCATGCCCTTGTCATCTCTCTCTTGCCTTTGTGGTTTTTACAGATTTTCAGATATCCCTTTTTACCCGTTGGAAGTGACAATTCTTTGTAGTGTGGATTTGCATTGTGTGCTTGCTTGATTGGCCAAAAAGGTCGTATGCATTTTTTCTGGAATATATTCAGGAGAAAAGTAATACGCCCTTTTTGGCCAAGTGCATCATTGTCGAAGTTGTGATGCTTTTCCTGAGCTTTAAAGGCGATTCTAATTTACCTCTTGAAATATGTTTTGTGCAATTTTGCCTCATTTTCAAGTCCACTTCTTTGCCTTTCCTCCACAGAATTTTGGAATTGAGTAGTTCTTTATAACTGCAGGTTTGTGAATTTCTGTGCCCCTGAGCTCCAATTTTGAAATCCCATTTTTGTGAGCTGACCGCAAATCCACAATATTGCTTCAGGACCTATACTGGTTCCAGGGGTGGCTATACTGGTTCCCTGCTGTTGGCTGAGGCTTTGGTTAATTCTTCTTCCTGAATGGGAAATTAGAGTGACATGTGCCCGTCCAAATGCCTTCATCTACTCTCTGATTGGTTCTCCCTCTTCCCTTTCATCCTCTGCACAATTAGCAAACTGTGCGAACCAGGAGGTTATAGGGGTTGACTCTCCAAAGTTGGGAGATTGATAGTAAAGCAGTTGGAATGCCAAATTGGAGCACAAGGAGAGGAAAAATTAGGAGACTTTTAGAAACCTTTCGCCAAAACAATGTGTTCATTCTCTAGGTTTCCCATACATGTTATAACTGTAGTGATATTCCCTTCTACCTGGAGATTTGGGACCCATGGAATGGTGGCATGCATTACTACTTTAAAGGGTCTGCATTTTCTCTCCCAATCTCACCAGTCCTCTCATTCCCCGGTGTCCAGCCTTATGTCTCATCCAGCTGTCTTTGCAGATAGGGTCATTCCAGGTTTCATCAGAACCCCTGAAGGAATTGTGTAAGAATTTTGCTGTTATTTTGTTTTGTTTTTGAAATTCATTTTTATAATTGGGTTGAACTGATTTTCACTGACGTGTTTATGCCGGTCTAGACACAATTGATTCCCTTACAGAGACATATCAATACATAGGTTTTAAGATTTTTTACTAGTCAGATATATTCCTCTTCGTGGAATAGGGGTGTTGAGTCCCGTTCACTGAGGAAAGTGTAGGTCTTGTCTATTCTGTATTTGGTTTATGGAATGGTACCTGTGCTAACATCAAACTCTGGTTTTATGCATCACCCCACCTCTACTTTCCCCTTAAGCAGGCATAAGAGTGTTTTCTAAATGTGAGACTCTGTTCTCTTTCCTAATTCAGTTCATGTGTTGTGATGTTTACATTACCTCTATAAGTGATATCTTATGATTAGATTCTTTTTCTGTGTGACTTATTGCACTTAGAATCATCGTACCTTAATCCACTCATTATGCTGCTACTGGACTTATGGCATTGATATCATGTCTGAGTGATTTTCCGTTGTACAAAATTACCAAAAGTTCTTTATGCATTTCTCTTTTTCCTGGCATATTTTATGTGTACTGAAGTGGAGGTTCTTGTATGCAGAGCAGCCCTAAATTTTGGGGTGCCTGTGTCTTGTTGATATTTAGTCTTCCCAAGTCATATGCCCATGAGTTGAAGTCCCCTTTGCTCGGGGGCTTTGTATTTCAGATGTTTTAGGAAACAACATACACTTCTTCAGAGTGGCTCTTGGATATTTATACCCCACCCATCAGCATGACCAGGCTCCGTGTTCTCCATGGCCTCTCCTGCATTTCTGGTTTGTACACATTTTTTGGATGGCCTTTCTGAGCAGTGGAAATTGAGACTTCTTTGTTGAGCGGACTTGCCTTTCCTGCTTGCTTGCTTGGCTAAAAACTCTGTATGTGTTTTTTTTCTGAAGATATTCACGAAAAAAACGCATACACCCTTTTGCCCAACTGCATCATTTTAGAAATTCTTCTGCTTTTCATATGCTTTAACTGTGAGTACTATCTACCTTTTGAAATCTGTTTCTTGCAATTCTGCCGCTCATTCAGATCCTCTTCTTTGCTTTACCTGAATATATTTTTGGATGTTGGTTATCATTTATAACTTTGCAGGTCTTTGAATTATCTGCTCCTGAGCTCCATTTTTCAACTCGCATTTTTTGTGAGCTGGCCGCCAAACCATTGTATTGCTTCCGGCCCTATTCTGGTTCTGGGGAGGCAGGCTGTGCCTTTGGTTAATTCTTCTTCCTAATGGGACATTAGAGTGACATGTGCATGTCAAAACTCCTACAGCTAGTCTCTCATTGTTTCCCCATCTTCCCGTTTATCCTCTGCACAAATTGCAAACTGTGTGAAACAGGAGGTTAAAGGTGCTGATTCTCCAAGTGGGGAGATTGTTAGTAATGTGGCTGGAATGGCGAACCCCAGCACCAGGAGATCAAAAATGAGGTGCATTTTAGACACCTTTCCTGAGCACACGGTGTACGTTCATCTTGGTTTTCCAGGCATGTTTTCGCTGTCAGAAGATTCCCTTGAACATGCAGATTTGGGACCCATGGAATGGGTACCAGGCAGTATTACTTTAAAAGGTCTGCATTTCCTCACCCAGCCTCTCTAACATGTCTTAGCGTGCATAGCTTCCAGCCTTATATATCATCCTGCTGTGGGTCTACATGTGTTCAATCCATGTTACATCGTAGCCCTTCAACAAAAGTTGTAAGAATTTTTTCTCTCTCACTTTTTATACATATTTTTAAATTTAGTTTTATATTGGTTACAGCTGATTTTCAAAGCTCTGTTTTTTGCTGCTGTGCATCCACTTGATTCATGTACTGTGAGACAACAATAAATTCTTTTTCAGATGCTTACCATTCATATGTATTATTTTCCAGTGACTTGAGTGGGCTGAGTGCAGTTCTTTGAGGTACCGTGTAGGCCTTGTCAGTTATTCAATTTGGTACTTGGAATGGTATCTTTGCTAATTTCAACCTCCTGGATAATACCTCACCCTTCCCCACCTTTCCCATTTAGCAGCCTTATGTCTATTTTCTACATATTTGACTATGTTTCTGTTTTGTAATTTATTTCATGTGTAGCCATTTTTGATTCCACCTTTAAGTGACATCTTATGATATGTGTCTTTTTCTTTCTGACATACGTCACTTAGAATGATCGTATGTATCTCCTCCAGGGTTGTTACAACTGGCCTTATTTCATTGATTTCTGGATGAGTAATATTCCACTGTACATAAGTACCCCATCTCTTTTATCCATTTTATCCTTCCAGGGACATTTAGGTTATATGCAAGTTGAGGACCTTTTTAACAGAGAGGTGGTAAACGTTGGGGTGCCTGTTTTCTGTCGATTTTTGTTTTTCCCAAGGTATACACCCATGAGTGCAAGTGCCCTATGCTCTGTAGCTCATTTTTTAGATGTTTTAGCAAACAGAATACATTTCTCCAGAGTGGCCATTGGAAAATTACATTTCCACTATCAGCCTCACAAGGCTCCCTTTTCTCCTCACCCGGTCCTGCATTTCTGGTGTTTACACTTTATGTGGATGGCCCTTCTGACTGATGTGAAGTGATACATTTTGTAGTATTAATTTCCAGTGCCCACCTGTTTGGTTGGATAAAAAGTGTGTATGGCCTTTACTTGAATATATTCAGAAAAAATGCATACGCCCTTTCTGGCCAACTGCATCATTGGCGATGTTCAGCCCCTTTTCTTGTGCTTTAATGGGGAGTCCTTTCCACCTCTTCAAATCTGTTTCCTGCCACTCACCCTTGCTTACAAGTCCTTTTCTGTGACTTACCTCAAGTCATTTTTTGACGATAGATATTTTCAACTCTGCAGTTTCATGAATTTTAGTGCCCCTGAGTTCCATTTTTCAACTTGTGTTTTTGGAAACTGGACACAAAACAGCGGGATTTCCTCTAGCCCTATTCTGTTTCCGTGGGCAATTCTAGCCTTTGATGAATTTGTCTTCCGGATTGGAAATTAATGTGGCATGTGCCTGTCCAAAAACCTAGGACTTGTCTCTAAATTTTTCTCATCCTTCCGCTTCATCCTCTGGACAAATTCCAAACTATGTGCAAGAGGATGTTGACGGTGCAGATATCTCCAAGTGAGGAGATTGTTAGGAAAGATGCTGGAGGGGTGAACCCGAGCACCAGGCGATGAGGAGATGAGGTGCCTTTTCCAAACTGTTTCCGATCAAACGGTGTACCATCCTCTAGGTGTGACAGGCATGTTTTAGCCGTAGGAATGGTCCCGTGCATGTAAGGAGAACACCAGGGAGTTTTCCAAATCAGTGCCTCCCTGAACCCCAAACTGGGGAATTTTTTTTTTTTTTTTTTTTTTTTTTTTTTTTTTTTTTGGCATTACGTGGGCTTCTCACTGCTGTGGCCTCTCCCGTTGTGGAGCACAGGCTCTGGACGCGCAGGCCCAGCAGCCATGGCTCACGGGCCCAGCCGCTCCGCGGCATGTGGGATCTTCCCGGACCGGGGCACGAACCCGTGTCCCCTGCATCGGCAGGCGGACTCTCAACCACTGCGCCACCAGGGAAGCCCCAAACTGGGGAATTTTTAAGCTATGGCTACATATATGTCCACTAAGGGCATTGGGAAATAGGCAGAGTCCAAACTTTAGATGATTGAAATCTTCAGAGTCAGAAGTGCTCACCTTCGGCCTTGCTTAGGTTACATTTTATCTGTCATTGATAGATGATGTCAATAAAAATATCTATTCTTTTTCGATAATTTCCCCTTATAGGTTATTGCAAAATATTCAGTGTAGTTCCCTGTGCTATACAGTAGTTCCTTGTTGATGATCTGTTTTACACATAGCAGTGTGTATGTGTTAATCCCAAACTGTTAATTTATCCCTTCTCCTACCTTTCCCCTTTGGTAATAATAAATTATAAGATTTTATACTTCTCAGAAATGGGGAAGCTGAAAGAGAGGTATCATTTTCAATGGAAAAATATTCAAAACAAGATTAAAGCTTCAGCCAAGAGTATTCGATGTACATCCTTGGGAATAAATCACTTCATTTCTCTAATGTTGACCTGACAAATAAGACAGACGTCTTCACTAAACTTGCTTATAATAAAGTGATGGAAATATCAGATGTAAGTCTTAGAAACATCTTATTTTACCCGAGCCTTATACCCTGCTCTAGGTTGACTACAGTTTGGCTCACACATCTGTTCATTGAAGTTACAATGTTCTCAATTTCTGTTACTGATCCTCCAGAGTGGACCCCAACAGGAGTCCCCGTGCCCAGTGTCATTGGAGCCAACAGATCAAGACTGAGTTTGGTTCAGAAGCAAAGGAAACTTTATATTTTGAAAACAGAATGGAGAGGTGAGAGCGTGCACTCCCCCGCGGGCTGTGGGCTGGGCTGCTGTGTAGGGATCCTGGAAGCGTCAGCAGGAGGGAGGGGATGGATCTCTCGAGGGCTGGGTTGGCTGCAGCTCAGGCTCTATTTCGGAGAGTCTGCATGGTACCCCGCTAGCTGAGGTGTCGACCCAGCCATTCTGCACTAGGAAATCGGGTCTGAAGTGCCGAGTGTGGGACCTCTGCATGTGGAACCCTAGGAGCACGTGAAATTAGACAAAGCACAAAGGAAAAACAGGTTAGACTTTATTTTATTGCCCAGATTCTCTTTTTATCTCGCAGGAATTTTTAATGAACGTTGCCGGAGACGAACACCTCCTCTGCTTTTTGTCCCGTTCCTCATTCTTGGGGTGCTGAGGGTGCAGACACCTCTTTTGTAACTGCTTCATGCTGAGGTGGGAGCCCTCATACACGGGGGGAGGGGCAAAACTTCTCCCCAGCAGCCTCCAGGTGAGGTTGATTGTCCCAAGGCCTCCTGCCTCACTGCTCCTCCACCTGAGCACCAGCATTGGAAGTGTTATAGATTCTAATGACCTTTAATGGTCCTGGAAAGAGATGCACAGAGATGCTGCTGTGGCAGGTTTCACCCCGCCCCACATTTGTTCGGTGAACTTAGGCTGACGGATTTGCCAGCCTAGATGCTCTGACCAGTAGTCTGTGCTTTCTTTAATTAGGTCCCTGAATTAATGTACAAACAGCACCATGTGTCAAAGCCCTGCCCGCTCAACTCCCAGACAGCCCAGGGTCGGTGGTGATCCAGGACCATGACGTCCACTGAGTCAACGGCCTTTTGAAGTAGCCAGCAGTCCAGCCGGTCATATTGGCCACCATCACCGCGGTGTCTATAGGGTTTTCTATGGTGAAATCGTGATATACGTTTCCTTTGCCAAGCTTGTTAGCTCCCGTCTGGGTGCAGTAAGTCCTGCAAGCAGTAGTCTGCTCTTTCGGGGCACAGACTTGTTTTCTGAGAGAAACTCCAGGTCAAGTGATGGTCACACGAGTCATCTTGGGGGCC
The DNA here is from genome assembly GCF_949752795.1 of Hyperoodon ampullatus. Classification (NCBI taxonomy): domain Eukaryota; kingdom Metazoa; phylum Chordata; class Mammalia; order Artiodactyla; family Ziphiidae; genus Hyperoodon; species Hyperoodon ampullatus. Next base: position 3,666,324 of record NW_027641090.1, read on the forward strand.
CATTGCCCCCGTTTGTCTCTCTGGAGGATGGAGTTGGAGGGCCTCCTCACTCTTGGTCAGTGTGTCCGCAGTGCAACCCCTGCAACTTCAGGGCATGATGGGTGGTTAGGATCACCACGTGGGTTCATTTTACCTTAGGATGGAGCTGGCTTTGCGGGCTGCTGATTTCCAGCTTTTTAGATACCCCAGTATCCTGGCCTGATGGGGCAGTGGGCAAAGCCCTTGGTGACCATAGTTTATCATACCTGAAGGGCATTCTTGTGTTGCTCCATTTCAAGTGGTCCCAGTTTTTACACTAAGGCTCCAAGGGCGCTTAACCTTTGACCGGTTATGCAAAGGTCAAAGGGTTTAGCTAAATTAGGGAGTTCCTGGGCAAGGGCCTGAATTGACTGCTCTTTCCATTCTTGAATGGCTGCTTCTGGATTCTATTCAAAAGAATCATCATCATTTCGTGTCAGTGTTTCATGTAGAGGCCCAGCTATTAGACTGTAGTTATGGATCCAGATGCATAAAACCTTGGCCTCCCCAGGAACCCTTAAGCAGTCTTCTAGTTTTAGAAGAGGTAAGGCTGCAAATGGCTTCTTCCCTTTCCTGGGATGCGTTTCTCCGAATATCTGTGAGAATGAAGCCCAGGCATGTCACCTTAGCCTGGGATAATAGAGCCTTTTCCTTGGACACCTTTTATCCTTTCTTGGCTAGGTAGTTCAGAGGCGTCTTTAGTAGGCCTGGCGATCAGAATGTTATCTGCATATTGAAGGAGGGTTCTCTTTTACAGAGGTAGAACTTTTAGGTCTTTATAGGGCATTCCTCCAATGATGGTGTGGGGATTTTTGAACCATTGGGGCAGGACGGCCCAGCATTATTGCTTTTGTTGCATGTTGTGTCCTGCCACTCACAAGCCAAAAGTTCTTGTGACTCTGAGATGAATGGAATACAGAAGAAGTCATCATTGAAGTCTAATACAGAATGCCATGGCCTGGTGGATGGTAGAATGACCAGCAGGGTGTAGGAAATAGGAGCTACTGGATGTATATCCTCGGTGGCTTCACTGACTGTCCTGATATACTTTACCAGGTCTCCAGCAGCCCATGGGGCTCTCGTGGTCAGGCCAATCCCAGGATATGGAGCTCACCTGGGCTGCGCCGCCCACCCCACAGCCCACGGGGCTCTCGTGGTCAAGTCCCTCCCAGGGTATGGAGCTCACCTGTGCAGCTACCCAGAAGCCCATGGGGCTCTCCTAGTCAGGCCCTTCCCAGGATACAGAGCTCCCCTGGGCCGGTACCCCAGCAGGGATGGAAACACAGGAACTGTGCACATAGCCCACCTTGCAGAGAACCCCCAGCTCACCTGTCGCTCACAGCTGACACAGAACACCTCAGAGCAGGACTTGAACTAACAAACAGCAGCTCTGAGAGGTCTGTGACCCTGGGTATCACTCTGTGTGGCCTCTCTCTGCCTGGTCTTCCAGACACTTCCACTGCAGCCGGGGCACCAGGCCTCTGTCTCCACCCACCATCACTCCTCTCCCTGGCTCCTGGGTTCGTCTCATTAGGATAGGGTCTTCTTGAAGTTGTTTTCCACTCATAGAACAGATAAAATGATAAGAAAACAAGCTGCAGCTGCAGCCCCTTGTCTATCCTGACTCTCAGGAGCCCACACCTGTTCCTTGGGCCTGGCCTGTTTAGCAAGGTTCATTTTCTGCAACTGTGAGCCCCTGAGGGGTGAGGATTGGCTGATTTGGGCAGCCTGACACTGCCTGCCCGCCCTCCTTAGGTGTGCCTGGGTTGAGGTCAATATAAACACCTCTCCAGTCAGCAAGAGACACTGTTGCTGTGCCTGGCGCCATATTCTCTGCCCTGTCAGCAGTGCCGGGGCTGGGGTGGTGGGAGTGAGCGAGGGGCCGCGGCTTTGTGGGTGGCCCAGTGTGAGTGGGTCTCTGATGGACTTTCTGCAGGAGTTGCCAGGCTGCCACCTGCTAAAGAAGAGGATGTGTCACCCTTACCTGCCGCTGGAATTTCTCCCCAGGCAGAGTTGAGGAAGTAAAAAAGCAGTGGGGTACGTGGCAGGAGGGGTATCTCAGGCAGGGAAATGGAAAGCGTCCAGAAGAGCATCTGGGGCCAGGACCATCCTGGCTGGCATTCAGGCACCAAGTCGGCCTATGTGCTGTCGCTTGTGTGACTCCACAGCCCTTCCTCTAGGCTTGCAAGTTCTTGTACATATTCAGGTGTTTTACCTGGAAAGGGTGGGAAGAGTTCAGCTGCAGCAGGACTGGGGCGCAGCTCACATTTACTCACAGACACCTCGACACAGTCCCCCAGCTTTGCAATGAGGATGCTCCTTTGGTGGGGAGCGCTGGTTACTGCATGGGAGACGATTTCACACCTCTGACCAACTTAAGAATTTTTACCACTGGAGCAAGTGCCCTGATACAATTTTCCTGTGTATAACTGGTAGGTTCGGTTTTTTTTTTTTTTCTTTCTTTTTTTCTTTTTGGTTCAAGGTAGATTTTATTTATTCCTCTTTTTTTTAATTTACAAATATAAATATAGAAATAATGCATTAATATAAATAGGTCAATATGAAGGGAAATAATTTTTTCTGTTTTTTTAAATTTAATGTTATTTATTTATTTTTAATTTTTTTAAAATTTATTTCTTTCTTTTATACAGCAGGTTCTTATTGGATATCTATTTTATACATATAAGTGTGCACATGTGAATCCCAGTCTCCCAATTCATCCCACAACCACCCTCACATGGCATTCCCCCCTTGGTGTACATATGTTTGTTCTCTACATCTGTGTCTCTATCTCTGCCCTGCAAACCGGTTAACCTGTACCATTTTTCTAGGTTTCACATATATGCATTAATATACAATATTTGTTTTTCTCTTTTTGACTTACTTCACTCTGTATGACAGTCTCTAGATCCCTCAAGGTCTCTACAAATGACCTAATTTCATTCCTATGTATGGCTGAGTAATATTCCATTGTATATATGTACCACATCTTTATCCATTCGTCTGTCTGTGGGCACTTAGGTTGCTTTCATTACCTGGCTATTGTAAATAGTGCTGCAATGAACATTATGGTGAATGTGTCTTTTTGATTTATGGTTTTCTCTGGGTATATGCGCAGTAGTGGGATTGCTGGATTATATGGTAATTCTATTTTTAGTTTTTTAAGGAACCTCCATACTGTTCTCCATAGAGACTGTATTGATTTACATTCCCAACAATAGTGGAAGAAGATTCCTTATCTCCACACCCTCTCCAGCATTTGTTGTTTGTAGATTTTCTGATGATGCCCATTCTAACAGGTGTGACGTGATACCTCATTGTAGTTTCGATATCCATTTCTCTAATAATTAGTGATGTTGCGCAGATTTTCATGTGCGTCTTGGCCATCTCTATGTGTTCTTGGAAGAAATGTCTATTTAGATCTGCTTCCATTTTTGTATTGGGTTTTTTGTCTTATTAATGTTGACCTGCATGAGCTGTTTATATATATTGGAGATTAATGATTTTTCCATTGATTCGTTTGCAAATATATTCTGCCATTCTGAGGGTTGTCTTTTCGTCTTGTTTGTAGTTTCCTTTGCTTTGCAAAAGCTTTTACGTTTCATTAGGTCCCATCTGTTTAGCTTCTTTTTTTTATTTCATTACTATAGGAAGTGGATCAAAAAAGTTCTTGCTGTGATTTACGTCAGAGTATTCATCGTAAGTTTTCCTCTCAGAGTTTTATACTGTCCGGTCTTACATTAAGGTCTCTAATCCATTTTGAATATATTTTTATGTATGGTGTTGGGGAGTGTTCTAATTTCATTTTTTACATGTAGCTGTCCATATTTCCCAGCACCACTGATTGAAGAGACTGTCTTATCTCCCTTGTATAGTCTTGCCTCCTTTGTCATAGATTAGTTGACCATAGGTGTGTAGGTTTATCCCTGGGCTTTCTTTTTTTTTTTTTTTTTTCCTTTTACACGTTTATTGGAGTATAATTGCTTTACAATGGAGTGTTTGTTTCTGCTGTATAACAAAGTGAATCAGCTATACATATACAAATGTCACCAGATCCCCTCCCTCTTGCATCTCCCTCCCACACTCCATATCCCACCCCTTTAGGTGGTCACAGAGCACCAAGCTGATCTCCCTCTTCTATGTGGCAGCATCCCAGTAGCTATCAGTGTTACATTTGGTAATGTATTTATGTCCATGCCACTCTCTCACTTCGTCCCAGCCTACCCATCCCCATTCCCGTGTCCTCAAGTCCTTTCTCTACTTCTGTGTCCTTAATCCTGTCCTGCCACTAAGTTCTTCAAAATCTTTTTTTTTTCTTCATTAGATTCCGTATATCTCTGTTAACATACAGTATTTGTTTTTCCCTTTCTGACTTACTTCACTGTGTAGGACAGATTCTAAGTCCATCCACCTCAGTACAAATAAGTCAGTTTTGCTTCTTTTTATGGCTGAGTAATATTCCATTGTATATATGTGCCAGATCTTCTTTATCCATTCATCTGTCGATGGACACTTAGGTTGCTTCCATGTCCTGGCTATTGTAAATAGAGCTGAAATGAACATTTTCGTACGTAACTCTTTTTGAATTATGGTTTTCGCAAGGCAAATGCACAGTACTTGGATTGTTGTGTCGTTTGATACTTCTATTGTTAGTTAATTAAAGGAACCTCTGTACTGTTCTCCCTTGTGCCCATATCAATTTACATTCCCACCCACAGTGCAAGCGTGTTCCCTTTTCTCCAATAAAGGCCTCTCCAGCATTTATTGTTTTGTAGATTTTTTTGATGATTGCCACTCTGACTGCTGTGAGGTGATACCTCACAGTAGTTTTGATTTGCATTTCTCTAATGATTAGTGATGTTCAGCATCCTTTCATGTGTTTCTTGGTAATCTGTATATCTTCTGTGGAGAAATGTCTATTTAGGTCTTCTGCCCGTTTTTGAATTGGGTTGTTTGTTTTTGTTATATTGAGCTACATGAGGTGCTTGTAAAGTTTGGAGATTAACCCTTTGTCAATTGCTTCATTTGAAAATATTTTCTCCCATTCTGAGGGTTGTTTTTGCATCTTGTTTATGTTTTCCTGTACTGTGTAAAAGCTTTTAAGTTTCATTAGGTCCCATTTGTTGATTTCTGTTTTTATTTCCATTTCTCTACGAGGTGGGTCAAAAAGGATCTTGCTGTGATTTATGTCATAGAGTGTTATGCCTATGGTTTCCTCTAAGTGTTTTATAGTGTCTGGTCTTATATTTAGATCTCTAATCAATTTAGAGTTTATTTTTGTGTATGGTATTATGGAGTGTCCTAATTTCATTCTTTTATGTGTAGGGGTCCAGTTTTCCCAGCACCAATTACTGAAGAGACTGTCTTTTCTCCATTGTATCTCCTTAGCTCCTTTGTCATAGATGAGATAGCCATAGGTATGTAGGTTTATCTCTGAGCTTTCTGTCCTGTTCCATTGATCTGTGTTTATGCCAATCTACATACACTTGATTCCATTATGGAGACATATAAATTCATAGGTTTCAAGATTATTAGCAGTCAGACATATTCCTCTTCAGTGAATAGGTTGTTTTGTGTCCAGTTCATTGAGAAAGGAGTAGGTCTTGTCTATTACATATTTGGTATATGGAATGGTATCTGTGCTAATTTCAAACTCTGGTTTTACGCATCACCCCACGTCACCTTTCCCCTTAAGGAGGCATAAGTCTGTTTTCTAAATGTGTAACTCTGTTCTTTTTTGAAATTCAGTTCATGTGTATCCATGTTTACATTCCCTCTAGAAGTGATATATTACAATAAGTTTCTTTTTCTTTGTGGCTCATTTCACTTAGCATCATCGTACCTAAAGCCACTCATTATGCTGCTATTTGCCTTATGACATTGATTTTATGTCTGAGTGACATTCCATTGTATATAAGTACCACAACATCTTTTCCCATTATTTTTTTTCCTTTCCTGGTGTATTTAAAGTGTACCAAAGTTGAGGTTCTTGTAAACATAGCAGCCATAAATTATGGGGTGGCTGTGTGTTGTGGATTTTTAGTTTTCCCAAAATACACGCCCTTGAGTGGAAGTGTGCTATGCTCTGTACCTCTGTTTTAGAAAACAACATACAGTTCTCCAGAGAGGGCGTTGACAATTTACATTCTGTCCATCGGCGTAACCAGGCTCCCTTTTCTCCATGGCCTCTCTTGTATTTGTGGTTTTTACACTATTTGCGGATGGCCCTTTTGACCGGAGGTAAGTGACACTTCTATGTAGTGTGGATTTGCAATGCCTGATGGCTTGCTTGGCCAAAAAGGGCATATGCATTTTTTTCCTGAATATATTAAAGAAAATACACATACTCCCTTTTTGGCCAAGGACATCATTGTCGAAGTTCTGTCACTTTTCATGTGCTTTTACGATGACTCCAATCCACCTCTTGAAATCTGTTTCCTTAAATTCTGCCTTGCATTCAAATCCTCTTCACTGCCTTACCTCAATATATTTCTGGATGATAGTTGTCCCTTATAACTCTGCAAGTTTGTGAATTGCTGTGCCCTTGATTTCCATTTTTCAAATCGCCTATTTGTGAGCTGGCTGCAATACTGCAGGATGGCTTTAGGCCCTAGTCTGGTTCCGGGGCTGCAGGCTGAGCCTTTGGTTAATTCTTCTTCCTGATGTGAAACTAGAGAGACATGTGCCCATGCAAACACCTACAGCTAATCTCTCATTTATTTCCCCTCTTCCTGTTCATCCTCTGCACAATTTGCAAACTGTGCATAACAGGAGGGTAAAGCCGCTGAAACTCCAAGTGGGGAGATTTTCTGTAATGCAGATGGAATGGCGAAGCCCAGCACAATGAAAGGAAAACTGAGGTACCTTTTAGAAAACTTTCCCGATTACACAGTGTACCAACCACTGGGTTTCCCATGCATTTTTAACTGTAGGAAGATTCCCTTAATCCTGTAGAATTTGGACCACTAGAATGGGTAGCACAAAGTATTGCTCTAAGTGGTGTTCTTTTGCTCACACAACCTCAGCAATCTTGTCAGCTCCAAGTGTCCAGTCTTATGCCTCATCCAGAGGTGGGTGTAAAGTTGGTCAATCCACATTGCATCACAGGCCCTGAACGTAATTTTTAAGAATTTCTCTCTGTTTCGCTGTTTTTGCACTTTGCTTTTGAAATTTATTTTTATACGGGGTGTTTAGCTGAATTTCAGTGCAGTGTTCATGCCGTTATACACACACATGATTCCTTTATGGAGACATGAGAATACATATGTTTTAAAATTCTTAAAGTCAGATATATTCCTCTGCAATGAATAGGGGGTGTTGAGTCCAGTTCATTGTGCTGGGAGTAGGTGTTGTCTATTACATATTTGGTTTATGTATCGGTATCTGTGCTAATTTAAAACTGTGGTTTTATGCATTACCCCACCTCGCATTTCCCCTTAAGCAGGTAGAAGATTGTTTTCTAAATGTGTGACTCTGTTGTGTTTGTAATTCAGTTCATGTGTAGACATGTGTACATTCCCGCTATGAGTCATAACTTATGATAAGATTCGTTACTCTGTACTGTTTCCTAACTCAGTTCATATGTAGCCATGTTTACAGGACCTTCATAAGTGATATCTTATGATAAGTTTCTTTTTCTCTGTGACTTATTTCACTTAGAATCTTCGTACGTGAATCCACTCATTTTGCTGCTACTCGCCTTATGATATTGATTTCATGGCTGAGGGATATTCCATCGTACGTAAGTACCAGAATTTCTTGAACAATTTTTGTCTTTCCTGGGACATTTATGGTGTACCCAAGTTGAGGTTCTTGTAAGCAGAGCAGCCCTAAATTTTGGGGTGGCTCTGTCTTTTTGATTTTCATTTCTCCCAAGATATATTCCATAGACTGGAAGTGCCCTCCGCTCTGTAGCTCTGTTTTTTACTTGTTTTAGCGAACAGAATGCACTCCTCCAGAGAGGCAGTTGGCAATTTACATCCTGCCCATCAGCATAACTAGGCTCCCTGTTCTCCAGGGCATGTCTTGCCTTTCTGGTTTTCACACATTTTGCGATGTCCGTTTTGACTGGTGGGTAGTGATACTTCTTTGTAGTGCAGCTTTGCATTGCCCGCTTGCTTGCTTGGCAAAAAAGGCGTATGCGTTTTCTCATGAATATATTAAGGAGAAAACGCATACGCCCTTTTTGGCCAAGTGCATCATTGTCGAAGTTGGGCCCCACTTCCTGTGCTTTAAAGGCGATTCCAATGTACCTCTTGAAATCTGTTTCCTGCTATTCTGGTTCTCTTTCAAGTCCACCTCGTTGCCTTCCCTCAACAGTTTTTTTGACTATAGTTGTCCTTTATTACTCTGCCAGTTTGTTAATTGCAGTGGCCTGAGTTCCATTTTTCAACTCGTTTTTTGTAGGCTGACCGCAAGTCCAAAATTTTGTTTCAGGACCTATACTGGTTCCCGGCGGGTGGCTGAGACTTTGGTTAATTCTTCTTCCTGCCAGGAAATTTGAGTGTCATGTGCCCGTCCAAATGCCTAACAGCTATTCTCTCATTGGTTCTCCCTCTTCCCTTTCATCCTCTGCCAAATTGGCAACCTGTGTTAACAAGCATGTTAAAGGGTCTGTCTCTCCAATTTGGGAGACTGATAGTAAAGCAGTTGGAAATTCTAACCGGAGCACCAGAAGAGGGACTATTTTTGAGTTTCAGAAACCTTTCGTATTCAAAGTGTGTCCATTCTCTTGGTTTTCTGTACATGTTATAGCTGTAGTAATATTCCCTTCAACCTAGAGAGTTGGGACCATTGCAGTGTGTGCCACGAATTATTGATTTGAATGGTCTGCATTTGCTCACCGAAACTCACCAATCCTCTCAGTCCCAAGTGTCCAGCCTTATGCCACATACAGCTTTCGTTGTAGATAGGGTCATTCCAGGTTTCATCAGAGACCCTGAAGGAATTGTAAATCATTTCCCTGTTTTTTTTGTTTTGTTTTGAAATTCCTTTTTAGAATGGGTTTGAGCTGATTCTCACTGCCATGTTTATGGCAGTCTAGACACACTTTATTCCCTAATGGAGACATATCAATACATAGGTTTTAAGATTGTTACTAATCACATATATTCCTCTGCGGGAAATATGGGGTTTGAGTTTCTTTCACTGCGGAAAGTGTAGGTCTTGTCTATTCTGTATTTGGTTTTTGTAACGGTACCTGTACTAATATCAAACTCTGGTTTTATGAATCACCCCACCTCTCCTTCCCCCTTAAGCAGGCATAAGATTTCTTTCTAAATGTGAGGCTCTGTTCTCTTTCCTAACTCAGGTCATGTGTAGCCATGTTTACAGGACCTTCATAAGTGATATCTTATGAGAAGTTTCTATTTCTCTGTGACTTATTTCACTTAGAATCATCGTACCTAAAGCCACTCATTTTGCTGCTACTGGCCTTATGACATTGATTTCATGGCTGAGGGATATTCCATCTTATGTAAGTAACACAATTTCTTGAACCATTTTTGTCTTTCCTGGGATATTTAATGTGTTCCCAAGTTGAGGTTCTTGTAAGCAGTGCAGCCCTAAATTTTGGGGTGGCTCTGTCTTATTGATTTTCAGTTTTCCCAAGGTATATTCCCTGGACTGGAAGTGCCGTTGGCTCTGTAGCTCTGTTGTTTACTTGTTTTAGGGAACACAATGCACTCCTCCAGAGAGGCAGTAGGCAATTTACATCCTGCCCATCAGCATAACTAGGCACCCTGTTCTCCAGGGCATGTCTTGCCTTTCTCGTTTTTACACATTTTGCGATGTCCCTTTGACTGGTGGGTATTGATACCTCTTTGTAGTACAGATTTGCATTGCCCGCTTGCTTGCTTGGCTATAAAGGGCATATGCGTTTTCTCCTTAATATATTCAGGAGAAAACTCATACGCCCTTTTTGGCCAAGTGCATCATTGTCGAATTTGAGCCCCTCTTACTGTGATTTAAAGGTGATTCCAATGTAACTCTTTAAATCTGTTTCCTGCATTTCTGGATCACATTCATGTCCGTCTCGTTGCCTTCCCTCAACAGATTTTTGGACGATAGTTGTCCTTTATTACTCTGCCAGATTGTGAATTGCTGTGCCCCTGAGCTCCATTTTTCAACTCGTTTTTTGTGAGCTGACCGCAAGTCCAAAATTGTGCTTTAGGACCTAAACTGGTTCCCGGCGTGTGGCTGAGACTCTGGTTAATTCTTCTTCCTGCCTGGAAATTAGAGTGACATGTGCCCGTCCAAATGCCTAACAGCTACTCTCTCATTGGTTCTCCCTCTTCCCTTTCATCCTCTGCCAAATTGGCAACCTGTGCGAACCAAGCGGTTAAAGGGTCTGTCTCTCCAAGTTGGGAGATTGATAGTAAAGCAGTTGGAAAGTCAAACCGGATCACCAGGAGAGGGACAATTAGTTGAGTTTTAGAAACCTTTCGTATTCACAGTGTGTCCATTCTCTAGGTTTCCCATACATGTTATAGCTGTAGTAATATTCCCTTCAACCTGGATATTTGGGTCCCTAGGAATGTGTGCCACACATTATTGCTTTAAATGGTCTGCATTTGCTCACCGAATCTCACCAATCCTCTCAGTCCCAAGTGTCCAGCCTTATGCCACATCCAGCTGTCGTTGTAGATAGGGTCATTCCAGGTTTCATCAGAGAGCCTGAAGCAATTGTAAAGAATTTCTCTGTTTTTTTGTTTTGTTTTTGAATTTCTTTTTATACTGAGTTTGTGCCGATTCTCACTGCCATGTTTATTCCAGTCTAGACACACTTGATTCCCTTAGGGAGACATATCAATACATAGGTTTTAAGATTCTTACTTGTCAGATATTTTCCTCTGTGAGAAATATGGAGTTTTGAGTCCCTTTTAGTGAGGAATGTGTAGGTCTTGTCTATTCTGTATTTGGTTTTTGGAACGGTACATATACTACTATCAGACTCTGGTTTTATGCATCACCCCACCTCTCCTTCCCCCTTAAGCAGGCATAAAATTTTTTCTAAATGTGAGGCTCTGTTCTCTTTCCTAACTCAGTTCATGTGTAGCCATGTTTACAGGACCGTCATAAGTGATATCTTGTGATAAGTTTCTTTTTCTCTGTGACTTATTTCACTTAGAATCATCGTACCTGAAACCACTCATTTTGCTGCTTCTGGCCTTATGACATTGATTTCATGGCTGAGGGATATTCCATCGTATGTAAGTACCACAGTTTCTTGAGCCATTTTTGTCTTTGCTGGGATATTTAAGGTGTACTCTAGTTGACGTTATGTAAGCATTGCAACCCTAAATTTTTGGGGTGGCTCTCTCTTATTGATTTTCAGGATTCCCAAGGTATATTCCCTAGACTGGAAGTACCCTTGGCTCTGTAGCTCTGTTGTTTACTTCTTTTAGGGAACACAATGCACTCCTCCAGAGAGGCAGTTGGCAATTTACATCCTGCCCATCAGCATAACTAAGCTCCCTGTTCTCCAAGGCCTCTCTTGCCTTTCTGGTTTTTACACATTTTGCGGATGTCCCTTTTGACCGGTGGGAAGTGATACTTCTTTGTAGTGCAGATTTGCATTGCCCGCTTGCTTGCTTGGCCAAAATGTTCGTATGCGTTTTCTCCTGTATATATTCAGGAGAAAACACATACACACTTTTTGGCCAAGTGCAACATTGTCGAAGTTGTGCCCCTCTTCCTGTGCTTTAAAGGCGATTCAAATGTAGCTCTTGAAATCTGTTTCCTGCTATTCTGGCTCGCTTTAAAGTCCGCCTCGTTGCCTTCCCTCAATAGATTTTTGGACGATAGTTTTCCTTTATTACTCTGCCAGTTTGTGAATTGCTGTGCCGATGAGCTCCATTTTTGAACTCGTTTTTTGTGAGATGACCGCAAGTCCAAAATTTTGGTTAAGGAACTATCCTGGTTCCCGGCGTGTGCCTGAGACTTTGGTTAATTCTTCTTCCTGCAAGGAAATTAGAGTGACATGTGCCCGTCCAAATGCCTAACAGCTACTCTCTCATTGGTTCTCCCACTTCACTTTCATCCTCTGCCAAATTGGCAACCTGCGCGAACCAGGTGGTTAAAGGGGCTGTCTCTCCAAGTTGGGAGATTGATAGTAAAGCAGTTGGAAAATAAAACTGGAACACCAGGAGCGGGACTATGAGTTGAGTTTTAGAAACCTTTCATATTCACAGTGTGTCCATTCTCTAGGTTTCCCGTACATGTTATAGCTGTAGTAATATTGCCTTCAACCTGGAGAGTTGGGACCTTTGGAATGTGTGCCACGCTTTATTGCTTTAAATGGTCTGCATTTGCTCACCGAATCTCACCAATCCTCTCAGACCCACGTGTACAGCCTTATGCCACATCCAGCTGTCGTTGTAGATAGGGTCATTCCACGTTTCTTCAGAGCCCCTGAAGGAATAGTGAAGAATTTCCCTGATTTTTGTTTTGTTTTTGAAATTCCTTTTTATAGTGGGTGTGTGCTGATTCTCACTGCCATGCTTATGCCTGTCTAGACACACTTGATTCCATTACAGAGACATATCAATACATAGATTTTAATATTCTTACTAGTCAGATATATTTCTCTGTGGGAAATATGGGGTTTTGAGTCCCTTTCACTGAGGAAAGGGTAGGTCTTGTATATTCCGTATTGGGTTTTTGGATCGGTACCTGTACTAATATCAAACTCTGGTTTTATGCATCACCAAACCTCTCCTTTACACTTAGCAGGCATAATAGTGTTTTCTAAATGTGAGACTCTGTTCTCTTTCCTAACTCATTTCATGTGTAGCCATGTTTACAGGACCTTCATAAGTGATATCTTATGATAAGTTTTTATTTCTCTATGACTTATTTCACATAGAATCATAGTACCTGAATCCACTCATTTTGCTGCTACTGGCCTTATGACATTGATTTCATGGCTGAGAGATATTCCATCATACGTAAGTACCACAATTTCTTGATTCATTTTTGTCTTTCCTGGGATATTTCAGGTGTACCCAAGTTGAGGTTCTTGTTAGCAGTGCAGCCCTAAATTTTGGGGTGCTTCTGTCTTATAGATTTTCAGTTTTCCCAAGTTATATTCCCTAGACTGGAAGTGCACTTGGCTCTGTAGCTCTGTTTTTTACTTTTTTGGGGGAACACAATGCATTCTTCCAGAGAGGCAGTTGGCAATTTACATCCCGCCCATCAGCATAACTAGGCTCCCTGTTCTCGAGGGCCTGTGTTGCCTTTCTAGTTTTTACACATTTTGCAGATGTCCCTTTTGTCCAGTGGGAAGTGATACTGCTTTGTAGTGCAGATTTGCATTGCCCGCTTGCTTGCTTGGCCAAAAAGGTCATATGCATTTTCTCCTGAATATATTCTGGAGGAAACTCATATGCACTTTTTGGCCAAGTGCATCATTGTCGACAATGAGCCCCTCTTGCTGTGCTTAAAAGGCGACTCCAAAGTACCTCTTGAAATTTGTTTCATGCTATTGTGCCTCGTTTTCAAGTCCGCCTCATTGCCATCCCTCAAAAGATTTTTGGATGATAGTTGTCGTTCATTATGCTGCCATTTTTTGAATAGCTGTGCCCCAGAGCTCCATTTTTCAACTCGTTTTTTGTAAGCTGACAGCAAATCCACAATTTTGGTTGAGGACCTGTACTGGTTCCTGGCAGGTGACTGAGACTTTGGTTAATATTTCTTCCTGACGGGAAATTAGAGTGACATGTGCCCGTCCAAATGCCTAACAGTTACTCTCTCATTGGTTCTCCCTCTTCCCTTTCATCCTCTGCCAAATTGGCAACCTGTGAGAACCAGGAGGTTAAAGGGGCTGTCTCTCCAGTTGGGAGATTGATAATAAAGCAGTTGGAAACTCAAACTGGAGCACCAGGATAGGGACTATTAGTTGAGTTTTAGAATCCTTTCGTATTCACAGTGTGTCCATTCTCTACGTTTCCCATACATGTTATAACTGTAGTGATATTCCCTTTTACCTGTCGACTTGGGACCCATGGAATTGGTGGCATGCATTATTGCTTTAAACGGTCTGCATTTTCTCATCCAATCTCACCAATCCTCTCAGTCCCAAGTGTCCAGCCTTATGTCTCATCCAGCTGTCATTTTAGATAGGGTCATTCCAGGTTTCATCAGAACACCTGAAGGAATTGTTTTACAATTTCGCTCTTTTTTTGTTTTGTTTTTGAAATTCATTTATATAATGAGGTTGAGCTGATTTTCACTGACGTGTTTATGCCGGTCTAGACACACTTGATTCCCTTATGGAGACATATCATTACGTAGGTGTTAAGATTCTTACTAGTCAGATATATTCCTCTGCGGGAATAGGTCTGTTGAGTCCCGTTCACTGAGGAAGGAGTAGGTCTTGTCTCTTCTGTATTTGGATTATGCAACTGTACCTGTGCTAATATCAAACTGTGGTTTTGTTCTTCTCCCCACCTCTCCTTTCCCCTTATCAGGCATAAGTAAGTTTTCTAAATGTGAGACTCTGTTCTCTTTCCTAATTCCGTTCATGTGTAGCCATGTTTACATTTCCTTCATAAGTGATATCTTATGTCAGAATGCTCCATGGCTCTTGTCATCATAATGCTCCATGATGCTCGTCATCACAATTATCCATGGCCTTCTCATCACAATGCTCCACCGTCTTGCCATCACCTTGCTCCATGCCCTGGTCATCACAATGCTCCATGTCCCTTGTCATGACAATTCTCCACCTCTTTGTCATCACAATGCTCGATGACACTTCTCATCACAATGTTAAATGCTTTTGTCATCACAATTCTCTATGCACTTGTCATCGAAATGCTCCCTCTCCCATGTCATAGCAAGCTCCATATGCTTGTCATCACAATGCTTCATAACATTGTTATAAAAATTCTCAATGTCCCTTGTCATCACAATGCTGCATGCCAATGTCATCACAATGCTCCATGACGCTTATCATCACAATGCTCCAAGCCCTTGTCATCACAATGATCCATGCCCTTGTCATCACAAAGCTCCTTTACGTTTGTCATCACAATCCTCCATGACACTTGGCATCACAATGCTCCATGTCATTGGCATCACAGTGGAACATGACATATGTCATCACAATGCTCCCTGACACCTATCTTAACAATAATCCATGACGTTGTCATCACAATGCTGCATGCCATTGTCATCACAATGCTCCATGACCCCTGTCATCACAATGCTCCATGCTCCTTGATATCAAAATGATCCATGACCTCTGTCATCACAGTGCTCCAAACACTTGTGGTCACATTGTTCCATAACACTTGTCATCACAACGCTCCATGATGCCTGTCATCACAATACTCCATGCCCTTGTCATCACAATGCTCCATGACCTTTGTCATCACAATGCTCAATACACTTGTCATCACAATGCTCCCTGACACTTGTCGTCAGAATGCTTCTCGCCCCCTGTCATGACAAGGTTCTATGCCTTTTTCATCACAATGCTCCACGCCCTTTTCATCACAATGCTCCATGCCATTGTCATCACAATACTCCACAAGCTTTTCATCAGAATGCTCCATGACCCTTGTCATCACAATTCTCCATCACCCCTGTCATCACAATGCTCCATGAAAACTGGCATCACAATGCTCCAAGCCCCTTGTCATTACAGTTCTCCATGACGCTCGTCATCACAATTATCCATGGTCTTCTCATCACAATGCTCCACCGCCTTGCCATCACAATGCTCCATGACACTTCAAATCACAATGTTACATGCTCTTGTAATCACATTCTCCATGCACTTGTCATCGCAATGCTCCATGACCCCTGTCATAGCAAGCTCCATGTGCTTTTCATCACAGTGCTTGACGACCTTGTCATCAAAATTCTCAAAAGCCCTTGTCATCACAATGCTCCATGCCCTTTTCATCACGATGCTCCATGACCATTGTCATCACAATGCTCCATTACCTTTGTCATCACAATCCTCCATGACACTTGTCATCACAATGCTCCATGTCGTTGTCATCAAAATGCACCATGACATAGGTCATCACAATGCTCCCTGACACCTGACTTCACAATAATCCATGACCTTTTCTTCACAGTGCTCCATGCCCTTGTCATCACATTGTGCAATGCCCACTGACATCACAATAATCCATGAAACTATTCAGACCGAGGCTCCATGCCCCTGTCATCACAATGCTCCATGCACTTTTCATCACAATGCTCCATGACACCTGTCATCACAATGCTCCGTGACTCCAGTCATCACAACGCCTCAAGACTTTGCCATCACAATGGTCCATGCCCTCATCATCACAAGTCTCTGTGACCTTTGTCACCACAATGCTCCATGAACTTTTCATCACAGTGCTCTGTGACCCTTTTCATCAAAATGCTCCATGCCTTTGTCAGCACAATGTTCCATGACACTTGTCATCACAATGCTCTATGAGCTTGTCAGTACAGTGCTCCATGACCGATGTGATCACAATGTGTCATGCGGTTGTCATAACAATGCTCCACATCCTTGTCATCACAATGCTCCATAAACATTGTCATCACAATGCTCCATGCACTTCTCATGAAAATGCTCTCTCACCACTGATATCACAATGTTCCATCACTAGTCATCACAATACTCCCTCACCCCTGTCATCACAATGTTCCATGACCCCTATCATCACAATGCTACATGCCATTATCATCACAATGCACCACTCCCTTGTCATCAAAATGCTCCATGACCTTTGTCATCACAAAGCTCCATGACCCTTGGCATCAAAATGCTCCAAGCCATTGTCATCACAATGCTTCATGAAGCCTCTCATCACATTGCTCCATGCCCTTGTCATCACAAAGCTCCATGACACTTGTCATCACAATGCTCGATGCCCTTCTCATCACAATGCTCCATGACCTTGTCATTACAATCCTCCATGACCCATGTATCACAGTGTTCCGTGTCCTTGTCATCACAATGCTCCATGCCCACTCTCATCACAATAATCCATGAAAATTTTCAGACAAATGCTCCATGCCCTTGTCATCACAAAGCTCCATGACGCATGTCATCAGAATGCTCCATGGCCTTCTCATTCACAATGCTCCATGCCCTTGTCATCACAATGCTCCAAGACACCTGTAATCACAATGCTCCATGTCCCTTTTCATCTCAATGTTCCATGAACCCTGTCATCACAATGCACCATGTCCATCATCATAATGCTTCATGCTATTGTCATCACAATGAAATCAAAATGCTCCATGACCTCTGTCATCACAATGCTCCAAACCCTTCTGATCACAATGTTCCATAACACTTGTCATCACAACGCCCCATGACCCCTTTCATCAGTATACTCCATGAACATTTTCAGCTCAGTGCTCCATAATCTTCTCATCACAATGCTCCATGACCCCTGTCATCACAATGCTCCATGCTCCTTGATATCAAAATGATCCATGACCTCTGTCATCACAGTGCTCCAAACCCTTGTGATCACATTGTTCCATAACACTTGTCATCACAACGCTCCATGATGCCTGTCATCACAATACTCCATGCCCTTGTCATCACAATGCTCCATGACCTTTGCCATCACAATGCTCAATACACTTGTCATCACAATGCTCCCTGACACTTGTCGTCAGTATGCTTCTCGAACCCTGTCATGAAAAGGCTCTATGCCTTTTTCATCACAATGATCCATGCCATTGTCATCACAATACTCCACAAGCTTGTCTTCAGAATTTTCCTTGACCCTTGTCATCACAGTTCTCCATGCCCCGTGTCATTACAGTGCTCGATGACACTCGTCATCAATATACTTCATGGTCTTGCCATCACAATGCTCCATGACCTGGACATCACAATGCTCCATGACACTTGTCATCAAAATGCTCCATGCGCTTGTCAGCACAATGCTCCATGAAACATGTCATCACAATGTGCCATGCTCTTTTCATCACAATGCTCTACATACTTTTCATCACTATGCTCCATAAAACTTGTCATCACAATGCTCCATTACACTTGTCATCACAATGCTCCAGGCCCTTGCCATCACAATGCTCCAGGCCCTTGTCATCACAATGCTCCAGGCCCTTGTCATCACAAAGCTCCATGACCCTTGGCATCATAATGCTCCATGCCATTGTCATCACAATGGACAATGACATATGTCATCACAATGTTCCCTGACACCTGTCATCACAATGCTCCATGCCCCTTGTCAGTACAGTGCTCCATGATGCTCGTCATCACAGTTACCCAAGGTCTTCTCATCACAATGTTTCAGGGTTTTACCATCACAATGCTCCATGCCCTGGTCATCTCAATGCTCCATGACCATTGTCATCACAATTCTCCACATCCTTGTCATTACAATGCTCCTTGACACTTCTCCTCACAATGTGATATGCTCTTGTCATCACAATTCTGCATACACTTGTCATCACAATGTTCCAGGACCCCTGTCATAGCAAGCTCCATGCACTTGTCATCACAATGTTTCAAGACCTGGTCATTAAAATTCTCTATGGCCCTTGTCATCACAATGATCCATGATGTTGTCATCACAATGCTCCTTTACATTTGTCATCGCAATCCTCCATGACACTTGGCATCACAATGCTCCATGTCATTGGCATCACAATGGAACGTGAAATATGTCATCACAATGCTCCCTGACACCTGTCTTAACAATAATCCATGATGTTTTCATCACAATGCTCCATGCCATTGTCATCACAATGCTCCATGACACTTGTCATCACAATGCTCCATGCCTTTTTCAGCACAATACGCAAAGACACTTGTCATCACAATGCTCCATGCGCTTGTCAACACAGTGCTCCACCAGCTTGTCATCACAATGCTCCATGCACTTCTCATCAAAATGCTCTGTCACCACTGATATCACAATGTTCCATAACTAGTCATCACAATAGTCCCTCACCCTTCTAATCACAATGTTCCATGACCCCTGTCATCACAATACTACATGCCCTTATAATCACAGTGCTCCATGACCCCTGACCTCACAATGCTCCATAACACATGTCATCAAAATGCTGCATAACTTTTGTCATCACAAAGCTCAATGACCCTTGGCATCACAATGCTCCATGTCATTGTCATCACAATGCTCTAGGAACCTTCTCATCACATTGCTCCATGCCCTTGACATCACAAATCTCCATGACGCTTGTCATCACAATGCTCGATGCCCATCTCATAACAATGCTCCATGCCCTTGTCATTACAGTCCCCCATGAACCCTGTACCACAGTGTTCCAGGCCCTTGTCATCCCAATGCTCCAGGCCCACTCTCATCACAATAATCCATGAAACATTTCAGACCAATGCCCCATGGCCTTGTCCTCACAATGCTCCATTACCACCGTCATAACAATGCTCCATGATCCCAGTCATCACAATGTTCCACAGCCTTGTCATCACAAGGCTCCATGACCCTTGTCCTCACAAGGCTCCATACATATGAAATCACAATGCTCCATGCCCTTGTCATCACAAAGCTCCATGATGCATGTCTTCAGAATGCTCCATGGCCTTCTCATCACAATGCACCATTCCCTTGTCATCAGAATGCTCCACGACCCCTGTAATCACAGTGCTCCATGCCCATTTTCATTAGAATGCTCCATGAGAATGTCATCACAAGGCTCCATGGTTTACTCATCACAATGCTCCAGGACCTTGTTATCACAATGCTCCTTTCTCTTGTCATCACAATGCTCCATGACTCCTGTCATCACAATACTCCATGAGCATTTTCAGCCCAGTGTTCCTTGACATTATCATCACAATACTCCATGACACCTGTCGTCACAATGCTCCATGACCAATGTCATCAAAACCCTCCATGACCCCCGACAACACAATGATCTGGGACTCTTGTCATCAAAATGCTCCATGACACTTGTCATCACAATGATCCATGCCCTTGTCATCCCAATGCTCCATGACCCCGTAATCACAATGCTCCGTGACGCTTGTCATCACAGTGCTCCTTGACACTTGTCATAACAATGCTCCATGCCTTTGTCATCAAAATGCTCCATGACCTTTGTCATCACAAATCTCCATGACCCCTGTCATCACAATGCTCCAAACCTTTGTGATCACAATGTTCCATAACACTTGTCATCAAAACGCTCCATGATGCCTGTCATCACAATACACCATGCCCTTGTCATCACAGTGCTCCATGACCTTTGTCATCATAATTCTCAATACACTTGTCATCACAATGCTCCCTAACACTTGTCTTAAGAATGCTCCTTGAAACCTGTCATGAAAAGTCTCCATGCGTTTTTCATCAGAATGCTCCATGCCCTTTTCATCACAATGCTCCATGCCATTGTCATCATAATACTCCACAAGCTTGTCATCAGAATGATCCATGACCCTTGTCATCACATTGCTCCATGACCTCTGTCATCACAATTCTCCATAACACCTGTCATCACAATGCTCCATGCCCCTTGTCATTACAGTGCTCCATGACACTCATCTTCACAATTATCCATGGTCTTCTCATCACAATGCTCCACGGTCTTGCCATCACAATGCTGCATGCCCTGGTCATCACAGTGCTCCATGTCTTTGGTGATCACAATTCTCCACGTCCTTGGCATCACTACGCTCCATGACACTTCTACTCACAGTGTTATATGATTTGTCATCACAATTCTCTAGCACTTTTAATCGCAATGCTCCATATCCCCTGTCATAGCAGGCTCCATGTGGTTGTCATCACAATGCATCAAGAATTATCATCACAATTATCAATGGCCCTTGTCATCACAATGGTCCATGCCCTCGTCATCACAATGCTCCAAGTCTATGTCATCACAATGCTCTATTACCTTTGTCATCACAATCCTCCATGACACTTGGCATCACAATGCTCCATGCCTTTGTCAGCAAAATGCTACATTACCTTGTCATCACAATGCTCCATGCGGTTGTCATAATAATTCTCCATTACCATTGTCATCAAAATCCTCCATGAACGTTGGGATCACATTGCTTCATGCCCTTGTCATCAAAATGCTCCATGCTCCTTGAAATCAAGTGATCCATGACCTCTGTCATCACAATGCTCCAAACACTTGTGATCACAAAGTTCTATAACACTTGTCATCACAACACACTTTGATGCCTGTCATCACAATTATCCATGGACTTCTCATGACAATGCGCCATGACATTTGTCATCACAATGCTCAATACACTTGTCATCACAATGCTCCCTGTCACTTCTCCTCAGAATGCTCCTTGAACCGTGTCATGAAAAGGCTCCATGCCCCTTTCATCACAATGCTCGATGCCATTGTCATCACAATACTTCACAAGCTTGTCATCAGTATCCTCCATGACCCTTGTCATCACAATGCTCCATAACCCCCGTCCACACAATGCTAGATGCCCCTTGTCATTACAGTGCTCCATGATGCTCGTCCTCACAATTATCCATGGCCTTCTCATCACAATGCTCCACGGTCTTGCCATCACAATGCTCCATATGCCTTGTCATTACAATACTCCACGTCCTTGTCATCACAATGATCCTTAACACTTCTCATAACAATGTTACATGATCTTGTCTTCACAATTCTCCATGCACCTGTCATCGCAATGCTCTATGACCACAGTCATAGCAAGCTCCATGTGCTTTTCATCACAGTGCTTCACGACGTTTTCATCAAAATTCTCAATGGCACTTGTCATCACAATGCTCCATTCCCTTGCCATCACAATGCTCCATGACCATTGTCATCACAATGTTCCAAGCCCTTGTCATCAAAATGCTCCATTACCTTTGTCATCACAATCCTCCGTTACACTTGGTATCACAATGCTCCATGCCATTGTCATCACAATGGACAATGACATATGTCATCACAATCCTCCCTGACACCTGTCTTCAAAATACTCCATGACCTTGTCATCACAATGTTCCATGCCCTTGTCATCACAATGCTCCATAACCCCTGTCATCACAGTGCTCCGTGACTCCAGTTATCACAATGCTTCATGACCTTTGTCATCACAATGGTGCATGACCTCGTCACACAATGCTCTGTGACCTTTGTCACGACAATGCTGCATGCCATTTTCATCACAATGCTCCAAGCTCACTGTCATCACAATAATCCATGAAACTTGTCAGACCAATGTTCCATGCCCCTGTCATCACATTGCTCCTTGCCCTTGTCATCACAATGCTCCATGCACTTCTCATCAAAATGCTCTCTCACCACATATATCACAATGTTCCATCACTAGTCATCACTATACTCCCTCACCCCTGTCATCACAGTGTTCCATGACCCCTGTCATCACAGTGCTACATGCCCTTATCTTCACAATGCACCATGACCACTGACATCACAATGTTCCATAAACTCTGTCAGAAAATGCTCCATGACCCATTTCATCACAATGCTTCTTGACCCCTGACATTACAATATTCCATAACCCCTGTCATCAAAATATTCCATGACCCTTTTCATCAACATTCTCCATGACCCTGTCATCACAATGCTCCCTGCCCTTCTCATCTCAATGCACCAGGCCCTTGTCACCTAATGCCCCATGACTTTGTCATCACAAAGCTCCAAGACCCTTTGCATCACAATGCTCCATGCCATTGTCATCACAATGATCAATGAAATCTCTCATCACTTTGCTCCATGCCCTTGTCATCACAATGCTCCATTACACCTGTCATAACAATGCTCCATGACCCCTGCCATCACAATGTTCCACGGCCTTGTCATCACAAGGCTCCATGACCCTTGTCATCACAATGCTCCAAGACCCCTGTAATCACAATGCTCCATGCCCTTGTCGTCACAAAGGTCCATGACGCATGTCATCAGAATGCTCCATGGCATTCTCATCACAATGCTCCATGTCCTTGTCATCACAATGCTCCAAGACCCCTGTAATCACAATGCTCCATGCCCTTCTCGTCACATAGGTCCATGACGCAGGTCATCAGAATGCTCCATGGCATTCTCATCACAATGCTCCATGTCCTTGTCATCACAATGCTCCAAGACCCCTGTAATCACAATGCTCCATGCCCCTTTTCATCTCAATGCTCCATGAACCCTGTCATCACAATGCACCATGC
Source organism: Hyperoodon ampullatus (assembly GCF_949752795.1). NCBI lineage: Eukaryota > Metazoa > Chordata > Mammalia > Artiodactyla > Ziphiidae > Hyperoodon > Hyperoodon ampullatus. Next base: position 3,689,498 of record NW_027641090.1, read on the forward strand.
CCATCATCATAATGCTTCATGCTATTGTCATCACAATGAAATCAAAATGCTCCATGACATTTGTCACCACAATCCTCCAAATACTTGTGATCACAGTGTTCCATAACACTTGTAATCAAAATGCCCCATGACGCACGTCATCAGTATTATGAATGGTTTTCTCATCACAATGCTCCGTGACCTATGTCACCACAATCCTCAATACACTTATCATCACAATGCTCCCTGACTCTTGTCATTAGTATGCTTCACGAACACTGTCGTGAAAAGGCTCCATGCTTTTTTTTATCACAATGATCCATTCCCTTTTCATCACAATGCTCCAAGACCCCTGTAATCACAATGCTCCCTGCCCTTGTCATCACAAAGCTCCATGACACATGTCATCAGAATGCTCATTGGTCTTCTCATCACAATGATCCATGCCCTTGGCATCACAATGCTCCAAGAACCCTGTAATCACAATGCTCCGTGACAACAGTCATTGCAGTGCTTCATGACATTTGTCATCACAATGGTCCATGACCTCGTCACAGAAGGCTCTGTGACCTTTGTCACCACAATGCTCCATGGACTTTTCATCACAAAGCTCTGTCACCCTTGTCATCACAATGCTCCATGCGTTTGTCAGCATAATGCTCAATGACCCTTGTCATCACAATGTTCCATGCGCTTGTCAGCACAATGTTTCTTAACCCATGTCATCACAGTACGCCATGTGCTTGTCATCACAATGCTCCACATCCTTGTCATCACAATGCTCCATACACTTCTCATCAAAATGCTCCCTCACCAATGATATCAGTATTCCATCACTAGTCATCACAATACTCCCTCACCCCTGTCATCACAATGTTCCATGACCCCTGTCATCAAAATGCTATATGCCCTTATCATCACAATGCTCCATGACAACTGTCATCAAAATGCTCAATGACCCGTTTCATCACAATGCTCCATGCCCCCTGACACCAGAATGTTCAATAATCCCTGTCACAAACTGCTCCATGACACTTTTCATCACAATGCTCCATGACACCTGACATCACAATTTTCCATAACCCCTCTCAGCAAAATGTTCCATGAAACTTTTCATCAAATTGCTCCATGACCCTGTCATCACAATGCTCCCTGCACTTCTCATCACAATGCACCACGGCCTTGTCATCAAAATGCCCCATGACCCTTGTCATCACAATGCTCCAAGACCCCTCTAATCACAATGCTCCATGCCCTTGTCGGCACAAAGGTCCATGACGCATGTCATCAGAATGCTCCATGGCATTCTCATCACAATGCTCCATGTCCTTGTCATCACAATGCTCCAAGACCCCTGTCATCACAATGCTCCATGTCCTTGTCATCACAAAGCTCCATGACGCATGTCATCAGAATGCTCCATTGCCTTCTCATCACAATGCTCCATGCCCTTGTAATCACATTGCTTCCAAACCACTGTAATATCAATGCTCCATGCAACTTTTCATCAGAATGCTCCATGCACTTGTCATCACAATGCTCCATGACCCTTGTCATCGCAATGTTCCAAGACCTTGTCATCAAAATGCTCCATTACCTTTGTCATCACAATCCTCCATGACACTTGGTATCACAATGCTCCATGCCACTGTCATCACAATGAACAATGACATATGTCATCACAATGCTCCCTGACACCTGTCTTCACAATATTCCATGACCTTGTCATCACAATGTTCCATGCACTTGTCATCACAATGCGCCATGCCCACGGTCATCAAAATAATCCATGAAACATGTCAGACCAATGTTCCATGCCCCTGTCATCACAATGCTCCATGGCCTTGTCATCACAATGCTCCATGAACCCTGTCATCACAATGCTCCGTGACTCCAGTCATCACAATGCTTCATGAACTTTGTCCTCAAAATGGTCCATGCCTTCGTCACACAAGGCTCTGTGAATTTGTCACCACAATGCTCCATGCCCGTATCATCTCAATGCTCCATGCCCACTGTAATCACAATAATCCATGAAATTTTTCAGACCAATGTTCCATGCCTCTCTCATCACATTACTCCATGCGCTTGTCATCACAATGCTCCATGCCATTGTCATCACAATGCTCAATGAAAACTCTCATCACATTGCTCCATGCCCTTGTCATCACAATGCTCCATTACACCTGTCATAACAATGCTCCATGACCCCTGCTATCACAATGTTCCACGGGCTTGTCATCACAAGGCTCCATGACCCTTGTCATCACAATGCTCCAAGACCTCTGTAATCACAATTCTCCATGCCACTTTTCATCTCAATGCTCCATGAACACTGTCATTACACTGCACCATGCCCTTAATCATAATGATTCATGCTATTGTCATCACAATGAAATCAAAATGCTCCATGTCCTCTGTTATCACAATGCTCCAAACCCTTCTGATCACAATGTTCCATAACACTTGTCATCACATGTCCCATGACGCTCGTCATCACAGTTATGCAATGTCTTCTCATCACAATGCTCCATGACCTTTGTCACCACAATGCTCAATACACTTGGCATCACAATGCTCGCTGACACTTGTCATCAGTATGCTCCTTGAACACTGTCACGACAAGGCTCCATGCCTTTTTCATCACAATGATCCATTCCCTTTTCATCACAATGCTCCAAGACCCCTGTTATCACAATGCTCCGTGACTCCAGTCATCACAATGCTTCATGACATTTGTCATCACAATGGTCCATGACCTCATAACACAAAGCTCTGTGACATTTGTCACCACAATGCTCCCTGAAATTTTTATCATAATGCTCTGTGACCCTTGTCATCACAAAGCTCCATGCCTTTGTCAGCACAATGCTCCATGACCCTTGTCATCAAAATGCTCGATGCTCGTGTCAGCACAATGCTCCATAACCCATGTCATCACAATGCTCCATGCACTTGTCATCACAATGCTCCTCATACTTGTCATCAAAATGCTCCATAAACTTTGTCATCACAATGATCCATGCACTTCTCCTCAAAATGCCTTCTCACCACTGATATCACAATGTTCCATCACTAGTCATCACAATACTCACTCAGCACTGTCATTACAATATTCCATGACCACTGTAATGACAATTCTCCATGCCCTTGTCATCACAAAGCTCCATGACGCATGTCATCAGAATGCTCCATGGCCTTCTCATCACAATGCTCCATGCCCTAGTCATCACAGTGCTCCAACACCCCTGTAATCACAATGCTCCATGCCGCTTTTCATCAGAATGCTCCATGAGACTTGTCATCACAAGACTCCATGGTCTTCTCAACACAATGCTCCAGGAACTTCTCATCACAATGCTCGATTCCCTTGTCTACACAATGCTCAATGACCCCTGTCATCACAATACTCCATGAACATTTTCAGCCCAATGATCCATGACCTTCACATCACAATGCACCATGACCCCTGTCATCACAATGATCCATGACCACTGTCATCCCCGCGCTCCATGACCCCTCACAACACAATGATCCGGGAATCTTGTCATCAGAAATCTCCATGACACTTGTCATCACAATGATCCATGCCCTTGTCATCACAATGCTCCATGACAACTTTAATCAGAATGTTCCGTGAGGCTTGTCATCACAATGCTCCATGACCCTTGTCATCACAGTGCTCCATGACACCTGTCATCACAATGCTCCATGCACTTGTCATCACAATGCTCCATGACACCTGTCATCACAATGCTCCATGACTCCAGTCATCAAAATGCTTCAAGACTTTGTCATCACAATGGTCCATGCCCTCATCATCACAAGTCTCTGTAACTTTGTCACCACAATGCTCCATGAACTTTTCATCAAAATGCTCTGTGTCCCTTGTCATCACAATGCTCCAACACCCCTGTAATCACAATGCTCCATGCCCCTTTTCATCTCAATGCTCCATGAACCCTGTCATCACAATGCACTGTGCCCGTCACCATAATATTTCATGCTCTTGTCATCACAATGAAATCAAAATGCTCAATGACCTCTGTCATCACAATGCACCAAACCCTTCTGATCACAATGTTCCATAACACTTGTCATCACAATGCCCCATGACGCTGGTCATCACAATTATCCATGGTCTTCTCACCACAATGCTACATGATCTTTGTCATCACAATTCTCAATACACTTATCATCACAATGCTCCCTGACAGAAGTCATCAGTATGCTCCTTGAACCCTGTCATGACAAGGCTCCATGCATTTTTCCTCACAATGATCCATTCTCTTTTCATCACAATGCTCCAAGACCCCTGTAATCACAATGCTCCATGTCCTTGTCATCACAAAACTCCATGATGCATGTCATCACAATGCTCCATGCCCTTGTAATCACATTGCTTTAAAACCCCTGTAATCTCAATGCTCCATGCACCTTTTCATCAGAATACTCCATGCCCTTGTCATCACAATGCTCCATGACCCTTGTCATCGCAATGTTCCAAGCCCCTGTCATCAAAATGCTCCATTACCTTTGTCATCACTATCCTCCATGACACTTGGTATCACAATGCTCCATGCCATTGTCATCACAATGGACAATGAAATATGTCACCACAATTCTCCCTGACACCTGTCTTCACAATACTCCATGACCTTGTCATCACAATGTTCCATGCCATTGTCATCACAATGGGCCATGCCCACTGTCATCACAATAATCCATGAAACATGTCAGACCAATGTTCCAAGCCCCTGTCATCACAATGCTCCATGCCCTTGTCATCACAATGCTCCATGACCCATGTCATCACAATGCTCCGTGACTCCAGTCATCACAATGCTTCATGACCTTTGTCCTCACAATGGTCCATGCCCTCGTCACACAAGGCACTGTGACCTTTGTCACCACAATGCTCCATGCCATTGTCATCTCAATGCTCCATGCCCACTGTCATAACAATAATCCATGAAACTTGTCAGACCAATGTTCCATGCCCCTGTCATCATATTGCTCCATGCCTTTGTCATCACAATGCTCCATGACCCCTTTCATCACAGTGCTCCATGACTCCAGTCACCACAATGATTCATTACATTTCTCATCACAATGGTCCATGCCCTCGTCACACAAGGCTCTTTGATCTTTGTCACCACAATGCTCCATGAAATTTTAATCACAATGCTCTGTGTCCCTTGTCATCACAGTGCTCCATGCCTTTGTCAGAACAATGCTCCATGACACCTGTCATCAAAATGCTCCATGCGCTTGTCAGCACAATGCTCCATGACACATGTCATCACAATGTGCCATGCTCTTTTCATCACAATGCTCCACATCTTTTTCATCGCTATGCTCCATAAAACTTGTCATTACAATGCTCCATGCACTTCTCATCAAAATGCTCTCTCACCACATATATCACAATATTCCATCACTAGTCATCACAATACTCCCTCAACCCTGTCATCACAATGTTCCATGACCACTGTCATCACAGTGCTACATGCCCTTATCATCACAATGCTCCATCACCCCTGTCATCACAATGTTCCATAACCCCTGTCACAAAATGCTCCATGACCCATTTCATCACAATGCTTCATGACCCCTGACATCACAATGTTCCATAACCCCTGTCATCAAAATATTCCATGACACTTTTATTCAAATTGCGCCATGACCCTTTCATCACAATGCACCCTGCCGTTCTCATCACAGTGCACCACGCCCTTGTCATTAAAATGCCCCATGACATTTGTCATCACAAAGCTCCATGACGCTTGGCATCACAATGCTCCATGCCATTGTCATCACAATGCTCAATGAAATCTCTCATCACATTGCTCCATGCCCTTGTCATCACAATGCTCCATTACACCTGTCATTACAATGCTCCATGACCCCTGCCATCACAATGTTCCACGGCCTTGTCATCACAAGCCTCCATGACCCTTGTCATCACAATGCTCCAAGACCTCTCTAATCACAATTCTCCATGCCACTTTTCATCTCAATGCTCCATGAACACTGTCATCACAATGCACCATGCCCATCATCATAATGATTCATGCTATTGTCATCACAATGAAATCAAAATGCTCCATGTCCTCTGTCATCACAATGCTCCAAACCCTTCTGATCACAATGTTCCATAACACTTGTCATCACATGCCCCATGTCGCTCGTCATCACAATTTTGCAAGGTCTTCTCATCACAATGCTCCATGACCTTTGTCACCACAATGCTCAATACAATTGGCATCACAATGCTTGCTGACACTTTTCATCAGTATGCTCCTTGAACACTGTCATGACAACGCTCCATGTCATTTTCATCACAATGATCCATTCTCTTTTCATCACAATGCTCCAAGACCCCTGATATCACAATGCTCCGTGACTCCAGTCATCACAATGCTTCATGACATTTGTCATCACAATGGTCCATGACCTCGTCACACAAGTCTCTGTGATCTTTGTCACCACAATGCTCCATGTCCTTGTCATCACATAGCTCCATGACGCATGTCAACAGAATGCTCCATTGCCTTCTCATCACAATGCTCCATGCCCTTGTAATCACATTGCTTCAAAACCCCTGTAATCTCAATGCTCCATGCACCTTTTCATCAGAATGCTCCATGCCCTTGTCATCACAATGCGCCATGCCCACTCTCATCACAATAATCCATGAAACATGTCAGACCAATGTTCCATGCCCGTGTCATCACATTGCTCCATGCCCTTGTCATAACAATGCTCCATGACCCCTGTCATCACAGTGCTCTGTGACTCCAGTCATCACAATGATACATGACCTTTCTAATCACAATGATCCATGCCCTCGTCACACAAGGCTCTGTGATCTTTGTCACCACAATGCTCCATGAAATTTTCATCACAATGCTCTGTGTCCCTCGTCATCACAATGCTCCATGCCTCTGTCAGCACAATGCTCCATGACACTTGTCATCAAAATGCTCCATGACTCCAGTCATCACAATGCTTCATGATATTTCTCATCACAGTGGTCAATGAGCTTTTCATCACTATGCTCTGTGACCCTTGGCATCACAATGCTCCATGACTTTGTCAGCACAATGTTCCATGACTCTTGTCATCACAATGCTCCATGAGCTTGTCAGCACAATGCTCCATGACACATGTCATCACAAGGCGTCATGTGCTTGTCATCACAATGCTCCACATCCTGGTCATCACAATGCTCCATAAAACTTGTCATCACAATTCTCCATGCACTTCTCATGAAAATGATCTCTCACCAATGATATCACAGTGTTCCATCACTTGTCATCACAATACTCCCTCACACTTGTCATCACAACGGTCCATGATGCCTGTCATCACAATACTCCATGCCCTTCTCATCACAATGCTCCATGACCTTTGTCATCACAATGCTCAATACACTTGTCATCACAATGTTCCCTGATACTTGTCGTCAGAATGCTTCTCGAACCCTGTCATGAAAAGACTCTATGCCTTTTTCATCACAATGCTCCATGCCATTTTCATCACAATGCTCCATGCCATTGTCATCACAATACTCCACAAGCTTGTCATCAGAATGCTCCATGACCCTTTTCATCACAATGCTCCATGACCCCTGTCATCACAATGCTCCATGACAACTGTCATCACAATGCTCCATACCCCTTGTCATTACAATTCTCCATGACGCTCGTCATCACAATTATCCATGGTCTTCTCATCACAATTCTCCACAGTCTTGCCATCACAATGCTCCATGACACTTCAAATCACAATGTTACATGCTCTTGTAATCACTTTCTCCATGCACTTGTCATCGCAATGCTCCATGACCCCTGTCATAGCAAGCTCCATGTGCTTTTCATCACAGTGCTTCATGAACTTGTCATCAAAATTCTCAAAAGCGCTTGTCATCACAATGCTCCATGACCATTGTCATCACAATGCTGTTAGCCCTTGTCATCACAATGCTCCATTACCTTTGTCATCAAAATCCTCCACGACACTTGTCATCACAATGCTCCATGCCAGTGTCATCACAATGCCCCGTGACATAGGTCATCACAATGCTCCCTGACACCTGACTTCACAATACTCCATGACCTTTTCTTCACAGTGCTCCATGCCCTTGTCATCACAATATTGAATGCCCGCTGTCATCACAATAATACATGAAATTTTTCAGACCGATGCTCCATGCCCCTGTCATCACAATGCTCCATGACACCTGTCATCACAATGCTCCGTGTCTCAAGTCATCACAATGCTTCAAGGCTTTGTCATCAGAATGGTCCATGCCCTCATCATCACAAGTCTCTGTGACCTTTGTCACCACAATGCTCCATGAACTTTTCATCACAATGCTCTGTGACCCTTGGCATCACAATGCTCCATGCCATTGTCATCACAATGGTTCATGAAGCCTCTCAGCACATTGCTCCATGCCGTTGTCATAACAAAGGTCCATGACGCTTGTCATCACAATGCTTGATGCCCTTCTCATCACAATGCTCCATGACCTTGTCATTACAATCCTCCATGCCCCATGTATCACAGTGTTCCGTGTCCTTGTCATCACAATGCTCCATGCCCACTCTCATCACAATAATCCATGAAAATTTTCAGACAAATTCTCCATGCCATTGTCATCACAATGCTCTATGACGCATGTCATCAGATTGCTCCATGGCCTTCTCTTTCACAATGCTCCATTCCCTTGTCATCACAGTGCTCCCCAAACTTGTCATCTCAATGCTCCATAAACATTGTCATCACAAAGCTCCAAGCATTTCACATCAAAATGCTCTCTCACCACTGATGTCACAATTTTCCATCACTAGTCATCACAATACTCCCTCACCCCTGTCATCACAATGTTCCAGGGCTTTGTCATCACAAGGCTCCATGACCCGAGTAATCACAGTGCTCCATACCCTTTTTCATCTCAATGCTCCATGAACCCTGTCATCCCAACGAACCATGCCCATCATCATAATGCTTCATGCTATTGTCATCACAATGAAATCAAAATGCTCCATGACCTGTGTCATAACAATGCTCCAAACACTTGTGATCACAATGTTCCATAACACTTGTCATCATAATGCCCCATGACGCTCCTCATCACAGTTATCCATGGGCCTCTCAGCAAAATGTTCCATGAACTTTGTCATCACAATGCTCAATACACTTGTCATCACAATGCTCCCTGACACTTGACGTCAGAATGCTCCTTGATCCCTGTCATGAAAAGGTTCCTTGCCTTTTTCATCACAATGCTCCATGCCTTTTTCATCACAATGCTCCATGCCATTGTCATCACAATACTCCACAAGCTTGTCATCAGAATGCTCCTTGACCCTTGTCATCACAATGATCCATGACACTTGTCATCACAATTTTCCATGCCCCGTGTCATTACAGTTCTCGATGACACTCGCCATCAAAATGCTCCATGGTCTTGCCATCACAATGCTCCATGACCTGGACATCACAATGCTCCATGTCCCTTGTCATCACAATGCTCCATGCGCTTCTCAGCACAATGCTCCATGACCAATGACATCGCAATGTGCCAAGCGCTTCTCATTCCAATGCTCCTCAACCTTGTCATCACAATGCTCCATAAAACTTGTTATCACAATGCACCATGCACTTCTCATCCAAATGCTCTCTCACCACTGATATCACAATGTTCCATCACTAGTCATCAGAATACTCCCTCACCCCTGTCATCACAATGTTCCATGACGCCTGTAATCACAATGCTCCATGCCCTTGTCATCACAAAGCTCCATGATGCATGTCATCAGAATGTTCCATGGCCTTCTCATCACAATGCTTCATGCCCTTGCCATCACAATGCTCCATTACACCTGTCATCACAATGCTCCATGAGCACTGTCATCACAGCACTCCATGACCGCAGACAACACAATGTTCTGGGACTCTTGTCATCAAAATTCTCCATGACACTTGTCATCAAAATGATCCATGTGCTTGTCATCACAATGCTCCATGACACCTGTAATCAGAATGCTCCATGATGCTTGTCATCCCAGTGCTCCAGGACCCTTGACATCACAATGTTCCATGCCATTGTAATCACAGTGCTCCAAGAACCCTCTCATCATAGTGCTCCATGCCCTTGTCATCACAAAGCTCAATGACGCTTGTCATCACAATGCTCGATGCCCTTCTCATCACAGTGCTCCATGCCCATGTCATTACAATCCTCCATGATCCATGTATCACCGTGTTCCTTGCTCTTGACATCACAATGCTCCATGCCCACTCTCATCACAATAATCCATGAAAATTTTCACAGAAATGCTCCATGCCCTTGTCATCAAAAGGCTCCATTACCCGTGTCATAAAAATGCTCAATGACGCCTGCCATCACAATGTTCCACGGCCTCGCCATCACAAGGCTCCATGACCCTTGTCATCTCAATTCTCCAAGACCCCTGTAATCACAATGCTCCATGCCCTTGTCATCACGAAGCTCAATGACTTATGTCATCAGAATGCTCCATGGCCTTCTCAACACCATGCTCCATGCACTTGTCATCACACTGCTCCCTGACACTTATCTTCAGAATGATCCATGAACACTGTCATGAAAAGGCTCCATGTCCCCTGTCATAGCAAGCTCAGTGCGCTTGTCATCACAATGCTTCACGACGTTGTCATCAAAATTCTTAATGGCCCTTGTCATCACAGTCCTCCATGACACTTGGCATCACAATGCTCCATGCCCTTGTCAGCACAGTGCTCCATGACCCTTGTCATCACAATGCTCCGTGACTCCTGTCATCACAATGCTTCATGACCTTACTCATCACAATGGTGCATGCCCTCATCATCACAAGTCTCTGTGACTTTTGTCACCACAATGCTCCATGAACTTTTCATCACAATGCTCTGTGACCCTTGGCATCACAATGCTCTATGTGTTTCTCAGCACAATGCTCCATGACTCTTGTCATCACAATGCTCCATGAGCTTTTTAGCACAATGCTCCATGACCCATGTCATCACAATGCATCATGTGCTTGTCATCCCAATGCTCCACATCCTTGTCATCACAATGCTGCATAAACTTTGTCATCACAGTGCTCCATGCACTTCTCATCAAAATGCTCTCTCACCACTGATATCACAATGTTCCATCACTAGTCATCCCAATACTCCATCACCCCTGTCATCACAATGTTGCATGACACCTGTCATCAAAATGCTACATGCACTTATCATCACAATGTTACATGCTCTTGTCATCACAATTCTCCATGCACTTGTCATGGCAATGCTCCATGACACCTGTCATAGCAAGCTCCATGTGCTTTTCATCACAGTGCTTCACAACCTTGTCATCTAAATTCTCAATGGCCCTTGTCATCACAATGCTCCATGCCCTTGTCATTTCAATGCTCCATGACCATTTTCATCACAATGCTCCAAGCCCTTGTCATCACAATGCTCCAAGACACCTGTAATCACCATGCTCCATGCCCCTTTTCTTCTCAATGCTCCGTGAACACTGTCACAACAATGCACCATGCACATCATCATAATGCTTCAAGCTATTGTCATCACAATGAAATCAAAATGCTCCATGACCTCTGTCATCACAATGCTCCAAACCGTTGTGATCACAATGTTCATAAAACTTGTCATCACAATGCCCCATGACTCCCGTCATCACAATTATCCATGGTCTTCTCATCACAATGCTCCATGACCTTTGTCATCACAATGCTCAATACACTTGTCATCACAATGCTCCCTGACACTTGTCATCAGTATGCTCCTTGAAGGTTGTCATGACAAGGCTCCATGCCTTTTTCATCACAATGATCCATGCCCTTTTCATCATAATGCTCCATGCCAATGTCATCACAATACTCCACAAGCTTATCATCAGAATGCTCCATGAACCTTGCCATCACAATGCTCCATGACCCCTGTCATCACATTGTTCCATGACCCATGTCAACACAATGCTCCATGACACCGGTCTTCAGAATGCTCCATGACCCTTGTCATTACAGTGCTCCATGATGCTCGTCAGCACAGTTATTCATGGTCTTCTCATCACAGTGCTCCACGGTCTTGCCATCACAATGCTCCATTCCCTGGTAATAACAATGCTCCATGTCCCTTGTCATCACAATTCTCCATGTCCTTGTCATCACAATGCTCCATGGCACTTCTCATCACAATGTTATAAGCTCTTCTCATCACAATTCTCCATGAACTTGTCTTCTCAATGCCCCATGAACCCTGTCATAGCAAGCTCCATGCATTTGTCATCAAAATGCTTCAAAACCTTGTCATAAAAATTCTAAATGTCCGTTGTCATCACAATGCTCCATGCCCTTGTCATCACAATATTCCATGACGCTTGTTATCACAATGCTCCAAGCCGTTGTCACCACAATGCTCCATTACCTTTGTCATCACAATCCTCCATTACACTTGGCATCACAATGCTCCATGCAATTGTCATCTCAATGGACCATGACATATGTCATCACAATGCTCCCTGTCACCTGTCTTCAGAGTATTCCATGACCTTGTCATCACAATGCTCCATGCCCTTGTCATCACAATGCGCCATGCCCACTGTCATCACAATAATCCATCAAACTTGTCAGTCCAATGTTCCATGCCACTGTCATCACAATGCTATATGCCCTTGTCATCACAAAGCTGCATGACGCATATCATCAGAATGCTCCATTGCATTCTCATCACAATGGTCCATGCCCTTGTCATCACAATGCTCCTAGACTACTTTAATCACAATGCTCCATGCCCCTTTTCATCTCAATGCTCCATGAACCCTGTCATCACAATGCTCCAAACCCTTGTGATCACAATGTTCCATAACACTTGTCATCACAACGCACCATGACGCTCGTCATCACAATTATCCATGGTTTTCTCATCATGATGCTCCATGACCTATGTCATCACAATGCTCAATACACTTGTCATCACAATGCTCCCTGATACTTGTCGTCACTATCCTCCTTGAACCCTGTCATGACAAGGCTCCATGCATTTTCCGTCACAATGATCCATGCCCTTTTCATCACCATCCTCCAAGACCCCTGAAATCACAATGCTGCATGCCCTTGTCATCACAAAGCTCCATGACGCATGTCATCACAATGCTCCATGGCCTTCTCATCACAATGCTCCATGATGCCTGTCATCACAATGCTCCATGACCATTGTTATCACAATGCTCAATACACTTGTCATCACAATGTTCCCTGACACTTGACGTCAGAATGCTCCTTGATCCCTGTCATGAAAAGGTTCCATGTCTTTTTTATCACAATGCTCCATGTCTTTTTCATCACAATGCTCCATGCACTTGTCATCACATTACTCCACAAGCTTGTCATCAGAATGCTCCAAGACCCTTGTCATCACAATGATCCATGACACCTATAATCACAATTCTCCATGCCCAATATCACTACAGTGCTCGATGACACTCGTCAACAAAATGCTCCATGGTCTTGCGATCACAATGCTCCACGGTCTTGCCATCACAATGCTCCATGCCCTGGACATCACAATGCTCCCTGTCCCTTGTCATCACAATGCTCCATGACCCTTGTCATCACTATGCTCCATTTCCTTTGTCATCACAATCCTCCATGACACTTGGCATCACAATGCCTCATGACATTGTCATCACAATGGACCATGACATATGTCATCACAATGCTCCCTGACACCTGTCTTCACAATTCTCCATGACCTTGTCATCACAATGCTCCATGCCCTTGTCATCACAATGCTCCATGCCCTTGTCTTCACAATGTGCCATGCCGTCACTCATCACAATAATCCTTGAAATTTGTCAAACCAGTTCTCCATGCACCTATCATCACAATGCTCCATGCCATTGTTATCACAATGCACCATGAACCCTGTCATCACAATGCTCCATGACTCCAGTCATCACAATGCTTCATGACCTTTGTCATCACAATGGTCCATGCCCTCGTCATCACACGTCTCTGTGACCTTTGTCACCACAATGCTCCATGAAATTTTCATCACAATGCTCCGTGACCCTTGTCATCATAATGCTCCATGCCTTTGTCAGCAGAATGCTCCATGACCCATGTCATCACAGTGAGCCATGCGCTTGTCATCACAATGCTCCACAAACTTTTCATCACAATGCTCCTTAAAACTTGTCATCACAATGCTCCATGCTCTTCTCATCAAAATGCTCTCTCACCACTGATATCACAATGTTCCATCACTAGTCATCACAATACTCCCTCACCCTTGTCATCACAATGTTCCATGACCCCTGTCATCAAAATGTTCCATGCTCTTGTCATCACAATGCTCCTTAAAACTTGTCATCACAATGCTCCATGCACTTCTCATCAAAATGCTCTCTCACAACTGATATCACAATGTTCCATCACTTGTCATCACAATACTCCCTCACCCCTGTCATCACAATGTTCCATGACCACTGTCATCAAAATGTTCCATGCCCTTGTCATCACAATGCTCCGTGATGCATGTCATCGGAATGCTACATGCCCTTGCCATCACAATGCTCCATTACCCCTGTCATCATAATGCTCCATGACCAGTGTCATCACAGTGATCCATGACCCCTGACAACACAATGATCCGTGACTCATGTCATCAAAATGCTCCACGACACTTGTCATCACAATGATCCATGCGCTTGTCATCCCAATGCTCCATGACCCCTGTAATAAGAAAAGTCTGTGACGTTTGTCATCCCAGTGCTCCATGACCCTTGACATCGCAATGCTCCATGCCATTGTCATCACAATGCTCCATGAACCCTCTCATCACATTGCTCCATGAACTTGTCATCACAAAGCTCCCTGACGCTTGTCATCAAAATGCTCAATGCTCTTCTCATCACAATAATCCATGAATCTTTTCACACAAATGCTCCATGCCCTTGTCATCGAAAGGCTCCATTACCTGTGTCATAACAATGCTACATGAACCCTGCCATCACAATGATCCACGGCCTCGTCATCACAAGGCTCCATGACCCTTGTCATCACAATTCTCCAAGACCCCTGTAATAACAATGCTCCATGCCCTTGTCATCACGAAGCTCTATGACTTATGTCATCAGAATGCTCCATGGCCTTCTCATCACAATGCTCCATGCCCTTGTCATCATAGTGCTCCAAGAATCCTGTAATCACAATTCTCCATGACACTTTTCATCTCAATGCTCCATGAACACTGTCATCACAATGCACCATGCCCATCATCATAATGCTTCATGCTATTGGCATAACAATGAAATCAAAATGTTCCATGACCTCTGTCATCACAATCCTCCAAACCCTTGTGATCACAATGTTCCATAACACTTGTCATCACAATTCCACATGACGCTCCTCATCACAATTATCCATGGTCTTCTCATCACAATGCTCCATGATATTTGTCATCACAATGCTCAATACACTTGTCATCTCAATGCTTCCTGACACTTGTCGTCAGTATCCTCCTTGAACCCTGTCAAGACAAGGCTCCATGCAATTTTCATCACAATGATCCATGCGATTTTCATCACAATGCTCCAAGACAACTGTAATCAGAATGCTCCATGTCCTTGTCATCACAAAGCTCCATGACACATATCATCAGAATGCTCCATGGCCTTCTCATCACCAGGCTCCATGCCCTTGTCATCACAATGCTACCAGAATCTTGACTTCAGAATGCTCCTTGAACCCTGTCATGAAAAGGGTCCATGCCTTTTTCATCACAATGCTCCATGCCCTTTTCCTCACAATGCTCCATGCCATTGTCATCACATTACTCCACAAGCTTGTCATCAGAATGCTCCATGACCCTTGTCATCACAATGATCCATGACACCAGTCATCACAATGTTCCATGCCCCTTGTCATTACAGTGCTCCATGACGCTCGTCATCACAATTATCCATGGTCTTCTCATCACAATGCTCCACGGTCTTGCCATCACTATGCTCCATGCCCTGGTCATCACAATTCTACATATCCTTGTCATCACAATGCTCCATGACACTTCTAATCAAAATGTTACATGCTCTTGTCAATACAATTCTCCATGCAATTGTCATCGAAATGCTCCCTGACCCCTTCATAGCAAGCTCCATGTGCTTGTCATCACAAAGCTTCACGATCTTCTCATCAAAATTCTCAATGGCCCTTGTCAACTCAGTGCTCCATGATCTTGTCATCACAATGCTCCATGACCCTTGTCATCACTATGCTCCATTTCCTTTGTCATCACAATCCTCCATGACACTTGGCATCACAATGCCTCATGACATTGTCATCACAATGGACCATGACATATGTCATCACAATGCTCCCTGACACCTGTCTTCACAATACTGTATGACCTTGTCATCACAATGTTCCATGCCCTTGTCATCACAATGTGCCATCCCCACTGTCATCACAATAATACATAAAACTTGTCATAGCAATGCTCTATGCCTCTTTCATCACAATGCTCCTTTCCCTTGTCATCACAATGCTCCATGACCCCTGTCATCACAATGCTCCGTGACTCCAGTCATCACAATTCTTCATGACCTTTGTCATCACAATGGTCCATGCCCTCATCATCACAAGTCTCTGTGACCTTTGTCACCACAATGCTCCATGAACTTTTCATCACAATGCTCGGTGACCCTTGTCATCACAATGTTCCATGCCTTTCTCAGCAAAATGCACCATGACCCATGTCATCACAATGCTCCTTGCGCTAGTCAGCACTATGCTCCATAACACATGTCATAACAATGCTGGATGTTCTAGTCAGCACAATGCTCCATGACATATGTCATCACAATGCGCCATGCACTTGTCATCAAAATGCTCCACAATCTTGTCATCACAATGCCCCATAAAACTTGTCATCACAATGATCCATACACTAATCATCAAAATGCTCTCTCACCAATGATATCACAATGTTCCATCACTAGTCATTAAAATACTCCCTCACCCCTGTCATCACAATGATCCATGACCCCTGTCATCACAATGCTATATGCCCTTATCATCACAATGTTCCATTACCCCTAACATCACAATGTTCCATAACCCCTGTCATCAAAATGCTCCATGACCCTTTGCATCACAATGCTCCATGACCCCTGACATCACAATGTTCCATAACCCCTGTCATCAAAATGTTCGATGACCCTTTTCATCAAATTGCTTCATGACCCTGTCATCACAATGCACCGTGCCCTTCTCATCACAATGCACCACGCCCTTGTCATCAAAATGCTCCATGACCTTTGTCATTACAAAGCTCCATGACCGATGGCATCACAATGCTCCATGCTATTGTCATCACAATGCTTCATGAAGCCTCTCATCACATTGCTCCATGTCCTGGTCATCACAGAGCTCCACGATGCTTGTCATCAAAATGCTCCATGCCCTTCTCAACACAATGCTCCATGCCCTTGTCATTACAATACTCCATGACCCATGTATCACAGTGTTCCATGCCCTTGTCATCACAATGCTCCATGCCCTATCTCATCACAATAATCCATAAAACTTTTCAGACCAAAGCTCCATGCCCTTGTAATCACAATGCTCCTTTACTCCTTCATGACAATGCTCCATTACCCAAGCCATCAAAATGATCCACGGCCTTGTCATCACAAGGCTCCATAACCCGTGTCATCAAAATGAACCAAGACCCCTGTAATCACAATTATCCATGCCTTTGTCATCACAAAACTCCATGACACATGTCACCAAAATGCTCCATGGCCTTCTCATCACAATGCTCCATAGCCTTGCCATCACAATACTCCATTAGCCCTGTCATAACAATGCTCCATGACACCAGACAACACAATGATCCGGGACTCTTGTCATCAAAATGCTCCATGGGGCTTCCCTGGTGGCGCAGTGGTTGAGAGTCCGCCTGCCGATGCAGGGGACACGGGTTCGTGCCCCGGTCTGGGAAGATCCCACATGCCACGGAGCGGCTGGGCCCGAGAGCCATGGCCGTTGGGCCTGCGCGTCCTTAGCCTGTGCTCTGCAACGGGAGAGGCCACAACAGTGAGAAGCCCACATACGAAAAAAAAAAAAAAAAAATGCTCCATGACACTTGTCATCACAATGATCCATGCCCTTGCCATCCCAATGCTCATGACCCCTGTAATCACAACGCTCCATGACGCTTGTCATCACAGTGCTCCGTGACACTTGTCATCAAAATGCTACATGCATTTGTCAGCAAAATGCTACATGGCCTTGTCATCACATGCTCCATGCGCTTGTCATCACAATACTCCATTCCCATTGTCATCAAAATCCTCCATGAACCTTGGGTTCACATTGCTTCATGCCCTTGTCATCACAATGCTCCATGCTCCTTGAAATGAAAATGATACATGACTTCTGTCATCACAATGCTCCAAATCCTTGTGATCACAATGTTCCATAACACTTGTCATCACAATGCTCCATGATGCCTGTCATCACAATGCTCCATGACCTTTGTCATCACAATGCTCAATACACTTGTCATCACAATGCTCCCTGACACTTGTCGTCAGAATGCTCCTTGAACACTGTCATGAAAAGGCTCCATGCCTTTTTGATCACAATGCTCCATGCCCTTTTCCTCACAATGCTCCATGCCATTGTCATCACATTACTCCACAAGCTTGTCATCAGAATGCTCCATGACCCTTGTCATCACAATGATCCATGACACCAGTCATCACAATGTTCCATGCCCCTTGTCATTACAGTGCTCCATGACGCTTGTCATCACAATTATCCATGGTCTTCTCATCACAATGCTCCACGGTCTTGCCATCACTATGCTCCATGCCCTGGTCATCACAATTCTACATATCCTTGTCATCACAATGCTCCATGACACTTCTAATCAAAATGTTACATGCTCTTGTCAATACAATTCTCCATGCAATTGTCATCGAAATGCTCCCTGACCCCTTCATAGCAAGCTCCATGTGCTTGTCATCACAAAGCTTCACGATCTTCTCATCAAAATTCTCAATGGCCCTTGTCAACTCAGTGCTCCATGATCTTGTCATCACAATGCTCCATGACCCTTGTCATCACTATGCTCCATTTCCTTTGTCATCACAATCCTCCATGACACTTGGCATCACAATGCCTCATGACATTGTCATCACAATGGACCATGACATATGTCATCACAATGCTCCCTGACACCTGTCTTCACAATACTGTATGACCTTGTCATCACAATGTTCCATGCCCTTGTCATCACAATGTGCCATCCCCACTGTCATCACAATAATACATAAAACTTGTCATAGCAATGCTCTATGCCTCTTTCATCACAATGCTCCTTTCCCTTGTCATCACAATGCTCCATGACCCCTGTCATCACAATGCTCCGTGACTCCAGTCATCACAATTCTTCATGACCTTTGTCATCACAATGGTCCATGCCCTCATCATCACAAGTCTCTGTGACCTTTGTCACCACAATGCTCCATGAACTTTTCATCACAATGCTCGGTGACCCTTGTCATCACAATGTTCCATGCCTTTCTCAGCAAAATGCACCATGACCCATGTAATCACAATGCTCCTTGCGCTAGTCAGCACTATGCTCCATAACACATGTCATAACAATGCTGGATGTTCTAGTCAGCACAATGTTCCATGACATATGTCATCACAATGCGCCATGCGCTTGTCATCAAAATGCTCCACAATCTTGTCATCACAATGCTCCATAAAACTTGTCATCACAATGATCCATACACTAATCATCAAAATGCTCTCTCACCAATGATATCACAATGTTCCATCACTAGTCATTAAAATACTCCCTCACCACTGTCATCACAATGATCCATGACCCCTGTCATCGCAGTGCTATATGCCCTTATCATCACAATGTTCCATTACCCCTAACATCACAATGTTCCATAACCCCTGTCATCAAAATGCTCCATGACCCTTTGCATCACAATGCTCCATGACCCCTGACATCACAATGTTCCATAACCCCTGTCATCAAAATGTTCGATGACCCTTTTCATCAAATTGCTCCATGACCCTGTCATCACAATGCACCGTGCCCTTCTCATCACAATGCACCATGCCCTTGTCATCAAAATGCTCCATGACCTTTGTCATTACAAAGCTCCATGACCGATGGCATCACAATACTCCATGCTATTGTCATCACAATGCTTCATGAAGCCTCTCATCACATTGCTCCATGTCCTGGTCATCACAGAGCTCCACGATGCTTGTCATCAAAATGCTCCATGCCCTTCTCAACACAATGCTCCATGCCCTTGTCATTACAATACTCCATGACCCATGTATCACAGTGTTCCATGCCCTTGTCATCACAATGCTCCATGCCCTATCTCATCACAATAATCCATAAAACTTTTCAGACCAAAGCTCCATGCCCTTGTAATCACAATGCTCCTTTACTCCTTATTGACAATGCTCCATTACCCAAGCCATCAAAATGATCCACGGCCTTGTCATCACAAGGCTCCATAACCCGTGTCATCAAAATGAACCAAGACCCCTGTAATCACAATTATCCATGCCTTTGTCATCACAAAACTCCATGACACATGTCACCAAAATGCTCCATGGCCTTCTCATCACAATGCTCCATAGCCTTGCCATCACAATACTCCATTAGCCCTGTCATAACAATGCTCCAGGACACCAGACAACACAATGATCCGGGACTCTTGTCATCAAAATGCTCCATGACACTTGTCATCACAATGATCCATGCCCTTGCCATCCCAATGCTCATGACCCCTTTAATCACAACGCTCCATGACGCTTGTCATCACAGTGCTCCGTGACACTTGTCATCAAAATGCTACATGCATTTGTCAGCAAAATGCTACATGGCCTTGTCATCACATGCTCCATGCGCTTGTCATCACAATACTCCATTCCCATTGTCATCAAAATCCTCCATGAACCTTGGGTTCACATTGCTTCATGCCCTTGTCATCACAATGCTCCATGCTCCTTGAAATGAAAATGATACATGACTTCTGTCATCACAATGCTCCAAATCCTTGTGATCACAATGTTCCATAACACTTGTCATCACAATGCTCCATGATGCCTGTCATCACAATGCTCCATGACCTTTGTCATCACAATGCTCAATACACTTGTCATCACAATGCTCCCTGACACTTGTCGTCAGAATGCTCCTTGAACACTGTCATGAAAAGGCTCCATGCCTTTTTCATCACAATGCTCCATGCCCTTTTCCTCACAATGCTCCATGCCATTGTCACCACATTACTCCACAAGCTTGTCATCAGAATGCTCCATGACCCTTGTCATCACAATGATCCATGACACCAGTCATCACAATGTTCCATGCCCCTTGTCATTACAGTGCTCCATGACGCTCGTCATCACAATTATCCATGGTCTTCTCATCACAATGCTCCACGGTCTTGCCATCACTATGCTCCATGTCCTGGTCATCACAATTCTACATATCCTTGTCATCACAATGCTCCATGACACTTCTAATCAAAATGTTACATGCTCTTGTCAAAACAATTCTCCATGCAATTGTCATCGAAATGCTCCCTGACCCCTTCATAGCAAGCTCCATGTGCTTGTCATCACAAAGCTTCACGATCTTCTCATCAAAATTCTCAATGGCCCTTGTCAACTCAGTGCTCCATGATCTTGTCATCACAATGCTCCATGACCCTTGTCATCACTATGCTCCATTTCCTTTGTCATCACAATCCTCCATGACACTTGGCATCACAATGCCTCATGACATTGTCATCACAATGGACCATGACATATGTCATCACAATGCTCCCTGACACCTGTCTTCACAATACTGTATGACCTTGTCATCACAATGTTCCATGCCCTTGTCATCACAATGTGCCATCCCCACTGTCATCACAATAATACATAAAACTTGTCATAGCAATGCTCTATGCCTCTTTCATCACAATGCTCCTTTCCCTTGTCATCACAATGCTCCATGACCCCTGTCATCACAATGCTCCGTGACTCCAGTCATCACAATTCTTCATGACCTTTGTCATCACAATGGTCCATGGCACATCATCACAAGTCTCTGTGACCTTTGTCACCACAATGCTCCATGAACTTTTCATCACAATGCTCGGTGACCCTTGTCATCACAATGTTCCATGCCTTTCTCAGCAAAATGCACCATGACCCCTGTCATCACAATGCTCCGTGACTCCAGTCATCACAATTCTTCATGACCTTTGTCATCACAGTGGTCCATGCCCTCATCATCACAAGTCTCTGTGACCTTTGTCATCACAATGCTCCATGAACTTTTCATCACAATGCTCGGTGACCCTTGTCATCACAATGTTCCATGCCTTTCTCAGCAAAATGCACCATGACCCATGTCATCACAATGCTCCTTGCGCTAGTCAGCACTATGCTCCATAACACATGTCATAACAATGCTGGATGTTCTAGTCAGCACAATGCTCCATGACATATGTCATCACAATGCGCCATGCGCTTGTCATCAAAATGCTCCACAATCTTGTCATCACAATGCTCCATAAAACTTGTCATCACAATGATCCATACACTAATCATCAAAATGCTCTCTCACCAATGATATCACAATGTTCCATCACTAGTCATTAAAATACTCCCTCACCCCTGTCATCACAATGATCCATGACCCCTGTCATCACAATGCTATATGCCCTTATCATCACAATGTTCCATTACCCCTAACATCACAATGTTCCATAACCCCTGTCATCAAAATGCTCCATGACCCTTTGCATCACAATGCTCCATGACCCCTGACATCACAATGATCCATAACCCCTGTCATCAAAATGTTCGATGACCCTTTTCATCAAATTGCTCCATGACCCTGTCATCACAATGCACCGTGCCCTTCTCATCACAATGCACCACGCCCTTGTCATCAAAATGCTCCATGACCTTTGTCATTACAAAGCTCCATGACCGATGGCATCACAATGCTCCATGCTATTGTCATCACAATGCTTCATGAAGCCTCTCATCACATTGCTCCATGTCCTGGTCATCACAAAGCTCCACGATGCTTGTCATCAAAATGCTCCATGCCCTTCTCAACACAATGCTCCATGCCCTTGTCATTACAATACTCCATGACCCATGTATCACAGTGTTCCATGCCCTTGTCATCACAATGCTCCATGCCCTATCTCATCACAATAATCCATAAAACTTTTCAGACCAAAGCTCCATGCCCTTGTAATCACAATGCTCCTTTACTCCTTATTGACAATGCTCCATTACCCAAGCCATCAAAATGATCCACGGCCTTGTCATCACAAGGCTCCATAACCCGTGTCATCAAAATGAACCAAGACCCCTGTAATCACAATTATCCATGCCTTTGTCATCACAAAACTCCATGACACATGTCACCAAAATGCTTCATGGCCTTCTCATCACAATGCTCCATAGCCTTGCCATCACAATACTCCATTAGCCCTGTCATAACAATGCTCCATGACACCAGACAACACAATGATCCGGGATTCTTGTCATCAAAATGCTCCATGACACTTGTCATCACAATGATCCATGCCCTTGCCATCCCAATGCTCATGACCCCTGTAATCACAACGCTCCATGACCATTGTCATCACAGTGCTCCGTGACACTTGTCATCAAAATGCTACATGCATTTGTCAGCAAAATGCTACATGGCCTTGTCATCACATGCTCCATGCGCTTGTCATCACAATACTCCATACCCATTGTCATCAAAATCCTCCATGAATCTTGGGTTCACATTGCTTCATGCCCTTGTCATCACAATGCTCCATGCTCCTTGAAATGAAAATGATACATGACTTCTGTCATCACAATGCTCCAAATCCTTGTGATCACAATGTTCCATAACACTTGTCATCACAATGCTCCATGATGCCTGTCATCACAATGCTCCATGACCTTTGTCATCACAATGCTCAATACACTTGTCATCACAATGCTCCCTGACACTTGTCGTCAGAATGCTCCTTGAACACTGTCATGAAAAGGCTCCATGCCTTTTTGATCACAATGCTCCATGCCCTTTTCCTCACAATGCTCCATGCCATTGTCATCACATTACTCCACAAGCTTGTCATCAGAATGCTCCATGACCCTTGTCATCACAATGATCCATGACACCAGTCATCACAATGTTCCATGCCCCTTGTCATTACAGTGCTCCATGACGCCCGTCATCACAATTATCCATGGTCTTCTCATCACAATGCTCCACGGTCTTGCCATAACTATGCTCCATGCCCTGGTCATCACAATTCTACATTTCCTTGTCATCACAATGCTCCATGACACTTCTAATCAAAATGTTACATGCTCTTGTCAATACAATTCTCCATGCAATTGTCATCGAAATGCTCCCTGACCCCTTCATAGCAAGCTCCATGTGCTTGTCATCACAAAGCTTCACGATCTTCTCATCAAAATTCTCAATGGCCCTTGTCAACTCAGTGTTCCATGATCTTGTCATCACAATGCTCCATGACCCTTGTCATCACTATGCTCCATTTCCTTTGTCATCACAATCCTCCATGACACTTGGCATCACAATGCCTCATGACATTGTCATCACAATGGACCATGACATATGTCATCACAATGCTCCCTGACACCTGTCTTCACAATACTGTATGACCTTGCCATCACAATGTTCCATGCCCTTGTCATCACAATGTGCCATCCCCACTGTCATCACAATAATACATAAAACTTGTCATAGCAATGCTCTATGCCTCTTTCATCACAATGCTCCTTTCCCTTGTCATCACAATGTTCCATGACCCCTGTCATCACAATGCTCCGTGACTCCAGTCATCACAATTCTTCATGACCTTTGTCATCACAATGGTCCATGCCCTCATCATCACAAGTCTCTTTGACCTTTGTCACCACAATGCTCCATGAACTTTTCATCACAATGCTCGGTGACCCTTGTCATCACAATGTTCCATGCCTTTCTCAGCAAAATGCACCATGACCCATGTCATCACAATGCTCCTTGCGCTAGTCAGCACTATGCTCCATAACACATGTCATAACAATGCTGGATGTTCTAGTCAGCACAATGCTCCATGACATATGTCATCACAGTGCGCCATGCACTTGTCATCAAAATGCTCCACAATCTTGTCATCACAATGCTCCATAAAACTTGTCATCACAATGATCCATACACTAATCATCAAAATGCTCTCTCACCAATGATATCACAATGTTCCATCACTAGTCATTAAAATACTCCCTCACCCCTGTCATCACAATGATCCATGACCACTGTCATCACAATGCTATATGCCCTTATCATCACAATGTTCCATTACCCCTAACATCACAATGTTCCATAACCCCTGTCATCAAAATGTTCCATGACCCTTTGCATCACAATGCTCCATGACCCCTGACATCACAATGTTCCATAACCCCTGTCATCAAAATGTTCGATGACCCTTTTCATCAAATTGCTCCATGACCCTGTCATCACAATGCACCGTGCCCTTCTCATCACAATGCACCACGCCCTTGTCATCAAAATGCTCCATGACCTTTGTCATTACAAAGCTCCATGACCGATGGCATCACAATGCTCCATGCTATTGTCATCACAATGCTTCATGAAGCCTCTCATCTCATTGCTCCATGTCCTGGTCATCACAAAGCTCCACGATGCTTGTCATCAAAATGCTCCATGCCCTTCTCAACACAATGCTCCATGCCCTTGTCATTACAATACTCCATGACCCATGTATCACAGTTTTCCATGCCCTTGTCATCACAATGCTCCATGCCCTATCTCCTCACAATAATCCATAAAACTTTTCAGACCAAAGCTCCATGCCCTTGTAATCACAATGCTCTTTTACACCTTCATGACAATGCTCCATTACACAAGCCATCAAAATGATCTACGGCCTTGTCACCACAAGGCTCCATAACCCGTGTCATCAAAATGAACCAAGACCCCTGTAATCACAATTATCCATGCCTTTGTCATCACAAAACTCCATGACACATGTCACCAAAATGCTCCATGGCCTTCTCATCACAATGCTCCATAGCCTTGCCATCACAATACTCCATTAGCCCTGTCATAACAATGCTCCATGACCCATGACAACACAATGATCGGGACTCTTGTCATCAAAATGCTGCATGACACTTGTCATCACAATGATCTATGCCCTTGACATCCCAATGCTCATGACCCCTGTAATCACAATGCTCCATGACGCTTGTCATCACAGTGCTCCGTGACACTTGTCATCAAAATGCTACATGCATTTGTCAGCAAAATGCTACATGACCTTGTCATCACATGCTCCATGCGCTTGTCATCACAATACTCCATTCCCATTGTCATCAAAATCCTCCATGAATCTTGGGTTCACATTGCTTCATGCCCTTGTCATCACAGTGCTCCATGCTCCTTGAAATGAAAATGATACATGACTTCTGTCATCACAATGCTCCAAATCCTTGTGATCACAATGTTCCATAACACTTGTCATCACAATGCTCCATGATGCCTGTCATCACAATGCTCCATGACCTTTGTCATCACAATGCTCAATACACTTGTCATCACAATGCTCCCTGACACTTGTCGTCAGAATGCTCCTTGAACACTGTCATGAAAAGGCTCCATGCCTTTTTGATCACAATGCTCCATGCCCTTTTCCTCACAATGTTCCATGCCATTGTCATCACATTACCCCACAAGCTTGTCATCAGAATGCTCCATGACCCTTGTCATCACAATGATCCATGACACCAGTCATCACAATATTCCATGCCCCTTGTCATTACAGTGCTCCATGACGCTCGTCATCACAATTATCCATGGTCTTCTCATCACAATGCTCCATGGTCTTGCCATCACTATGCTCCATGACCTGGTCATCACAATTCTACATATCCTTGTCATCACAATGCTCCATGACACTTCTAATCAAAATGTTACATGCTCTTGTCAATACAATTCTCCATGCAATTGTCATCGAAATGCTCCCTGACCCCTTCATAGCAAGCTCCATGTGCTTGTCATCACAAAGCTTCACGATCTTCTCATCAAAATTCTCAATGGCCCTTGTCAACTCAGTGCTCCATGATCTTGTCATCACAATGCTCCATGACCCTTGTCATCACTATGCTCCATTTCCTTTGTCATCACAATCCTCCATGACACTTGGCATCACAATGCCGCATGATATTGTCATCACAATGGACCATGACATATGTCATCACAATGCTCCCTGACACCTGTCTTCACAATACTGTATGACCTTGTCATCACAATGCTCCATGCCCTTGTCATCACAATGTGCCATGCCCACTGTCATCACAATAATACATAAAACTTTTCATAGCAATGCTCTATGCCTCTTTCATCACAATGTTCCTTTCCCTTGTCATCACAATGCTCCATGACCCCTGTCATCACAATGCTCCGTGACTCCAGTCATCACAGTTCTTCATGACCTTTGTCATCACAATGCTCCATGACTTTGTTAGCAAAATGCTACATGACCTTGTCATCACAATGCTCCATGTGCATGTCATCAAAATACTCCATTACCTTTGTCATCACAATGCTCCATGGACCTTGGGATCACATTGCTTCATGCCCTTGTCATCACAAAGGTCCATTCTACTTGAAATCAAAATGATCTATGACTTCTGTCATCACAATGCTCCAAGCTCTTGTGATCATAATGTTCCATAACTCTTGTCATCACAATGCTCCATTATGCCTGTCATCACAATACTCCATGCCCTTGTCATCGCAATGCTCCCTGACATTTGTCCTCACAATGCTCAATACACTTGTCATCACAATGCTCCCTGACACTTGTCATCAGAATGCTCCTTGAACACTGTCATGAAAAGGCTCCATGCCTTTTTCATCACAAAGCTCCATGCCCTTGTCATCACAAAGCTCCATGGCGCTTGTCATCACAATGCTCGATGCCCTTCTCGTCACAGTGCTCCAGGCCCTTGTCATTACAATCCTCCATGACGCATGTATCACAGTGTTCCTTGCCCTTGTCATCACAATGCTCCATGCCCACACTCATCGCAATAATCCATGGAAATTTTCAGACCAATTCTCCATGCCCTTGTCATCACAATGCTCCATTAGACTTGTTGTAACAATGCTCCATGAACCCTGCCATCACAATATTGCACGGCCTTGTCATCAAAAGGCTCCATGACCCTTGTCATCACAATGCTCCCAGACCCCTGTAATCACAATGCTCCATGCCCTTGTCATCACAAAGCTCCATTACCCATGTCATCAGAATGCTCCACGGCCTTCTCATCACAATGCTCCATGCCCTTGTCATCACAATGCTCCAAAAACACTGTATTCACAATGCTCCATACCCTTGTCACCACAAAGCTCCATGACGCATGGCAGCAGAATGCTCCTTGGCCTTCTCATCACAATGCTCCATGCCCTTGTCATTACAATGTTCCAAGACCCCTGTAATCACAGTGCTCCATGCTCCTTTTCATCAGTATGCTCCATGAGACCTGTCCTCACAAGGCTCCATGGTTTTCTCATCACAATACTCCAGGACCTTGTCATCACAATGTCTCAGGACCTTATCAACAAAATTCTCAATGCCCTTGTCATCATAATGTTCCAAGCCCTAATCATCATAATGCCCCATTGTCTTTCTCATCACAATCCTCCATGACACTTGGCATCACAATGCCCCATGCCATTGTCATCACAATGGACCATGACATATGACATCACATTCTCCCTGATAACTTTCTTCACAATACTCCGTGACCTTGTCATCACAATGCTCCATGCCCTTGTCATCACAATCCACCATGCCCACTGTCATCACAATAATCCATGAAACTTGTCAGACCAATGCTCCATGCCCCTGTCATCACAATGCTCCATGCCCTTGTCATCACAATGCTCCGTGACTCCAGTCATCACAATGCTTCATGACCTTAGTCATCACAATAGTCCATGCACGCATCATCACAATGCTCCGTGACACTTGTCATCTCAATGCTCCTTGCCTTTGTCAGCACAATACTCCAGGACCCTTGCCATCACAATGTGCCACATGCTTTTCATCACAATAGTCCACAACCTTGTTATCACAATGCTCCATAAACATTGTCATCACAATGCTCCATGCACTTCTCATCAAAATGCTCTCTCACCACTTATATCACAATGTTCCATCACTAGACATCACAATACTCGCTCACCCCTATCATCACAATGTTCCAGGACCCCGTCATCACAATGCTACATGCACTTATCATCACAATGCGCCATGACACATGATATCACAATGTGCCAAAACACCTCTAATCAAAATGTTCCATGACCCTTTTCATCAAATTGCTCCATGACCCTTTCATCACAATGCATCATGCCCATCATCATAATTCGTCACGCCATTGTCATCACAATGCACCATGACATATGTCATCACAATGCTCCCTGACACTTGTCTTCACAATACTACATGATCTTGTCATAACAATGTTCCATTCCCTTGTCATCACAATGTGCCATGCCCACCCTCATAGCAATAATTCATAAAACTTGTCAGACCAATTCTCCATGCCCCTGTCATCACAATGCTCCATGCCCTTGTAATCACAATGCTCCATGACCCCTGTCATCACAATGCTCCGTGAATCCAGTCATCACAATGCTTTATGACCTTTGTCATCACAATGGTCCATTCCCTCGTCATCACAGTGCTGTGTAACATTTGTCATCAAAATGCTGCATGCCTTTGTCAGCCCAATTCTCCATGACCTTGTCATCACAATGCTCCATGTGCTTGTCAGCACAATGCTCCAAGACACATGTCATCACAATATGCCATGCACTTTTCATCACAATGCTCCACAACCTTGTCATCACAATGCTCCATAAAACTTGTCATCACAATGCTCCATGCACTTCTCATCTAAATGCTCTCTCACCACTTATTTCACAATGTTCCATCACTAGTCATCACAATACACCCTCACCCCTGTCATCACAATGTTCCATGACCCATGTCATCAAAATGCTACATGCCCTTATCATCACAATGCTCCATGACCACTGACATCACAATGTTCCATAACCCCTGTCATCAAAATGTTCCCCGACACTTTTCATCAAATTGCTCCATGACCCTGTCATCACAATGCTCCCTGCCCTTCTCATCACAATGCACAGCACCCTTGTCATCAAAATGCTACATGACCTTTGTCATCACAAAGCTCGATGACCCTTGGCATCACAATGCTCCATGGCATTGTCATCACAAAGCTCCATGACGCTTCTCATCACAATGCTCAATGCCTTTCTCATCACAATTGTCCATGCCCTTGTCATTACAATCCTCCATGACCCATGAATCACCGTTTTCTGTGACCTTGTCATCACAATGCTCCATGCCCACTCTCATCACAATAATCCATGAAACATTTCAAACCAATGCTCAATGCCCTTGTCATCACAATGCTCCATTACACCTGTCAAAACAATGCTCCATGACCCCTGCCATCACAATATTCCATGGCGTTGTCATCACAAGGCTCCATGACCCTTGTCATAACAATGCTCCATGACCCCTGTAATCACAAGGCTCCATGCCCCTTTTCAACACAATTCTCCATGAACACTGTCATTACAATGGACCATGCCCATCATCATAAACTTTCATGCTATTGTCATCACAATGAAATCAAAATGCTCCATGACCTCTGTCATCACAATGCTCCAAACTCTTGTGATCACAATATTCCATAACACTTGTCATCACAATGCCCCATGATGCTCCTCATCACAATTATCCATTGTCTTCACATCACAATGCTCCATGACCTTTGTCATCACAGTGCTCCTTGATACTTGTCATCAGTATGCTCCTTGAACCCTGCCATGACAAGGCTCCATGCCTTTTTCATCACAATGATCCATGAACTTTTCATCACAATGCTCCAAGACACCTGTAATAACAATTTTCCATGACCTTGTCATCACAAAGCTTCATGAGGCATGTCATCAGAATGCTCCATGGCTTTCTCATCACAATGCTCCATGCCCTTGTCATCACAATGCTCCATTACACCTGTCAAAACAATGCTCCATGACCCCTGCCATCACAATATTCCATGGCGTTGTCATCACAAGGCTCCATGACCCTTGTCATAACAATGCTCCATGACCCCTGTAATCACAAGGCTCCATGCCCCTTTTCATCTCAATTCTCCATGAACACTGTCATTACAATGGACCATGCCCATCATCATAAACCTTCATGCTATTGTCATCACAATGAAATCAAAATGCTCCATGACCTCTGTCATCACAATGCTCCAAACCCTTGTGATCACAATATTCCATAACACTTGTCATCACAATGCCCCATGACGCTCCTCATCACAATTATCCATTGTCTTCACATCACAATGCTCCATGACCTTTGTCATCACAGTGCTCCTTGATACTTGTCATCAGTATGCTCCTTGAACCCTGCCATGACAAGGCTCCATGCCTTTTTCATCACAATGATCCATGAACTTTTCATCACAATGCTCCAAGACACCTGTAATAACAATTTTCCATGACCTTGTCATCACAAAGCTTCATGACGCATGTCATCAGAATGCTCCATGGCTTTCTCATCACAATGCTCCATGCCCTTGTCATCACAATGCTCCAAGGCTCCTGTAATCACAATGCTCCATGCCCCTTTTCATCAGAATGCTCCATGAGACTTGTCATCACAAGGCTCTATGGTCTCCTCATCACAATGCTCCATTACCTTTGTCATCACAATCCTCCATGACATTTGGCATCACAATGCTCCATGCCGTTGTCATCACAATGCACCACGACATATGTCATCACAATGCTCCCTGACACCTGTCTTCACAATACTATATGACCTTGTCATAACAATGCTCCATGCCATTTTCATCACAGTGCACCATGCCCTTGTAATCACAATGCTCCATGACACCTCACATCATAATGCTCCGTGAATCCAGTCATCACAATGCTTTATGACCTTTTTCATGATAATGGTCCATTCCCTCGTCATCTCAATGCTCTGTAACACGTGTCTTCACAATGCTCCATGCCTTTGTCAGCACAGTGCTCCATGACCCTTGTCATCACAATGCTCCATGCGCTTGTCAGCACAATGCTCCAAAACACAGGTCATCACAATATGCCATGCACTTGTCTTCACAATGCTCCACAACCTTGTCATCACGTTGCTCCATAAACCTTGTCATCACAATGCTCCATGAACTTGTCATCTAAATACTCTCTCACCACTGATATCACAATGTTCCATCACTAGTCATCACAATACTCCCTCACCCCTTTCATCAAAATGTTCCATGACCCCTGTCATCAAAATGCTACATGCCCTTATCATCACAATGCTCCATGACCACTGACGTCACACTGTTCCATAACCCCTGTCATCAAAATGTTCCCTGACCCTTTTCATCAAATTGCTCCATGATCCTGTCATCACAATGCTCCCTGCCCTTCTCATCACAATGCACAATGCTCTTGTCATCAAAATGCTCATTGACCTTTGTCCTCACAAATCTCCATGACCCTTGGCATCACAATGCTCCATGCCATTGTCATCACAATGTTCCATGAACCCTATCATCACATTGCTCCTTGCCCTTGTCATCACAAAGCTCCATGACACTTGTCATCACAATGCCCGGTGCATTTCTCATCACAATGATCCATGCACTTGTCATTACAATCCTCCATAACCCATGTATCACCGTGTTCTGTGCCCTTGTCATCACAAGGCTCCATGACCACTCTCGTCACAATAATCCATGACACTTTTCAAACTAATGCTCCATGCACTTGTCATCACAATGCTCCATTGCATCTGTCATAACAATGCTCCATGACCCCTGCCATCACAGTGTACCAGGGCGTTGTCATGACAAGGCTCCATGACCCTTGTCATAACAATGCTCCATGACCCCTGTAATCACAAGGCTCCATGCCCCTTTTCATCTCAATTCTCCATGAACACTGTCATCACAATGCAACATGCCCATCATCATAAAGCTTCATGCTATTGTCATCACAATGAAATCAAAATGCTCCATGACCTCTGTCATCACAAAGCTGCAAACCCTTCTGATCACAATGTTCCATGACACTTGTCATCACAATGCCCCATGACGCTCGTCATCACAATTATGCAAGGTCTTCTCATCACAATGCTCCATGACCTTTGTCAACACAATGCTCAATACACTTGTCATCACTATGCTCCTTGAACACTGTCATGACAAGGCTCCCTGCACTTTTCATCACAATGATGCATTCCCTTTTCTTCACAATGCTCCAAGACCCCTGTTATCACAATGCTCCGTGACTGAAGTCATCACAATGCTTCATGACATTTGTCATCACAATGGTCCATGACCTTGTCACACAAAGCTCTGTGACCTTTGTCACCACAATGCTCCATAAACTTTTTATCACAATGCTCTGTGACCCTTGTCATCACAAAGCTCCATGCCTTTGTCAGCACAATGTTCCATGACTCTTGTCATCACAATGCTCGATGCGTGTGTCAGCACAATGCTCCACAACCAATGTGATCACAATTCGCCATGCACTTGTCATCACAATGCTCAACATCCTTGTCATCAAAATGCTCCATAAACCTTGTCATCACAATGCTCCATGTACTTATCAAAATGCTCTCTCACCACTGATATCTCAGTGTTCCACCACTAGTCATCACAATACTCCTTCAACCCTGTCATCACAATGTTCCATTACCCCTGTCATCACAATGCTACATGCCATTATCATCACAATGCTCCATGACACCTGACATCACAAAGTTCCATAACCCCTGTAATCAAAATGCTCCATGAGAATTTTCATCACAAAGCTCCATGATCCCTGACATCAGAATGTTCTATAACCCCTGTCATCAAAATGTTCCATGATCCTTTTCATCAAATTGCTCCATGACCCTGTCATCACAATGCTCCCTGCCCTTCTCATCAAAATGCACCAGGCCCTTTTCATCAAAATGCTACATGAGATTTTTCATCACAAAGCTCCATGACCCTTGGCATCACCATGCTCCATTCCATTATCATCACAATGCTCCATGGACCCTCTCATCACATTGCTCCATGCACTTGTCATCCCAAATCTCCATGACGCTTGTCATCACAATGCTCGATGCCTTTCTCATCACAATGCTCCATGCCATTGTCATTACAATCCTGCATGGTGTATGTATCACAGTGTTCCGTGCCCTTGTCATCACACTGTTCCATGCCAACTCTCTTCACAATAATCCATGAAACTTTTCAGACCATTGCCCCATGTCCTTGTCATCAAAATGCTCCATTACCCCTGTCATAACAATGCTCCATGTCCCCTGACATCACAAGATTCCACGGTCTTGTCATCACAAGCCTCCATGACCCTTGTCATCACAATGCTCCAACACCCCTGGAATCACAATGTTCCATGCCCCTTTTCATCTCAATGCTCCATGAACCCTGTCATCACAATGCACCGTGCCCATCACCATAATATTTCATGCTTTTGTCATCACAATGAAATCAAAATGCTCAATGTCGTCTGTCATTACAATGCACCAAATCCTTGTGATCACAATGTTCCATAACACTTGTCATCACAGTGCCCCATGACGCTGGTCATCACAATTATCCATGGTTATCTCTCACAATGCTCCAAGCCCTTGTCATCAGAATGCTCCACTACATTTGTCATCACAATCCTCCATGACACTTGTCTTCACAATTCTCCATGCCATTGTCAAAACAATGCACCATGACATATGTCATCACAATGCTCCCTGACACCTGTCTTCACCATATTCCATGACCTGGTCATATTAATGCTCCATGCCGCTGTCATCACAGTGTGCCATGCCCACTATCATCACAATTATCAATGAAAGTTGTCAGACCAATGCTCCATGCTCCTGTCATCACAATGCTCCATGCCCTTGTCATCACAATGGTCCGTGACTCCAGTCATCACAATGCTACATGACCTTTTTCCTCACAATGGTCCATAACCTCATCATCACAGGGCTCTGTGAAATTTGTCACCATAATGCTCCATGAACTTTTCATCACAATGCTCTTTGACACTTGTCATCACAATGCTCCATGCCTTTTTCAGCAGAGTGCTCCATGGCCCTGTCATCACAATGCTCCGTGACTCATCATAACAATGATTCATGACGTTTGTCATCACAATGGTCCATACCCTCGTCATCACAAGTCTCTGTGACTTTGTCACCACAATGCTCCATGAACTTTTCATCACAATGCTCTCTGACACTGGTCATCACCATATTCTATGCCTTCCTCAGCACAATGCTCCCTTACCCTTGTCATAAGAGTGCTCCATGTGCTTGTCAGCGCATTGCTCCATGACCCATGTTATCACAATGCGCCATGCGCTTGTCATCAATATGTAACCAAGTTGAGGTTATTGTAATCAGTGCAGGCCTAAATTTTTGGGTGGCTATGTCTTATTGATTTTCAGTTTTCCCAAGGTATATTCCCTAGACAGGAAGTGCCCTTGGATCTGTAGCTCTGTTGTTTACTTGTTTCAGGGAACACAATTGACTCCTCCAGAGAGGCAGTTGGCAATTTACATCCTGCCCATCAGCATAACTAGGATCCTTGTTCTCCAGGGCCTGTCTTGCGTTTCTAGTTTTTACACATTTTGCGGATGTCCCTTTTGACCAGTGGGAAGTGATACTTTTTGTAGGGCAGATTTGCATTGCCCGCTTGCTCGCTTGGCCAAAAAGGGCGTATGCGTTTTCTCCTGAATATATTCAGGAGAAAACGCATACACCCTTTTTTGCCAAGTGCATCATTGTCTAAATTGTGCCACTCTTCCTGTGCTTTAAAGGTGATTCCAATGTACCTCTTGAAGTCTGTTTCCTGCTCTTCTGGCTCGCTTTCAAGTCGGCCTCATTGCCTTCCCTCAACAGATTTTTGGACGATAGTTTTCCTTTATTACTCGGCCATTTTCTGAAATGCTCTGCCCGTGAGCTCCAGTTTTCAACTCGTTTTTTGTGAGCTGACCGCAAGTCTAAAATTTTGGTTCAGTACCTATACTGTTTCCCAGCGGGTGGCTGAGAGTTTGGTTAATTCATCTCATTGACCGGAAATTACAGTGATATGTGCCCATCCAAATGCCTAACAGCTACTCTCATTGATTCTCCCTCTTCCCTTTCATCCTCTGCCAAGTTGGCAACCTGTGCGAACCAGGAGGTTAAAGGGGCTGTCTCTCCAAGTTGGGACATTAATAGTAAAGCAGTTGGAAAGTGAAAGCAGAGCACCAGGAGAGGGACTATTAGTTGAGTTTTAGAAACATTTTGTATTCACAATGTGTCCATTTTCTAGGTTTCACATACACGTTATGGCTGTAGTAATATTCCCTTCAACCTGGAGAGCTGGGACCCTTGGAATGTGTGCCATGCATTATTGCTTTAAATGGTCTGCATTTGCTCACCGAATCTCACCAATCCTCTCAGTCCCAAGTGTCCAGCCTTATGCCTCATCCAGCTGTCGTTGTAGATAGGGGCATTCCAGGTTTCATCAGAGCCCCTGAAGGAATTGTAAAGAAATTCCCCTTTTTTTTGTTTTTCAAATTCCTTTTTATAGTGGGTTTGAGCTGATTCTCACTGCCATGTTTATGCCAGTCTAGACACACTTGATTCCCTTACGGAGACCTATCAATACATAGGTTTTAAGATTCTTACTAGTCAGATATATTCCTCTGCAGGAAATATGGTGTTTTGAATCCCTTTCACTGAGGAAAGTGTAGGTCTTGTCTTTTCCTTAGTTGGTATTTGGAAAGGTACCTGTACTAATATCACATTCTGGTTTTATGCATCACCCCACCTCTCCTTCCCCCTTAAGCAGGCATAAGAGTGCTTTCTAAATGTGTGACTCTGTTCTCTTTCCTAACTCAGTTCATGTGTAGCCATGTTTACAGGACCTTCATAAGTGATATATTATGATAAGTTTCTTCTTCTCTGTGACTTATTTCACTTAGAATCATCGTACCTGAATCCACTCATTTTGCTGCTACTGGCCTTATGACATTGATTTCATGGCTGAGGGTTATTCCATTGTACGTAAGTAACACGATTTCTTGAACCATTTTTGTCTTTCTGGGATATTTAAGGTGTACCCAAGTTGAGGTTCTTGTAAGCAGTGCAGCCCTAAATTTTGGGGTGGCTCTGTCTTATTGATTTTCAGTTTTCCCAAGGTATATTCCCTAGACTGGAAGTGCCCTTGGCTCTGTAGCTCTGTTGTTTACTTGCTTTAGGGAACACAATGCACTCCTCCAGAGAGGCAGTTGACAATTTACATCCTGCCCTTCAGCATAAGTAGGCTCCCTGTTCTCCAAGGCCTGTCTTGCCTTTCTGATTTTTTACACATGTTGCGGATGTCCCTTTTGACCGTTGGGTAGTGATACTTCTTTGTAGTGCAGATTTGCATTGCCCGCTTGCTTGCATGGCCAAAAAGGGCGTATGCGTTTTCTCCTGAATATATTCAGGAGAAAACACAGTCGCCCTTTTTGGCCAAGTGCATCATTGTCGAAGTTGCGCCCCTCTTCCTGTGCTTTAAAGGTGATTCCAATGTACCTCTTGAAATCTGTTTCCGGCTATTCTGGCTCACTTTCCAGTCCGCCTCGTTGCCTTCCCTCAACAGATTTTTGGACGATAGTTGTCCATTATTACTCTGCCAGTTTGTGAATAGATGTGCCCCTGAGCTCCATTTTTCAACTCGTTTTTTGTGAGCTGACTGCAAGTCCAAAATTTTGGTTCAGGACCTATATTGGTTCCCGGAGGGTGGCTGAGACTTTCGTTAATTCTCCTTCCTGCCGGGAAATTAGAGTAACATGTGCCCGTCCAAATGCCTAACAGCTACTCTCTCATTGGTTCTCCCTCTTCCCTTACATCCTCTGCCAAATTGGCAACCTGTGCGAACCAGGAGGTTAAAGGGGCTCTCTCTCCAATTTGGGAGATTTATAGTAAAGCAGTTTGAATGTCAAACTGGAGCACCAGGAGAGGGACAATTAGTTGAGTTTTAGAAACCTTTCGTATTCACAGTCTGTCCATTCTCTAGGTTTCCCGTACATGTTATAGATGTAGTAATATTCCCTTCAACCTGGAGAGTTGGGACCCTTGGAATGTGTGCCATGCATTATTTCTTTAAATGGTCTGCATTTGCTCACCGAATCTCATCAATCCTCTCAGTACCAAGTGTCCAGCCTAATGCCACATCCAGCTGTCGTTGTAGATAGGGTCATTCCAGGTTTCATCAGAGCCCCTGTAGGAATTGCAAAGAATTTCCCTGTTTTTTTGTTTTGTTTTTGAAATTCCTTTTTATAGTGGTTTTGAGCTGATTCTCCCTGCCATTTTTATGCCAGTCTAGACACACTTGTTTCCCTTACAGAGAAATATCAATACATAGGTTTTAAGATTCTCACTAGTCAGATATATTCCTAGACTGGAAATATTGGGTTATGAGTCCCTTTCACTGTGGAAGGTGTAGGTGTTGTCTATTCCGTAGCTGGTTTTTGGAACGGTACCTGTACTAATATGAAACTCTGGTTTTATGCATCACCCCACCTCTCCTTCCCCCTTAGGCAGGCACAAGGGTGTTTTCTAAATGTGAGACTCTGTTCTCTTTCCTAACTCAGTTCTTATGTAGCCACGTTTACTGGACCTTCATAAGTGATATCTTATGTTAAGTTTCTTTTTCTCTTACTTATTTCACTTAGAATCATCGTACCTGAATCCACTCATTTTGCTGCTACTGGCTTTATGACATTTATTTCATGGCTGAGGGATATTCAATCTTACATAAGTAACACAATTTCTTGAACCATTTTTGTCTTTCCTGGAATATTTAAGGTGTACCCAAGTTGAGGTTCTTGTTAGCAGTGCATCCCTAAATTTTGGGGTGGCTCTCTCCTATTGACTTTCAGTTTTCCCAAGGTATATTCCCTAGACTGGAAGTGCCCTTGTCTCTGTAGCTCTGTTGAGTACTTGTTTTAGGGAACACAATGCACTCCTCCAGAGAGGCAGTTGTCAATTTACATCCTGCCCATCAGCATAACTAGGCTCCCTGTTCTCCAGGGACTGTCTTGCCTTTTTGCTTTTACACATTTTGTGGATGTCCCATTTGACCGGTGGGAAGTGACACTTCTATGTAGTGCAGATTTACATTGCCCGCTTGCTTGCTTGGCCTAAAAGGGCGTATGCGTTTTCTCCTGAATATATTCAGGAGAAAACGCATATGCCCTTTTTTGCCAAGCACATCATTGTCGAAGTTGTGCCCCTATTCCTGTGCTTTAAATGCAATTCCAATGTACCTGTTGAAATCGGTTTCCTGCTATTCTGGCTCGATTTCAAGGTCGCCTCGGTGCCTTCCCTGAACAGATTTTTGGACGATAGTTTTCCTTTATTACTCTACAAATTTGTGTATTGCTATGCACCTGAGATCCATTTTTCAACTCGTTTTTTGTGAGCTGACCGCAAGTCCCAAACGTTGGTTCAGGACCTATACTGGTTCCCAGGGTCTGGCTGAGCCTTTGATTAATTCTTCTTCCTGCCGGGAAATTAGAGTGACTTGTGCCCGTCGAAATGCCTAACAGCTACTCACTCATTTGTTCTCCCTCTTCCCTTTCATCCTCTGCCAAATTAGCAACCTGTGCGTACCAGGAAGATAAAGGGGCTGTCTCTGCAATTTGGGAGATTGATAGTAAAGCAGTTGGAAATTCAAACCGGAGCACCAGGAGAGGGACTATTAGTTGAGTTTTAGAAACCTTTCGTATTCACAGTCTGTCCATTCTCTAGTTTTCCCGTACATGTTATAGCTGTAGTAATATTCCCTTCAACCTGGAGAGTTGGGACCTTGGAATGTGTGCCACGCATTATTGCTTTAAATGATCTGCATTTGCTCACTGAATCTCTCCAATCCTCTCAGTCCCAATTATCCAGCCTTATGCCACATCCAGCTGTCGTTGTAGATAGGGTCATTCCAGGTTTCATCAGAGCCCCTGAAGGAATTGTAAAGAATTTCCCTGTTTTTTTTGTTTTGTTTTCGAAATTCTTTTTATAGTGGGTTTGAACTGATTCTTACTGCCTTGTTTATGCCAGTCTAGACACACCTGATTCCCTTATGGTGACATATCAATACATAGGTTTTAAGATTCTTACTAGTCAGATATATTCCTCAGTGGGAAATATTGTGTTTTGCGTCCCATTCACTGAGGAAGGTATAGGTCTTGTCTATTCCGTAGTTGGTTTTTGGAACGGTACCTGTACTAATATCAAACTCTGGTTTTATGCATCACCCCACCTCTCCTTCCCCCTTAAGCCGGCACAAGAGTGTTTTCTAAATGTGAGGCTCTGTTCTCTTTCCTAACTCAGTTCTTGTATAGCCATGTTTACAGGACCTTTATAAGTGATATCTTATGAAAAGTTTCTTTTTCTCTGTGATTTATTTCACTTAGAATCATCGTACCTGAATCCACTCATTTTGCTGCTACTGGCCTTATGACATTGATTTCATGGCTGAGGGATATTCCATCGTATGTAAGTAACACAATTTCTTGAACCATTTTTGTCTTTCCTGGGATACTTAATGTGTACCCAATTTGAGGTTCTTGTACGCAGTGCAGCCCTAAATTTTGGGGTGGCTCTGTTTTATTGATTTTCAGATTTCCCAAGGTATATTCCCTAGACTGGAAGTGCCCTTGGCTCTGTACCTCTGTTGTTTACTTGTTTTAGGGAACACAATGCACTCCTCCAGAGAGGCAGTTGGCAAATTACATCCTGCCCATCAGCATAATTAGGCTCCCTGTTCTCCAGGGCCTGTCTTGCCTTTCTGGTTTTTATACATTTTGTGGATGACCCTTTGACCGGTGGGAATTGACACTTCTTTGTAGTGCAGATTTGCATTGCCCGCTTGCTTGCTTGGCCAAAAAGCGTGTATGTGTTTTCTCCTGAATATATTCAGGAAAAAATGCATACGCCCTTTTTGGCCAAGTGCATCATTGTCGAAGTTGTGCCCTTCTTCATGTGCTTTAAAGGCGATTGCAATGTACCTGTTGAAATCTGTTTCCGGCTATTCTGGCTCGCTTTCAAGTCCACCTCGTTTCCTTCCCTCAACAGATATTTGGACGATAGTTTTCCTTTATTACTCTGCCAGTATATGAATTGCTGTGCCACTGAGCTCCATTATTCAACTCGTTTTTTGTGAGCTGACCGCAAGTCCAAAATTTTGGTTCTGGACCTATACTGGTTTCCGCCGGGTGGCTGAGACTTTGGTTAATTCTTCTTCCTGCCGGGAAGTAGGAGTGACA
Source organism: Hyperoodon ampullatus (assembly GCF_949752795.1). Taxonomy (NCBI): domain Eukaryota; kingdom Metazoa; phylum Chordata; class Mammalia; order Artiodactyla; family Ziphiidae; genus Hyperoodon; species Hyperoodon ampullatus. The sequence continues at coordinate 3,731,072 of NW_027641090.1, forward strand.
TATGCCCGTCCAAATGCCTAAGAGCTACTCTCTCATTGGTTCTCCCTCTTCCCTTTCATCCTCTGCCAAATTGGCAACCAGAGTGAAACAGGAGTTTAAAGGGGCTGTCTCTCCAAGTTGCTAGGTTGATAGTATACCAGTTGGAAATTCAAACTGGAGCACCAGGAGAGGGACTATTAGTTGAGTTTTAGAAACATTTCGTATTCACAGTGTGTCCATTCTTTAGGTTTCCCGTACATGTTATAGCTGTAGTAATATTCCGTTCAAACTGGATAGTTGGGACCCTAGGAATGTGTGCCACACATTATTGCTTTAAATGGTCTGCATTTGGTCACCGAATCTCACCAATCCTCTCAGTCCCAAGTGTCCAGCCTTATGTCACTTGCAGCTGTCGTTGTAGATAGGGTCATTCCAGGTTTCATCAGAGCCCCTGAAGGAATTGTAAAGAATTTCCCTGTTTTTTTGTTTTGTTTTTAAATTCCTTTTTATGGTGGGTTTCAGCTGATTTTCACTGCCATGGTTATGCCAGTCTAGACACATTTGATTCCCTTACGGAGACATATCAATACATAGTTTTTAAGATTCTTACTAGTCAGATATATTCCTCTGCAGAGAATAGGGGTGTTGAGTCCCGTTCACTGAGGAAGGAGTAGGTCTTGTCTATTCTGTATTTGAATCATGGAATGGTACCTGTGCTAATATCAAACTCTGGTGTTATGCATCAACCCACCTCTCCTTTCCCCGTAAGCAGGCATACGTATGTTTTCTATATGTGAGACACTGTTCTCTTTACTAATTCAGTTCATGTGTACCCATGTTTACATTTCCTTCATAAGTGATATCTTAGGTCAGAATGCTCCATGGCTCTTGTCATCATAATGCTGCATGATGCTTGTCACCACGATTATCCTTGGTCTTCTCATCACAATGCTCCACGGTCTTGCCATCACATTGCTCCATGTCACTTGTCATCACAATTCTCCACCTCTTTGTCATCACAATATTCCATGACATTTCTCATCACAATGTTACATGCTCTTGTCATCACAATTCTCCGTGCACTTGTCATTGCAATGCTCCCTGAACCCTGTCATAGCAAGCTCCATATGTTTGTCATCACAATGCTTCATGACATTGTTATAAAAATTCTTAATGTCCCTTGACATCACAATGCTCCCTGCCATTGTCATTACAATTCTCCATGACACTTCTCATCACAATGCTCCAAGCCCTTGTCATCACAATGCTCCTTGACCCTTGTCATCACAAAGCTCCATGCCTTTGTCAGCACAGTGCTCCATGACCCTTGTCATCACAATGCTCGATGCGTGTGTCAGCACAATGCTCCATAACCCATGTCATCACAATGCACCATGCACCTGTCATCACAATGCTCAATACACTTGGCATCACAATGCTCGCTGACACTTGTCATCAGTATGCTCCTTGAACACTGTCTTGACAAGATCCATGCCTTTTTCATTACAATGATCCATTCCCTTTTCATCACAATGCTCCAAGACCCCTGTTATCACAATGCTCCGTGACTCCAGTCATCACAATGCTTCATGATATTTGTCATAACAATGGTCCATGACCTGGTCAGAGAAAGATCTGTGACATTTGTCACCACAATGCTCCATGAAATTTTTATCACAATGCTCTGTGACCCTTGTCAACAAAAAGGTCCATGCCTTTGTCAGGACAATGCTCCATAACCCATGTCATCACAATGCACCATGCATTTGTCATCACAATGCTCCACATCCTTGTCATCAAAATGCTCCATAAAACTTGTCATCACAATGCTCCATGCACTTCTCCTCAAAATGCTTTCTCACCACTGATATCACAATGTTCCACCACTAGTCATCACAATAATCTTTCACCCCTGTCATCACAATATTCCAAGACCTTTGTAATAACAATTCTCCATGCCCTTCTCATCACAAAGCTCCATGACGCATGTCATCAGAATGCTCCATGGCCTTCTCATCACAATGCTCCATGCCCTTGTCATCACAAGGCTCCAAAACCCCTGTAATCACAATGCTCCATGCCCCTTTTCATCTCAATGCTCCATGAACCCTGTCATCACAATGCACCGTGCCCATCACCATAATATTTCATGCTATTGTCATCACAATGAAATCAAAATGCTCCATGACCTCTGTCATCACAATGCACCAAACCCTTCTGATCACAATGTTCCATAACACTTGTCATCACAATGCCCCATGACGCTGGTCATCACAATTATCCATAGTCTTCTCATCACAATGCTACATGATCTTTGTCATTACAATGCTCAATACACTTATCATCACAATGCTCCCTGACAGTTGTCATCAGTATGCTCCTTGAACACTGTCATGTCAAGGCTCCATGCATTTTTCATCACAATGATCCATTCCCTTTTCATCACAATGCTCCACGACTCCTGTAATCACAATGCTCCATGTCCTTGTCATCACAAAGCTCCATGACGCATGTCATCTGAATGCTCCATGGCCTTCTCATCACAATGCTCCATGCCCTTGTTATCACATTGCTTCAAAACCCCTTTAATCTCAATGTGCCATGCACCTTTTCATCAGAATGCTCCATGCACTTGTCATCACAATGCTCCATGACCGTTTTCATCGCAATGTTCCAAGCCCTTGTCATGAAAATGCTCCATTACCTTTGTCATCACAATCCTCCATGACAATAGGTATCACAATGCTCCATGCCATTGTCATCACAATTGACAATGACATATGTCATCACAATGCTCCCTGACACCTGTCTTCCCTATACTCCATGAGCTTGTCATCACAGTGTTCCATGCCCTTGTCATCAGAATGCGCCATGCCCACTGTCATCACAATAATCCATGAAACATGTCAGACCAATGTTCCATGCCCCTGTCATCACAATGCTCCATGACTCCAGTCATCACAATGATTCATGACCTTTCTCATCACAATGGTCCATGCCCTCGTCACACAAGGCTCTGTGATTTTGTCATCACAGTGCTCCATGTAATTTTCCTCACAATTTTGTGTGTCCCTTGTCATCACAATGCTCAATGCCTTTGTCAGCACAATGCTCCATGACACTTGTCATCAAAATGCTCCATGCACTTGTCAGCACAATGCTCCATAACACATGTCATCACAATGTGCCATGCTCTTTTCATCACAATGCTCCACATCCTTTTCATTGCTATGCTCCATAAAACTTGTCATCACAATGCTCCATGCACTTCTCATTAAAATCCTCTCTCACCACATATATCACAATGTTCCATCACTAGTCATCACAATACTCGCTCACCACTGTCATCACAATGTCCCATGACCACTGTCATCACAGTGCTACATGCCCTTATCATCACAATGCTCCATGACCCCTGACATCACAATGTTCCATAACCCCTGTCACAAAATGCTCCATGACCCATTTCATCACAATGCTTCATGACCCCTGACATCACAATATTCCATAACCCCTGTCATCAAAATATTCCATTACACTTTTATTCAAATTGCTCCATGACCCTGTCATCACAATGCTCCCTGCCCTTCTCATCACAATGCACCACGCACTTGTCATCAAAATGCCCCATGACATTTGTCATCACAAAGCTCAATGACCCTTGGCATCACAATGCTCCATGCCATTGTCATCACAATGCTCAATGAAATCTCTCATCACATTGCTCCATGCCCTTGCCATCACAATGCTCCATTACACCTGTCATAACAATGCTCCATGACCCCTGCCATCACAAAGTTCCATGGCCTTGTCATCACAAGGCTCCATGACCCTTGTCATCACAATCCTCCAAGACCTCTGTAATCACAATTCTCCATGGCACTTTTCATCTCAATGCTCCATGAACCGTGTCATCTCAATGCACCTTGCCCATCACCATAATATTTCATGCTATTGTCATGACAATGAAATCAAAATGCTCAATGACCTCTGTCATCACAATGCACCAAACCCTTCGGAATACAATGTTCCATAACACTTCTCATCACAATGCCCCATGACGCTGGTCATCACAATTATCCATGGTCTTCTCATCACAATGCTCCATGATCTTTGTCATCACAATGCTCAATACACTTATCATCACAATGCTCCCTGACAGTTGTCATCAGTATGCTCCTTGAACCCTGTCATGACAAGGCTCCATGCATTTTTCATCACAATGATCCATTCCCTTTTCATCACAATGCTCCAAGACCCCTGTAATCACAATGCTCCATGTCCTTGTCATCACAAATCTCCATGACGCATGTCATCAGAATGCTCCATTGCCTTCTCATCACAATGCTCCATGCCCTTGTCATCACACTGCTTCAAAACCCCTGTAATCTCAATGCTCCATGCACCTTTTTTGTTTTGTTTTGTTTTTTTGTTTTTTTGTTTTGCGGTACACGGGCCTCTCACTGTTGTGGCCTCTCCCGTTGCGGAGCACAGGCTCCGGACGCGCAGGCTTAGCGGCCTTGGCTCACGGGCCCAGCCGCTCCGCGGCATATGGGATCCTCCCAGACCGGGGCACGAACCCGTATCCCCTGCATCGGCAGGCGGACTCTCAACCACTGCGCCACCAGGGAGGCCCTCCATGCACCTTTTCATCAGAATGTTCCATGCCCTTGTCATCACAATGTTCCATAACCCCTGTCATCAAAATATTCCATGACCATTTTATTCAAATTGCTCCATGACACTTGTCATCGCAATGTCCCAAGCCCTTGTCATCAAAATGCTCCATTACTTTGTCATCACATTCCTCCATGACACTTGGTATCACAATGCTCCATGCCATTGTCATCACAGTGGACAATGACATATGTCATCACTATGCTCTCTGATACCTGTCTTCACAATACTCCATGACCTTGTCATCGCATTGCGCCGTGCCCAATGTCATCACAATAATACATGAAATATGTCAAACCAATCTTCCATGCCCCTGTCATCACAATGTTCCATGCCCTTGTCATCACAATGCTCCATGACCCATGTCATCACAAAGCTCCGTGACTCCAGTCATCACAATGCTTCATGACATTTGTTCACACAATAGTCCATGCCCTCGTCACACAAGGCTCTGTTACCTTGGTCCCCACAATGCTCCATGCCCTTGTCATCTCAATGCTCCATGCCCACTGTCATCACAGTAATCCATGAAACTTGTCAGACCAATGTTCCATGCCCCTGTCATCACATTGTTCCATGCCCTTGTCATCACAATGCTCTATGACCCCTGTCATCACAGTGCTCCTTGACTCCACTCATCACAATGATTCATGACCTTTCCAATCACAATGGTCCATGCCCTCGTCACACAAGACTCTGTGATCTTCGTCACCACAATGCTCCATGAAATTTTCATCACAATGCTCCATGCCTTTGTCAGCACAATGCTCCATGACACTTGTCATCAAAATGCTCCATGCGCTTGTCAGCACAATGCTCCATGACACATGTCATCACAATGTGTCATGCTCTTTTCATTACAATGCTCCACATCCTTTTCATCGCTATGCTCCATAAAACTTGTCATCACAATGCTCCATGCACTTCTCATCAAAATGCTCTCTCACCACATATATCACAATGTTCCATCACTAGTCATCACAATACTCGCTCACCCCTGTCATCACAATGTTCCATGACCACTGTCATCACAGTGATACATGCCCTTATCATCACAATGCTCCATGACCCCTGACATCACAATGTTCCATAACCCCTGTCACAAAATGCTCCATGACCCATTTCATCACAATGCTTCATGACCCGTGACATCACAATGTTCCATAACCCCTGTCATCAAAATATTCCATGACCCTTTTATTCAAATTGCACCATGACCCTGTCATCACAATGCTCCCTGCACTTCTCATCACAATGCACCACGCCCTTGTCATCAAAATGCCCCATGACATTTGTCATCACAAACCTCCATGACGGTTTGCATCACAACGCTCCATGCCATTGTCATCACAATGCTCAATGAAATCTCTCATCACATTGCTCCATGCCCTTGTCATCACATTGTTCCATTACACCTGTCATAACAATGCTCCATGACCCCTGCCATCACAGTGTTCCACGGCCTTGTCATCACAAGGTTCCATGTCCCTTGTCATCACAATGCTCCAAGACCTATGTAATCACAATTCTCCATGCCCCTTTTCATCTCAATGCTCCATGAACACTTTCATCTCAATGCACCATGCCCATCATCTTAATGATTCATGCTACTGTCATCACAATGAAATCAAAATGCTCCATGTCCTCTGTCATCACAATGCTCCAAACCCTTCTGATCACAATGTTCCATAACACTTGTCATCACATGCCCCATGACACTCGTCATCACAATTATGCAAGCTCTTCTCATCACAATGCTCCATGATCTTTGTCATCAAAATGCTCAATACACTTATCATCACAATGCTCCCTGACAGTTGTCATCAGTATGCTCCTTGAACACTGTCATGACAAGCCTCCATGCATTTTTCATCACAATGATCCATTCTCTTTTCATCACAATTCTCCAAGACCCCTGTAATCACAATGCTCCATGTCCTTGTCATCACAAAGCTCCATGATGCATGTCATCAGAATGCTCCATTGCCTTCTCATCACAATGCTCCATGCCCTTGTAATCACATTGCTTCAAAACCCCTGTAATCTCAATGCTCCATGCACATTTTCATCAGAATGCTCCATGCCCTTGTCATCACAATGCTCCATGACCCTTGTCATCGCAATGTTCCATGCCCTTGTCATCAAAATGCTCCATTACCTTTGTCATCACAATCCTCCATGACACTTGGTATCACAATGCTCCATGCCATTGTCATCACAATGGACAATGACATATGTCATCACAATGCTCCCTGACACCTGTCTTCACAATACTCCATGACATTGTCATCACAATGTTCCGTGCCCTTGTCATCACAATGCGCCATGCCCACTGTCATCACAATAATCCATGCAACATGTCAGACCAATGTTCCATGACCCTGTCATCACAATGCTCCATGCCCTTGTCATCACAATGCTCCATGACACCTGTCATCACAATGCTCCGTGACTCCATTCATCACAATGCTTCATGATCTTTGTCCTCACAATCGTCCATGGCCTCGTCACATAAGGCTCTGTGACCTTTGTCACCACAATGCTCCATGCCCTTGTCATCTCAATGCTCCATGCCCACTGTCATCACAAAAATCCATGAAACTTGTCAGACCAATGTTCCATGCCCCTGTCATCACATTGCTCCATGCCCTTGTCATCACAATGCTCCATGACCCCTGTCACCACAATGCTCCGTGACTCCAGTCATCACAATGATTCATGACATTTCTCATTACAATACTCCATGCCATCGACACACAAGGCTCTGTGATCTTTGTCACCACAATGCTCCAAGAAATTTTCATCACAATGCTCTGTTTCCCTTGTCATCACAATGCTCCATGCCTTTGTCAGCACAAAGCTCCATGACACTTGTCATCAAAATGCTCCATGCGCTTGTCAGCACAATGCTCCATGTCACATGTCCTCACAATGATCCATTCTCTTTTCATCACAATGCTCCAAGACCCCTGTTATCACAATGCTCCGTGACTCCAGTCATCACAATGCTTCATGACCTTTGTCACCACAATGCTCCATGAAATTTTCATCACAATGCTCTTTGTCCGTAGTCATCACAATGCTCCATGCCTTTGTCAGCACAATGCTCCATGACACTTGTTATCAAAATGCTCCATGAGCTTGTCAGCACAATGCTCCTTGACATATGTCATCACAATATGCCATGCGCTTCTCATAACAATGCTCAACATCCTTTTCATCACTATGCTCCATAAAATTTGTCATCACCATGCTCCATGCACTTCTCATCAAAATGCTCTCTCAAAACTTATAACACAATGTTCCATCACTAGTCAACACAATACTCCCTCACCCTTGTCATCACAATGTTCCATGACCCCTGTCATCACAGTGCTACAGGCCCTTATCATCACAATGCTCCATGACCCCTGACATCACAATGTTCCATAACCCCTGTCACAAAATGCTCCATGACCCATTTCATCACAATGCTTCATGACCCCTGTAGTCACAATGCTCCATGCCCCTTGTCATTATAGTGCTCCATGACGCTCGTCATCACAATTATCCGTGATCTTCTCATCACAATGCTCCACGGTCTTGCCATTACAATGCTCCATGCCCCGGTCATCACAATGCTCCATGTCCCATGTCATCACAATTCTCCACGTCCTTGTCATCACAATGCTCCATGACACTTCTTATCACAATGTTACATGATATTTTCATCACAATTCTCCATGCACTTGTCATCGCAATGCTCTATGACCCCTGTCATAGCAAGCTCCATGCGCTTGTTATCACAAAGCTTCACGATGTTGTCATCAAAATTCTCAATGGCACTTGTCATCGCAATGCTCCATGACCCTTGTCATCACAACGTCCAAAGCACTTGTCATCAAAATGCTCCATTACCTTTGTCATCACAATCCTCCATGATACTTGGTATCACAATGCTCCATGCCATTGTCATCACAATGCTCCGTGACTCCAGTCATCACAATGCTTCATGACCTTTGTCAACACAATCCTCCATGCCCTTGTCATCACAATGCTCCATGCCCACTGTCATCACAATATTCCATGAAACTTGTCAGACCAATGATCCATGCCCTCTTCACACAAGGCTCTGTAATCTTTGTCACCACAATGCTCCATGAAATTTTCATCACAATGCTCTCTCAACACATATAACACAATGTTCCATCATTAGTCATCACAATACTCCCTCACCCCTGTCATCACAATGTTCCATGACCCCTGACATCACAATGTTCCATAACCCATGTCACAAAATGCTCCATGACCCATTTCATCACAATGCTTCATGACCCCTGACATCACAATGTTCCATAACCCCTGTCATCAAAATATTCCATGACACTTTTCATCAAATTGCTCCAAAACGCTGTCATCACAATGCTCCCTGCACTTCTCATCAAAATGCACCACGCCCTTGTCATCAAAATGCCCCATGACCTTTGTCAGCACAAAGCTCCATTACCCCTGTCATAACAATGATCCATGACCCCTGCCATCACAAGGTTCCACGGCCTTGTCATCACAAGCCTCCATGACCCTTGTCATAACAATGCTCCAAGACTCCTGTAATCACAATGCTCCATTCCCTTGTCATCACAAAGCTCCATGACGCATGTCATCTGAATGCTCCATGGCCTTCTCATCACAATGCTCCATGCCCTTGTCATCACAATGCTCCAACAGCCCTATAATCACAATGCTCCATGCCCCTTTTCATCTCAATGCTCCATGAACCCTGTCATCACAATGAACCCTGCCCATCACCATAATATTTCATGCTATTGTCATCACAATGAAATCAAAATGCTCAATGACCTCTGTCATCACAATGCAACAAACCCGTCTGATCACAAAGTTCCATAACACTTGTGATCACAATGCCCTATGACGCTGGTCATCACAATTTAAAATGGACTTCTCATCACAATGCTCCATCATCTTTGTCATCACAATGCTCAATACACTTATCATCACAATGCTCCCTGACAGTTGTCATCAGTATGCTCCTTGAACCCTGTCATGACAAGGCTCTATGCATTCTTCATCACAATGATCCATTCCCTTTTCATCACAATGCTCCAAGACCCCTGTAATCACAATGCTCCATGTCCTTGTCATCACAAAGCTCCATGACACATGTCATCAGAATGCTCCATTGCCTTCTCATCACAATGCTCCATTCCCTTGTCATCACAATGCTTCAAAACCCTTGTAATCACAATGCTCCATGCACCTTTTCATCAGAATTCTCCATGACCCTTTTCATCAAAATGCTCCATGACCCCTCACATCACAATGTTCCATAACACCTGTTATCAAAATGTTCCATGACACTTTTCATCAATTTGCTCCATGGCCCTGTCATCACAATGCTCCCTGCACTTCTCATCACAATGCACCACGACCTTGTCATCAAAATGGTCCATGACCTTTGTCATCACAAAGCTCCATGACCCTTGGCATCACAATGCTCCATGCCATTTCATCACAATGCTACATGAAACCTCAAATCACATTGCTCCATGCCATTGTCAGCACAATGCTCCATGACGCATGTCATCAGAATGCTCCATGGCCTTCACATAACAATGCTCCATGCTCTTGTCGTCACAATGCCCCAACACCACTGTAATCACAAAGCTCCATGCCCCTTTCATCTCAATGCTCCATGAACCCTGTCATCACAATGCACCATGCCCATCACCATAATATTTCATGCTATTGTCATCACAATGAAATCAAAATGCTCAATAATCTCTGTCATCACAATGCACCAAACCCTTGTGATCACAATGTTCCATAACACTTGTCATCACAATGCCCCATGAGCCTGGTCCTCACAATTATCCACGGTCTTCTCATCACAATGCTCCATGACCTTTGTCATCACAATGCTCAATACACTTATCATCACAATGCTCCCGGACGCATATCATCAGTATGCTCCTTGAACAGTGTCATGAAAAGGCTCCATGCATTTTTCATCACAATGATCCATTCCCTTTTCATCACAATGCTTCAAGACCCCTGAAATCACAATGCTCCATGTCCTTGTCATAAGAAAGCTCCATGACGCATGTCATCAGAATTCTCCATTGCCTTCTCATCACAATGATCCATGCCCTTGTCATCACAATGCTTCAAAACCCCTGTAATCACAATGCTCCATGCACCTTTTCATCAGAATGCTCTATGACCCTTTTCATCAAAATGCTCCATGACCCCTGACATCACAATATCCCATAACCCCGGTCATCAAAATGTTCCATGACAATTTTCATCAATTTTGCTCCATGACCCTGTCATCACAATGCTCCCTGCCCTTCTCATCACAATGCACCACGACCTTGTCATCAAAATGCTCCATGACCTTTGTCATCAAAAAGCTCCATGACCCTTTGCATCACAATGCTCCATGCCATTTCATCACAATGCTATATGAAACCTCTCTTCACATTGCTCCATGCACTTGTCAGCACAATGCTCCATGACACTTGTCATCACAATGCTCGATACTCTTCTCATCACAATGCTCCATGCCCTTGTCATTACAATCCTCCATGACACATGTATGACAGGTTTCCGTGCCCTAGTCCTCACAATGTTCCATGCAGAAACTCATCACAATAATCCATGAAATTTTCAGACCAATGTTCCATGCCCTTCTCATCCCAACGCTCCATTACCCCTGTCATAACAATGCTCCAAGACACATGCCATCACAATGTTCCACGGCCTTGTCATCAAAATGCCCCATGACCTTTATCATCACAAAGCTCCTTTACCTCTGTCATAACAGTGATCCATGACCCCTGCCATCACAAGTTTCCACGGCCTTGTCATCACAAGCCTCCATGACCCTTGTCATCACAATGCTCCAATATCCCTCTAATCACAATGCTCCATGCCCTTGTCATCACAAAGCTCCATGACGCATATCATCTGAATGCTCCATGGCCTTGTCATCACAATGCCCCATGCCCTTGTCATCACAATGCTCCAAAACCCCTGTAATCACAGTGCTCCATGCCCCTTTTCATCTCAATGATCCATGAACACTGTCATCACAATGCACCGTGCCCATCACCATAATATTTCATGCTGTTGTCATCACAATGAAATCAAAATGCTCAATGACCTTTGTCATCTCAATGCACCAAACCCTTGTGATCATAATGTTCCATAACACTTGTCATCACAATGCCCCATGACGCTGGTCATCACAATTATCCATGGACTTCTCATCACAATGCTCCATGATCTTTGTCATCACAATGCTCAATACACTTATCATCACAATGCTCCCTGACAGTTGTCATCAGTATGCTCCTTCAACCCTGTCATGACAAGGCTCCATGCATTTTTCATCACAATGATCCATTTCCTTTTCATCAAAATGCTCCATTAACCCTGACATCACAATGTTCCATAACCCCTGTCATCAAAATGTTCCATGACACTTTTCATCAATTTGCTCCATGACCCTGTCATCACAATGCTCCCTACCATTCTCATCACAATGCACCACGACCTTTTCATCAAAATGCTCCATGACGTTTGTCATCAGAAAGCTCCATGGCTCTTGGCGTCACAATGCTCCATGCCATTTCACCACAATGCTACATGAAACTTCTTATCACATTGCTCCATGCCCTTGTCAGCACAATGCTCCATGACGCATGTCATCACAATGCTCGAAACACGTCTCATCACAATACTCCATGCCCTTGTAATTACAATCCTCCTTGACACATGTATCACAGTGTTCCGTGCCCTAGTCATCACAATGCTCCATGTAGAACCTCATCACAATAATCCATGAAATTTTCAGAGCAATGTTCCATGCCCTTCTCATCACAGTGCTCCATGACCCCTGTCATAACAATGCTCCAAGACACATGCCATCACAATGTTCCACGGCCTTGTCATCCAATGCTCCATGACCCTTGTCATCACAGTGCTCCAAGACCTCTGTAATCACAATGCTCCATGCCCTTGTCGTCACAATGATTCATGACGCATGTCATCAGAATGCTCCGTGGCCTTCTGATCACAATGCTCCATTCACTTGTCATCTCAGTGATCCAAGACCCCTGTAATCACAATGCTCCATGCCCCTTGTCATTACAGTGCTCCATGACGCTCGTCATCACAATTATCCGTGATCATCTCATCACAATGCTCCACGGTCTTGCCATCACAATGCTCCATGAATATTTCATCACACTGCTCTGTGTCGCTTGTCATGTAAATGCTCCATGCCTTTGTCACCACAATCCTCCATGCCCTTGTCATCACAATGCTCCATGCCCACTGTCAACACAATAATCCATGAAACTTGTCAGACCAATGTTCTATGCCCCTGTCATCACATTGCTCCATGCCCTTGTCATCACAATGCTCCATGACCCCTTTCATCACAATGCTCGATGGCCTTGTCATCACAATGCTCCATGACCCCTTTCATCACAATGCTCCGTGACTCCAGTCATCACAATGCTTCATGAACTTTTTGCTCACAATGGTCCATGCCCTCGTCACACAAGGCTCTCTGACCTTTGTCACCACAATGCTCCATGCCCTTGTCATCTCAATGCTCCATGCCCACTGTCATCACAATAATCCATGAAACTTGTCATTAAAAATGTTCCATGCCCCTGTCATCACATGGCTCCATGCCCTTGTCATCACAATGCTCCATGACCTCTGTCATCACAATGCACCGTGACTCCAGTCATCACAAAGATTCATGACATTTGTCCTCACAATGATCCATGCCCTCGTCACACAAGGCTCTGTGATCAATGTCACCACAATGCTCCATGAAATTTTCATCACAATGCTCTGTGTCCCTTGTCATCACAATGCTCCATGTCTTTGTCAGCACAAAGCTCCATGACACTTGTCATCAAAATGCTCCATGCGCTTGTCAGCACAATGCTCCATGACACATGTCATCACAATGTGCCATGCTCTTTTCATCACAATGCTCCACATCATTTTCATCGCTAAGCTCCATAAAACTTGTCATCACAATGCTCCATGCACTTCTCATCAAAATGCTCTCTCACCACATATATGACAATGTTCCATCACTAGTCATCACAATACTCCCTCACCCCTGTCATCACAATTTTCCATGACCACTGTCATCACAGTGCTACATGCCCTTATCATCACAATGCTCCATGACCTCTGACATCACAATGTTCCATAACCCTTGTCACAATATGCTCCATGACCCATTTCATCACAATGCTTCATGACCCATGACATCACAATGTTCCATAACCACTGTCATCAAAATATTCCATGACACTTTTATTCAAATTGCTCCATTACCCTGTCATCATGATGCTCCCTGCCCTTCTCATCACAATGCACCATGCCCTTGTCATCAAAATGCCCCATGACATTTGTCATCACAAAGCTCCATGACCCTTGGCATCACAATGCTCCATGCCATTGTCATCACAATGCTCAATGAAATCTCTCATCACATTGCTCCATGCCCTTGTCATTACAATGCTGCATTACACCTGTCATAACAATGCTCCATGACCCCTGCCATCACAATGTTCCACGGCCTTGTCATCACAAGGCTCCATGACCCTTGTCATCACAATGCTCCAAGACCTCTGTAATCACAATTCTCCATGGCACTTTTCATCTCAATGCTCCATGAACACTGTCATCAAAATGCACCATGCCCATCATCATAATGATTCATGCTATTGTCATCACAATGAAATCAAAATGCTCCATGTCCTCTGTCATCACAATGCTCCAAACCCTTCTTATCACAATGTTCCATAACACTTGTCATCACATGCCCCATGACGCTCATCATCACAATGATGCAAGGTCTTCTCATCACAATGCTCCATGACCTTTGTCACCACAATGCTCATTACACTTGGTATCACAACGCTCGCTGACACTTGTCATCAGTATGCTCCTTGAACACTGTCATGACAAGGCTCCATGCCTCTTTCATCACAATGATCCATTCCCTTTTCATCACAATGCTCCAAGACCCCTGTTATCACAATGGTCCGTGACTCCAGTCATCACAATGCTTCATGACATTTGTCATCACAATGGTCCATGACCTCGTCAAAGAAAGCTCTGTGACCATTGTGACCACAGTGCTCCATGAAATATTTATCACAATGCTCTGTGACCCTTGTCATCACAAAGTTCCATACCTTGTCCGCACAATGCTCCATGACCCTTGTCATCACAATGCACGATGCGCGTGTCAGCACAATGCTCAAGAACACATGTCATCACAATGCACCATGCACTTGTCATCACAATGCTCCACATCCTTGTCATCAAAATGCTCCATAAACCATGTCATCACAATGCTCCATGCACTTCTCCTGAAAATGCTTTCTCACCACTGATATCACAATGTTCCATCACTAGTCATCACAATACTCCCTCACCCTTGTCATCACAATATTCCATGACCGCTGTAATCACAATTCTCCATGCCCTTGTCAACACAAAGCTCCATGACGCATGTCATCAGAATGCTCCATGGCCTTCTCATCACTATGCTCCATGCCCTTGTCATCACAATGCTCCAACACGCCTGTAATCACAATGCTCCATGCCCCTTTTCATCTCAATGCTCCATGAACCCTGTCATCAAAATGCACCGTGCCCATCACCATAATATTTCATGCTATTATCATCACAATGAAATCAAAATGCTCAATGACCTCTCTCATCACAATGCACCAAACCCTTCTGATCACAAAGTTCCATAACTCTTTTCATCACAATGCCCCATGACGCTGGTCATCACAATTATCCATGGTCTTCTCATCACAATGCTCCATGATCTTTGTCATCACAATGCTCAATACACTTATCATCACAATGCTCCCTGACACTTGTCATCAGTATGCTCTTTGAACCCTGTCATGACAAGGCTCCATGAATTTTTCATCACAATGATCCATTCCCTTTTCATCACAATGCTCCAAGACGCCTGTAATCACAATGCTCCATGTCCTTGTCATCACAAAGGTCCATGACGAATGACATCAGAATTCTCCATTGCCTTCTCATCACAATGCTCCATGCCCTTCTAATCACATTGCTTCAAATCCCCTGTACAATCAAACTCCATGAACCTTTTCATCAGAATGTTCCATGCCCTTGTCATCACAATGCTCCATGACCCTTGTCATCGCAATGTTCCAAGCCCTTGTCATCAAAATGCTCCATTACCTTTGTCATCACAATCCTCCATGACACTTGGTATCACAATGCTCCATGCCATTGTCATCACAATGGACAATGACATATGTCATCACAATGCTCCCTGACATCTCTCTTCTCAATATTCCATGACCTTGTCATCACAATGTTCCATGCCCTTGTCATCAAAATGCGCCATGCCCACTGTCATCATAATAATCCATGAAACATGTCAGACCAATGTTCCATGCCCCTGTCATCCCAATACTCCATGCCCTTGTCATCACAATGCTCCATGACCCCTCTCATCACAATGCTCCGTGACTCCAGTCATCACAATGCTTCATGACCTTTGTACTCACAATAGTCCACGCCCTCATCACACAAGGCTCTGTGACCTTTGTCACCACAATGCTCCATGCCCTTGTCATCTCAATGCTCCATGCCCACTGTCATCACAATAATCCATGAAACTTGTCAGACTAATGTTCCATGCCCCTGTCATCACAGTGCTCCATGCCCTTGTCGTCACAATGCTCCATGACCATTATCATCACAATGCTCCATGACTCCAGTCATCACAAAGATTCATGACCTTTGTCCTCACAATGGTCCATGCCCTCTTCACACAAGGCTCTGTGATATTTGTCACCACAATGCTCCAGGAAATTTTTATCACAATTCTCTCTGACCCTTGTCATCACAATGCTGCATGCCTTTGTCAGCACAATGCTCCTTGACATTTGTCATTAGTATGGACCTTGAACCCTGTCATGACAGGGCTCCATGCCTTTTTCATCACAGTGATCCATGGACTTTTCATCACAATGCTCCAAACCCCTGTAATAACAATGCTCCATGCCCTTGTCATCACAGAGCTTCATGACGTATGTCATCGGAATGCTCCATGGCTTTCTCAGCACAGTGCTCCATGCCCTTGTCATCACAATGCTCCAAGGCTCCTGAAATCACAATGCTCCATGCCCCTTTTCATCAGAATGCTCCATGACACTTGTCATCACAAGGTTCTATGGTCTTCTCATCACAATGCTCCATTACTTTTGTCATCACAATCCTCTATGACACTTGGCATCACAATGCTCCATGCCGTTTTCATCACAATGTACCACGACATATGTCATCACAGTGCTCCCTGACACCTGTCTTTACAATATTACATGACCTTGTCATAACAGTGCTCCATGCCCTTGTCATCACAAAGATCCATGACCCTTCTCATCGCAATGTTCCAAGCCCTTGTCATCAAAATGGTCCATTACGTTTGTCATCACAATCCTCCATGACACTTGGTATCACAATGCTCCATGCCATTGTCATCACAATGGACAATGACATATGTCATCACAATGCTCCCTGACACCTCCCTTCTCAATATTCCATGACCTTGTCATCACAATTTTCCATGCCCATGTCATCAAAATGCGTCATGCCCACTGTCATCACATTATTCCATGAAACATGTCAGACCAATGTTCCATGCCCTTGTCATCACAATGCTCCATGACCCCTGTCATCACAATGCTCCGTGACTCCAGTCATCACAATGCTTCATGACCTTTGTCCTCACAATGGTCCATGCCTTCGTCACACAAGGCTCTGTGACCTTTGTCACCACAATGCTCCATGCCCTTGTCATCTCAATGCTCCATGCCCACTGTCATCACAATAATCCATGAAACATTTCAGACCAATGTTCCATGCCCCTGTCATCACATTGCTCCATGCCCTTGTCATCACAATGCTCCATGACCCCTGTCATCACAGTGCTCCATGACTCCAGTCATTACAATGATTCATGACCATTCTCATCACAATGGTCCATGCCCTCGTCACACAAGGCTCTGTGATCTTTGTCACCACAATGCTCCATGAAATTTTCATCACAATGCTCCATGACACTTGTCATCAAAATGCTCCATGCGCTTGTCAGCACAATGCTCCATGACACATGTCATCAAAATGTGCCATGCTCTTTTCATCACAGTGCTCCACATCCTTTTCATCACTATGCTCCATAAAACTTGTCATCACAATGCTCCATGAACTTCTCATGAAAATGCTCTCTCACGACATATATCTCAGTGTTCCATCACTAGTCATCACAATACTCGCTCACCCCTGTCATCACAATGTTCCATGACCACTGTTATCACAGTGCTACATGCCCTTATCATCACAATGCTCCATGACCCCTGACATCACAATGTTCCATAACCCCTGTCATCAAAAGGTTCCATGACACTTTTCATCAATTTGCTACATGACCCTGTCATCACAATGCTCCCTGCCCTTCTCATCACAGTGCACCACGAACTTGTCATCAAAATGCCCCTTGACCTTTGTCATCACACAGCTCCATGACCCTTGGCATCACAATGCTCCATGCCATTTCATCACAATGCTACATGAAAGCTCTCATCATATTGCTCCATGCCCTTGTCACCACAATGCTCCATGACGCTTGTCATCACAATGCTCGATACTCTTCTCATCACAATGCTCCATGCCCTTGTCATTACAATCCTCCATGACACATGTATCACAGTGTTCCGTGCCCTATTCATCACAATATTCCATGCCGAATCTCATCACAATAATCCATGAAAATTTCAGTCAAATGTTCCATGCCCTTTTCATCACAATGCTCCATTACCCCTGTCATAACAATGCTCCATGACCCCTGCCATCACAATGTTCCACCTTCTTGGCTTCCAAGCCTACATGACCTTTGTCATCACGATGCAACAAGACCCCTGTAATCACAATGCTCCATGCCCTTGTCATCACAAAGATCCATGACACATGTCATCAGAATGCTCCATGTCCTTCTCATCACAATGCTCCATGCCCTTGTCATCACAATGCTCCAAGACCCTTGTAATCACAATGCTCCATGCCCCTATTCTTCAGAATGCTCCAAGAGACTTGTCATCACAAGGCTCCATGGTCTTCTCATCACACTGCTCCAGGACCTTGTCATCACAATACTCCATTCCCTTGTCATCACAATGCTCCTTGACCACTGTCATCACAATACTCCATTAACATTTTCAGGCCAATGCTCCATGACCTTCTCATCACAATGCTCCATGACCCTTGTCATCACAATGTTCCAAGAACCCTGTAATCACAATGTTCCATGTCCTTGTCATCACAAAGCTCCATGACGCATGTCATCAGAATGCTCCTTTGCCTTCTCATCACAATGCTCCATGCCCTTGTCATCACATTGCTTCAAATCCCCTGTAATCTCAATGCTCCATGCAACTTTTCATCAGAATGCTCCACGCCCTTGTCATCAGAATGCTACATGACCCTTGTCATCGCAATGTTCCAAGCCCTTGTCATCAAAATGCTCCATTACATTTGTCATCACAATCCTCCATGACACTTGGTATCACAATGTTCCATGCCCTTGTCATCACAATGCGCCATGCCCACTGTCATCACAATAATCCATGAAACATGTCAGACCCATGCTCCATGCCCTTGTCATCACAATGCTCCATGAGGTATGTCATCACAATGCTCCATGACTCCAGTCATCACAATGCTTCATGACATTTGTCCTCACAATGATCCATGCCCTCATCCCACAAGGCTCTGTGACCTTTGTCACTACAATGCTCCATGCCCTGGTCATCTCAATGCTCCAGGCGCACTGTCATCACAATAATCCATGAAATTTGTCAGACCAATGTTCCATGCCCCTGTCATCACATAGCTCCATGCCCTTATCATCACAATGCTCCATGATCCCTGACATCACAATGTTCCATAACCCCTGTCACAAAATGCTCCATGACCCATTTCATCACAATGCTTCATGACCCCTGACATCACAATGTTCCATAACCACTGTCATCAAAATATTCCATGACCCTTTTCATCAAATTGCTCCATGACCCTGTCATCACAATGCTCCCTGCCCTTCTCATCACAATGCACCACGCCCTTGTCATCAAAATGCCCCTTGACATTGGTCATCACAAAGCTCCATGACCCTTGGCATCACAATGCTCCATGCCATTGTCATCACAATGTTCAATGAAATCTCTCATCACATTGCTCCATGCCCTTGTCATCACAATGCTCCATTACACCTGTCATAACAATGCTCCATGACCCCTGCCATCACAATGTTCCACGGCCTTGTCATCACAAGGCTCCATGACCCTTGTCATCACAATGATCCAAGACCTCTGTAATCACAATTATCCATGCCACTTTTCATCTCAATGCTCCATGAACACTGTCATCACAATGCACCATGCCCATCATCATGATTCATGCTATTGTCATCACAATGAAATCAAAATGCTCCATGTCCTCTGTCATCACAATACTCCAAACCCTTCTGATCACAATGTTCCATAACACTTGTCATCACAGGCCCCATGACGCTCGTCATCACAATGATGCAAGGTCTTCTCATCACAGTGATCCATGACCTTTGTCACCACAATGCTTAATACACTTGGCATCACAAAGCTCGCTGACACTTGTAATCACTATGCTCCTTGAACACTGTCATGACAAGGCTCCATGCCTTTTTCATCACAATGATCCATTCCCTTTTCATCACGATGCTCCAAAACCCCTGTTATCAAAAAGCTCCGTGACTCCAGTCATCACAATGATTCATGACATTTGTCATCACAATGGTCCATGACCTCGTCACACAAAGCTCTGTGACCTTTGTCACCACAATGCTCCATGAAATTTTTATCACAATGCTCTGTGACCCTTGTCATCACAAAGCTCCATGCCTTGGTCAGCACAATGCTCCATGACCCTTGTCATCACAATGCTCGATGCGCGTGTCAGCACAATGCTCCATAACCCATGTCATCACAATGCTCCACATACTTGTCATCAAAATGATCCATAGACCTTGTCACCACAATGCTCCATGCACTTCTCCTCAAAATGCTTTCTCACCACTGATATCACAATATTCCATCAGTAGTCATCACAATACTCCCTCACCCCTGTCACCACAATATTCCATGACCCCTGTAATCACAATTCTCCATGCCCTTGTCATCACAAAGCTCCATGGGGCATGTCATCAGAATGCTCCATGGCCTTCTCATCACAATGCTCCATGCCCTTGTCATCACAATGCTCCAACACCCATGTAATCACAATGCTCCATGCCCCTTTTCATCTCAATGCTCCATGAACCCTGTCATCACAATGCACCGTGCCCATCACCATAATATTTCAAGCTATTTTCATCACAATGAAATCAAAATGCTCAATGACTTCTGTCATCACAATGCACCATACCCTTCTGGTCACAATGTTCCATAACACTTGTCATCACAATACCCCATGACGCTGGTCATCACAGTTTTCCATGGTATTCTCATCACAATGCTACATGATCTTTGTCATCACAATGCTCAATACACTTATCATCACAATGCTCCCTGACAGTTGTCATCAGTATGCTCCTTGATCCCTGTCATGACAAGGCTCCATGCATTTTTCATCACAATGATCCATTCCCTTTTCATCACAATGCTCCAAGCCCCCTGTAATCACAATGCTCTATGTCCTTGTCATCACAAAGCTCCATGACGCATGTCATCAGAATGATCCATTGCCTTCTCATCACAATGATTCATGCCCTTGTCATCACATTACTTCAAATACCCTGTAATCTCAATGCTCCAAGCACCTTTTCATCAGAATGCTCCATGCCCTTGTCATCACAATGCTTCATGACCCTTGTCATCGCAATGTTCCAAGCCCTTGTCATCAAAATGCTCCATTACCTTTGTCATCACAATCCTCCCTGACAATTGGTATCACAATGCTCCATGCCATTGTCATCACAATTGACAATGACATATGTCATCACAATGATCCCTGACACCTGTCTTCACAATACTCCATGACCTTGTCATGACAATGTTCCATGCCCTTGTCATCACAATGCTCTGTGACTCCAGTCATCACAATGATTCATGACCTTTCTCAGCACAATGGTCCATGCCGTCGTCACACAAGGCTCTGTGACCTTTGTCACCACAGTGCTCCATGCCCTTGTCATCTCAATGCTCCATGCCCACTGTCATCACAATAATCCATGAAACTTGTCAGACCAATGTTCCATGCCCCTGTCATCACATTGCTCCATGCCCTTGTCATCACAATGCTCCATGACCCCTGTCATCACAATGCTCTGTGACTCCAGTCATCACAATGATTCATGACCTTTCTCATCACAATGGTCCATGCACTCGTCACACAAGGCTCTGTGATCTTTGTCACCACAATTCTCCATGAAATTTTAATCACAATGCTCTGTGTCCCTTGTCATCACAGTGCTCCATGCCTTTGTCTGCACAATGCTCCATGACACATGTCATCACAATGTGGATTGCTCTTTTCATCACAATGCTCCACATCCTTTTCATCGCTATGATCCATAAAACTTGTCATCACAATGCTCCATGCACTTCTCATCAAAATGCTCTCTCACCACATATATCACAATGTTCCATCACTAGTCATCCCAATACTCGCTCACCCCTGTCATCAACATATTCCATGACCACTGTCATCACAGTGCTCCATGCCCTTATCATCACAATGCTCCATGACCCCTGACATCACAATGTTCCATAACCCCTGTCACAAAATGCTCCATGACCCATTTCATCACAATGCTTCATGACCCACGACATCACAATGTTCCATAACCACTGTCATCAAAATGTTCCATGACCATTTTATTTAAATTGCTCCATGACCCTGTCATCACAAGGCTCGCTGCCCTTCTCATCACATTGCACCACGCCCTTGTCATCAAAATGCCCCATGACATTTGTCATCACAAAGCTCCATGACACTTGGCATCACAATGCTCCATGCCATTGTCATCACAATGCTCAATGAAATCTTTCATCACATTGCTCTATGCCCTTGTCATCACAATTCTCCATTACACCTGTCATAACAATGCTCCATGACCCCTGCCATCACAATGTTCCACGGCCTTGTCATCACAAGGCTCCATGACCCTTGTCATCACAATGATCCAAGACCTCTGTAATCACAATTATCCATGCCACTTTTCATCTCAATGCTCCATGAACACTGTCATCACAATGCACCATGCCCATCATCATAATGATTCCCGCTATTGTCATCACAATGAAATCAAAATGCTCCATGTCCTCTGTCATCACAATGCTCCAAACCCTTCTGATCACAATGTTCCATAACACTTGTCATCACATGCCCCATGACGCTCGTCATCACAATGATACAAGGTCTTCTCATCACAATGCTCCATGACCTTTGTCACCACAATGCTCAATACACTTGGCATCACAATGTTCGCTGACACTTGTAATCAGTATGCTCCTTGAACACTGTCATGACAAGGCTCCATGCCTTTTTCATCACAATGATCCATTCCCTTTTCATCACAATGCTCCAAGACCCATGTTATCACAAAGCTCCGTGACTCCAGTCATCACAATGATTCATGACATTTGTCATCACAATGGTCCATGACCTTGTCACACAAAGCTCTGTGACATTTGTCACCACAATGCTCCATGAAATTTTTATCACAATGCTCTGTGACCCTTGTCATCACAAAGCTCCATGCCTTGGTCAGCACAATGCTCCATGACCATTGTCATCACAATGCTCGATGCGCGTGTCAGCACAATGCTCCATAACCCATGTCATCACAATGCTCCACATCCTTGTCATCAAAATGCTCCATAAACCTTGTCACCACAATTCTCCATGCACTTCTCCTCAAAATGCTTTCTCACCACTGATATCACAATGTTCCATCACTAGTCATCACAATACTCCCTCACCCCTGTCACCACAATATTCCATGACCCCTGTAATCACAATTCTCCATGCCCTTTTCATAACAAAGCTCCATGGTGCATGTCATCAGAATGCTCCACGGTCTTCTCATCACAATGCTCCATGTCCTTGTCATCACAATGCTCCAACACCCCTGTAATCACAATGCTCCATGCCCCTTTTCATCTCAATGCTCCATGAACCCTGTCATCACAATGCACCGTGCCCATCACCATAATATTTCATGCTATTGTCATCACAATGAAATCAAAATGCTCAATGACCTCTGTCATCACAATGCACAAAACCCTTCTGATCACAATGTTCCATAACACTTGTCTTCAAAATGCCCCATGCCGCTGGTCATCACAATTATCCATGGTCTTCTCATCACAATGCTCCATGATCTTTGTCATCACAATGCTCAATACACTTATCATCACAATGCTCCCTGACAGTTGTCATCAGTATGCTCCTTGAACCCTGTCATGACAAGGCTCCATGCCATTTTCATCACAATGATCCATTCCGTTTTCATCACAATGCTCCAAGACCCCTGTATTCACAATGCTCCATGTCCTTGTCATCACAAAGCTGCATGACGCATGTCATCAGAATGCTCCATTGCCTTCTCATCACAATTCTCCATGCCCCTGTCATCACATTGCTTCAAATCCCCTGTAATCTCAATGCTCCATGCAACATTTAATCCGAATGCTCCATGCCCTTGTCATCACAATGCTCCATGTCCCTTGTCATGGCAATGTTCCAAGCCCTTGTCATCAAAATGCTCCATTACCTTTGTCATCACAATCCTCCATGACACTTGGTATCACAATGCTCCATGCCATTGTCATCACAATGGACAATGACATTTGTCATCACAATGCTCCCTGACACCTGTCTTCACAATACTCCATGACCTTGTCATCACAATGTTCCATGCCCTTGTCTTCACAATGCGCCATGCCCACTGTCATCACAATAATCCATGAAACATGTCAGACCAATGTTCCATGCCCCTGTCATCACAATGCTCCATGCCCTTGTCATCACAATGCTCCACGACCCCTGTCATCACAATGCTCCGTGACTCCAATCATCACAATGCTTCATGACCTTTGTCCTCACAATGGTCCATGCCCTCGTCACACAAGGCTCTGTGACCTTTGTCACCACAATGCTCCATGCCCTTGTCATCTCAATGCTCCATGCCCACTGTCATCACAAAAATCCATGAAACATGTCAGACCAATGTTCCATGCCCCTGTCATCACATTGCTCCATGCCCTTGTCATCACAATGCTCCATGACCCCTGTCATCACAATGCACTGTGACTCCAGTCATCACAATGATTCATGACCTTTCTCCTCTCAATGGTCCATGCCCTCGTCACACAAGGCTCTGTGATCTTTGTCACCACAATGCTCCATGAAACTTTCATCACAATGCTCTGTGTCCCTTGTCATCAAAATGCTCCGTGCAGTTGTCAGCACAATGCTCCATGACAAATGTCATCACAATGTGCCATTCTCTTTTCATCACAATGCTCCACATCCTTTTCATCTTTATGCTCCATAAAACTTGTCATCACAATGCTCCATGCACTTCTCATCAAAATGCTCTCTCACCACATATATCACAATGTTCCATCACTAGTCATCACAATACACCCTCACCACTGTCAGCAAAATGTTCCATGACCACTGTCATCACAGTGCTCAATTCCCTTATCATCACAATGCTCCATCACCTATGACATCACAATGTTCCATAACCCCTGTCACAGAATGCTCCTTGACCCATTTCATCACACTGCTTCATGACCCCTGACATCACAATGTTCCATAACCCCTGTCATCAAAGTATTCCATGACCATTTTCATCAAATTGCTCCATGACCCTGTCATCACAATGCTCCCTGCCTTTCTCATCTCAATGCACAACACCCTTGTCATCAAAACGCCCCATGACATTTGTCATCACAAAGCTCCATGACCCTTGGCATCACAATGCTCCATGCCATTGTCATCACAATGCTCAGTGAAATCTCTCATCACATTTCTCCATACCCTTTTCATCACAATGCTCCATTACACCTGTCATAACAATGTTCCATGACCCCTGCCATCACAATATTCCACGGACTTGTCAGCACAAGGCTCCACGACCCTTGTCATCACAGTGCTCCAAGACCTCTGTAATCACAATTCTCCATGCCACTTTTCATCTCAGTGCTCCATGAACACTGTCATTACAATGCACCAGTCCCATCATCATAATGATTCATGCTATTGTCATCACAGTGAAATCAAAATGCTCCATGTCCTCTGTCATCACAATGCTCCAAACCCTTCTGATCACAATGTTCCATAACACTTGTCATCACTTGCCCCATGACGCTCGTCATCACAATTATGCAAGGTCTTCTCATCACAATGCTCCATGACCTTTGTCACCACAATGCTCAGTACACTTGTCATCACAATGCTCGCTGACACTTGTCATCAGTATGCTCCTTGAACACTGTCATGACAATGCTCCATGCCTTTTTCATCACAATGATCCATTCCCTTTTCATCACAATGTTCCAAGACCCCTGTTTTCACAATGCTCCGTGACTCCAGTCATCACAATGCTTCATGACATTTGTCATCACAATGGTCCATGACCTCATCACACAAAGCTCTATGACTTTGTCACCACAATGCTCCATGAAATTTTTATCACAATGCTCCGTGAACCTTGTCATCACAATGCTCGATGCGCGTGTCAGCACAATGCTCCATTACCCATGTCATCACAATGCACCATGCACTTGTCATCACAATGCTCCATGGCCTTCTCATCACAATGCTCCATGCCCTTGTCATCACAATGCTCCAACACCCCTGTAATCACAATGCTCCATGCCCCTTTACATCTCAATGCTCCATGAACCCTGTCATCACAATGCACCGTGCCCATCACCATAATATTTCATGCTATTGTCATCACAATGAAATCAAAATGCTCAATGACCTCTGTCATCACAATGCACAAATCCCTTCTGATCACAATGTTCCATAACACTAGTCATCACAATGCCCCTTGACGCTGGTCATCACAATTATCCATGGTCTTCTCATCACAATGCTCCATGATCTTTGTCATCACAATGCTCAATACACTTATCATCACAATGCTCCCTGACAGTTGTCATCAGTATGATCCTTGAACCCTGTCATGAAAAGGCTCCATGCATTTTTCCTCACAATGATCCATTCCCTTTTCATCACAATGCTCCAAGACCCTGTAATCACAATGCTCCATGTCCTTGTCATCACAAAGCTCCATGACGCATGTCATCAGAATGCTCCATTGCCTTCTCATCACAATGCTCCATTCCCTTGTAATCACATTGCTTCAAAACCACTGTAATCTCAATGTTCCATGCACATTTTCATCAGAATGCTCCATGCCCTTGTCATCACAATGCTCCATGACCATTGTCATCGAAATGTTCCAAGCCCTTGTCATCAAAATGCTCCATTACCTTTGTCATCACAATCCTCCATGACACTTGGTATCACAATGCTCCGTGCCATTGTCATCACAATGGACAATAACATATGTCATAACAATGCTCCCTGACACCTGTCTTCACAATACTCCATGACCTTGTCATCACAATGTTCCATGCCCCTGTCATCACAATGTTCCATGCCCTTGTAATCACATTGCTTCAAAACCCCTGTAATCTCAATGCTCCATGCACCTTTTCATCAGAATGCTCCATGATCCTTTTCATCAAAATGCTCCATGACCCCTGACATCGCAATGTTCTATAACCCCTGTCATCAAAATGTTCCATGACACTTTTCATCAATTTGCTCCATGACCCTGTCATCACAATGCTCCCTTCCCTTCTCATCACAATGCACTACGACCTTGTCATCAAAATGCTCCATGACCTTTGTAATCACAAAGCTCTATGACCCTTTGCATCACAATGCTCCATGCCATTTAATCACAATGCTACATGAAACCTCTCATCATATTGCTCCATGCCCTTGTCACCACAGTGCTCCATGACACTTGCCATCACAATGCTCGATACTCTTCTCATGACAATGCTCCATGCCCTTGTCATTACAATCCTCCATGACTCATGTATCACAGTGTTACATGCCCTAGTCATCACAATGTTCCATGCCGAATCTCATCACAATAATCCATGAAATTTTCAGACCAATGTTCCATGCCCTTGTCATCACAATGCTCCATTACCCCTGTCACAACAATGCTCCATGACCCCTGCCATCACAATGATCCACCGCCTTGGCATCTAAGGCTCCATGACACTTGACATCACAATGCTCCAAGACCCCTGTAATCACAATTTTCCATGCCCTTGTCGTCACAAAGATTCATGATTCATGTCATCAGAATGCTCCGAGGCCTTCTCATCACAATGCTCCATGCCCTTGTCATCACAATGCTCCCAGAACCCTGTAATCACAATGCTCCATGCCCCTTGTCATTACAGTGCTCCATGACGCTCGTCATCATAATTATCCGTGATCTTCTCATCACAATGCTCCATGTCCTTGTCATCACAAAGCTCCATGACACATGTCATCAGAATGCTCCATTGCTTTCTCATCACAATACTCCATGCCCTTGTCATCACAATGCTTCAAAACCCCTGCAATCTCAATGCTCCATGCACCATTTCATCAGTAGGGTCCATGACCCTTGTCATCACAAGGCTCCATGGCCCTTCTCATCACAATGCTCCAGGACCTTCTCATCACATTGCTCCATTCCCTTCTCATGACAATGCTCCATGACCCCTTTCATCACAGTACTCCATGAATAATTTCAGCCAAATGCTCCATGACATTCTCAGCACAAAGCTCCATGACCCATGTCATCACAATGCTACATGACCACAGTCATCAAAATGATCCATGCCAGTTGTCATCAGAATGTTCCATGTGCTTGTCATCCCAATACTCCATGACCCCTGTAAACACAATGCTCCTTGACGCTTGTCGTCACATTGCTCCATGACACTTGTCATCACAATTCTCCTTTACCAGTGTCATCACAATCCTCCGTGACCCCTTGGATCACATTGTTTCATGCCCTTGTCATCACAATGCTCCGTTATTCTTGAAATAAAAATGATCCATGACCTGTGTCATCACAATGCTCCAAACTCTTGTGATCACAATGTTCCATAACAATTGTCATCACAACGCTCCATGATGCCTGTCATCACAATACTCCATGCAATTGTCATCAAAATGCTCCATGAACTTTGTCATCACAATGCTCAATACACTTGTCATCACAATGCTCCCTGACACTTGTCGTCAGAAGGCTCCTTGAACCCTGTCATGAAAAGGCTCCATGCCTTTTTCATCACAATGCTCCATGCCCTTTTCCTCACAATGCTCCATGCCGTTGTCATCACTGTACTCCACAAGCTTGTCTTCAGAATGCTCCATGACCCTTGTCATCACAATGCTCCATGATCCCTGTCATGACAATGCTCCATGACACCTGTCATCACAATGCTCCATGCCCCTTGTCATTACAGTGCTCCATGACGCTCGTCATCAAAATTATCCATGGTCTTCTCATCACAATGCTCCACGGTCTTGCCATCACGATGCTCCAAGACACTTCTCATCACAATGTTACATACCCTTGTCATCACAGTTCTCCATGCACTTGTCATCACAATGCTCCATGACCACTGTCATAGCAAGCTCCATGTGCTTTTCATCACAATGCTTCAGGAAGTTGTCATCAAAATTCTCAATGGCCCTTGTCATCACAATCCTCCATGCCCTTGTCATCAAAATGCTCCATGACCCTTGTCATCACAATGCTCCAAACCCCTGTCATCACAATGCTCCATTAACTTTGTCATCACATTCCTCAATGACACTTGGCATCACAATACTCCATGCCATTTTCATCATAATGGACCACGACATATGTCATCACATGCCCCCAGACCCCTGTCTTCACAGTACTCCATGACCTTCTCATCACAATGCTCCATGCTCTTCTCATCATAATGCGCCTTGCCCACTGTCGTCACAATAAACAATGAAACTTGTCAGACCAATGCACCATGTCCCTGTCATCAGAATGCTCCACACGCTTGTCATCACAATTTTCCGTGACTCCAGTCATCACAATGCTTCATGACCTTTTTCATCACAATGGTACTTAACCTCATCATCACAAGGCTCTGTGACCATTGTCACCACAATGCTCCATGAACTTTTCATCACAATGCTCTGTGACCATTGTCATCACAAGGTTCCATGAATTTGTCAGCACAATGCTCCATGACCCTTGTCATCACAATGCACCATGCAGTTCTCAGCACAATGCTCCATGACCCATGTCATCAAAATGCGCCATGCAATTGTCAACACAATGCTCCACTGCCTTGTCATCACAATGCTCCATAAAGCTTGTCATCACAATGCTCCATAAACCTTGTCATCACAATGTTCCATGCATTTCTCATCAAAATGCTTTCTCACCACTGATATCACAATGTTCCATCAGTAGTCATCACAATACTCCCTCACGACTGTCATCACAATTTTCCATGACCTCTGTCATCACAATGCCACATGCCATATCATCACAATGCTCCATGACCCCTGACATCAAAATGTTCCATATCCTCTGTCATCAGAATGCTCCATCACCCTTTTCATCACAATGCTCCAAGACCCCTGACATCACAATGTTCTATAACCACTGTCATCAAAATATTCCATGACCCTTTTCATCAAATTGCTCCATGACCCTGTCATCACAATGCACCATGTCCATCATCATAATGCTTCATGCTATTGTCATCACAATGAAAACAATATGCTCCATGACCTCTGTCATCAAAATGCACCAAACCCTTGTGATCACAATGTTCCATAACCATTGTCATCACAATGCACCATGACGCTCATCATCACAATTATCCATGGTCTTCTCATCACAGTGCTCCATGACCTTTGACATCACAACGCTCAATACACTTGTCATCACAATGCTCCCTGACACTTGTCATCAGTATGCTCCTTGAACCCTGTCATGACAATGCTCCATGCCTTTTTCATCACAATGATCCATACCATTTTCATCACAATGCTCCAAGACCCCTGTAATCACAATGCTCCATGACCTTTAATCACAAAGCTCCATGATGCATGTCATCAGAATGCTCATTGGCCTTCTCATCACATTGCTCCATGTCCTTGTCATCACAGTGCTCCAAGACCCCTGTCATCTCAATGTTCTCTGACTCCAGTCATCACAAGTCTTCATGACATTTGTCATCACAATGGTCCATGTCCTCGTCACACAGGGCTCTGTGACCTTTCTCACCACAATGCTCCATGAACTTTTCATCACAATGCTCTGTGATCCTTGTCATCACCATGCTCCATGCCTTTGTCAGCACAATGCTCCATAATCATTGTCATCACAATGCTCCATGCGCTTGTGAGCACAATGCTTCACAACCCATGTCATCACAATGCACCATGCGCTTGTCATCACAGTGCTCCACATCCTTGTCTTTACAGTGCTCCAAAAACCTTGTAATCACAATGCTCCATGCACTTCTCATTAAAATGCTCTCTCCCCCCTGTCATCACAATGTTCCATGATCCGTGTCATGACAATGCTACATGACCTTATCATCACAACGCTCCATGAACCCTGACATCACAATGTCCCATAACCCCTGTCATCAAAATGCTCCATGACCCTTTTCATCACAATCCTCCATGACCCCTGACATCACAATATTCCATAA
The DNA here is from genome assembly GCF_949752795.1 of Hyperoodon ampullatus. Taxonomy (NCBI): domain Eukaryota; kingdom Metazoa; phylum Chordata; class Mammalia; order Artiodactyla; family Ziphiidae; genus Hyperoodon; species Hyperoodon ampullatus. The sequence continues at coordinate 3,762,667 of NW_027641090.1, forward strand.
CCACTGTCATCAAAATATTCCATGATACTTTTCATCAAATTGCTCCATGACACTGTCATCAAAATGCTCCCTGCCCTTGTCATCACAATGCACCACGACCTTGTCATCAAAATGCCCCATGAACTTTGTCATCACAAACTCCATGACCCTTGGCATCACAATGTTCCATGCCATTTTCATCACAATGTTTCATGACCCCTGTAATCACAATGCTCCATGCACATTTTCATCAGAATGCTCCATGAGACTTGTCTTCACAAGGCTCCATGGTTTTCTCATCACAATGCCCCAGGACCTTGTCATCACAGTGCCCCATTACCCTGTCATCACAATACTCCATGAATATTTTCAGACCAATTCTCCATGACCTTCTTATCACAATGCTCCATGACCCTTGTCATCACAATGCTCCATGCCCATGTCATCACAATGCTCCATGAAGCCTCTCATCACATTGCCCCATGCCCTTGTCATTACAAACATCCATGATCCATGTATCACTGTGTTCCGTGCCCTTGTCATCACAATGCTCTATGCCCACTCTCATCACAGTAATCCATGAAAGTTTTCAGACCAATGCTCGATGCCCTTGTCATCACAATCCTCCACTGCCCATGTCATAACCATGCTCCATGAACCCTGCCATCACAATGTTCTACGTCTTGTCATCACAAGGATCCAATACCCCTGTAATCACAATGCTCCATGCCCCATTTCATCAGAATGCTCCATGAGAATTGTCACCAAAAGGCTCCATGGTCCTCTCATCACAATGCTCCAGTACGTTGTCATCACACTGGTCCATGCCCACTTAATCAAAAGGCTCTGTGAAATTTGTCACCACAATGCTCCATGAAAATTTCATCACAATGCTATTTTACCCATGTCTTCACTATGCTCCATGCCTTTGTCAGCACAATGCTCCCTGACACTTGTCATCACAATGCTCGATACTCTTCTCATCACAATGCTCCATGCCCTTGTCATTACAATCCAACATGACACATGTATCAAGTGTTCTGTGCCCTAGTCATCACAATGCTCCATGCCGAATCTCATCACAATAATCCATGAAATTTTCAGACCAATGTTCCATGCACATGTCATCACAATGCTCCATTACACCTGTCATATCAATGCTCCATGACCCCTGCCATCACAATGTTCCACGGCCTTGTCATCCAAGGCTCCATGACCCTTGTCATCATAGTGCTCCAAGACCTCTGTAATCACAATGCTCCATGCCCTTGTCGTCACAATGATTCATGACGCAAGTCATCAGAATGCTCCATGGACTTCTCATGAAAATGCTCTATTCCCTTGTCATCACAATGCTCCAGGAACCCTGGATTCACAATGTTCCATGCCACTTGTGATTACAGTGCTCCATGACGCTCGTCATCACAATTATCCGTGATCTTCTCATCACAATGCTCCACGGTCTTGCCATCACAATGCTCCATGTCCCATGTCATCACAATTCTCCACGTCCTTGTCATCACAATGCTCCATGACCCTTCTTATCACAATGTTACCTGGTCTTGTCATCACAATTCTCCATTCACTTGTCATCGGAATGCTCTATGATCCCTGTCATAGCAAGTTCCATGAGCTTGTCATCACAATGCTTCACGACATTGTCATCAAAATTCTCAATGGCTCCTGTCATCACAATGCTCCATGCCCTTCTGATCACAATGCTCCATAACCCTTTTCATCACAATGTTCCAAGACCTTGTCATCAAAATGCTCCATTACCTTTGTCATCAAAATCCTCCATTACACTTGGTATCACAATGCTCCATGCCATTGTCATCACAATGGACAATGACATATGTCATCACAATGCTCCCTGATACCTGTCTTCACAATACTCCATGACCTAGTCATCACAATGCGCCATGCACACTGTCATCATAATAATCCATGAAACATGTCAGACCAATGTTCCATGCCCCTGTCATCACAATACTCCATGCCCTTGTCATCACAATGCTCCATGCCCCCGGTCATCAAAATGCTCCGTGACTCCAGTCATCACAATGTTCCATGCCCTCGTCACACAAGGCTCTGTGACCTTTGTCACCACAATGCTCCATGTCCTTGTCATCACAAAGCTCCATGACACATGTCATCACAATGCTCCATTGCCTTCTCATCACAATGCTCCTTGCCCTTGTCATCACAATGTTTCAAAAACCCTGTAAAAACAATGATCCATGCACCTTTTCATCAGAATACTCCATGACCCTTTTCATCAAAATGCTCCATGACCTTTGCCATCACAAAGCTCCATGACCCTTGGCATCACAATGCTCCATGCCATTTCATCACAATGCTACATGAAATCTCTCATCACATTGCTCCATGCCCTTGTCAGCACAATGCTCCATGACGCTTGTCATCCCAATGCTCGATACTCTTCTCATCACAATGCTTCATGCTCTTGTCACTACAATCCCCCATGACACAGGTATCACAGTGTTCCGTGCCCTAGTCATCACAATGCTCCATGCCGAATCTCATCACAATAATCCATGAAATTTTCAGACTAATGTCCCATGCCCTTGTCATCACAATGTTCCATTACCCCTGTCATAGAAATGCTGCATGACCCCTGCCATCACAATGATCCACTGCCTTGTCATCCAAGGCTCCATGACCCTTGTCATCACAGTGCTCTAATACCCATGTAATCACAATTCTCCATGCCCTTGTCATCACAAAGATTCATGACGCATGTCATCAGAATGCTCTGTGGCCTTCTCATCACAATGATCCATGCCCTTGTCATCACAATGCTCCAAGACCCCTGTAATCACAATGCTCCATGTCCCTTGTCATTACAGTGCTCCATGACGCTCGTCATCACAATTATCTGTGATCTTCTCATCACAATGCTCCACGGTCTTGCCATCACAATGCTCCATGCTCTGGTCATCATGATGCTCCATGTCCCATGTCATCACAATTCTCCACGTCCTTGTCATCACAATGCTCCATGACACTTCTTATCACAATGTTACATGATATGTTCATCACAATTTTCCATGCACATGTCATCGCAATGCTCTATGACCCCTGTCACAGCAAGCTCCATGCGCTTGTCATCACAATGCTTCACGACGTTGTCATCAAAATTCTCAATGGTACTTGTCATCGCAATGCTCCATGATCCCTGTCATCACAACGTCCCAAGCCCTTGTCATCAAAATGCTCCATTACCTTTGTCATCATAATCCTCCATGACACTTGGTATCACAATGCTCCATGCCATTGTCATCACAATGCTCCGTGACTCGAGTCATCACAATGCTTCATGACCTTTGTCACCACAATGCTCGATGCCCTTGTCATCACAATGCTCCATGCCCACTGTCATCACAATATTCCATGAAACTTGTCAGACCAATGATCCATGCCCTCTTCACACAAGGCTCTGTAATCTTTGTCACCACAATGCTCCATGAACTTTTCATCACAATGCTCTTTGTCCCTAGTCATCACAATGCTCCATGAACCCTGACATCACAATGTTCCATAACCCTTGTCATCAAAATATTCCATGACCCTTTTCATCAAATTGCTCCATGACTCTGTCATCACAATGCTCTGTGCCGTTCTCATCACAATGCACCACGCCCTTGTCATCAAAATGCTCCATTACCTTTGTCATCACAATCCACCATGACACTTGGTATCACAATGCTCCATGCCATTGTCATCACAATGCTCCGTGACTCCAGTCATCACAATGCTTCATGACCTTTGTCACCACAATACTCCATGTCCTTGTCAGCACAATGCTCCATGACGCTTGTCATCACAATGCTCGATACCCTTCTCATGAAAATGCTCCATGCCCTTGTCATTACAATCCTCCATGACACATGTATCACAGTGTTCCGTGCCCTAGTCATCACAATGCTCCATGCCGAATCTCCTCACAATAATCCATGAAATTTTCAGACCAATGTTCCATGCCCTTGTCATCACAATGCTCCATTACACCTGTCATAACAATGCTTCAAGACACCTGCCATCACAATGTTCCACCGCGTTGGAATCCAAGGCTCCATGACCCTTGTTATCACAATGCTCCAAGACCCCTGTAATCACAATGCTCCATGCCCCTGTCATCACAAAAATCCATGACACATGTCATCAGAATGCTCCATGGCCTTCTCATCACTATGCTCCATGTCCTTGTCATCACAATGCTCCAAGAACCCTGTAATCACAATGCTCCATGCCCCAATTCATCAGAATGCTCCATGAGAATTGTCATCACAAGGCTCCATGGTATTCTCATCACACTGCTCCAGGACCTTGTAATCAAAATGCTCCATTCCCTTGTCATCACAATGCTCCTTGACCACTGTAATAACAATGCTCCATGAACATTTTCAGGCCAATGCTCCATGACCGTCTCATCACAATGCTCCATTACCCTTGTCATCACAATGCTCCATGACCCCTCTCATCACAATGCTCCACGACACCTGTCATCACAATGCTCCATGCCCCTTGTCATTACAGTGCTCTATGATGCTCGTCATCATAATTATCCGTGATCTTCTCATCACAATGCTCCACGGTCTTGCCATCACAATGCTCCATGCCCTGATCTTCACAGTGCGCCATGCCCACTGTCATCACAAGAATCCATGAAACTTGTCCGACCAATGTTCCATGCCACTTTCATCACAATGCTCAATTCCCTTGTCATCACAATGTTCCATGACCCCAGTCATCACAATGCTTCATGACCTTTGTCATCACAATGGTCCATGCTCTCGTCACACAGGGCTCTGTGACCTTTGTCTCCACAATGTTCCATGTCCTTGTCATCAAAAAGCTCCATGACACATGTCATCAGAATGCTCCATTGCATTTTCATCAAAATGCTCCTTGCCCTTGTCATCAAAATTTTACAAAACCCCTGTAATCACAATGTCCATGCACCTTTTCATCAGAATGCTACATGACCCTTTTCATCCAAATGCTTCTTGACCCCTGATATCCCAATGTTCCATAACCCCTGTCATAAAAATGTTCCATGACACTTTTCATCAATTTGTTCCATGACCCTGTCATCACAATGCTCCCTGCCTTTCTCATCAAACTGCACCATGACCTTGTCATCAAAATGTTCCATGACCTTTGTCATCACAAAGCTCCATGACCCTTGGCATCACAATGCTCCATGCCATTTCATTACAATGGACAATGACATAAGTCATCACAATGCTCCCTGACACTTGTCTTCACAATGCTCCATGACCTTGTCATCACAATATTCTATGCCCTTGTCATCACAATGCGCCATGCCCACTCTCATCACAATAATCCATAATCTTGTCAGAGCAATGCTCCATGACACCTGTCATCACAATGCTCCGTGACTCCAGTCATCACAATGTTTCATGACCTTTGTCATCACAGTGGTCCATATCCTCTTCAAACAATGGTCTGTGATCTTTTACACCACAATGCTCCATGAATATTTCATCACACTGCCCTGTGTTGCTTGTCATGAAAATGCTCCATGGTTTTGTCAACACAATGCTACATGCCCTTGTCATCACAATGCTCCATGCCCACTGTCATCACAATAATCCATGAAACTTGTCAGACCAATGTTCCATGCCCCTGTCATCACATTGCTCCATGCCCTTGTCATCACAATGCTCCATGACCCCTTTCATCACAATGCTCCGTGACTCCAGTCATCACAATGCTTCATGACCTTTTTCCTCACAATGGTCCATGCCCTCGTCACACAAGGCTCTCTGACCTTTGTCACCACAATGCTCCATGCCCTTGTCATCTCAATGCTCCATGCCCACTGTCATCACAATAATCCATGAAACTTTTCAGACAAAACGTTCCATGCCCCTGTCATCACATTGCTCCATGCCCTTGTCATCGCAATGCTCCATGACCCCTGTCATCACAATGCACCGTGACTCCAGTCATCACAAAGATTCATGACCTTTGTCCTCACAATGATCCATGCCCTCGTCACACAAGGCTCAGTGATCATTGTCACCACAATGCTCCATGAAATTTTCATCACAATGCTCTGTGTCCCTTGTCATCACAATGCTCCATGCCTTTTTCAGCACAATGCTCCATGACACTTGTCATCACAATGCTCCATGCGCTTGTCAGCACAATGCTCCATGACACCATGTCATCACAATGTGCCATGCTCTTTTCATCACAATGCTCAACATCCTTTTCATCACTATGCTCCATAAAACTTGTCAACACAATGCTCCATGCACTTCTCATCAAAATGCTCTCTCACCACATATATCACAATGTTCCATCACTAGTCATCACAATACTCGCTCACCCCTGTCATCACAATGTTCCATGACCACTGTCATCACAGTGCTCCATGCCCTTATCATCACAATGATTCATGACCCACGACATCACAATGTTCCATAACCACTGTCATCAAAATATTCCATGACCATTTTATTCAAATTGCTCCATAACCCTGTCATCACAATGCTCCCGGCCCGTCTCATCACAATGCACCACGCACTTGTCATCAAAATTCCCCATTATATTTTTCATCACAAAGCTCCATGACCCTTGGCATCACAATGCTCCATGCCATTGTCATCACAATGCTCAATGAAATATCTCATCACATTGCTCCATGCCCTTGTCATCACAATGCTCCATTACACCTGTCATAACAATGCTCCATGACCCCTGCCATCAGAATGTTCCACGGCCTTGTCATCACAAGGCTCCATGACCCTTGTCATCACAATGCTCCAAGACCTCTGTAATCACAATTCTCCATGCCACTTTTCATCTCAATGCTCCATGAACACTGTCATCACAATGCACCATGCCCATCATCATAATGATTCATGCTATTGTCATCACAATGAAATCATAATGCTCCATGTCCTCTGTCATCACAATGCTCCAAAACCTTCTTATCACAATGTTCCATAACACTTGTCATTACTTGCCCCATGACGCTCGTCATCACAATTATGCAAGGTCTTCTCATCACAATGCTCCATGACATTTGTCAACACAATGCTCAATACACTTGGCATCACAATGCTCGCTGACACTTGTCATCAGTATGCTCCTTGAACACTGTCAAGACAAGGCTCCATGCCTTTTTCATCACAATGATCCATTCCCTTTTCATCACAATGCTCCAAGACCCCTGTTATCACAATGCTCCGTGACTCCAGTCATCACAATGCTTCATGACATTTGTCATCACAATGGTCCAGGACCTCATCACACAAAGCTCTATGACCTTTGTCACCACAATGCTCCATGAAATATTTATCACAATGCTCTGTGACCCTTGTCATCACAAATCTCCATGCCTTTGTCAGCACAATGCTCTATGACCCTTGTCATCACAATGCTCGATGCGCGTGTCAGCACAATGCTCCATAACCCATGTCATCACAATGCACCATGCACTTGTCGTCACAATGCTCCACATCCTTGTCATCAAAATGCTCCATAAACCTTGTCAACCCAATGTTCCATGCACTTCTCCTCAAAATGCCTTCTCACCACTGATATCACAATGTTCCATCACTAGTCATCACAATACTCGCTCACCGCTGTCATCACAATATTCCATGACCCCTGTAATCACAATTCTCCATGCCCTTGTCATCACAAAGCTCCATGACGCATGTCATCAGAATGCTCCATGGCCTTCTCATAACAATGCTCCATGCCCTTGTCATCACAATGCTCCAACACCCCAGTAATCACAGTTCTCCATGCCCCTTTTCATCTCAATGCTCCATGAACCCTGTCATCACAATGCACCGTGCCCATCACCATAATATTTAATGCTATTGTCATCACAATGCCCCCTGACGCTGGTCATCACAACTTTCGATGGTCTTCTCATCACAATGCTCCATGACCTTTGTCATCACAATGCTCATTACACTTATCATCACAATGCTCCCTGACAGTTGTCATCAGTATGCTCCTTGAACCCCGTCATGACAAGGCTCCATGCATTTTTCATCACAATGATCCATGCCCCTTTCATCACAATGCCCCAAGACTCCTGTAATCACAATGCTCCATGTACTTGTCATCACAAAGCTCCATGACGCATGTCATCAGAATGCTCCATTGCCTTCCTATCACAATGCTCCAAGCCCTTGTAATCACATTGCTTCAAAACCCCTGTAATCTCAATGCTCCATGCACCTTTTAATCAGAATGCTCCATGAACCTTTTCATCAAAATGCTCCATGACCCCTGACATCGCAATGTTCCATAAACCCTGTCATCAAAATGTTCCATCACACTTTTGATCAATTTGCTCCATGACCCTGTCATCACAATGCTCCCTGCCCTTCTCATCACAATGCACCACGACCTTGTCATCAAAATGCTCCATTCCCTTGTCATCACAATGCTCCTTGACCACTGTCATCACAATACTCCATGAACATTTTCAGGCCAATGCTCCATGACCGCCTCATCACAATGCTCCATTACCCTTGTCATCACAATGCTCCATGACCCCTCTCATCACAATGCTCCATGCCCCTTGTCATTTCAGTGATCCATGACGCTCTTCATCATAATTATCCATGGTCTTTTCATCACAATGCTCCAATGACTCCAGTCATCACAATGCTTCATGACTTATCTCATCACTATTTTCCATGCCCTCGTCACACAAGGCTCTGTGATCTTTTTCACCACAATGCTCCATGAATATTTCATCACAATGCTCTGTGTCCCTTGTCATCAAAATGCTCCATGCCTTTGTCAGCACAATGCTCCATGACACTTGTCATCAAAATGCTCCATGCCCTGTTGATCACAGTGCTCCATGTCCCAAGTCATTACAATTCTCCACGTCCTTGTCATCACAATGCTTCGTGACACTTCTCATCACAATGTTACATGATCTTGTCATCACAATTCTCCGTGCACTTGTCATCGCAATGCTCTATGACCACTGCCATAGGAAGATCCATGCGCTTGTCATCACAATGCTTCACGACGTTGTCATCAAAATTCTCAATGGCCCTTGTCATCACAATTCTCCATGCCCTTGTCATCACAATGCTCCATGACCCTTGTCATCACAATGTTCCAAGCCCTTGTCATCAAAATGCTCCATTATCTTTTTCATCACAATCCTCCATGACATTTGGTATCACAATGCTGCATGCCATTGTCATCACAATGCACAATGACATATGTCATCACAATGCTCCCTGACACCTCTCTTCACAATACTCCATGACCTTGTCATCACAATGTTCCATGCCCTTGTCATCACAATGCGCCATGCCAACTCTCATCACAATAATCCATAAACTTGTCAGAGCAATGCTCCATGACCCCTGTCATCACAATGCTCCGTGACTCCAGTCATCACAATGTTTCATGACCTTTGTCATCACAGTGGTCCATATCCTCTTGAAACAAGGCTCTGTGATCTTTTACACCACAATGCTCCATGAATATTTCATCACAATGCTCTGTGTCCCTTGCCATCAAAATGCTCCAAGCCTTTGTCACCACAATGCTCCATGCCCTTGTCATCACAATGCTCCATGACCACTGTCATCACAATAATCCATGAAACTTGTCAGACCAATGTTCCATTCCCCTGTCTTCACATTGCTACATGCCCTTGTCATCACAATGCTCCATGACCACTTTCATCACAATGCTCCGTGACTCCAGTCATCACAATGCTTCATGACCTATCTCATCACTATTGTCCATGCCCTCATCACACAAGGCTCTGTGATCTTTTCTACCACAATGCTCCATGAATATTTCATCACAATGCTCTGTGTCCCTTGTCATCAAAATGCTCCATGCCTTTGTCAGCACAATGCTCCATGACACTTGTCATCAAAATGCTCCATGAAAAATTTCAGCCCAATGCTCCATGACCTCCTCATCACAATGCTCCATGACCCTTGTCATCAAATTGCTCCATGACCCCTCTCATCACAATGCTCCATGACACCTGTCATCACAATGCTCCATGCCCCTTGTCATTACAGTGATCCATGACGCTCTTCATCATAATTATCTATGGTCCTTTCATCACAATGCTCCACGGTCTTGCCATCACAATTCTCCAAGCCCTATTCATCACAATGCTCCATGTCCAATGTAATTACAATTCTCCACGTCCTTGTCATCACAATGCTCCGTGACACTTCTCATCACAATGTTACATGATCTTGTCATCACAATTCTCCATGCACTTGTCATCGCAATGCTCTATGAACCCTGTCATAGCAAGCTCCATGCGCTTGTCATCACAATACTTCACGAAGTTGTCATCAAAATTCTCAATGGCCCTTGTCATCACAATGCTCCATGCCCTTGTCATCACAATGCTCCATGACCCTTGTCATCACAATGTCCCAAGCCCTTGTCATCAAAATGCTCCATTACCTTTGTCATCACAATCCTCCATGACACTTGGTATAACAATGCTCCATGCTATTGTCATCACAATGGACAATGACATATGTCATCACAATGCTCCCTGACACCTGTCTTCCCAATATTCCATGACCTTGTCATCACAATGTTCCATGCCCTTGTCATCACAATGTGCCATGCCCACTGTCATCACAATAATCCAGGAAACTTGTCAGACCAATGTTCCATGCCCCTGTCAGCAAAATGCTCCATGCCCTTGTCATCACAATGCTCCATGACCACTGTCATCACAATGCTCCGTGACTACAGTCATCAAAATGCTTCATATCCTTTGTCATCACAATTGTCCATGCCCTCGTCACACAAGTCTCTGTGACCTTTGTCACCACAATGCTCCATGCCCTTGTCATCACAATGCTCCATGCCCACTGGCATCACAATAACCCATGAAACTTGTCAGACCAGTGGTCCATGCCCTTGTCACACAAGGCTCTGTGATGTTTGTCACAACGATGCTCCATTAACCTTTCATCACAATGCTCTGTGTCCCTTGTCATCACAATACTCCATGCCTTTGTCAGCAAAATGCTCCATGAAAATTGTCATCAAAATGTTCCATGCGCATTTCAGCAGATTGCTCCATGACCCCTGTCATCACAATGCTCTGTGACTCCAGTCATCACAATGCTCCATGACATTTGTAATCACAGTGGTCCATGCCCTCTTCACACAAGGCTCTGGGACCTTTGTCACCACAATGCTCCATGCCCTTGTCATCACAATGCTCCATGCCAACTGTCATCACAATAATCGATTAAACTTGTCAGACCAATGTTCCATGACCCTGTCATCACATTGCTCCATGCCCTTGTCATCACAATGCTCCATGACCCATTTCATCACAATGCTCCGTGACTCCAGTCATCACAATGATTCATGATCTATCTCATCACTATGGTCCATGCCCTTGTCACACAAGGCTCTGTGATCTTTTTCACCACAATGATCCATGAATATTTCATCACAGTGCTCTGTGTCCCTTGTCATCAAAATGTTCCATGCCTTTGTCAGCACAATGCTCCATGACACTTGTCATCAAAATGCTCCATGTGATTGTCAGCACAATGCTCCATGACCCATGTCATCACAAAGCGCCACGCGCCTGTCATCACAATACTGCACATCCTTATCATTGCTATGCTCCATAACATTTTTCATCAAAATGCTCCATGCACTTCTCATCAAAATGCTCTCTCACCACATATATCACAATGTTACATCACTAGTCATCACAATACTCCCTCACCCCTGTCATCACAGTGTTCCATGACCCCTGTCATCACAGTGCTACATGCCCTTATCATCACAATGCTCCATGAACCCTGACATCACAATGTTCCATAACCCCTGTCACAAAATGCTCCATGACCCATTTCATCACAATGCTTCATGACCCCTGACATCACAATGTTCCATAACCACTGTAATCAAAATATTCCATGACCCTTTTCATCAACTTGCTCCATGACCCTGTCATCACAATGCTCCCTGTCCTTCTCATCTCAATGCACCATGCCCTTGTCGTCAAAATGCCCCATGACCTTTGTCATCACAAAGCTCCATGCCATTGTCATCACAATGCTCCAAGACCTCTGTAATCACAATGCTCCATGCCACTTTTCATCTCAATGCTCCATGAAGCCTGTCATCACAATGCACCATGCCCATTATCATAATGATTCATGCTATTGTCATCAAAATGAAATTAAAAAGCTCCATGACCTCTTTCATCACAATGCTCCAAACCCTTCTGATCACAATGTTCCATAACACTTGTCATTACAATACCCCATGACGCTCGTCATCACAATTATGCAAGGTCGTCTCATCACAATGCTCCATGACCTTTGTCACCACGATGCTCAATACACATGTCATCACAATGCTCCCTGACACTTGTCATCAGTATGCTCCTTGAACACTGTCATGACAAGGATCCATGCCTATTTCATCAAAATGATCCATTCCCTTTTCATCACAATGCTCCAAGACCCCTGTAATCACAATGCTCTGTGACTTCAGTCATCACAAACCTTCATGACATTTGTCATCACAATGGTCCATGACCTCGTCACACAAATCTCTGTGACCTTTGTCACCACAATGTTCCATGAAATTTTAATCCCAATGCTCTCTGATCCATGTCTTCACAAAGCTCCTTGGCTTTGTCAGCACAATGCTCCGTGACCCTTGTCATCACAATGCTCGATGCGCGTGTCAGCACAATGCTCCATAACCCATGTCATCACAATGCGCCATGCACTTGTCATCACAATGCTCCACATCCTTGTCATCAAAATGCTCCATGCACTTGTCATCACAATGCTCCATGAAACCTGTCATCACAATGCTCCGTGACTCCAGTCATCACAATGTTTCAAGACTTTGTCATCACAATGGTCCATGCCCTCATCATCACAAGTCTCTGTGAAATTTGTCACCACAATGCTCCATGAACTTTTCATCACAATGCTCTGTGACCCTTGGCATCACAATGCTCCATGCCATTGTCAGCACAATGTTCCATGACACTTGTCATCACAATGCTCCATGAGCTTGTCAGCACAATGCTCCATGACCGATGTGATCACAGTGGGCCAAGCGATGTCAACACAATGCTCCACATCCTTGTCATCAGAATGCTCCATAAACATTGTCATCACAGTGCTCCATGCACTTCTCATGAAAATGCTCTCTCACCACTGATATCACAATGTTCCATCACTAGTCATCACAATACTCCCTCACCGCTGTCATTACAATGTTCCATGACCCCTGTCATCACAATGCTACATGCCCTTATCTTCACAATGCTCCATGACACCTGACATCACAATGTTCCATAACCCCTGTTATCAAAATGCTCCATGACCCTTTTCATCCCAAAGCTCCATGACCACTGACATCACAATGTTCTATAACCCCTGTCATCAAAATATTCCATGACACTTTTCATCAAATTGCTCCATGACGCTGTCATCACAATGCTCCCTGCCCTTCTCATCACAATGCACCACGCCTTTGTCATCAAAATGCCCCATGACCTTTGTCATCACAAAGCTCCATTACCCCTGTCATAACAATGATCCATGACCCCTGCCATCACAAGGTTCCGCGGCCTTGTCATCACAAGCCTCCATGACCCTTGTCATCACAATGCTCCAAGACCCCTGTAATCAAAATGCTCCATGCACTTGTCATCACAAAGCTCCATGAGGCATGTCATCTGAATGCTCCATGGCCTTCTCATCACAATGCTCCATGCCCTTGCCATCACAATGCTCCAACAGCCCTGTAATCACAATGCTCTATGCCCCTTTTAATCTCAATGCTCCATGAAACCTGTCATCACAATGCACCGTGTCCATCATCATAATATTTCATGCTATTGTCATCACAATGAAATCAAACTGCTCAATGAGCTCTGTCATCACAATGCACCAAACCCTTCTGATCACAATGTTCCATAACAAATTTCATCACAATGCCCCATGAGGCTGGTCATCACAATTATCCATGGACTTCTCATCACAATGCTCCATGATCTTTGTCATCACAATGCTCAATACACTTATCATCACAATGCTCCCGGACACTTATCATCAGTATGCTCCTTGAACAGTGTCATGACAAGGCTCCATGCAATTTTCATCACAATGATCCATTCCCTTTTCATCACAATGCTCCAAGAACCCTGTAATCACAATGCTCCATGTCCTTGTCATCACAAAGCTCCATGACGCATGTCATCAGAATGCTCCATTGCCTTCTCATCACAATGATCCGTGCGCTTGTCATCACAATGCTTCAAAACACCTATAATCACAATGCTCCATGCACCTTTTCAACAGAATGCTCCATGACCCTTTTCATCAAAATGCTCCATGACCCCTGAACATCACAATGTTCCATAACCCCTGTCATCAAAATGTTCCATGACACTTTTCATCAATTTTGCTCCATGACCCTGACATCACAATGCTCCCTGCCCTTCTCATCACAATGCACCAAGACCTTGTCATCAAAATGCTCCATGACATTTGTCATCACAAAGCTCCATGACCCTTGGCATCACAATGCTCCATGCCATTTCATCACAATGCTACATGAAACCTCTCATCACATTACTCCATGCCCTTGTCAGCACAATGCTCCATGACGCTTGTCATCACAATGCTCGATACTCTTCTCATCACAATGCTCCTTGCCCTTGTCATTACAATCCTCCATGACAATGTAAGACAGTGTTCCATGTCCTAGTCATCACAATGTTCAATGCCGAAACTCATCACAATAATCCATGAAATTTTCAGACCAACGTTCCATGCCCTTGTCATCACAATGCTCCATTACCCCTGTCATAACAATGCTCCAAGACACATGCCATCACAATGATCCACCGCCTTGTCATTCAAGGCTCCATGATCCTTGTCATCACAGTGCTCCAAGACCTCTGTAATCACAATGCTCCATGCCCTTTCTGTCACAATGATTCATGACGCATGTCATCAGAATGCTCCATGGCCTTCTCTTTACAATGCTCCATTCCCTTGTCATCACAGTGCTCCAAGACCCCTGTAATCACAATTCTACATGGCCCTTGTCAATACAGTGCTCCATGACGCTCGTCATCACAATTATCGGTGATCTTCTCATCACAATGCTCCACGGTCTTGCCATCACAATGCTCCATGCCCTGGTCATCACAATGCTCCATGTCCCATGTCATCACAATTCTCCACGTCATTGTCATCAAAATGCTCCATGACACTTCTTATCAAAATGTTACATGATCTTTTCATCACAATTCTCCATGCACTTGTCATCGCAATGCTCTATGACCACGTCATAGCAAGCTCCATGCGTTTGTCATTACAATGCTTCACGACGTTGTCATCAAATTTCTCAATGGCCCTTGTCATCACAATGCTCCATGCACTTGTCATCACAATGCTCCATGACGCTTGTCATCACAATGTCCCAAGCCCTTGTCATCAAAATGCTCCATTACCTTTGTCATCACAATCCTCCATGACACTTGTTATCACAATGCTCCATGACATTTTCATCACAATGGACAATGACATATGTCATCACAATGATCCCTGACACCTCTCTTCACAATACTACATGACCTTGTCATCACAATGTTCCATGCCCTTGTCATCACAATGCGCCATGCCCAATGTCATCACAAGAATCCATGAAACTTGTCAGACCAATGTTCCATGCTCCTGTCATCGCAATGCTCCATGCCCTTGTCATCACAATGCTCCATGACCCCTGTCATCACAATGCTCCGTGACACCAGTCATCACAATGCTTCATGACCTTTGTCATCACAATGGTCCATGCCCTCGTCACCCAAGGCTCTGTGACCTTTGTCACCACAATGCTCCATGTCCTTGTCATCACAAAGCTCCATGACGCATGTCATCAGAATGCTCCTTTGCCTTCTCATCAAAATGCTCCTTGCCCTTGTCATCACAGTTTTTAAAACCCCTTTAATCACAATGCTCCATGCACCTTTTCATCAGAATGCTCCATGACCCTTTTCATCAAAATGCTCCATGTCCCATGACATCACAATGTTCCATAACACCTGTCATCAAAATGTTCCATGACAATTTTAATCAATGCTCCATGCCCTACTCATCAAAATGCACCACGACCTTGTCATCAAAATGCTCCATGATCTTTGTCATCACAAAGCTCCCTGACCCTTGGCATCACAATGCTCCATGCCATTTCATCACAAAGCTACATGAAACCTCTCATCACATTGCTCCATGCCCTTTTCAGCAGAATGCTCCATGACTCTTGTCATCACAATGCTCGATACTCTTCTCATCACAATGCTCCATGCCCTTGTAATTACAATCCCCCCTGACACATGTATCACAGTGTTCCATGATCTAGTCGTCACAATGCTCCAAGCCGAATCTCATCACAATAATCCATGAAATTTTCAGACTAATGTTCCATGCCTTTGTCATCACAATGCTCCATTACCCCTGTCATGACAATGCTCCATGAACCCTGCCATCACAATGTTCCACGGCCTTGTCATCCAAGGCTCCATGACCCTTGTCTTCACAGTGCTCCAAGACCACTGTAATCACATTGCTCCATGCCCTTGTCATCACAGTGCTCCAAGACCCCTGTAATTACAATTCTACATGCCCCTTGTCATTACAGTGCTCCATGAGCTCGTCATCACAATTATCCGTGATCTTCTCATCACAATGCTCCACGGTCTTGCCATCACAATGCTCCATGCCCTGGTCATCAAAATGCTCCATGTCCCATGTCATCACAATTCTCCACTTCCTTGTCATCACAATGCTCCATGACACTTCTTATCACAATGTTACATGATCTTGTCATCACAATTCTCCATGCAATTGTCATCAAAATGCTCTATGACCCCTGTCATAGCAAGCTCCATGCGCTTGTCATCACAATGCTTCACGACGTTGTCAGCAAAATTCTCAATAGCCCTTGTCATCACAATGCTCCATGCCCTTTTCATCACAATGCTCCATGACGCTTGTCATCACAATGTCCCAAGCCCTTGTCATCAAAATGCTCCTTTACCTTTGTCATCACAATCCTCCATGACACTTGGTATCACAATGCTCCATTCCATTGTCATCACAATGGACAATGACATATGTCATCACAATTATCCCTGACACCTGTCTTCACAGTACTCCATGACCTTGTCATCACAATGTTACATGCCCTTGTCATCACAATGCTGCATGACGCTTGTCATCACAATGCCCCAAGCCCTTGTCATCAAAATGCTCCATTACCTTTGTCATCACAATCCTCCATGACACTTGGTATCACAATGCTCCATTCCATTGTCATCACAATGGACAATGACATATGTCATCACAATTATCCCTGACACCTGTCTTCACAGTACTCCATGACCTTGTCATCACAATGTTCCATGCCCTTGTCATCACAATGTGCCATGCCCACTGTCATCACAATAATCCATGTAACTAGTCAGACCAATGTTCCATGCCCCTGTCATCACAATGCTCCATGCCCCTGTCATCACAAAGATCCATGACACATGTCATCAGAATGCTCCATGGCCTTCTCTTCACAGTTCTCCATGACACCAGTCATCACAATGCTCCATGCCCCTTGTCATTACAGTGATCCATGACGCTCTTCATCATAATTATCCATTGTCTTTTCATCACAATGCTCCACGGTCTTGCCATCACAATTCTCCATGCCCTGTTCATCTCAGTGCTCCATGTCCCAAGTGTTTGCAATTCTCCACGTCCCTGTCATCACAATTCTTCGTGACACTTCTCATCACAATGTTACATGATCTTGTCATCACAATTCTCCATGCACTTGTCATCGCAATGCTCTATGACCACTGTCATAGCAAGCTCCATGCGCTTGTCATCACAATGCTTCATGACGTTGTCATCAAAATTCTCAATGGCCCTTGTCATCACAATTCTCCATGCCCTTGTCATCACAATGCTCCATGACCCTTGTCATCACAATGTTCCAAGCCCTTGTCATCACAATGCTCCATGACGCTTCTCATCACAATGTCCCAAGCCCTTGTCATCAAAATGCTCCTTTACCTTTGTCATCACAATCCTCCATGACACTTGGTATCACAATGTTCCATGCCATTGTCATCACAATGGACAATGACATGTCATCACAGTGCTACCTGACACCTGTCTGCACAATACTCCATGACCTTGTCATGAAAATGCTCCATGCCCTTGTCATCACAATGGTCCAAGACACCTGTAATCACAATGCTCCATGCCACTTTTCATCTCAATGCTACATGAACCGTGTCATCACAATGCACCATGCCCATCATCATAATGCTTCATGCTATTGTCATCACAATGAAATCAATATGCTCCATTCCTCTGTCAGCACAATGCTCCAAACACTTGTGATCAAAATGTTCCATAACACTTGTCATCACAACGCCCAATGGTGCTCATCATCACAGTTATCCTTGGGCTTCTATTCACTGTAATCCATTACCTTTGTCATCACAATGATCAATACACTTGTCATCACAATGCTCCCTGAGACTTGTCATCAGTATGCTCCTTGAACCCTGTCATGACAAGGCTCCATGAATTTTTCAACACAAGGATCCTTGCCTTTTTCCTCACAATGCTCCAAGACCCCTGGAATCACAATGCTCCACGCCATTGTCATCACAAAGCTTCATGACACATGTCTTCAGAATGCTCCATGCCCTTTTCATCACAATGCTCCATTCCCAAGTCATCAAAATACCCCATGACCCCTGTCATCACAATACTCCAAGAACATTTTCAGCCCAATGCTCCATGACCTTCTCATCACAATGCCCCATGAACACTGCCATCACAATGCTCCATGACCCCTCTCATCACAATGCTCCGTGACTCCAGTCATCACAATGCTTCATGACTTTTGTCATCTCAATGGTCCATGCCTTGTCACACAAGGCTCTGTGACATTTGTCACCTCAATGCTCCATGAACTTTTCATCACAATACTCTGTGACACTTGTCATCAAAATGCACCATGCCTCTGTCAGCACAGTGCTCCATGACCCATGTCATCACAATGCGCCATGCGATTGTCATCACAAATCTCCATGAGGCTTGTCATCACAACGCTTGATGCACTTCTCATCACAATGCTCCATGACCTTGTCATTACATTCCTGAATGATCTATGTATCACAGTGTTCCGTGCCCTTTTCATTACAATGCTCCATGCCCTTGTCATCACAATGCTCCATGACCCTTGTCATTACGGTGCTCCAAACCCTTGTAATCAAAATGCTCCATTACCTTTGTCATCACAATCCTCCATGACTGTTGGAATCACAATGCTCCATGCCATTGTCATCACAATGGACAATGACATATGTCATAACTATGTTCGATGACACCTGTCTTCACAATACTCCATGACCTTGTCATCCCAATGCTCCATGCCCTTGTCATCACAAAGAGCCATGCCCACTGTCATCACAATTATCCATGAAACTTGTCAGACCAATGCTCCATGCCCCTGTCATCACAATGCTCCATGCCCTTGTAATCACAATGCTCCATTGCCCCTCACATCATAATGTTCCTTGACTCCAGTCATCATAATGCTTTATGACCTTTGTCAACACAATGGTCCACCCCTCGTCATCACAATGCTCTGTAACACTTGTCATCACAATGCTCCATGCCTTTTTCAGCACAATGCTCCATGACCCTTGTCATCACAATGCTCCACAACCTTGTCATCACAGTTCTCGATAAACCTTGTTGTCACAATGCTCCATGCACTTCCCATCAAAATGCTCTCCCATCACTGATATCATAATGTTCCATCACTTGTCATCACAATACTCCCTCACCCATGTCATCACAATGTTCCATGACCCCAGTCATCACAATGCTCCATGACCCTTTTCATCACAATGCTCCCTGACCCCTGACATCACAATGTTCCATAACCCCTGTCATCAAAATGTCCCATGACACTTTTCATCAAATTGCTCCATGACCCTTTCATCACAATGCTCCCTGCCCTTCTCATCACAGTACACCACGCCCTTGTCATCAAAACCCTCCATGACCTTTGTCATCACAAAGCTCCATGACCCTTGGCATCACAATGCTCCATGCCATTGTCATCAAAATGCTCCATGAACCCTCTCATCACATTGTTACATGTCCTTGTCATCACAGGCTCCATGATGCTTTTCATCACAATGCTCGATGCTCTTCTTAACACAAAGCTCCAAGGCTTGTCATTACAATCCTCCATGACCCATGTATCACAGTGTTCCGTGCCCTTGTCATCACAATGCTCCATGCCCCCTCTCATCACAATAATCCATGAAAATTTTCAGACCAATGCTCCATGCCCTTGTCATGAAAATGCTCCATTACACCTGTTATAACAATGTTCCATAAAAACTGCCATTACAATGTTCCACAGCCTTCTCATCACAAGGCTCCATGACCCTTGTCATCACAATACTCCAAGACACCTGTAATCACAATGCTCCATGCCTTTGTCATCACAAAGCTCCATGACGCATGTCATCAAAATGTGCCTTCACCTTCTCATCACAATGCTCCATGACCTGGTCATCGCAATGCTCCAAGACACCTGTAATCACAATGCTCCATGCCCCTTTTCATCTCAATGCTCCATGAACCCTGTCATCACAGTGCACCATGCCCATCATCATAATGCTTCATGCTATTGTCATCAAAATGAAATCAAAATGCTCCATGACCTCTGTCATCACAATGCTCTAAAGCCTTGTGATCACAATGTTCCATAACACTTGTCATCACAACGCCCCATGACACTAATCATCACAATTATCCATGGTATTTTATTCACAATACTCCATAACCTTTGTCATCACAATGCTCAATAAACTTGTCATCACAATGCTCCCTGACAATGGTCGTCAATATGCTCCTTGAAACCTGTCATGACAAGGCTCCATGCATTTTTCATCACAATAATCCTTGCACTTTTCATCACAATACTCCAAGACCCCTGTAATCACAATGCTCCATGCCCTTGTCATCACAATGCTTAATGAAGCATGTCTTCAAAATGCTCCATTGCCTTCTCATCAACATTCTCCATGCCCTTTTCATCACAATGCTCCATTCCCTTGTCATCAAAATGCTCCATGACCCGTGTCATCACAATACTCCATGAATATTTACAGCCCAGTGCTCCATGACCTTCTCTTCACAATGCCCCATGAACCCAGTCATCACTATGCTCCATGACCACTGTCATCACAACGATCCATGACCCCTGACAACACAATGATCCTGGACTCTTGTCATCAAAATGCTCCATGACATTTGTCATCACAATGATCCATTCCCTTGTCATCACAATGCTCCATAACCCTTGTCATCACAAGTCTCCAAGCCCTTGTCATCACAATGCTCCATTATATTTGTCATCACATTTCTCCATGACA
This sequence comes from Hyperoodon ampullatus, assembly GCF_949752795.1. NCBI lineage: Eukaryota > Metazoa > Chordata > Mammalia > Artiodactyla > Ziphiidae > Hyperoodon > Hyperoodon ampullatus. The sequence goes on from NW_027641090.1 coordinate 3,784,202, forward strand.
CTTGGCATCACAGTGCTCCATGCCATTGTCATCACAATGGATCATGACATATGTCACCACAATGCTCCCTGACACCTGGCTTCACAATAATCTATGACCTTGTCATAACAATGCTTCATGCCCTTTTTATCACAATGCGCCATGCCCACTGTCATCACAATAATCCAAGAAATTTATCAGACCAATGCCCCATGAACCCTGTCATCCCAATGCTCCATGACCCCTGTAATCAGAATGCTCCATGACGCTTTTCATCACAGAGCTCCATGACCCTTGTCATCACAATGCTCCATGACCCCTGCCATCACAATACTCCATGAATATTTTCAGCCCAATGCTCCATGACCTTCTCATCACAATGCTCCAAGATCCCTTTAATCACAATGCTCCTTGCCCCTTTTCATCTCAATGCTCCATGAACCCTGTCATCACAATGATCCATGCCCATCATCATAATGCTTCATGCTATTTTCATCACAATGAAATCAAAATGCTCCATGACCTCCGTCATCACAATGTTCCAAACCCTTGTGATCACAATGTTCCATAACAGTTGTCATCACAATGCCCCATTACGCTCGTCATCACAATTATCAATGGTCTTCTCATCACAATGCTCCATGACATTTGTCATCACAATGCTCAATACACTTCTCATCACAATGCTCCATGAGCTTGTCAGCACACTGCTCCATGACCGATGTCATCACAAGGTGCCATGCGCTTGTCAATACAATGCTTCACATCTTTGTCATCACAATGCACCATAAAACTTGTCATCACAATACTCCATGCACTTCTCAAGAAAATGCTCTCTCACCACTGATATCACAATGTTCCATCACTAATCATCACAATACTCCCTAACCCATTTCATCACAATGTTCCATGACCCCAGTCATCACAATGCTACATGCCCTTATCATCACAATGTACCACTCCCTTGTCATCAAAATGCTACATGACCTTTGTCATCACAAAGCTCCATGACCCTTGGCATCACAGTGCTCCATGCCATTGTCATCACAATGCTCCATGAAGCCTCTCATCATATTGCTCCATGCCCTTGTCATCACAAAGCTCCAAGACGCTTGTCATCACAATGCTCGATGCCCTTCTCATCACAATGCTCCATGCCCTTGTCATTACAATCCTCCATGACCCATGTATCTAAGTGTACCCTGCCCTTGTCATCATAATGCTCCATGCACACTCTCATCACAATAATCCATGAAACTTTTCAGACCAATGCTCCATGCCCTTGTCATCACAATGCTCCATTACTCCTGTCATAACAATGCTCCATGACCACTGCCATCACAAGGTTCCACGGCCTTGTCATCACAAGACTCCATGACACTTGTCATCACAGTGCTCCAAGACACTGTAATCACAATGCTCCATGCCCTTGTCATCACAATGCTCCATGAACCCTGTCATCACAATGCTCCATGACCACAGTCATCACAACGATCCATCACCCCTGACAACACAATGATCCGGGACTCTTGTCATCAAAATGCTCCATGACACTTGTCATCACAATGATCCATGCCCTTGTTATCCCAATGCTCCATGACCCCTGTAATCACAATGTTCAGTGACGCTTGTCATCACAGTGTTCCATAACCCTTGCATCAAAATGTTCCATGCATTTGTCAGCAAAATGCTTCATGAACTTGTCATCACAATGCTCCATTCCCATTGTCATCAAAATCCTCGATGAAACTTGGGTTCACATTGTTCGATGCCCTTGTCATCACAATGCTCTATTATATTTGTCATCACATTTCTCCATGACACTTGGCATCACAGTGCTCCATGCCATTGTCATCACAATGGATCATGACATATGTCACCACAATGCTCCCTGACACCTGTCTTCACAATAATCTATGACCTTGTCATAACAATGCTTCATGCCCTTTTTATCACAATGCGCCATGCCCACTGTCATCACAATAATCCAAGAAATTTATCAGACCAATGCCCCATGAACCCTGTCATCCCAATGCTCCATGACCCCTGTAATCAGAATGCTCCATGACGCTTTTCATCACAGAGCTCCATGACCCTTGTCATCACAATGCTCCATGACCCCTGCCATCACAATACTCCATGAATATTTTCAGCCCAATGCTCCATGACCTTCTCATCACAATGCTCCAAGATCCCTTTAATCACAATGCTCCTTGCCCCTTTTCATCTCAATGCTCCATGAACCCTGTCATCACAATGATCCATGCCCATCATCATAATGCTTCATGCTATTTTCATCACAATGAAATCAAAATGCTCCATGACCTCCGTCATCACAATGTTCCAAACCCTTGTGATCACAATGTTCCATAACAGTTGTCATCACAATGCCCCATTACGCTCGTCATCACAATTATCAATGGTCTTCTCATCACAATGCTCCATGACATTTGTCATCACAATGCTCAATACACTTCTCATCACAATGCTCCATGAGCTTGTCAGCACACTGCTCCATGACCGATGTCATCACAAGGTGCCATGCGCTTGTCAACACAATGCTTCACATCTTTGTCATCACAATGCACCATAAAACTTGTCATCACAATACTCCATGCACTTCTCAAGAAAATGCTCTCTCACCACTGCTATCACAATGTTCCATCACTAATCATCACAATACTCCCTAACCCATTTCATCACAATGTTCCATGACCCCAGTCATCACAATGCTACATGCCCTTATCGTCACAATGTACCACTCCCTTGTCATCAAAATGCTACATGACCTTTGTCATCACAAAGCTCCATGACCCTTGGCATCACAGTGCTCCATGCCATTGTCATCACAATGCTCCATGAAGCCTCTCATCATATTGCTCCATGCCCTTGTCATCACAAAGCTCCAAGACGCTTGTCATCACAATGCTCGATGCCCTTCTCATCACAATGCTCCATGCCCTTGTCATTACAATCCTCCATGACCCATGTATCTAAGTGTACCCTGCCCTTGTCATCATAATGCTCCATGCACACTCTCATCACAATAATCCATGAAACTTTTCAGACCAATGTTCCATGCCCTTGTCATCACAATGCTCCATTACTCCTGTCATAACAATGCTCCATGACCACTGCCATCACAAGGTTCCACGGCCTTGTCATCACAAGACTCCATGACACTTGTCATCACAATGCTCCATGAACCCTGTCATCACAATGCTCCATGACCACAGTCATCACAACGATCCATCACCCCTGACAACACAATGATCCGGGACTCTTGTCATCAAAATGCTCCATGACCCTTGTCATCACAATGATCCATGCCCTTGTTATCCCAATGCTCCATGACCCCTGTAATCACAATGTTCAGTGACGCTTGTCATCACGGTGTTCCATAACCCTTGCATCAAAATGTTCCATGCATTTGTCAGCAAAATGCTTCATGAACTTGTCATCACAATGCTCCATTCCCATTGTCATCAAAATCCTCGATGAAACTTGGGTTCACATTGCTTGATGCCCTTGTCATCACAATGCGCCATGGTCCTTGAAATGAAAATGATCCATGACCTCTGTCATCACAATGCTCCATGCCCACTGTCATAGCAATAATCCATGAAACTTGTCAGACCAATGCTCCATGCCCCTCTCATCACAATGCTCCATGCCCTTGTAATCACAATGCTCCATTGCCCCTCACATCATAATGTTCCTTGACTCCAGTCATCACAATGCTTTATGACCTTTGTCAACACAATGGTCCATCCCCTCGTCATCACAATGCTCTGTAACACTTGTCATCACAATGCTCCATGCCTTTGTCAGCACAATGCTCCATGACCCTTGTCATCACAATGCTCCATGTGCTTCTCAACACAATGCTCCGAGACACATGTCATCACAATGTGCCATGCACTTGTCATCACAGGGCTCCACAACCTTGTCATCAAAATGCTCCAAAAACCTTTTTATCACAATGCTCCATGCACTTCTCATCTAAATGCTCTCTCACCACTGATATCACAACGTTCCATCACTAGTCATCACAATACTCCCTCACCCCTGTCATCACAATGTTCCATGACTCCTGTCATCAAAATGCTACATGCCCTTATCATCACAATGCTCCATGACCACTGACATCACAATGTTCCATGACCCCGTCATCAAAATGTTCCCTGACCCTTTTCATCAAATTGCTCCATGACCCTGTCATCACAATGCTCCCTGCCTTTCTCATCACAATGCACCACGCACTTGTCATCAAAATGCTCCATGACCTTTGTCATCACAAAGCTCCATGACCCTTGGCATCACAATACTCCATGCCATTGTCATCACAATGCTCCATGAACACTCTCATCACATTGCTCCTTGCCCTTGTCATCACAATGCTCAATGGCCTTTTCATCACAATGCTCCACGCAATTGTCATCATAGTACTCCACAAGCTTGTCGTCCGAATGCTCCATGGCCCTTGTCATCACAATGCTCCAAGACCCCTGTAATCACAATGCTCCATGCCCTTGTCATCACAAAGCTCCATGAGGCATGTCATCTGAATGCTCCATGGCCTTGTCATCACAATGCTCCATGCCCTTGTCATCACAATGCTCCAACAGCCCTGTAATCACAATTCTCCATGCCCCTTTTCATCAGAATGCTCCATGAGACTCGTCAATACAAGGCTCCAATGTTTTCTCATCACAGTGCTTCAGTACCTTCTCATCACAATGCTCCATTCCCTTGTCATCACAATGCTCCATTACCCCCGCCTTCACAATACTCCATGAACATTTTTAGCGCAATGCTCTATGACCTTCTCATCACAATGCTCCATGAACACTGTCATCGCAATGCTCCATTATCACTGTCATCACAATGCTCCATGACCTCTGACAACACATGATCCGGGATTCTTGTCATCAAAATGCTCCATGACCCTTGTCATCACGATGATCCATGCCCTTGCCATCCCAATGCTCCATGACCCCTCTAATCACAATGCTCCGTGAAGCTTCTTATCACAGTGCTCCATGACACTTGTCATCAAAATGCTCCATGACTTTGTCAGCAAAATGCTTCATGACATTGTCATCACAATGCTCCATGCACTTGTCATCACAATACTCCATTCCCATTGTCATCAAAATCCTCGGTGAACATTGGGGTCACATTGCTTCATGCCCTTGTCATCACAATGCTCCATAGTCCTTGAAATGAAAATGATCCATGACCTCTGTCATCACAATGCTCCAAACCCTTGTGATCAAAATGTTCCATAACACTTTTCATCACAACGCTCCATGATGCCTGTCATCACAATGCTGCATGAAATTTGTCATCAAAATGCTCAATACACTTGTCATCACAATGCTCCCTGACACTTGTCGTCAGAATGCTCCTTGAACCCTGTCATGAAAAGGTTCCATGCCTTTTTCATCACAATGCTGCATGCCATTTTCATCACAATGCTCCACAAGCTTGTCATCAGAATGCTCCATGACCCCTGTCATCACAATGATCCATGACACCTGTCATCAAAATGCTCCATTTCGCTTGTCATTACAGTGCTTCATGACGCTCGTCATCCCAATTATCCATGACGTTCTCATCACAATGCTCCACGTTCCTGCGATCACAGTACTCAATGTCCTGGTCATCACAGTGCTCCATGTCCCTTGTCATCACAATTCTTCACGTCCTTGTCATCACAATACTCCATGACACTTTTCATCACAAAGTTACATGCTATTGTCATCACAATTATCCATGCACTTGTCATCACAATGCTCCATGACACCTGTCATAGCAAGTTCCATGTGTTTGTCATCACAGTGCTTCACGAAGTTGGCATCAAAATTCTCAATGACCCCAGTCATCACAATGATCCATGCCCTTGTCATCACAATGCTCCATGACACTTCTCATCACAATGCTCCAAGCGCTTGTCATCACAATGCTCCTATACCTTTGTCATCACAATCCTCCATGACACTTGTCATCACAATGCTCCAAGCCATTGTCATCACAATGCACCATGACATAGGTCATCACAATGCTCCCAGACACCTGACTTCACAATACTCCATGAACTTTTCTTCACAGTGCTCAATGCCTTTGTCATCACAATGTACAATGCCCACTGTCATCACAATAATCCATGAAAATTTTCAAACCGATGCTCCATGCCCGTCATCACAATGCTCCATGCTCTTTGATATCAGAATGATCCATGACATCTGTCATCACAGTCCTCCAAATCCTTGTGATCACATTGTTCCATAACACTTGTCATCACAAGCCCCATGACGCTCGTCATCACAATTATGCAAGGTCTTCTCATCACAATGCTCCATGCCATTGTCATCACAATACTCCACAAGCTTGTCATCAGAATGCTCCATGACCCTTGTCATCACAATACTCCATGAACTTTTAATCAAAATGCTCCATGACCATTGTCATCACCATGCTCCTTTACCTTTGTCATCACAATCCTCCATGACACTTGTCATCACAGTGCTCCATGCCGTTGTCATCACAATGCACCATGACATAGGTCAACACAATGCTCCCGGACACCTGACTTCACAATACTCCATGACCTTTTCTTCACAGTGCTCCATGCTCTTGTCATCACAATGTGCAATGCCCACTGTCATCATAATAATCCATGAAATTTTTCAGACCGATGATCCATGATCCTGTCATCACAATGCTCCATGCAGTTGTCATCACAATGCTCCATGACACCTGTCATCACAATAATCCAAGACTCCAGTCATCACAATGCTTCAAGACTTTGTAATCACAATGGTCCATGCCCTCATTATCACAAGCCTCTGTGACCTTTGTCATCACAATGCTCCATGAACTTTTCATCACAATGCTCTGTGACCCTTGGCATCACAATGCTCCATGTCTTTGTCAGCACAATGTTCCATGACATTTGTCATCACAAAGCTCCATGAGCTTGTCAGCACAGTGCTCCATGACCGATGTGATCACAATGCGCCATGCGGTTGTCATCACAATGCTCCACATCCTTGTCATCCCAATGCTCCATAAACATTGTCATCACAATGCTCCATGCACTTCTCATGAAAATGCTCTCTCACCACTGATATCACAATGTTCCATCACTAGTCATCACAATACTCCCTCACCCCTGTCATCACAATGTTCCATGACCCCTATCATCACAATGCTACATGCCGTTATCATCACAATGCACCACTCACTTGTCATCAAAATGCTCCATGACCTTTGTCATCACAAAGCTCCATGACCCTTGGCATCACAATGCTCCATGCCATTGTCATCACAATGCTTCATGAAGCCTCTCATCAAATTGCTCCATGCCCTTGTCATCGCAAAGCTTCATGATGCTTGTCATCACAATGCTCGATGCCCTTCTCATCACAATGCTCCATGACCTTGTCATTACAATCCTCCATGACCCAGGTATCACAGTGTTCCGTTTCCTTGTCATCACAATGCTCCATGCCCATTCTCATCACAATAATCCATGAAAATTTTCAAACAAATGCTCCATGCCCTTGTCATCACAAAGCTCCAAGACGCATGTCATCAGAATGCTCCATGGCCTTCTCATTTACAATGCTCCATGCCCTTGTCATGACAATGCTCCAAGACACCTGTAATCACAATGCTCCATGTCCCTTTTCATCTCAATGCTCCATGAACCCTGTCATCACAATGCACCATGCCCATCATCATAATGCTTCATGCTATTGTCATCACAATGAAATCAAAATGCTCCATGACCTCTGTCATCACAATGTTCCAAACCCTTGTGATCACAATGTTCCATAACAATTGTCATCACATGCCCCATGAAGCTCGTCATCACAATTATGCAGGGTCTTCTCATCACAATGCTCCATGACCTTTGTCACCACAATACTCAATACACTTGGCATCACAATGCTCCCTGACACTTGTCATCAGTATGCTCCTTGAACACTGTCATGACAAGGCTCCATGCCTTTTTCATCACAAAGATCCAAGACCCCTGTTATCACAATGCTCCGTGACTCCAGTCATCACAGTGCTTTCTGATACTTTTCATCACAATGGTCCATGACCTGGTCACACAAAGCTCTGTGACCTTTGTCACCACAATGCTCCATGAAATTTTTATCACAATGCTCTGTGACACTTGTCATCACAAAGCTGCATGCCTTTGTCTGCACAATGCTCCATGACCCTTGTCATCACAATGCTTGATGCGTGTGTCAGCACAATGCTCCATAACCCATGTCATCACAATGCACCATGCACTTGTCATCAAAATGCTCCCCATCCTTGTCATCAAAATGCTCCATAAACATTGTCATCACAATGCTCCATGCACTTCTCTTCAAAATGCCTTCTCACCACTGATATCACAATGTTCCATCACTAGTAATCACAGTATTCTCTCAACCCTGTCATTCACAATATTCCATGACCCCTGTAATCACAATTCTCCATGCCCTTGTCATCACAAAGCTCCATGACGCTTGTCATCAGAATGCTCCATGGCCTTCTCATCTCAATGCTCCATGCCCTTGTCATCACAATGCTCCAAAACCCCTGTAATCACAATGCTCCATGCCCCTTTTCATCTCAATGCTCCATGAACCCTGTCATCACAATGCACCGTGCCCATCACCATAATATTTCATGCTATTGTCATCACAATGAAATCAAAATGCTCAATGACCTCTGTTATCACAATCCACCAAACCCTTCTGATCACAGTGTTCCATAACACTTGTCATCACAATGCCCCATGACGCTGGTCATCCTAATTATCCATGGTCTTCTCATCACAATGCTCCATAATCTTTGTCATCACAATGCTCAATACACTTATCATCACAATGCTCCCTGAAAGTTGTCATCAGTATGCTCCTTGAACAGTGTCATGACAAGGTTCCATGCATTTTTCATCACAATGATCCATTCATTTTTCATCACAATGCTCCACGAACTCTGTAATCACAATGCTCCTTGTCCTTGTCATCACAAAACTCCATGACGCATGTCATCAGAATGCTCCATTGCCTTCTCATCACAATGCTCTATGCCCTTGTAATCACATTGCTTCAAAAACCCTGTAATCTCAATGCTCCATGAATCTTTTCATCAGAATTCTCCATGCCCTTGTCAACACAATGCTCCATGACCCTTGTCATCACAACGTTCCAAGCCCTTGTCATCAAAATGCTCCATTACCTTTGTCATCACAATCCTCCATGACACTTGGAATCACAATGCTCCATGCCATTGTCATCACAATGGACAATTACATATGTCATCACAATGCTCCCTGACACCTGTCTTCACAACACACCATGACCTTGTCATCACAATGTTCCATGCCCTTGTCATCACAATGTGCCATGCCCACTGTCATCAAATTATCCATGAAACATGTCAGACCAATGTTCCATGCCCCTGTCATCACAGTGATCCATGCCCTGTCATCACAATACTCCATGACCCCTGTCATCACAATGTTCCGTGACTCTAGTCATCACAATGCTTCATGACTTTTGTCCTCACAATGGTCCATGCCCTCGTCACACAAGGCTCTGTGACCTTTGTCACCACAATGCTCCATGCCCTTGTCATCTCAGTGCTCCATGACCCCTGACATCACAATGTTCCATAACCCCTGTCATCAAAATATTCCATGACTCTTTTCATCAAATTGCTCCATGACCCTGTCATCACAATGCTCCCTGTCCTTCTCATCTCAATGCACCATGCCCTTGTCGTTAAAATGCCCCATGACCTTTGTCATCACAAAGCTCCATGACACTTGACATCACAAAGCTACATGCCATTGTCATCACAAGGCTCAATTAAATCTCTCATCACATTTCTCCATGCCCTTGTCATCACAATGCTCCATTACAACAGTCATAACAATGCTCCATGAACCCTGCGATCACAATGTTCCCCGGCCTTGTCACCACAAGGCTCCATGGCCCTTGTCATCACAATGCACCAAGACCTCTGTAATCACAATTCTCCATGCGCCTTTTCATCTCAATGCTCCATGAACCCTGTCATCATAATGCACCATGCCCATCACCATAATGATTCTTGCTATTGTCATCACAATGGAATTAAAATGCTCCATGACCTCTGTCATCACAATGCTCCAAACCCTTCTGATCACAATGTTTCATAACACTTGTCATCACAATACCCCATGACGCTCGTCATCACAATTATGCAAGGTCTTCTCATCACAATGCTCCATGACCTTTGTCACCAAAATGCTCAATACACTTGACATCACAATGCTCCCTGACACTTGTCATCAGTATGCTCCTTGAACACTGTCATGACAAGGATCCATGCCTATTTCATCACAATGATCCATTCCCTTTTCATGACAATGCTCCAAGATCACTTTTATCACAATACTCACTGACTTCAGTCATCACAATGCTTCATGACATTTGTCATCACAATGGTCCATGGCCTCGTCACACAAAGCTCTGTGACCTTTGTCACCCCAATGCGCCATGAACTTTAAATCACAATGCTCTGTGATCCTAGTCATCACAAAGCTCCATGCCTTTGTCAGCACAATGGTCCATGACCATTGTCATCACAATGCTCGATGTGCGTGTCAGCACAATGCTCCATAAACCATGTCACCACAATGCTCCATGAAATTTTTATCACAATGCTCTGTGAAATTTGTCATCACAAAGCTCCATGCCTTTGTCAGCACAATGCTCCATGACCCTTGTCATCACAATGCTCGATGCACGTGTCAGCACATTGCTCCATAACCCATGTCATCACAATGCGCCATGCACTTGTCATCACAATGTTCCACATCCTTGTCATCAAAATGCTCGATAAACCTTGCCATCACAATGCTCCATGCACTTCTCCTCAAAATGCTCTCTCACCACTGATATCACAATGCTTCATCATTAGTCATTACAATACACCCTCACCCCTGTCACCACAATGTTCCATTACCCCTGTGATCACAATGCTACATGCCCTTATCATCACAATGCTCCATGACACCTGACATAACAATGTCCCACAACCCCTGTAATAAAAATGCTCCATGACACTTTTCATCACAAAGCTCCATGACCCCTGGTATCACAATGTTCTATAACCCATGTCATCAAAATATTCCATGACACTTTTCATGAAACTGCTCCATGACCCTGTCATCACAATGCTCCCTGCCCTTCTCATCACAATGCACCATGCCCTGGTCATCAAAATGCTCCATGACTTTGTCATCAAAAAGGTCCATGACCCTTAGCATCAATATGCACCATTCCATTGTCATCACAATGCTGCATGAACCCTCTCATCACATTGTTCCATGCACTTGTCATCCCAAATCTCCAGGACGCCTGTAATCACAATGCTCGATACCCTTCTCATCACAATGTTCCATGACGCATGTCATCAGAATGCTCCATGGCCTTCTCATCACAATGCTCCATGCCCTTGTCATCACAATGCTCCAACACCCATTGTAATCACAATGCTCCATGCCCCTTTTCATCTCAATGTTCCATGAACCCTGTCATCACAATGCACCGTGCCCATTACCATAATATTTCAGGCTATTGTCACCACAATGAAATCAAAATGCTCAATGACCTCTGTCATCACAATGCACCAAACCCTTCTGATCACAATGTTCCATAACACTTGTCCTCACAATGCCCCATGACGCTGATCATCCCAATGATCTATGCCCTTTTCATCACAATGCTCCAAGACCCCTGTAATCACAATTCTCCATGTCTTTGTCATCACAAACCTCCATGACGCATGTCATCAGAATGCTCCATTGCCTTCTCATCACAATTCTCCTTGCCCTTGTCATCACAATGCTTCAAAACCCTTGTAATCACAAAGCTCCATGCACCATTTCATCAGAATGCTCCATGACACTTTTCATCAAAATGCTCCATGACCCCTGACATCACAATGTTCAATAAGCCCTGTCATCAAAATGTTCCATTACCTTTGTCATCACAATCCTCCATGACACTTGGTATCACAATGCTCCAAGCCATTGTCATCACAATGGACAATGACATATGTCATCACAATGCTCCCTGACACCTGTCTTCACAATATTCCATGACTTTGTCATCACAATGTTCCATAACCTTGTCATCACAATGTGCCATGCCCACTGTCATCACAATAATCCATGAAACTTGTCAGAGCAATGTTCCATGCCCCTGTCATCACAATGCTCCATGCGCTTGTCATCAGAATGCTCCATCACCCCTGTCATCACAATGCTCCGTGACTCCAGTTATCACAATGCTTCATGAACTTTGTCATCACAATGGTCCATGCCCTCGTCACACAAGGCTCTGTGACCTTAGTCAACACAATGCTCCATGCCCTTGTCATCACAATGATCCATGCTCACTGTCATCACAATAGTCCATGAAATTTGTCAGACCAATGGTCCATGCCCTCGTCACACAAGGCTCTGTTATCTTTGTCACCACAATGCTCCATGAAATTTTCATCACAATGCTCTGTGTCCCTTGTCATCACAATGCTCCATGACTTTGTCAGCACAATGCTCCATGACACTTGTCATCAAAATGCTCCATGCGCTTTTCAGCACAATGCTCCATGACCCCTGTCATCACAATGCTCCGTGACTCCAGTCATCACAATGCTTCATGACCTATCTCATCACTATGGTCCATGCCCTCGTCACACAAGGCTCTGTGATCTTTGTCACCAGAATGCTCCATGAATATTTCATCACAATGCTTTCTGTACCTTGTAATCAAAATGCTCCATGCCTTTGTCAGCACAATGCTCCATGAGACTTGTCATCAAAATGCTCCATGCGCTTGTCAGTACAATGCTCTATGACACATGTCATCACAATGCGCCATGCACTTTTCATCACATTACTCCATATACTTATCATTGCTATGCTCCATAACAATTGTCATCACAATGATCCATGCACTTCTCATCAAAATGCTCTCTCACCATATATATCACAATGTTCCATCACTAGTCATCACATTACTCCCTCACCACTGTCACCACAGTGTTCCATGACCCTTGTCATCACACTGCTACATGACCTTATCATCACAATGCTCCATGAGCCCTGACATCACAATGTTCCATAACCCCTGTCACAAAATGCTCCATGACCCATTTCATCACAATGCTTCAATACCACTGACATCAGAATGTTCCATAACCCCTGTCACAAATGCTCCATGATCCATTTCATCACAATGCTTCATGACCCCTGACATCAGAATGTTCCGTAACCCCTGTCAACAAAATATTCCATGACCCTTTTCATCAAATTGCTATAAGACCCTGTCATCACAATGCTCCCTGTCCTTCTCATCTCAATGAAACAAGCCCTTGTCGTCAAAATGCCCCATGACCTTTGTCATCACAAAGTTCCATGACACTTGGCATCGCAATGCTCCATCTCATTGTCATCACAATGCTCAATGAAATATCTCATCACATTGCTCCATGCCCTTGTCATCACAATGCTCCATTACACCTGTCATAACAATGCTCCATGACCCCTGCCATCACAATGTTCCACGGCCTTGTAATCACAAGGCTCCAAGACCCTTGTCATCAAAATGCACCAAGACTTCTGTAATCATAAATCTCCATGCCCCTTTTCATGTCAATGCTCCATGAACCCTGTCATCACAATGCACCATGCCCATCATCATAATGATTCATGCTATTGTCATCACAATGAAATTAAAATGCCCCATGACCACTGTCATCACAATGCTCCAAACCCTTCTGATCACAATGTCCCATAACACTTGTAATCACAATACCCCATGACGCTCGTCATCACAATTATGAAAGGTCTTCTCATCACAATGCTCAATGACCTTTGTCAACACAATGCTCAATACACTTGTCATCACAATGCTCCGTGACACTTGTCATCAGTATGCTCCTTGAACACTGTCATGACAAGGATCCATGCCTATTTCGTCACAATGATCCATTCCCTTTTCATGACAATGCTCCAAGACCACTGTTATCACAGTGCTCTGTGACTTCAGTCATCACAGTCCTTCATGACATTTGTCATTACAATGGTCCATGACCTCGTCACACAAAGCTCTGTGACATTTGTCACCACATGGCTCCATGAACTTTTAATCACAATGCTCTGTGATCCTTGTCATAACAAAGCTCCATGCCTTTATCAGAACAATGCTCCATGACCCTTGTCATCACAATGCTCGATGCGCGTGTCAGCACAATGCTCCATAACCCATGTCCTCACAATGCGCCATGCACTTGTCATCACAATGCTCCACATACTTGTCATCAAAATGTTCCATAAAACGTGTCATCACAATGCTCCATGCACTTCTCCTCAAAATGATCTCTCACCACTGATATCACAATGTTCCATCACTAGTCATCACAATACTCCCACACCCCTGTCATCACAATGTTCCATTACCCCAGTCATCATAATGCTACATGCCCTTATCATCACAATGCTCCATGACACCTGACATCACAATGTTCCATAACCCCTGTAATCAAAATGCTCCATGACCCTTTTCATCACAAAGCTCCATGACCACTGACATCACAATGTTCTATAACCTCTGTCATCAAAATATTCCATGACACTTTTCATCAAATTGTTCCATGACCCTGTCATCACAATGCTCCCTGCCGTTGTCATCACAATGCACCACACCCTTGTCATCAAAATGCTCCATGACCTTTGTCATCACAAAGGTCCATGACCCTGGGCGTCGCAATGCTCCATTCCATTGTCATCACAATGCTCCATGAACCCTCTCATCACATTGCTCCATGCACTTGTCATCCAAATCTCCATGACGCTTGTAATCACAATGCACGATGCCCTTCACATCACAATGCTCCATGCCCTTGTCATTACAATCCTGCATGATCGATGTATCACAGTGTTCCGTGCCCTTGTCATCACAATTCTCCATGCCCACACTCATCACAAAAATCCATGAAAATTTTCAGACCAATGCCCCATTTCCTTGTCATCACAAAGCTCCATTACCACTGTCATAACAATGCTCCATGACCCCTGCCATCACAAGGTCCCACGGCCTTGTCATCACAAGCCTCGATGACCTTTGGTATCAAAATGCTCCAAGACCCCTGTAATCACAATGCTCCATGCCCTTGTCATCACAAAGCTCCATGACGCATGTCATCAGAATGTTCCATGGCCTTCTCATCACAATGGTCCATGCCCTTGTAATCACAATGTTCCAACACCACTGTAATTACAATGCTCCATGCTCCTTTTAATCTCAATGCTCCATGAACACTGTCATCACAATGAACCGTGCCCATCACCATAATAATTCATGCTATTGTCATCACAATGAAATCAAAATGCTCAATGACCACTGTCATCACAATGCACCAAACCCTTCTGATCAAAATGTTCCATAACACTACTCATCACAATGCGCCATGCCCACTGTCATCACAATAATCCATGAAACTTGTCAGACCAATGTTCCATGCCCCTGTCATCACAATGCATCATGCCCTTGTCATCACAATGCTCCATGACCCCTGTCATCACAATGCTCCGCGACTTCAGTCATCACAATGCTTCATGACCTTTGTCATCACAATTGTCCATTCCCTCGTCACACAAGGCTCTGTGACCTTTGTCACCACAATACTCCATGTCCTTGTCATCACAAAGCTCCATGACGCATGTCATCAGAATGCTCCATTGCCTTCTCATCACAATGCTCCTTGCCCTTGTCATCACAATGCTTCAAAACCCCTCTAATCACAATGCTCTATGCACCTTTTCATCAGAATGCTCAATGACCATTTTCATCAAAATGCTTCATGACCCCTGACATCACAATGTTCTATAACCCCTGTCATCAAAATGTTCCATGACACTTTTCATCAATTTGCTCCATGACCCTGTCATCACAATGCTCCCTGCCCTTCTCATCACAATGCACCACAACCTTGTCATCAAAATGCTCCATGACCTTTGTCATCACAAATCTCCATGACCCTTGGCATCACAATGCTCCATGCCATTTCATCACAATGCTACATGAAACCTCTCATCATATTGCTCCATGCCCTTGTCAGCACAATGCTCCATGACGCTTTTCATCACAATGCTCGATACTCTTCTCATAACAATGCTCCATGCCCTTGTCATTACAATCCCCCATGACACATGTATCACAGTGTTCCGTGCCCTAGTCATCACAATGCTCCATGCCGAATCTCATCACAATAATCCATGAAAATTTCAGACTAATGTTCCATGACCTTGTCATCACAATGCTCCATTACCCCTGTCATAACAATGCTCCATGAACCCTGCCATCACAATATTCCACGGCCTTGTCATCCAAGGCTCCATGACCCTTGTCATCACAGTGATCCAAGACCTCTGTAATCACAATTTTCTATGCCCTTATCGTCACAAAGATTCATGACACATGTCATCAGAATGCTCCGAGGCCTTCCCATCACAATGCTCCATGCCCTTGTCATCACAATGTTCCATAACCCCTGTTATCAAAATGTTCCATGACACTTTTCATCAATTTGCTCCAAGACCCTGTCATCCCAATGCTCCCTGCCCTTCTCATCACAATGCACATCGACTTTGTCATCAAAATGCTTCATGACCTCTGTCATCACAATGCACCACGCCCTTGTCATCAAAATGCCGCATGACCTTTGTTATCACAAAGCTCCGTTACCCCTGTCATAACAATGATCCATGACCCCTGCCATCACAAGGTTCCACGGCCTTGTCATCTCAAGCCTCCATGACCATTGTCATCACAGTGCTCCAAGACCCCTGTAATCACATTGCTCCATGCCCTTGTCATCACAAAGCTCCATGACGCATGTCATCTGAATGCTCCATGGCCTTACCATCACAATGCTCCATGCCCTTGTCATCACAATGCTCCAACAGCCGTGTAATCACAATGCTGCATGCCCCTTTTTATCTCAATGCTCCATGAACACTTTCATCACAATGCACCGTGTCCATCATCATAATATTTCATGCTATTGTCATCACAATGAAATCAAACTGCTCAATGATCTCTGTCATCACAATGCACCAAACCCTTCTGATCACAATGTTCCATAACCCTTGTCATCACAATGCCCCATGAGGCTGGTCATCACAATTATGCAAGGTCTTCTCATCACAATGCTCCATGATCTTTGTCATCACAATGCTCAATACACTTATCATCACAATGCTCCCTGACAGTTGTCATCAGTATGCTCCTTGAACCCTGTCATGACATGGCTCCATGCATTTTTCATCACAATGATCCATTCCATTTTCATCACAATGCTCCAAGACCCCTGAAGTCACAATGCTCCATGTACTTGTCATCACAAAGCTCCATGACGCATGTCATCAGAATGCTCCATTGCCTTCTCATCACAATACTCCATGCCCTTGTCATCACAATGCTTCAAAACCCCTGTAATCACAATGCTCCATGCACCTTTTCATCAGAATGCTCCATGACCCTTTTCATCAAAATGCTCCATGACCCCTGACATCACAATGTTCCATAACCCCTGTCATCAAAATGTTCCATGACACTTTTCATCAGTTTGCTCCATGACCCTGTCATCACGATGCTCCCTGCCCTTCTCATCACAATGCACCACGACCTTGTCATCACAATGCTCCAAAAGCTCTGTAATCACAATGCTCCATGCCTCTTGTCATTACAGAGCTCCATGACCCTCGTCATCACAGTTATCGGTGATCTTCTCATCACAATGCTCCACGGTCTTGCCATCACAATGCTCCATGCCCTGGTCAACACAATGCTCCATGTCCCATGTCATCAAAATTCTCCACGTCCCTGTCATCACAATGCTCTATGACTTTTCTTATCACAATGTTACATGGTCTTGTCATCACAATTCTTCATACACTTGTCATCACAATGCTCTATGACCACTGTCATAGCAATCTCCGTGCGCTTGTCATCACAATGCTTCACGACGTTGTCATCAAAATTCTCAATGGCCCTTGTCATCACAATGGTCCATGCACTTGTCATCACAATGCTCCATGTCCCTTGTCATCACAATGTCCCAAGCTCTTGTATTCACAATTCTCCATGTCCCTTGTCATCACAATGTCCCAAGCTCTTGTCATCAAAATGCTCCATTACCTTTGTCATCACAATCCTCCATGACACTTGGTATCACAATGCTCCATGCCATTGTCATCACAATGGACAATGACATATGTCATCACAATGCTCCCTGACACCTGTCTTCACAATACACCATGACATTGTCATCACAATGTTCCATGCCCTTGTCATCACAATGCGCCATGCCCTATGTCATCACAATAATCCATGAAACTTGTCAGACCAATGTTCCATGCCCCAGTCATCAAAATGCACCATGCCCTTGTCATAACAATGATCAATGATCCCTGTCATCACAATGCTCCGTGACTTCAGACATCACAATGCTTCAAGACCTTTGTCATCACAATGGTCCATTCCCTCGTCACACAAAGCTCTGTGACCTTTGTCACCACAATGCTCCATGTCCTTGTCATCACAAAGGTCCATGACGCATGTCATCAGAATGCTCCATTGCCTTCTCATCACAATGCTCCTTGCCCTTGTCATCACAATGCTTCAAAACCTCTGTAATCACAATGCTCCATGCACCTTTTCATCAGAATGCTCCATGACCATTTTCATCAAAATGCTCCATGACCCCTGCCATCACAATGTTCCACGGCCTTGTCATCCAAGGCTCCATGACCCTTGTCATCACAGTGCTCCAAGACCCTTGTAATCACAATTTTCCATGCCCTTGTCATAACAAAGATTCAAGACGCATGTCATCAGAATGCTCCGAGGCCTTCTCATCACAATGCTCCATGCCCTTGTCATCACAATGCTCCAAGACCCCTGTAATCACAATGCTCCATGCCCCTTGTCATTACAATGCTCCATGACGCTCGTCATCACAATTATCCGTGATCTTCTCATCACAATGCTCCACGGTCTTGCCATCACAATGCTCCATATCCCATGTCATCACAATTCTCCAAGTCCTTGTCATCACAATGCTCCATGATACTTCTTATCACAATGTTACATGATATTTTCATCACAATTCTCCATGCACTTGTCATCGCAATGCTCTATGACCCCTGTAATCACAAGGCTCCATGTCCTTTTCATCACAAAGCTCCATGACACATGTCAACAGAATGCTCCATTGCCTCCACATCACAATACTCCATGCCCTTGTCAACACAATGTTCCATAACCCCTGTTATCAAAATGTTCCCTGACACTTTTCATCAATTTGCTCCAAGACCCTGTCATCACAATGCTCCCTGCCCTTCTCATCACAATGCACAACGACCTTGTCATCAAAATGCTCCATGACTTCTGTCATCACAATGCACCACGCCCTTGTCATCAAAATGCCGCATGACTTTGTCATCACAAAGCTCCATTATACCTGTCATAAGAATGATCCATGGCCCCTGCCATCACAAGGTTCCACGGCCTTGTCATCACAAGCCTCCACGGCCTAGTCAACACAAGCCTCCATGACCCTTGTCATCACAATGCTCCAAGACCCCTGTAATCACAATGCTCCATGCCCTTGTCATCACAAAGCTCCATGACGCATGTCATCTGAATGCTCCATGGCCTTCTCATCACAATGCTCCATGCCCTTGTCATCACAATGCTCCAACAGCCTTGTAATCACAATGCTCCATGCCCCTTTTCATCTCAATGCTCCATGAACCCTGTCATCACCATGCACCGTGTCCATCACCATAATATTTCATGCTATTGTCATCACAATGAAATCAAAACGCTCAATGACCTCTGTCATCACAATGCACCAAACCCTTCTGATCACAATGTTCCATAACACTTGTCATCACAATGCCCCATGACGCTGGTCATCACAATTATCCATGGACTTCTCATCACAATGCTCCATGATCTTTGTCATCACAATGCTCAATACACTTATCATCACAATGCTCCCTGACAGTTGTCATCAGTATGCTCCTTGAACCCTGTCATGACAAGGCTCCATGCATTTTTCATCACAATGATCCATTCCCTTTTCATCACAATGCTCCAAGTCCCCTGTAATCACAATGCTCCATGTCCTGGTCATCACAAAGCTCCATGACGCATGTCATCAGAATGCTCCATGGCCTTCTCATCACAATACTCCATGCCCTTGTCATCACAATGCTTCAAAACCGCTGTAATCTCAATGCTCCTTGCACCTTTTCATCAGTATGCTCCATGACACTTGTCATCACAAGGCTCCATGGCCCACTCATCACAATGCTCCAGGACCCTCTCATCACATTGCTCCATTACCTTCCCATCACAATGCTCCATTACCCCTCTCTTCACAGTACTCCATGAATATTTTCAGCCCAATGCTCCATGACCTTCTCATCACAAAGTTCCATGACACATGTCATCACAATGCTACATGACCACAGTCATCAAAATGATCCACGCCACTTGTCATCAGAATGTTCCATGTGCTTGTCATCCCAATGCTCCATGACCCCTGTAATCACAATGCTCCATGACACTTGTCATCACAATTCTCCATGCCTTTGTCAGCAAAATGCTACATGACCTTGTCATCACAGTGCTCCATGCAATTGTCATCACAATTCTCCATTACCAGTGTCATCACAATCCTCCGTGAACCTTGGGATCACATTATTTCATGCCCTTGTCATCACTATGCTCCGTGATCCTTGAAATCAAAATGTTCCATGACCTGTGTCATCACAATGCTCCAAGCACTTGTGATCACAATGTTCCATAACAGTTGTCATCACAACGCTCCATGATGCCTGTCATCACAATACTCCATGCCCTTTTCATCACAATGCTCCATGAAATTTGTCATCACAATGCTCAATACACTTGTCATCACAATGCTCCCTGACACTTTTCGTCAGTATGCTCCTGAACCCTGTCATGAAAAGGCTCCATGCCTTTTCCATCACAATGATCCATGCCCTTTTCATAACAATGCTCCAAGACCCCTGTAATCACAATGCTCCATGCCCTTGTCATCACAAAGCTCCATGACGCATGTCATCAGAACGCTCCATGGTCTTCTCATACCAATGCTCCATGCCCTTGTCATCACAGTGCTCCAAGACCACTGTAATCACAATTCTCCATGCCCCTTTTCATCAGAATGCTCAATGAGACTTGTCATCACAAGGCTCCATGGTCTTCTCATTACAATGCTCCAGGACCTTGTCATCACAATGTTCCATGACCCATGTCATCACAATACTCCATGAACATTTTCAACCCAAAGCTCCATGACCTTCTCATCTCACTTCTCCATGACCTTTGTCATCACAATGCTCCATGACCAGTGTCATCACAGCCCTCCATGACCCCTGACAACACAGTGATCCGGGACTCTTGTCATCAAAATGCTCCATAACACTTGAAATCAAAATGATCCATGTCCTTGTCATCCCAATTCTCCATGACCCCTGTAATCACAATGCTCCGTGACACATGTCATCACATTGCTCCGTGATCCTTGTCATCACAATGCTCCATGCCTTTGTCAGCAAAATGCTTCATGACCTTGTCATCACAGTCCTCCATGACCCTTGGGATCACATTGCAACATGCTCTTGTTATCTCTGTCTTTATTTTCTGGTTTTTACAGATTTTCGGATGTCCATTTTGAGTGGTGGGAAGTGACAATTCTTTGTAGTGTTGATTTGCATTGCGGGCTTGCTTGATTGGCAAAAAAGGGCGTATGCACTTTCTCCTGAATATATTCAGCAGAAAATGCATACGCCCTTTTTGGCCAAGTGCATCATTGTCGAAGTTGTTACGCTTTTCCTGTGCTTTAAAGGCGATTCCAATTTACCACTTGAAATATGTTTTGTGCAATTCTGCCTCATTTTCAAGTCTGCTTCGTTGCCTTCCCTCAACAGATTTTTGGAAGAGAGTTGTCCTTTATAACTCTGCAGGTTTGTGAATTGCTGTGCCCCTGAGCTCCAATTTTCAACTCGTGTTTTTGTGAGCTGACCGCAAATCCACAATTTTGCTACAGGACCTATACTGGTTCCGGGGGTGCAGGTTGACGCTTTGGTTAATTCTTCCTTTCAGAGGGGAAATTAGAGTGACATGTGTCCGTCCAAATGCCTACAGCTACTCTCTGATTGGTTCTCCCTCTTCCCTTTCATCCACTGCACAATTTGCAAACTGTGTGAAGCAGGAGCTTATAGGGGCTCACTCTCCAAGTTGGGACATTTTTTGGATGGCCTTTCTGATCAGTGGAAATTGAGACTTCTTTGTTGTGCAGATTTGCATTTCCCGCTTGCTTGGTTGGCCAAAAAATCTGTATGTGTTTTTTTCCTGAAGATATTCATGAAAAAAACGCATACACCCTTTTGCCCAACTACATCATTTTAGAAATTCTGCTGCTTTTCCTATGCTTTAAAAGTGAGTACAATCTACCTTTTGAAATCTGTTTCCTGCAATTCTGCCTCTCATTCAGATCCTCTTCGTTGTCTTACCTGAATATATTTTTGGACGTTGGTTATCATTTTTATCTTTGCAGGTCTTTGAATTGTCTGCTCATGAGCTCCATTTTGCAACTCGCATTTTTTGTGAGCTGGCCGCCAAACCATTGTATTGCTTCCGGCCCTATTCTGGTTCTGGGGAGGCAGGCTGAGCCTTTGGTTAATTTTTCTTCCTAATGGGAAATTAGAGTGACATGTGCCTGTCAAAACTCCTACAGCTAGTCTCTCATTGGTTCCCCCTCTTCCCGTTTATCCTCTGCACAAATTGCAAACTGTGTGAAACAGGAGGTTAAAGGTGCTGATTCTCCAAGTGGGGAGATTGTTAGTAATTTGGCTGGCATGGCGAACCCCAGCACCAGGAGATCAAAAATGAGGTGCATTTTAGACCCCTTTCCTGATCACACGGTGTAATTCATCTCGGTCTCCCAGGCATGTTTTTGCTGTCAGAAGATTCCCTTGAACCTGCAGATTTTGGACCCATGGAATGGGAATCAGGCAGTATTTCTTTTAAAGGTCTGCATTTCCTCACCCAGCCTCTCTAACATCTCTTAGAGTGCATAGCTTCCTGCCTTATATATCATCCTGCTGTGGGTCTACATGTGTTCAATCCATGTTACATCATAGCCCTTCAACAAAAGTTGTAAGAAATTTTGTCTGTCTCACTGTTTTTCTAAATATTTTTAAATTTATTTTTATATTGGTTCCAGCTGATTTTCAAAGCTCTGTTTTTTGCTGCTGTACATCCACTTGATTCATGTACTGTGAGACAAAAATAAATTCTTTTTCAGATGCTTCCCATTCATATGTATTATTTTCCAGTGACTTGAGTGGGCTGAGTGCAGTTCTTTGAGGTACCGTGTAGGCCTTGTCAGTTATTCAATATGGTACTTGGAATGGTATCTTTGCTAATTTCAACCTCCTGGATAATACCTCACCCTTCCTCACCTTTTCCATTTAGCAGCCTTATATCTATTTTCTACATATTTGACTATGTTTCTGTTTTGTAATTTATTTCATGTGTAGCCATTTTTGATTCCACCTTTAGGTGACATCTTATGATATGTGTCTTTTTCTTTCTGACATATGTCACTTAGAATGATCATATGTAACTCCTCCAGAGTTGTTACAACTGGCCTTATTTCATTGATTTCTGGATGAGTAATATTCCACTCTACATAAGTACCCCATCTCTTTTATCCATTTTATCCTTCCAGGGACATTTAGGTTATATCCAAGTTGAGGCCCTTTTTAACAGAGAGGTGGTAAACGTTGGGGTGCCTGTTTTCTGTCGATTTTTGTTTTTCCCAAGGTAAACGCCCATGAGTGCAAGTGCCCTATGCTCTGTAGCTCATGTTTTAGATGTTTTAGCAAACACAATACACTTCTCCAGAGTGGCCGTTGGCAAATTACATTTCCACTATCAGCCTCACAGGGCTCCCTTTTCTCCTCACCCTGTCCTGCATTTCGGGTGTTTACATTTTATGTGGATGGCCCCTCTGACTGATGTGAAGTGATACATTTTGTAGTATTGATTTCCAGTGCCCACCTGTTTGGTTGGATAAAATGTGTGTATGGCCTTTACTTGAATATATTCAGAAAAAATGCATACGCCCTTTTTGGCCAACTGCGTCATTGGCGATGTTCATCCCCTTTTCTTGTGCTTTAATGGGGAGTCCTTTCTACCTCTTCAAATCTGTTTCCTGCCACTCTCCCATTCTTACAAGTCCTTTTCTGTGACTTACCTCAAGACATTTTTTGATGATAGATATTTTCAACTCTGCAGTTTCATGAATTTTAGTGCCCCTGAGTTCCATATTTCAACTTGTGTTTTTGGAAACTGGACACAAAACAGTGGGATTTCCTCTAGTCCTATTCTGTTTCCTTGGGCAATTCTAGCCTTTGATGAATTTGTCTTCCGAATTGGAAATTAGAGTGGCATGTGCCTGTCCAAACACCTAGGACTTGTCTCTAAATTTTTCTCATCCTTCCGCTTCATCCTCTGGACAAATTCCAAACTGTGTGCAAAAGGATGTGGACGGTGCTGATATCCCCAAGTGAGGAGATTGTTAGGAAAGATGCTGGAGGGGTGAACCCGAGAACCAGGCGATGAGGAGATGAGGTGTCTTTTCCAACCTGTTTCCAATCAAACGGTGTACCATCCTCTATGTGTGACAGGCATGTTTGAGCCGTAGGAATGGTCCCGTGCATGTAAGGAGAACACCAGGGATTTTTCCAAATCAGTTCCTCCGCGAACCCCAAACTGGGGAATTTTTAAGCTACGGCTACACATAAGTCCATTAAGGGCCTTGGGAAATAGGCAGAGTCCAAACTTTAGATGATTGAAATCTTCAGAGTGAGAAGTGCTCACCATCGGCCTTGCTTAGGTTACATTTTATCTGTCATTGATAGATGATGTCAATAAAAATATCTATTCTTTTTCAGATTATTTCCCCTTGTAGGTTATTGCAAAATATTCAGTGTAGTTCCCTGTGCTATACAGTAGTTCCTTGTTGATGATCTGTTTTATACATAGCAGTGTGTATGTGTTAATTCCAAACTGTTAACTTATCCCTTCTCCTACCTTTCCCCTTTGGTAATAATAAATTATAAGATTTTATACTTCTCAGAAATGGGGAAGCTGAAAGAGAGGTATCATTTTCAATGGAAAAGCATTCAAAACAAGATTGAAGCTTCAGCCAAGAGTATTCGATGTATATCCTTGGGAATAAATCACTTCATTTCTCTAATGTTGACCTGACAAATAAGACAGACGTCTTCACTGAAATTGCTTATAATAAAGTGATGGAAATATCAAATGTAAGTCTTAGAAACATCTTATTTTACGCGAGCCTTATACACTGCTCTATGTTAACTACAGTTTGGCTCACACATCTGTTCATTGAAGTTACAATGTTCTCAATTTCTGTTACTGATCCTCAAGAGTGGATCCCAACAGGTGTCCCGGTGCCCAGTGTCATTGGAGCCAACAGATCAAGACTGAGTTTTGTTCAGAATCAAAGGAAACTTTATATTTTGAAAACAGAATGGAGAGGTGAGAGCGTGCACTACCCCGCAGGCTGTGGGCTGGGCTGCTGTGTAGGGATCCCGGCAGCGTCAGCGGGAGGGACGGGATGGAGTACTCAAGGGCTGGGTTGGCTGCAGCTCAGGCTCTATGTCGCGGAGTCTGCATGGGTCCCCGCTAGCTGAGGTGTCGACCCAGCCATTCTGCACTAGGAAATCGGGTCTGAAGTGCCGGGTGTGGGACCTCTGCATGTGGAACCCTAGGAGCACGTGAAATTAGAAAAAGCACAAAGGTAAAACTGTTTAGACTTTATTTTATTGCCCAGATTCTCTTTTTATCTCCCAGGAATTTTTAATGAACATTGCCGGAGACGAACACCTCCTCTGTTTTTGTCGCGTTCCTCATTCTTGGGGTGCTGAGGGTGCAGACCCCTCTTTTGTAACTGCTTCATGCTGAGGTGGGAGCCCTCATACACGGGGGGAGGGGCAAAACTTCTCCCCAGCAGCCTCCAGGTGAGTTTGATTGCCCCAAGGCCTCCTGCCTCACTGCTTGTCCACCTGAGCACCAGCATTGGAAGTGTTATAGATTCTAATGACCTTTAAGGGTCCAGGAAAGAGATGCACAGTGATGCTGCGGTGGCAGGTTTCACCCCACCCCACATTTGTTCGGCGACCTTAGGCTGACGGTTTTTGCCAGCCTAGATGCACTGTCCAGTAGTCTGTGCTTTCTTTAATTAGGTCCCTGAATTAATGTACAAACAGCACCATGTGTCAGAGCCCTGCCCGCTCAACTCCGAGACAGTCCAGGTTTGGTGGTGATCCAGGACCATGACGTCCACTGAGTCAACGGCCTTTTGAAGTAGCCAGCAGTCCAGCTGGTCATATTGGCCACCATTACCGTGGTGTCTGTAGGGTTTTCTATGGTGAAATCGTGATATACGTTTCCTCCGCCAAGCTTGTTAGCTCCCGTCTGGGTGCAGTAAGTCCTCCAAGCAGTAGTCTGCTCTTTCGGGGCACAGACTTGTTTTCTGAGAGAAACTCCAGGTCAAGTGATGGTCACACGTGTCTTCTTGGGGGCCCATAGCCCCCGTTTGTCTCTCTGGAGGTTGGAGTTGGAGGGCCTCCTCACTCCACGTCAGTGTGTCCCCAGAGCGACCCCTGCAACTTCAGGGCATGATGGGTGGTTAGGATCACCACGTGGGGTCCTTTTCCCTTAGGAGGGAGCTGGCCTTGTGGGCTGCTGATTTCCAGCTTTTTAGATACCCCAGTATCCTGGCCTGATGGGGCGGGGGGCAAAGCCCTTGGTGACCATAGTTTATCATACCTGAAGGGCATTCTTGTGTTGCCCCATTTCAAGTGGTCCCAGTTTTTGCCCTAAGGCTCCAAGGGCGTTTAACCTTTGACCGGGTATGTAAAGGACAAAGGGTTTAGCTAAATTAGGGAGTTCCTGGGCAAGGGTCTGAATTGACTGCTCTTTCCATTCTTGAAAGGCTGCTTCTGGATTCTATTCAGAAGGATCATCATCTTTTCGTGTCAGTGTTTCATGTAGAGTCCCAGCTATTAGACTGTAGTTAGGGATCCAGATGCAGAAAACCTTGGCCTCCCCAGGAACCCCTAAGCTGTCTTCTAGTTTTAGAAGAGGTAAGGCTGCAAATGGCTTCTTCCCTATCCTGGGATGCGTTTCTCCGAATATCTGTGAGAATGAAGCCCAGGCATGTCGCCTTAGCCTGAGATATTTGAGCCTTGTTCTTGGACACCTTTTATTCTTCCTTGGCTAGGTAGTTCAGAGGCGTCTTTAGTAGGCCTGGCGATCAGAATGTCATCTGCATATTGAAGGAGGGTTCCCTTTTACAGAGGTAGAACTTTTAGGTCTTTAGAGGACATTTCCCCAATGATGGTGTGGGGATTTTTGAACCATTGGGGCAGGACGGCCCAGCATTATTGCTTTTGTTGCATGTTGTATCCTGCCACCCACAAGCCAAAAATTCTTGTGACTCTGAGATGAATGGAATACAGAAGAAGGCATCATTGAAGTCTAATACAGAATGCCATCGCCTGGTGGATGTTAGAATGACCAGCAGGGTGTAGGAAATAGGAGCTACTTGATGTATATCCTCGGTGGCTTCACTGACTGTCCTGATATACTTTACCAGGTCTCCAGCAGCCCATGGGGCTCTCGTGGTCAGGCCAATCCCAGGATATGGAGCTCACCTGGGCTGCACACCCCACCTCACAGCCCACGGCACTCTCGTGGTCAAGTCCTTCTTAGGGTATGGAGCTCACCTGTGGAGCTACACAGCAGCCCATGGGGCTCTCATAGTCAGGCCTTTACCAGTATATGGAGCTCCCCTGGGCATGTACCCCAGCAGGGCTGGACACACAGGAACCGTGCACATAGCCCACCTTGCAGAGAACCCCCAGCTCACCTGTCGCTCACAGCTGACACAGAACACCTCAGTGCAGGGCTTGAACTAACAAACAGCAGCTCTGACAGGTCTGTGACCCTGGGTATCACTCTGTGTGGCCTCTCTCTGCCTGCTCTTCCAGACACTTCCACTGCAGCCAGGGCAACAGGCCTCTGTCTCCACCCACCATCACTCCTCTCCCTGACTCCTGGGTTCCTCTCGTTAGGATAGGGTCTTCTTGAAGTTGTTTTCCACTCATGGACCACATAAAATGATAAGAAAATAAGCCGCAGCTGCAGCCCCTTGTCTATCCTGACTCTCAAGAGCCCACACCTGTTCCTTGGGCCTGGCCCGTTTAGCAAGACCCATTTTCTGCAACTGTGAGCCCCTGAGGGGTGAGGATTGGCTGATTTGGGCAGCCTGACACCGCCTGCCAGCCCACCCCAGGTGTGCCTGGGTTGAGGTCAATATAAACACCTCTCCAGTCAGCAAGAGCTCCTGTAGCTGTGCCTGACGCCATATTCTCTGCCCCGTCAGCAGTATCGGGGCTGGGGTGGTGGGAGGGTGTGAGGCGCCGTGGCTTTGTGTGTGGTCCAGTGTGAGTGGGGCTCTGCTGGACTTTCTGCAGGAGTTGCCAGGCTGCCACCTGCTAACGAAGAGAATGTGTCACATATACCTGCCGCTGGAATTTCTCCCCAGGCAGAGGTGAGGAAGTAAAAAAGCAGTGGGGGCCGTGGCAGGAGGGGTATCTCAGGCAGGGAAATGGAAAGCTTCCAGAAGAGCATCTGTTGTCAGGACCATCCTGGCTGTCCTGCAGGCACCACGTCGGCCTGCATGCTGTCGCTGGTGTGGCTCCACAGCCCTTCCTCTAGGCTTGCAAGCTCTTGTACATATTCAGGTGTTTTACCTGGAAAGGGTGGGAAGATTTCAGCTGCAGCAGGACTGGGGCTCAGCTCACATTTACTCACAAACGCCTCGACATAGTCCCCCAGCTTTTCAATGAGGGTGTTCCTTGTGGGTTGGAGCGCTGCTGACTGCATGGGAGATGATTTCCCACTTCTGACCAACTTAAGAATTTTTTACCACTGGAGCAAGTGCCCTGATACGATTTTCCTCTGTATAACTGGTGGGTTGGGTTTTTTTTTTTCCTTTTTTATTTTTTGGTTCAAGGTAGGTTTTATTTATTCCTCTTTTTTTTAATTTAGAGATATAAACATGGAAATAATGCATTAATATAAAGACGTCTATATGAAGGGGAAAACTTCTTTTCTGTTTTATTTTATTAAATGTTATTTATTTATTTTTAATTTTTTAAAATTTATTTATTTCTTTTATAAGCAGGTTCTTATTGGATATCTATTTTATACATATAAGTGTGCACATGTGAATCCCAGTCTCCCAATTCATCCCACCACCACCCTCACATGGCGTTCCCCCCTTGGTGTCCATATGTTTGTTCTCTACATCTGTGTCTCTATCTCTGCTCTGCAAACCGGTTCATCTGTACCAATTGTCTAGGATCCACATATATGCATTAATATACAATATTTGTTTTTCTCTTTCTGACTTACTTCACTCTGTATGACAGTCTCTAGGTCCATCAAGGTCTCTACAAATGACCCAATTTCAATCCTATGTATGGCTGAGTAATATTACATTGTATATATGTACCACATCTTTATCCATTCGTCTGTCTGTGGGCACTTAGGTTGCTTTCATTACCTGGCTATTGTAAATAGTGCTGCAATGAACATTGTGGTGAATGTGTCTTTTTGATTTATGCTTTTCTCTGGGTATATGCCCAACAGTGGGATTGCTGGATTATATGGTAATTCTATTTTTAGTTTTTTAAGGAACCTCCATTCTGTTCTCCATAGAGACTGTATCGATTTACATTCCCAACAATAGTGGAAGAAGGTTCCTTTTCTCCACACCCTCTCCAGCATTTGTTGTTTGTAGATTTTCTCATGATGCCCATTCTAACAGGTGTGATGTGATACCTCATAGTAGTTTCGATTTCCATTTCTCTAATAATTAGTGATGTTGAGCAGATTTTCATGTGCGTCTTGGCCATCTCTATGTCTTCTTGGAAGAAATGTCTATTTAGATCTGCTTCCATTTTTGTATTGGGTTTTTTGTCTTATTAATGTTGACCTGCATGAGCTGTTTATATATATTGGAGATTAATCATTTGTCCATTGATTCGTTTGCAAATATATTCTGCCATTCTGAGGGTTGTCTTTTCGTCTTGTTTGTAGTTTCCTTTGCTTTGCAAAAGCTTTTACGTTTCATTAGGTCCCATCTGTTTAGCGTCTTTTTTTATTTCATTACTATAGGAGATGGATCAAAAACAGATCTTGCTGTGATTTACGTCAGAGTATTCTTCATAAGTTTTCCTCTCAGAGTTTTATACTGTCCGGTCTTAAATTAAGGTCTCTAATCGATTTTGAATATATTTTTATGTATGGTGTTGGGGAGTGTTCTAATTTCATTTTTTACATGTAGCTTTCCATATTTCCCAGCACCACTGATTGAAGAGACTGTCTTATCTCCATTGTATAGTCTTGCCTCCTTTGTCATAGATTAGTTGACCATAGGTGTGTAGGTTTATCCCTGGGCTTTCTTTTTTTCCTTTTACACGTTTATTGGAGTATAATTGCTTTACAATGGAGTGTTGGTTTCTGCTGTATAACAAAGTGAATCAGCTATATATATACAAATATCACCAGATCCCCTTCCTCTTGCATCTCCCTCCCATATTCCATATCCCACCTCTTTATGTGGTCACAAAGCACCGAGCTGATATCCCTGTTCTATGTGGCTGCTTCCCAGTAGCTATCGGTGTTACATGTGGTAATGTATTTATGTCCAAGCCACTCTCTCACTTCGTCCGAGCTTACCCATAGCCTTTCCGGTGTCCTCAAGTCCTTTCTCTACATCTGTGTCCTTAATCCTGTGCTGCCACTAGGTTCTTCATAATCTTTTTTTTTTTTTTTCTTCATTAGATTCCGTATATCTCTGTTAACATACAGTATTTGTTTTTCCCTTTCTGACTTACTTCACTGTGTAGGACAGATTCTAATCCATCCACCTCAGTACAAATAACTCAGTTTTGCTTCTTTTTATGGCTGAGTAATATTCCATTGTATATATGTGCCAGATCTTCTTTATCCATTCATCTGTCGATGGACACTTAGGTTGCTTCCATGTCCTGGCTATTGTAAATAGAGCTGCAATGAATATTTTTGTACATAACACTTTTTGAATTATGGTTTTCGTAAGGCAAATGCCCAGTAGTTGGATTGTTGTGTCCTATGGTACTTCTATTGTTAGTTATTTAAAGGAACCTCCGTACTGTTCTCCCTAGTGCCCATATCAATTTACATTCCCACCCACAGTACAAGTGTGTTCCCTTTTCTCCAATAAAGGCCTCTCCAGCATTTATTGTTTTGTAGATTTTTTTGATGATTGCCACTCTGACTGCTGTGAGGTGATACCTCATGGTAGTTTTGATTTGCATTTCTCTAATGATTAGTGATGTTCAGCATCCTTTCATGTGTTTCTTGGTAATCTGTATATCTTCTTTGGAGAAATGTCTATTTAGGTCTTCTGCCCGTTTTTGTATTGGGTTGTTTGTTTTTGTGATATTGAGCTACATGAGGTGCTTGTAAAGTTTGGAGATTAATCCTTTATCAATTGCTTCATTTGAAAATATTTTCTCCCATTCTGAGGGTTGTTTTTGCATCGTGTTTATGTTTTCTTGTACTGTGTAAAAGCTTTTAAGTTTCATTAGGTCCCATTTGTTGATTTCTGTTTTTATTTCCATTTCTCTAGGAGGTGGGTCAAAAAGGATCTTGCTGTGATTTATGTCACAGAGTGTTCTGCCTATGGTTTCCTCTAAGTGTTTTATCTTGTCTGGTCTTATATTTAGATCTCTAATTAATTTAGAGTTTATTTTTGTGTATGGTGTTATGGAGTGTTCTAATTTCATTCTTTTATGTGTAGGGGTCCAGTTTTCCCAGCACCAATTACTGAAGAGACTGTCTTTTCTCCAATGTATATCCTTAGCTCCTTTGTCATAGATGAGATAGCCATAGGTATGTAGGTTTATCTCTGAGCTTTCTGTCCTGTTCCATTGATCTGTGTTTATGCCAATCTACATACACTTGATTCCATTATGGAGACATATAAATACATAGGTTTCAAGATTATTACCAGTCAGATATATTCCTCTTCAGTGAATAGGGTGTTTTGTGTCCAGATCATTGAGAAAGGAGTAGGTGTTGTCTATTACATATTTGGTATATGGAATTGTATCTGTGCTAATTTCAAACTCTGCTTTTACACATCACCCCACGTCACCTTTCCCCTTAAGGAGGCATAAGTGTGTTTTCTAAATGTGTAACTCTGTTCTCTTTTGAAATTCAGTTCATGTGTATCCATGTTTACATTCCCTCTATAAGTGATATATTACAATAAGTTTCTTTTTCTTTGTGGCTCATTTCCCTTAGCATCATCATACCTAAATCCACTCATTATGCTGCTATTGGCCTTATGACATTGATTTTATGTCTGAGTGACATTCCATTGTATATAAGTACCACAACATCTTTATCCATTATTTTCCCTTTCCTGGGATATTTAAAGTGTACCAAAGTCGAGGTTCTTGTAAACAGAGCAGCCCTAAACTTTGGACTGGCTGTGTTTTGTGGATTTCCAATTTTCCCAAAATACACGCCCATGAGTGGAAGTGTTCTATGCTCTGTAGCTCTGTTTTAGAAAACAACATACAGTTCTCCAGAGAGGCTGTTGGCAATTTACATCCTGTCCATCGGCGTAAGCAGGCTCCCTTTTCTCCATGGCCTGTCCTGTATTTGTGGTTTTTACACTATTTGCGGATGGCCCTTTTGACCGGAGGTAAGTGACACTTCTATGTAGGGTGGATTTGCAATGCCTGATGGCTTGCTTGGCCAAAAAGGGCGTATGCATTTTTTTCCCGAATATATTCAAGAAAATACACATACTCCCTTTTCGTCCAAGGGCAACATTGTCGAAGTTCTGTCGCTTTTCATGTGCTTTAAAGACGACTCCAATCTACCTCTTGAAATCTGTTTCCTTCAATTCTGCCTTGCTTTCAAATCCTCTTCACTGCCTTACTTCAATATATTTCTGGATGATAGTTGTCCTTTATAACTCTGCAAGTTTGTGAATTGCTGTGCCCCTGATTTCCATTTTTCAAATCACATATTTGTGAGCTTGCTGCAATACCGCAGGATGGCTTTAGGCCCTAGTCTTGTCCCGGGGTTGCAGGCTGAGCCTGTGTTTAATTCTTCTTCCTGGTGGGAAACTAGAGTGACTTGTGCCCATCCAAACACCTACAGTTAATGTCTCATTTGTTTACCCTCTTCCTGTTCATCCTCTGCACAATTTGCAAACTGTGCATAACAGGAGGGTAAAGGCGCTGACACTCCAAGTGTGGAGATTTTTAGTAATGCAGATGGAATGGCGAAGCCGAGCACGAGGAAAGGAAAAATGAGGTACCTTTTAGAAAACTTTCCCGATTACACAGTGTACCATCCACTGGGTTTCCCAAGCATGTCTTAACTGTAGGAAGATTCCCTTAAACCTGGAGAGTTGGGGCCACTAGAATGGGTAGCACACAGTATTGCTCTAAGTGGTGTTCTTTTGCTCACACAACCTCAGCAATCTTGTCAGACCCAAGTGTCCAGTCTTATGTCTCATCAAGCTGTGGGTGTAAAGGTGGTCAATCCAGGTTGCATCACAGGCCTTGAACGTAATTTTTAAGACTTTCTCCCTGTTTCGCTGTTTTTCCACTTTGCTTTTGAAATTTATTTTTATAAGTGGGTTTAGCTGCATTTCAGTGCTGTGTTCATGTCATTATACACACACATGATTCATTTTTGGAGACATGAGAATACATATGATTTAAAATTCTTACTAGTCACATATATTCCTCTTCAATGAATAGGGGTTGTTGAGTCCAGTTAATTTTGCCGGGAGTAGGTGCTGTTTATAACATACTTGGTTTATGGAACGATATCTATGCTAATTAAGGACTGTGGATTTATGCGTCACCCCAACTCGCCTTTCCCCTTAATCAGGCAGAAGTTTGTTTTCTAATGTGTGACTCTGTTGTGTTTGTAATTCAGTTCATGTGTAGCCATGTGTACATTCCCGCTATGAGTGATATCTTATGATAAGTTTCATTGTTCTATTGTCTTTCCTAACTCAGATCATGTGTAGCCATGTTTACAGGACCTTCATAAGTGATATCTTCTGATAAGTTTCTTTTTCTCTGTGACTTATTTCACTTAGAATCATCGTACCTGAATCCACTCATTTTGCTGCTACTGCCCTTATGAGATTGATTTCATGGCTGAGGGTTATTCCATCGTACGAAAGTACAACAATTTCTTGAAGCATTTTTGTCTTTCCTGGGAAATTTAAGGTGTACCCAAGTTGAGGTTCTTGTAATCAGTGCAGCCCTAAATTTCGGGGTGGCTCTGACTTATTGATTTTCAGTTTTCCCAAGGTATCTTCCATAGACTGAAAGTGCCCTTGGGTCTGTAGTTCTGTTGTTTACTTGTTTGAGGGAACACAATGCACTCCTCCAGAGAGGCGGTTGGCAATTTACATCCTGCCCTTCAGCATAACCAGGCTCCCTGTTCTCCAGCGCCTGTGTTGCCTTTGTCGTTTTTACACATTTTGCGATGTCCCTTTTGACCTGTGGGAAGTGAAACTTCTTTGTAGTGCAGATTTGCATTGCCTGCCTAGTTGCTTGGCCAAAATGGGCATAAGCGTTTTCTCCTGAATATATTCAGGAGAAAATGCATACGCCCTTTTTGGCCAAGTGCATCATTGTCGAAGTTGTGCCCCTCTTCCTGTGCTTTAAAGGTGATTCCAATGTACCTCTTGAAATCTCTTTCCTGCTATTCTGGCTCGCTTTCAAGTCCGCCTCGGTGCCTTCCCTCAACAGATTTTTGGACGATAGTTGTCCTTTATTACTCTGCCAGTTTGTGAATTGCTGTGCCCCTGAGCTCCATTTTTCAACTCGTTTTTTGTGAGCTGACGGCAGATACAAAACTTTGGTTCAGGAACTATACTGGTTCCCGGTGGGTTGCTGAGACTTTGGTTAATACTTCTTCCTTCCGGGAAATTAGAGTGACATGTGCCCGTCGAAATGCCTAACAGCTACTCTCTCATTGGTTCTCCCTCTTCCCTTTCATCCTCTACCAAATTGGCCACCTGTGCGAAACAGGAGTTTAAAGGGGCTGTCTCTCCAAGTTGGGAGATTGATAATAAAGCAGTTGGAAAGTCAAACCGGATCACCAGGAGAGGGAATATTAGTTGAGTTTTAGAAACCTTTCGTATTCACAGTGTGTCCAGTCTCTAGGTTTCCCATACATGTTATAGCTGTAGTAATATTCCCTTCAACCTGGAGAGTTGGGACACTTGGAATGTGTGCCACACATAACTTCTTTAAATGGTCTGCATTTGCTCACCGAATCTCACCAATCCTCTCAGACCCACGTGTCCAGCCTTTTGCCACATCCAGCTGTTGTTGTAGATAGGGTCTTTCCAGGTTTCCTCAGAGACCCTGAAGGAATTGTAAATAATTTCCCTGTTTTTTTTTTTGTTTGTTTGTTTTTGAATCTCCTTTTTACAGTGGGTTTGAGCTGATTCTCACTGCCATGTTTATGCCAGTCTAAACAAAATTGATTCCCTTACGGACACATATCAATACATAGTTTTTAAGATTCTTACTAGTCAGATATATTCCTCTGCTGGAAATATGGGGTTTTGAGTCCCTTTCACTGAGGAAAGTGTAGGTCTTGTCTAATCCGTATTTGGTTTTTGGAACGTTACTTGTACTAATTTCAAACTCTGGTTTTATGCATCACCCCACCTCTCATTCCCCCTTAAGCAGGCATTAGAGTGTTAACTAAATGTGACAGTTTGTTCTCTTTCCTAACTCAGTTCATGTGTAGCCATGCTTACAGGACCTTCATAAGTGTTATATTATGATAAGTTTATTTTTATCTCTGACTTATTTCACTTAGAATCATCGTACCTGAATCCACTCATTTTGCTGCTACTGCCATTATGACATTGATTTCATGGCTTAGGGATATTCCATCGTACACAAGAAACACAATTTCTTCAACCGTTTTGTCTTTCCTGGGATATTTAAAGTGTACCCAAGTTGAGGTTCTTGTAAGCAGTGCAGCCCTGAATTTTGGGGTGGCTCTGCCTTATTGATTTTCAGTTTTCCCAAGGTATATTCCATAGACTGGAAGTGCCCTTGGCTCTGTAGCTCTGTTGTTTACTTGTTTTAGGGAACACACTGCACTCCGCCAGAGAGGCAGTTGGCAATTTATATCCTGCCAATCAGCATAACTAGGCTCCCTGTTCTCCTGGGCCTGTCTTGCCTTTCTGGATTTTACACATTTGCGGATGTCCCTTTTGACCAGTGGGAAGTGATACTTCTTTGTAGTGCAGATTTGCATTGCCCGCTTACTTGCTTGGCCAAAATGGGCATATGCGTTTTCTCCTGAATATATTCAGGAGAAAACGCATACGCCCTTTTTGGCCAAGTGCATCATTGTCAAAATTGTGCCCCTCTTCCTGTGCTTTAAAGGCAATTCCAATATACCTCTTGAAATCTGTTTCCTGTATTCTGGCGCACTTTCAAGTCTGCATCATTGCCTTACCTCAACAGATATTTGGAGGACTGTTGTCCTTTATCACTCTGCCAGTTTGTGAATTGCTGTGCCCCTGAGCTCCATTTTTCAACTCTTTTTTTGTGAGCTGACCGCAAGTCCAAAATTTTGGTTCAGGACCTATACTTGTTCCCGGCGGGTGGCTGAGTCTTTGGCTAATTCTTCTTTCTGACAGGAATTAGAGTGACATGTGCCCGTCCAAATGCCTAAGAGCTACTCTCTTATTGGTTCTCCCTCTTCCCTTTCATCCTCTGCCAAATTGGCAACCTGTGCGAACCAGTAGGTTAAAGGGGCTGTCTCTCCAAGTTTGGACATTGATAGTAAAGCAGTTGGAAAGTCAAACTGGAGCGCCAGGAGAGGGAATATTAGTTGAGTTTTAGAAACCTTTCGTATTCACAATGTGTCCATTCTCTAGGTTTCACATACATGTTATAGCTGTAATAATATTCCCTTGAACCTGGATAGTTGGGACCCTTGGCATGTGTGCCATGCATTATTACTTTAAATGGTCTGCATTTGCTCACCGAATCTCACCAATCCTCTCAGTCCCAAGTGTCCAGACTTATGCCACATCCAGCTGTCGTTGTAGATAGGGGCATTCCAGGTTTCATCAGAGCCCTTGAAGGAATTGTATAGAATTTCCCTGTTTTTTTGTTTTGTTTTTCAAATTCATTTTAATAGTGGTTTTGAGCTGATTCTCACTGCCATGTTTATGCCAGTCTAGACACACTTGATTCCCTTATGGAGACATATCAATACATTGATTTTAAGATTCTTACTAGTCAGATATATTCCACTGCGGGAAATATGGTGTTTTGAGTCCCTTTCACTGAGGAAGGTGTAGGTCTTGTCTTTTCCGTAGTTGGTTTTTGGAACGGTACCTGTACTAATATCACACTCTCGATTTATGCATCACCCCACCTCTCCTTCCCCCTTAAGCAGGCATAAGAGTGTTTTCTAAATGTGAGACTCTGTTCTCTTTCCTAACTCAGTTCATGTGTAGCCATGTTTACAGGACCTTCATAAGTGATATATTATGATAAGTTTCTTCTTCTCTGTGACTTACTTCCCTTAGAATCATCGTACCTGAATCCACTCATTTTGCTAACTCGCCCTATGACATTGATTTCATGGCTGAGGTGTATTCCATTGTATGTAAGTAACACAATTTCTTGGACCATTTTTGTCTTTCCTGAGATATTTAAGGTGTATACAAGTTGTGGTTCTTGTAAGCAGTGCAGCCCTCAATTCTGTGTTTGCTCTGTCTTATTGATTTTCAGTTTTCCCAAGGTATCTTCCCTAGACTGGAAGTGTCCTTGGCTCCGTAGCTCTGTTGTTTACTTGTTTTAGGGAACACAATGCACTCCTCCAGAGAGGCAGTTGGCAATTTACATCCTGCCCATCATCATAACTAGGCTCCCTGTTCTCCAGGGCCTTTCTTGCCATTCTGATTTTTACACATTTTGCGGATGTCCCTTTTTACCGGTGGGAAGTGATACTTCTTTGTACTGCAGATCTGAATTGCCCGCTTGCTTGCTTGGCCAAAAAGGGCGTATGCATTTTCTCCTGAATATAATCTGGAGAAAACGCATACACCCTTATTGGCCAAGTGCATCATTTTCTAAGTTGTGCCCCTCTTCCTGTGCTTTAAAGGTGATTCCAATGTACCTCTTGAAATCTGTTTCCTGCTATTCTGGCTCGCTTTCAAGTCGGCCTCGTTGCCTTCCCTCAACAGATTTTTGGAAGATTCTTGTCCTTTATTACTCTGCCGGTTTGTGAATTGCTGTGCCCCTGAGCTCCATTTTTCAACTCGTTTTTTTGTGAGCTGACCGCAAGTCCCAAATGTTGGTTCAGGACCTATACTGGTTCCCAGCGGTTGGCTGAGACTTTGGTTAATTCTTCTTCATGCCGGGAAATTAGAGTGACATGTGCCCATCCAAATGCCTAACAGCTACTCTCTCATTGGTACTCCCTCTTCCCTTTCATCCTCTGCCAATTTGGCAACCTGTGCGAACCAGGAGGTTAAAGGGGCTGTCTCTCCAAGTTGGGAGATTGATAGTAAAGCAGTTGGAAAGTGAAACCGGAGCACGAGGAGAGGGACTATTAGTTGAGTTTTAGAAACCTTTCGTTTCTTCACAGTGTGTCCATTCTCTAGGTTTCCCGTACATGTTATAGCTGTAGTAATATTCCCTTCTACCTGGAGAGATGGGACCCACGGAATGGGTGCCACGCATTATTGCTTTAAAGGGTCTGCATTTGCTCACCAAATCTCACCATTCCTCTCAGTCCCAAGTGTCCAGCCTTATGCCACATCCAGCTGTCATAGATAGGGTCATTCCAGGTTTGATCAGAGCCCCTGAAGGAATTGTAAATAATTTCCCTGTTTTTTTGTTTTGTTTTTAAATTCCTCTTTATCGTGGGTTTCAGCTGATTTTCACTGCCATGTTTATGCGAGTCTAGACACACTTGATTCCCTTACGGAGACATATCAATACATAGGTTTTAAGATTCTTACCAGTCAGATATATTCCTCTGCGGAGAATAGGGGTGTTGAGTCCCGTTCACTGAGGAAGGAGTAAGTCTTGTGTATTCTGTATTTGGATTATGGAATGGTACCTGTGCTAATATCAAACTCTGGTTTTATGCATCTCCCCACCTCTCCTTTTCCCTTAAGCAGGCATAAGTATATTTTCTCTATGTGAGACTCTCTTCTCTTTCCTAATTCAGTTCATGTGTACCCATGTTTACATTTCCTTCATAAGTGATATCTTATGTCAGAATGCTCCATGGCTCTTGTCATCATAATGCTCCATGATGCTTGTCACCACGATTATCCATGGCCTTCTCATCACAATACTCCACGGTCTTGCCATCACATTGCTCCATGCCCTGGTCACCTCAATGCTCCATGTCCCTTGTCATCACAATTCTCCACGTCCTTGTCATCACAATGCTTCTTGACACTTCTCATCACAATGATATATGCTGTTGTCATCACAATTCTGCATGCACTTGTCATAACAATGCTCCATGACACCTGTCATAACAAGCTCCATGTTCTTGTCATCACGATGTTTCAAGACCTGGTCATTAAAATTCTCAATGGCCCTTGTCATCACAATGCTCCTTTACCTTTGTCATCACAATCCTCCATGACACTTGGCATCACAATGCTCCATGTCACTGACATCACAATGGACCATGACATATGTCATCAAAATGCTCCCTGACACCTGTCTTCACAA
The DNA here is from genome assembly GCF_949752795.1 of Hyperoodon ampullatus. NCBI lineage: Eukaryota > Metazoa > Chordata > Mammalia > Artiodactyla > Ziphiidae > Hyperoodon > Hyperoodon ampullatus. The sequence continues at coordinate 3,824,280 of NW_027641090.1, forward strand.
TAATCCATGACGTTGTCATCACAATGTTCCATGCTCTTGTCATCACAATGCACGATTCCCACTGTCATCACAATAATCCGTGAAACTTGTCAGACCAATGCTCCATGCCCCTGTCATCACAATGCTCCTTGCCCTTGACATCCCAATGCTCCATGACCCCTGTTATCACAAGGCTCCGTGACTCCATTCATCTCAATGCTTCATGATCTTTGTCCTCACAATGGTCAATGCCCTCGTCATCACAAGTCTCTATGACCTATGTCACCACAATGCTCCATGAACTTTTCATCACAATGCTCCGTGACCCTTGTCATCACAATGCTCCATGCCTTTCTCAGCACAATACTCAATGAGACTTGTCATCACAATGCTCCATGCGCTTGTCAACACAATGCTCCACGAGATTGTCATCACAATGCTCCATGCACTTCTCATCAAAATGCTCTGTCACCACTGATATCACAATATTCCATCAGTAGTCATCACAATACTCCATCACCCTTGTCATCACAATGTTCCATGACCCCTGTCATGACAAGACTACATGCCCTTATGATCACAGTTCTCCATGACCCCTGACATCACAGTGCTCCATAACCCATGTCATCAAAATGCTCCATGCCCCTTGTCATTACAGTGCTCCATGACCATCGTCATCACAATTATCCATGGTCTTCTCATCACAATGCTCAACGGTCTTGCCATCACAGTGCTGCATGCCTTGGTCATCACAATGCTCCATGTCTTTGGTGATCACAGTTCTCCACGTCCTTGGAATCACTATGCTCCATGACACTTCTCCTCACAGTGTTAAATGCTTTGTCATCACAATTCTCTATGCACTTTTCATCGCAGTGCTCCATGACCCCTGTCATGGCCAGCTCCATGTGGTTGTAATCACAATGCTTCATGAATTGTCATCAAAATTATCAATGGCCCTTGTTATCACAATGCTCCATGCCCTTGTCAACACAGTGCTCCAAGCCCTTGTCATCACAATGCTCTATTACCTTTGTCATCACAATCCTCCATGACACTTGGTATCACAATGCTCCATGGCATTGTCATCACAAGGGACCATGACATATGTCATCACAATGCTCCTTGACACCGGTCTTCACAATAATCCATGACCTTTTCATCACAATGATCCATGCCCTTGTCATAACAATGCACCATGCCCACTGTCATCACAATATTCCATGAAACCTGTCAGACCAATGATCCATGTCCCTGTCATCACATTTCTCCGTGACCCTTGTCATCACAATGCTACATGACATTGTCATCACAATGCTCCATGCGCTTGTCATCATAATTCTCCATTACCATTGTCATCAAAATCCTCCATGAACCTTGGGATCACATTGCTTCAAGCCCTTGTCATCAAAATGCTCCATGTTCCTTGAAATCAAAATGATCCATGACCTCTGTCATCAATATGCTCCAAACACTTGTGATCACAATGTTCGTTAACACTTGTCATCACAACACACTTTGATGCCTGTCATCACAAATATCCATGGACTTCTCATGACAATGCTCCATGAACTTTGTCATCACAATGATCAATACACTTATCATCACAATGCTCCCTGTCATTTCTCCACAGAATGCTCCTTGAACCGTGTCATGAAAAGGCTCAATGCACTTTTCATCACAATGCTCCATGCCATTGTCATCACAACACATCACAAGCTTGTCATCAGTGTCCTCCATGACCCTTGTCATCACAATGCTCCATGACACTTGTCATCACAATGCTCCACGCCCATATCATTACAGTGCTCCGTGACGCTCGTCATCACAATTATCCTTGGTTTTCTCATCACAGTGCTCCACGGTTTAGCCATCACAATGTTCCATGACACTTCTCATCACAATGTTACATGATCTTGTCATCACAATTCTCCATGCACTTGTCATCGCAATGCTCCATGACCCGTCATAGCAAGCTCCATGTGCTTTGCATCAAAATGCTTCACAACCTTGTCATCAAAATTCTCAATGGCGCTTGTCATCACAATGTTCCATGCCCTTTTCATCACAATGCTCCATGCCCTTGTCATCACAATGCTCCATGTCCCCTCACATCACAATGCTCCGTGACTCCAGTCATCACAATGCTTCATGACCTTTGTCCTCACAAAGGTCCATGCCCTTGTCACACAAGGCTCTGTGACCTTTGTCACCACAGTGCTCCATGCCCTTGTCATCTCAATGCTCCATGCCCACTGTCATCACAATAATCCATGAAACTTGTCAGACCAATGTTACATGACACTGTCATCATATTGCTCCATGCCCTTGCCCTCACAATGCTCCATGACCCCTGTCATCACAGTGCTCCGTGACTCCAGTCATCACAATGATTCATGACCTTTCTCATCACAGTGGTCCATGACCTCGTCACACAAGGCTCTGTGATCTTTGTCACCATAATGCTCCATGAAATTTTCATCACAATGCAGTGTCCCTTGTCATCACAATGCTCCATGCCTTTGTCAGCACAATGCTCCATGACACTTGTCATCAAAATGCTCCATGCACTTGTCATCACAATGCCCCAAGACCCCTGTAATCACAACGCTCCATGTCCTTGTTATCACAAAGCTCCATGACGCATGTCATCATAATGCTGCATTGCCTTCTCGTCACAATGCTCCATGCCCTTGTAATCACATTGCTTCAAATCCCCTGTAATCTCAATGCTCCATGCACCTTTTCATCAAAATGCTCCATAAACCTTGTGATCACAACGCTCCATGCACTTCTCCTCAAAATGCTTTCTCACCACTGATATCACAATGTTCCATCACTAGTCATCACTATACTCCCTCACCCCTGTCATCACAATATTCCATGACCCCTGTAATCACAATTCTCCATGCACTTGTCATCACAAAGCTCCATGACTCATGTCATCAGAATGCTCCATGGCCTTCTCATCACAATGCTCCATGCCCTTGTCATCACAATGCTCCAACACCCCTGTAAACACAATTCTCCATGCCCCTTTTCATCTCAATGCTCCATGAACCCTGTCATCATAATTATCCGTGCCCATAACCATAATATTTCATGCTATTGTCATCACAATGAAATCAAAATGCTCAATGACCTCTGTCATCACAATGCACCAAACCCTTCTGATCACAATGTTCCATAACACTTGTCATCACAATGCCCCATGACGCTCATCATCACAATTATGCAAGGTCTTCTCATCACAATGCTCCATGACCTTTGTCACCACAATGCTCAGTACACTTGGAATCACAATGCTCGCTGACACTTGTCATCAGTATGCTCCTTGAGCACTCTCATGACAAGGCTCCATGCCTTTTTCAACACAATGATCCATTCCCTTTTCATCACAATGCTCCAAGACACCTGTTAGCAAAATGCTCCGTGACTCCAGTCATCAAAATGCTTCATGACATTTGTCATCACAATGGTCCATGACCTCGTCACACAAAGCTCTGTGACCTTTCTCACCACAATGCTCCATGAAATTTTTATCACAATGCTCTGTGACCCTTGTCATCAAAAAGCTCCATGCATTTGTCAGCACAATGCTCCATGAAATTTTTATCACAATGCTCTGTGACCCTTGTCATCACAAAGCTCCATGCCTTTGTCAGCACAATGATCCATAACCCATGTCATCAAAATGCACCATGCAATTTTCATCACAATGCTCCACATCCTTGTCATCAAAATGCTCCATAAACCTTGTCATCACAGTGCTCCATGCACTTCTCCTCAAAATGCCTTCTCACCACTGATATCACAATGTTCCATCACTAGTCATCACAATACTCCCTCACCCCTGTCATCACAATATTCCATGACCGCTGTAATCACAATTCTCCATGCCCTTGTCATCACAAAACTCCATGACCCATGTCATCAGAATGCTCCAAGGCCTTCTCATCACAATGCTCCAAGCCCTTGTCATCACAATGCTCCAACACCCCTGTAATCACAATGCTGCATGCCCCTTTTCATCTCAATGCTCCATGAAAACTGTCATCACAATTCACCGTGCCCATCACCATAATATTTCATGCTATTGTCATCACAATGAAATCAAAATGCTCAATGACCTCTGTCATCACAATTCACCAAACCCTTCTGATCACAATGTTCCATAACACTTGTCATCACAATGCCCCATGACTCTCATCATCACAGTTATTCAAGGTCTTCTCATCAAAATGCTCCATGACCTTTGTCACCACAATGCTCAATACAACTGGCATCACAATGTTCGCCGACACTTGTCATCAGTATGCTCCTTGAATATTTTCATGACAAGGCTCCATGCCTTTTTCATCACAATGATCCATTCCCTTTTCATCACAATGCTCAAAGACCACTGTTATCACAATGCAACGTGACTCCAGTCATCACAATGCTTCTTGACATTTGTCATCACAATGGTCCATGACCCCGTGAAACAAAGCTCTGTGACATTTGTCACCACAATGCTCCATGAAATTTTTATCACAATGCTCTGTGACCGTTGTCATCACAAAGCTCCATGCCTTTGTCAGCACAACGCTCCATGACCCTTGTATTACAATGCTCGATGTGCGTGTCAGCACGATGCTCCATAACCCATGTCATCACCATGCACCATGCACTTGTAATCACAATGCTCCACATCCTTGTCATCAAAATGCTCCATAAACTTTGTCATCACAATGCTCCATGCACTTCTCCTCAAAATGCCTTCTCAACACTGTTATCACAATGTTCCATCACTAGTCATCACAATACTCGCTCACCCTTGTCATCACAATGTTCCATGACCACTGTCATCACAGTGCTACATGCCCTTATCATCACAATGTTCCATGACCCGTGTCATCACAATGCTCGATGCCATTGTCATCACAATGCTCAGTGAAATCTCTCATCACATTGCTCCATTCCCTTGTCATCACAATGCTCCATTACACCTGTCATAACAATGCTCCATGACCCCTGCCATCACAATGTTCCACGGCCTTGTCATCACAAGGCTCCATGTCCCTTGTCATCACAATGCTCCAAGACCTCTGAAATCACAATTCTCCATGCCACTTTTCATCTCAATGCTCCATGAACCCTGTCATCTCAATGCACCATGCCCATCACCATAATGATTCATTCTATTGTCATCACAATGAAATCAAAATGCTCCATGTCCTCTGTCATCACAATGCTCCAAACCCATCTGATCACAATGTTCCATAACACTTGTCATCACATGCCCCATGACGCTCGTCATCACAATTATGCAAGGTCTTCTCATCACAATGATCCATGACCTTTGTCACCACAATGCTCAATACACTTGGCATCACAATGCTCGCTGACACTTGTCATCAGTATGCTCCTTGAACAATGTCATGACAAGGTTGCATGCATTTTTCATCACAATGATCCATTCCCTTTTCATCACAATGCTCCAAGACCCCTGTAATTACAATGCTCCATGTCCTTGTCATCACAAAGCTCCATGACGCATGTCATCAGAATGCTCCATTGCCTTCTCATCACAATGCTCCATGCCCTTGTCATCACATTGCTTCAAAATGCCTGTAATCTCAATGCTCCATGCACATTTTAATCAGAATGCTCCATGCCCTTGTCATCACAATGCTCCATCAACCTTGTCATCGCAATGTTCCAAGCCCTTGTCATCAAAATGCTCCTTTACTTTGTCATCACAATCCTCCATGACCCTTTGTATCACAATGCTCCATGCCATTGTCATCACAATGGACAATGACATATGTCATCACAATGCTCCCTGACACATGTCTTCACAATACTCCATGACCTTTTCATCACAATGTTCCATGCCCTTGTCATCACAATGCGCCATGCCCACTGTCATCACAATAATCCATGAAAAATGTCACACCAATTTTCCATGCCCCTGTCATCACAATGCTCCATGCCCTTGTCATCACAATGCTCCATGACCCCTGTCATCACAATGCTCCGTGACTCCAGTCATCACAATGCTTCATGACCATTCTCCTCACTATGGTCCATGCCCTCGTCACACAAGGCTCTGTGACCTTGGTCACCACAATGCTCCATGCCCTTGTCATATCAATGCTCCATGCCCACTGTCATCACGATAATCCATGAAACTTGTCAGACCAATGTTCCATGCCCCTCTCATCACATTGCTCCATGCACTTGTCATCACAATGCTCCATGACCCTTGTCATCACAATGCTCCGTGACTCCAGTCATCACAATGATTCATGACCTTTCTCATCACAATGGTCCATGCCCTCGTCACACAAGGCTCTGTGATCTTTGTCACCACAATGCTCCATGAATTTTTCATCACAATGCTCTGTGTCCCTTGTCATCACAATGCTCCATGCCTTCTTCAGCACAATGCTCAATGACACTTGTTATCAAAATGCTTCTTAGGCTTGTAAGCACAATGCTCCATGACACATGTCATCACAATGTGCCCTGCCCTTTTCTTCACAATGCTCCACATCCATTTCATCGCTATGCTACATAAAACTTGTCATCACAATGCTCCATGCACTTCTCGTCACAATGCTCTCTCACCTCATATATCACAATGTTCCATCACTAGTCATCACAATACTCGCTCACCCCTGTCATCACAATGTTCCATGACCACTGTCATCACAGTGCTACATTCCCATATCATCACAAAACACCATGACCCCTGACATCACCATGTTCCATAACCCATGTCACAAAATGCTCCATGACCCATTTCATCACAATGCTTCATGACCCCTGACATCACAATGTTCCATAACCCCTGTCCTCAAAATATTCCATGACACTTATTAAAATTGCTCCATGACCCTGTCATCACAATGCTCCCTGCCCTTCTCATCACAATGCAGCACGCCCTTGTCATCAAAATGCCCCATTACATTTGTCATCACATAGCTCCATGACCCTTGGCATCACAATGCTCCACGCCATTGTCATCACAATGCTCAATGAAAACTCTCATCACATTGCTCCATGCCCTTTTCATCACAATGCTCCATTACACCTGTCATAACAATGCTCCATAACCCCTGCCATCACAATGTTCCACGGCCTTTTCATCACAAGGCTCCATGCTCTTGTCATCACAATGCTCCAACAACCCTTTAATCACAGTGCTCCATGCCCCTTTTCATCTCAATGCTCCATGAACCATGTCATCACAATGCACCGTGCCCATCACCATAATATTTCATGCTATTGTCATCACAGTGAAATCAAAATGCTCAATGACCTCTGTCATCACAATGAACCAAACCCTTCAGATCACAATGCCCCATGACGCTGGTCATCACTATTATCCATGGTCTTCTCATCACAATGCTCCATGATCTTTATCATCACAATGCTCAATACACTTATCGTCACAATGCTCCCTGACAGTTGTCATCAGTATGCTCCTTGAACCCTGTCATGACAAGGCTCCATGCATTTTTCATCACAATGATCCATGCCCTTTTCATCACAATGCTCCAAGACCCCTGTAATCACAATGCTCCATGTCCTTGTCATCACAAAGCTCCATGACGCATGTCATCAGAATGCTCCATTGCCTTCTCATCACAATGCTCCATGCCCTTGTCATCACATTGCTTCAAAACCCCTGTAATCTCAATGCTCCATGCACCTTTTCATCAGAATGTTCCATGCCCTTGTCATCACAATGCTCCATGACCCTTGTCATCGCAATGTTCCAAGCGCTTGTCATCAAAATGCTCCATTACCTTTGTCATCACAATGCTCCCTGACACCTGTCTTCACAGTACTCCATGCCATTGTCATCACAATGTTCCATGCCCTTGTCATCACAATGTGCCATGCCCACTGTCATCACAATAACCCATGAAACATGTCAGACCAATGTTCCATGCCCCTGTCATCCCAATGCTCCATGCCCTTGTCATCACAATGCTCATGACCGTTGTCATCACAATGCTCTGTGACTCCAGTCATCACAATGCTTCATGACTTTTGTCCTCACAATGGTCCATGCCCTCGTCACAAAAGGCCCTGTGATCTTTGTCACCAAAATGCTCCATGCCCTTGTCATCTCAATTCTCCATGCCCACTGTCATCACAACAATCCATGAAACTTGTCAAACCAATGGTCCATGCCACTGTCATCAAGATGCTCCATGCCCTTGTCATCACAATGCTCCATGACCCCTGTCATCACAGTGCTCCGTGACTCCAGTCATCCCAATGTTTCATGACCTTTCTCATCACAATGGTCCATGCCCTCGTCACACAAGGCTCTGTGATCTTTGTCAAAACAATGCTCCATGAATTTTTCATCACAATGCTCTGTGTCCCTTGTCATCACAACGCTCAATGCCTTTGTCAGCACAATGCTCCATGACACTTGTCATCAAAATGCTCCATGCGCTTGTCAGCACAATGCTCCATGATACATGTCATCACAATGTGCCATGCCCTTTTCATCACAATGCTCCATGACCCCTGACATCACAATGTTCCATAACCCCTGTCACAAAATTCTCCATGACCCATTTCATCACAATGCTTCATGACCCCTGACATCACAATGTTCCATAACCCCTGTCATCAAAATATTCCCTGACACTTTTATTCAAATTGCTCTATTACCCTGTCATCACAATGCTCCCTGCCCTTCTCATCACAATGCACCACGCCCTTGCCATCAAAATGCCCCATGACATTTGTCATCACAAAGCTCCATGACACTTGGCATCCCAATGCTCCATGCCATTGTCATCACAATGCTCAATGAAATCTCTCATCACATTGCTCCATGCCCTTGTCATCACAATACTCCATTACACCTGTCATAACAATGCTCCATGACCCCTGCCATCACAATGTTCCACGGCCTTGTCATCACAAGGCTCCATGACCCTTTTCATCACAATGCTCCACATCCTTTTCATCGCTATGCTCCATAAAATTTGTCATCACAATGCTCCATGCACTTCTCATCAAAATGCTCTCTCACCACATATATCACAATGTTCCATCACTAGTCATCACAATACTCGCTCACCCCTGTCATCACAATGTTCCATGACCACTGTCATCACAGTGCTACATGCCTTTTTCATCACAATGCTCCATGACCCCTGACATCACAATGTTCCATAACCCATGTCATCAATATATTCCATGACACATTTATTCAAATTGCTCCATGGCCCTGTCATCACAATGCTCCCTGCCTTTCTCATCACAATGTACCACGCCCTTGTCATCAAAATGCCCCATGACATTTGTCATCACAAAGCTCCATGACCCTTGGCCTCACAATGCTCCATGCCCTTGTCATCACAATGCTCCATTACACCTGTCATAACAATGCTCAATGACCCCTGCCATCACAGTGTTCCACGGGCTTGTCATCACAAGGCTCCATGACCCTTGTCATCACAATGCACCAAAACCTCTGTAATCACAATTCTCCATGCCACTTTTCATCTCAATGCTCCATGAACACTGTCATCACAATGTACTGTGCCCATCACCATAATATTTCATGCTATTGTCATCACAATGAAATCAAAATGCTCAATGACCTCTGTCCTCACAAGGCACCAAACCCTTCTGATCACAGTGTTCCATAACACTTGTCATCACAATGCCCCATGACGCTGGTCATCAGAATGCTCCATTGACTTCTCATCTCAATGCTCCATGCCTTTGTCATCACATTGCTTCAAAACCCCTGTAATCTCAATGCTCCATGCACATTTTCATCAGAATGCTCCATGCCCTTGTCATCACAATGCTCCATGACCCTTGTCATCGCAATGTTCCAAGCCCTTGTCATCAAAATGCTCCATTACCTTTATCATCACAATCCTCCATGACACTTGGTATCACAATGCTCCTTGCCATTGTCATCACAATGGACAATGACATATGTCATCACAATGCTCCCTGACACCTGTCTTCTCAATACTCCATGACCTTGTCATCACAATGTTCCATGCCCTTGTCATCACAATGTGCCATACCCACTGTCATCACAATAATCCAGGAAATATGTCAGACCAAAGTTCCATGACCCTGTCATCACAATGCTTCATTCCCTTGTCATCAAAATGCCCCATGACCCCTCTCATCACAATGCTCCGTGTCTCCAGTCATCACAATGCTTCATGATATTTGTCTTCACAATGGTCCATGCCCTCGTCACACAAGGCTCTGTGACCTTTGTCACCACAATGATCCATGCCCTTGTCATCTCAATGCTCCATGCCCACTGTCATCACAATAATCCATGAAACTTGTCAGACCAATGTTCCATGCCCCTGTCATCACATTGCTCAATGTCCTTGTCGTCACAATGCTCCATGACCCCTGTCATCACAATGCTCCGTGAATCCAGTCATCACAAAGATTCATGACCTTTGTGCTGACAATGGTCCTTGCCCTCTTCACACAAGTCTCTGTGATATTTGTCACCACAATGCTCCATGACGCTTGTCATCACAATGCTCGATACTCTTCTCATCACAATGCTCGATGCCCTTGTCATTACAAACCTCCATGCCACATGTATCACAGTGTTCCGTGCCATAGTCATCAAAATATTCAATGTCGAATCTCATCACAATAATCCATGAAAATTTCAGAAAAAATATTCCATGCCCTTGTCATCACAATGCTCCATTACCCCTGTCATAACAATGCTCCATGACCCCTGCCATCACAATGTTCCACCGCCTTGGCATTCAAGGCTCCATGACCCTTGTCATCACGATGCACCAAAACCCCTGTAATCACAATGCTCCATGCCCTTGTCATCACAATGATCCATGACACATGTCATCAGAATGCTCCATGGCCTTCTCATCACAATGCTCCATGCCCTTGTCATCACAATGCTCCAAGACCCTTGTAATCACAATGCTCCATGCCCCTATTCATCAGAATGCTCCATGAGATTGTCATCACAAGGCTCCATGGTCTTCTCATCACACTGCTCCAGGAACATGTCATCACAATGCTCCATTCCCTTGTCATCACAATGCTCCTTGACCACTGTCATCACAATAATCCATGAACATTTTCAGGCCAATGCTCCATGACCTTCACATCACAATGCTCCATGACCCTTGTCATCACAATGCTCCATGTCCTTGTCATCACAAAGCTCCATGACGAATGTCATCAGAATGCTCCATTGCCTTCTCATCACAATGATCCATGCCCTTGTCATCACATTGCTTCAAAACCCCTGAAATCTCAATGTTCCATGCACGTTTTCATCAGAATGCTCCATGCCCTTGTCTTCACAATGCTCCATGACCCTTGTCATGGCAATGTTCCAAGCCCTTGTCATCAAAATGCTCCATTGCCTTTGTCATCACAATCCTCCATGATACTTGGTATCACAATGATCCATGCCCTTGTCATCACAAAACGCCATGCCCACTGTCATCACAATAATCCATGTAACATGTCAGACCAATGCTCCATGCCCCTGTCAACTCAATGCTCCATGCCATTGTCATCACAAGGCTCCATGACCCTTGTCATCACAATGCTCCAAGACCACTGTAATCACAATTCTCCATGCCACTTTACATCTCAATGCTCCTTGAACACTGTCATCACAATGCACCATTCCCAACATCATAATGATTCATGCTATTGTCATCACAAGGAAATCAAAATGCTCCATGTCCTCTGTCATCACAATGCTCCAAACCCTTCTGATCACAATGTTCCATAACACTTGTCATCACATACCCCATGACGCTCGTCATCACAATTATGCTAGATCTTCTCATCAAAATTCTCCATGACCTTTGTCACCACAATGTTCAATACACTTGGCATCACAATGCTTGCTGACTCTTGTCATCAGTATGCTCCTTGAACACTGTCATGACAAGACTCCATGCCTTTTTCATCAAAATGATCTATTCCCTTTTCATCACAATGCTCCAAGACCCCTGTTATCACAAAGCTCCGTGAACTCCAGTCATCACAATGCTTCATGACATTTGTCATCACAATGGACCATGACCTCGTCACACAAAGCTCTGTGACCTTTGTCACCACAATGCACCATGAAATATTTATCACAATGCTCTGTGACCCTTGTCATCACAAAGCTCCATGCCTTTGTCAGCACAATGCTCCATGACCCTTTTCATCACAATGCTCGATGCGCGTATCAGCACAATGCTCCATAACCCATGTCATCACAATGCACCATGCAATCTCATCACAATGCTCCACATCCTTGTCATCAAAATGCTCCATAAAACTTGTCATCACAATGCTCCATGCACTTCTCCTCAAAATGCTTTCTCACCACTGATATCACAATGTCCCATCACTAGTCATCACAATACTCCCTCACCCCTGTCACCACAAGATTCCATGACTCCTGTAATCATAATTCTCCATGCCCTTGTCATCACAAAGCTCCATGACGCATGACATCAGAATTCTCCATGCCTTTGTCATCACAATGGACAATGACATATGTCATCACAAAGCTCCCTGACACCTGTTTTCACAATACTCCATGACCTTGTCATCAGAATGTTCCATGCCCCTGTCATCACAATGTGCCATGCCCACTGTCATCACAATAATCCATGAAAAAAGTCAGACCAATGTTCCATGCCCCACTCATCACAATGCTCCATGACCCCTGTCATCACAATGCTCCGTGACTCCATTCATCACAATGCTTCATGACCTTTCTCCTCACAATGGTCCATGCCCTCGTCACACAAGGCTCTGTGACCTTTGTCACCACAATGCTCCATGCCCTTGTCATCTCAATGTTCCATGCCCACTGTCATCACAATAATCCATTAAACATGTCAGACCAATGTTCCATGCCCCTGTCATCACATTCCTCCATGCCCTTTTCATCACAATGCTCCATGACCCCTGTCATCACAATGCTCCGTGACTCCAGTCATCACAATGATTCATGACCTTTCTCATCACAGTGGTCCATGCCCTCGTCACACAAGGCTCTGTGATCTTTGTCACCACAATGCTCCATGAAATTTTCATCACAATGCTCTGTGCCCCTTGTCATCACAATACTCCATGCCTTTGTCAGCACAATGCTCCATGACACTTGTCATCACAATGTGCCATGCTCTTTTCATCACAGTGCTCCACATCCTTTTCATTGCTATGCTCCATAAAACTTGTCAACTCAATGCTCCATGCACTTCTCATCAAAATGCTCTCTCACCACATACATCACAATATTCCATCACTCGTCTTCACAATACTCGCTCACCCCTGTCATCACAATGTTCCATGACCACTGTCATCACAGTGCTACATGCCCTTATCATCACAATGCTCCATGACCCCTGATATCACAATGTTCCATAACCCCTGTCACAAAATGGTCCATGAACCATTTCATCACAATGCTTCATGACCCCTGACATCACAATGTTCCATAACCCATGTCATCAAAATATTCCCTGACACTTTTATTCAAATTGCTCCATGACCCTGTCATCACAATGCTCCCTGCCCTTCTCATCACAATGCACCACGCCCTTGTCATCAAAATGCCCCATGACATTTGTCATCACAAAGCTCCTTGACCCTTGGCATCACAATGCTCCATGCCATTGTCATCACAATGCTCAATGAAATATCTCATCACATTGCTCCATGCCCTTGTCAGCACAATGCTCCATGACGCTTGTCATCACAATGCTCGATACTCTTCTCATCACAATGCTCCATGCCACTGTCATTACAATCCTCCGTGACACATGTATCACAGTGTTCCGTGCCCTAGTCATCACAATTTTCCATGCCGAATCTCATCACAATAATCCATGAAATTTTCAGAACAATGTTCCATGCGCTTGTCATCACAATGCTTCACGACGTTGTCATCAAAATTCTCAATGGCCCTTGAAATCACAATGCTCCATGCCCTTGTCATCACAATGCTCCATGACCCTTGTCATCGCAATGTTCCAAGCCCTTGTCATCAAAATGCTCCATTACCTTTGTCATCACAATCCTCCATGACACTTGGTATCACAATGCTCCATGCCTTTGTCATCACAATGGACAATGACATATGTCATCACAATGTTCCCTGACACCTGTCTTCACAATAATCCATGACCTTGTCATCACCATGTTCCATGCCCTTGTCATCACAATGCGCCATGCCCACTCTCATCACAATAACCCATTAATCTTGTCAGAGCAATGCTCCATGACCCCTGTCATCACAATACTCCGTGACTCCAGTCATCACAATGCTTCATGACCTTTGTCATCACAGTGGTCCATGCCCTCTTCACACAAGGCTCTGTGATCTTTTTCACCACAATGCTCCATGAATATTTCATCACAATGTTCTCTGTCCCTTGTCATCAAAATGCTCCATGCCTTTGTCACCACAATGATCCATGCCCTTGTCATCACAATGCTCCATGCCCACTGTAATCACAATAATCCATGAAACTTGTCAGACCAATGTTCCATGCCCCTGTCATCACATTGCTCCATGCCCTTGTCATCACAAGGCTCCATGACCCCTTTCATCACAATGCCCCGTGACTCGAGTCATCACAATTCTTCATGACCTATCTCATCACAATGATCCATGCCCTCTCACAGAAGGCTCTTTGATCATTTTCACCACAATGCTCCATGAATATTTCATCACAATGCTCTGTGTCCCTTGTCATCAACATGGTCCATGCCTCTTTCAGCACAATGCTCCATGACACTTGTCATCAAAATGCTCCATGCGCTTGTCAGCACAATGCTCCATGACGCATATCATCAAAATGCACCATGCGCCTGTAATCACAATACTCCACATCCTGAACATTGCTATGCGCCATAACACTTGTCATCACAATGCTCCATGCACTTCTCATTAGAATGCTCTCTCACCACATATATCACAATGTTACATCACTAGTCATCACAATTCTCCCTCACCCCTGTCATCACAGTGTTCCATGACCCCTGTCATCACAGTGCTACATGCCCTTATCATCAAAATGCTCTATGAACCCTGACATCACAATGTTCCATAACCCCTGTCATCAAAATATTCCCTGACACTTTTATTCAAATTGCACCATGACCCTGTCCTCACAATGCTCCCTGCCCTTCTCATCGCAATGCACCACGCCCTTGACATCAAAATGCCCCATGACATTTGTCTTCACAAAGCTCCATGACCCTTGGCATCACAATGATCCATGCCATTGTCTTCACAATGCTCAATGAAATCTCTCATCACATTGCTCCATGCTCTTGTCATCACAATGCTCCATGAACACTGTCATCACAATGCACCGTGCCCATCAGCATAATATTTCATGCTATTGTCATCAAAATGAAATCAAAATGCTCAATGACCTCTGTCATCACAATGCACCAAACCCTTCTGATCACAATGTTCCATAACACTTGTCATCACAATGCCCCATGACGCTGGTCATCACAATTATCCAGGGTCTTCTCATCACAATGCTCCATGATCTTTGTCATCACAATGCTCAATACACTTATCATCACAATGCTCCCTGACAGTTTTCATCAGTATGCTCCTTGAACCCTGTCATGACAAGGCTCCATGCATTTTTCATGACAATGATCCATTCCCTTTTCATCACAATGCTCCAAGACCCATGTAATCACAATGCTCCATGTCCTTGTCATCACAAAGCTCCATGATGCATGTCATCAGAATGCTCCATTTCCTTCTCATCACAATGCTCCATGCCCTTGTAATTACATTGCTTCAAAACCCCTGTAATCTCAATGCTCCATGCACATTTTCATCAGAATGCTCCATGCCCTTGGCATCACAATGTTCCAAGCCCTTGTCATCAAAATGCTCCATTACCATTGTCTTCACAATCCTCCATGACACTTGGTATCACAATGCTCCATGCCATTGTCATCACAATGGACAAAGACATATGTCATCACAACGCTCCCTGACACATCTCTTCACAATACTCCATGACCTTGTCATCACAATCTTCCATGCCCTTGTCATCACAATGCGCTATGCCCACTGTCATCACAATAATCCATGAAACATATCAGACCAATATTCCATGACCCTGTCATCAAAACGCTCCATGCCCTTGTCATCACAATGCTCCATGACCCCTGTCATCACAATGCTCCGTGACTCCAGTCATCACAATGCTTCATGACCTTTGTCCTCACAATGGTCCATGCCCTCGTCACACAAGGCTCTGTAACCTTTGTCACTACAATGCTCCATGCCCTTGTCATCTCAATGCTCCATGCCCACTGTCATCACTATAATCCATGAAAATTGTCAGACCAATGTTCCATGCCCCTGTCATCACATTGCTCCATGCCCTTGTCATCTAATGCTCCATGAACACTGTCATCACAATGTTCCATGACTCCAGTCATCACAAAGATTCATGACCTTTGTCCTCACAATGGTCCATGCCCTCGTCACACAAGGCTTTGTGATCTTTGTCACCACAATGCTCCATGAAATTTTCATCACAATGCTCTGTGTCCCTTGTCATCACAATGCTCCATGCCTTTGTCAGCACAATGCTCCATGACACTTGTCATCAAAATGCTCCATGCGCTTGTCAAGACAATGCTCCATGAAACATGTCATCACAATGTGCCATGCTCTTTTCATCACAATGCTCCACATCCTTTTCATTGCTATTCTCCATAAAACATGTCATCACAATGCTCCATGCACTTCTCATCAAAATGCTCTCTCACACCATATATCACAATGTTCCATCACTAGTCATCACAATACTCGCTCACCCCTGTCATCACAATGTTCCATGACCACTGTCATCACAGTGCTACATGCCCTTATCATCACAATGCTCCATGACCCCTGACATCACAATGTTCCATAACCCCTGTCACAAAATGCTCCATGACCCATTTCTTCACAATGCTCCATGACCCCGGCATTCACAATGTTCCACGGCCTTGTCATCACAAGGCTCCATGACCCTTGTCATCACAATGCTCCAAGACCTCTGTAATCACAATTCTCCATGCCACTTTTCATCTCAATGCTCAATGAACACTGTCATCACAATGCAGCATGCCCACCATCATAATGATTCATGCTATTGTCATCACAATGAAATCAAAATGCTCCATGTCCTTTGTCATCACAATGCTCCAAACCCTTCTGATCACAATGTTCCAAAACACTTGTCGTCACATGCCCCATGACGCTCGTCATCACAATTATGCAAGGCCTTCTCATCACAATGCTCCATGACCTTTGTCACCACAGTGCTCAGTACACTTGGCATCACAGTGCTCGCTGACACTTGTCATCAGTATGCTCCTTGAACACTATCATGAGAAGGCTCCATGTCTTTTTCATCACAATGATCCATTCCCTTTTCATCACAATGCTCCAAGACCCCTGTTATCACAATGCTCCGTGACTCCAGTCATCACAATGCTTCATGATATGTGTCATCACAGTGGTCCTTGACCTGGTCACACAAAGCTCAGTGACCTTTGTCACCACAATGCTCCATGAAATTTTTATCATAATGCTCTGTGACCCTTGTCATCACAAAGCTCCCTGCCTTTGTCAGCACAATGCTCCATGACCCTTGTCATCACAATGCTCGATGCGCGTGTCAGCACAATGTTACATAACCCATGTCATCACAATGCACCATGCACTTGTCATCACAATGCTCCACATCCTTGTCATCAAAATGCTCCATAAACCTTGTCATCACAATGCTCCATGCACTTCTCCTCAAAATGCCTTCTCCCCACTGATATCACAATGTTCCATCACTAGTCATCACAATACTCCCTAACCCCTGTCATCACAATATCCCATGAACCCTGTAATCACAATTCTATATTCCCTTGTCATCACAAAGCTCCATGACGCATGTCATCAGAATGCTCCATGACCTTCTCATCACAATACTCCATGCCCTTGTCATCACAATGCTCCAACACCCCTGTAATCACAAAGCTGCATGCCACTTTTCATCTCAATGCTCCATGAACCCTGTCATCACAATGCACCGTGCCCATCACCATAATATTTCATGCTATTGTCATCACAATGAAATCAAAATGCTCAATGACCTCTGTCATCACAATGCACCAAACCCTTCTGAACACAATGTTCCATAACACTTGTCATCACAATGCCACATGACGCTGGTCATCACAATTATCCATGGTTTTCTCATCACAGTGCTCCATGGTCTTTGTCATCACAATGCTCAATACACTTATCATCACAATGCTCCCTGACACTTGTCATCAGTATGCTCCTTGAACACTGTCATGACAAGGCTCCATGCATTTTTCATCACAATGCTCCATTCACTTTTCATCAAAATGCTCCAAGACCCCTGTAATCACAATGCTCCATGTCCTTGTCAACACAAAGCTCCATGACACATGTCATCAGAAAGCTACATTGCCTTCTCATCACAATGCTCCATGCCCTTGTAATCACATTGCTTCAAAACCCCTGTAATCTCAATGCTCCATGCACCTTTTCATCAGAATGCTCCATGCCCTTGTCATCACAATGCTCCATGACCCTTGTCATCGCAATGTTCCAAGCCCTTGTCATCAAAATGCTCCATTACATTTGCCATCACAATCCTCCATGACACTTGGTATCACAATGTTCCATGCCATTGTTATCACATTGGACAATGATATATGTCATCACAAGGCTCCCTGACACCTGTCTTCACAATACTCCATGACCTTGTCATCACAATGTTCCATGCCCTTGTCATCACAATGTGCCATGCCCACTGTCTTCACAATAATCCATGAAACATGTCAGACCAATGTTCCATGCCCCTGTCATCACAATGCTCCATGCCCTTGTCATCACAATGCTCCATGACCCCTGTCATAATAATGCTCGATACTCTTCTCATCACAATGCTCCATGCCCTTGTCATTACAATCCTCCATGACACATGTATCACAGTTTTCCGTGCCCTAGTCATCACAATGTTCCATGCCGAATCTCATCACAATAATCCATGAAATTTTCAGACCAATGTTCCATGCCCTTGTCATCACAATGCTCCTTTACCCCTGTCATAACAATGCTCCATGACCCCTGCCCTCACAATGTTCCACCGCCTTGTCATCCAAGGCTCCATGACCCTTGTCATCACGATGCTCACAGACCCCTGTAATCATAATGCTCCATGCCCTTGTCATCAAAAAGATCCATGACACATGTCATCAGAATGCTCCATAGACTTCTCATCACAATGCTCAATGCCCTTGTCATTACAATGCTCCAGGACCCCTGTAATCACAATGCTGCATGCCCCAATTCATCAAAATGCTCCATGAGACTTGTCATCACAAGACTCCATGGTCTTCTCATCACACTGCTCCAGGACCTTGTCATCACAAGGCTCCTTTCCCTTGTCATCACAATGCTCCTTGACCACTGTCATCACAATACCCCATGAATATTTTCAGGCCAATGCTCCATGACCTTCTCATCACAATGCTCCATGACCCTTGTCATCACAATGCTCCAAGAACCCTGTAATCACAATGCTCCATGTCCTTGTCATCACAAAGCTCCATGACGCATGCCATCAAAATGCTCTATTGCCTTCTCATCACAATGCTCCAAGCCCTTGTAATCACATTGCTTCAAAACCCCTGTAATCTCAATGCTCCATGGACCTTTTCATCAGAATGCTCCATGCCCTTGTCATCACAATGCTCCATGACCCTTGTCATCGCAATGTTCCAAGCCCTTGTCTTCAAAATGCACCATTATATTTGTCATGACAATCCTCCATGACACTTGGTATCACAATGTTCCATGCCATTGTCATCACAATGCGCCATGCCCACTGTCATCACAATAATCCATGAAATATGTCAGACCAATGCTCCATGCCCCTGTCATCACAATGCTCCATGCCCTTGTCATCACAATGCTCCATGACCCCTGTCATCACAATGCCACGTGACTCCAGTCATCACAATGCTTCATGACATTTGTCCTCACAATGGTCCATGCCCTCGTCACACAAGGCTCTGTGACCTTTGTCACTACAATGCTCCATGTCCTTGTTACCTCAATGCTCCATGCCCACTGTCATCACAGTAATCCATGAAACTTGTCAGACCATTGTTCCATGCCCCTGTCATCACATTGCTCCATGCCCTTGTCATCACAATGCTCCATGACCCCTGTCAACACAGTGCTCCATTACTCCAGTCATCACAATGATTCATGTGCTTTCTCATCTCAATGGTCCATGCCCTCGTCACACAAGGCTCTGTGATCTTTGTCACCACAATGCCCCATGAAATTTTCATCACAATGCTCTGTGTCCCTTGTCATCACAATGCTCCATGCCTTTGTCAGCTCAATGCTCCATGACACATGTCATCACAATGTGCCATGGTCTTTTCATCACAATGTTCCACATCCTTTTCATCGCTATGCTCCATGAAACTTGTCATCACAATGCTCCATGCACTTCTCATGAAAATGCTCTCTCACCACATACATCACAATGTTCCATCACTAGTCATCACAATACTCGCTAACCCCTGTCATCGCAATGTTCCATGACCACTCTCATCACAGTGCTACATGCCCTTATCATCACAATGCTCCATGACCCCTGACATCACAATGTTCCATAACCCCTGTCACAAAATGCTCCATGACCCATTTCTTCACAATGTTTCATGACACCTGACACCACAATGTTCCATAACACCTGTCATCAAAATATTCCATGACCCTTTTATTCAAATTGCTCCATGCCCTTGTCATCACAATGCTCCATGAGACTTGTCATTGCAATGTTCCAAGCCCTTGTCATCAAAATGCTCCATTACATTTGTCATTATAATTCTCAATGACACTTGGTATCACAATGCTCCATGCCATTGTCATCACAATGGACAATGACATATGTCATCACAATGAACCCTGACACCTGTCTTCACAATACCCCATGACCTTGTCATCACAATGTTCCATGCCCTTGTCATCACAATGCTCCATTACCTTGTCATAACAATGTTCCATGAACCCTCTCATCACAATGCTCCATGACTCCAGTCATCACAATGCTTCATGACCTTTCTCCTCACAATGGTCCATGCCCTCGTCACACAAGGCTCTGTGACCTTTTTCACCACAATGCACCATGCCCTTGTCATCTCAATGCTCCTTGCCCACTGTCATCAAAATAATCCAGGAAACTTGTCAGACCAATGTTCCATGCCCCTGTCATCACATTGCTCCATGCCCTTGTCATCTCAATCCTCCATGACCCCTGTCATCACAATGCACCGTGACTCCAATCATAACAAAGATTCATTACCTTTGTCCTCACAAAGGTACATGCCCTCGTCACACAAGGCTCTGTGATCTTTGTCACCACAATGCTCCATGAAATGTTCATCACAATGCTCTGTGTCCCTTGTCATCACAATGCTCCATACCCTGGTCATCACCTTGCTCCAACACCCCTGTAATCACAATGCTCCATGCCCCTTTTCATCTCAATGCTCCATGAACCCTGTCATCACAATGCACCGTGCCCATCACCATAATATTTCATGCTATTGTCATCACAATGAAATCAAAAAGCACAATGACCTCTGTCATCAGAATGCACCAAACCCTTCTGATCACAATGTTCCATAACACTTGTCATCACAATGCCCCATGACGCTGGTCATCACAATTATCCATGGTTTTCTCATCACAATGCTCCATGATCTTTGTCATCACAATGATCCATTCCCTTTTCATCACAATGCTCCAAGACCCATGTAATCACAATGCTCCATGTCCTTGTCATCACAAAGCTCCATGACCCCTGACATCACAATGTTCCATAACCCCTGTCACAAAATGCTCCATGACCCATTTCTTCACAATGATTCAGGACCCCTGACATCACAGTGTTCCATAACACATGTCATCAAAATATTCCATGACACTTTTATTCAAATTGCTCCATGACCCTGTCATCACAATGCTCCCTGCCCTTCTCATCACAATGCACCACGCCCTTGTCATCAAAATGCCCCATGACATTTGTCATCACAAAGCTCCCTGACCCTTGGCATCACAACGTTCCATGCCATTGTCATCACAATGCTCAATGAAATCTCTCATCACATTGCTCCATGCCCTTGTCATCACAATGCTCCATTACACCTGTCATAACAATGCTCCATGACCCCTGCCATCACAATGTTCCACGGCCTTGTCATCACAAGGCTCCATGACCCTTGTCATCACAATGCTCCAAGACCTCTGTAATCACAATTTTCCATGCCACTTTTCATCTCAATGCTCCATGAACACTGTCATCACAATGCACCATGCCCACCATCATAATGATTCATTCTATTGTCATCACAATGAAATCAAAATGCTCCATGTCCTCTGTTATCACAATGCTCCAAACCCTTCTGATCACAATGTTCCAAAACACTTGTCATCACATGCCCCATGACGATCGTCATCAAAATTATGCAAGGTCTTCTCATCACAATGCTCCATGACCTTTGTCACCACAATGCTCAATGCACTTGGCATCACAATTCTCGCTGACTCTTGTCATCAGCATGCTCCTTGAACCCTGTCATGACAAGGCTCCATGCATTTTTCATCACAATGATCCATTCCCTTTTCATCACAATGCTCCAAGACCCCTGTAATAAAAATGCTCCATGACCTTGTCATCACAAAGCTCCATGACACATGTCATCAGAATGCTCCCTTGCCTTCTCATCACAATGCTCCATGCCCTTGTAATCACATTGCTTCAAAATCCCTGTAATCTCAATGCTCCATGCACCTTTTCATCAGAATGCTCTATGCTCTTGTCATCACAATGCTCCATGACCCTTGTCATCGCAATGTTCCAAGCCCTTGTCATCAAAATGCTCCATTACATTTGTCATGATAATCCTCAATGACACTTGGTATCACAATGCTCCATGCCATTGTCATCACAATGGACAATGACATATGTCATCACAATGCTCCCTGACAACTCTCTTCACAATACTCCATGACCTTGTCATCACAATGTTCCATGCCCTTGTCATCACAATGCTCCATGCCCTTGTCATCACAATGCTCCCTGAACCCTGTCATCACAATGCTCCGTGACTCCATTCATCACAATGCTTCATGACCTTTCTCCTCACAATGGTCCATGCCCTCGTCACACAAGGCTCTGTGACCTTTGTCACCACAATTCTCCATGCCCTTGTCATCTCAATGCTCCTTGCCCACTGTCATCACAATAATCCATGAAACTTGTCAGACCAATGTTCCATGCCCCTGTCATCACATTGCTCCATGCCCTTGTCATCTCAATCCTCCATGACCCCTGTCATCACAATGCACCGTGACTCCAGTCATCACAAAGATTCATGACCTTTGTCCTCACAATGGTACATGCCCACCTCACACAAGGCTCTGTGATGTGTGTCACCACAATGCTCCATGAAATTTTCATCACAATGCTCTCTGTCCCTTGTCATCACAATGCTCCATGCCCTTGTCATCACCTTTCTCCAACACCCCTGTAATCACAATGATCCATGTCCTTGTCATCACAAAGCTCCATGATGCATGTCATCAGAATGCTCCATTGCCTTCTCGTCACAATGCTCCATGCCCTTGTAATCACATTGCTTCAAATCCCCTGTAATCTCAATGCTCCATGCACCTTTTCATCAGAATGCTCCATGCCCTTGTCATCACAATGGTCCATGACACTTGTCATCGCAATGTTCCAAGCTCTTGTCATCAAAATGCTCCATTACCTTTGCCATCACAATCCTCCATGACACTTGGTATCACAATGCTCCATGCCATTGTCATCACAATGGACAATGACATATGTCATCACAATGCTCCCTGACACCTGTCTTCACAATACTCCCTGACCTTGTCATCACAATGTTACATGCCCTTGTAATCACAATGCGCCATGCCCACTGTCATCCAAATAATCCATGAAACTTGTCAGACCAATGTTCCATGCCCCTGTCATCACAATCCTCCATACCCTTGTCATCACAATGCTCCATGACCCCTGTCATCACAATGCTCCGTGACTCCAGTCATCACAATGCTTCCTGACATTTGTCCTCACAATGGTCCATGCCCTCGTCACACAAGGCTCTGTGACCTTTGTCACCACAATGCTCCATGCCCTTGTCATCTCAATGCTCCATGCCCACTGTCATCACAATAATCCATGAAACTTGTAAGACCAATGTTCCATGCCCCTGTCATCACATTGCTCCATGCCCTTGACATCACAATCCTCCATGACCCCTGTCATCACAATTAACCGTGACTCCAGTCATCAGAATGATTCATGACATTTGTCCTCACAATGGTCCAGGCCCTCATCACACAAGGCTCTGTGATCTTTGTCACCACAATGCTCCATGAAATTTTCAACACAATGTTCTGTGTCCCTTGTCATCACAATGCTCCATGCCTTTGTCAGCATAATGCTCCATTACACTTGTCATCAAAATGCTCCATGCGCTTGTCAGCACAATGCTCCATGACACATATCATCACAATGTGCCATGCTCTTGTCATCACAATGCTCCACATCCTTTTCATCGCTATGCTCCATAAAACTTGTCATCACAATACTCCACGCACTTCTCATCAAAATGCTCTCTCACCAGATGTATCACAATATTCCATCACTAGTCATCACAATACCCCATCACACCTGTAATCACAATGTTCCATGACCACTGTCATCACAGTGCTCCATGCCCTTATCATCACAATGCTCCATGACCCCTGACATCACAATGTTCCATAACCCCTGTTACAAAATGCTCCATGACCCATTTCATCACAATGCTTCATGACCCCAGACATCACAATGTTCCATAACCACTGTCATCAAAATATTCCATGAACTTTTATTCAAATTGCTCCATGACCCTGTCATCACAATGCTCCCTGCTCTTCTCATCACAATGGACCACGCCCTTGTCATCAAAATGCCCCATGACATTTGTCATCACAAAGCTCCATGACCCTTGGCATCACAATGCTCCATGCCATTGTCATCACAATGCTCAATGAAATCTCTCATCACATTTCTCCATGCCCTTGTCATCACAATGCTCCATTACACCTGTCATAACAATGCTCCATGACACCTGCCATCACAATGTTCCACGGCCTTGTCATCACAAGGCTCCGTGACCCTTGTCATCACAATGCTCCAAGACCTCTGTAATCACAATTCTCCATGCCACTTTTCATCTCAATGCTCCATGAACACTGTCATCACAATGCACCATGCACATCATCATAATGATTCATGCTATTGTCATCACAATGAAATCAAAATTCTCCATGTCCTCTGTCATCACAATCCTCCAAAACCTTCTGATCACAATGTTCCAAAACACTTGTCATCACATGCCCCATGACGCTCGACATCACAATTATGCAAGGTCTTCTCATCACAATGCTCCATGACCTTTATCACCACAATGCTCAATGCACTTGGCATCACAATGCTCGCTGACACTTGTCATGAGTATGCTCCTTGAACACTGTCATGACAAGGCTCCATGCCTTTTTCATCACAATGATCCATTCCCTTTTCATCACAATGCTCCAAGACCACTGTTATCAAAATGCTCCATGACTCCAATCATCACAATGCTTCATGACATTTGTCATAACAATGATCCATGACCTCATCACACAAAGCTCACTGCCTTTGTAATCACAAAGATCCATGACACATGTCATCAGAATGCTCCATGGCCTTCCCATCACAATGCTCAATGTCCTTGTCATCACAATGCTCCAGGACCCCTGTAATCACAGTGCTCCATGCCCCAATTCATCAAAATGCTCCATGAGACTTGTCATCACAAGGCTCCATGGTCTTTTCATCACACTGCTCCAGGACCTTGTCATCACAACGCTCCATTCTCTTGTCATCACAATGCTCCTTGAACACTCTCATCACAATACCCCATGAACATTTTCAGGCCAATGCTCCATCACCTTCTAATCACAATGCTCCATTACCCTTGTCATCACAATTCTCCAAGAACCCTGTAAAAACAATGCTCCATGTCCTTGTCATCACAAAGCTCCATGACGCATGTCATCAAAATGCTCCATTGCCTTCTCATCACAATGCTCCATGCCCTTGTAATCACATTGCTTCAAAACCCCTGTAATCTCAATGCTCCATGCACATTTTCATCAGAATGCTCCATGCCCTTTTCATCACAATGCTCCATGACCCTTGTCATCGCAATGTTCCAAGCCCTTGTCTTCAAAATGCTCCATTACATTTGTCATGATAATCCTCAATGACACTTGGTATCACAATGTTCCATGCCATTCTTATCACAATGGACAATGACATATGTCATCACAATGCTCCCTGACACCTGTCTTCACAATATTCCATCACCTTCTCATCACACTGCTCCATGACCTTTGTCACCACAATGCTCAATACACTTGACATCAAAATGCTCGCTGACACTTGTCATCAGTATGCTCCTTGAACACTGTCATGACAAGGCTCCATGCCTTTTTCATCACAATGCTCCATGCCCTTGTCATCACAATGCTCCATGACCACTGTCATCACAATAATCCATGAAACTTGTCAGACCAATATTCCATGCCCCTGTCTTCACATTGCTCCATGCCCTTATCACCACAATGCTCCATGACACCTGACATCACAATGTTCCATAACCCCTGTAATCAAAATGCTCCATGACCCTTTTCATTACAAACCTCCATGACCACTGACATCACAATGTTCTATAACCCCTGTCATCAAAATATTCCATGACCCTTTTCATCAAATTGCTCCATGACACTGTCATCACAATGCTCCCTGCCCTTCTCATCACTATGCACCACGCCCTTGTCATCAAAATGCTCCATGACCTTTGTCATCACAATGTCCATGACCCTTGTCATCACAATGCTCCACTCCATTGTCATCACAATGCTCCATGAACCCTCTCATCACATTGCTCCATGCAATTGTCATTACAATCCTGCATGATCTATGAATCACAGTGTTCCATGCCCTTGTCATCACAATGCTCCGTTCCCACTCTCATCACAATAATCCATGAAAATTTTCAGACCAATGCCCCATTCCCTTGTCATCACAAAACTCCATTACCCGTGTCATAACAATGCTCCATGACCCCTGCCATCACAAGGTTCCACGGCCTTGTCATCATAAGCCTCGATGACCCGTGTAATCAAAATGCTCCAAGACCACTGTAATCACAATGCTCCATGCCCTTGTCATCACAAAGCTCCATGACGCATGTCATCAGAATGCTCCATGGCCTTCTCATCACAATGATCCTTGCCCATGTAATCACAATGTTCCAACAACACTGTAATGACAATGCTCCATGCCCCTTTTAATCTCAATGCACCATGAACCCTGTCATCACAATGCACCGTGCCCATCACCATAATATTTCATGCTATTGTCATCACAATGAAATCAAAATGCTCAATGACCTCAGTCATCACAATGCACCAAACCCATCTGATCAAAATGTTCCATAACACTTTTCATCACAATATCCCATGACGCTGGTCATCACAATGATCCATGGAATTTTCATCACAGTGCTCCAAGACCCCTGTAATCACAATGCTCCATGTGCTTGTCATCACAAAGCTCCATGACGCATGTCATCAGAATGCTCCATTGCCTTCTCATCACAATGCTCCATGCCCTTGTCATCACAATGCTTCAAAACCCCTGTAATCACAATGCTCCATGCACCTTTTCATCAAAATGCTCCATGACCCTTTTCATCAAAATGCTCCATGACCCTTGACATCGCAATGTTACATAACCAATGTCATCAAAATGTTCCATGACACTTTTCATCAATTTGCTCCATGACCCTGTCATCACAATGCTCCCTGCCTTTCTCATCACAATGCACCACAACCTTGTCATCAAAATGCTCCATGACCTTTGTCATCACAAAGCTCCATGACACTTGGCATCACAATGCTCCATTCCATTTCATCTCAATGCTACATGAAACCTCTCATCACATTGCTCCATGCCCTTGTCAGCAAAATTCTCCATGACACTTGTCATCACAAAGCTCGATACTCTTCTAATCACAATGCTCCATGCCCTTGTCATTACAATGCTCCATGACACATGTATCACAGTGTTCTGTGCCCTAGTCATCACAATGCTCCACGCCGAATCTCATCACAAAAATCCATGAAATTTTCAGAACAATGTTCCATGCACTTGTCATCAAAATGCTCCATTATCCCTGTCATAACAATGCTCCATGACCCCTGCCATCACAATGTTCCACGGTCTTGTCATCCAAGGCTCCATGGCCCTTGTCATCACAATGCTCCAAGACCCCTTTAATCACAATGCTCCATGCCCTTGTCTTCACAAAGATCCATGACACATGTCATCAGAATGCTCCATGGAATTCTCATCACAATGCTCCATGCCCTTGTAATCACAATGCTCCAAGACCCCTGTAATCACAATGCTCCATGCCCCTATTCATCAGAATGCTCGATGAGACTTGTCATCACAAGACTCCATGGTTTTCTCATCGCACTGCTCCAGGAAATTGTCATCAAAATTCTCCATTCCCTTGTCATCACAATGCTCCTTGACCCCTGTCATCACAATACGCCATGAACATTTTCAGCCCAATGCTCCATGACCTTCCATTCACAATGCTCCATGACCCCTCTTATCACAATGCTCCATGTCCCATGTCATCACAATTCTCCACGTCTTTGTCATAACAATGCTCCATGACACTTCTTATCACAATGTTACATGATCTTGTCATCACAATTCTCCATGCACTTGTCATTGCAATGCTCTATGACTCCTCTTATAGCAAGCTCCATGCGTTTGTCATCACAATGCTTCACAACGTTGTCATCAAAATTCTCATTGGCCCTTGTCATCACAATGCTCCATGCCCTTGTCATCACAATGCTCCATGACCATTGTCATCACAATGTCCGAAGCCCTTGTGATCAAGATGTTTCATTACCTTTGTCATCTCAATCGTCCATGACACTTGGTATCACAATGCTCCATGCCATTGTCATCACAATGGACAATGACATATGTCTTCACAATGTTCCCTGACACCTCTCTTCACAATACTCCATGACCTTGTCATCACAATGTTCCATGCCCTTGTCAGCACAATGCGCCATGCCAACTGTCATCACAATAATCCATGAAACTTGTCAGACCAATGTTCCATGCCCCTCTCATCACAATGCTACATGCCCTTGTCATCACAATGCTCCATGACCCCTGTCATCACAATGCTCCGTGACTCTAGTCATCACAATGCTTCATGGCATTTGTCATCACAATGGTCCATGCCTTCGTCACACATGGCTCTGTGACCTTTGTCACCACAATGCTCCATGCCCTTGTCATCACAAATCTCCATGACGCATGTCTTAGAATGCTCCATTGCCTTCTTATCACAATGCTCCTTGCCCTTTTCATCATAATGCTTCAAAACCCCTCTAATCACAATGCTCCATGCACCTTTTCATCAGAATGCTCCATGACAATTTTCAGCAAAATGCTCCATGACCCTTTTCATCAAAATGCTCCATGACCTCTGACATCACAATGTTCCATAACCCCTGTCATCAAAATGTTCCATGACACTTTTCATCAATTTGCTTCATGACCATGTCATCACAATGCTCCGGGCCCTTCTCATCACAATGCACCACGACATTGTCATCAAAATGCTCCATGACCTTTGTCATCAGAAAGCTCCATGACCCTTGGCATCACAATGCTCCATGCCATTTCATCACAATGCTACATGAAACCTCTCATCACATTGCTCCATGCCCTCGTCAGCACAATGATCAATGACGCTTGTCATCACAATGCTTGATACTCTTCTCATCACAATGCTCCATGCCCTTTTCATTACAATCTCCCATGACACATGTATCACAGTGTTCCATGCCCTAGTCAGCACAATGCTCCATGCCGAATCTCATCACAATAATCCATGAAATTTTCAGACTAATGTTCCATGCCCTTGTCATCACAATGGTCCTTTACCCCTGTCATAACAATGCTCCATGACCCATGCCATCACAATGTCCCACGGCCTTGTCATCCAAGGCTCAAAGACCCTTGTCATCACAGTGCTCAGAGACCCCTGTAATCACAATTTTCCATGCCCTTGTCGTCAAAAATATTCATGACGCATGTTATCAGAATGTTACATGGCCTTCTCATCACAATGCTCCATGCCCTTGTCATCACAATGATCCAAGACCCCTGTAATCACAATGCTCCATACCCCTTGTCATTACAGTGCTCCATGTCGCTCGTCATCACAATTATCCGTGATCTTCTCATCACAATGCTCCACGGTCTTGCCATCACAATGCTCCATGCCCTTGTCATCACAATGCTCCATGACGCCTGTCATCACAATGCTCCGTGAAGCCAGTCATCACAATTCTTCATGACTTTGTCATCACAATGGTCCATGCCCTCGTCACACAATGCTCTGTGACCTTTGTCACCACAATGCTCCATGCCCTTGTCATCACAATGCTCCATGCCCACTGTCATCACAATAATCCATGAAACTTGTCAGACCAATGATCCATGACCTCTTCACACAAGGCTCTGTGCTCTTTGTCACCACAATGCTCCATGAACTTTTCATCACAATGCTCTTTGCCCCTTGTCATCACGATGCTCCATGCCTTTGTCAGCACAATGCTCCATGACCCTTGTCATCACAATGCTCCAAGACCCCTGTAATCACAATGCTCTATGCATTTGTCAACACAAAGCTCCATGACGCATGTCGTCAGAATGCTCCATGGCTTTCTCATCACAGTGCTCCATGCCCTTATTGTCACAATGCCCCAACATCCCTGTAATCACAATGCTCCATGCCCTTTTTCATCTCATGCTCCATGAATCCTGTCATCACAATGCCCCGTGCCCATCACCATAATATTTCCTGCTATTGTCATCACAATGAAATCAAACTGCTCAATGACCTCTGTCATCACAATGCACCAAACCCTTCTGATCACAATGTTCCATAACACTTGTCATCACAATGCCTCATGAGGCTGGTCATCACAATTATCAATGGTCTTCTCATCACAATGCTCCATGACATTTGCCATCGCAATGCTCAATACACTTATCATCACAATGCTCCCGGACACTTATCATCAGTATGCTCCTTGAACAGTGTCATGACAAGGCTCCATGCATTTTTCATCACAATGATCAATTCCATTTCCATCACAATGCTCCAAGACACCTGTAATTACAATGTTCCATGTCCTTGTCATCACAAAGCTCCATGACGCATGTCATAAGAATGCTCCATTGCCTTCTCATCAAAATGCTCCATGCCCTTGTCCTCACAATGCTTCAAAATCCGTGTAATCACAATTCTCCATGCACCTTTTCATCAGAATGCTCCATGACCCTTTTCATCAAAATGCTCCATGACCCCTGACATCACAATGTTCCATAACCCCTGTAATCAAAATGTTCCATGACACTTTTCATCAATTTGCTCCATGATCCTGTCATCACAATGCTCCCTGCCCTTCTCATCACAATGCACCACGACCTTGTCATAAAAATGCTCCATGACCTTTGTCATCACAAAGATCCATGACACTTGGCATCAAAATGCTCCATGCAGTTTCATCACAATGCTGCATGAAACCTCTCATCACATTGCACCATGCCCTTTTCAGCAGAATCCTTCATGACGCTTGTCATCACAATGCTCGATACTCTTGTCATCACAATGCTCCATGCCCTTGTCATTACAATACTCCATGACGCATGTATCACAGTGTTCCGTGCCCTAGTCATCACAATGCTCCATGACGAATCTCATCACAATAATCCACGAAATTTTCATACCAATGTTCCATGCCCTTGTCATCACAATGCTCCCTTACCACTGTCATAACAATGCGTCATGACCCCTGCCATCACAATGTTCCATGGCCTTGTCATCCAAGGCTCCATGACCTTGGTCATCACAGTGCTCCAAGACGTCTGTAATCACAATGATCCATGCCCTTGTCGTCACAATGATTCATGATGCATGTCATCAGAATGCTCCATGGCCTTCTCATGAAAATTCTCCATTCTCTTGTCATCACAATGCTCCAAGACCCCTGTAATCACAATGCTCCATGCGCCTTGTCATTACAGTGCTCCATGATGCTCGTCATCACAATTATCCGTGATCTTCTCATCACAATGCTTCACTGTCTTGCAATCACAGTGCTCCATGCCCTGGTCATCACAATGCTCCATGTCCCATGTCATCACAATTCTCCACGTCCTTGTCATCACAATTCTCCATGACACTTCTATTTTTTTTTTTTTTTTTTTTTTTTTTTGTGGTATGCGGGCCTCTCACTGTTGTGGCCTCTCCCGTTGCGGAGCACAGGCTCCGGATGCGCAGGCTCAGCAGCCATGGCTCACGGGCCCAGCCGCTCCGCGGCATATGGGATCCTCCCAGACCGGGGCACGAACCCGTATCCCCTGCATCGGCAGGCGGACTCTCAACCACTGCGCCACCAGGGAGGCCCTCC
The DNA here is from genome assembly GCF_949752795.1 of Hyperoodon ampullatus. Classification (NCBI taxonomy): domain Eukaryota; kingdom Metazoa; phylum Chordata; class Mammalia; order Artiodactyla; family Ziphiidae; genus Hyperoodon; species Hyperoodon ampullatus. The sequence continues at coordinate 3,857,041 of NW_027641090.1, forward strand.
ATGACACTTCTTATCACAATGTTACATGATCTTGTCATTACAATTCTCCATGCACTTGTCATTGCAATGTTCTATGACCCCTGTCATAGCAAGCTCCTTGCGCTTGTCATCACAATGCTTCACGAAGTTGTCATGAAAATTCTCAATGGCCCTTGTCATCACAATGTTCCATGCACTTTTCATCACATTGCTCCATGACTCTTGTCATCACAGTGTCCCAAGCCCTTGTCATCAAAATGCTCCATTACCTTTGTCATCACAATCCTCCATGACACTTGTTATCACAAAGCTCTATGCCATTGTCATCACAATGGACAATGACATATATCATCACAATGCTCCCTGACACCTGTCTTCACAATACTCCATGACCTTGTCACCACAATGTTCCATGCCCTTGTCATCACTATGCGCCATGCCCACTGTCATCACAATAATCCATGAAACTTGTCAGACCAATGTTCCATGCCCCTCTCAACACAGTGCACCATCCCCTTGTCATCACAATGCTCCATGACCCCTGTCATCACAATGCTCCGTGACTGCAGTCATCACAATGCTTTATGACCTTTGTCATCACAATGGACCATTCTCTCATCACACAAGCCTCTGTGACCTTTGTCACCACAATGCTCCATGTCCTTGTCATCACAAATCTCCATGACGCATGTCATCAGAATGCTCCATTGCCTTCTCATCACAATGCTCCTTGACTTTGTCATCACAGTGCTTCCAAACCCTGTAATCACAATGCTCCATGCACCTTTTCATCAGAATGCTCCATGACCCTTTTCATCAAAATGCTTCATGACCCCTGACATCACAATGTTCCATAACCCCTGTAATCAAAATGTTCCATGACACTTTTCATCAATTTGCTCCATGACCCTGTCATCACAATGTTCCCTGACCTTCTCATCACAATGCACCACGACCTTGTCATCAAAATGGTCCGTGACCTTTGTCATCACAAAGCTCCATGACCCTTGGCATCACAATGCTCCATGCCATTTCATCACAATGCTACATGAAACCTCTCTTCACATTGCTCCATGCCCTTGTCAGCACAATGCTCCATGACGCTTGTCATCACAATGCTCGATACTCTTCTCATCACAATGCTCCTTGCCCTTTTCATTACAATCCTCCATGACTCATGTATGACAGTGTTCCGTGTCCTAGTCATCACAATGTTCCATGCCGAAACTCATCACAATAATCCATGAAAATTTCAGAAAAATGTTCCATGTCCTTGTCATCACAATGCTCCATTACCCCTGTCATAACAATGCTCCAAGACACATGCCATCACAATGTTCCACAGCCTTGTCATCCAAGGCTCCATGACCCTTGTCATCACAGTGCTCCAAGACCTCTGTAATCACAATGCTCCCTGCCCTTGCTGTCACAATGATTCATGACGCATGTCATCAGAATGCTCCATGGTCTTCTCATCACAATGCTCCATTCCCTTGTCATCACAGTGCTCCAAGACCCCTGTAATCACAATTCTACATGACCCATGTCATTACAGAACTCCAGGACGCTCGTCATCACCATTATCCGTGACCTTCTCATCACAATGCTCCACTGTCTTGCCATCACAATGCTCCATTCCCTGGTCATCACAATGCTCTATGTCCCATGTCATCACAATTCCCCACGTCCTTGTCATCACAATGCTCCATGACACTTCTTATCACAATGTTACATGATCTTGTCATCACAATTCTCCATGCACTTTTCATCGGAATGCTCTATGACCCCTGCAATAGCAAGCTCCATGCACTTGTCATCACAATGCTTCACGACGTTGTCTTCAAATTTCTCAATGGCCCTTGTCATCACAATGCTCCATGCCCTTGTCATCACAATGCTCCATGACGCTTGTCATCACAATGTCCCAAGCCCTTGTCATCAAAATGCTCCATTACCTTTGTCATCACAATCCTCCATGACACTTGGTATCACAATGCTCCATGCCATTTTCATCACAATGGACAATGACATATGTCATCACAATGATCCCTAACACCTCTCTTCACAATACTCCATGACCTTATCACCACAATGTTCCATGCCCTTGTCATCACTATGCGCCATGCCCACTGTCATCACAATAATCCATGAAACTTGTCAGACCAATGTTCCATGCCCCTGTCATCACAATGCACCATGCCCTTGTCATCACAATGCTCCATGACCACTGTCATCACAATGCTCCGTGACTCCAGTCATCACAATGCTTCATGACCTTTGTCATCAAAATGGTCCATTCCCTCGTCACACAAGGCTCTGTGACCTTTGTCACCACAATGCTCCATGTCCTTGTCATCACAAAGCTCCATGACGCATGTCATCAGAATGCTCCATTGCCTTCTCATCACAATGCTCCTTGCCTTTGTCATCACAATGCTTCCAAACCCCTATAATCACAATGCTCCATGGACCTGTTCATCAGAATGCTCCATGACTCTTTTCATCAAAATGTTTCATGACCCCTGACATCACAATGTTCCATAACCCCTGTAATCAAAATGTTACATGACACTTTTCATCAATTTGCTCCATGATACTGTCATCACAATGTTCCCTGACCTTCTCATCACAATGCACCACGACCTTGTCATCAAAATGCTCCATGACCTTTGACATCACAAAGCTCCATGACACTTGGCATCAGAATGCTCCATGCCATTTCATCACAATGCTACATGAAACCTCTCTTCACATTGCTCCATGCCCTTCTCAGCACAATGCTCAATGACGCTTGTCATCACAATGATCGATACTCTTCTCAAAACAATGCTCCATGCCCTTGTCATTACAATCCCCCATGACACATGTATCTCAGTGTTCCGTGCCCTAGTCATCACAATGCTCCATGCTGAATCTCATCACAATAATCCATGAAATTTTCAGACTAATGTTCCATGCCCTTGTCATCACAATGCTCCATTACCCCTGTCGTAACAATGCTCCATGACAACTGCCATCACAATGTTCCACAGCCTTGTCATCCAAGGCTCTATGACCCTTGTCATCACAGTCTTCCAAGACCCGTGTAATCACAATTTTCCATGCCATTGTCGTCACAAAGATTCATGACGCATGCCATCAGAATGCTCCGAGGCCTTCTCATCACAATGCTCCATGCCCTTGTCATCACAATGCTCCAAGACCACTGTAATCACAATGCTCCATGCCGTTGTCATCACAAAGATCCATGACCCCTGTCATAGCAAGCTCCATGTGCTTTTCATCACAATGCTTCATGAACTTGTCATCAAAATTCTCAATGGCCCTTGTCATCACAATCCTCCATGCCCTTGTCATCAAAATGCTCCATGACCCTTGTCATCACAATGCTCCAAACCCCTGTCATCACAATGCTCCATTAACTTTGTCATCACATTCCTACATGACACTTGGCATCACAATACTCCATGCCATTGTCATCACAATGGACAATGACATATGTCATCACATGCCCCCAGACCCCTGTCTTCACAGTACTCCATGACCTTCTCATCACAATCCTCCATGCTCTTCTCATCAGAATGTGCCTTGCCCACTGTCATCACAATAAACAATGAAACTTATCAGACCAATGCACCATTCCCCTGTCATCAGAATGCTCCATACCCTTGTCATCACAATGTTCCGTGACTCCAGTCATCACAATGCTTCATGACCTTTGTCATCACAATGGTACTTATCCTCGTCATCACAAGTCTCTGTGACCATTATCACCACAATGCTCCATGAACTTTTCATCACAATGCTCTGTGAACGTTGTCATCACAATGTTCCATGAATTTGTCAGCACAATGCTCCATGACCCTTGTCATCACAATGCTCCATGCGCTTCTCAGCACAATGCTCCATGACCCATGTCATCAAAATGCGCCATGCAATTGTCAACACAATGCTCCACAACCTTGTCATCACAATGCTCCATAAACCTTGTCATCACAATGCTCCATAAACCTTGTCATCACAATGCTCCATGCACTTCTCTTCAAAATGCTTTCTCAACACTGATATCACAATATTCCATCAGTAGTCATCACAATACTCCCTCACCACTGTCATCACAATTTTCCATGACCTCTGTCATCACAATGCCACATGCCATATCATCACAATGCTCCATGAACCCTGACATCAAAATGTTCCATATCCTCTGTCATCAGAATGCTCCATCACCCATTTCATCACAATGCTCCAAGACCCCTGACATCACAATGTTCCATAACCACTGTCATCAAAATGTTCCATGACCCTTTTCATCAAATTGCTCCATGACCCTGTCATCACAATGCACCATGTCCATCATCATAATGCTTCATGCTATTGTCATCACAATGAAATCAACATGCTCCATGACCTCTGTCATCAAAATGCACCAAACCCTTGTGATCACAATGTTCCATAACCATTGTCATCACAATGCACCATGACGCTCATCATCACAATTATCCATGGTCTTCTCATCACAGTGCTCCATGAACTTTGTCATCACAACGCTCAATACACTTGTCATCACAATGATCCCTGACACTTGTCATCAGTATGCTCCTTGAACCCTGTCATGACAAGGCTCCATGCCATTTCCATCACAATGATCCATACCATTTTCATCACAATGCTCCAAGCCCCCTGTAATCACAATGCTCCATGACCTTTAATCGCAAAGCTCCATGATGCATGTCATCAGAATGCTCCATGGCCTTCTCATCACATTGCTCCATGTCCTTGTCATCACAGTGCTCCAAGACCCCTGTCATCTCAATGTTCTGTGACTCAAGTAATCACAAGGCTTCATGACATTTGTCATCACAATGGTCCATGTCCTCGTCACACAGGTCTCTGTGACCTTTCTCACCACAATGCTCCATGAACTGTTTATCACAGTGCTCTGTGATCCTTGTCATCACCATGCTCCATGCCTTTGTCAGCACAATGCTCCATGACCCTTGTCATCACAATGCTGCATGCGCTTGTGAGCACAATGCTCCACAACCCATGTCATCACAATGCGCCATGCACTTGTCATCACAATGCTCCACATCCTTGTCATTACAGTGCTCCAAAAACCTTGTCATCACAATGCTCCATGCACTTCTAATTAAAATGCTCTCTCCCCCCTGTCATCACAATGTGCCATGTCATGACAATGCTACATGACGTTATAATCACAATGCTCCATGAACCCTGACATCACATTGTTCCATCATCCCTGTCTTCAAAATGCTCCATGACCCTTTTCATCACAATCCTCCATGACCCCTGACATCACAATGTTCCATAACCACTTTCATCAAAATATTCCATGATACTTTTCATCAAATTGCTCCATGACCCTGTCATCAAAATGCTCCCTGCCCTTCTCATCACAATGCACCACGACCTTGTCATTCAAATGCTTCATGAACTTTGTCATCACAAACTCCATGACCCTTGGCATCACAATGCTCCATGCCATTTTCATCACAATGTTTCATGACCCCTGTAATCACAATGCTCCATGCACATTTTCATCAGAATACTCCATGAGACTTGTCATCACAAGGCTCCATGGTTTTCTCATCACAATGCCCCAGGACCCTGTCATCACAGGGCCCCATTACCCTGTCATCACAATACTCCATGAACATTTTCAGCCCAATGCTCCATGACCTTCTTATCACAATGCTCCATGACCCTATCATCACAATGCTCCATGACCACTGTCATCACAGAGCTCCATGACCCCTGACAACACAATGATATGGGAATGTTGTATTCAAAATGCTCCATGACCCTTGTCATCACAATGCTCCATGCCCTTGTCATCACAATGCTCCATGAAGCCTCTCATCACATTGCTCCATGCCCTTGTCATTACAAACCTCCATGATCCATGTATCACAATGTTCCGTGCCCTTGTCATCACAATGCTCTATGCCCACTCTCATCATAGTAATCCTTGAAAGTTTTCAGAGCAATGCTCGATGCGCTTGTCATCACAACCCTCCATTGCCCATGTCATAACCATGCTCCATGAACCCTGCCATCACAATGTTCTACGGTCTTGTCATCACAAGGATCCAATACCCCTGTAATCGCAATGCTCCATGCCCCTTTTCATCAGAATGCTCCATGAGAATTGTCACCAAAAGGCTCCATGGTCCTCTCATCACAATGCTCCAGTACCTTGTCATCACAATGGTCCATGCCCACTTCATCAAAAGGCTCTGTGAAATTTGTCACCACAATGCTCCATGAAAATTTCATCACAATGCTCTTTTACCCATGTCTTCACTATGCTCCATGCCTTTGTCAGCACAATGCTCCATGACGCTTGTCATCACAATGCTCGATACACTTCTCATCACAATGCTCCATGCCCTTGTCATTACAATCCTCCATGACACATGTATCAAGTGTTCCGTGCACTAGTCATCACAATGCTCCATGCCGAAACTCATCACAATAATCGATGAAATTTTCAGACCAATGTTCCATGCACTTGTCATCACAATGCTCCATTACCCCTGTCATAACAATGCTCCATGACCCCTGCCATCACAATGTTCCACGGCCTTGTCATCCAAAGCTCCATGACCCTTGTCATCATAGTGCTCCAAGATCTCTGTAATCACAATGCTCCATGCCCTTGTCATCACAATGATTCATGACGCATGTCATCAGAATGCTCCATGGCCTTCTCATGAAAATGCCCCATTCCCTTGTCATCATAATGCTCCAGGAACCCTGGATTCACAATGCTCCATGCCCCTTGTCATTACAGTGCTCCATGACGCTCGTCATCACAATTATCCGGGATTTTCTCATCACAATGCTCCACGGTCTTGCCATCACAATGCTTCATGCCCTGGTCATCACAATGCTCCATGTCCCGTGTCACCACAATTCTTCACGTCCTTGTCATCACAATGCTCCATGAAACTTCTTATCACAATGTTACATGATCTTGTCATCACAATGCTCCTTGCACTTGTCATTGGAATGCTCTATGATCCCTGTCTTAGCAAGCTCCATGAGCTTGTCATCACAGTGCTTCACGACATTGTCATCAAAATTCTCAAAGGCACTTGTCATCACAATGCTCCATGCCCTTGTCATCACAATGCTCCATGACCCTTGTCATCACAATGTTCCAAGCCATTGTCATCAAAATGCTCCATTACCCATGTCATCACAATCCTCCATGACACTTGGTATCACAATGCTCCATGCCATTGTCATCACAATGGACAATGACATATGTCATCACAATGCTCCCTGACACATGTCTTCACAATACTCCATAACCTTTTCATCACAATGTTCCATGCCCTTGTCATCACAATGCAACATTCCCACTGTAATCACAATAATCCATGAAACATGTCAGACCAATGTTCCATGCCCCTGTCATCACAATGCTCCATGCCCTTGTCATCACAATGCTCCATGACACCGGTCATCACAATGCTTCATGACATTTGTCCTCACAATGTTCCATGCCCTCGTCACACAGGGCTCTGTGAACTTTGTCATCACAATGCTCCATGTCACTGTCATCACAAAGCTCCATAACGCATGTCATCAGAATGCTCCATTGCCTTCTCATCACAATGCTCCTTGCCCTTGTCATCAAAATGCTTCAAAACCCCTGTAATCGCAATGCTCCGTGCACTTTTTCATCAGAATGCTCCATGACCCTTTTCATCAAAATGCTCCATTACCCATGACATCACAATGTTCCATAACCCCTGTCATCAAAATGATCCATGACACTTTTCATCAATTTGCTCCATGACATTTTCATCACAATGCTCCATGCCATTTCATCACAATGCTACATGAAACTTCTCATCACATTGCTCCATGCCCTTGTCAGCACAATGCTCCATGACGCTTGTCATCACAATTCTCGATACTCTTCTCATCACAATGCTCCATGCCCTTGTCACTACGATCGATCATGACACAGGTATCACAGTGTTCCGTGCCCTAGTCATCACAATGCTCCATGCAGAATCTCATCACAATAATCCATGAAATTTTCAGACTAATGTCCCATGCCCTTGTCATCACAATGCTCCATTACCCCTGTCATAAAAATGCTCCATGACACTGCCATCACAATGTTCCACGGCCTTGTCATCCAAGGCTCCATGACCCTTGTCATCACAGTTCTCCAAGACCCCTGTAATCACAATGTTCCATGCCTTTTTCGTCACAAAGATTCATGACACATGTCATCAGAATGCTCCATGGCCTTCTCATCACAATGCTCCATTCCCTTGTCACCACAGTGCTCCAAGAACCCTGTAATCACAATTCTACATGCCCCATGTCATTACAGAGCTCCATGACGCTCGTCATCACAATTATCCGTGATCTTCTCATCACAATGCTCCACGGCCTTGCCATCACAATGCTCCATGCCCTGGTCATCACAATGCTCCATGTCCCATGAAATCACAATTCTCCACGTCCTTGTCATTACAATGCTCCATGACATTTCTTATCACAATGTTACATGATCTTTTCATCACATTTCTCCATGCACTTGTCTTCGCATTGCTCTATGAACCCTGTCATAGCAAGCTACATGCGCTTGTCATCACAATGCTTCACGACGTTGTCATCAAAATGCTCAATGGCACTTGTCATCACAATGCTCCATGACACTTGGTATCATAATGCTCCATGCCATTGTCATCACAATGCTCCGTGACTCCAGTCATCACAATGCTTCATGACTTTTGTCACCACAATGCTCCATGCCCTTGTTTTCACAATGCTCCATGCCCACTGTCATCACAATATTCCATGAAACTTGTCAGACCAATGATCCATGCCCTCTTCACACAAGGCTCTGTAATCCTTGTCACCACAGTGCTCCATGAACTTTTCATCACAGTGCTCTTTGTCCCTAGTCATCACAATGCTCCATGCCTTTGTCAGCACAATGCTCCATGACACTTGTCATCAAAATGCTCCATGCGCTTGTCAGCACAATGCTCCTTGACCTATGTCATGACAATGTGCCATGCGCTTCTCATCACAATGCTCCACATCCTTTTCATCGCTATGCTCCATAAAACTTGTCATCACAATGCTCCATGCACTTCTCATCAAAATGCTCTCTCACCACATATATCACAATGTTCCATCACTAGTCATCACAATACTCCCTCACCCCTGTCATCACAATGTTCCATGACCCCTGTCATCACAGTGCTACAAGCCCTTATCATCACAATGCTCCATGACCCCTGACATCACAATGTTCCATAACACCTGTCACAAAATGCTCCATGACCCATTTCATCTCAATGCTTCATGACCCCTGACATCACAATGTTCCATAACCCCTGTAATCAAAATGTTCCATGACACTTTTCATCAAATTGCTCAATGACGCTCTCATCACAATGCTCCCTGCCCTTCTCATCACAATGCACCACGCCCTTGTCATCAAAATGCCCCATGACATTTGTCATCACAAAGCTCCATTACCCCTGTCATAACAATGATCCATGACCCCTGCCATCACCAGGTTCCACGGCCTTGTCATCACAAGCCTCGATGACCCTTGTCATCACAATGCACCAAGACCCCTGTAATCACAATGCTCCATGCCCTTGTCATCACAAAGCTCCATGACGCATATCATCTGAATGCTCCATGGCCTTCTCATCACAATGCTCCATGCCCTTGTCATCACAATGCTCCAACAGCCCTATAATCACAATGCTCCATGCCTCTTTTCATCTCAATGCTCCATGAACCCTGTCATCACAATGCACCGTGCCCATCACCATAATATTTCATGCTATTGTCATCACAATGAAATCAAAATCCTCAATGACCTCTGTCATCACAATGCACCAAACCCTACTGATCACAATGTTCCACAACACTTGTCATCACAATGCCCTATGACGCTGGTCATCACTATTATCAATGGACTTCTCCTCACAATGCTCAATACACTTATCATCACAATGCTCCCTGACAGTTGTCATGAGTATGCTCCTTGAACCCTGTCAGGACAAGTCTCTATGCATTTTTCATGACAATGATCCATTCCCTTTTCATCACAATGCTCCAAGACCCCTGTAATCACAATGCTCCATGGCCTTGTCATCACAAAACTCCATGACGCATGTCATCAGAATGCTCCATTGCCTTCTCATTACAATGCTCCATGCCCTTGTCATCACAATGCTTCAAAACCCTTGTAATCACAGTGCTCCATGCACCTTTTCATCAGAATGCTCCATGACCCTTTTCATCAAAATGCTCCATTACCGCTGACATCACAATGTTCCATAACCCCTGTCATCAAAATGTTCCATGACACTTTTCATCAATTTGCTTCATGACCCTGTCATCACAATGCTCCCTGCCCTTCTCATCACAATGCACCACGACCTTGTCATCAAAATGCTCCATGACGTTTGTCATCACAAAGCTCCATGACCCTTGGCATCACAATGCTCCATGCCATTTCATCACAATGCTACATGAAACCTCTCATCACATTGCTCCATGCCATTGTCAGCACAATGCTCCATGATGCTTGTCATCACAATGTTCGATACTCTTCTCATCAAAATGCTCCATGCCCTTGTCATTACAATCCTCCATGACACATGTATCACAGTGTTCCGTGCCTTAGTCATCACAATGCACCATGCCGAATCTCATCACAATAATCCATGAAATTTTCAGACCAATGTTCCATGCCCTTGTCATCACAATGCTCCATTACCCCTGTCATAACAATGCTCCATGACCCCTGCCATCACAATGATCCACGGCCTTGTCATCCAAAGTTACATGACCCTTGTCATCACATTGCTCCAAGACCCCTGTAATCACAATGCTCTATGCCCTTGTCCTCACAAAGATCCTTGACGCATGTCATCAAAATGCTCCATGGCCTTCTCATCACAATGCTCCATGCACTTGTCATCACATGCTCCAAGACCCCTGTAATCACAATGCTCCATGTCCTTGTCATCACAAAGCTCAATGATGCATGTCATCAGAATGCTCCATTGACTTCTCATCACAATGATCCATGCCCTTGTAATCACATTGCTTCAAAACCACTGTAATCCCAATGCTCCATGCACCTTTTCATCAGAATGCTCCATGACCCTTTTCATCAAAATGCTCCATGACCCCTGACATCACAATGTTCCATAACACCTGTCATCAAAATGTTCCATGACAATTTTCATCAATTTTGCTCCATGACCCTGTCATCACAATGCTCCCTGCCCTTCTCATCACAATGCACCACGACCTTGTCATCAAAATGCTCCATGACATTTGTCATCACAAAGCTCCATTACCCTTGGCATCACAATGCTCCATGCCATTTCATCACAATGCTACATGAAATATTTCTTCACATTGCTCCATGCCCGTGTCAGCACAATGCTCAATGATGCTTGTCATCACAATTCTCGATACTCTGCTCATCACAATGCTCCATGCCCTTGTCATTACAATCCTCCATGACATATGTATGACAGTGTTCCGTGCCCTAGTCATCACAATGTTCCATGCCGAAACTCATCACAATAATCCATGAAATTTTCAGACCAATGTTCCATGCCCTTCTCATCACAATGCTCCATTACCGCTGTCATAACAATGCTCCAAGACACATGCCATCACAATGTTCCATGGCCTTGTCATCCAAGGCTCCATGACCCTTGTCATCACAGTGCTCCAAGACCTCTGTAATCACAATGCTCCATGCCCTTGTCATCACAAAGATCCACGACACATGTCATCAGAATGCTCCATAGCCTTCTCATCACAATTCTCCATTCCCTTGTCATCACAGTGCTCCAAGACCCCTGTAATCACAATTCTACATGCCCCATGTCATTACAGAGCTCCATGACGCTCGTCATCACAATTATCCGTGATCTTCTCATCACAATTCTCCACGTCCTTGTCATCACAATGCTCCATGACACTTCTAATCACAATGTTACATGATCTTGTCATCACAATTCTCCATGCACTTGTCATCAGAATGCTCTATGAACCCTGCCATAGCAACCGCCATGCGCTTGTCAACACAATGCTTCACGACGTTGTCATCAAAATTCTCAATGGCCCTTGTCATCACAATGCTCCATGCCCTTGTCATCACAATTCTCCATGACGCTTGTCATCACAATGTCCCAAGCCCTTGTCATCAAAATGCTCCATTACCTTTGTCATCACAATCCTCCATGACACTTGGTATCACAATGCTCCATGCCATTTTCATCACAATGGACAATGACATATGTCATCACAATGATCCCTGACACCTCTCTTCACAATACTCCATGACCGTGTCATCACAATGTTCCATGCCCTTGTGAGCACAATGTGCCACGCCCACTGTCATCACAAGAATCCAAGAAACTTGTCAGAACAATGTTCCATGCCCCTGTCATCGCAATGCTCCATGCCCTTGTCATCACCATGCTCCATGACCCATGTCATCACAATGCTCCGTGCCAACAGTCATCACAATGCTTCATGACCATTGTCATCACAATGGTCCATGCCCTCGTCACCCAAGGCTCTGTGACCTTTGTCACCACAATGCTCCATGTCCTTGTCATCACAAAGCTCCATGACGCATGTCATCAGAATGATCCTTTGCCTTCTCATCAAAATGCTCCTTGCCCTTGTCATCACAATTTTTCAAAACCCCTGGAATCACAATGCTCCATGCACGTTTTCATGAGAATGCTCCATGACCCTTTTCATCAAAATTCTCCATGACCCCTCACATCACAATGTTCCATAACCCCTGTAATCAAAATGTTCCATGACACTTTTCATCAATTTGCTCCATGACCCTGTCATCACAATGCTCCCTGCCCTTCTCATCAAAATGCACCACGACCTTGTCATCAAAATGCTCCATGACCTTTGTCATCAGAAAGCTCCATGACCCTTGGCATCACAATGCTCCATGCCATTTCATCACAATGCTACATGAAAACTCTCATCACATTGCTCCATGCCCTTGTCAGCAGAATGCTCCATGACGCTTGTCATCACAATGCTTGATACTCTTCTCATCACAATGCTCCTTGCCCTTGTCATTACAATCCCCCCTGACACATGTATCACAGTGTTCCGTGCCCTAGTCATCACAGTGCTCAATGCCGAATCTCATCACAATAATCCATGAAATTTTCAGACTAATGTTCCATGCCTTTGTCATCACAATGCTCCATTACCCATGTCATGACAATGCTCCATGACCCCTGTCATCACAATGTTCCACGGCCTTGTCATCCAAGGCTCCATGACCCTTGTCATCACAGTGCTCCAAGACCACTGTAATCACAATGCTCCATGCCCTTGTCATCACAATGCTCCAAGACCCCTGTAATCACAATGCTCCATGCCCCTTGTCATTACAGGGCTCCATGACGCTCGTAATCACAATTATCCGTGATTTTCTCATCACAATGCTCCACGGTCTTGCTATCACAATGCTCCATGCCCTGGTCATCACAGTGCTCCTTGTCCCATGTCATCACAATTCTACATGTATTTATCATCACAATGCTCTGACACTTCTTATCACAATGTTACATGATCTTGTCATCACAATTCTCCATGCGCTTGTCATCACAATGCTTCACGACGTTGTCATCAAAATTCTCAATGGCCCTTGTCATCACAATGCTCCATGCTCTTGTCATCACAATGCTCCATGATGCTTGTAATCACAATGTCCCAAGCCCTTGTCATCAAAATGCTCCATTACCTTTGTCATCACAATACTCCATGACACTTGGTATTACAATGCTCCATGCCATTGTCATCACAATGGACAATGACATTTCATCAAAGTGCTACCTGACATCTGTCTTCACAATACTCCATGACCTTGTCATCACAATGTTACATGCCCTTGTCATCACAATGCGCCATGCCCACAGTCATCACAATAATCCATGAAACTTTTCAGACCAATGATCCATGCCCCTGTCATCACAATGCTTCATGCCCTTGTCATCACAAAGCTCCATGATGCATGTCATCAGAATGCTCCAGGGGCTTCTCATTCACGATGCTCCATGCCGTTGTCATCACAATTCTACTAGACACCTGTAATCACAATGCTCCATGTCCATTTTCATCTCAATGCTCCATGAACCTGTCATCACAATGCTCCCTGCCCTTCTCATCACAATGCACCATGACCTTGTCATCAAAATGCTCCATGCCCCTATTCATCAGAATGCTCCTTGAGACTTTCATCACAAGGCTACATGGTCTTCTCATCACACTGCTCCAGGACCTTTTCATCAAAATTATCAATTCCCTTGTCATCACAGTGCCCCTTGACCACTGTCATCACAATACTCTCTGAACATTTTCAGCCCAATGCTCCATGACCTACTCATCACAATGCTCCATGACACTTGTCATCACAATGCTCCATGAAGCCTCTCATCACAATGCTCCATGACACCTGTCATCACAATGCTCCATGCCCCTTGTCATTACAGTGATCCATGAGGCTCTTTATCATAATTATCCATGGTCTTTTCATCACAATGCTCCATGGTCTTTCCATCACAATTCTCCATGCCCTGTTCATCAAAATGCTCCCTGTCCCATGTCAATACAATTCTCCACGTCCTTGTCATCACAATGCTCCGTTACACTTCTCATCACTATGTTACATGATCTTGTCAACACAATTCTCCATGCACATGTCATCGCAATGCTCTATGACCCCTGTCATAGCAAGCTCCATGCCCTTGTCATCACAAAGCTCCAACACACCAGTAATCACAATGCTCCATGCGCATTTTCATGTCAATGATCCATGAACCCTGTCATCACAATGCACCGTGCCCATCGCCATAATATTTCATGCTATTGTCATCACAATGAAATCAAAATGCTCAATGACCTCTGTCATCACAATGCACCAAACCCTTGTGATCACAATGTTCCATAACACTTGTCATCACAATGCCCCATGACGCTGGTCATCACAATTATCCATGGTCTTCTCATCACAATGCTCCATGATCTTTGTCATCACAATGCTCAATACACTTATCATCACAATGCTCCCTGACAGTTGTCATCAGTATGCTCCTTCAACCCTGTCATGACAAGGCTCCATGCATTTTTCATCACAATGATCCATTCCCTTTTCATCAAAATGCTCCATGACCCATGACATCACAATGTCCCATAACCCCTGTAATCAAAATGTTCCATTACACTTTTCATCAATTTGCTCCATGACCCTGTCATCACAATGCTCCCTGCCTTTCTCATCACAATGCACCAAACCTTTTCATCAAAATGCTCCATGACCTTTGTCATCACAAAGCTCCATGACCCTTGGCATCACAATGCTCCATGACATTTCATCACAATGCTACATGAAACCCCTCATCACATTGCTCCATGCCCTTGTCAGCACAATGCTCCATGACGCTTGTCATCACAATGCTCGATACTCTTCTCATCACAATGCTCCATGCCCTTGTCATTATAATCCCCCCTGACACATGTATCACAGTGTTCCGTGCCCTAGTCATCACAATGCTCCATGCCGAATCTCATCACAATAATCCATGAAATTTTCAGACTAATGTTCCATGCCCTTGTCATCACAATGCTCCATTACCCGTTTCATGACAATGCTCCATGACCCCTGCCATCACAATGTTCCACAGCCTTGGCATCCAAGGCTCCATGACCCTTGTCATCACAGTGCTCCAAGACCTCTGTAATCACAATGCTCCATGCCCTTGTCGTAACAATGATTCATGACGCATGTCATCAGAATGCTCCTTGGCCTTCTGATCACAATGCTCCATTCCCTTGTCATCACAGTGATCCAAGACACCTGTAATCACAATGCTCCATGCCCCTTGTCATTACAGTGCTCCATGACGCTCGTCATCACAATTATCCGTGATCTTCTCAATACAATGCTCCACGGTCTTGCCATCACAATGCTCCATGCCCTGGTCATCACAATGCCCCATGTCCCATGTCATCAAAATTATCCACGTCCTTGTCATCACAATGCTTTATGACACTTCTTATCACAATGTTACATGATCTTGTCATCACAAATCTCCATGCACTTTTCATCGCAATGCTCTATGACCACTGTCATAGCAAGCTCCATGCGCTTGTCATCACAATGCTTCACGACGTTGTCATCAAAATTCTCAATGGCCCTTGTCATGACAATGCTCCATGCCCTTGTCATCACAATGCTCCATGACCCTTGTCATCACAATGTCCCAAGCACTTGTCATCAAAATGCTCCATTACCTTTGTTATCACAATCCTCCATGACACTTGGTTTCAGAATGCTCCATGTCATTGTCATCACAATGGACAATGACATATGTCATCACAATGCTCCCTGACACCTCTCTTCACAATACTCCATGAAATAGTCATCACAATGTTCCATGCCCTTGTCATCACAGTGCGCCATGCCCACTGTCATCACAAGAATCCATGAAACTTTTCCGACCAATGTTCCATGACACTTTCATCACAATTCTCAATGCCCTTGTCATCACAATGCTCCATGACCCCACAAATCACAATGCTTCATGACCTTTGTCATCACAATGGTCCATGCCCTCATCACACAAGGCTCTGTGACCTTTGTCTCCACAATGCCCCATGTCCTTGTCATCACAAAGCTCCATGATGCATGTCATCAGAATGCTCCATTGCCTTCTCATCAAAATGCTCCTTGCTCTTGTCATCACAATTTTTCAAAACGCCTGTAATCACAATGCTCCATGCACCTTTTCATCAGAATGCTCCATGACACTTTTCATTAAAATTCTCCATGACACCTGATATCACAATGTTCCATAACCCCTGTCATAAAAAGGTTCCATGACAATTTTAATCAATTTGTTCCATGACCCTGTCATCACAATGCTCCCTGCATTTCTCATCAAAATGCACCACGACCTTGTCATCAAAATGCTCCATGAACTTTGTCACCACAAAGCTCCATGACACTTGGCATCACAATGCTCCATGCCATTTCATCACAATGGACAATGACATATGTCATCACAATGCTCCCTGACACCTGTCTTCACAATACTCCATGACCTTGTCATCACAATGTTCTATGCACTTGTCATCACAATGTGCCATGCCCACTCTCATCACAATAATCCATAATCTTGTCAGAGAAATGCTCCATGACCCCTGTCATCACAATGCTATGTGACTCCAGTCATTACAATGTTTCATGACCTTTGTCATCATAGTGGTCCATGTCCTCTTCAAACAAGGCTCTGTGATCTTTTACACCACAATGCTGCATGAATATTTCATCACAATGCTCTGTGTCCCTTGTCATCAAAATGCTCCATGCCTTTGTCACCACAATGTCCCATGCCCTTGTCATCACAATGCTCCATGCCCACTGTCATCACAATAATACATGAAACATGTCAGACAAATGTTCCATGCCCCCGTCATCACATTGCTCCATGCCCTTGTCATCACAATGCTACATGACCCCTTTCATCACAATGCTCCATGACTCCAGTCACCACAATGCTTCATGACATTTGTCCTCACAATGGTCCATGCCCTCTACACACAAGGCTCTGTGACCTTTGTCACCACAATGCTCCATGCCCTTGTCATCTCAATGCTCCATGCCCACTCTCATCACAATAATCCATGAAACATGTCAGACCAATGTTCCATGCCCCTGTCATCACATTGCTCCATGCCCTAGTCATCACAGTGCTCCATGACCCCTGTCATCACAATGCACCGTGACTCCAGTCATCACAAAGATTCATTACCTTTGTCCTCACAATGGTCCATACCTTCGTCACACAAGGCTCTGTGATCTTTGTCACCACAGTGCTCCATGAAATTTTCATCACAATGCTCTGTGTCCCTTGTCATCACAATGCTCCATGCCTTTGTCAGCACAATGCTCCATGACACTTGTCATCAAAATGCTCCATGCGCTTTTCAGCACAATGCTCCATGACACATGTCATCACAATGTGCCATGCTCTTTTCATCACAATGCTCCACATCCTTTTCATCGCTATGCTCTATAAAACTTGTCATCACAATGCTCCATGCACTTCTCATCAAAATGCTCTCTCACCACATATATCACAATGTTCCATCATTAGTCATCAGAATACTCGCTCACCCCTGTCATCAAAATGTTCCATGACCACTGTCATCACAGTGCTACATGTACTTATCATCACAATGCTCCATGACCCCGACATCACAATGTTCCATAACCCCTGTCACAAAATGCTCCATGACCCATTTCATCACAATGCTTCATGACCCATGAAATCACAATGTTCCATAACCCCTGTCATCAAAATATTCCATGACACTTTTATTCAAATTGCTCCATGACCCTGTCATCAAAATGCTCCCTGCCCTTCTCATCACAATGCACCACGCCCTTGTCATCAAAATGCCCCATGACTTTTGTCATCACAAAGCTTCATGGCCCTTGGCATCACAATGCTCCATGCCATTGTCATCGCAATGCTCAATGAAAACTCTCATCACATTGCTCCATGCCCTTGTCATCACAATGTTCCATTACATCTGTCATAACAATGCTCTATGACCCTTGCCATCACAATGTTCCACGGCCTTGACATCACAAGGCTCCATGACACTTGTCATCACAATGCTCCAAGACCCTGTAATCACAATGCTCCATGCAATTGTCATCAGAAAGCTCCATAACGCATGTCATAAGAATGCTCCGTGGACTTCTCATTAACTATGCTCCATGCACTTGTCATCACAATGCTCCAGGACCCCTGTAATCACAATGCTCCATGTCCCTTTTAATCTCAATGTTCCAAGAACCCTGTCATCCCATGCACCATGCCCATCGTCATAATGATTCATGCTATTGTCATCACAATGAAATCAATATGCTCCATGACTTCTGTCATCACAATGCTCCAAACACTTGTGATCACAATGTTCCATAACACTTGTCATCACAATGCCCCATGACGCTCCTCATCACAGTTAACCATGGTCTTCTCATCACAATGCTCCATGAACTTTGTCATCACAATGCTCAATACAATTGTCATCACAATGCTCCCTGACATTTGTCGAGAGTATGCTCCTTGAACCTGCCCTGACAAGGCACCATGCCTTTTTCATCACAATGATCCATGCCCTTTTCATCACAATGCTCAAAGACCCATGTAATCACAATGCTCCATTCCCCTTTTCATCACAAACATCCATGACACATGTCATCAGAATGCCCCATGGCCTTCTCATCACAATGCTCCATGCCACTGTTATCACAGTGCTCCTAGACCCCTGTCATCACAATACTCCATGAGTATTTTCAGTCCAATGCTCCATGATCTTCTCATCACAATGCTCCATGATCCCTGTCATCAAAACGCTCCGTGCTCCTTGAAATAAAAATGATCCATGACCTCTGTCATCACAATGCTCCAAACCCTTGTGATCACATTGTTCCACAACACTTGTCATCACAACGCTCCATGATGCCTGTCATCACAATACTCCATGCCCGTGTAATTACAATGCTCCATGACCTTTGTGATCACAATGCTCAATACACATGTCATCACAATGCTCCCTGACACTTGTCGTCAGAATGCTCCTTGAACGCTGTCATGAAAAGCCTCCATGCCTTTTACATCAAAATGCTCCATTCACATTTCATCAAAATGCTCCATGCCATTGTCATCACATTACTCCACAAGCTTGTGATCAGAATGCTCCACGACCCTTGTCATCAAAATGCTCCATGTCCCTTGTCATTACAGTGCTGCCTGACGCTCAACATCACAATTATCCATGGTCTTCTCATCACAGTGCTCCACGGTCTTGCCATCACAATTCTCCATTACACTTCTCACTTTTCATCACAATTCTCCATGCACTTGTCATCGCAATGCTCCATGAACCCTGTCATAGCAAGCACCAAGTGCTTTTCATCACAGTGCTTCACGACATTGTCATCAAAATTCTCAATGGCCGTTGTCATCACAGTGCTCCATGCCCTTGTCATCACAGTGCTCCATGAACATTGTCATCAAAAAGCTCCAAGCCCTTGTCATCACAATGCTCCATATCATTTGTCATCACAATCCTCCATGACACTTGGCTTCACAATGCTCCATGCCATTGTCATCACAATGCACCAAGACATATGTCATCAGAATGCTCCCTGACACCTGTCTGCACAGTACTCCATGACCTTCTCATAACAATGCTGCATGCCCTTGTCATCACAATGCGCAATGCCCACTGTCATCTCAATAATCCGTGAAACTTGTCAGACCAATGCTCCATGCCCCTGCCATCACAATGCTAAATGCCCTTGTAATCACAATGCTCCGTGATTCCAGTCATCACAATGCTTCATGACCTTTGGCAACAAAATGGTCCATGCCCTCGTCATCACAGGGCTCTGTGAAATTTGTCACCATAATGCTCCATGAACTTTTCATTCACAATGATTTGTGACCCTTGCCATCACAATGCTCCATGCCTTTGTCAGCAGAGTGCTCCATGACCATTGTTATCACAATGCTCCATGCGCTTGTTATCAAAATTTTCCACAAACTGGTCATCAGAATGCTCCATAAAACTTGTCATCACAATCCTCCATGTACTTCTCATCAAAATGCTCTCTCACTACTGATATCAAAATGTTCCATCACTAGTCATCACAATACTCGCTCACCCCTGTCATGACACTGTTCCACGGCCTTGTCATCACAAGGCTCCATGACCCTTGTCATCACAATGCTCCAAGACCCCTGTAATCACAATGCTCCATGCTATTGTCATCACAAAGCTACATGACGCATGCCATCAATCTGCTCCATGGCCTTCTCATCACAATGCCCCATGCCCTTGTCATCACAGTGCTCCAAAACAACTGTAATCAATATGCACCATGCCACATTCATCTCAATGCTCCATGAAATCTGTAATCACAATGAACCATGACCATAATCATGGAGACTTATCAATACATAGGTTTTAAGATTCTTACTAGTCAGATATATCCTTCTGCGAGAAATATGGGGTTTTGAGTCCATTTCACTAGGAAAGTGTAGGTCTTGTCTATTCCGTATTTGGTTTTTGGAACGGTAAATGTACTAATATCAAACTCTGGTTTTATGCATCACCCCACCTCTCCTTCCCCCTTAAGCAGGCACAAGATTGTTTTGTAAAAGTGAGACTCTGTTCTCTTTCCTAACTCAGTTCATGTGTAGCCATGTTTACAGGACCTTCATAAGTGATATCTGATGATAAGTTTCTTTTTCTCTGTGACTTATTTCACTTAGAATCATCGTACCTGAATCCAATCATTTTGCTGCTACTGGCCTTATGACATTGATTTCATTGCTGACTTATATTCCATCGTATGTAAGTAACACAATTTCCTGAACCATTTTTGTCTTTCCTGGGATAATTAAGGTGTACCCAAGTTGAGGTTCTTGTAAGCAGTGCAGCCCTAAATTTTGGGGTGGCTCTGTCTTATTGATTTTCAATTTTCCCAAGGTATACTCCCTAGACTGGTAGTGCCCTTGGCTCTGTAGCTCTGTTGTTTCCTTGTTTTAGGGAACACAGTGCACTCCTCCAGAGAGGCAGTTGGCAATTTACATCCTGTCCATCAGCATAACTAGAATCCCTGTTCTCCAGGGCCTATCTTGCCTTTCTGGATTTTACACATTTTGCGGATGTCCCTTTTGACCGGTGCGAAGTGATACTTCCTTGTAGTGCAGATTTGCATTGCCTGCTTTCTTGCTTGGCCAAAAAGCGTGTATGCGTTTTCTCCTGAATATATTCAGGAGAAAACACATAAGCCCTTTTTGGCCAAGTGCATCATTGTCGAAGTTGTGCCCTTATTCCTATGCTTTAAAGGCAATTCCAATGTACCTCTTGAAATCTGTTTCCTGCTATTCTGGTTTGCTTTCAAGTCTGCCTCGTTGCCTTCCCTCAACAGATTTTCGGACGATTGTTGTCCTTTACTACTCTGCCAGTTTGTGCATTGCTGTGCCCCTGAGCTCCATTTTTCAACTCGTTTTTTGTGAGCTGACCGCAAGTCCAAAATTTTGGTTCAGGACCTATACTGGTTCCCGGCGGGTTCTGAGACTTTGGTTAATTCTTCTTCCTGCTGGGAAATTAGAATGACATGTGCCCGTCCAAATGCCTAAGAGCTACTCTCTCATTGGTTCTCCCTCTTGCCTTTCATCCTCTACAAAATTGGCCACCTGTGAGAACCAGGAGGTTAAAGGGGCTGTCTCTCCAAGTTGGGAGATTGATAGTAAAGCAGTTGGAAACTCAAACCGGAGCACCAGGACAGGGATTATTAGTTGCGTTTTAGAAACCTTTCGTATTCAAAGTGTGTCCATTTTCTAGGTTTCCCGTACATGTTATACCTGTAGTAATATTCCCTTCAACCTGGAGAGTTGGGAATCTTGGAATGTGTGCCACGTGTTATTTCTTTAATGGGTCTGCATTTGCTCAACAATCCTCTCACTCCCAAGTGTCCAGCCTAATGCCACATCAAGCTGTCATTGTAGATAGTGTCATTCCAGGTTTCATCAGAGCCCCTGAAGGAATTGTAAAGAATTTCCCTGTTTTTTTGTTTTGTTTTTGAAATTCATTTTTATAGTGGGTTTGAGCTGATTATAACTGCCATGTTTATTCCAGTCTAGACACACTTGATTCCCTTATGGAGACTTATCAATACATAGGTTTTAAGATTCTTACTAGTCAGATATATTCCTTTGCGAGAAATATGGGGTTTTGAGTCCATTTCACTGAGGAATGTGTAGGGCTTCTCTATTCCGTATTATGTTTTTGGAACGGTACGTGTACTAATATCAAACTCTGGTTTTATGCATCACCCCACCTCTCCATCCCCCTTAAGCAGACATAAGAGTGTTTTCTAAAGGTGAGACACTGTTCTCTTTCCTAACTCAGTTCATCTGTAGCCATGTTTACAGGACCTTCATAAGTGATATCTTATGATAAGTTTCTTTTTCTCTGTGACTTATTTCACTTAGAATCATCGTACCTGAATACACTCATTTTGCTGCTACTGGCCTTATAACATTGATTTCATGGCTGAGGGATATTCCATCGTACATAAGTAACACAATTTCTTGAACCATTTTTGTCTTTCCTAGGATATATAAGTTGTACCCAAGTTGAGGTTCTTGTAAGCAGTGCAGCACTAAATTTTGTGGTGGCTCTGTCTTATTGATTTTCAGTATTCCCAAGGTATATTCCCTAGACTGGAAGTGCCCTTGGCTCTGTTGTTCTGTTGTTTACTTGTTTATGGAACACAATTCACTCCTCCAGAGAGGCAGTTGGCAATTTACATCCTGCCCATCAGCATAACTAGGATCCCTGTTCTCCACGGCCTGCCTTGCCTTTCTGGTTTTTACACATTTTGCGGATATCCCTTTTGACTGGTGGGAAGTGATACTTCATTGTAGTTCAGTTTTGCATTGCCCGCTTGCTTGCTTGGCCAAAAAGGGCGTATGCGTTTTCTCCTGAATATATTCAGGGGAAAATACATACGGCATTTCTGGCCAAGTGAATCATTGTTGAAGTTGTGCCCTCTTCCAGTGCTTTAAAGGCGATTCCAATGTACCTCTTGAAATCTGTTTCCTTCTATTCTGGCTCACTTTCAAGTCCGCCTCGTTGCCTTCCCTCAAAAGATTTTTGGACGATTGTCGTCCTTTATTTCTCTGATAGTTTGTGCATTGTTGTGACCCTATGATCCATTTTTCATCTCGTTTTTTTGTGAGCTGACCGCAAGTCCAAAATTTTGGTTCAGGACCTATACTGGTTCCCGGAGCGTGGCTGAGACTTTGGTTAATTCTTCTTCCTTCCGGGATATTAGAGTGACATGTGCCCGTCCAAATGCCTAACAGCTACGCTCTCATTGGTTCTCCCTCTTCCCTTTCATCCCCTGCCAAATTGGCAACCTGTGCGAACCAGGAGGTTAAAGGGGCTGTCTTTCCAAGTTGCTAGCTTGATAGTAAAGCAGTTGGAAAGTCACACCGGAGCACCAGGAGAGGGACTATTAGTTGAGTTTTAGAAACCTTTCATATTCACAATGTGTCCATTCTCTAGGTTTCCCGTACATGTTATAGCTGTAGTAATATTCCCTTCAACCTGGAGAGTTGGGACTCTTGGAATGTGTGCCACGCATTATTGCTTTATATGGTCTGCATTTGCTCACCGAATCTCACCAATCATCTCAGTCCCAAGTGTCCAGCCTTATGCCACATTCAGCTGTCATTGTAGATAGGGTCATTCCAGGTTTCATCAGAGCCCCTGAAGGAATTGTAAAGGATTTCTCTTTTTTTGTTGTTGTTTTTGAAATTCCTTTTTATAGTGGGTTTGAGCTGATTCTCACTGCCATGTTTATGGCAGTCAAGACACACTTCATTCCCTTACGGGAACATATCAATACATAGGTTTTAAGTTTCTTACTAGTCAGATATATACCTCTGGGGGAAATATGGGGTTTTGACTCCCTTTCACTGAGGAAATTGTAGGTCTTTTCTATTCCATAGTTGGTTTTTGGAACGGTACATGTACTAATATCAAACTCTGGTTTTATGCATCACCCCACCTCTCCTTCCCCCTTAAGCAGTCATAAGAGTGTTTTCTAAATGTGAGACTCTGTTCTATTTCCTAACTCAGTTCATGTGTAGCCATGTTTACAGGACATTCATAAGTGATATCTGATGATAAGTTTCTTTTTCTCTGTGACTTATTTCACTTAGAATCATCGTACCTGAATCCACTCATTTTGCTGCTACTGGCCTTATGATATTGATTTTATGGCTTAATGATATTCCATCGTACATACGTAACATAATTTCTTGAACCATTTTTCGCTTTCCTGGGATATTTAAGGTGTACCCAAGTTGAGGTTCTTGTAAGCAGTGCAGCCCTAAATTTTGGGGTGGCTCTGTCTTATTGATTTTCAGTTTTCCCAAGGTATATTCGCTAGACTGGAAGTGCCCTTGGCTCTGTAGCTCTGTTGTTTCCTTGTTTTAGGGAACACAATGCACTCCTCCAGAGAGACAGTTGGCAATTTACTTCCTGCCCATCAGCATAACTAGGCTCCCTGTCCTCCAGGGCCTGTCTTGCCTTTCTGTCTTTTACACATTTTGCGGATGTCCCTTTTGACAGGTGGGAAGTCATACATCATTTTTGTTCAGATTTGCGTTGCCCGCTTTCTTGCTTTGCAAAAAGGACGTATGCGTTTACTCCATAATATATTCAGGAGAAAACACAGACGCCCTTTCTGGCCAAGTGCATCATTGTCGAAGTTGTGCCCTTCTTCCTGTGCTTTAAAGGCGATTCCAATGTACCTCTTGAAATCTGTTTCCTGCTATTCTGCCTCGCATTCAAATCCGCCTCGTTGCCTTCCCTCAACAGATTTTTGGATTATAGTTGTCCTTTATTACTCTGCCAGTTTGTGAATTGCTGTGCCCCTGAGCTCCATTATTCAACTCGATTTTTTGTGAGCTGACCTCCAGTCCAACATTTTGGTTCATGACCTATACTGGTTCCCGGTGGGTGGCTGAGACTTTGGTTAATTCTTCTTCCTGCCGGGAAATTAGAGTGACATGTGCCCGTCCAAATGCCTAACGGCTACTCTCTCATTGGTTCTCCCTCTTCCCTTTCATCCTCTGCCAAATTGGCAACCTTTGCGAACCAGGAGGTTAAAGGGTCTGTCTCTCCAAGTTGGGAGATTGATAGTGAAGCAGTTTGAAATCAGACCAGAGCACCCGGAGAGGGAATATTAGTTGAGTTTTAGAAACCTTTCGTATTCACAGTGTGTCCATTCTCTAGGTTTCCCGTACATGTTATAGCTGTAGTAATATTCCCTTCAACCTGGTGAGTTGGGACCCGTGGAATGTGTGCCACGCATTATTGCTTTAAATGGTCTGCATTTGCTCACCGAATCTCACCAATCCTCTCAGTCCCAAATGTCCTGCCTTATGCCACATCCTGCTTTCTTTGTAGATAGGGTCATTCCAGGTTTCATCAGAGCCCCTGAAGGAAATGTAAAGAATGTCCTGTTTTTTTGTTTTATTTTTGAAATTCATTTTTATGGTGGTTTTCAGCTGATTCTCACTTCCATGTTTATGACAGTCTAGACACACTTGATTCCCTTATGTAGACATATCAATACATAGGTTTTATGATTCTTACTAATCAGATATATTCCTCTGCGGGAAATATGGGGGTTTGAGTCCCTTTCACTGAGGAAAGTGTAGGTCTTTTCTATTCCGTATTTGGTTTTTGGAACGGTACCTGTACTAATGTCAAACTCTGGTTTTATGCATCACCCCACCTCTCCTTCCCCCTTAAGCAGGCATAAGAGTGTTTTCTAAATGAGAGGCTCTTTTCTCT
The DNA here is from genome assembly GCF_949752795.1 of Hyperoodon ampullatus. Taxonomy (NCBI): domain Eukaryota; kingdom Metazoa; phylum Chordata; class Mammalia; order Artiodactyla; family Ziphiidae; genus Hyperoodon; species Hyperoodon ampullatus. The sequence goes on from NW_027641090.1 coordinate 3,883,564, forward strand.
TTCCTAACTCAGTTCATGTGTAGCCATGTTTACTGTACCTTCATAAGTGATATCTTATGATAAGTTTCTTTTTCTCTGTGACTTATTTCACTTAGAATCATCATACCTGAATCCACTCATTTTGCTGCTAGTGGCATTATGACATTGATTTCATGGCTGAGGGATATTCCATCGTACATAAGTACCACAATGTCTTGAACCATTTTTGTCTTTCCTGGGATATTTCAGGTGTACCCAAGTTGATGTTCTTGTAAGCAGTGCAGCCCTAAATTTTGGGGTGGCTCTGTCTTATTGATTTTCAGTTTTCCCAAGGTATATTCCCTAGACTGGAAGTGCCCTTTTCTCTGTATCTCTGTTGTTTACTTGTTTTAGGGAACACAATGCACTCCTCCAGAGAGGCAGTTGGCAGTTTACATCCCGCCCATCAGCATAACTAGGCTCCCTGTTCTCCAGGGACAGTGTTGCCTTTCTAGTTTTTACACATTTTGTGGTTGTCCCTTTTGTCCGGTGGGATGTGATACTGCTTGGTAGTGCAGATTTGCATTGCCCACTTCCTTGCTTGGCCAGAAAGTGCGTATGCGTTTTCTACTGAATATATTCAGGAGAAAACGCATAAACCCATTTTGGCGCATTGCATCATTGTCGAAGTTGTGTCTCTCTTCCTGTGCTTTAAAGGCGATTCCAATGTACCTATTGAAATCTGTTTCCTGCTATTCTGGCTCGCTTTCAAGTCCACATCTTTGCCTTCCCTCAACAGATTTTTGGACGATAGTTTTCCTTTATTACTCTGCCCTTTTGTGAATTGCTGTGCCCCTGAGCTCCATTTTTCAACTCGTTTTTTGTGAGCTGATCGCAAGTCCAAAATATTGGTTCAGGACCTCTACTGGTTCCCGGCGAATGGCTGAGAATTTGATTAATTCTTCTTTCTGCCGGGAAATTAGAGTGACATGTGCCCGTCCAAATGCCTAACAGCTACTCTCTCATTGGTTCTCCATCTTCACTTTCATCCTCTGCCAATTGGCAACATGTGAGAATCAGGAGTTTATAGGGTATGTCTCTCCAAGTTGGGAGATTGATAGTAAAGCAGTTGGAAATTCAAACCAGAGCAACAGGAGAGGGATTATCAGTTGAGTTTTAAAAACCTTTTGTATTCACAGTGTGTCCATTGTCTAGGTTTCCTGTAAATGTTATAGCTGTAGTAGAATTCCCTTCAACCTGGAGAGTTGGGACCATTGGAATGTGTGCAACACATTATTGCTTTAAATGGTCGGCATTTGCTCACCGAATCTCACCAATCCTCTCAGTCCCAAGTGTCCAGACTTATGCCACATACAGCTGTCATTGTACATAAGGTCATTACATGTTTCATCAGAGCCCCTGAAGGAATTGTATAAAATTTCCCTGTTTTTTTGGTTTGTTTTTGAAATTCCTTTTTATATTGGGTTTGATCTTAATCTCACTGCCATGTTTAAGCCAGTTAGGACACACTTGATTCCCTTATGGAGACATATCAATACATAGGTTTTATGATTCTTACTAATCAGATATATTCCTCTGCGGGAAATAAGGGGGTTTGAGTCCATTCACTGAGGAAGGTGTAGGGATTGTCTCTTCCGTACTTGGTTTTTGGAACGGTACCTGTTCTAATATCAAACTCTGGTTTTATGCATCACCCCACCTCTCCTTCCCCCTTAAGCAGGCATAAGAGTGCTTTCTAAACGTGAGACTCTGTTCTCTTTCCTAACTCAGTTCATGTGTAGCCATGTTTACAAAACCTTCATAAGTGATATCTTATGATAAGTTTCTTTTTCTCTGTGACTTATTTCACTTAGAATCATCGTACCTGAATCCACTCATTTTGCTGTCACTGGCCTTATGACATTGATTTCATTGCTGACTGATATTCCATCATACGTAAGTACCACAATTTCTTGAACCATTTTTGTCTTTCCTGGGATATTTCAGATGTACCCAAGTTGAGGTTCTTGTAAGCAGTGCGGCCCTAAATTTTGGGGTGGGTCTGTCTTATTGATTTTCAGTTTTCCCAAGGTATATTCCCTAGACTGGAAGTGCCCTTGGCTCTGTAGCTCTGTTGTTTACTTGTTTTAGGGAACACAATGTACTCCTCCAGAGGGGCAGTTGGCAATTTACATCCTGCCCATCAGCATAACTAGGCTCCCTTTTCTCCAGGGACAGTGTTGCCTTTCTAGTTTTTACACATTTTGCAGATGTCCCTTTTTTCTGGTGGGAAGTGATACTGCTTTGTAGTGCAGATTTGCATTGCCTGCTTGCTTGCTCGGCCAAAAAGGGCGTATGCGTTTTCCCCTGAATATATTCAGGGGAAAACGCATACGCACTTTTTGGCGCATTGCATCATTGTCGAAGTTGTGCCCCTCTTCCTGTGTTTTAAAGGTGATTCCAATTTACCTCTTGAAATCTGTTTCCTGCTATTCTGGCTCGCTTTCAAGTCCACCTCGTTGCCTTCCCTCAACAGATTTTTGGACGATAGTTTTCCTTTATTACTCTGACCGTTTGTGAATTTCTGTGCCCCTGAGCTCCATTTTTCAACTCGTTTTTTGTGAGCTGACCACAAGTCCAAAATTTTGGTTCAGGACCTATACTGGTTCCCGGCGGGTGGCTGAGACTTTGGCTAATACTTCTTCCTGCCAGGAGATTAGAGTGACTAATGCTGGTCCAAATGCCTAACAGCTACTCTCTCATTGGTTGTCCATCTTCCCTTTCATCATCCGCCAAATTGGCAACATGTGAGAACCAGGAGGTTAAAGGGGGGGCTGTCTCTCCAAGTTGGGAGATTGATAGTAAAGCATTTGGAAATTCAAATTGGAGCACCAGGTAAGGGAATATTAGTTGAGTTTTAGAAACCTTTCATATTCACAGTGTGTCCATTCTCTAGGTTTCCCGTACATGTTATAGCTGTAGTAATATTCCCTTCAACCTGGAGAGTTGGGACCCGTGGAATGTGTGCCACGCATTATTGCTTTAAATGGTCTGCATTTGCTCACCGAATCTCACCAATCCTCTCAGTCCCAAGTGTCCTGCCTTATGCCACATCCAGCCTTCTTTGTAGATAGGGTCATTCCAGGTTTGATCAGAGCCCCTGAAGCAATTGTAAAGAATTTACCTGTTTTTTTGTTTTGTTTTTGAAATTCCTTTTTATATTTGGTTTGCTCTGATTCTCGCTGCCATGTTTATGCCAGTTAGGACACACTTGATTCCCTTACGGAGACATATCAATACATAGGTTTTAAGATTCTTACTAGTCAGATATATTCCTCAGCGGGAAATATTGGGTTTTGACTCCCTTTTACTGAGTAAGGTGTAGGTCTTGTCTATTCCGTATTTGGTGTTTGGAACGGTACATGTACTAATATCAAACTCTGGTTTTATGCATCACCCCACCTCTCCTTCCCCCTTAAGCAGGCATAAGAATGTTTTCTAAACGTGAGACTCTGTTCTCTTTCCTAACTCAGTTCATGTGTAGCCATGTTTACAAAACCTTCATAAGTGATATCTTATGATAAGTTTCTATTTCTCTGTGACTTATTTCACTTAGAATCATCGTACCTGAATCCACTCATTTTGCTGCTTCTGGCCTTATGACATTGATTTCATGGCTGAGGGATATTCCATCGTAAGGAAATAGCACAATTTCTTGAACCATTTCTGTCTTTCCTGGGATATTTCAGGTGTACCCAAGTTGAGGTTCTTGTAAGCAGTGCACCCCTAAATTTTGGGGTGGCTCTGTCTTATTCATTTTCAGTTTTCCGAAGGAATATTCCCTAGACTGGAAGTGCACTTGGCTCTGTAGCTCTGTTGTTTACTTGTTTTAGGGAACACAATGTACTCCTCCAGAGAGGGAGTTGGCAGTTTACATCCTGCACATCATCATAACTAGGCTCCCTGTTCTCAAGGGCCTGTGTTGCCCTTCTAGTTTTTCCACATATTGCTGATGTCCCTTTGGTCCGTTGGGAAGTGATACTGCTTTGTAGTGCAGATTTGCATTGCCCGCTTGCTTGCTTGGCCAAAAAGGGCGTATGCATTTTCTCCTGAATATATTCAGGAGAAAATGCATACGCCCTTATTGGCCCATTGCATCATTGTCGAAGTTGTGCCTCTCTTCATGTGCTTTAAAGGCGATTCCAATTTACCTCTTGAAATCTGTTTCCTGCTATTCTGGCTCGCTTTCAAGTCCGCCTCGTTGCCTTCCCTCAACAGAATTTTGGACGATAGTTTTCCTTTATTACTCTGCCCGTTTGTGAATTGCTGTGCCCCTGAGCTCCATTTTTCAACTCGTTTTTTGTGAGCTGCCCGCAAGTCCAAAATTTTGTTTCAGGACCTATACTGGTTCCCAGCGGGTGGATGAGACTTTGATTAATTCTTCTTCCTGCCGGGAAATTAGAGTGACATGTGCCAGTACAAATGTCTAACAGCTACTCTCTCATTTGTTCTCCCTCTTCCCTTTCATCCTCTGCCAATTGGCAACATGTGAGAGCCAGGAGGTTAAAGGGGCTGTCTCTCCAAGTTGGGAGATTGATAGTAAAGCAGTTGTAAATTCAAACTGGAGCAACAGGAGAGGGACAATTAGTTGTGTTTTAAAAACCTTTCGTATTCACAGTGTGTCCATTCTCTAGGTTCCCCATACATGTTATAACTGTAGTAGTATTCCCTTCAACCTGGAGAGTTGGGACCATTGGAAAGTGTGCCTCACATTATTGCTTTAAATGGTCTGCATTTGCTCAACAAATCTCACCAATTCTCTCAGTCCCAAGTTTCCTGCATTATGCCACATCCAGCTGTCATTGTAGATAAGGTCATTTCAGGTTTCATCAGAGCCCCTGAAGGAATTGTAAATAATTTCCTTTTTTTTGTTTTGTTTTTGAAATTATTTTTTATAGTGGATTTGAGCTGATTCTTACTTCCATATTTCTGCCAGCATAGACACACTTGATTCCCTGATAGAGACATATCAATACATAGGTTTTAAAATTCTTACTAGTCAGATATATTCCTCTGCCGGAAATATGGCGTTTTGAGTCGCTTTCACTGAGGAAGGTGTATTGCTTGTCTCTTCCGTAGTTGGTTTTTGGAACGGTACATGTACTAGTATCAAACTCTGGTTTTATGCATAACCCCACCTCTCCTTCCCCCTTTAGAAGGCATAAGAGTGTTTTCTAAATGTGAGACTCTGCTCTCTTTCCTATCTCAGTTCATGTGTAGCCATGTTTACAGGATCTTCATAAGTGATATCTTATGATAAGTTTCTTTTTCTCTATGACTTATTTCACTTAGAATCATCGTACCTGAATCCACTCATTTTGCTGTCACTGGCCTTATGACATTGATTTCATGGCTGAGGGATATTCCATCGTACGTAAGTAACACAATTTCTTCAACCATTTTTGTCTTTCCTGGGATATTTATGGTGTTCCAAAGTTGAGGTTCTGTAAGCAGTGCAGCCCTAAATTTTGAGGTGGCCCTGTCTTATTGATTTTCAGTTTTCCCATGGTATATTCCCTAGACTGGAAGTGCCCTGGGCTCTGTAGCTCTGTTGTTTACTTGTTTTAGGGAACACAATGCACTCCTCCAGAGAGGCAGTTGGCAATTTACATCCAGCCCATCATCATAACTAGGCTCCCTGTTCTCCAGGGCCTGTCATGCATTTCTCGTTTTTACACATTTTGCGGATGTCCCTTTTGACCGTTGGGAAGTGATACTACTTTGTAGTGCAGATTTGCATTGCCCGCTTGCTTGCTTGGCCAAAAAGGGTGTATGCGTTTTCTCCTGAATATATTCAGGAGAAAACCCATAAGCCCTTTCTGGCCAAGTGCATCATTGTCGAATTTGTGCCCCTCTTCCTGTGCTTTAAAGGCGAATCCAATGTACCTCTTGAAATCTGTTTCCTGGTATTTTGTATCGCTTTCAAGTCCGCCTCGTTGCCTTCCCTTAACAGATTTTTGGATGATAGTTGTCCTTTATTACTCTGCCAGTTTGTGAATTGCTGTGCCCGTGAGCTCCATTTTTCAACTCGTTTTTTGTGAGCTGACCGCAAGTCCAAAATTTTGGTTCAGGACCTATACTGGTTCCCAGCGGGTGGCTGAGACTTTGGTTAATACTTCTTCCTGCCAGGAAATTTGAGTGACATGTGCATGTCCAAATGCCTAACAGCTACTCTCTCATTGGTTCTCCCTCTTCTCTTTCATTCTCTGCCAAATGGGCAACTTGTGAAAACCAGGAGGTTAAAAGGGCTGTCTCTCCATGTTGGGAGATTGAGAGTAAAGCAGTTGGAAAGTCAAACCGGAGCACCAGGAGAGGGATTATTAGTTGAGTTTTAGGAACCTTTCATATTCACAGTGTGTCCTTTCTCTCTGTTTCCCGTACATGTTATAGCTGTAGTAATATTCGCTTCAACCTGGAGAGTTGGGACCGTTGGAATGTGTGCCACTCATTATGGCTTTAAATGGTCTGCATTTGCTCACCTAATCTCACCAATCCTCTCAGTCCCAAGTGTCCAGCCTTATGCCACATCCAGCTGACGTTGTAGATAAGGTCATTCCAGGTTTCATCAGAGACCCTGAAGGAATTGTAAAGAATTTACCTGATTTTTTGTTTTGTTTGTGAAATTCCTTTTTATATAAGTGGGTTTGAGCTGATTCTCACTGCCATGTTTATGTGAGTCTAGACACACTTGATTCCCTTATGGAGACCTATCAATACATTGGTTTTAAGATTCTTACTAGTCAGATATATTCCTCTGCGGGAAATATGGGGTTTTGAGGCCCTTTCACTGAGGAAGTTGTAGGTCTTTTCTATTCCGTAGTTGGTTTTTGGAATGGTACATGTACTAATAGCAAACTCTGGTTTTATGCATCACCCCACCTCTCCTTCCCCCTTAAGCAGGCAAAAGAGTGTTTTCTAAATGTGAGACTCTGTTCTCTTTCCTCACTCAGTTCAGGTGTAGCCATGTTTACAGGACCATCATAAGTGATATCTTATGATAAGTTTATTTTTCTCTGTGACTTATTTCACTTAGAATCATCGTACCTGAATCCACTGATTTTCTGGTACTGTCCTTATGACATTGATTTCATGGCTGAGGCATATTCCAACGTATGTAAGTACCACAAATTTTTGAAACATTTTTGTCTTTCCTGAGATACTTAAGTTGTACCTTAGTTGAGGTTCTTGTAAGCAGTGCAGCCCTATATTTTGGGGTGGCTCTGACTTATTGATTTTCAGTTTTCCCAAGGTATATTCCCTAGACTGGAAGTGCCCGTGGCTCTGTAGCTCTGTTGTTACCTGTTTTGGGGAACACATTGCACTCCTCCAGAAAGGCTGTTGACAGTTTACATCCTGCCCATCAGCATAACTAGGCTCCCTGTTCTCCATGGCCTGTCTTGCCTTTCTGGTTTTTACACGTTTTGCAGATGTCCCTTTTGACCTGTGTGAAGTGATACTTCTTTGTAGTGCAGATTTGCATTGCCCGCTTGCTTGCTGGGCTAAAATGGGCATATGCGTTTTTTCCTGAATATATTCTGGAGAAAACGCATATGCAATTTCTGGCCAAGTGCATCATTGTCGACATTGAGCCCCTCTTTCTGTGCTTAAAAGGCGATTCCAAAGTACCTCTTGAAATTTGCTTCATGCTATTGTGCCTCGTTTTCAAATCCGCCTCTTTGCCAATGCTCAACCGATTTTTGGACGATAGTTGTCCTTTATTATGCTGCCAGTTTGTGAATTGCTGTGCCCCAGAGCTCCATTTTTTCAACTCGTTTTTTGTAAGCTGACAGCAAATCCACAATTTTGGTTGAGAACCTATACTGGTTCCTGGCGGGTGTCTGAGACTTTGGTAAATTTTTCTTCCTGATGGGAAATTAGAGTGACATGTGCCCGTCCAAATGCCTAACAGCTACTCTCTCATTGGTTCTCCCTCTTCCCTTTCATCCTCTGCCAAATTGGCAACCTGTGCGAACCAGGAGGTTAAAGGGTCTGTCTCTCCAAGTTGGGAGCTTGATAGTAAAGCAGTTGGAAACTCAAACCAGAGCACCGGGATAGGGACTATTATTTGAGTTTTAGAATCCTTTCATATTCACAGTCTGTCCATTCTCTACGTTTCCCATACATGTTATAACTGTAGTGATATTCCCTTTTACCTGTCGAGTTGGAACCCATGGAATTGGTGGCATGCATTATTGCTTTAAACGGTCTGAATTTTCTCATTCAATCTCACCAATCCTCTCAGTCCCAAGTGTCCAGCCTTATGTCTCATCCAGCTGTCATTTTAGATGGGGTCATTCCAGGTTTCATCAGAACACCTGAAGGAATTGTGTTAGAATTTCGCTGTTTTTTTGTTTTGTTTTTGAAATTCATTTATATAATGAGGTTGAGCTGATTTTCACTGACATGTTTATGCCGGTCTAGACACACTTGATTCCCTTACGGAGACATATCAATACGTAGGTATTAAGATTCTTACTAGTCAGATATATTCCTCTGCGGGAATAGGGTTGTTGAGTCCGGTTCACTGAGGAAGGAGTAGGTCTTGTCTCTTCTGTATTTGGATTATGCAACGGTACCTGTGCTAATATGAAACTCTGATTTTGTTCATCTCCCCACCTCTCCTTTCCCCTTAAGCAGGCATAAGTACGTTTTCTAAATGTGAGACTCTGTTCTCTTTCCTAATTCTGGTCATGTGTAGCCATGTATACATTTCCTTCATAAGTGATATCTTATGTCAGAATGCTCCACGTCTCTTGTCATCACAATGCTCCATGACACCTGTCATCACAATGCTCCGTGACTCCAGTCATCACAATGCTTCATGACCTTTGTCATCACAATGGTCTATGCCCTGGTCACACAAGACTCTGTGATCTTTGTCACCACAATGCTCCATGCCCTTGTCATCACAATGCTCCATGCCCACAGTCATCACAATAATCCATGAAAATTGTCAGACCAATGATCCTTGCCCTCGTCACACGAGGCTCTGTGATCTTTGTCACCACAATGCTCCATGAACTTTTCTTCACAATGCTCTGTGTCCCTTGTCATCACAATGCTCCATGCCTTTGTCAGCAAAATGCTCCATGACACTTGTCATCACAAGGCACCATGGTCCTCTCATCACAATGCTCCAGGACCTTCTCATCGCATTGCTCCATTCCTTTCTCATCACAATGCTCCATGACACCTGTCATCACAGTACTCCATTAATATTTTCAGCCCAGTGCTCCATGACCTTCTCATCACAATGCTCCATGACCCATGTCATCACAATGCTACATGACCACAGCCATCAAAATGATCCATGCCACTTGTCATCAGAATATTCCATGCGCTTGTCATCCCCATGCTCCATGACCCCTGTAATCACAATGGTCCTTGACGTTTGTTGTCACATAGCTCCATGACACTTGTCATCACGGTGCTCCATGCCTTTGTCAGCAAAATGCTACATGACATTGTCATCACAATGTTCCATGCACTTGTCCTCACAATTCTCCATTACCAGTGTCATCACAATCCTCCATGAACCTTGGGATCACATTGATTCATGCCCTTGTCATCACAATGCTCCATGATTCTTGAAATAAAAATGATCCATGACCTCTCTCATCACAATGCTCCAAACACTTGTGATCACAATGTTCCAGAACACTTGTCATCACAATGCTCCATAACACTTGTCATCACAACGCTCCATGTTGCCTGTCATCACAATAATCCATGCCCTTGTGATCACAATATTCCATAACACTTGTCATCACAATGCTCCATAACACTTGTCATCACAACGCTCCATGATGCCTGTCATCACAATAATCCATGCCCTTGTCATCACAATGCTCCATTAGCACTGTCATGTCTATGCTTCATGAACCCTGACAACACAATGATCCGGGACTCTTGTCATCAAAATTCTCCATGACACATGTCATCACGATGATCCATGCCCTTGTCATACCAATGCTCCATGACACCTGTAATCACAATGCTCCGTGACTCTTGTCATCACAGTGCTCCATGACCCTTGTCATCAAAATGCTCCATGCCTTTGTCAGCAAAATGCTTCATGACATTGTCATCGCAATGCTCCATGCACTTGACATCACAATACTCCATTCCCATTGTCATCAAAATCCTCGGTGAACCTTGGGTTCACATTGCTTCATGCCCTTGTCATCACAATGATCCATGCTTCTTGAAATGAAAATGATCATTGACCTCTGTCATCACAATGTTCCTAACCCTTGTGATCACATTGTTCCATAACCCTTGTCATCACAACGCTCCATGATGCCTGTCATCACAATGCTGCATGAAATTTGTCATCAAAATGCTCAATACACTTGTCATCACAATACTCCCTGACACTTGTCGTCAGAATGCTCCTTGAACACTGTCATGAAAAGGCTCCATGCCTTTTTCATCACAATGCTCCATGCCCTTTTCATCACAATGCTCCATGCTAGTATCATCACAATACTCCACAAGCTTGTCATCAGAATGCTCCATGACCCCTGTCATCACAATGATACATTACACCTGTCATCAAAATGCTCCGTTTCCTTTGTCATTACAGTGCTCCATGACGCTCGTCATCCCAATTATCCATGACCTTCTCATCACAATGCTCCACGGTCTTGTGATCACAATGCTCAATGCCCTGGTCATCACAGTGCTCCATGTCCCTTGTCATCACAATTCTCCACGTCCTTGTCATCACAATGCTCCATGACCCTTCTCGTCACAAAGTTACATGCTATTTTCATCACAATTATCCATGCACTTGTCATCACAATGCTCCATGACACCTGTCATAGCAAGTTCCATGTGCTTGTCATCACAATGTTTCACGACGTTGGCATCAAAATTCTCAATGTCCTTGGTCATCACAATGCTCCATGCCCTTGTCATCACAACGCTCCATGACACTTCTCATCACAGTGCTCCAAGCGCGTGTCATCACAATGCTCCATTACCTTTGTCATCACAATCCTCCATGACACTTGGCTTCACAATGCTCCATGACGCTCGTCATCACAATTATCCATGGTCTTCTCATCACAATGCTCCACTGTCTTGCCAGCACAATGCAACATGACACTTCAAATCACAATGTTACATGCTCTTGTAATCACATTCTCCATGCACTTGTCATCACAATGCTCCATGACCCCTGTCATAGCAAGCTGCATGTGCTTTTCATCACAGTGCTTCACGAACTTGTCATCAAAATTCTCAAAAGCCCTTGTCATCACAATGCTCCATGCACTTTTCATCACAATGCTCCATGACCATTGTCATCACAATGCTGCATTACCTTTGTCATCACAATCCTCCATGACACTTGTCATCACAATCCTCCATGCCGTTGTCATCACAATGCACCATGACATAGGTCATCACAATGCTCCCTGATACCTGACTTCACAATTTTCCATGACCTTTCCTTCATAGTGCTCCATGCCCTTGTCATCACAATGTGCAATGCCCACTGTCATCACAATAATCCATGAAATTTTTCAGACCGATGCTCCATGCCCCTGTCATCACAATGCTCCATTCACTTGTCATCACAATGCTCCATGACACCTGTCATCACAATGCTCCGTGACTCCAGTCATCACAATGCCTCAAGACTTTGTCATCATAATGGTCCATGCCCTCATCATCACAAGTCTCTCTGAATTTTGTCACCACAATGCTCCATGAACTTTTCATCGCAATGCTCTGTGACCCTTGGCATCACAATGCTCCATGCCTTTTTCAGCACAATGTTCCATGACACTTGTCATCACAATGCTCCATGAGCTTGTCAGCACAATGCTCCATGACCGATGTGGTCACAATGTGCCATGCGGTTGTCATCACAGTGCTCCACATCCTTGTCATCACAATGCTCCATAAACATTGTCATCACAATGCTCCATGAACTTCTCATGAAAATGCTCTCTCACCACTGATATCACAATGTTCCATCACTAATCATCACAATACTCCCTCACCCCTGTCATCACAATGTTCCATGATCCCTATGGTCATAATGCTACATGCCGTTATCATCACAATGCACCACTCCCTTGTCATCAGAATGCTCCATGACCCCTGTCATAGCAAGCTCCATGTGCTTTTCATCACAGTGCTTCACGAACTTGTCATCAAAATTCTCAAAAGCCCTTGTCATCACAATGCTCCATGCCCTTTTCATCACAATGCTCCATGACCATTGTCATCACAATGCTCCATTACATTTGTCATCACAATCCTCCATTACACTTGTCATCACAATGCTCCATGCCGTTGTCATCACAATGCACCATGACATAGGTCATCACAATTCTCCCTGATACCTGACTGCACAATAATCCATGACCTTTCCTTCATAGTGCTCCATGCCCTCGTCATCACAATGTGCAATGCCCACTGTCATCACAATAATCCATGAAATTTTTCAGACCGATGCTCCATGCCCCTGTCATCACAATGCTCCATGCACTTGTCATCACAATGCTCCATGACACCTGTCATCACAATGCTCCGTGACTCCAGTCATCACAATGCCTCAAGTCTTTGTCATCATAATGGTCCATGCCCTCATCATCACAAGTCTCTCTGAATTTTGTCACCACAATGCTCCATGAACTTTTCATCACAATGCTCTGTGACCCTTGGTATCACAATGCTCCATGACTTTGTCAGCACAATGTTCCATGACACTTGTCATCACAATGCTCCATGAGCTTGTCAGCACAATGCTCCATGACCGATGTGATCACAATGTGCCATGCGGTTGTCATCACAATGCTCCACATCCTTGTCATCACAATGCGACATAAACATTGTCATCACAATGCTCCATGCACTTCTCATGAAAATGCTCTCTCACCACTGATATCACAATGTTCCATCACTAGTCATCACAATACTCCCTCACCCTTGTCATCACAATGTTCCATGACCCCTATCATCACAATGCTACATGCCGTTATCATCAAAATGCACCACTCCCTTGTCATCAAAATGCTCCATGACCTTTGTCATCACAAAGCTCCATGACCCTTGGCATCACAGTGCTCCATGCCATTGTCATCACAATTCTTCATGAAGACTCTCATTACATTGCTCCATGCCCTTGTCAACACAAAGCTCCATGACGCTTGTCATCACAATGCTCGATGCCCTTCTCATCACAATAATCCATGAAAATTTTCAGACAAATGCTCCATGCCCTTGTCATCACAAAGCTCCATGACGCATGTCATCAGAATGCTCCATGGCCTTCTCATTCACAATGCTCCATGCCCTTGTCATCACAATGCTCCAAGACACCTGTAATCAAAATGCTCCATGTCCCTTTTCATCTCAATGCTCCATGAACCCTGTCATCACAATGCACCATGCCCATCATCATAATGCTTCATGCTATTGTCATCACAATGAAATCAAAATGCTCCATGACCTCTGTCATCACAATGCTCCAAACCCTTCTGATCACAATGTTCCATAACTCTTGTCCTCACAACGCCCCATGACGCTCGTCATCACAATTATCCATGGTCTTCTCATCACAATGCTCCATAACACTTGTCATCACAATGCTCAATACACTTGTCATCACAATGCTCCCTGACTCTTGCCATCAGTATGCTCCTTGAACCCTGTCATGACAAGGCTCCATGCCTTTTTCATCACAATGCTCCATGCCCTTGTCATCACAATGCTCCATGACACTTGACGTCAGAATGCTCCTTGATCCCTGTCATGAAAAGGTTCCATTCCTTTTTCATCACAATGCTCCATGCCTTTTTCATCACTATGCTCCATGCCATTGTCATCACAATACTCCACAAGCTTGTCATTAGAATGCTCCATGACCCTTGTCATCACAATTCTCCGTGCCCCATGTCTTTACAGTGCTCGATGACACTCGTCATCAATATGCTCCATGGTCTTGTGATTACAATGCTCCACGGTCTTGCCATCACAATGCTCCATGACCTGGGCATCACAATGCTCCATGTCCCTTTTCATCAAAATGCTCCATGCGCTTCTCAGCACAATGCTCCATGACCCATGACATCACAATGCGCCATGAAATTTTCATCACAACGCTCTACATCATTTTCAAGTCTATGCTCCATAAAACTTGTCATCACAGTGCTCCATGCACTTCTCATCAAAATGCTCTCTCACCACTGATATCACAATGTTCCATCACTAGTCATCACAATACTCACTCACCCCTGTCATCACAATGTTCCATGACAACTGTAATCACAATGCTCCATGCACTTGTCATCACAAAGCTCCATGATGCATGTCATCAAAATGCTCCATGGACTTCTCATCACAATGCTCCTTGCCCTTGCCATCACAATGCTCCATTACACCTGTCATCACAATGCTCCATTACACCTGTCATCACAGCGCTCCCTGACTCCAGACAACACAATGATCTGGGACTCTTGTCATCAAAATGCTCCAAGACACTTGTCATCACAATGATCCATGCGCTTGTTATCCCAATTCTCCATGACACCTGTAATCCGAATGCTCCGTGACGCTTGTCATCCCAGTGCTCCATGACCCTTGGCATCACAATGTTCCATGCCATTGTCATCACCATGCTACATGAACCCTATCATCACATTGCTCCATGCCCTTGTCATCACAAAGCTCCATGACGCTTGTCATCACAATGCTCGATGCTCTTCTCATCACAGTGCTCCATGCCCTTGTCATTACAATCCTCCATGATCCATGTATCACCGTGTTCCTTGCCCTTGACATCACAATGCTCCATGCCCACACTCATCACAATAATCCATGAAACATTTCACACAAATGCTCCACGCCCTTGTCATCAAAAGGCTCCATTACCCGTGTCAAAACAATGCTCCATGACCCCTGCCATCACAATGTTCCATGGCCTCGTCATCAAAAGGCTCCATGACCCTTGTCATCACAATTCTCCAAGACCCCTGTAATCACAGTGCTCCATTCCCTTGTCATCACGAAGCTCAATGACTTATGTCATCAGTATGCTCCATGGCCTTCTCATCAGAATGCTCCTTGTCCTTGTCATCACAGTGCTCCAAGACCACTGTATTCACAACGCTCCATGCCCCTTTTCATCTCAATGCTCAATGAACTCTGTCATTCCAATGCACCATGCCCACCATGATAATGCTTAATGCTATTGTCATCACAATGAAATCAAAATGCTCCATGACCTCTGTCATCACAATGCTCCAAACCCTTCTGATCACAAAGTTCCATAACACTTGTCATCACAATTCCCCATGATGCTCCTCATCACAATTATCCATGGTCTTCTCATCACAATGCTCCATGACCTTTGTCATCACAATGCTCAATACACTTGTCTTCTCAATGCTCCCTGCCACTTGTCGTCCGTATGCTTCTTGAACCCTGTCATGACAAGGCTCCATGCCTTTTTCATCACAATGATCCATGCGCTTTTCATCACAATGTTCCAAGACCCCAGTAATCACAATGCTCCTTGCCCTTGTCATCACAAAGCTCCATGGCCCAAATCATCAGAAAGCTCCGTGGCCTTCTCATCACCATGCTCAATGCCCTTGTCATCAAACTGCTCCCTGACACTTGTCTTCAGAATGCTCCTTGAACCCTGTCATGAAAAGGCTCCATGCCTTTTTCATCACAATACTCCATGACCTTTCATCACTATGCTCCATGCCATTGTCATCACAATACTCCACAAGCTTGTCATCAGAATGCTCCATGACCCATGTCATCACAATGCTCCATGACCCCTGTCATCACAATGTTCCTTGACCTCTGTAATCACAATGCTCCATGCCTCTTGTCATTACAGTGCTCCATGACACTCGTCATCACAATTATCCATGGTCTTCTCATCACAATGCTGCACGGTCTTTCCATCACAATGCTCCCTGCCCTGGTCCTCACAATGCTCCATGACCCTTTTCATCACAATTCTCCAAGCAATTGTCATACAATGCTCCATTACATTTGTCATCACAATCCTCCATGACACTTGGCATCACAATGCTCCATTACATTTGTCATCACAATCCTCCATGACATTTGGCATCACAATGCTCCACCCCATTGTCATCGCAGTGCACCATGACATATGTCATCACAATGCTCCATGACACCTGTCTTCACAATACTACATGACATTGTCATAAAAAGGTTCCATGCCCTTGTCATCACAATGTGCCATGCCCACCCTCATATCAATAATCCATGAAACTTGTCAGACCAATTCTCCATGCCCCTCTCATCACAATGCTCCATGCCCTTTTAATCACAATGCTCCATGACCCCTCACATCATAATGCTCCGTGACTCCAGTCATCACAATGCTTTATGACCTTTGTCATCACAATTGTCCATTCCCTCGTCATGACAATGCTCTGTAAAACTTGTCATCACAGTGCTCCATGCCTTTGTCAGCACAATGCTCCATGATGCTTGTCATCACAATCCTACATGCGCTTCTCAGCACAACGCTCCAAGACACATGTCATCACAATGTGCCATGCACTTGTCATGACAATGCTCCACAACCTTGTCATCACAAAGCTCCATAAAACTTGTCATCACAATGCTCCATGCACTTCTCATCTAAATGCTCTCTCACCACTGATATCACAATGTTCCATCACTAGTCATCACAGTACTCCCTCACCCCTGTCATCACAATGTTCCATGACCACTGTCATCAAAATGCTACATGCCCTTATCATCACAATGCTCCATGACCACTGACATCACAATGTTCCATAACCCCTGTCATCAAAATGTTCCCTGACCCTTTTCATCAAACTGTTCCATGACCCTTTCATCTCAATGCTCACTGCCCTACTCATCACAATGCACCACACTCTTGTCATCAAAATGCTCCATGACCTTTGTCATCACCAAGCTCCATGACCCTTGGCATCACAATGCTCCATGCCATTGTCATCACAGTGCTCCATGAACACTCTCATCACATTCCTCCTTGCCCTTGTCATCACAAAGCTCCGTGACGCTTGTCAATACAATGCTCGATGACTTTCTCAACACAATGCTCCATGCCTTGTCATTACAATCCTCAATGACCCAAGTATCACCGTGTTCCCTGCCCTTGTCATCACAATACTCCATGCCCACTGTCATCACAATAATCCATGAAACATTTCAAACCAATGCTCCATGCCCTTGTCATCACAATGCTCCATTAGCCCTGTCATAACAATGCTCCATGACACCTGCAATCACAATATTCCACAGCATTGTCATCACAAGGCTCCATGTACCTTGTCATCACAGTGCTCCAAGAACCCTGTAATCACAATGCTCCATGCCCCTTTTCATCTCAATTCTCCATGAACACTGTCATCACAATGCACCATGCCCATCATCATAATGCTTCATGCTATTTTCATCACAATGAAATCAAAATGCTCCATGACCTCTGTCATCACAATGTTCCACACCCTTGTGATCACAATGTTCCATAACATTTGTCATCACAACGCCCCATTACGCTCATCATCACAATTATCCATGGTCTTCTCATCACAATGCTCCATAACATTTGTCATCACAATGCTCAATACACTTGTCATCACAATGCTCCCTGACTCTTGCCATCAGTATGCTCCTTGAACACTGTCATGACAAGGCTCCATGCCTTTTTCATCACAATGATCCATGCCCATTTCATCACAATGCTCCAAGACCCCTTTAATCACAATGCTCCTTGCCCTGGTCATCACAAAGCTCCATGACACATGTCATCAGAATGCTCCTTGGACATCTCTCAAAATGTTCCATGCCCTTGTAATCACAATGCTCCAAGACCCCTGTAATCACAATGCTCCATGCCCCTTTTCATCAGAATGCTCCATGAGACTTCTCATCACAAGGCTCCATAGTCTTCTCATCAGAGTGCTCCAGGACCTTGTCATCACAATGCTCCATGACCCCTTTCATCAGAATACTCCATGAACATTTTCAGCTCAATGCTCCATGATCTTCTCATCACAATGCTCCATGACCCCTGTCATCACAATGCTCCATGCTCCTTGATATCAACATGATCCATGACCTCTGTCATCACAGTGCTCCAAACCCTTGTGATCACATTGTTCCATAACACTTGTCATCACAACGCTCCATGATGCCTGTCATCACAATACTCCTTGCCCTTCTCATCACAATGCTCCATGAACTTTGTCATCACAATGCTCCATGCCATTTTCATCACAATACTCCACAAGCTTGTCTTCAGAATGCTCCAGGACCCTTGTCATCACAATGCTCCATGACCCCTGTCATCACAATGCTCCATGACACCTCTCATCACAATGCTCCAGGCCCCTTGTCATTACAGTTCTCCATGACGCTCGTCATCACAATTGTCCATGGTATTCTCATCACAATGCTCCACTGTCTTGCCATCACAATGCTCCATGACACTTCAAATCACAATGTTACATGCTCTTGTAATCACATTCTCCATGCAGTTGTCATCACAATGCTCCATGACCCCTGTCATAGCAAGCTCCATGTGCTTTTCATCACAGTGCTTCACGAACTTGTCATCAAAATTCTCAAAAGCCCTTGTCATCACAATGCTCCATGCCCTTTTCATCACAATGCTCCATGACCATTGTCATCACAATGCTCCATTACCTTTGTCATCACAATCCTCCATGACACTTGTCATCACAATGCTCCATGCCGTTGTCATCACAATGCACCATGACATAGGTTATCACAATGCTCCTTGATACCTGACTTCACAATACTCCATGACCTTTCCTTCATAGTGCTCCATGCCCTTGTCATCGCAATGTGCAATGCCCACTGTCATCACAATAATCCATGAAACTTTTCAGACCGATGCTCCATGCCCCTGTCATCACAATGCTCCATGCACTTGTCATCACAATGCTCCATGACACCTGTCATCACAATGCTCCGTGACTCCAGTCATCACAATGCCTCAAGTCTTTGTCATCATAATGGTCCATGCCCTCATCATCACAAGTCTCTCTGAATTTTGTCACCACAATGCTCCATGAACTTTTCATCACAATGCTCTGTGACCCTTGGTATCACAATGCTCCATGACTTTGTCAGCACAATGTTCCATGACACTTGTCATCACAATGCTCCATGAGCTTGTCAGCACAATGCTCCATGACCGATGTGATCACAATGTGCCATGCGGTTGTCATCACAATGCTCCACATCCTTGTCATCACAATGCTCCATAAACATTGTCATCACAATGCTCCATGCACTTCTCATGAAAATGCTCTCTCACCACTGATATCACAATGTTCCATCACTAATCATCACAATACTCCCTCACCCCTCTCATGACAATGTTCCATGACCCCTATCATCACAATGCTACATGCCGTTATCATCACAATGCACCACTCCCTTGTCATCAAAATGCTCCATGACCTTTTTCATCACAAAGCTCCATGACCCTTGGCATCACAATGCTCCATGCCATTGTCATCACAATGCTTCATGAAGACTCTCATTACATTGCTCCATGCCCTTGTCATCACAAAGCTCCATGACGCTTGTCATCACAATGCTCGATGCCCTTCTCATTACAATGCTCCATGACCTAGTCATTACAATCCTCCATGACCCATGTATCACAGTATTCCGTGTCCTTGTCATCACAATGCTCCATGCCCACTCTCATCGCAATAATCCATGAAAATTTTCAGACAAATGCTCCATGCCCTTGTCATCCCAAAGCTCCATGACGCATGTCATCAGAATGCTCCATGGCCTTCTCATTCACAATGCTCCATGCCCTTGTCATCACAATGCTCCAAGACACCTGTAATCACAATGCTCCATGTAACTTTTCATCTCAATGCTCCATGAACCCTGTCATCAAAATGCACCATGCCCATCATCATAATGCTTCATGCTATTGTCATCACAATGAAATCAATATGCTCCATGACCTCTGTTATCACAATGCTCCAAACACTTGTGATCACAATGTTCCATAACACTTGTCATCACAATGCCCCATGACGCTCATCATCACAATTATTCATGGTCTTCTCATCACAATGCTCCATAACATTTGTCATCACAATGCTCAATACACTTGTCATCACAATGCTCCCTGACTCTTGCCATCAGTATGCTCCTTGAACCCTGTCATGACAAGGCTCCATGCCTTTTTCATCACAATGCTCCATGCCCTTGTAATCACAATGCTCCAAGACCCCTGTAATCACAATGCTCCATATCCCTTTTCATCAGAATGCTCCATGAGACTTCTCATCACAAGGCTCCATGGTCTTCTCATCAGAGTGCTCCAGGACCTTGTCATCACAATGCTCCATGACCCCTTTCATCAGAATACTCCATGAACATTTTCAGCTCAATACTCCATGATCTTCTCATCACAATGCTCCATGACCCCTGTCATCACAATGCTCCATGCTCCTTGATATCAAAATGATCCATGACCTCTGTCATCACAGTGCTCCAAATCCTTGTGATCACATTGTTCCATAACACTTGTCATCACAACGCTCCATGATGCTTGTCATCACAATACTCCATTCCCTTGTCATCACAATGCTCCATGACCTTTTTCATCACAATGCTCAACACACTTGTCATCACAATTCTCCCTGACACATGACGTCAGAATGCTCCTTGATCCCTGTCATGAAAAGGTTCCATGCCTTTTTCATCACAATGCTCCATGCCTTTTTCATCACAATGCTCCATGCCATTGTCATCACAGTACTCCACAAGCTTGTCATCAGAATGCTCCATGATCCTTGTCATCACAATTATCCATGCCCCGTGTCATTACAGTGCTCGATGACAATCGTCATCAAAATGCTCCATGGTCTTGCAATTACAATGCTCCACGGTCTTGCCATCACAGTGCTCCATGACCTGGACATCACAATGCTCCATGTCCCTTTTCATCACAATGCTCCATGCGCTTCTCAGCACAATGCTCCATGACCCATGACATCACAATGCGCCATGAACATTTCATCACAATTCTCTACATCCTTTCCATCGCTATGCTCCATAAAACTTGTCATCACAGTGCTCCATGCACTTCTCATGAAAATGCTCTCTCACCACTGATATCACAATGTTCCATCACTAGTCATCACAATACTCCCTCAGGCATGCCATCACAATATTCCATGACCCCAGTCATCACAATGATCCATGCACTTTTCATCAAAATGCTCCATGCCATTGTCATCACAATACTCCACAAGCTTGTCATCAGAATGCTCCATGAACCTTGTCATGACAATGCTCCATGACCCCTGTCATCACAGTGCTCCATGACCCCTGTCATCACAATGCTCCATGCCCCTTGTCATTACCGAGCTCCATGACGCCCGTCATCACAATTATCCATGGTTTTCTCATCACAGTGCTCCCCGGTCTTGCCATCACAATGCTCCATGCCCTGGTTATCAATATTCCCCACGTCTTTGTCATCACAATGCTCCATGACACATCTGATCACAATGTTCCGTGCACTTTTCATCACAATTATCCATGCACTTGTCATTGCAATGCTCCATGACCCCTGTCATAGCAAGCTCCATGCGCTTGTCATCACAATGCTTCACGAAATTGTCATCAAAATT
This sequence comes from Hyperoodon ampullatus, assembly GCF_949752795.1. Lineage (NCBI taxonomy): Eukaryota > Metazoa > Chordata > Mammalia > Artiodactyla > Ziphiidae > Hyperoodon > Hyperoodon ampullatus. The sequence continues at coordinate 3,905,271 of NW_027641090.1, forward strand.
CTCAATGGCCCATGTCATCAAAATGCTCCAAGCCCTTGTCATCACAATGCAACATTACCTTTGTCATCAGAATCCTCCATGACACTTGGCATCACAATGCTCCTTGCCATTGTCATCACAATGGACCATGACATATGTCATCACAATGCTCCCTGACCCCTGTCTTCACAATTCTACATGACCTTGGCATCACAATGCTCCATGCCCTTGTCATCACAGTGCGCCATGCACACTGTCATCACAATAATCCATGAAACTTGTCAGAACAATGCTCCATGCCCCTGTCATCACAATGCTCCACACACTTGTCATCACAATTCACCATGATCCCTGTCATCACAATGTTCCGTGACTCCAGTCATCACAATGATTTATGACCTTTGTCATCACAACGGTCCATAGCCTCGTCATCACAAGGCTCTGTGACATTTGTCACCACAAAGCTCCATAAACATTGGCATCACAATGCTCCATGCCATTGTCATCACAATGCTCCATGAACCCTCTCATCAAATAGCTCCATGCACTTGTCATCACAAATCTCCATGACGCTTGTGATACCAAAGCTCGATGCACTTCTCATCACAATGTTCCATGCACTTGTCATTACAATCCTCCATGACCCATGTAACACAGTGTTCCGTGACCTTGTCATCACAATGCTCCATGCCCACTCTCATCACAATAATCCAAGAAACTTTTCATACCAATTCTGATGCCCTTGTCAACACAATGCTCCACTACCCTGTCATAACAATGCTCCATGACACCTGACATCACAAGGTTTCACGGCCTTGTCAATACAAGTCTCCATGACCGTTGTCATCACCGTGCACTAAGACCCTGTAATCACAATGGTCAATGCACTTGTCATCACAGAGCTCCATGGCGCATGTCATCAGAATGCTCCATGGCCTTCTCATTCACAATGCTCCATGCCCTTGTCATCACAATGCTCCAAGACACATTTAATCACAATGCTCCATGCCCCTTTTCATCTCAATGCTCCATGAACCCTGTCATCACAATGCACCATGCCCATCATCATAATGCTTCATGCTATTGTCATCACAATGAAATCAAAATGTTCCATGACCTCTGTCATCACAATTCTCCAAACCCTTGTGATCACAATGTTCCATAACACTTGTCATCACAATGCCCCATGACGCTCCTCATCACAGTTATCCATGGTCTTCTCAGCACAATGCTCCATGAACTTTGTTATCACAATGCTCAGTACACTTGTCATCACAATGCTCCCTGCCACTTGTCGTCAGTATGCTTCTTGAACACTGTCATGACAAGGCTCCATGCACTTTTCATCACAATGCTCGAAGACACCTGTAATCATAATAATCCATGAATATTTTCAGCCCAATGCTCTATGATCTTCTCATCACAATGCTCCATGACCCCTGTCATCACAATGCTCCATGCTCCTTGAAATCAAAATGATCCATGACCTCTGTCATCACAATGCTCCAAACCCTTTTGGTCACATTGTTCCACAACACTTGTCATCACAACGCTCCATGATGCCTGTCATCACAATACTCCATGCCAGTGTCATCACAATGCTCCATGCACTTTGTCATCACAATGCTCAATACACTTGTCATCACAATGCTCCCTGACACTTGTCGTCAGAATGCTCCTTGAACCCTGTCTTGAAAAGGCTCCATGCCTTTTTCATCACAATGCTCCATGCCCTTTTCAACACAATGTTCCATGCCATTGTCATCACAATACTCCACAAGCTTGTCATCAGAATGTTCCATGACCCTTGTCATCACAATGCTCCATGACCCCTGTCATCACAATGCTCCATGACACCTATCATCACAATACTCCACGCCCCTTGTCATTACAGTGCTCCATGACGCTCGTCATCACAATTATCCATGGTCTTCTATTCACAGTGCTCCACGGACTTGCCATCACAATGCTCCATGACACTTCTCATCTCAATGTTACATGCTCTTGTCATCACAATTCTCCATGCACTTGTCATCGCAATGCTCCATGACCCCTGGCATAGCAAGCTCCATATGCTTGTCATCACAATGCCTCCCGACCTTGTCATCCAAATTCTCAATGGCCCTTGTCATCACAATGCTCCAAGCCATTGTCATCACAATGCTCCATTACCTTTGTAATCAAAATCCTCGATGACACTTGGCTTCACAATGCTCCATGCCATTGTCATCACAATGCACCATGACATATGTCATCACAATGCTCCCTGACACCTGTCTTCACAATACTCCATGACCTGGTCATAACAATCCTCCATGCCCTAGTCATCACAATGTGCTATTCTCACTATCATCACAATAATCCATGAAACTTATCAGACCAATGCTCCATGCCCCTGTCATTACAATGCTCCATGCCCTTGTCATGACAATGCTCCGTGACTCCAATCATCACAATGGTTCTTGACCTTTGTCATCACAGTGGTCCATGCACTCGTCATCACAGGGCTTTGTGAAATTTGTCTCCATAATTCTCCCTGAACTTTTCATCACAATGCTCTGTGACCCTTGTCATCACAATGCTCCATGCCTTTGTCAGCAGAGTGCTCCATGACCCTTGTCATCACAAAATTCCATGCAATTGTCAGAACAATGCTGCATGACCCATGTCTTCACAATGTGCCATGCGCTTGTCATCACAATGTTTCACAACTTTGTCATCACAATGCTCCATAAACCTTGTCATCACAAAGATCCATGCTCTTCTCATCAAAATGCTCTTTCACAACTGATATCAAAATGTTTCATCACTAGTCATTACAATACTCCCTCACCCCTGTCATGACAGTGTTCCACGACCTTGTCATCACAATGCTCCATGCCCTTGTCATCACAATGCGCCATTCGCAATGTCATCACAATAATGCATGAAACTTGTAAGACAAATACTCCATGACCCTGTCATCACAATGCTCCATGCCCTTGTCATCACAATGCTTCATGAGCTGTCAACACAAGGCTCCGTGACTCCAGTCATCACAATGCTTCATAACCTTTGTCCTCACAATGGACCATGCCCTCATCACACAAGGCTCTGTTACCTTTGTCACCACAATGCTCCATGAACTTTTCATCAAAATGCTCTGTGACCCTTGTCATCACAATGCTCCCTGCCTTTCTCATCACAATGCACCACGCCCTTGTCATCAAAATGCCCCATGATGTTTGTCATGACAAAGCTCCATGACCCTTGGCATCACAATGCTCCATGCCATTGTCATCACAATGCACAATGAAATCTCTCATCACATTGCTCCATGCCCTTGTCATCACAATGCTCCATTACACCAGTCATAACAGTGCTCCATGACCCCTGCCATCACAATGCTCCATTACACCTGTCATAACAATGCTCCATGACCGCTGCCATCACAATGTTCCACGGCCTTGTCATCACAAGGCTTCATGACCCTTGTCATCACAATGCTCCAAGACCTCTGTAACCACAATTCTCCATGTCACTTTTCATCTCAATGGGCCATGAACACTGTCATCACAATGCACCATGCCCATCATCATAATGATTCATGCTATTGTCATCACAATGAAATCAAAATGCTCCATGTCCTCTGTCATCACAATCCTCCAAAACCTTCTGATCACAATGTTCCATAACACTTGTCATCACATACCCCATGACGCTCGTCATCACAATTATGCAAGGTCTTCTCATCACAATGCTCCATGACATTTGTCAACACAATGCTTAATACACTTGGCATCACAATGATCGCTGACACTTGTCATCAGTATGCTCCTTGAACCCTGTCATGACAAGGCCCCATGCATTTTTCATCACAATGATCCATTCCGTTTTCATCACAATGCTCCAAGACCCCTGTTTTAACAATGCTCCGTGACTCCAGTCATCACATTACTTCATGACATTTGTCATCACAATGGTCCATGACCTCGTCACACAAAGCTCTGTGACATTTGTCACCACAGTGCTCCATGAAATATTTATCACAATGCTCTGTGACCCTTGGCATCACAAAGCTTCATGCCTTTGACAGCACAATGCTCCATGACCCTTGTCATCACAATGCTCGATGCGCATGTCAGCACAATGCTCGATAGCACATGTCATCACAATGCACCATGCAGTTGTCATCACAATGCTCCACATCCTTGTCATCAAAATGCTCCATAAACCTTGTCATCACAATGCTCCATGCACTTGTCCTCAAAATGCCTTCTCACCACTGATATCACAATGTTCCATCACTAGTCATCACAATACTCCCTCACCCCTGTCATCACAATATACCATGACCCCTGTAATCACAATTCTCCATGCCCGTGTCATCACAAAGCTCCATGACGCATGTCATCAGAATGCTCCATGGCCTTCTCATCACAATGCTCCTTGCCCTTGTCATCACAATGCTCCATCACCCCTGTAATCACAATGTTCCATGCCCCTTTTCATCTCAATGCTCCATGAACCCTGTCATCACAATGCACCGTGCCCATCACCATAATATTTCATGCTATTGTCATTACAATGAAATCAAAATGCTCAATGACCTCTGTCATCACAATGCACCAAACCCTTCTGATCACAATGTTCCATAACACTTGTCATCACAATGCCCCATGATGCTTGTCATCACAATTATCCATGGTCTTCTCATCACAATGCTCCATGATCTTTGTCATTACAATGTTCAATACACTTATCATCACAATGCTCCCTGACACTTGTCATCAGTATGCTCCTTGAACCCTGTCATGACAAGGCTCCATGCATTTTTCATCACAATGATCCGTTCCCTTTTCATCACAATGCTCCAAGACCCCTGTAATCACAATGCTCCATGTCCTTGTCATCTCAAAGCTCCATGACGCATGTCATCAGAATGCTCCATTGCCTTCTCATCACAATGCTCCATGCCCTTGTAATCACATTGCTTCAAAACCCCTGTTATCTCAATCCTCCATGCACCTTTTCATCAGAATGCTCCATGCCCTTGTCATCACAATCCTCCATGACCCTTGTCATCGCAATGTTCCAAGCGGTTGTCATCAAAATGCTCCATTACCTTTGTCATCACAATCCTCCATGACACTTGCTATCACAATGCTCCATGCCATTGTCATCACAATGGACAATGACATATGTCATCACAATGCTCCCTGACACCTGTCTTCACAATATTCCATGACCTTGTCATCACAATGTTCCATGCCCTTGTCATCACATGTGCCTTGCCCACTGTTATCACAATAATCCATGATATATGTCAGAGCAATATTCCATGCCCCTGTCATCACAGTGCTCCATGCCCTTGTCATCACAATGCTCCGTGACTCCAGTCATCACAATGCTTTATGACCTTTGTCCTCACAATGGTCCATGCCCTCGTCACACAAGGCTCTGTTACCTTTGTCACCACAATGCTCCATGCCCTTGTCATCTCAATGCTTCATTCCCACTGTCATCACTATACTCCATGAAACTTGTCAGACCAATGTTCCATGCCCCTGTCATCACATTGCTCCATACCCTTGTCATCACAATGCTCCATGACCCCTGTCTTCACAATGCTCCGTGACTCCAGTCATCTCAATGATTCATGACCTTTCTCATCACAATGGTCCATGCCCACTGTCATCACAATAATCCATGAAACATGTCAGGCCAATGTTCCATGCCCCTGTCATCACATTGCTCCATGCCCACTCTCATCACAATAATCCATGAAACTTGTCAGACCAATGTTCCATGGCCCTGTCATCACATTTCTCCAGGCCCTTGTCATCACAATGCTCCATGACACCTGTTATCACAATATTCCGTGACTCCAGTCATTACAATGATTCATGACCTTTCTCATCACAGTGGTCCATGCCCTCGTCACACAAGTCTCTGTGATCCTTGTCACCACAACGCTCCATGACATTTTCATCACAATGCTCTGTGTCCCTTGTCATCACAATGCTCCATGCCCTTGTCATCACAATGCTGAATTACACCTGTCGTAACAATGCTCCATGAACCCTGCCATCACAATGTTCCATGGACTTGTCTCCACAAGGCTCCATGGCCCTTGGCATCACAATGCTTCAAGACCTCTGTCATCACAATGCTCCATGCCACTTTTCATCTCAATGCTCCATGAACACTGTCATCACAATGCACCATGCCATTCATCATAATGATTCATGCTATTGTCATCACATTGAAATCAAAATTCTCCATGTCCTCTGTCATCACAATGCTCCAAACCCTTCTGATCACAATGTTCCATAACACTTGTCATCACATGCTCCATGACGCTCGTCATCACAATTATGCAAGGTCTTCTCATCACAATGCTCCATGACCTTTGTCACCAAAATGCTCAATAAACTTGGCATCACAATGCTCGCTGACACTTGTCATCAGTATGCTCCTTGAACACTGTCACGACAAGGCTCCATGCCTTTTTCATCACAAAGATACATTCCCTTTTCATCACAATGCTCCAAGACCCCTGTTATCACAATGCTCCGTGACTCCAGTCATCACAATGCTTCATGACATTTGTCATCACAATGGTCCATGACCTCATCACACAAAGCTCTGTGACTTTTGTCACCACAATGCTCCATGAAATATTTATAACAATTCTCTTTGACCCTTGTCATCACAAAGTTCCATGCCTTTGTCAGCACAATGCTCCATGACCCTTGTCATCACAATGCTCGATGCACGTGTCAGCACAATGCTCCATAACCCATGTGATCACAATGTTCCATGCACTTGTTATCACAATGCTACAAATCCTTGTCATCAAAATTCTCCATAAATATTTTCATCACAATTCTCCATGCACTTCTCCTCAAAATGCCTTCTCACCACTGATATCACAATGTTCCTTCACTAGTCATCACAATACTCCCTCACCCCTGTCATCACAATATTCCATGACCCCTGTAATCACAATTCTCCATGCCCTTTTCATCCGAAGCTCCATGACGCATGTCATCAGAATGCTCCATGGCCTTCTCATCACAATGCTCCATGCCCGTGTCATCACAATGCTCCAACACCCCTGTAGTCACAATGCTCCATGCCCCTTTTCATCTCAATGTTCCATGAACACTGTCATCCCAATGCACCGTGCCTATCACCATAATATTTCATGCTATTGTCATCACAATGAAATCAAAATGCTCAATGACCTCTGTCATCACAATGCACCAAACCCTTCTGATCACAATGTTCCATAACACTTGTCATCACAATGCCCCATGACGCTGGTCATCACAATTATCCATGGTCTTCTCATCACAATGCTCCATGATCTTTGTCATCACAATGCTCAATACACTTATCATCACAATGCTCCCTGTCAGTTGTCATCAGTATGCTCCTTGAACACTGTCATGACAAGGCTCCATGCATTTTTCATCACAATGATCCATTCCCTTTTCATCACAATGCTCAAGACCCCTGTAATCACAATGCTCCATGTCGTTGTCATCACAAAGCTGCATGACGCATGTCATCAGAATGCTCCATTGCCTTCTCATCACAATGCTCCATGCCCTTGTAATCACATTCCTTCAAAACCCCTGTAATCTCAATGCTCCATGCACCTTTTCATCAGAATGCTCCATGCCCTTGTCATCACAATGCTCCATGACCCTATTCATCGCAAAGTTCCAAGCCCTTGTCATCAAAATGCTCCATTACATTTGTCATCACAATCCTCCATGACACTTGGTATCACAATGCTCCATGCCATTGTCATCACAATGGACAATGACATATGTCCTCACAAAGCTCCCTGACACCTGTCTTCACAATATTCCATGACCTTGTCATCACAATGTTCCATGACCTTGTCATCACAATGCTTCATGCCCTTGTCATCACAATGTGCCATGCCCACTGTCATCACAATAATCCATGAAACATGTCAGACCAATGTTCCATGCCCCTGTCATCACAATGCTCCCTGCCTTTCTCATCACAATGCACCACGCCCTTGTCATCAAAATGCCCCATGATGTTTGTCATGACAAAGCTCCATGACCCTTGGCATCACAATGCTCCATTCCATTGTCATCACAATGCACAATGAAATCTCTCATCACATTGCTCCATGCCCTTGTCATCACAATGCTCCATTACACCAGTCATAACAGTGCTCCATGACCCCTGCCATCACAATGCTCCATTACACCTGTCATAACAATGCTCCATGACCGCTGCCATCACAATGTTCCACGGCCTTGTCATCACAAGGCTTCATGACCCTTGTCATCACAATGCTCCAAGACCTCTGTAACCACAATTCTCCATGTCACTTTTCATCTCAATGGGCCATGAACACTGTCATCACAATGCACCATGCCCATCATCATAATGATTCATGCTATTGTCATCACAATGAAATCAAAATGCTCCATGTCCTCTGTCATCACAATCCTCCAAAACCTTCTGATCACAATGTTCCATAACACTTGTCATCACATACCCCATGACGCTCGTCATCACAATTATGCAAGGTCTTCTCATCACAATGCTCCATGACATTTGTCAACACAATGCTTAATACACTTGGCATCACAATGATCGCTGACACTTGTCATCAGTATGCTCCTTGAACCCTGTCATGACAAGGCCCCATGCATTTTTCATCACAATGATCCATTCCGTTTTCATCACAATGCTCCAAGACCCCTGTTTTAACAATGCTCCGTGACTCCAGTCATCACATTACTTCATGACATTTGTCATCACAATGGTCCATGACCTCGTCACACAAAGCTCTGTGACATTTGTCACCACAGTGCTCCATGAAATATTTATCACAATGCTCTGTGACCCTTGGCATCACAAAGCTTCATGCCTTTGACAGCACAATGCTCCATGACCCTTGTCATCACAATGCTCGATGCGCATGTCAGCACAATGCTCGATAGCACATGTCATCACAATGCACCATGCAGTTGTCATCACAATGCTCCACATCCTTGTCATCAAAATGCTCCATAAACCTTGTCATCACAATGCTCCATGCACTTGTCCTCAAAATGCCTTCTCACCACTGATATCACAATGTTCCATCACTAGTCATCACAATACTCCCTCACCCCTGTCATCACAATATACCATGACCCCTGTAATCACAATTCTCCATGCCCGTGTCATCACAAAGCTCCATGACGCATGTCATCAGAATGCTCCATGGCCTTCTCATCACAATGCTCCTTGCCCTTGTCATCACAATGCTCCATCACCCCTGTAATCACAATGTTCCATGCCCCTTTTCATCTCAATGCTCCATGAACCCTGTCATCACAATGCACCGTGCCCATCACCATAATATTTCATGCTATTGTCATTACAATGAAATCAAAATGCTCAATGACCTCTGTCATCACAATGCACCAAACCCTTCTGATCACAATGTTCCATAACACTTGTCATCACAATGCCCCATGATGCTTGTCATCACAATTATCCATGGTCTTCTCATCACAATGCTCCATGATCTTTGTCATTACAATGTTCAATACACTTATCATCACAATGCTCCCTGACACTTGTCATCAGTATGCTCCTTGAACCCTGTCATGACAAGGCTCCATGCATTTTTCATCACAATGATCCGTTCCCTTTTCATCACAATGCTCCAAGACCCCTGTAATCACAATGCTCCATGTCCTTGTCATCTCAAAGCTCCATGACGCATGTCATCAGAATGCTCCATTGCCTTCTCATCACAATGCTCCATGCCCTTGTAATCACATTGCTTCAAAACCCCTGTTATCTCAATCCTCCATGCACCTTTTCATCAGAATGCTCCATGCCCTTGTCATCACAATCCTCCATGACCCTTGTCATCGCAATGTTCCAAGCGGTTGTCATCAAAATGCTCCATTACCTTTGTCATCACAATCCTCCATGACACTTGCTATCACAATGCTCCATGCCATTGTCATCACAATGGACAATGACATATGTCATCACAATGCTCCCTGACACCTGTCTTCACAATATTCCATGACCTTGTCATCACAATGTTCCATGCCCTTGTCATCACATGTGCCTTGCCCACTGTTATCACAATAATCCATGATATATGTCAGAGCAATATTCCATGCCCCTGTCATCACAGTGCTCCATGCCCTTGTCATCACAATGCTCCGTGACTCCAGTCATCACAATGCTTTATGACCTTTGTCCTCACAATGGTCCATGCCCTCGTCACACAAGGCTCTGTTACCTTTGTCACCACAATGCTCCATGCCCTTGTCATCTCAATGCTTCATTCCCACTGTCATCACTATACTCCATGAAACTTGTCAGACCAATGTTCCATGCCCCTGTCATCACATTGCTCCATACCCTTGTCATCACAATGCTCCATGACCCCTGTCTTCACAATGCTCCGTGACTCCAGTCATCTCAATGATTCATGACCTTTCTCATCACAATGGTCCATGCCCACTGTCATCACAATAATCCATGAAACATGTCAGGCCAATGTTCCATGCCCCTGTCATCACATTGCTCCATGCCCACTCTCATCACAATAATCCATGAAACTTGTCAGACCAATGTTCCATGGCCCTGTCATCACATTTCTCCAGGCCCTTGTCATCACAATGCTCCATGACACCTGTTATCACAATATTCCGTGACTCCAGTCATTACAATGATTCATGACCTTTCTCATCACAGTGGTCCATGCCCTCGTCACACAAGTCTCTGTGATCCTTGTCACCACAACGCTCCATGACATTTTCATCACAATGCTCTGTGTCCCTTGTCATCACAATGCTCCATGCCCTTGTCATCACAATGCTGAATTACACCTGTCGTAACAATGCTCCATGAACCCTGCCATCACAATGTTCCATGGACTTGTCTCCACAAGGCTCCATGGCCCTTGGCATCACAATGCTTCAAGACCTCTGTCATCACAATGCTCCATGCCACTTTTCATCTCAATGCTCCATGAACACTGTCATCACAATGCACCATGCCATTCATCATAATGATTCATGCAATTGTCATCACATTGAAATCAAAATTCTCCATGTCCTCTGTCATCACAATGCTCCAAACCCTTCTGATCACAATGTTCCATAACACTTGTCATCACATGCTCCATGACGCTCGTCATCACAATTATGCAAGGTCTTCTCATCACAATGCTCCATGACCTTTGTCACCAAAATGCTCAATAAACTTGGCATCACAATGCTCGCTGACACTTGTCATCAGTATGCTCCTTGAACACTGTCACGACAAGGCTCCATGCCTTTTTCATCACAAAGATACATTCCCTTTTCATCACAATGCTCCAAGACCCCTGTTATCACAATGCTCCGTGACTCCAGTCATCACAATGCTTCATGACATTTGTCATCACAATGGTCCATGACCTCATCACACAAAGCTCTGTGACTTTTGTCACCACAATGCTCCATGAAATATTTATAACAATTCTCTTTGACCCTTGTCATCACAAAGTTCCATGCCTTTGTCAGCACAATGCTCCATGACCCTTGTCATCACAATGCTCGATGCACGTGTCAGCACAATGCTCCATAACCCATGTGATCACAATGTTCCATGCACTTGTTATCACAATGCTACAAATCCTTGTCATCAAAATTCTCCATAAATATTTTCATCACAATTCTCCATGCACTTCTCCTCAAAATGCCTTCTCACCACTGATATCACAATGTTCCTTCACTAGTCATCACAATACTCCCTCACCCCTGTCATCACAATATTCCATGACCCCTGTAATCACAATTCTCCATGCCCTTTTCATCCGAAGCTCCATGACGCATGTCATCAGAATGCTCCATGGCCTTCTCATCACAATGCTCCATGCCCGTGTCATCACAATGCTCCAACACCCCTGTAGTCACAATGCTCCATGCCCCTTTTCATCTCAATGTTCCATGAACACTGTCATCCCAATGCACCGTGCCTATCACCATAATATTTCATGCTATTGTCATCACAATGAAATCAAAATGCTCAATGACCTCTGTCATCACAATGCACCAAACCCTTCTGATCACAATGTTCCATAACACTTGTCATCACAATGCCCCATGACGCTGGTCATCACAATTATCCATGGTCTTCTCATCACAATGCTCCATGATCTTTGTCATCACAATGCTCAATACACTTATCATCACAATGCTCCCTGTCAGTTGTCATCAGTATGCTCCTTGAACACTGTCATGACAAGGCTCCATGCAATTTTCATCACAATGATCCATTCCCTTTTCATCACAATGCTCAAGACCCCTGTAATCACAATGCTCCATGTCGTTGTCATCACAAAGCTGCATGACGCATGTCATCAGAATGCTCCATTGCCTTCTCATCACAATGCTCCATGCCCTTGTAATCACATTCCTTCAAAACCCCTGTAATCTCAATGCTCCATGCACCTTTTCATCAGAATGCTCCATGCCCTTGTCATCACAATGCTCCATGACCCTATTCATCGCAAAGTTCCAAGCCCTTGTCATCAAAATGCTCCATTACATTTGTCATCACAATCCTCCATGACACTTGGTATCACAATGCTCCATGCCATTGTCATCACAATGGACAATGACATATGTCCTCACAAAGCTCCCTGACACCTGTCTTCACAATATTCCATGACCTTGTCATCACAATGTTCCATGACCTTGTCATCACAATGCTTCATGCCCTTGTCATCACAATGTGCCATGCCCACTGTCATCACAATAATCCATGAAACATGTCAGACCAATGTTCCATGCCCCTGTCATCACAATGCTCCTTGCCCTTGTCATCACAATGCTCCATGCCCTTGTCATCACAGTGCTCCATGACCCCTGTCATCACAATGTTCCGCGGGCCCTGTAATCACAATGCTCCATGCCCTTGTCATCACAAAGCTCCATGACGCATGTCATCAGAATGCTCCATGGCCTTGTCATCACAATGCTCCATGCCCTTGTCATCACAATGCTCCAAGAGTGCTGTTATCACAATGCTCCATGACCCTTTTCATCTCAATGCTCCATGAACCCTGTCATCAAAATGCACCATGCCCATCATCATAATGCTTCATGCTATTGTCATAACAATGAAATCAAAATGCTCCATGACCTCTGTCATCACAATGCTCCAAATCCTTGTGATCAAAATGTTCCATAACACTTATCATCACAACGCCTCATGACGCTCGTCATCACAATTATCCATTGTCTTCTCATCACAATGTTCCATGACCTTTGTCATCACAATGCTCAATACCCTTTTCATCACAATGCTCCCTGACACTTGTCGTCAGTATGCTCCTTGAACCCTGTCATGACAAGGCTCCATGCCTTTTTCATCACAATGATCCATGCCCTTTTCATCACAGTGCTCCGAAACCCGTGTAATCACAATGCTCCATACCGTTGTCATCACAATGCTCCGTGATGCATGTCATCAGAACGCTCCATGTCCTTCTCATCCCAATGCTCCATGCCCTTGTCATCTCAATGCTCCAAGACCCCTGTAATCACAATGTTCCATGCCCCTTTTCATCAGAATGCTCCATGAGACTTGTCATCACAAGGCTCCATGGTCTTCTTATCACAATGCTCCAGTACCTTGTCATCACAATTCTCCATGACCCCTGTCATCACAATACTCCTTAAACATTTTCAGCCCAATGCTCCATGACCTTCTCATCTCAGTGCTCCGTGACCACTCTCATCACAATGCTCCATGACCACTGTCATCACAACGCTCCATGAACCCTGACAACACAATGATCCGGGACTCTTGTGATCAAAATTCTCCATGACCCTTGTCATCACAATGATCCATGCCGTTGTCATCCCAATGCTCCATGACCACTCTAATCACAATGCTCCTTGAGGCTTGTCATCACAGTGCTCCATGAACGTTGTCATCACAATGCTCCATGCCTTTGTCAGCAAATGCTACATAATCTTGCTATCACAATGCTCCATGCACTTGTCATCACAATCCTCCATGACCCTTGGGATCACATTGCTTCATGCCCTTGTCATCTCTCTCTTGCCTTTGTGGTTTTTACAGATTTTCGGATATCCCTTTTTACCGGTGGGAAGTGACAATTCTTTGTAGTGTGGATTTGCATTGTGTGCTTGCTTGATTGTCAATAAAGGGCTTATGCGTTTTCTCCTGAATATATTCAGGAGAAAAGTCATACGCCCTTTTTGGCCAAGTGCATCTTTGTCGAAGTTGTGATGCTTTTCCTGAGCTTTAAAGGCGATTCTAATTTACCTCTTGAAATATGTTTTGTGCAATTCTGCCTCATTTTCAAGTCCACTTCTTTGCCTTTCCTCAACAGATTTTTGGAATTGAGTAGTTCGTTATAACTTCAGGTTTGTGAATTTCTGTGCCCCTGAGCTCCAATTTTGAAATCCCATTTTTGTGAGCTGACCGCAAATCCACAATATTGCTTCAGGACCTATACTGGTTCCAGGGGTGGCTATACTGGTTCCCTGCTGTTGGCTGAGGCTTTGGTTAATTCTTCTTCCTGAACGGAAAATTGGAGTGACATGTGCCCGTCCAAATGCCTTCATCTACTCTCTGATTGGTCCTCCCTCTTCCCTTTCATCCTCCGCACAATTAGCAAACTGTGTGAAACAGGAGGTTATAGGGGTTGACTATCCAAAGTTGGGAGATTGATAGTAACATTTGGAATGCCTAACTGGAGCACAAGGAGAGGAAAAATTAGGAGACTTTTAGAAACCTTTCGCCAAAACAGTGTGTTCATTCTCTAGGTTTCCCATACATGTTATAACTGTAGTGATATTCCCTTCTACCTGGAGATTTGGGACACATGGCATGGTGACATGCATTACTACTTTAAAGGGTGTGCATTTTCTCTCCCAATCTCACCAGTCCTCTCATTCTCCGGTGTCCAGCCTTATGTCTCATCCAGCTGTCTTTGCAGATAGGGTCATTCCAGGTTTCATCAGAACCCCTGAAGGAATTGTGTAAGAATTTCGCTGTTATTTTGTTTTGTTTTTGAAATTCATTTTTATAATGGGGTTGAACTGATTTTCATGGACGTGTTTATGCCGGTCTAGACACAAATGATTCCCTTATGGAGACATATCAATGCATAGGTTTTAAGATTTTTACTAGTCAGATATATTCCTCTGCGGGGAATAGGGGTGTTGAGTCCCGTTTACTGAGGAAAGTGTAGGTCTTGTCTATTCTGTATTTGGTTTATGGAATGGTACCTGTGCTAATATCAAACTCTGGTTTTATGCATCACCCCACCTCTACTTTCCTCTTAAGCAGGCATAAGAGTGTTTTCTAAATGTGAGACTCTGTTCTCTTTCCTAATTCAGTTCATGTGTTGTGATGTTGACATTACCTCTATAAGTGATATCTTATGATTAGATTCTTTTTCTGTGTGACTTATTGCACTTAGAATCATCGTACCTTAATCCACTCATTATGCTGCTACTGGCTTTATGGCCTTGATATCACGTCTGAGTGATATTCCGTTGTACAAAATTACCACAAGTTCTTTATGCATTTCTATTTATCGTGGGATATTTTAGGTGTTCCGAAGTGGAGGTTCTTGTATGCAGAGCAGCCTTAAATTTTGGGGTGCCTGTGTCTTGTTGATATTTAGTCTTCCCAAGTTATATGCCCATGATTTGAAGTCCCCTTTGCTCGGGGGCTTTGTATTTTAGATGTTTTAGGAAACAGTATACACTTCTTCAGAGTGGCTCTTGGATATTTATATGCCACCCATCAGCGTGACGAGGCTCCCTGTTCTACATGGCCGCTCTTGCATTTCTGGTTTGTACACATTTTTTAGATAGCCTTTCTGAGCAGTGGAAATTGAGACTTCTTTGTTGTGCGGATTTGCATTTCCCGCTTGCTTGGTTGGCCAAAAACTCTGTATGTGTTTTTTTCCTGAAGATATTCACGAAAAAAACGCATACACCCTTTTGCGCAACTGCATCATTTTAGAAATTCTGCTGCTTTTCATATGCTTTAACTGTGAGTACAATCTGCCTTTTGAAATCTGTTTCCTGCAATTTTGCCTCTCATTCAGATCTTCTTCGTTGCCTTACCTGAATATATTTTTGGACGTTGGTTATCATTTATATCTTTGCAGGTCTTCGAATTGTCTGCTCCTGAGCTCCATTTTTCAACTCGCCTTTTTTGTAAGCTGGCCGCCAAACCATTGTATTGCTTCCGGCCCTATTCTGGTTCTGGGGAGGCAGGCTGAGCCTTTGGTTAATTTTTCTTCCTAATGGGAAATTAGAGTGACATGTGCCTGTCAAAACTCCTACAGCTAGTCTCTCATTGGTTCCCCCTCTTCCCGTTTATCCTCTGCACAAATTGCAAACTGTGTGAAACAGGAGGTTAAATGTGCTGATTCTCCAAGTGGGGAGATTGTTAGTAATGTGGCTGGAATGGCGAACCCCAGCACCAGGAGATCAAAAATAAGGTGCATTTTAGACACGTTTCCTGAGCACACGGTGTACGTTCATCTTGGTTTTCCAGGCATGTTTTCGCTGTCAGAAGATTCCCTTGAACCTGCAGATTTGGGAACCATGGAATGGGTACCAGGCAGTATTACTTTAAAGGTCTGCATTTCCTCAGCCAGCCTCTCTAACATCTCTTAGTGTGCATAGCTTCCAGCCTTATATATCATCCTGCTGTGGGTCTACATGTGTTCAATCCATGTTACATCATAGCCCTTCAACAAAAGTTGTAAGAATTTTTGTGTGTCTCACTGTTTTTCTAAATATTTTTAAATTTATTTTTATATTGGTTTCAGCTGATTTTCAAAGCTCTGTTTTTTGCTGCTGTACATCCACTTGATTCATGTACTGTGAGACAACAATAAATTCTTTTTCAGATGCTTACCAGTCATATGTATTATTTTCCAGTGACTTGAGTGGGCTGAGTGCAGTTCTTTGAGGTACCGTGTAGGCCTTGTCAGTTATTCAATTTGGTACTTGGAATGGTATCTTTGCTAATTTCAAACTCCTGGATAATACCTCACCCTTCCCCACCTTTCCCATTTAGCAGCCTCATGTCTATTTTCTACATATTAGACTATGTTTCTATTTTGTAATTTATTTCATGTGTAGCCATTTTTGATTCCACCTTTAAGTGACATCTTATGATATGTGTCTTTTTCTTTCTGACATACGTCACTTAGAATGATCATATGTATCTCCTACAGAGTTGTTACAACTGGCCTTATTTCATTCATTTCTGGGTGAGTAATATTCCACTCTACATAAGTACCCCATCTCTTTTATCCATTTTATCCTTCCAGGGACATTTATTTTATATCCAAGTTGAGGCCCTTTTTAACAGAGAGGTGGTAAACGTTGTGGTGCCTGTTTTCTGTCGATTTTTGTTTTTCCCAAGGTATACGCCCATGAGTGCAAGTGCCCTATGCTCTGTAGCTCATTTTATAGATATTTTAGCAAACACAATACACTTCTCCAGAGTGGCCGTTGTCAAATTACATTTCCACTATCAGCATCACAGGGCTCCCTTTTCTCCTCACCCTGTCCTGCATTTCGGGTGTTTACACTTTATGTGGATGGCCCTTCTGACTGATGTGAAGTGATACATTTTGTAGTATTGATTTCCAGGTCCCACCTGTTTGGTTGGATAAAAAGTGTGTATGGCCTTTACTTTAATATATTCAGAATAAATGCATACGCCCTTTTAGGCCAACTGCATCATTGGCGATGTTCAGCCCCTTTTCTTGTGCTTTAATGGGGAGTCCTTTCCACCTCTTCAAATCTGTTTCCTGCCACTCTCCCTTGCTTACAAGTCCTTTTCTGTGACTTACCTCAAGACATTTTTTGACGATAGATATTTACAACTCTGCAGTTTCATGAATTTTAGTCCCCCTGAGTTCCATTTTTCAACTTGTGTTTTTGGAAACTGGACACAAAACAGCGGGATTCCCTCTAGCCCTATTCTGTTTCTGTGGGCAATTCTAGCCTTTGATGAATTTGTCTTCCGGATTGGAAATTAGAGTGGCATGTGCCTGTCCGAACATCTAGGACTTGTCTCTAAATTTTTCTCATCCATCCGCTTCATCCTCTGGACAAATTCCAATCTGTGTGCAACAGGATGTGGACGGTGCTGATATCCCCAAGTGAGGAGATTGTTAGGAAAGATGCTGGAGGGGTGAACCCGAGCACCAGGCGATGAGGAGGTGAGTTGCCTTTTCCAAACTGTTTCCGATCAAACGGTGTACCATCCTCTAGGTGTGACAGGCATGTTTTAGCCATAGGAATGGTCCCGTGCATGTCAGGAGAACACAAGGGATTTTTCCAAATCAGTGCCTCCCTGAACCCCAAACTGGGGAGTTTTTAAGCTACGGCTACATATATGTCCATTAAGGGCCTTGGGAAATAGGCAGAGTCCAAACTTTAGATGATTGAAATCTTCAGAGTCAGAAGTGCTCACCATCGGCCTTGCTTAGGTTACATTTTATCTGCCATTGATAGATGATGTCAATAAAAATATCTATTCTTTCTCAGATTATTTCCCCTTATAGGTTATTGCAAAATATTCAGTGTAGTTCCCTGTGCTATACAGTAGTTCCTTGTTGATGATCTGTTTTATATATAGCAGTGTGTATGTGTTAATCCCAAACTGTTAATTTATGCCTTCTCCTACCTTTCCACTTTGGTAATAATAAATTATAAGATTTTATACTTCTCAGAAATGGGGAAGCTGAAAGAGAGGTATCATTTTCAATGGAAAAGCATTCAAAACAAGATTAAAGCTTCAGCCAAGAGTATTCGAAGTACATGCTTAGGAATAAATCCCTTCATTTCTCTAATGTTGACCTGAAAAATAAGACAGACGTCTTCACTAAACTTGCTTATAATAAAGTGATGGAAATATCAGATGTAAGTCTTAGAAACATATTATTTTACCCGAGCCTTATACACTGCTCTAGGATGACTACAGTTTGGCTCACACATCTGTTCATTGAAGTTACAATGTTCTCAATTTCTGTTACTGATCCTCCACAGTGGACCCCAACAGGAGTCCCCGTGCCCAGTGTCATTGGAGCCAACAGATCAAGACTGAGTTTTGTTCAGAAGCAAAGGAAATTTTATATTTTGAAAACAGAATGGAGAGGTGAGAGCGTGCATTCCCCCTCGAGCTGTGGGCTGGGCTGCTGTGTAGGGATCCCAGCAGCGTCAGCAGGAGGGAGGGGATGGAGCTCTCGAGGCCTGGGTTGGCTGCAGCTCAGGCTCTATGTCGCAGAGTCTGCATGGGACCCCGCTAGCTGAGGTGTCGACCCAGCCATTCTGCACTAGGAAATCGGGTCTGAAGTGCCGGGTGTGGGACCTCTGCATGTGGAACCATAGGAGCACGTGAAATGAGACAAAGCACAAAGGAAAAACAGGTTAGACTTTATTTTATTGCCCAGATTCTCTTTTTATCTCCCAGGTATTTTTAATGAACGTTGCCGGAGACAAACACCTCCTCTGTTTTTTCTCCCGTTCCTCATTCTTGAGGTGCTGAGGGTGAAGACCCCTGTTTTGTAACTGCTTCATGCTGAGGTGGGAGCCCTCATACACGGGGGGAGGGGAAAAACTTCTCCCCAGTAGCCTCCAGGTGAGGTTGATTGTCCCAAGGCTTCCTGCCTCACTGCTGGTCCACCTGAGCAGCAGCATTGGAAGTGTTATAGATTCTAATGACCTTTAAGGGTCCAGGAAAGAGATGCACAGAGATGCTGCTGTGGCAGGTTTCACCCCACCCCACATTTGTTCGGTGACCTTAGGCTGACGAATTTGCCAGCCTAGATGCTCTGACCAGTAGTCTGTGCTTTCTTTAATTAGGTCCCTGAATTAATGTACAAAAAGCACCATGTGTCAGAGCCCTGCCCGCTCAACTCCCAGACAGTCCAGGGTCAGTGGTGATCCAGGACCATGACGTCCACTGAGTCAACGGCCTTTTGAAGTAGCCAGCAGTCCAGCCGTTCATATTGGCCACCATCACCGCAGTGTCTGTAGGGTTTTCTATGGTGAAATCATGATATACTTTTCCTCCACCAAGCTTGTTAGCTCCCGTCTGGGTGCAGTAAGTCCTGCAAGCAGTAGTCTGCTCTTTCGGGGCACAGACTTGTTTTCTGAGAGAAACTCCAGGTCAAGTGATGGTCACACGAGTCATCTTGGGGACCCATTTCCCCCGTTTGTCTCTCTGGAGGTTGGAGTTGGAGGGCCTCCTCACTCGAGGTCAGTGTGTCCGCACAGCGACCCCTGCAACTTCAGGGCATGTTGGGTGGTTAGGATCACCACGTGGGTTCCTTTTCCCTTATGAGGGATCTGGCCCTGCGGGCTGCTGATTTCCAGCTTTTTAGATACCCCAGTATCCTGGCCTGATGGGGCGGTGGGCAAAACCCTTGGTGAGCATAGTTTATCGTACCTGAAGGGCATTCTTGTGTTGCTCCATTTCAAGTGGTCCCAGTTTTTGCACTAAGGCTCCAAGGGTGATTAACCTTGACCGGGCATGTAAAGGTCAAAGGGTTTAGCTAAATTAGGGAGTTACTGGGCAAGGGTCTGAATTGACTGCTCTTTCCATTCTTGAAAGTCTGCTTCTGGATTCTATTGAAAAGGATCATCATTTCATGTCAGTGTTTCATGTAGAGGCCCAGGTATTAGACTGTAGTTAGGGATCCAGATGCATAAAACCTTGGCCTCCCCAGGAACCCCTAAGCTGTCTTCTAGTTTTAGAAGAGGTAAGGCTGCAAATGGCTTCTTCCCTATCCTGGGATGCGTTTCTCCGAATATCTGTGAGAATGAAGCCCAGGCATGTCACCTTAGCCTGGGATATTTGAGCCTTTTCCTTGGACACCTTCTATCCTTTCTTGGCTAGGTAGTTCAGAGGCGTCTTTAGTAGGCCTGGCAATCAGAATGTCATCTGCATATTGAAGGAGGTTTCCCTTTTACAGAGGTAGAACTTTGAGTTCTTTAGAGGACATTTCCCCAATGATGGTGTGGGGATTTTTGATCCATTGGGGCAGGACGGCCCAGCATTATTGCTTTTGTTGCATGTTGTGTCCTGCCACTCACAAGCCAAAAGTTCTTGTGACTCTGAGATGAATGGAATACAGAAGAAGGCATCATTGAAGTCTAATACAGAATGCCATGGCCTGGTGGATGGTAGAATGACCAGCAGGGTGTAGGAAATAGGAGCTACTGGATGTATATCCTCGGTGGCTTCACTGACTGTCCTTATATCCTTTACCAGGTTTCCAGCAGCCCATGGGGCTCTCGTGGTCATGCCAATACCAGGATATGGAGCTCACCTGGGCTGTGCCACCCACCCCACAGCCCACGGTGCTCACGTGGTCGTCCCTCGCAGTGTATGGAGCTCACCTGTGCAGCTACCCAGCTGCCCATGGGGCTCTCCTAGTCAGGCCCTTCCCAGGATATAGAGC
The DNA here is from genome assembly GCF_949752795.1 of Hyperoodon ampullatus. Taxonomy (NCBI): domain Eukaryota; kingdom Metazoa; phylum Chordata; class Mammalia; order Artiodactyla; family Ziphiidae; genus Hyperoodon; species Hyperoodon ampullatus. Next base: position 3,926,764 of record NW_027641090.1, read on the forward strand.
TCCCCTGGGCCTGTACCCCAGCAGGGCTGGACATATAAGAACTGTGCACATAGCCCACCTTGCAGAGAACCCCCAGCTCACCTCTCGCTCACAGCTGACACAGAACATCTCAGAGCAGGACTTGAACTAACAAACAGCAGCTCTGACAGTTCTGTGACCCTGGGTATCATTCTGTGCAGCCTCTCTCTGCCTGGACTTCCACACACTTCCACTGCAGCCAGGGCACCAGGCCTCTGTCTCCAACCACCATCACTCCTCTCCCTGACTCCTGGGTTCCTCTCATTAGGATAGGGTCTTCTTGAAGTTGTTTTCCACTCATAGACCAGATAAAATGATAAGAAAACAAGCCGTAGCTGCAGCCCCTTGTCTATCCTGACTCTCAGGAGCCCACACCTGTTCCTTGGGTTTGGCCCGTTTAGCAAGTTTCATTTTCTGCCACTGTGAGCCCCTGAGGGGTGAGGATTGGCTGATTTGGGCAGCCTGACACTGCTTGCCAGCCCTCCCCAGGTGTGCCTGTGTTGAGGTCAATATAAACACCACTCCAGTCAGCAAGAGCCCTTGTTGCTGTGCCTGGCGCCATATTCTCTGCCCCGTCAGTAGTGCCGGGGCTGGGGTCGTGGGAGGGAGTGAGGGGCCGTGGCTTTGTGGGTGGCCCAGTATGAGGTGGGCTCTGATGGACATTCTGCAGGAGTTGCCAGGCTGCCACCTGCTAAAGAACAGGATGAGTCACCCATACCTGCCATTGGAATTTCTCCCCAGGCAGAGGTGAGGAAGTAAAAAAGCAGTGGGGGCCGTGGCAGGAGGGGTATCTCAGGCAGGGAAACGGAAAGCTTCCAGAAGAGCATCTGGAGCCAGGACCATCCAGGCTGGCCTGCAGGCACCAAGTCGGCCTGCGTGCTGTCGCTTGTGTGACTCCACAGCCCTTCCTCTAGGCTTGCAAGTTCTTGTACATATTCAGGTGGTTTACCTGGAAAGGGTGGGAAGAGTTCAGCTGCCGCAGGACTGGGGCTCAGCTCACATTTACTCACAGACGCCTCGACTCCGTCCCCCAGCTTTGCAGGGAGGATGCTCCTTGTAGGGGGGAGCGCTGCTGACTGCATGGGAGACGATTTCCCACCTCTGACCAACTTAAGAATTTTTACCACTGGAGCAAGTGCCCTGATACAATTTTCCTCTGTATAACTGGCAGGTTCTGTTTTTTTTTTTTTCTTTTTTTCTTTTTGGTTCAAGTAGATTTTATTTATTCCTCTTTTTTTTTAATTTACAGATATAAACATGGAAATAATGCATTAATATAAAGAGGTCTACATGAAGGGATAAACATTTTTTCTGTTTTTTTATTAAATGTTATTTATTTATTTTTAATTTTTTAAAATTTATTTATTTCTTTTATACAGCAGGTTCTTATTGGATATCTATTTTATACATATAAGTGTGCACATGTGAATCCCAGTCTCCCAATTCATCCCACCACCACCCTCACATGGCGTTCCCCCCTTGGTGTCCATATGTTTGTTCTCTACATCTGTGTCTCTATCTCTGCCCTGCAAACCGGTTCATCTGTACCATTTTTCTAGGTTCCACATATATGGATTAATATACAATATTTGTTTTTCTCTTTCTGACTTACTTCACTCTGTATGACAGTCTCTAGATCCATCAAGGTCTCTACAAATGACCCAATTTCATTCCTATGTATGGCTGAGTAATATTCCATTGTATATATGTACGACATCTTTATCCATTCGTCTGTCTGTGGGCACTTAGGTTGCTTTCATTACCTGGCTATTGTAAATAGTGCTGCAATGAACATTGTGGTGAATGTGTCTTTTTGATTTATGGTTTTCTCTGGGTATATGCCCATTAGTGGGATTGCTGGATTATATGGTAATTCTATTTTTAGTTTTTAAAGGAACCTCCATACTGTTCTCCATAGAGATTGTATTGATTTACATTCCCAACAATAGTGGAAGAAGGTTCCTTTTCCCCACACCGTCTCCAGCATTTGTTGTTTGTAGATTTTCTGATGATGCCCATTCTAACAGGTGTGACGTGATACCTCATTGTAGTTTCAATTTCCATTTCTCTAATAATTAGAGATGTTGAGCAGATTTTCATGTGTGTCTTGGCCATCTCTATGTCTTCTTGGAATAAATGTTTATTTAGATCTTCTTCCATTTTTGTATTGGGTTGTTTGTTTTATTAATATTGAGCTGCATGAGATGTTTATATATATTGGAGATTAAGCATTTGTCCATTGATTCGTTTGCAAATATTTTCTGCCATTCTGAGGGTTGTCTTTTCCTCTTGTTTGTAGTTTCCTTTGCTTTGCAAAAGCTTTTACGTTTCATTACGTCCCAGCTGTTTAGTTTTCTTTTTTATTTCATTAGTATAGGAGGTGGATCAAAAAAGGTCTTGCTGTGATTTACGTCAGAGTATTCTTCGTAAGTTTTCCTCTCAGAGTTTTATACTGTCCAGTCTTACATTAAGGTCTCTAATCCATTTTGAATATATTTTTATGGATGGTGTTGGTGAGTGTTCTAATTTCATTCTTTTACCTGTAGCTGTCCATATTTCCCAGCACCACTGATTGAAGAGATGTCTTATCTCCATTGTATAGTCTTGCCTCCTTTGTCATAGATTAGTTGACCATAGGTGTGTAGGTTTATCCCTGGGCTTTCTTTTTTTTTTTTTTTTTCCTTTTAAACGTTTATTGGAGTATAATTGCTTTACAATGGAGTGTTTGTTTCTGCTGTATAACAAAGTGAATCAGCTATACATATACAAATGCCACCGGATCCCCTCCCTCTTGCATCTCCCTCCCACACTCCATATCCCACCCCTTTAGGTGGTCACAAAGCACCGAGCTGATCTCCCTCTTCTATGTGGTTGCATCCCAGTAGCTATCAGTGTTACATTTGGTAATGTATTTATGTCCATGCCACTCTCTCACTTCGTCCCAGCTTAACCATCCCCCTTCCGTTGTCCTCAAGTCCTTTCTCTACTTCTGTGTCCTTAATCCTGTCCTGCCACTAAGTTCTTCAAAATCTTTTTTTTTTCCTTCATTAGATTCCGTATATCTCTGTTAACATACAGTATTTGTTTTTCCCTTTCTGACTTACTTCACTGTGTAGGACAGATTCTAAGTCCATCCACCTCAGTACAAATAAGTCAGTTTTGCTTCTTTTTATGGCTGAGTAATATTGCATTGTATATATGTGCCAGATCTTCTTTATCCATTCATCTGTCGATGGACACTTAGGTTGCTTCCATGTCCTGGCTATTGTAAATAGAGCTGAAATGAACATTTTTGGACATAACTCTTTTTGAATTATGGTTTTTGCAAGGCAAATGCCCAGTAGTTGGATTGTTGTGTCGTTAGTACTTCTATTGTTAGTTATTTAAAGGAACCTCCTTACTGTTCTCCCTAGTGGCCATATCAATTTACATTCCCACCCATAGTGCAAGTGTGTTCCCTTTTCTCCAATAAAGGCCTCTCCAGCATTTATTGTTTTGTAGATTTTTTTGATGATTGCCGCTCTGACTGCTGTGAGGTGATACCTCACAGTAGTTTTGATTTGCATTTCTCTAATGATTAGTGATGTTCAGCATCCTTTCATGTGTTTCTTGGTAATCTGTATATCTTCTTTGGAGAAATGTCTATTTAGGTCTTCTGCCCGTTTTTGTATTGGGTTGTTTGTTTTTGTGATATTGAGCTACATGTGGTGCTTGTAAAGTTTGGAGATTAATCCTTTGTCAATTTCTTCATTTGAAAATATATTCTCCAATTCTGAGTGTTGTTTTTGCATCTTGTTTATGTTTTCCTGTACTGTGTAAAAGCTTTTAAGTTTCATTAGGTCCCATTTGTTGATTTCTGTTTTTATTTCCATTTCTCTAGGAGGTGGGTCAAAAAGGATCTTGCTGTGATTTATGTCATAGAGTGTTCTGCCTATGGTTTCCTCTAAGTGTTTTATAGTGTCTGGTCTTATATTTAGATCTCTGATCAATTTAGAGTTTATTTTTGTGTATGGTGTTATGGAGTGTTCTAATTTCATTCTTTTATGTGTAGGGGTCCAGTTTTCCCAGCACCAATTACTGAAGAGACTGTCTTTTCTCCATTGTATATCCTTAGCTCCTTTGTCATAGATGAGATAGCCATAGGTATGTAGTTTTATCTCTGGGCTTTCTGTCCTGTTCCATTGAACTGTGTTTATGCCAATCTACATACACTTGATTCCATTATGGAGACATATAAATACATAGGTTTCAAGATTTTTACCAGTCAGATATATTCCTCTTCAGTGAATAGGGTGTTTTGTGTCCAGTTCATTGAGAAAGGAGTAGGTCTTGTCTATTAGATATTTGGTATATGGAATGGTATCTGTGCTAATTTCAAACTCTGGTTTTACGCATCACCCCACGTCACCTTTCCCCTGAAGGAGGCATAAGTGTGTTTTCTAAATGTGTAACTCTGTTCTCTTTTGAAATTCAGTTCATGTGTAGCCATGTTTACATTCCCTCTATAAGTGATATATTACAATAAGTTTCTTTTTCTTTGTGGCTCATTTCAATTAGCATCATAGTACCTAAAGCCACTCATTATGCTGCTATTGGCCTTATGACATTGATTTTATGTCTGAGTGACATTCCATTGTATATATGTACCACAACATCTTTATCCATTATTTTTTTCATTTCCTGGGATATTTAAAGTGTACCGAAGTTGAGGTTCTTTTAAACAGAGCAGCCCTAAACTTTGGGGTGGCTGTGTGTTGTGGATTTTTAGTTTTCCCAAAATACACCCCATGAGTGGAAGTGTGCTATGCTCTCTACATCTGTTTTAGAAAACAACATACAGTTCTCCAGAGAGGCTGTTGACAATTTACATTCTGCCCATCGGCGTAACCAGGCTCTCTTTTCTCCATGGCCTGTCTTGTATTTGTGGTTTTTACACTATTTGTGGATGGTCCTTTTGACCGGAGGTAAGTGACACTTCTATGTAGTGTGGATTTGCAATGCCTGATGGTTTGCTTGGCCATAAATGGTGTATGCATTTTTTCCCGAATATATTCAAGAAAATACACATACTCCCTTTTTGGCCAAGGACAACATTGTTGAAGTTCTGTCGCTTTTCATGTGCTTTAAAGACGACTCCAATCTACCCCTTGAAATCTGTTTCCTTCAATTCTGCCTTGCATTCAAATACTCTTCACTGCCTTACCTCAATATATTTCTGGATGATAGTTGTCCCTTATAACTCTGCAAGTTTGTGAATTGCTGTGCCCCTGATTTCCATTTTTCAAATCGCCTATTTGTGAGCTGGCTGCAATACCGCAGGATGGCTTTAGGCCCTAGTCTGGTTCCGGGGCTGCAGGCTGAGCCTTTGGTTAATTCTTCTTCCTGATGTGAAACTAGAGAGACATGTGCCCATCCAAACACCTAAAGCTAATCTCTCATTTGTTTCCCCTCTTCCTGTTCATCCTCTACACAATTTGCAAGCTGTGCATAACAGGAGGGTAAAGCCGCTGACACTCCAGGTGGGGAGATTTTCAGTAATGCAGATGGAATGGTGAAGCCGAGAACGATGAAAGGAAAAATGAGGTATATTTTAGAAAACTTTCCCGATTACACAGTGTACCATCCACTGGGTTTCTCATGCATGTTTTAACTGTAGGAAGATTCCCTTAAACCTGGAGAGTTGGGACCACTAGAATGGGTAGCACACAGTATTGCTCTAAGTGGTGTTCTTTTGCTCACACAACCTCAGCAATCTTGTCAGCTCCAAGTGTCCAGTCTTATGTCTCTTCCAGCTGTGGGTGTAAAGGTGGTCAATCCAGGTTGCATCACAGGCCCTGAACGTAATTTTTAAGAATTTCTCTCTGTTTCGCTGTTTTTGCATTTTGCTTTTGAAATTTATTTTTATAAGGGGGTTTAGCTGAATTTCAGTGCAGTGTTCATGCCGTTATACACACACATGATTCCTTTATGGAGACATGAGAATACATATGTTTTAAAATTCTTAAAGTCAGATATATTCCTCTGCAATGAATAGGGGGTGTTGAGTCCAGTTCATTGTGCCGGGAGTAGGTGTTGTCTATTATATACTTGGTTTATGTAACGGTATCTGTGATAATTCAAAACTGTGGTTTTATGCATTACCCCAACTCGCCTTTCCCCATAAGCAGGTAGAAGATTGTTTTCTAAATGTGTGACTCTGTTGTGTTTGTAATTCAGTTCATGTGTAGCCATGTGTACATTCCCGCTATGAGTCATATCTTATGATATGATTCGTTACTCTGTTCTCTTTCCTAACTAAGTACATGTGTAGCCATCTTTACAGGACCTTCATAAGTGATATCTTATGATAAGTTTCTTTTTCTCTGTGACTTATTTCACTTAGAATCATCGTACCTGGTCCACTCATTTTGCTGCTACTGGCCTTATGACATTGATTTAATGGCTGAGGGATATTCCATCGTACGTAAGTATCACAATTTCTTGAACCATATTTGTCTTTCCTGAGATATTTAAGGTGTACACAAGTTGAGGTTCTTGTAAGCAGAGCAGCCCTAAATTTTGGGGTTGCTCTGTTTTATTTATTTTCAGTTCTCCCAAGATATATTCCATAGACTGGATGTGCCCTCGGCTCTGTAGCTCTGTTGTTTACTTGTTTTAGGGAACACAATGCACTCCTCCAGAGAGGCAGTTGGCAATTTACATCCTGCCCATCAGCATAACTAGGCTCCCTGATCTCCAGGGCATGTCTTGCCTTTCTGGTTTTTACACAATTTGCGATGTCTGTTTTGACTGGTGGGTAGTGATACTTCTTTGTAGTGCAGATTTGCATTGCCCGCTTGCTTGCTTGGCCATAAAGTTTGTATGCGTTTTCTCCTGAATATATTCAGGAGAAAACGCATACGCCCTGTTTGGCCAAGTGCATCATTGTCGAAGTTGTGCCCCTCTTCCTCTGCTTTAAAGGCAATTCCAATGTACCTCTTGAAATCTGTTTCCTGCAATTCTGGTTCGCTTTCAAGTATGTCTCGTTGCCTTCCCTCAACAGATTTTTGGACGATAGTTGTCCTTTATTACTCTGCCAGTTTGTGAATTGTTGTGCCCCTGAGTTCCATTTTTCAACTCGTTTTTTTGTGAGCTGACCGCAAGTCCAAAATTTTAGTTCAGGACCTATACTGTTTCCCGGCGGGTGGCTGAGACTTTGGTTAATTCTTCTTCCTGCCGGGAAATTAGAGTGTCATGTGCCCGTCCAAATGCCTAACAGCTACTCTCTCATTGGTTCTCCCTCTTCCCTTTCATCCTCTGCCAAATTAGCAACCTGTGCTAATCAGGAGGTTAAAGGGTCTGTCTCTCCAAGTTGGGTGATTGATAGTAAAGCAGTTGGAAATTCAAACCGGAGCACCAGGAGAGGGACTATTTGTTGAGTTTCAGAAACCTTTTGTATTCACAGTGTGTCCATTCTCTAGGTTTCCTGTACATGTTATAGCTGTAGTAATATTCCCTTTAACCTGGAGAGTTGGGACCATTGCAATGTGTGCCACGCATTATTGATTTAAATGGTCTGCATTTGTTCACCGAATCTCACCAATCCTCTCAGTCCCAAGTGTCCTACCTTATGCCATATACAGCTGTCGTTATAGATAGGGTCATTCCAGGTTTCATCAGAGCCCCTGAAGGAATTGTCAAGAATTTACCTGTTTTTTTTTGTTTTGTTTTTGAAATTCCTTTTTATAGTGGGTTTGAGCTGATTCTCACTGCCATGTTTATGCCAGTCTAGAAACACTTGATTCCCTTATGGAGACATATCAATACATAGGTTTTAATAATATTACTAGTCAGATATACTCCTCTGTGGGAAATAGGAGGTTTTGAGTCATTTTCACTGAGTAAGGTGTAGGGCTTGTCTCTTCCGTAGTTGGTTTTGGAACGGGACATGTACTAATATCAAACTCTGGTTTTATGCATCACCCCACCTCTTCTTCCCCCTTAAGCAGGCATAAGAGTGTTTTCTAAATGTGAGACTCTGTTCTCTTTCCTAACTCAGTTCATGGGTAGCCATGTTAACAGGACCTTCATAAGTGATATCTTATGATAAGTTTCTTTTTCTCTGTGACTTATTTCACTTAGAATCATCATACCTGAATCCACTCATTTTGCTGCTACTGGCCTTATGACATTGATTTCATGGCTGAGGGATATTCCATCATACCGAAGTAACACAAATTCTTGAACCATTTTTGTCTTTCCTGGGATATTTAAGGTGTACCCAAGTTGAGGTTCTTGTAAGCAGTGCAGCCCTAAATTTTGGGGTGGCTCTGTCTTATTGATTTTCAGGTTCCCCAAGGTATATTCTCTAGACTGGAAGTGCCCTTGACTCTGTAGCTCTGTTGTTTACTTGTTTTAGGGAACACAATGCACTCCTCCAGAGAGGCAGTTGGCAATTTACAACCTGCCCATCAGCATAACTAGGCTCCCTGTTCTCCAGGGCCTGTCTTGCCTTTCTGGTTTTTACACATTTTGTGGATGACCCTTTTGACTGGCGGGAAGTGATACTTCTTTGTAGTCCAGATTTGCATTGCCCGCTTGCTTGCTTGGCCATAAAGGTCGTATGCATTTTCTCCTGAATATATTCAGGAGAAAACACATACGCCCTTTTTGGACAAGTGCATCATTGTCAATGTTGTGCCCCTCTTCCTGTGCTTTAAAGGCGATTCCAATGTACCTCTTGAACTCTGTTTCCTACTACTCTGGCTCGCTTTCAAGTTCGCCTCGTTGCCTTCCCTCAATAGATTTTTGGACGATAGTTGTCCTTTATTACTCTGCCAGTTTGTGAATTGTTGTGCACCTGAGCTCCATTTATCAACTCGTTTTTTGTGAGCTGACCACAAGTCCAAAATTTTGATTCAGGACCTATACTGGTTCCCGGCGGGTGGCTGAGACTTTGGTTAGTTCTTCTTCCTGCTGGGAATTTAGAGTGACATGTGCCCGTCCATATGCCTAACAGCTACTCTCTCATTGGTTCTCCCTCTTCCCTTTCATCCTCTGCAAATTGGCAACCTGTGCGAACCAGGAGGTTAAAGTGACTGTCTCTCCAAGTTGGGAGATTGAAAGTAAAGCTGTTGGAAAGTCAAACCAGAGCTCCAGGAGAGGGACAATTAGTTGAGTTTTAGAAACCTTTCGTATTCACAGTGTGTCCATTCTCTTGGTTTCCTGTACATGTTATAGCTATAGTAATATTCCCTGCAACCTGGAGATTTGGGACCCTTGAAATGTGTGCCATGCATTATTGCTTTAAATGGTCTGAATTTGCTCACCGAATCTCACCAATCCTCTCAGTCCCAAGTTTCCTGCCTTATGCCACATACAAATTTCGTTGTACATAGGGTCATTTCAGATTTCATCAGAGCCCCTGAAGGAATTGTAAAGCATTTACTTTCTTTTTGTTTTGATTTTGAAATTATTTTTTATATTGGTTTTGAGCTGATTCTCACTTTCATGTTTCTGCCAGTGTAGACACACTTGATTCCCTGATGGAGACATATCAATACATAGGTTTTAAGATTCTTACTAGTCAGATATATTCCTCTGTGGGAAATATGGGGTTTTGAGTCCCTTTCACTGAGGAAGGTGTAGGGCTTGTCTCTTCCATAGTTGGTTTTTTGAACGGTACCTGTACTAATATCAAACTCTGGTTTAATGCATCACCCCACCTCTCCTTCCCCTTAAGCAGGCATAAGAATGTTTTCTAAATGTGAGACTCTGTTCTCTTTCCTAACTCAGTTCATGTGTAGCCATGTTTACAGGACCTTCATAAGTGATATCTTATGATAAGTTTCTTTTTCTCTGTGACTTATTTCACTTAGAATCATCGTACCTGAATCCACTCATTTTGCTGCTACAGGCCTTATGACATTGATTTCATGGCTGAGGGATATTCCATTGTACGTAAGTAACACAATTTCTTGAACCATTTTTGTCTTTCCTGGGATATTTAAGTTGTACCCAAGTTGAGGTTTTTGTAAGCAGTGCAGCCCTAATTTTTGGGGTGGCCCTGTCTTATTGATTTTCAGTTTTCCCAAGGTATATTCCCTAGACTGGAAGTGCCCTTGGCTCTGTAGCTCTGTTGTTTACTTGTTTTAGGGAACGCAATGCACTCCTCCAGAGAGGTAGTTGGCAATTTATATCCTGCCCATCAGCATAACTAGGTTCCCTGTTATTCAGAGCCTGTCTTGCCTTTCTGGTTTTTACACATTTTGCAGATATCCCTTTTGACCTTTTGGAAGTGATACTTATTTTTAGTGCAGATTTGCATTCCCCGCTTGCTTGCTTGGCCAAAAAAGGGCGTATGCGTTTTCTCCGGAATATATTCAGGAGAAAACGCATAAGCCCTTTTTGGCCAAGTGCATCATTGTCGAAATTCTGCCCCTCTTTTTGTGCTTTAAATATGATCCCAATGTACCTCTTGAACTCTGTTTCCTGCTATTCTGCCTCGCATTCAAGTCCGCCTCGTTGCCTTCCCTCAACAGATTTTTGGACGATTGTTTTCCTTTATTACTCTGCCAGTTTGTGAATTGCTGTGCCCCTGAGCTCCATTTTTCAACTCGTTAATTTGTGAGCTGACCGCAAGTCTAAAATTTTGGTTCAGGACCTAAACTGTTTCCCAGTGGGTGGCTGAGACTTTGGTTAATTTTTCTTCCTGCCGGGAAATTAGAGTGACATGTGCCCGTCCAAATGCTTAACAGCTACTCTCTCATTTGTTCTCCCTCTTCCCTTTTATCCTCTGCCAAACTTGCAACCTGTGCAAACCAGGAGGTTAAAGGGGCTGTCTCTCCAAGTTGGGAGATTGATAGTAAAGCAGTTGGAAAATCAGACCGGAGCAACAAGAGAGGGAATATTAGTTGAGTTTTAGAAACCTTTCTTATTCACAGTGTGTCCATTCTCTAGGTTTCCCGTACATGTTACAGCTGTAGTAATATTCCCTTCATCCTGGAGAGTTGGGACCCGTGAAATGTGTGCCACGCATTATTGCTTTAAATGGTCTGCATTTGCTCACTGAATCTCACCAATCCTCTCAGTCCCAAGTGTCCAGCCTTATGCCACATCCAGCTATCGTTGTACATAGTGTCATTCCAGGTTTCATCAGAGCCCCTGAAGGAATTGTAAAGAATTTCCCTGTTTTTTTGTTTAGTTTTTGTAATTCCTTTTTATAGTGGGTTTGAGCTGATTCTCACTGCCATGTTTATGCCTGTCTAGATACACATGTTTCCCTTATGGAGACATATCAATACATAGGTTTTAAGATTCTTACTAATCAGATATATTCCTCGGTGGGAAATATTGGGTTTTGAGTCCCTTTTACTGAGGATGGTGTAGGTCTTGTCTATTCCGTATTTGGTTTTTGGAACGGTACCTGTACTAATATCAAACTCTGATTTTATGCATCATCCCACCTCTTCTTCCTCCTTAAGCAGGCATAAGAGTGTTTTCTAAATGTGAGACTCTCTTCTCTTTCCTCACTCAGTTCAGGTGTAGCCATGTTTACAGGACCATCATAAGTGATATCTTATGATAAGTTTATTTTTCTCTGTGACTTATTTCACTTAGAATCATCGTACCTGAATCCACTCATTTTGCTGCTACTGGCCTTATGACATTGATTTTATCGCTGAGGGATATTCCATTGTACGTAATTACCACATTTTCTTGAACCATTTTTCGCTTTCCTGGGATATTTCCGGTGTACCCAAGTTGAGGTTCTTGTAAGCAGTGCAGCCCTAAATTTTGGGGTTGCTCTGTCTTATTGATTTTCAGTTTTCCCAAGGTATACTCCCTAGACTGGAAGTGCCCTTGGCTCTGTAGCTCTGGTGTTTACTTGCTTTAGGGAACACAATGCACTCCTCCAGAGAGGCAGTTGGCAATTTAAATCCCACCCATCAGCATAACTAGGCTCCCTGTTCTCCAGGGCCTATGTTGCTTTTCTAGTTTTTACACATTTTGTGGATGTCCCTTTTGTCTGGTGGGAAGTGATACTGCTTTGTACTGCAGATTTGCCTTGCCTGCTTGCTTGCTGGACCAAAAAGGGCGTATGTGTTTTCTCCTGAATATATTCAGGAGAAATCGCATACGCCCTTTTTGGCCCATTGCATCATTGTCGAAGTTGTGCCCCTCGTCCTGTGCTTTAAAGGCGATTCCAATGTACCTCTTGAAATCTGTTTCCTGCTATTCTGGCTCGCTTTCAAGTCCACCTCGTTGCCTTCCCTCAACATATTTTCGGACGATAGTTTTCCTTTATTACACTGCCCATTTGTGAATTTCTGTGCCCCTGAGCTCCATTTTTCAACTCATTGTGTGAGCTGACCACAAGTCCAAAATTTTGGTTCAGGACCTAAACTGGTTCCCGGCGGGTGGCTGAGACTTTGATTAATTCTTCTTCCTGCTGGGAAATTAGAGCGACATGTGCCCGTCCAAATGCCTAACAGCTACTCTCTCATTGGTTCTCCATCTTACCTTTCATCCTCTGCGAATTGGAAACATGTGAGAACCAGGAGGTTAAAGTGGCTGTCTCTCCAATGGGAGATTGATAGTAAAACAGTTGGAAATTCAAATCGGAGTACCATGAGAGGGACTATTAGTTGACATTTAAAAGCCTTTCGTATTCACAGTGTGTCCATTCTCTAGGTTTCCCGTACATGTTATAGCTGTAGTAATATTCCCTTCAACCTTGAGAGTTGGGACCCTTGGAATGTGTTCCACGCATTATTGCTTTAAATGGTCTGCATTTGCTCACCAAATCTCACCAATCCTTTCAGGCCCAAGTGTTCAGCCTTATGCCACATCCAGCTGTCATGGTAGATAGTGTCATTCCAGGTTTCATCAGAGTCCCTGAAGGAATTGGAAAGAATTTCCCTGTTTTATTGTTTTGTTTGTGAAATTCCTTTTTATAGTGGGTTTGAGCTGATTCTCACTGCCATGTTTATGCGAGTCTAGACACACTTGTTTCCCTTACGGAGACATATCAATACATCGGTTTTAAGATTCTTACTAGTCAGATATATTCCTCTGCCGGAAATATTGGGTTTTGAGTCCCTTTCACTGAGGAAGTTGCAGGTCTTTTCTATTCCGTAGTTGGTTTTTGGAACGGTACATGTACTAATATCAAACTCTGGTTTTATGCATCACCCCACCTCTCCTTCCCCCTTAAACAGGCATAAGTGTGTTTTCTAAATGTGAGACTGTGTTCTCTTTCCAAACTCAGTTCATGTGTAGCCATGTTTACATTTCCTTCATAAGTGATATCTTATGTCAGAATGCTCCACAGCTCTTGTCATCATAATGTTCCATGATGCTCGTCATCATAATTATCCATGGCCTTCTCATCACAATGTTCCACCGTCTTGCCATCACATTGTTCCATGCCCTGGTCATCACAATGCTCCATGTCACTTGTCATCACAATTCTCCACCTCTTTGTCATCACAATGCTCGATGACACTTCTCATCAAAATGTTACATGCTATTTTCATCACAGTTCTCCATGCACTTGTCATCGAAATTCTCCCTGACCCATGTCATAGCAAGCTCCATATGCTTGTCATCACAATGCTTCATGACATTGTTATAAAAATACTCAATGTCCCTTGTTATGACAATGCTGCATGCCAATGTCATCACAATGCTCCATGACACTTGTCATCACAATACTCCAAGCCCTTGTCATCACAATGCTCCATGCCCTTGTCATCACAATGATCCATGACCTCTGTCATCACAATGATCCCTGACACCTGTCATCACAATGCTCCATGCCCCTTTTCAGTACAGTGCTCCATGATGCTCGTCATCACAATTACCCAAGGTCTTCTCATCACAATGCTTCAGCGTTTTACCATCACAATTCTCCATGCCCTGGTCATCTCAATGCTCCATGTCCCTTGTCATCAAAATTCTCCACGTCCTTGTCATCACAATGCTCCTGCACACTTCTCCTCACAATGTTATATGCTCTTGTCATCACAATTCTGCATGCACTTGTCATCACAATGCTCCAGGAACCCTGTCATAGCAAGCTCCAATCGCTTGTGATCACAATGTTTCAAGACCTGGTCATTAAAATTCTCAATGGCCCTTGTCATCACAATGATCCTGGCCCTTGTCATCACAATGCTTCTTTACCTTTGTCATCACAATCCTCCATGACACTTGGCATCACAATGCTCCATGTCATTGGCATCACAATGGAACATGACATATGTCATTACAATGCTCCCTGACACCTGTCTTAACAATAATCCATGACGTTGTCATCACAATGCTCCATGCCATTGTCATCACAATGCTCCATGACACTTGTCATCACAATGCTCCAAGCCCTTGTCATCACATTGCTCCATGCCCTTGTCATCACAATGCTCCATGACCTCTGTCATCACAATGTTCACTGACACCTGTCATCACAATGCTCCATGCCCCTTGTCAGTACAGTGCTCCATGATGCTCGTCATCACAATTACCCAAGGTCTTCTCATCACAATGCATCATGGTTTTACCATCAAAATGCTCCATGCACCTGTCATCGCAATGCTCCATGCTCTTGACATCCGAATGCTCCATGGCCGCTGTCATCACAATGCTCCGTGACTCCATTCATCACAATGCTTCATGATCTTTGTCATCACAATGGTCAATGCCCTCGTCATCACAAGGCTCTGTGACCTCTGTCACCACAATGCTCCATGAACTTTTCATCACAATGCTCCATGACCCTTGTCATCACAATGCTCCATGCCTTTCTCAGCACAATTCGCAAAGACACTTGTCATCACAATGCTCCATGCGCTTGTCAACACAATGCTCCACGAGCTTGTCATCACAATGCTCCAAGCACTTCTCATTAAAATGCTCTGTCACCACTGATAACACAATGTTCCATAACTAGTCATCACAATACTCCCTCACCCTTCTCATCACAATGTTCCATGACCCCTGTCATCACAATACTACATGCACTTATCATAACCGTGCTCCATGACCCCTGACCTCACAATGCTCCATAACACATGTCATCAAAATGCTCCATAACTTTTGTCATCACAAAGCTCAATGACCCTTGGCAATACAATGCTCCATGTCATTGTCATCAAAAAGCTCCAGGAACCTTCTCATCACATTGCTCCATGCCCTTGTCATCACAAATCTCCATGACGCTTGTCATCACAATGCTCGATGCCCTTCTCATAACAATGTTCCATGCCCTTGTCATTACAGTCCTCCATGAACCCTGTACCACAGTGTTCCAGGCCCTTGTCATCACAATGCTCCAGGCCCGCTCTCATCACAATAATCCATGAAACATTTCAGAACAATGCCCCATGGCCTTGTCATCACAATGCTCCATTACCCCTGTCATAACAATGCTCCATGATCCCAGTCATCACAATGTTCCACAGCCTTGTCATCACAAGGCTCCATGAACCTTGTCATCACAAGGCCCCATACACATGAAATCACAATGCTCCATGCCCTTGTCATCACAAAGCTCCATGATTCATGTCTTCAGAATGCTCCATGGCCTTCTCATCACAATGCACCATTCTCTTGTCATCAGAATGCTGCACGACCCCTGTAATGAAAATGCTCCATACCCAGTTTCATTAGAATGCTCCATGAGAATGTCATCACAAGTTTCCATGGTTTTCTCATCACAATGCTCCAGGACCTTGTCATCACAATGCTCCTTTCTCTTCTCATCACAATGCTCCATGACTCCTGTCATCACAATACTCCATGAACATTTTCAGCCCAGTGTTCCATGACATTCTCAACACAGTGCTCCTTGACCCCTGTCATCACAATGCTCCATGACCAATGTCATCACCACCCTCCATGAACCCTGACAACACAATGATCCGGGACTCTTGTCATCAAAATTTTCCATGACACTTGTCATCACAATGAACCATGCCCTTGTCATCCCAATGCTCCATGACCCCGTAATCACAACGCTCCGTGACACTTGTCATCACAGTGCTCCATAACAATTGTCATCACAATGCTCCATGCCTTTGTCATCAAAATGCTCCATGACTTTGTCATCACAATACTCCATGCCCTTCTCATCACAATGCACCACCACTTTGTCATCAAAATGCTCTATGACCTTTGTCATCACAAAGCTCCGTGATCATTGGCATCACAATGCTCCATGCTCCTTTAAATCAAAATCGTCCACGACCCCTCTCATCACAATGCTCCAAACCTTTGTGATCACAATGTTCCATAACACTTGTCATCAAAACGCTCCACGATGCCTGTCATCACAATACACCATGCCCTTGTCATCACAATGCTCCATGACCTTTGTCATCACAATTCTCAATACACTTGTCATCACAATGCTCCCTAACCCTTGTCTTCAGAATGCTCCTTGAACCCTGTCATGAAAAGGCTCCATGCCTTTTTCATCACAATGCTCCATGCCATTTTCATCACATTGCTCCATGCCATTGTCATCACAATACTCCACAAGCTTGTCATCAGAATTATCCATGACACTTGTCATCACAATACTCCATGACCTCTGTCATCACAATTCTCCATAACACCTGTCATCACAATGCTCCATTCCCCTTGTCATTACAGTGCTCCATGACACTCGTCTTCACAATTATCCATGGTCTTCTCATCACAATGCTCCACGGTCTTGCCATCACAATGCTGCATGCCCTGGTCATCACAATGCTCCATGTCTTTGGTGATCAATATTCTCCACGTCCTTGGCATCACTACGCTCCATGACACTTCTACTCTCAGTGTTATATGCTTTGTCATCACAATTCTCTATGCACTTTTAATCGCAATGCTCCATGACCCCTGTCATAGCAAGCTCCATGTGGTTGTCATCACAATGCTTCATGAATTGTCATCAAAATTATCAATGGCCCTTGTCATCACAATGGTCCATGCCCTCGTCATCCCAATGCTCCAAGCCTATGTCATCACAATGCTCCATTTCCTTTGTCATCACAATCCTCCATGACACTTGGCATCACAATGCTCCATGCCATTGTCATCACAATGGACAATGACATATGTCATCACAATGCTCCCTGACACCGGTCTTCACAATTCTCCATGACCTTGTCAACACAATGCTCCATGCCCTTGTCATCACAATGCACCATGCCCACTGTCATCACAATAATCCATGAAACTTGTCAGACCAATGCTCCATGCCCCTGTGATCACAATGCTCCATGCCCTTTTCATCACAATGCTCCAAGAACTCTGTAATCACAATGCTCTATGCAACTTTTCATCAGAATGCTCCATGAGACTTTTCATCACAAGGGTCCATGGTCTTCTCATCACAATGCTCCAGAACCTTGTCATCACAATTGTACATTCCCTTGTCATCATAATGTTCTATGACACCTGTCATCACAATACTCCATGAACGTGTTCAGCCCAATGCTCCATGACCTTCTCAAGACACTGTTTCATGACCCATGTCATCACTATGCTCCATGACCACTGGCATCAAAATGCTCCATGATAATTGTCATCACAATGATCCATGCCCTTGTCATTCCAGTGTTCCATGGCCCCTGTAATCACAATGCTCTGTGACGCTTGTCATAACATTGCTCCGTGACCCTTGTCATCACAATGCTCCATGCCTTTGTCAGCAAAATGCTACATTACCTTGTCATCACAATGCTCCATTCGCTTGTCATCATAATTCTCCATTACCATTGTCATCAAAATTCTCCATGAACATTGGGATAACAGTGCTTCATGCCCTTGTCATCAAAATGTTCCATGCTCCTTGAAATCAAAATGATCCATGACCTCTGTCATCACAATGATCCAAACACTTGTGATCACAATGTTCCATAACACTTGTCATCACAACACACTTCGATGCCTGTCATCACAATTATCCATGGACTTCTCATGACAATGCTCCATGACATTTGTCATCACAATGCTCAATACACTTGTCATCACAATGCTCCCTGTCACTTCTCATCAGAATGCTCCTTGAACCGTGTCATGAAAAGGCTCCATGCCCCTTTCATCACAATGCTCGATGCCATTGTCATCACAATACTTCACAAGCTTGTCATCAGTATCCTCCATGACCCTTGTCATCACAATGCTCAATGACCCCTGTCATCACAATGCTCCATGCCCCTTGTCATTACAGTGCTCCATGATGCTCGTCATCGCAATTATCCATGGTCTTCTCATAACAATGCTCCACGGTCTTGCTATCACAATGCTCCATGTCTCTTGTCATTACAATACTCCACGTCCTTGTCATCACAATGATCCTTAACACTTCTCATCACAATGTTACATGATCTTGTCATTACAATTCTCCATGCACTTGTCATCGCAATGCTCTATGACCACAGTCATAGCAAGCTCCATGTTCTTTTCATCACAATGCTTCACGACGTTGTCATCAAAATTCTCAATGGCCCTTGTCATCACAATGCTCCATGACCATTGTCATCACAATGTTCCAATCCCTTGTCATCAAAATGCTCCATTACCTTTGTCATCACAATCCTCCATGACACTTGGTATCACAATGCTCCATGCCATTGTCATCACAATGGACAATGACATATGTCATCACAATGCTCCCTGACACCTGTCTTCACAATACTCCATGACCTTGTCATCACAAAGTTCCATGCCTTTGTCATCACAATGCGCCATGCCCACTGTCATCACAATAATCAATGAAACTTGTCAGACTTCCATGTCCCTGTCATCACAATGCTCCATGCCCTTGTCATCACAATGCTCCATGACCCCTGTCATCACAATGCTCCGTGACTCCAGTCATCACAATTCTTCATGACCTTTGTCATCACAATCATCCATGAACCTTGGGATCACATTGCTTCATGCCCTTGTCATAACAATGCTCCATGATTATTGAAATCAAAATGATCCATGACCTCTCTCATCACAATGCTCCAAACACTTGTGATCACAATGTTCCATAACACTTGTCATCACAATGCTCCATAACACTTGTCATCACAACGCTCCATGATGCCTGTCATCACAATACTCCATGCCCTTGTCATCACAATGCTCCATGAACATTGTCTTCACAATGCTCAATACACTTGTCATCACAATGCTCCCTGACTATTTTCCTCAGAATGCTCCTTGAAACCTGTCATGTAAAGGCTCCATGCCTTTTTCATCACAGTGCTCCATGCCCTTCTTCTCACAATGCTCCATGCCATTGTCATCACAATACTCCACAACCTTGTCTTCAGAATGCTCCAAGACCCTTGTCATCACAATGCTCCATGACCCCTCTCATCACAATGCTCCATGACCCATGTCATCACAATGCTCCATGAACACTGACAACACAATGATCCGGGCCTTTTGTCATCAAAATGCTCCATGATCCCTGTCATCACAATGATCCATTCCCTTGTCATCACAATGCTCCATTACCCTTGTCATCACAATGCTCCAAGCCCTTGTCATCACAATGCTCCATTACATTTGTCATCACATTTCTCCATGACACTTGGCATCACAATGCTCAATGCCATTGTCATCACAATGCACCATGACATATGTCACCACAATGCTCCCTGACACCTTTCTTCACAATAATCAATGACCTTGTCATCACAATGCTCCATGCGCTAGTTATCACAATGTGCCATGCCCTCTGTCATCACAATAATCCATGAAATATGTTCAGAAAAATGCTCCATGCACCTTTCATCCCAATTCTCCATGTCCTTGTCATCAAAATGCTCCATGACCCCTGTCATCACAATGCTCCGTGACTCCAGTCATCACAATGCTTCATGATATTTGTCATCACAATGCTCCGTGACTCCAGTCATCACAATGCTTCATGATATTTGTCATTACAATGTTCCATGCCACTTTTCATCTCAAGGCTGCATGAAACCTGTCATCACAATGCACCATGCCCATCATCATAATGTTTCATGCTATTTTCATTACAATGAAATCAAAATGCTCCATGACCTCTGTCATCACAATGTTCCAAACTCTTGTGATTACAGTGTTCCATGAAACTTGGCATCACAATGCCCCATGACGCTCGTCATCACAATTATCCATGGTCTTCTCATCACAATGCTCCATGACCTTTGTCATCACAATGGTCAATACACTTGTCATCACAATGCTCCCTGACACCTGTCGTCATTATGCTCCTTGAACCCTGTCATGACAAGGCTCCATGACTTTTTCATCACAATGATCCATGCCCTTTTCTTCACAATGTTCAAAAACCCATGTAATCACAATTCTCCATGCTCCTTTTCATCAGAATGCTCCATGAGACTGGTGAATACAAGGCTCCAATGTTTTCTCATCACAATGCTTCAGTACCTTCTCATCACAATGCTCCATTCCCTTGACATCACAATGCTCCATGACCACCACCTTCACAATACTCCATAAATATTTTTAGCCCAATGGTCTATGACCTTCTCATCACAATGCTCTATGAACCCTGTCATCACAATGCTCCATGACCCCTGACAACACAATGATCCGGGATTCTTGTCATCAAAATGCTCCATGACTCTTGTCATCACGATGATCCATGCCCTTGACATCCCAATGCTCCATGACCCCTCTAATCACAATGCTCTGTGACGCTTCTCATCACAGTGCTCCATGAATCTTGTCATCAAAATGCTCCATGACTTTGTCAGCAAAATGCTTCATGACATTGTCATCACAATGCTCCATGCATTTGTCATCACAATACTCCATTCCCATTGTCATCAAAATCCTCGGTGAACCTTGGGTTCACATTGCTTCATGCCCTTGTCATCACAATGCTCCATGGTCCTTGAAATGAAAATGATTCATGACCTCTGTCATCACAATGCTCGAAACCCTTGTGATCACAATATTCCATAACACTTGTCATCACAACGCTCCATGATGCCTGTCATCACAATGCTGTATGAAATTTATCATCAAAATGCTCAATACACTTGTCATCACAATGCTCCGTGACACTTGTCGTCAGAATGCTCCTTGAACACTGTCATGAAAAGGTTCCATGCCTTTTTCATCACAATGCTCCATGCCATTTTCATCACAATGCTCCACAAGCTTGTCATCAGAATGCTCCATGACCCCTGTCATCACAATGATCCATGTCACCTGTCATCAAAATGCTCCATTTCCCTTGTCATTACAGTGCTCCATGATGCTCATCATCCCCATTATCCATGACGTTCTCATCACAATGCTCCACGGTCTTGCGATCACAATGCTCAATGCCCTGGTCATCACAGTGCTCCATGTCCCTTGTCATCCCAATTCTCCACGTCCTTGTCATCACAATACTCCATGACAATTTTCGTCACAAAGTTACATGCTATTGTCATCACAATTATCCATGCACTTGTCATCACAATGCTCCATGACACCTGTCATAGCAAGTTCCATGTGCTTGTCATCACAATGCTTCACGACGTTGGCATCAAAATTCTCAATGGCCCTAGTCATCACAATGCTCCATGCACTTGTCATCACAATGCTCCATGACACTTCTCATCACAATGCTCCAAGCGCTTGTCATCACAATGCTCCATTACCTTTGTCATCACAATCCTCCAGGACACTTGTCATCACAATGCTCCAAGCCATTGTCATCACAATGCACCATGACATAGGTCATCACAATGCTCCCTGACACCTGACTTCACAATACTCCATGACCTTTTCTTCATAGTGCTCAATGCCCTTGTCATCACAATGTACAATGCCAACTGTCATCACAATAATCCATGAAAATTTTCAGACCGATGCTCCATGCCCGTCATCACAATGCTCCATGCACTTGTCATCACAATGCTACATGACACCTGTCATCACAATGCTTCTTGACTCCAGTCATCACAATGCTTCAAGACTTTGTCATCACAATGGTCGATGCCCTCATCATCACAAGTCTCTGTGACATTTGTCACCACAATGCTCCATGAACTTTTCATCACAATGCTCTGTGACCCTTGGCATCACAATGCTCCATGCCTTTGTCAGCACAATGTTCCATGACACTTGTCATCACAATGCTCCATGAGCTTGTCAGCACAATGCTCCATGACCAATGTGATCATAATGGGCCATGCGGTTGTCATCACAATGCTCCACATCCTTGTCATCACAATGCGACATAAACATTGTCATCACAATGCTCCATGCACTTCTCATGAAAATGCTCTCTCACCAATGATATCACAATGTTCCATCACTAATCATCACAATAATCCCTCACCCCTGTCATCACAATGTTCCATGACCCCTATCATCACAATGCTACATGCCGTTATCATCAAAATGCACCACTCCCTTGTCATCAAAATGCTCCATGACCTTTGTCATCACAAAGCTCCATGACCCTTGGCATCACAATGCTCCATGCCATTGTCATCACAATGCTTCATGAAGCCTCTCATCACATTGCTCCATGCCCTTGTCATCACAAAGCTCCATGACGCTTGTCATCACAATGCTCGATGCCCTTCTCATCACAATGCTCCATGACCTTGTCATTACAATCCTCTATGACACATGTATCACAGTGTTCCGTGTCCTTGTCATCACAATGCTCCATGCCCACTCTCATCACAATAATCCATGAAAATTTTCAGACAAATGCTCCATGCCCTTGTCATCACAAAGATCCATGACACATGTCCTCAGAATGCTCCATGGCCTTCTCATTCACAATGCTCCATGCCCTTGTCATCACAATGCTCCAAGACACCTGTAATCACAATGCTCCTTGCCCCTTTTCATCTGAATGCTCCATGAACCCTGTCATCACAATTCACCATGCCCATCATCATAATGCTTCATGCTGTTGTCATCACAATGAAATCAAAATATTCCATGACTTCTGTCATCACAATGCTCCAAACCCTTGTGATCACAATGTTCCATAACACTTGTCATCACAACGCGCCATGACGCTCGTCATCACAATTATCCATGGTCTTCTCATCACAATGCTCCACAACATTTGTCATCACAATGCTCAATACACTCGTCATCACAATGCTCCCTGACTCTTGCCATCAGTATGCTCCTTGAACACTGTCATGACAAGGCTCCATGCCTTTTTCATCACAATGATCCATGCCCTTTTCATCACAATGCTCCAAGACCCATGTAATCATTATGCTCCTTCCCCTGGTCATCACAAAGCTCCATGACGCATGTCATCAGAATGTTCCTTGGACATCTCTCACAATGCTCCATCCCCTTGTAATCACAATGCACCAAGACCCCTGTAATCACAATGCTCCATGCCACTTTTCATCAGAATGCTCATGAGACTTCTCATCACAAGGCTCCATGGTCTTCTCATCACAATGCTCCATGCCATTGTCATCACACAACTTCACAAGCTTGTCATCAGAATGCTCCATGACCCTTGACATCACAATGCTCAATGACCCCTGTCATCACAATGCTCCATGCCCCTTGTCATAACAGTTTTCCATGACGCTCGTCATCACAATTATCCATGGTCATCTCATCAAAATGCACCACCGTCTTGCCATCACAATGCTCCATGACACTTCAAATCACAATGTTACATGCTCTTTTAACCACATTCTCCATGCACTTGTCATCGCAATGCTCCATGACCCCTGTCATAGCAAGCTCCATGTGCTTTTCATCACAGTGCTTAACGAACTTGTCATCAAAATTCTCAAAAGCCCTTGTCATCACAATGCTCCTTGCTCTTTTCATCACAATGCTCCATGACCATTGTCATCAAAATGCTCCAAGCCCTTGTCATCACAATGCTCCATTACCTTTGTCTTCACAATCCTCCATGACAATTGGCATCACAATTCTCCATGCCAGTGTTATCACAATGGAACATCACATATGCCATCACAATGCACCCTGACACCTGTCTTCACAATACTCCATGACCTTGTCATCACAATGCTTCATGCCCTTGTCATCACAATGCTCCATGCAGACTGTCATCACAATAATCCATGAAAACTGTCAGACCAATGCTCCATGCGCCTGTCATCACAATGCTCCATTCTCTTGTCATCACAATACTCTGTGACTCCAGTCATCACAATGCTTCATGACCTTTGTCATCACAGTGGTCTATGCCCTCGTCATCACAAGGCTCTGTGAACTTTGTCACCAAAATGCTCCATGAACTTTTCATCCCAGTGCTCTCTGAGCCTTATCATCACAATGCTCCATGCCTTTGTCAGCACAATGCTACAGGAAACTTGTCATCAAAATGCTCCATGTGCTTGTCAGCACAATGCTGCATGACCCATGTCATCGCAGTGCGCCATGCACTTGTCATCACAATGCTCCCCAAATTTGTCATCACAATACTCCATAAACATTGTCGTCAAAAAGCTCCATGCACTTCGCATCAAAATGCTCTCTCCCCACTGATATCACAATTTTCCATCCCTAGTCATCACAGTACACCCTCACCCCAGTCATCACAATGTTCCACGGCCTTGTCATCACAAGGCTCCATGACCCGAGTAATCACAATGCTCCATACCCCTTTTCATCTCAATGCTCCATGAAGCCTCTCATCACAACGAACCATGCCCTTCATCATAATGCTAAATGCTATTTTCATCACAATGAAATCAAAATGCTCCATGACTTCTGTCATCACAATGCTCCAAACCCTTGTGATCACAATGCT
Organism: Hyperoodon ampullatus; assembly: GCF_949752795.1. Lineage (NCBI taxonomy): Eukaryota > Metazoa > Chordata > Mammalia > Artiodactyla > Ziphiidae > Hyperoodon > Hyperoodon ampullatus. Next base: position 3,951,527 of record NW_027641090.1, read on the forward strand.
CCATAACACTTGTCATCACAATGCCCCATGAGGATCGTCATCACAATTATCCATGGTCTTCTCATCACAATGTTCCATGACCTTTGTCATCACAATGCTCAATACACTTGTCATCACAATGCTCCCTGACACTTGTCATCAGTATTCTCCTTGAAACCTGTCATGACAAGGCTCCATGCATTTTTCATCACAATGATCCATGCCCTTTTCATCACAATGCTCCAAGACATCTGTAATCACAATGCACCAATCCCTTGTCATCACAAAGCTCCATGACGCATGTCATCAGAATGCTCCTTGGACATCTCTCACAGTGTTCCATGCCCTTGTAATCACAATGTTCCAAGACCCCTGAAATCACAATGCTCCCTGCCCCTTTTCATCAGAATGCTCCATGAGACTTCTCATCACAAGGCTCCATGGTCTTCTCATCAGAGTGCTCCAGGACCTTGTCATCAGAATGCTCCATGACCCCTTTCATCAGAATACTCCGAGAATATTTTCAGCTCAGTGTTCCATGATCTTCTCATCACAATGCTCCATGAACCCTGTCATCACAATGAACCATGCCCATCATCTTAATGCTTCATGCTATTGTCATCACAATGAAATCAAAATGCTCCATAACCTCTGTCATCACAATGCTCCAAACCCTTGTGATCACAATGTTCCATAACACTTGTCACCACAATGCCCCATGACGCTCGTCATCACAATTATCCATGGTCTTCTCATCACAATGCTCCATAACATTTGTCATCACAATGCTCAATACACTTGTCATCACAATGCTCCCTGACTCTTGCAATCAGTATGCTCCTTGAAACCTTTCATGACAGGGCTCCATGCATTTTTCATCAAAATGCTCCATGCCCTTTTCATCACAATGCTCCAAGACCCCTGTATTCACAATGCTCCATGACACCTGTCATCACAATGTCCAAGGACCATTGTCATTACAGTTCTCCATGACGCTCGTCTTCACAATTATCCATGGTCTTCTCATCACAATGCTCCACCGTCTTGCCATCACAATGCTCCATGACACTTCAAATCACAATGTTACATGCTCTTGTAATCACATTCTCCATGCACTTGCCATCGCAATGCTCCATGACCCCTGTCATAATAAGCTCCATGTGCTTTTCATCACAGTGCTTCACGAACTTGTCATCAAAATTCTCAAAAACCCTTGTCATCACAATGCTTCATGCCCTTTTCATCACAATGCTCCATGACCATTGTCATCACAATGCTCCATTACCTTTGTCATCACAATCCTCCGTGATACTTGTCATCACAATTCTACATGCCATCATCATCACCATGTACCACTCCCTTGTCATCAGAATGCTCCATGACATTTGTCATCAAAAAGCTCCATGACCCTTGGCATCACAATGCTCCATGCCATTGTCATCACAATGCTTCTTGAAGCCTCTCATTACATTGCTCGATGCCTTTGTCATCACAAAGCTCCATGACGCTTGTCTTCACAATGCTCGATGCCCTTCTCATCACAATGCTCCATAAACTTGTCATTACAATCCTCCATGAGTCATGTATCACAGTGTTCCGTGTCCTTGTCATAACAATGCTGCATGCCCACTCTCATCACAATAATCCATGAAAATTTTCAGACAAATGCTCCATGCCCTTGTCATCACAAAGCTCCATGACGCATGTCATCAGAATGCTCCATGGCCTCTCATTCACAATGCTCCATGCCCTTGTCATCACAATGCTCCAAGACACCTGTAATCACAATGCTCCATATCCCTTTTCATCTCAATGCTAAATAAACCCTGTCATCACAATGTACCATGCCCATCATCATAATGCTTCATGCTATTGTCATCACAATGAAATCAAAATGCTCCATGACCTCTGTCATCACAATACCCCAAACCCTTGTGATCACAATGTTCCATAACACTTGTCACCACAACGCCCCATGACGCTCATCATCACAATTATCCATGGTCTTCTCATCACAATGCTCCATAATATTTGTCATCACAATGCTCAATACACTTGTCATGAAAATGCTCCCTGACTCTTGCCATCAGTATGCTCCTTGAACACTGTCATGACAAGGCTCCATGCCTTTTTCATCACAATGATCCATGCCCATTTCATCACAATGCTCCAAGACCCCTTTAATCACAATGCTCCTTGCCCTGGAGATCACAAATATCCATGACGCATGTCATCAGAATGCTCCTTGGACATCTCTCACTATGCTCCCTGCCCTTGTAATCACAATGCTCCAAGACCCCTGTAATCACAATGCTCCATGCCCCTTTCCATCAGAATGCTCCATGAGACTTCTCATCACAAGGCTCCATGGTCTTCTCATCAGAGTGCTCCAGGACTTTGTCATCACAATGCTCCATGACCCATTTCATCAGAATACTCCATGAACATTTTCAGCTCAATGCTCCATGATCTTCTCATCACAATGCTCGATGACCCGTGTCATCACAATGCTCCATTCTCCTTGATATCAAAATGATCCATGACCTCTGTCATCACAGTGCTCCAAACCCTTGTGATCACATTGTTCCATAACACTTGTCATCACAACGCTCCATGATGCCTATCATCACAATACTCCATGCCCTTGTCATCACAATGCTCCATGACCTTTGTCATCACAATGCTCAATACACTTGTCATCACAATGCTCCCTGACACTTGTCGTCAGAATGCTTCTCGAACCCTGTCATGAAAAGTCTCTATGCTTTTTTCATCACAATGTTCCATGACCTTTTCATCACAATACTCCATGCCATTGTCATCACAATACTCCACAAGCTTGTCATCAGAATGCTCCATGACCCTTGTCATCACAATGCTCCATGACCCCTGTCATCACAATGCTCTATGACAACTGTCAACACAATGCTCCAGGCCCCTTGTCATTACAGTTCTCAATGACGCTCGTCTTCACAATTATCCATGGTCTTCTCATCACAATGCTCCACCGTCTTGCCATCACAATGCTCCATGACACTTCAAATAACAATTTTACATGCTCTTGTAATCACATTCTCCATGCACTTGTCATCGCAATGCTCCATGACCCCTGTCATAGCAAGCTCCATGTGCTTTTCATCACTGTGCTTCAAGAACTTGTCATCAAAATTCTCAAAAGCCCTTGTCATCACAATGCTCCATGCCCTTTTCATCACAATGCTCGATGACCATTGTCATCACAATGCTCCATTAAATTTGTCATCACAATCCTCCATGAAACTTGTCATCACAATGCTCCATGATGTTGTCATCACAATGTACCATGACATAGGTCATCACAATTCTCCGTGACACCTGACTTCACAATACTCCATGACCTTTCCTTCATAGTGCTCCATGCCCTTGTCATCAAAATGTGCAAAGCCCACTGTCATCACAATAATCCATGAAATTTATCAGACCGATGCTCCATGCCCCTGTCATCACAATGCTCCATGCCCTGGTCATCACAAAGCTCCATGACGCATGTCATCAGAATGCTCCTTTGACATCTCTCACAATTCTCCATGCCCTTCTAACCACAATGCTCCAACACCCCTGTAATCACAATGTTCCATGCACCATTTCATCAGAATGCTCCATGAGACTTCTCATCACAAGTCTCCATGGTCTTCTCATCAGAGTGCTCCAGGACCTTGTCTTCACAATACTCCATGACCCCTTTCATCGGAATACTCCATGAACATTTTCAGCTCAATGCTCCATGATCTTCTCATCACAATGTTCCATGACCCCTGTCATCACAGTGCTTCATGCTCCTTGATATCAAAATGATCCATGACCTCTGTCATCACAGGCTCCAAACCCTTGTGATCACATTGTTCCATAACACTTGTCATCACAACGCTCCTTGATGCCTGTCATCACAATACTTCATGCCCTTGTCATCACAATGCTCCATGACCTTTGTCATCACAATGCTCAATACACTTGTCATCACAATGCTCCCTGACACGTGTCATCAGAATGCTTCTCGAAACCTGTCATGAAAAGGCTCTATGCCTTTTTCATCACAATGCTCCATGCCCTATTCATCACAATGCTCCATGCCATTGTCATCAAAATACTCCACAAGCTTGTCATCAGAATGCTCCATGACCCTTGTCATCACAATGCTCCATTCCCTTTTCATCACAATGCTCCATGACCATTGTCATCACAATGCTCCATTACCTTTGTCATCACAATCCTCCATGACACTTGTCATCACATTGCTCCATGCCATTGTCATCACAATGCACCATGACATAGGTCAACACAGTGCTCCCTGACACCTGACTTCACAATACTCCATGACCTTTTCTTCATAGTGCTCAATGCTCTTGTCATCACAATGTGCAATGCCCACTGTCATCACAATAATCCATGAAATTTTTCAGACCGATGCTCCATGCTCCTGTCATCACAATGCTCCATGCACTTGTCATCACAATGCTCCATGACACCTGTCATTGCAATACTCCGTGACTCCAATCATCACAATGCTTCAAGAATTTGTCATCACAATGGTCCATGCCCTCATTATCACAAGTCTCTGTGACATTTGTCACCACAATGCTCCATGAACTTTTCATCACAATGCTCTGTGTCCTTGGCATCACAATGCTCCATGTCTTTGTCAGCACAATGTTCCATGACACTTGTCATCACAAAGCTCCATGAGCTTGTCATCACAGTGCTCCTTGACTGATGTGATCACAATGCACCATGCGGTTGTCATCAAAATGCTCCACATCCTTGTCATCATAATGCTCCATAAACATTGTCATCACAATGCTCCATGCACTTCTCATGAAAATCCTCTCTCACCACTGATATCACAGTGTTACATCACTAGTCATCACAATACTCCCTCCCCCCTGTCATCACAATGTTCCATGACCCCTATCATCACAATGCTACATGCCGTTATCATCACAATGCACCTCTCACTTGTCATCAAAATGCTCCATGACCTTTGTCATCACAAAGCTCCACGACCCTTGGCATCACAATGCTCCATGCCATTGTCATCACAATGCTTCATGAAGCCTCTCATCACATTGCTCCATGCCCTTGTCATCACAATGCTCTATGCCCTTCTCATCACAATGCTCCATGACCTTGTCATTACAATCCTCCATGACCCATTTATCACAGTGTTCCATGTCCTTGTCATCACAATGCTCCATGCCCATTCTCATCACAATAATCCATGAAAATTTTCAGACAAATGCTCCATGCCCTTGTCATCACAAAGCTCCAAGACGCATGTCATCACAATGCTGCATGGCCCTCTCATTCACAATGCTCCATGCCCTCATCATCACAAGGCTCTGTGAAATTTGTCACCACAATGCTCCATGAACTTTTTATCTCAGTGCTCCATGCGCTTGTCAGCACAATGCTCCATGACCCATGTCATCACAGTGCACCATGCACTTGTCATCACAATGCTCCCCAAACTTGTCATCACAATACTCCATAAACATTGCATCACAAAGCTCCATGCACTTTGCATCAAAATGCTCATCACCACTGATATCACAATTTTCCATCACTAGTCATCAGAATACTCCCTCAGCCCTGTCATCACAATGTTCTACGGCCTTGTCAACACAAGACACCATGACCCGAGTAATCACAATGCTCCATACCCCTTTTCATCTCAATGCTCCATGAACCCTGTCATCACAACGAACCATGCCCTTCATCATAATGCTTCATGCTTTTGTCATCACAATGAAATCAAAATGCTCCATGACCTCTGTCATCACAATGCTCCATACCCTTGTGATCACAATGGTCCATAACACTTGTCATCACAACGCCCCATGAGGCTCGTCATCACAATTATCCATGCACTTCTCATCAAAATGTTCCATGACCTTTGTCATCACAATGCTCAATACACTTGTCACCACAATGCTCCCTGGCACTTGTCGTCAGTATGCTCCTTGAACACGGTCATGACAAGGCTCCATGCCTTTTTCATCACAATGATCCATGCCGTTTTCATCACAATGCTCCAAGACCCCTGTAATCACAATGCTCCTTGCTGCGATCATTACAAAACTCCATGACGCATATCATCAGTATGATCCTTGGACATCTCTCTCAATGCTCCGTGCCCTTGTAATCACAGTGCTCCAAGACCCCTGTAATCACAATGCTCCATGCCCCTTTTCATCAGAATGCGCCATGAGACTTCTCATCACAAGGCTCCGTGGCCTTCACAACAGAGTGCTCCAGGACCTTGTCATCACAATGCTCTATGACCCCATTCATCAGAATACTCCATGAACATTTTCAGCACAATGCTCCATGATCTTCTCATCACAATCCTCCATGACCCCTGTCATCACAATGCTCCATGCTCCCTGATATCAAAATGATCCATGACCTCTGTCATCACAGTGCTCCAATCCCTTGTGATCACATTGTTCCATAACACTTGTCATCACAACGCTCCATGATGCCTCTCATCACAATACTCCATGCCCTTGTCATCACAATGCTCAATAAACTTGTCATCACAATGTTCCCTGACACTTGTCGTCAGAATGCTTCTCGAACCCTGTCATAAAAAGGCTCTATGCCTTTTTCAACACAATGTTCCATGCCCTTTTCATCACAGTGCTCCATGCCATTGTCATCACAATACTCCACAAGCTTGTCATCAGAATGCTCCATGACCCTTGTCATCACAATGCTCCATGACACTTTTCATCAGAATTCTCCATGACACCCGTCATCACAGTGCTCCGTGCCCCTTGTCATTACAGTTCTCCATGATGCTCGTAATCACAATTATCCATGGTCTTCTCATCACAATGCTCCACCGTCTTGCCATCACAATGCTCCATGACACTTCAAATCACAATGTTACATGCTCTTGTAATCACATTCTCCATGCACTAGTCATCGCAATGCTCCATGACAAATGTCATAGCAAGCTCCATGTGCTTTTCATCACTGTGCTTCACGAACTTGTCATCAAAATTCTCAAAGCCCTTGTCATCACAATGCTCCATGCCCTTTTCATCACAATGCTCCATGACCATTGTCATCACAATGCCTCAAGCCCCTGTCATCACAATGCTCCATTACCTTTGTTGTCACAATCCTCCATGACAATTGGCATCACAATTCTCCATGCCATTGTCATCACAATGGAACATGACATATGCCACACAATGCACCCTGACACCTGTCTTCACAATACTCCATGACCTTGTCATCACAATGCCCCATGCCCTTGTCATCACAATGCGCCATGCCGACTGTCATCACAATAATCCATGAAACTTGTCAGACCAATGCTCCATGCCCCTGTCATCACAATGCTCCATTCCCTTGTCATCAAAATGCTCTGTGACTCCAGTCATCACAATGCTTCATGACATTTGTCATCACAATGGTCCATGCATTCGTCATCACAAGGCTCTGTGAACTTTGTCACCACAATGCTCCATGAAAATTTCATCCCAATGCTCTCTGAGCCTTGTCATCACAATGTTCCATGACTATATCAGCACAATACTCCATGACCCTTGTCATCACAATGCTCCAAGCGCTTGTCAGCACAATGCTCCATGACCCATGTCATCACAGTGTGCCATGCACTTGTCATCACAATTCTCCCCAAACTTGTCATCACAATACTCCATAAACATTGTCATCACAAAGCTCCATGCACTTCGCATCAAAATGCTCTCTCACCACTGATATCACAATTTTCCATCACTAGTCATCACAATACTCCCTCACCCCTGTCATCACAATGTTCCACGGCCTTGTCAGCACAAGGCTCCATGACACGAGTAATCAAAATTCTCCATACCCCTTTTCATCTCAATGCTCCATGAACCCTGTCATCACAACGAACCATTCCCATCATCATAATGCTTCATGCTATTGTCATCACAATGAAATCAAAATGCTCCATGACCTCTGTCATCACAATGCTCCAAACCCTTGTGATCACAATGCTCCATAACACTTGTCATCACAACGCTCCATGACGCTCGTCATCACAATTATCCATAGACTACTCATCACAATGCTCCATCACCTTTGTCATCACAATGCACAATGCACTTGTCATCACAATGCTCCCTGACACTTGTCTTCAGTATGCTCCTTGAACCCTGTCATGACAAGGCTCCATGGGCTTCTCATCACAATGAACCAGGACCTTGCCATCACAATGCTCCATGACCCCTGCCATCACAATACTCCATGAACATTTTCAGCCCTATGCTCTATGACCTTCTCATCACAGTGTTCCATGACCACTGTCATCACAACACTCCATGAGCACTGACAACACAATGATCCGGGACTCTTTTCATCAAACTGCTCCATGACCCTTGTCATAATAATGATCCATGCCCTTGCCATCCTAATGCTCAATGACCTCTGTAATCGCAGTGATCCGTGACGCTTGTCATCACAGTGCTCCATGACACTTGTCATTAAAATGCTCCATGCATTTGTCAGCAAAATGCTACATGACATTCTCTTCACAATGCTGCATGCGCTTGTAATCAAAATACTCCATTCCCATTGTCATCAAAATCCTCGGTGAACCTTGGGTTCACATTGCTTCATGCCATGTCATAACAATGCTCCATGCTCCTTGAAATGAAAATGATCCATGACTTCTGTCATCACAATGCTCCAAACGCTTGTCATCACAATGATCCTTAACACTTGTCGTCACAATGCTCCATGGTGCCTGTCATCACAATGCTCCATGACCATTGTCATCACAATGCTCAATACACTTGTAATCACAATGCTCCCTGACATATGACGTCACAATGCTCCTTGATCCCTGTAATGAAAATATTCCATGAATTTTTCATCACAATGCTCCATGCCTTTTTCATCACAATGCTCCATGCAATTGTCATCACAATACTCCACAAGCTTGTCATCTGAATGCTCCTTGACCCTTGTCATCACAATGATCCATGACACCTGTCATCACAATTCTCGATACCCCGTGTCATTACAGTGCTCGTTGCCACTCGTCATCAAAATGCTCCATGTTCTTGCGATTACAATGCTCCACGGTCTTGCCATCACAATGCTCCATGACCTGGACATCACAATGCTCCATGTCCCTTGTCATCACAATGCTCCATGCGCTTCTCAGCACAATGCTCCATGACCCAAGACATCACAATGAGCCAAGCGCTTCTCATCACAATGCTCCACAACCTTGTCATCACAATGCTCCATAAACATTTTCATCAAAATGCTCGATGCACTTCTCATCAAAATGCTCTCTCACCACTGATATCACAATGTTCCATCACTAGTCATCACAATAATCCCTCACCCCTGTCATCACAATGTTCCATGACACCTGTAATCACAATGCTCCATGCCCTTCTCATCACAAAGCTCCATGATGCATGTCATCAAAATGCTCCATGGACTTCTCATCACAATGCTCCCTGCCCTTGCCATTTCAATGCTCCATTACACCTTTCATCACAATGCTCCATGACCACTGTCATCACAGCGCTCCATGACCCCAGACAACACAATGATCTGGCACTCTTGTCATCAAAATGCTCCATGACACTTGTCATCACAATGATCCATGTGATTGTCATCCCAATGCTCCATGACACCTGTAATCAGAATGCTCCGTGACGCTTGTCATCCCAGTGCTCCATGACCCTTGGCATCACAATGCTCCATAAACCCTCTCATCACATTGCTCCATGCCCTTGTCATCACAAAGCTCCATGATGCTTGTCATCACAATGCTCGATGCCCTTCTCATCACAGTGCTCCATGCCCTTGTCATTACAATCCTCCATGATCCAGATATCACCGTGTTCCTGGCCCTTGACATCACAATGCTCCATGCCCACACTCATCACAATAATCCATGAAACTTTTTACACAAATGCTTCATGCCCTTGTCAACAAAAGGCTCCATTACCCGTGTCATAACAATGCTCCATGACCCCTGCCATCACAATGTTCCATGGCTTCGTCATCACAAGGCTCCATGACACTTGTCATCACAATTCTCCAAGACCCCTGTAATCACAATGCTCCATGCCCTTGTCATCACGAAGCTCAATGACTTATGTCATCAGAATGCTCCATGGCCTTCTCATCACAATGCTCCATGCCCTTGTCATCACAGTGCTCCAAGACACCTGTATTCACAAGGCTCCATGCCCCTTTTCATCTCAATTCTCCATGAAGTCTGTCATTCCAATGCACCATGCCCATCATTATAATGCTTAATGGTATTGTCATCACAATGAAAGCAAAATGCTCCATGACCTCTGTCATCACAATGCTCCAAACCCTTGTGATCACAATGTTCCATAACACTTGGCATCACAATTCCACATGATGCTCCTCATCACAATTATCCATGGTCTTCTCATCTCAGTGCTCCATGACCTTTGTCATCACAATGCTCAAACACTTGGCATCTCAATGCTCCCTGCCACTTGTCGTCAGTATGCTCCTTGAAACCTGTCATGACAAGGCTCCATGCCTTTTTCATCACAATGATCCATGCGCTTTTCATCACAATGTTCCAAGGCCCCATTAATCACAATGCTCCTTGCCCTTGTCATCACAAAGCTCCATGAACCATATCATCAGAATGCTCCATGGCCTTCTCATCACCATGCTCCATGCCCTTGTCATCACACTGCTCCCTGACACATGTCTTCAGAATGCTCCTTGAACCCTGTCATGAAAAGGCTCCATGCCTTTTTCATCACAATGCTCCATGACTTTTCATCACTATGCTCCATGCCATTGTCATCAAAATACTCCACAAGCTTGTCATCAGAATGCTCCATGACCCATGTCATCACAATGCTCCCTGACACCTGTCTTCACAATACTACATGACCTTGTCTTAAAAATGTTCCATGCCCCTGTCATCAAAATGTGCCATGCCCACCCTCATAGCAATAATCCATGAAACTTTTCAGACCAATTCTCCATGCCCCTGTCATCACAATGCTCCATGCCCTTGTAATCACAATGCTCCATGACCCCTCACATCATAATGCTCCGTGACTCCAGTCATCATAATGCTTTATGACCTTTGTTATCACAATGGCCCATTCCCTCATCATGACAATGCTCTGTAACACTTGTCATCACAATGCTCCATGCCTTTGTCAGCACAAGGCTCCATGACCCTTCTCATCACAATCCTACATTCGCTTGTCAGCACAGTGCTCAAAGACACATGTCATCACAATGTGCCATGCACTTGTCATGACAATGCTCCACAACATTGTCATCACAATGCTCCATAAAACTTGTCATCACAAGTCTCCATGCATTTCTCATCTAAATGTCCTCTCACCACTGATATCACAGTGTTCCATCACTAGTCATCACAATACTCCCTCACCCCTGTCATCACAATGTTCCATGACCCCTGTCATCAAAATGCTACATGCCCTTATCATTACAATGCTCCATGACCACTGACATCACAATGTTCCATAACCCCTGTCAGCAAAATGTTCCATGACCCTTTTCATCTAATTGTTCCATGACCCTTTCATCACAATGCTCCCTCCCCTACTCATCACAATGCACCACACTCTTGTCATCAAACTGCTCCATGACCTTTGGCTTCACCAAACTCCATGACCCTTGGCATCACAATGCTCCATGCCTTTGTCATCACAGTGCTCCATGAACACTCTCATCACATTCCTCCTTGCCCTTGTCATCACAAAGCTCCATGACGCTTGTCATCACAATGCTCGATGCCTTTCTCATCACAATGCTCCATACCTTGTCATTACAATCCTCAATGACCCATGTATCACCGTGTTCCGTGCCCTTGTCTTCACAATGCTCCATGCCCACTGTCATCACAATAATCCATGAAACATTTCAAACCAATGCTCCATACCCTTGTCATCACAATGCTCCATTAGCCCTTTAATAACAATGCTCCATGACACCTGCCATCACAATATTCCACAGCATTGTCATCACAAGGGGCTCCATGTACCTTCTCATCACAATGCTCCAAGTCCCCTGTAATCACAATGCTCCATGCCCCTTTTCATCTCAATTCTCCATGAGCACTGTCATCACAATGCACCATGCCCATCATCATAATGCTTCATGCTATTGTCATCACAATGAAATCAAAATGTTCCATGACTTTTGTCATCACAATGCTCCAAACCCTTCTGATCACAGTGTTCCATAACACTTGTCATCACAATGCCCCATGACGCTCCTCATCACAATTATCCATTGTCTTCTCATCACAATGCTACATGAGCTTTGTCAACACCATGCTCAATACACTTGTCATCACAATGCCCCATGAGGATCGTCATCACAATTATCCATGGTCTTCTCATCACAATGTTCCATGACCTTTGTCATCACAATGCTCAATACACTTGTCATCACAATGCTCCCTGACACTGGTCTTCAGTATGCTCCTTGAAACCTGTCATGACAAGGCTGCATGCCTTTTCCTCACAATGATCCATGCACTTTTCATTACAATGCTCCAAGGCCCCTGTAATCACAGTGCTCCATGCGCTTTTCATCACAAAACTCCATGACGCATGTCATCAGAATGCTCCATGGCATTGTCAGCAAAATGCTACATGAACTTGTCATCACCATGCTCCATGCCCTTGTCATCACAGTGCTCCAAGAAACCTGTTATCACAATGCTCCATGCCCCTTTTCATCAGATTGCTCCATGAGACTTGGCATCACAATGCTCCATCATCTTCTCAACACAATGCTCCAGGACCTTGTCATCACAATGCTCCATGACACCTGTCATCACAATACTCCATGAACATTTTCAGCCCAAAGCTCCATGACTTTCTCATCTCACTTCTCCAGAACCCTTGTCATCCCAATGCTCCATGACCCCTGTAATCGCAATGCTCCGTGACACTTGTCATCACAGTGCTCCGTGACCCTTGTCATCACAATGCTCCATGCGTTTTTCAGCAAAATGCTACATGACCTTGTCATCACAAACCTCCATGACCCTTGGGATCACATTGCTTCATGCCCTTGTCATCTCTGTCTTTCTTTTCTGGTTTTTACAGATTTTCGGATGTCCCTTTTGACCGGTGGGAAATGAAAATTCTTTGTAGTGCGGAATTGCATTGTGCACTTACTTGATTGGCCAAAAAGAGCATATGTGTTTTCTCCTGAATATATTCAGCAGAAAATGCAAACGCCCTTTTTGGCCAAGTGCATCATTGTCGAAGTTGTTACGCTTTTCAGGTGCTTTAAAGGTGATTCCAATTTACCTCTTGAAATATGTTTTGTGCAATTCTGCCTCATTTTCAAGTCACCTTTGTTGCCTTCCCTCAACAGATTTTTGGAAGTGAGTTGTCCTTTATAACTCTGAAGGTTTGTGAATTGATCTGCACCGAACTCCAATTTTAAACTCGCGTTTTTGTGAGCTGACCACAAATCCACAATTTTGTTTCAGGACCTATACTGGTTCCGGGGTTGCAGGCTGACGCTTTGATTAATTCTGCTTCCAGACGGGAAATTAGACTGATATATGTCCGTCCAAATGCCTACAGCTACTCTCTGATTGGTTCTCCCTCTTCCCTTTCATCCTCTGCACAATTTGCAAACTGTGAAAAGCAGCAGTTTATAGGGGTTGACTCTCCAAGGTGGGAGATTGATAGTAAAGCAGTTGGATTGCCAAACTGGAGCACAAGGAGAGGAAAAATTAGGAGCCTTTTAGAAATCTTACACCATCACAGGGTGTCCATTCTGTAGGTTTCCCATACATGTTATAACTGTAGTGATATTCCCCTCTACCTGGAGAGTTGGGACACATGGAATGGGTGGCATGCAATACTGCTTTAAAGGGTCTGCATTTTCTCACCCAATCTCATCAGTACTCTCATTCCCAAGTGTCCAGCCTTATGTCTCATCTAGCTGTCTTTGCAGATAGGGTCATTCCAGGTTTCATCAGAACACCTGAATGCATTGTGTAAGAATTTCGCTGTTTTTTTTGTTTTGTTTTGTTTTTGAAATTCATTTTTATAATGGGTTTGAGCTGATTTTCACCGACGTGTTTCTGCCTGTCTAGACACACTTGATTCCCTTATGGAGACATATCAGTATATAGGTTTTAAAATTCTTACTAGACAGATATATTCCTCTGCGGGGAATAGGTGTGTTGAGTCCCGTTCACTGAGGAAGGTGTAGGTTTTGTCTATTCTGTATTTGGTTTATGGAATGGTACCTGTGCTAATATCAAACTCTGGCTTTATGCATCAGCCCACCTCTCCTTCCCCCTTAGGCAGGCATAAGAGTGTTTTATCAATGTGAGACTCTGTTCTCTTTCCTAACTCAGTTCATGTGTAGCAATGTTTACAGGACCTTCCTAAGTGATATCTTATGATAAGTTTCTTTTTCTGTGTGACTTATTTCACTTAGAATCATCATACCTATATCC